>NC_064434.1:19207504-20457504 GCF_023343835.1 Lagopus muta
CAAAGCCCCTGTGCTCCGTGCGGTGTGGTCACAGAGGTCCATTCATCGGCTCGCCAGGGCTCGTAGTGCCGCAGGAGGCATTGCTGTGCTCCTGGGGGAGAGCACAGTATGCAGAAATAAATGATAGATAAGTAATGGCTCCGTCCTAAGATAACGAGGCTCTTCTCCTGAATGCAGATGAGGAATTCATCAAAACGAGAAGGCTAATGTAAACTCCTAAGTGTTTAAATCATCTAAACGGTGCGTGAGAAGGGCTGCCCGGCTGCGTGCCGCCTCAGGCAGTAGGTCAGAGCGTAGCTAACATCAATCCACGGAGCAGCAGCAGTGTGCACCCGCTGCCACGGTCGGGGAAAATGCCCCGTGGACAAAGCACTCTGCTTACAGAGGGCTGGGGATGAGGAGTAAAGGGTATTGCCCCGGGGCTTGTGGCAGCCTGGTGCACTCTGTCAAGGGAGGCACTCGCTATTCATATTCTCCATTTATTTTCCAGCGTGTTATGAAGTTAGTGGAGCAGGTTTACCCTGCAGCACTCTCCCAGCATCTGAAAAGCAGCAGAAAAGAATGTCCAGAGGGGGATAAAAAATAAAGTCATTGGCCAGCTGTAATGTATTACAGATAAGAGAGGGAACAATAGTGAGGCTGCCTGCAGGCTGCGGCGTGCTTGGGAGAAATGGAGTGTTTGGAGAGGCAGAGAGTGAAGAAAATTGGTAATTTTCAAAGAAAGACAAATGTCAGATCCAACAGATAACAATGAAGCATCAAACTAAAATACAATTTAAGTAGAACCTGGTAAATAACTACTGAAAGACATTGTGCAGTTTCCTTGTTCCTAGTAATACCCAGAGTGACATGAGCATCTGCCAGCTAGATCCCAGCCAGAAGCAGGTCTGAGCACTGCCCACGGATTACCTGCAGTGTTTAACCCACTGCCAGGCACAGCTTTGGCATGTGCTAGACAAGCTCCCCAGTCCTGCCCAGGCCAGTTCCCAGCAGGTTGCACGAATGAGACTGCATTGGTCTGGATCCCTGCACTCCGTCCTCCAATTGGTGCTGAGGCTTTGCACCATAAACACCTCCACACTGGGTTGTGGGTCTTGTAAAACCTACCACCACCCTCTTACCAGAGGGAAAAAAAGAATTAGTTGACCAAACCCACACAATTTTCAGACACTGCTTAGCTGAAAATGTCCTCCCACAGAATAATCCTGATGGCACAGGACACTAGATGAGATGCTGAGGGTATGCAGGCCAAGTGCTGTGTATAGTGCATGAGTTGCCCATGAATCTCCATGGCAAGGATTGGTTTCCAAATCCATTTCAATTTTAATATGCACTGTAAGCAGAGCCTCAGATCTCCATGAAGGCATGTATTGCTGCTCTGTAAGTGCTTTGAGGGAACTAAAACAGTGCACGTGAGTAAACTGAGCTCTGTGTCACAAAGCTTATGAAAGAGTGAGAGGTTCAGTAGGGTAGGAGAGGTCACCGTGTCTTGGGATGGGGTTAACAACACAAGCAGCAGCTGCCTGGCTGCAGTTATTCATGGGATGGAAACTCTTCCTGCAGCCTTGGCTGAAGCTCTGCATGAAGGGCGATGGTTGGCTGGGAGGAATGAACGGCAACAGCCAGTTGGCTTTTTCTCATTAGGTGATTCTGTCAGGAATGACTTCTTCAACCAAACAAAACTCTTTCCAAGACAATAATAACATTTTTCCTGACTTGTGAAAGCAATTAAATGCTTGCTTTTCATCTAATAGATTGACATACCACTACCAAAATAGGTGCTAACATGTTTATATGCTGAATTCTCAGTTTCTGATAGACTTATGCAAAAGGACATTAAGAAATACTATGACAACATCTTCCCAAAAAAGCTCAAAAAGTAATAACTGTGATTAATGACAAGAGAAATCAGAGAACATAACTCATGTTGAAAGGTTTGGAATTTTAACACTTCTAACTGCAGCTCTGATTTTTGACCAGCTCTCAGAGCTGCTCTCAGGAGTTGTCCACATGCTCGGTGATTGCTGCTTTCTTCAGAGATTATAATCTCCTTCAAGCAGAGACTCATCTTCTTGCACAACTTTGAATGCCACTGAAGTCAGAAACTGCACAGCCATCAACACCGAGATAATGCAGAAGATATGAAGGAAAAAGAATCTGCCTTTGAACTGAATGTGAGTGAAAATACGTTTCCAAAATCTGACATGACCCAGAGCCCTGCTGTGGTGCTCACACTGCCAGTGCTCAGTAGTTCCAAGTCATAACATTGCCCGTGGTTTATTCCCGCAACAAAATAAAGGCTGTTGTGCTGTGACTCGCTTAGCAGGGTTTTGACCTGTGTGTGAACTTCATGAGGTGGCTGAGGGAAGGACATTCACAGGCACAAAACCTACATTTGTGACATTTCCAAGGTCGTCTCTGCCTTTCCCAAAATGTTTGAGGGATCTAAAATGAGAAAGATGAGAAGCACCCATAGCAGGGCACACATGTATGGCTCAGTGCTGTCAAGGTCAAGGTGCCAAAGATGCTCTGATACTGTTAATGTCACATTTGCACTAACTCACCCAGCATTGCATAGAAGCTGGAAGCCACTCAGGGTACTCTGTATCTGCAATAACCCACCAGGTAGCCATACACATAGGGAAGGGCTGAGGGAAGGAAGAAGAGTGGTTTATTTGGGACTGGAAAAGGACCTGTGACACCACCAGTTTCCTAAATGTCATCCTCATGACCCATGCACACCCTGAGCCTGTGTGCAGCATGCAGAGAAAGGACGGGTCAGCAAAGCACCCAGCACAGGTGGGGAATAGATGGAAATCTGCCCCAGAAATTAAACAGTGGATACTAGAAAGCAATGTCCATACTTTGGTGATGGTCTGCTCACTGATCTGAACTTCTTCACAAACACTGTATTCAATGTGACCTCTTAAATATGATGATGAATATGTAGGACAACACAGTTTACTTCGTTTTGCTAATGTGATCCAGCACATTCAGATCTGGGAAAAACAAAACAAAACAAAAACAAGAAACAAAAAAATCCTACACTTCCAGGTCATGTCAGATATCATAGAATCTTAGAATTGTCTGAGTTGAAAGGGACCTTCAAAGGTCAACTACTTCAACCCCTCTGCAATGAAAAGGGACACCTACAGCTAGATCACATTGCTCACAGTTCTGTCCAGAGTCATCTTCAGCGTTTCTGAGGATGGGGCGTCTACCACCTTTCTGGGTAACCTGTTCCAGTGCCTCACCACTCTTATTACAAAGAACTTTTCCTTATATCCAGTCTAAATCTCCCCTCTTAGTTTGAAACCATTTCCCCTTGTCCTATGTCTTTTCTGTACTGAGAGCAAAAAAGACATAAATGTAGTTACAGCTTTCCTTACTCTCCAGGGACAACCACCCACATGTTCTTACTGCTTCACACTTTAGAGAAACTCTTCCCAGTGTATTTCTCCTTCATGATGAATGCCAAAGCCTCCCGACCCCAGAAGCCTCACTGCAACACACAGTGTCACGGGAGCATTCACACTTCTGGGCTCAGGAAGCTGACAGGAACAAGCTGTCTTTGGGCTGTTCTGGAAATTCAACAGTGCTCCTCCAAGTGTGGCTGCTTTTCAAATGCAGGAAAGATAAAAGGACTGGATTATATCCACTGCATCCTGACACTGCTAAATGCAATTGACCTCTTCTACTCACTCCAATTCCAAAACACGTCCTGTTATTCAGTATTAAATTTCTTTTGGCATGCAATGTATAACAGAAATGGTATATAGATTAAAAATGCAGGCATTCATCTTTTCCTGGAGATATTTCACATGTGGCGAGGCTGCCACATGTCAGTTATTAAAAACAAACCCAACCAACTAATGCCGAGGTAGAAGAAAAATGACTTGATACAATTCATGACTGAAACCTGTAGCTCTTGCAGAGGTTCTAGCCTGGCTCTGGAGGCCAGCCTTCTGCTGACCGATATGCAGACAGATGCCAGCCCACAGCCCTCCCCAGGAGTACCTGGCCCTACCCTCACCACCTCTATTGTTGCCTTTCTTCCTTCCTCCCTGATGTGGGCCCATCCTCACTCTTCATGCTTTCCTGCTTGATTTATCTGACCTTTATGGTGTCTCCTTTCCCATTTTCTTCTGTATGTTGCTCAGAGAAGACAGATAGTGGGAAAACCCTAAAAGCATGGCTATGGGCTGACAGCTACAGGGACCTGCTGGAGCTACCAAGTTTTGCAAGCTGCCTCTCTCAGTCAGTCTTGGGCATTTAATGGGAACTTTGGACCAAACTGGACATTTCTCAAATCACATTCATTAGTGAGAGCCTTAGTATGTGTCCAAGATGTGATTTGCCAAGTCATCCAACATACTGAGCAATGAAACACTGACTGGAGGCAGTGGGGACAGCATCCTGAGAGCCACCACAGTTAGTCACCAACGTGGTGGGAACCACCAGGAACCACCATCACCACAATATCCATCACCAGAACAAATAACCCCCTGAAATGTTGATCATGTTGCTCAGGAGGATTGAGAACCTGCTTCTGGAAGTGAAGATGAACATTGTCATTCTACTGCCAAAAACTCTGGCATGTACTGTTTAATGTGTACATATTTTCCTTTGGACAGATGTGGCCATAAGTTCCTTAAAGCATTCCTGCATAAAATGGAAGCATAGTATGCAATACAGCATGTGGCAGATGCATTCAAGGTACATTCTGTGTTCTCCTTAAATAGGAAGTGTTTGTTTAATCCATCATTACTCATTGTAATTAAATGTTGCTGTTGTTATTCCTTTTAGCACCAATTAAAAGTTGTTCTGTACTTCTTTGCCCAAATAGTTTTGGCCAACTCAGTACTTAACACAAGGTTGTAACCTGAAGGCTCAAGCCTTGTGGAAGCTTGTGCACATGAATAATTTATAAACGGAGGAATGGCTGCCATTAACCTAAGTAAAACTACTGAAAAGAGCAAAGTAGCTCATGCTTGAGTTCTTGGAGGGAATTGACCTCAACTTGCTCTTCAAATCTAGACTACCCTATTAAAAAGCTTGCTTGTCTGGTTTTTATGTGTTCTATACAACCTGGAAACACAGATTTAAAAATTGCCTTTAAACTCGAAGTTAGACTGAACTTCCATAAAGGCTATAATATTGCAGACAGCATCATGAACCAAAGAGTTCCTGTGCTCCCTGGGTAACTCGATGTCCAGTAGTTCTGTGACTTGGAGGAGGTAGATGGGATTGCCATTTACATTTATAGGTCAGTTCTGTCAATGCTTCAAAGCAGACATCATTTTCAGTGGGGTTCATTTTTTACCATTTGCTGCAGTATTTTTAATGCAAAATGAAATCCCTGGGAAAAAAAATAGTTACAGCATTCTTAGATTTTCCTCAAGCAGAGACAAAGCAGAGAAAATTGTAAAGGATGATGAAACTATCATAAAATCATAGAATCATAGAATTATAGTACGGTTTGTGTTGGAAGACACCTCAAGGATCATCAAGCTTCTGTATGTAGGGCCATCAACCTCCACATTTAATACTAGACCAGGCTGCCCAGGGCCCCATCCAGCCTGGCCTTAAAAACCTCCAGGGACGGAGCACAAAAAACTGTAGGAAAAATTCTGAGAAGAGCAAAGTTCTTCCTGCTTACCAAGGAGTGAAATGTAACTTGGTTTACTTGTTACATCAGGAACACGGCACTGCTTTTTCAGGGTATTCAGCCTGATGATGGATTCTGTCCACTGCACTCCAGAAAATCTCCACAGATTTCAGGGATTGAAGTTGCAATAGAAATAATCATAGAATCATAGAGTCATAGAATTGTTGGAAAAGGTTGGAAAAGATCTCAAAGATCATCTACCTGAACCATCCACCTGCCACCAGTGTTGCCCACATATTCCTTAGAACCACACCTAAATGTTTCTTGAACACATCCAGAGATGGTAACTAAACCCTTGAGCAGCCCATTTCAGTACCTGACCACTCTTCTGGATAAGTTTTTCCTAATATCCAACCTGAACCTTCTCTGGCACAACTTGAGGCCATTCCCATTTGTTCTAGCTGTAGTAACGCAGGAAAGAGGCTGACCCCCACCTTGCCACAATCTCCTTTCAGGTAGCTGTAGGGAGCAATAAGGTCTCCTCTGAGCCTCCTCTTCTCCAAACTAAACAATCCCAGCTCCCTCATCCGCTTCTCACAAGACTTGTGCTCCAGATCCCTCATCAATTTTGTTGTCCTTCTCTGAACACGTTCCAGTGCCTCAATGTCTTTCTTGCAGTGAAGGGCCCTGAAAGCAGCACTCGTGCTGCAACCTCAGCAGAGACAAGTACACGGAGGTGTTCACCTGTTCAGCTCCTGCTGGCTGCACTGTTTCTGATACAAGCCAGAGTGCCATTGGTCTTCTTGTCACCTGGGCACATTGCTTGCTCGTGTTCAGCCAAGTGTCAACCAAGACCCCCAGGTCTGTTTTTTCCACACAGTCTTCCAGCCGCTCCGCCCCAAGCCTGTAGCGTTGCCTGGGGTTGTTTTGGCTGAAGTGCAGGACTTGACACTTGGTCTTGTGTCAATGGTTTATGTTGAACTTCATCCCATTGGCCTTAGCCCAGTGATCCAGCCTGTCCAGATTACTCCACAGGGCCTTCCTATCCTCAGGCAGATCAACACTTCCTGACAACATGTTGTCATCTACAAACTTAGTGAGGATGCGCTCAATCCCCTTGTCCAAGTCATCAATAAAGATGTACTGATGCCAGAGGGACACCACTCATGACCAGATGTCAGCTGGATTTAACTCCATGCACCACAATTCTCTGGGCCCAGTCCTCCATCCAGTTCTTCACCTGCTCTGCAGTGTCTGTGTTATCTATTTTGAACTAACAGACCCATATAGCTTATTTTCTCTGTTGTACCTGGGAACATTTGTAAAGATTGCAGAAAACAGAAATGTAGCCTGATTTTCACCTGTACCTTGTTGAGTTGCCTTGACCACTAAATCACTGTGATGGCTTCCATGTTACTCACTGTCTCACATTTCTGTCTGAGCAGTTATCCCCACTCAACAGGACAGGTAAAGGCAGGATAGATCTCACCCTCAGGCCAGTCAGCAGGAATTACCATGAGTCTGTAGCCATCTCTCAGTTTTTTCATAGATATCTACACAATTTCTTTCCAGCTTTTCCAGTGCAACTCCAACCTCTTGAAGCTTCTCCCTCCCTTTGTACTCACTTGTACTTCATCCCTCACTGCTGCACTGCAGGGAACAGGTGGGGAGGCCTTGTAAAGCAGAAAAGTCCAGAGCATAGGTAACTTGAATAAATAAACCACAAAGAGGGAAATGAATCCGGGCTGACTTCTTGCATCCCTTGACGAAGGCAGTGTGCCCTGGCAGCCTGCCATACCACAGCTGCAGAGGGATTAGCAAGCTGTTTACCTGCTCTTTCCCAGGCTGCGTAAACTCTTGATCTTGCTCATGTGTACAAGAGCTTTTGACAGTCGCCCTGGCACAATGGGAACCTTCCCGTCTCCGTCATCATTTGTAACCTTTGGGAATTAACCAGCAGAGCCTTCTTATGGCACCAAAAAAAAAGCAGCTTATTATAAATTAAATTCCAGGACAAAAAAGAGCTGCTTACAAATGCAGTTTGGTCAGTAGCTAATTAAGTCGGATGCTCTGTCAGCGTGCTCAGCCTTTTCCCAAGGGGAAGACAGGGCTATTCCTGTTTTCAGAGCACTGGCTCCTGGGTAGTTCCATGGAAGAGCAAGGAGCAGTGGCACATAAGTGCACGTGCCCACGCAGGAGGGCATGGTAAACACTTCCTTCTCATGTGGTAATCTGTTCAGGTATGAGTTCACTAGTGACTAATACCCCGTTGTGCCCTATGTATAATGCTAAACTTGAAATGACAAAAAAAAAAAAAAAAAAAAAAAAAAAAAGATGCTGCTAAGAAGTCTCAGTAGCTGTTTGTAGAGCTAAGTGAAAGTTTCTTGGGGCATCAGGAATGAGGGCACAATTACAGCACCAAGCAATGCATTGAGGTATGTCACAACAAGGACTGCAGTCTTACACATGTGCCCATGGCAATGATGCTTGCAAAATCGTTATTTTTCCTCTCCATTTTATCTTCATCATAGCCATTTTCCTTCATGCACATGAACAGGCACATATTAAATAGGATTTCTGTGATTTGGGTCAGAGAACTGGTATCAGCAGTTGTGATTGTTTGGCAGTGAGGCATGCACTGTTGCTGAGTTCCTTCCTGTAGTTCACATCAAGCCTGCAGTGTATGGATAGCAAGTTCACCAAGTGACAGAAGGCAGCAGCCTGGAGAGTCCTTCAGGACTTTGTGGTGCTCCTTCTGTCACTGCACAAAAGACCTCTACAGTCACAAGCAGTAATAGCCCATTCTTTAAATGGCTCAATTTGCCTGGATTTTATTTTGACTTGGCCCTGTTATTGTTGCTTTGCTTCTCAAGCACTGGCATCAGCACTTAAAGTTGTCAGGCTCCAAGGACTGTCTGTTGAGATACACTTGAGCTACCCAAAGCAGCAACATTAACGGCATTGATGGAGCCTTACAAAGAATTGGCAGCTAAATGAAGTAACAAAAGATAATCCACACCATGGCTTGTCACTCACCATTCAAACCAAGCTCTCATGGAGGCCCAAAAAGATTTGGCAAATGTAAACACAAAAATCCATTCCTTTTCTGTCATAGCTAACAGTGATGTCATGTCTTAATGAACACCACAATATCACTACCCCCTTAAAAATTCTGGCGTTCGTTTTCTTAATTTTGGAAGGAAAAAAAATGAAAGCAGACAGAGATAAAGATTGCTTCTGTTCTGTCTTTAAGTTACTCAATTTCTGCTTTTGTTGGCACAGTGAAATTAAGGCCCTAAGTGAGAAGGAAATCAAATAGTTAATCTGCAGTTCATCCAGAGTTACAAACTGAGACTAAGAGACCTCTCTGGATATTTCTGGGTGCCACTGGAGGATTGGAGGGTACAATCTCTGCCCCATTTTTGGTTTTCAGGTTATGCATTTGCTCAAAGGCTTTTGTGGTTTTGGTTGTCATATTGGTAATGGATGTATGGAGATTGCATGCTAAAAAACCAGGAAGATGTATTACATTTATAGTGGTAGGAGAAGAAGCAGGAGTTTTTCTTTTCCCCTGGATTCTTAAAGATATCAACATTTCTTCAAGGAGTTGCTTGTCCTTGTCTCTGTTAATCATTGAATGCATGGCAATATGCAGTCCTCTTCCCTGAAACAATATTGACAATCCTGTAAATACCTTACCAAGAAACAAGCATCGAAACTGCCTAAACTGCCTTGTAATGTGCCATAGAAACATAGAATCATTTGAGTTGGAAGGGACCCTTAGAAGTCACCTAGTCAACTGCCCTGCAAGGACAGTGTAAATCTGCAGCTAGATTAGAGTCATAGAATCATAGAATCACAAGGTTGGAAAGGACCTACAAGATCATTTAGTCCAACTGTAGATGAGGTTGCTCACAGCCCTTCCAGTTTGACCTTGGATGTCTGCAAGGATGGGGCATCCATCACCTCTCTGGGCAACGTGCTCCGGTCCCTTACCACTTTTATTTTAAAGAACTTTCTCCTTATATCCAGTCTAAATCTCCTTTCTTTTGGTTTGAAATCATTTTCCCTAGTCCCGTCACAACAGACCTTCTAAAGGGTTTGTCTCCTTTCTTTCCGGAGCATCTCCTATATGAGGAATAGGAGATCAGTGGGAGGCAAATAGACGAGGCCAGGTTCTTCTTGGTGGTGCACAGTGATATGACAAGGAGTAATGGCCTAAAACATGAACATAGGAAGTTCCACACAAACATGCAGAAGAACTTTTTTACAGTAAGAGTGATAGAGCACTGGAACAGGTTGCGCAGAGAGGTGGAGCAGTCTCCTTCTGTGGAGATATTCAAGACCTGTCTGGATGCCTACCTGTGTGACCTATTGTAGGGTACCTGCTTTAGCAGAGGGGTTGTACACAATGATCTCCTGAGGTCCTTTCCAAGCCCTGCAATTCTGTGATTTTTATAATTCCCCTTTAGATACTGAAAGTTTGCTATCAGGTCTCCCTGGACCCTTCTGTTCTTCAGGCTGAACAGCCTGTCCTCACAGGGGGGATGTTCCATCCCTTGGAGCATTTTTGTGGCCCTCTTCTGGACACACTCCAAGAAGTCTAAGTTTGTCCTGTATTCAGGACTCCGCATCTGGATGTAGTACTAAAGGTGAGGCCTCAACAGTGCAGAGCAGAGGGGAAGGATAACCTCTCTTGACCTGTTGGCCATGCTTCTTTGGATGCAGCCCAGGCAACAGTTGGCTTTCTGAGCTGGGAGGGCACATTGCTGCTCGTGTCCAGCTTGCCATTCGCCAGTACTCTCAAGTCCTTTTTGATAGCGCTGTACTCAATTCCTTTGTCCTCCAGTTTGTACTGATAGTGAGGATTTCTGCAACCAACTTGCAAGACCTTGCACTTGAATTTCTTGAGACACATGAGGTTCACGGGGGCCCACTACTTGAGCCTATCCAGGTCTCTCTAAATGGCATCCCGATCCTTGGGCGTATCAACCATACCACAAAGCTTGGTGTCATCCACAAACTTGCTGAGAGTGCACTCAATCTTATCAGTGACCTTATCACAGCACTCAAGCTATCTTGGTATCAGCCTGTGGGCCTGATACTAAAAGAAATGAATTAATTATTATAACAGCACAAGGATTTTGCAAACGCTGACTAGCAAGTTGTCACTATATATTTGGATTCATATTCTTGAAGATGGTTCAGTAATGCTGCCCTGGCTTAAAACTGGAACTGATCATTTCATCTGCTTTCTATAGCACTTGATTAAATTAGTTTCTTTTCTTGATTGAGAGATATTCACAAAGAATTTGGTTTCGTCTGTCTGACTTTTGTCTAAGTGCCAGATAGCTTACACAAACTAACCTGTCCACGAACTGTTGATTTAGATTGGCAAACAAGCCACGTGGTCGAGTTCCAAGCTGCTGATCAGAAACTTCTTATACAAGTCTTCTGTGGCAAACAATAAATAGCAAACTGCAATTCATGTGCATACTCACAGACAATGACCAATATCTCACTTCATGACTGCAGAATGAACTTGCCACTTGGCCCTTCCTGCACTAGGCAGGCTGTGCCAGTGTGACCACTGTGGAAGTACAGCTTGTACTTTGCAATTGATTTTATAGCTGACTTCTACAGCTCGCTTTATAATAAACTACAAGCATGCAACCTGAATACCTTTTCCAACTCTTGCCTGTTTGTCTTTTGCCAGCATAATTTTTTTGGAACTAACAGATCATAATCTCTAAGAGACAGAAACAAATCAACATTTCTACTGTAGACAGGAGTAAAAAATTCATTTACTAATACACATTTTTACCTTGACTGGCTTTAATGAAGTGACCTGTCAAAAGAATAAATATTAAAAGATAGCAATATTGATGGTAGAAGAAGTTCATTAGAAAGCATTAATAGAGAAAGGGCCATTCTTGAACTATCCGAGAGTGTGTGGGAGGTCTCCCTGCATGACTATGAATTTTAATTTCTTAACTAATGGGAGGGGATTGGTAGAGCCTCTTTTTGACCCCTGTTATTCATCAGGAAGGAAGGAAAATGAAGACACTGTAGTAGTTAGTAAAACAGCAGAAAGAATGATTTTTGTAAAAGCAATCAGATAGAAAGTAGTACAGTTAATGAGTTTCCACATGGGAGACTAGAAGATACCAGTGAGAAGCAACTGAGAAATGAATCTGTACAAGAAGACCAAGTAGTCCAGGTAACAAACAATAGGAATTCAAATTACTCTGCAGAATGTAAAAATAAATGTTGTAGGGAAAATGGAAACACAGTGGAACAGCAATCAAATTTTAGTCTCTGATAGGGAAGCTTTTATTGCTGACGAGAAAAGAGAAATAAATAGGAGACTGCTGTATCATCAGTCTCCTCAATACTGATGACTGTGTAGGTAAAGATTTCCTTAAAATTACTAGAAAATACATTAACAATGTAGGAAGATACATACTATGAAAGACAATATTATTAATGGAGGCTTTCAGCTTCAAGATATCAATCAGAGATCAAATTCAACTATAATAGTCAAGCCCATATATCTGGTTTGATAGCCAAGACATTTACTCATCAGTTTGTGAACTGAAAGACAAATTCCTGAACAAAGAAGGGATTTGTGTTTGGTCTTGATAGAAAATGAGGCTATTGTAAGGCAGCCTTGTTTCACGTGGATTTAAAATTACCTGGAGGGGTCCAAAACAATGCCTGTAGATATTTCAGTTTCAGAAAGAGAGTCTTTAAAAAGCAGGAAGACCTAATGAGCATAATTAATGGCACAATGCAGTTCAGAAAATAGAATTATTTGGATATCAAAAAGAAATTAAGGAATATGAAGTAGAGTTTTTTACCAAGTAAACAAGAAAACTGTGAAGAAGGATACTAAACTAGTTTAGGCAAATAGCTACGTAAAAATTATATTGGAAGCAAATAAAAATTCAAGGTTACTTACAGAGCAAATCTAAAATCTTTACCTGTAGCTCTCTCTGTGTAACTATTTGTTGCAGTGCTCATTACATGAAGTCTACAGACACCTTACAATCTCACTGTGATCTTTAATTAATTAATGGATTTTCTGTTTTCTTTTTCTCCTGGATGATAGAAAATTTTACTGGGTAATTAATTACATTTCAGACTCATTTGAACTCTTATTCACAGTGTTTGAGATGCTTCTGATTTCTGTAATTTCACCTGTTTCATCCCATGGCTCTTGAACAGAGCTTACATCCACAGCCAAATACAATGGCAGAGCACACTGTTGGTTATAGCTTGGCTCAGCCATCTTTAACAAGATATGTTGGCCTTCTCCATCAAACAAAACAGAACGAAGGCAAGTAGTTAAAAATGTGTAAGAACAAAGCCCAACAACAAGCTCAGGTGGGACTAACTGGAATGTTTCACATTCCTTTTAAGTCTTGTCTTTGATCTGTTGCCTTCTTCTGGCTTTACTATGTAATAAGTATCCTACTGTCTTTAATATTATAGGTTACTCTACTCTTTCAATGCTGTCCTGATTTAGGAACAGAAGGAACACAATAGCAATTTACACCATCTGTGAATGTCCAAACTTACAGTCTCCATTTTCTTTCATTTCCATCCATTGTTCAATAATTCATGTATACTCAAGATTTCAAATTACTTTCAAGTTCTGTGACTAATAGGGTGTGGAGCTGTAATTTACTTTCATAAATGTTTCATAACTTCCTCTCCAGACAATTTGGAGAAGGTATCTCAAAACCTCAATTCCTTATCATTTTGACAGGGATTCAGTAGTTTAGCTGAATTTTTTTTCCAAATTTAACATGTAAGTTCTGCCCATCTGCAAAGGTAAAGAGATTGTATTGCCATTTCACTTATCATTACCTTCCACTTACAAGTAGTGCTTAAGATGCATTTGGATAGGCTCCCAGTGCAAAGAAGGGCAAAATATAGGATGTGAAACATCAATTATTTAAACCAATATTCATTACAATGGATATAGTCTCTAGGAAAGGCTAATGTTCTCAGAGATACATGTTGGTCTTGATTTATAGATATTAACTCATGTACTGATATTTAGACAGAATAAGTATTAGGTAGACAAGGAACAGGATTAAAAAAAAAAAAAAACAACAACAAAACACAGCACCAAGGCTTGATGGAATAAAAAGAAAAAAAAAGTGAGATTTATTAATATTTTATTTTCTGCCATTAGGGCTGCATGGTTGAAAATCCACCCCTTAGATTCTGTCAGAAAATCTTACCACTTTTGGCATTTACCATCTTAAAAACATGGATCCTTTCCAGTGTTTCTTTCTCTCCTTCTCTCTGGAGCTCCTATCACTGCTGCCCTGCTCCCAGAATGCCTGCCTTAGAGTGGCTCTCCCCTTCTCAGAAACACCCTTCTCTCATGATCCTGTGTTACCACTTCTCTGTGCTTTTCCACAGCAACGTCAGCCCTCTCTCTAGGTAGAACAGAGACCTCACAACTCTTACTGTGGGGTTAACAGAGTGTGTTAGGCATCTCTACCAACCCCTTCATTCATGCACACATCTTACACTCACCTTTCACCAGATGATGTGAAACCCCCCTCGTTGTTCCAGCCTCTTACCTCAAAGGCATTGAAACACCATGAAAGGCAGAAACACATGCAATGTGTATGTGTAGCTTTCCCACAATTAGCCACAAGTTAACACGTGAATGGCATTTCCCCAGAGCTATGGCAACATCGGGCACATGCAGCCCAGTTCTCAGAATTGCCTAAGGAAGTGAGTGAATAGTCAGTATTGTTTTTGTAAGAACAGGTTGGACAAACGACTAACAGGAGTGGCAGAAGCAAAGACAGATAAACCTGCCTTTGGGCCAAGGGAGGGATTTGAAGACACGGTGCACTTCCTTTCTGCTCTGCTTTATATCGTTTCATTTGTCTAGATACACTGATTTGGGCATTTTTCCTAAGGCTTCCCTCCCTGCCCACTCTAATTTGGATGATGGAACAAGCAGAGAGGTGCTGGGACAGGGTGTGTAGGGCATGTTTTATTTTTCTGTATTGCCTTGTTGTTCAGTGTGCTTCTCACATCTGCCCTTGATAGCCAAGACTCAGCGTTTGCAAATAGATGCCATGGCAATTTATCTGCTTTGGTTTTTTTAGCATAATAAAAATCAATATGAAAATAGAAATCACTTTTTTTTTTTTTTTTCCAAATGATTAATCACATGAAATAAGAGGAAAATAAATTCTAATTTTTGTGAATAATTATTACAGTAAAATGTGAAGACTATAGAAATGTATGCTTATACCGTTTAAAATTAGTCTGGGCTTGACAGTGATTTTCATATTTTCTAACTGAGACACCAGTATTTTGTCCCATTCATTTTATTTGTGTTGCACTAATCTGCTAAATTCTTTCTTGAATCTTCTGAAAGACTCACAACCATCATTTCTATCAAATCCTCCTCAAGTTGCAGTTGTCACATTTGAAAAGCCTCAGCCTGGGTGGAAATTAGTTCATGAATTAGAATGAGATTTCAGGATAAGTTTGAGCAAAGTTGATCCCACTCTCATGTCCTATGCCGTTTGGCATTCCCAAGTTGACCTGTGGTGACTGTGACATCTCCTCCTTTAGCAAGTATTTCATTTAGTCTTAACTCCTGAGCATTGAGCCTATGTAAAATGGGGAATCTTGATAGTGCAGTGATTGACTTTTCCTCATTGACTTCTCAAGATAAGGACTAAAATATCTTTGAAGTTGATATGCTTCCCAGTAAGGGAAAATATCTTAGTCCACAAGAGAAAATATTTGAAGAACTCGGAGGAGTGGGGAAAAAAAAAAAAAAAAAAAATCAACAAAGAAAAAGACATATAAATTACTTTTGGATGAAAATTCAGCTATTGGCAGCCTTGGTAAAAAGCAGGACTAGCAATCAGTAAGCAGAAATGTAAATTCAGTAAATATGCCTGTGTGTAGAAGCTGATAAAGAAGAACTGCTGTAACCTGGCTGTAAACAACAAGACTGTGCTTCAGGCTGTGTTAAGGGCAGAAGCAACTTATTTGCAGTACTTCCTTAGCGTACAAGCGCACACAACCCTTCCATGTTCAAAAAATTATAGCCTTACAGGCTGAAATATATGTAGCAATTCCAAAAAACTGCAAGGAAAAATGTGTTGGTACAGATTTGTGGAAAACAGAACTTACCAGAAGTAATTTTGTTTATCAGTTCTCCCCTACGCAGACGAATCCTTCCAGAAACCACCACCTCCCTAGCACAGACCCAATGTACTTCTGCCTAGTGGCCCATCTCTGGCCTCCAAACCCTTTGTCTCCTTCTTCTGTGCTGGGAAGGAAATATTAAATAAGAGTGTTTCCAAGGGGAAATCATGTGAACAGGAGACACATGAGGTCTTCACCCTTCATTCACATCAGCTGTGAACCTCTTCTAGACTGTTCACAGGGAAGCTCCTACCAAAGTAGGTCTACCTAGACCAATATTGCACACAGTATACCCAGCTGAAAGTGAACCATGTAATTAAAAAGATACAACGAAAAATTCTGCCAGAAAGCAAGATGTTGACATCTGCATGTTTTGTAGCTTTAATCCAGCAGCACATCGCACTGCAGGCTGATACTCCTTTTTAAATGAGGCAACTCATAAAGGAACATATAATTATTAAATACATACAGGAACAAAGAAACATCCTGACTTTTTTTCCCAAGTGCTTGTCTGTAGGTAAAATCCTACTGTTGCTGTTTCTTTACCTATGCACTAGTAGCCCAAGAAAATTTCATATTTGCAAGAGCTGCTGGAGGACATCCAATTCCTACTCCATTCACTTGGATCCCCTGAAACCATTAGAGAGATGTCTGGTGCTGGGATGGTTCTCAGACTGAAGAACGCCTGCTTATCCATGGTAATGGCTTTCTCATTGATTGCAGGAAGAGTTCTATTAAAAGATCACTGGGCAAATAGAACAGAGATTCAGATAGGTGTAAATCTAGTAAAATCTTCTTTTAGAGCATCGTTGTCTCGTCACAGGTATCAACCTACTTCTTACAACTGAAGGAAACACCTATCTACACAAAAAATGATTTTTTTTCTCAGCAATCACAGAAACACCAAGGTTGGAAAAGACCTACAAGATCACCCAGTCCAACCATCCACCTATCACCAATAGTTCTCACCAAACCATGTCCCTCAACACAAAATCCAAACGTTCCTTGAACAACTCCAGGGTCGGTGACTCCACCACCTCCCTGGGCAGCCCATTCCAGTGCTTGACCACTCTTTCAGAGAAATAGTATTTCCTAATGTCCAGCCTAAATCGCTCCTGGCACAGCTTGAAGCCATTCTCTCATCTTACTGTAGAGTGATTCAGCTAAAGAGAGTTTTCAGCTTTTCCCTTTCCATCTGGAAGCTGACTCCCTAGCATGACTTAAGCTCACCTCTCATACTTTTCATTATCAAGGGTTTTGAATCTGTGCATCCTGTTATTTTCTTTAGCTATGACATGATAAAGCCTTTTTGATAGAGCAGTTTTCTGGAAAAGGAGCTAAGATTCACAGAGTGACCCACAGTGTGAATGTACCTGTAGATAATTACATGAAAGAGAAAGAGAGTTTCATTCTTGCAGCAGCTATCCTTGATGTGCTCATGCTTCTATCCCATTTTTTTTCAGATCCTGATGAATTTTGCTATTCTGTATCTGAATGAATAGCTAGGAGTGCCATGATATGCCCCTTTGACAGCTATGGGAAGTAGATTTGAGAAGACAGCCTCAGGCATCAATCTGCAGTCACTGCCATGTACAAAGTTCTCCAATTCACAGTGCTACATGAAAGATTTCCTGCTGTTTGAATGCACATATGGCCAGTACATCTCAGAGTAGATTAAGTAACCCCTCTTTGATGGACAATTTTGTTCAACTTTCTTCATCTAAGACTAAAGCATGTGAGAAGGTATTATCAAATCTGAAAATAAACTTGCTTTATTGAGATTAATATAGTTGTATGATTATGTTCGGTCATCATTTTCTAAACTTGATCTTAATTTCTCTTCACATTTTTAGTTTCTGTTATATAAAATCTACTTTCTTATATTCTTCACTACTCTCAGTTTTCCAAGTTGCTTTCTAATTTGCTTTAATCTTCATGCCGGTGACTCCTACCAGAAATGACTTTTGGGTACTGGTGCATTTTATTGAACCGTGTTCTTCTAGACAGTTACTGATGACCCTAGTTAAGCTCAGAAGTGATTTACAATCAGCAGGGTGCTTTATGTGACAGAGAAATAGCTTTAAGATCCATGACAGCTGTGGAAGGTTCTAGTGAATACAGTTTAAGAACCAATCAACTTGGGAAAAAGCATGTAATGAAAATATTATGAGTCTCTTCAATGTCACTTGTACTCACTAGGTATTTATGGGCTTGATGCCAGTCAGTGGTGGCTTGTACTCCCATACCAGTGGTGAGTGGGGTGCCAACTACTTCCAGCTGGGGCTAGTTCAAAACCTATAGCTCCTGCCAAGTAGCTTGGGAATAAAAGGCTGTCTTGGATCAGTTCAAACATCACTGGAAGGTGCTGTGCAGGACTGACACTGGAGAAAACTGTGGGAATGATGCAAGTAACAGTAGTAATAAGTCTTTTTCTGTTTTTACCTTTTTACTGTAAAACTCTTCTCTTCCAGTGATCATTTAAGTACGCTATTCTCACAGAGAAGAAGCAGCAGAGAGAAAGATCAGAACCAGGTCTAATTCCCACAGAAAGATTGCATGGACCAGAATTGCCCATGCTGGCCGTGAAACTGATGTCCTTCAACTGATGTCCAAACAGTGCTGAGTGATGCCAAGCTTCTTGAAGATTGCTCCTTATAGTCCTATACTCTTGCAGTCTGTTCTCTGGAGAAGAGTGCTCAGCTTGGGATGGTTTGGATGATAAAGAATTTAAAGCAATCTGTGGGTTTTTCTCCAGATGGGAGCAGATAAGGCACAATGCAGTGCTTTAGATGTGGGCACGCAGTTCTGCTGGGTGCAAGAGTTATGAGATAAACCTTCATAGACTCATGTTGTACAGGGGCACAGAGCAGGGTTTCTCAGTAGATTTAAAATTCTTCGATAAGACAGTTAATCTAAAAATCTCAGAATATGAGATTCCTCCTGCTCTTCCTGTTGAATCCATAGCAGTTCTTTAACTCGTTCTAGATGTCTCTCATTACTGTGAAATAGTCCTGAGAAAATGAAAAGCATGGAAAGTCCAGATGCCTCTAGATACAAGCAGAAGAAATACACACTAATATGAAATATCACAGCACAGCTTTTATTTATCCCTTTTCTCTGAAGTGAAGTTCCCTTTAGAATATTATTCTACATTTGAGTGAGTTACACACTACATTTCTATTAATTTTACTCATTAGCTCTGCCACTAGTAGTTTAACTGGGCACTCATTGTAGTTACAAATAAGTTACAGCCAAGATATGGTAAAATCCAAGTCCGTGTGGATCGGTGGGACTAGGCTGGTCCCCCTGTTCTGGAGAGCTCACTGTACACTGGGCATCATTCCTCCAATTCTCACACTGACAGACAGAAAAGAACAGTCAGCTCAGATGCACCTGAAGCAGATGCTGCATTTGAAAGTCTTCTTCAAAGAACAGTGAATTATTCCATGTTATTGTGCTATAAGCTTTAAAGAGCATCTGTGCTTTTTTAAAAATGTCAAAATTACAAAGAGTAATGCAATAGTCCTTCTATAGAGGAGTGGGTTATAAATAAAGCTGTGAAAAAGTGTTGATTCATGCAGCTTTTACATGGTTTTTATTTACCATCAGGGAGTACTCTACAGAATAGATTGTGACAAGAATTTCTACAGCATTGTAACTAGCAAAATCATTCTGAGGATCACACACTTGGAACTTTATCATGATAGGATGATCTTATACCTCTTTCAGGAGCTTACAGAGAAGAAAAAATGAAGCAACACAGGTTTTTGGAAGCACTGGTGTATCTATAACATACTGTTATTATGATATAAAATGCACAGTGTGCTACAATGAACAAGCTGTCTTGGTGTTTATCTCCCTTAGAGGCTCCCTACAATAATTGCTTCTTGGAAAATTACATCTCCATAATCTTTATTATTACTATTATCATATAAAGAATTTTCCTACCTTCCCTACTTAGCTGTTCTAAGCAATTCCACTGTAGGTATGTGCATGTAATATAGTATAACAACTCTGCAAGAAGTTTTTGTCCCTATGAAAATCACTGTATTGCACCATGTTCTTCAGCTAACCAGCTTTGGAGCTGATTCTTCATTAAAAAATGGCTTCTTCCAGTACCAAACTTTTCTTTTTATTTTTCCAGTAATATTTTGCCTCTATTTTTCAGGTATTTCATCCACATTTTCACTCCTGCCTTTAAGTAGCATGGCTTTCCAACCATACATGAGCAAAGAGAGAAGTATGTTTCATTTTGTTTCTTTGCTTTGTTTTCTATAACTTTCCTTAATGCAGAACAATTTCAAAAGATGATGCTAAGAACAGAAATTCATAAAGTTGTGCATCAACAGAGAGCTGTTTTTAACAGCACACTGTGATATCTCTCCTCCTGCTCCCATTAACCTTCCCCTCTTCCTTCGACAATACATTAACTGCTGTTTTTTTCTTTCAGTGAGTGATAATCACCCCCTTATCTAACATCCCCCATGCTATTCCAGAGGTTCAAACTACTCAACTACTCTCAGCTGTCTGAAATGATTTACATATCTAATTAGATACAGAGAAACTAGGATTTAGCTCCGAAGTTTGCTGCTCCTGTTTTATATCCAAGGAAGGACTTGTGTGCCTGAAAGCTTATCTATGTCTTCAAAATACAGAAGTTGTTCTACTAAAAGATTACCAAACTTGTCATGTTGAATGTTTAGAGTGGTAGCAGGATGTGGAGGACAGAGATGGGGGCCAGAAGTAAGGTTCAGAGAAAGCCAAAGGCAAATGCAGTATCTGACATGATGGGAGACTGCTGTGGCAGTGCTTTTGCTCTCAATTTGTTTATCTGGTTAGAATTAACTCTGATAAAATTACTTGCCTAGTCTGTGTGGGATCATGGAGTGTCAAAAGTGAAGAATAACAAACAAGCAGCTGAGCCCAGGATTATTCTCCTCACACATTTTTATCTGATGCTAGCAACACTATAAAAACTCCAAGTTTATGAACTTTGCCCAATGGAAAAGAGTATATTTTTATAATGTTGACATCAAAATTCCTTTTTTAAGTGATTTAATTTCTATGTCTGCAGTTTGAGTGAGATAAAGAAAACTTTCCTTTGCAAATGGCAGTGTTGTATGCTTAAAGTCCTTCTGTTTTCTTTATACTTTGGTAAAAAAATGTTCACATTCCATGGAAGAATAAGATAAACATTTCAAAGTGAACATTATTAATAAAAAGGCATAAAACAATGATTGTAGGCAGATATCCTTTAAATAAAAGAAAAAAAAAAATCACATTTTTCATCCAACGTGCTCACGTGATAAATATTTTATGCTTTTCCTTTTAGAAGTTGAACATCTGTGGAAGCCATTGACTGAGTATGCAGCAACAGGAATCACATTTGCTTTTGCTGCATTAAATGGTGGGTTGACTGACCAAGACTACAAAAAAAAAAAAACCCTGCAAAATCAAAGCCAAACACACACATGCAAAGAGCTTTAAAAGGTCGTTCTGACAAACTAGCAATCAAAACATCTACCTGTAGATGACTTCTAATGTTTCTGTCTTTCAAAAATAATTGTGTGGGACTATTATATCTTCACAGAGAAAAAAATGGGGTTGAAGATGCATGAAAACCTAATGATGTAATCAACAAATCTTTATCCATTAAACGTACAGACTTTCAGATCCAGTAACATTTCAAACGCAACAGAGAGTGGCCATAGTGTAAGGAGCAAAGGGGACAAAAATATTTGCAATCCTGCAAACCAAAGCATCTCTGGTTAAGAACAGAGGATTACACATTTTAAGGGAAGATTTTAAGATGATGGATGCAATAGAAAAGGAGTGCATACTCCCTTAGAGCTAATGGTGAAACTGACATGAGCAAATAAATAATTTGTTTCCTGAAACAGAGTGAATCATCCCAGTGCTGGCTCTTACATTAAACCTTTGCTGCTGCTCAGCATTTTGCATTCAGCAGGAACTTGTGTAAGCAAAGCATAACAGGGTAATTGAGAGTCTCTTTCCTCTGCCAGAAAATAAATAGCTCACTACTCATGCTTAAAGCTTCCTATTGCCTCCTTCCAGAAGCTGTGATATCTTCTTAAATGCCTTGGTACAGGTAAAATTAAAGCACCGGATATTAAAATTATCTTTAGCTTCATATTTATTTTCAGTGTTTGATTCGCTGTATCCTGGAGCTGCTCACACAGTTGTTAAAGAAAAGTCTCTGTGTGCCCATTTCCCCACCTCCTCTACTCCCTTCCTTTGGAATACTCTATTGCTTCTCATTGCTTTCCTATAACCAGTTCAAAAGTCTTGTTCCTGGTTTTAAGGTCAGTTAAGGTCTAGTATTCAAATATACCAACAGTGATATTTTTGCTACTGTTATTTCCCAGAACTTTGCTTCCTGCTGCCAGAACTCCCTCCAAAGCAGGCTCTTGCATCTCCCCTCCTTCCACCATTATCCCATCTCAGCCATTTCTTCCTCACTCCTCTTTTTTTTCACTCTCACACAATTCATTCTCCACTCTGAACGGAGCTCATGCTGTGCCTGGCTCTGAGGCCAGTGGGTGCACACTGGTTGGTTGGTCCATACATGGTGGTGGTGGCCAGGGAGCAAACCACCAGCTCCCATTTCTCCCTCCTGCAGGGGGTACAGCTCAGCATCCTTCTGTTCCAGGTCACTCACCTGCCAAACATGCAGGGAAATAATATCTTGAAATTTCTCACCCTCTGCTTTAATTTAGCGGTCAGACAGCAGTAGAAATTGGCATTTTTACTGGTTTATTTTCCTTTAGAAATCAACCTAGAGGCAGGGTATGATTTAAACAGCCTCAAATAGAAATGTAAGAAAATGAGCAGTGCAAAAACTGTTCATAGTATTGAAATTAAAATGTCTGACATCAATTTCCAGGCTTAATAGCCCACCACAATAGATGTGAGAGGTGCCATCTTGCAGAGTGACTGTTTACAGATATTTTCTTGAGATTTCAGAAGGAAAAGCTGGTTTGACCTATTTTTGAAAAGGTAGGAATATCATCATGCTGTCAGACTAAAAATTGAATGTACATTAAAACTGCCAGAGAATGTATATAAAATGAAGATGTAACAAAACCTGAGAAATATTATAAAATAAAAACAAGATAGTTTTACCATAATTACTGAAATTATACAGCAGGTACTTTTATTCTGTGGTCTGTCTTGGAAAAAGTGAGCCACTGTTGAATGTTGGAACGTTCTGCAGCCTTCAGATGTCTTGTTCACTATCACATATTTGTCATACATGAGATACTTCCTTACTGCAAATTAAAAAAAAAAAAAAAAAAAAAGCAAAAAGCTTAGAAAGATTAGGAACACTTTTTCTTGGTTATGAGTTCTATGCAAACATAAAAGGCTCCAGTAGAGCTGTCTGGGAAACTGAACTTTGAATTTCAGGAAAAATTAAAACTAGCAAGCTCATGGCTGTTATTTTATTTCTTGGTACAAAATAACTTCATGCAAAATTAATTTTTGTATGCTCATCTTTAGATGGAAATGTATTTCTGATGTAGGGCCACTTGAAAGATGAAGGTCTGCACTGCATTAGAAAAATGTTCATTATTTTGGAATAAGAAATTCAGAGAAAAAATACAGCATGTAGCTGTATGTTTGTTTCTATATGATTCGTGTTTCTGCATTAAGCATTTGAAAGCCTCACTCAGTTTCCAATTTCCCTTGTCTAAATATTACACAACCCCAGCCACCAAAAAATTCAAAGGCAAGAAGACTGATGTGAGCGCACATAGTGCTGTGAATGTCTCTTTCATTTCCCGAATGAAATATCAGGTTTCACAGGTAAGTAAATTATTACTATGTTTTAATCCATCAAAGCAATGCTAGCTTGAAAGCTGCAGCAATGCAGAAGAGCTGCTGGAAGTGGGAGGTTGCAGGGCAGGAGGACACCTTGTTCTTCTCCCAGGAGCTGGCAGTTTAATTACAAGAAAGATCTGACTGGCAAGCCTGGGGGTTATCCAGGGGATATCCTGTTCCCTGGTGCCAAGAGGAGGTTGAAGACAAGGGGTGCTTCTTCTGTGAATACTTTTCTCTATAATTCATGATACTCGTTTTGGCCTTACCAGCACAGGTATGGATGGTGGCTGATATATCCCAGCATAGGTCTAGACCACCGTATCTTTTAACCTCTGGCAGAAAATAGAAGAGGCACAGAGGGTCTCTTAGATAAGTGGTAGCTTATGAATTTCATGTTGAAAAGGCAGTGTGATCTAAAGAGGTCTTGTAATATGTAACTTTGATGATCCTGGCACCTTCCTTCCAGGTCCACCAAGATCTGTTGCATCACTTGGAGTGAATTTCTTCTATTTCCCCTTCATTTACCTCATTTTTTAACATTTATTTTTTTACCTCTTCAGAGTGCTTATCATCTGTCACTTAACAGAGCCAAAGACAACAGATCCAAAACATCCAACTGTCCTGTTTCAACCATCACCACCCTGGCCTGCAGGTACCAGCGTTGGGCAGCCACAAAATTTCCCCACCGCCTTTACTTCTCCTGCCCACAGTGGAGATTATACACTTGTGTTCTGCTCAGGCAGAAAAGGATTCATTTGTATATGAAAGAACTTTAATAGGCATAAGTCCTCACAAATGCAAAGCACACAGAAAACAACCTCTGCAAACACAAATTCCTTTTGGATCCCAGGGCACGGAAATACAAACAGTAGTTATATTAGCATAAAATCTTTTTTCAACGTTTTCTGAAGTGAATCCTTCAAACGTGTGTGCCATGTACAGTCATTTATTAACATCAGCTGAAAATCTGTAGGGAAACATGAAATTAAAAGTCAATTGGACTGGTATGCACTGATGAGCAAAGAATGTTTTGAATTTTGAATAAAGCTTGTAGGACTACAAAAGGCTCTCAGTAGTTCTATATTAGAGGGTATCTACCAGGAAAGCAATTAACATTCTACCTCCTGTATCACCACCACTGGAGATTTCAGATGCTGACAACTGTTGATATCTGCTCACTTACTTCATTTTCCCCTTGCACATTTGGCTCCTGAGCATGAGAGCTGTTTTCTTAATTCCAACCCTTTTATTAGTGATAATAACAATGCTTCAGTAAGAGCAATTACAAAGCAGCCCCTTGAGAGACTTGGCAGTCATTTCCCCTTATGCTAAATACATCAGGATCTGTATTACTGGCAATTGACCAAAAAGTAGCCTAAAAACTTTCCCACTGAGATATATTTCTCTTTCTCTATCAATTACAAGTCATTGAAACAGTGACGATGCTGAACACTATCAGATTTTCTGCTTTTGGGGCACCTGACTAAAACCACTGCTGTCCCTATCCACAACTCACATCACAAGCTTGAACTCATTTTCCCACCTTTGCCTAATTACACAATTCTCATTTAATGTGTAGGAAAGCATCTACATTCAGGAAAAAGTGAAGAGAGAAACTTCCAAGATGCTTCAGTCCTCTCTATGGGGAACTCTTATCCAACTGATCTCAGAATCATTTATGTAAAACAATGGGAAGACAGGAGAGGGTCATGCATCATCGTATTGTGGCACAGTGTTGGCTGGGGAAGGCTGTGGGGTGGCTCCTGTGGGTCCAACTCCAATGGCCCCGCTGCACAGCAGGGCTGGGTCCAGCAGCCAAATAGGGAAACGTATTTGAGAAAAGGTAAAAAACACTGTGAGAGAAAGAAGTGTGAAATGGAGGAGAAGCAGCCATGCACATAAGAGGCAGGAGGAACTCCATGCGCGGAACAACAGCTCCCTGCAGCCCAACAGAGGCCCATGGAGAAGCAGGCCATCCTCCTGCAGCCCACGGGCACCACACAGAACAGATCTCCCCGTGCAGCCATAGAGGAGCCTATGGTACAACAATGTGCAAGGCCTGAAGGCTGCAGCCCATGGATACCCCACAGAAGCAGCCCAGGATGGAGCTGCAGCCCAAGGAGAGCAGCAGGAGGACTGGGGATCTGACAAATAAATCTTTGCAAATAAACAAACCCAATGACTATTGAAAAATACAATTTTGGTTAGTTTAACTGGAATCTTATACATTCTAGTTATGTTTTTGCTTTGCTAGATTCTTAAAAAGAGCTCTGGAAACTCACTCTCAAAAATGTATTTCAGTAAGAAAAGGATTTAATTCTGAAATCCTAGGCTATGCTGCAGATTTATGGGGATACTTGACTAAGACATAGGTTTTATTTTGAGAAAAAGATTCATCTTCTACTGTACTACCCTTCCTGTACTTATCCTCTGCTTCCTTCTCTGTACACAGTTTCTTCCCTTAAAACATCACCAATCATTTTAATTAAGTTGCCAACGTTTTTCCACTTCCTTCCTCTAAATTCTGCTGTGTTCTTGAGCTCACAAAGGATTAGATTAAGCAGCAGAATATATTTTAGAAAACAGAATTTTATCTTGACCTTCAGCTCCTCATCTACTGCTACAAACCAATTCATCTTTCCCTTAAGGCAGCATCTGAGGAAAAAGCTTCTGTACAAAAGGCTTTCAAGTTACGCATACTCCAGGGGATAAGCTGCCAAAACAGTGTATTGAAGGGGCTACATCCCATAATATTAGTGTCTATTCACACCATAGCAAGGTTTATATTATACACACTGCTCAAATGTCAGTTTTGAATCTTGCTGCATTTTTTTTTTTCTTTAAGAAAATAAAATTTAGCTATTTTAACTCATTAGTTGTTAGCTCACTAGAGTATAATTTTAGCTACCTGGAAAATAAAATGGTAGAATCACCGATAAATTTGAATCAGAGGTTTGGAGATACCTTTGACATCCTTTATTCTTCTCAACTGATCAAGCAGTTTCTACTGCACTGAACTCTGTCTGCTTTGCACGTCAAAGATCAAAAGGTCTGTCTAGCCTGTGTTGAACAAAACTTCTGTCCTGTTCTCTTGCTTTCATCACAAAGCTTTGCACTAACTTGTATGTTCTATCATACTTTGGACAAACTGTCAAAGAGTGGACTCAGTTAACTGACAGTAATTTTGTAAGCTAGTGTACCTGTGTTTTGCACTGATCTCATACGTATCTATGGGTTTCCTAGAAGACAGAATGAGAAGTTACTATTTTCTGTCTGTATTTATTCCAGTGTAATTCAATATATGAGATTATGTTATAACATACAGAAAGTTCAGATCCTTTCTGCCCATTTGAGCAATTCCAGGTAGAAATTAGGCCATGTGCCTGGGAAGCTGCACGCTGAAAACTTGTTACCCTAAGCCAATAAAATATTCTGATATGGGCTTAGTTACAGAATTACAGCAAAGCTTAAGTTGGAAGGGACCTTAAAGATCATATAGTTGCAACCCCCTCCCACTAGCAGGGATGTCAACCACTAGACGAGGCTGCCCAGGGCCCCAGACAAGCTGCCTTTGAATACTTCCAGGAATGGAGCATCCATAACCTCTCTGGGCAACCTGTTCCAGTGCCTCACCATCCTTTGAGTGAAAAATTTCTCCCTAATATCTACATTAAATCTCCCTTCTTTTAGTTTAAAACCATCCCCCCTTGTCCTGTCACTTGTCCATGTAAAAAAGTCAGTCTCCATCCTGATTATAAGCTCCCTTTAAATACTGGGAGGCTTCAGTGAGGTGTCCCTGTAGCTTTCTCTTCTCAAGGCTGAAAAAGCGCAGCTGCCTCAGCATTTCTTTATGGTCAGCTTCAAACAACAGTGGATGTAAAAACAGTATTGCTCCTAAGCTGTGCAAAATTAATCCCTTATGAAGACCACAATCTGTGCTGTAAACACAGACAAATCTGTTACTGACTCATACAAAGGTAACAGAGAAGAAGGAGGACACTTTGGTCTTCCTTGCAGTTGGGTGCACCGAGGAATGTACAATCCAGAGCAGAGAAGCCATCAAAGGAAATGAAGTTTCATGTTGTAATAAGGAAGGAGCTAGACCCCAGATTTTCAAAATATTTAGTCAAAAGGAACAGTGCAAATGAAGCAGCAGCCACCACACGATAGCCATGGCCCTGGATCTCTTTGATTATAAGTGTCCTACCCAACTGCTGAGCTGCCTCATCACACTACGCGCTGCGACCAGGAACATGGTCTGTTCTTCGGAGGACTTGCTGAAACAGAGCCGGACTAGCAACTCCCTAGTGCCCTCACTGCCCATATTTGCATGACACTGCATCCTCACTGTAACTGGCAAATCTGATTCCTGTCATGTCATTCTTCTTTCACAGCTCTTCAAAAGCTTTTTTTGGATTATTTTAATCTTGAAGTTTTTATTTATTTATACAAAATGAAGATGATCTCATCAAGCTGCAGAGTTCCTGAGGGCATATAATGACATACTGATGACAGTGAAAGTGCCTATACTTGCTTAATTTTAACCACATGAATTGTCCTGCTGAAGCCAATGGGAGATCAGTGTAGGCAAATTTAAGTGCATCTGTTATTTAAGAGGAAGGTACTACATCTGGAGCATGCACACGATTTAGATGAGAGAAAATTATTTTTTTCTTCAGAAAAGCAAAGTATACTGTGTACCCAGGTATAAAAATAGCAGATATTGTAATGTGTATTTTTAGTTGGTCTTTAAGGCTGGTTGCTTAATACAACATAAAAGTCAAAACAGGGATGTCAGCAAGTTATATCACACCAGAGGAAGGGCCAGAAGATGAGCATGATCCTTCTACCATGACTCACTTTCGAGTCATTGTCCCCAGGGTAGGAGGACCTGAGAACATTTTCCATGCTCCCATGAATGCAGAGGTTATGAGTGTAAAATCCCATAAAAGTCAGTTTAATTCAGTGGGTACAAACTGACTAAAAATAGGAAACTGAGGTGCAAGCATTTCCAAATGCCTAAAAACAAATACCTTTTTCTCCCTGTGTACTGGGTACTGAGAGAAATCTAGACCCAGATGTGGAAAATAATGCAACATCTTCTTTAAATGCTATTGGAAAGAAGTGGAAGACAGCAACACAAAGGCATTGGCTCTTCAGCCCTGTTGTCTTCATATACCACCAAGATTTGATATTCCATACAAGGTCTTAGAAACACTGGAGTAAGACAGAGTGCTACTTTTGTCATATACATTTGCCCACATCTACTGTATGTCATGTAAATATAATTTGACTTATCCATTCCAGCTTTTCATCTAAATGGTGTAGAAATTGAATATTGTAGGCATTTTGTAAAGTGGCAAGAGTAAAATGACAGCATCTCTGCTAGACACTGTTATTGCTCCATTTACCATCCTCAAAATGATTTCCAGTTTTATAGAACCACTCAATTTTTATGACCCTGCTGTCACTGTAAAAGTAACATACAGGTATTTTCTCTTATGCATTATTTCCAGCAATGTGAAATAAACAGCAGTTAGGAGATCCTTTTACTATGTTGCTCCTCTCTTATAAATTGTTTTTAAGCTTCTACAGTAAAAAAAAACATGTCAAGTATTTAGTCACATCCCAGAAAATAGTGTTGTTCTAGTTAAGGGTACTACAGGCTTAGAAGTGTTAGTAATAGACAACAATCAGTAAACACAGATGCTACTTTTGCTGTAGGAATTTCATGCTCTACTAATACATATTTCACAGCTAAACGTTCACAACTTAAGTGCCAAATTGCTGTGGAATTCCATACCAATTTCAAATTCCTGACATCCTATGCTCTACAGCATGAAGACTTACTTGCCTTCTGCAATCTTTATGTGTATTCTATGAAACTTTCTCTTGAATCTGTATTTAAGAAGACATTACATACATTTCTCATTTGTACTTACAGTGGTTTGCTGTTTATATATGTATATATATATATATATACATAAAAACATACATTTTGCCTTCTCTGATCAGAAATAGTGATGCCCAGAAGAATTTCTGAAAGTTTCATTAAACGCCAGATAGGCTGGAGAAAGCTTCATGGTCAGCAAGAGTTGGATCAATTAAATAGATTACAACATGGGCAATCTATGAGTTGATGAAAATAAATGTGCTTATACCAAAGGGAGGCAGACATATTGCAGCATCCCTGCCAGGCTCCTGCATGTGCTCTCTAAGCATCCACTGCTGGTCCCTGCCAGCAGAAGGGCACTGGACTACCTGGAGCTTTGGATTCATCAAGTACAATCCTTCATATTTTTATTACACCCATTTCCAGCTGCTGCTTCTCCTATACCCCATCCTCCTGTATTCATTAAATTCAACCTCATATTTTCATGTAGATGATCATTTATGTGAAACTTATATGCCATTATACAATTGTATATGTTACCCATAAACTTGGCTGAGAAAGGAGCCTGTTTTCTATCCTTCTTTATTATTGGATATATTATACCTCCTTACATATATGACAACATGATATGATTTATATGTGTCTGAACCCTATTTAAAGGTGTATTTTGCCTTTGTATGCAAGAAAAGAATAAATGGATTTTTGGTGGTCGTATCATGTAGTTAGGCCTCAGCTAAAGAAAAGTGAGGAATTAACTATCCAGAGAATGTCATTAATAATGCTGCTCAAATAAACCATGATTAGCAATCTGACAGCTTCTGGCATTATTCTTTACCTTCTTGTAGTGTATACTCACTCAAAATGTCGTTAAAGATATTAATTACCTGGGCCTTTTACCACTCAAATAAATTCAAGGAATTATAGAGGGCTGCAAACAGATGTAAAGAAAAGGGCACCACGCCGACAGCACTTTAGGACTGTCATTGCAAAACCCAGCCAAACATAAATGATCAGATATATTGTTAAGAAACATAACATCCCAGGAAAAGCAAAACATAGAAGAAAACAATGAAGATGATAAATAATAGCTCAAGGAAGCAAGATGTAATAATGCATTTTACATAATGGACCACATATTGTATTCTGCATGATGCAGGCTTCTGAAAGAGTATTGCAGTGTGAGGAATTGAGGATCACATTAGCCTGGAGAGAGGCAAAAGGCACAATTATCATCAACTGTCCAAGCACTCAAGTGTATCCAGGCAGCTATAATCTGCACTGTACTAAAGAGCAGAGCCGCTTTAGATATACGAGCAAACCTAAAAGAATAAAAAATTGCTGTAATGAGGGTAAATGGCAATACTTCTTGCTCAGTAATGACAGTTGCAGTATTTTGCTTTGTTCCAATGCATTTATAATATGCTATTAGCACTTACTGTTATGAATATCCTGTTTCTCAACTAGCTTACTAATAATAAGTACGAGAGAAATCTCGTACTGTACTGCACTCCCAAAGCTCAGACCTTTAATAGCTATTGATGAGTACTAGCATCCACACTCAGAAGGCAAAGAAGCTGACTCTTGAAAACATAATTATCTTGTGTGTGAAAGCCTGAGTTACAAAGCATGCCAACCTACCCCTACATTCCCAAACACAAAATTTTTTCTCTCTAAGTAGTTCTGTATCTCAATGCCAACTAAGCAGAATGATGAGTTATCTGCCAGAAACACAAAGCCTGAAGATCTTCCCTTAGGATCTCCCTTTATGAGGAGGTGATTATGAGGAGGTACCTCAATAGCATTCTCACACAGCATCCAGAGAACAGCTGGTCCATTTGTACATTTTAAGCATACGAGTCAATTGTTTCTGACCAATGTTCTGAAGGCTCACTGGAACACAATGGAAACAGAGTCAGAGACAAAGTCATGTATTTTTCCCCTCAGTTTACATGACAGATTTTGCAGATCTACAATCAAACATACATCTCCTGTTCAGAAAGAACAAGTTTACACATCTGGCTTGACAGCATTACATATCTTAAGTTGGCTTCACACCAGTCCATCACTTATTATTTCTGCTGGTCTCATTCCAGCAGAGCAATTTATTATGAATAATAACTCAAAGAAAGCACTGTTCATAATTTTCAGCACCTTCTATGATCTTTAACTACTTTGATACAGTCAAGTGATAAAAAGATTAAAGCCAATCGCAATATTTTAACACACCAAAAAAAAAACCACCAAAAACCAGAACTATGTGGTGGCAGAGTTCTCCCTCTTCTACATTTATTCTTTTCCAACCCACACACTTGGGAGAACTCCTTGTACTTGTCAAAAATGGTTTTTTCCCGCTGGCTTGTGAGTAAGCTGGGATCAGAACATAATTAACACAATATGTTATAAAAACAATGCATTAAAGGCCAAAGATGACCAACTTAAATTTTCTTGGCTCTCAAGGAAAACAAATTCAGTGACTTCTTACAGTGAAGTTAAGATTTCCCACACCATGCTTTTAATGAAATCTTTTCCTTGGAATGAACAATACAATAGAACACAGTAAAGAAACCATCCTAAGGATGAACTGCATTGCAGCTGTACAAGATATTTCTGGCAGCATCCTGTCTGCAGGAGTAGAGCTGGAGTGAAGCTTCTGTGGTCTTTGGGAAAGAACTGAAGATGTTATCCCTTTGGCACAGCACACACCTATCACACGCTCTCACAACCACATGTTTGGAGATGGAAGACCAGATCTGACAGGAATCCTGAAATGAAGACACTGAAGTTCAGTTTCTTGCTGCCATCTTGGGGAATGTCAGGACAGAACTGACTGGGTAAGGTTCTCTGCACTCAGTCTCACCTCGAGCACCACATGCAATTTGGGCACTACAATATAAGAAGGAGATAAAACTATTAGAAAGTGTCCAAAGGAGGGCTACAAAGATAGGGAAGGGTCTGGAGAGGAAGGTGTATGAGGAGCAGCTGAGGTCCATGGGTTTGTTCAGCCCAGAGCAGAGCAGGCTGAGGGGAGATCTTGTGGTGTCTGCAGGTCCTCACAGGGAGCAGAGGGATAGCACTGAGCTCTGCTCTCTGTGACAGTGATGGGGCCAGATGGAATGGCAGTGGAATCACAGGGAAGGGCCAGGTTGGGAACTAGTAAAAGGTACTGCAAGGTTTTATACACTGGCACAGGCTCACCAGGGCAGTGGTCATGGCCCCAAGCTTCCGGAGTTCAAGAAGTGTTTGGACAACGCTCTCTGACGTAGGGTTTGAATTTGAGTCGCCCTGTGTGGAGCCAGGAGCTGGACTCGATGTTCCTTGTGGGTTTCACAGGATATATCCAGCTCAGGATATTCTATGATTCTATGATTTAAGGGCCTGCCATCCATGCTTGACTGCATCCCATAAATTGCCCATTAGTAGCTGGGACATACTGTACTCAAGACTAATTTTATCAAAAAAGATCCAGTTAGAAAATCTGAGATTCTTCTAAAATTCAAATCTATGTACAATAAAAGGAGATGATCCGAAGATCTGACTGAAAAAAAAAATCCCACCTGAACTCCATTAAAACTGTTCTAGACACAGAAAAGAATTAGCACTATAACCGAGTTGTGTGTGCATGTGAGGACCTTTCTTGCCCATAGTGAGAGGATATGGCTGTTTTCAGACTCCACATTACTACTGAAAATGAGTCTTTGCACTATTCTGTGTGTATTTCTCAATATGATTATTATCTGTTCTTGGAGGGTTCCTGTTTTCTCTTTAAGGGATAAAACGCTCATGTTCACTGCAGGATGAGTGTTTCCCTGTCGAGAAGAATCCAGGTCAAGGACTCCAAACATCCCAGCTGGCTGGCACCAAGCACGAGTGGGTCCATGACATGGCAGTGGAAGCAGCCGGCTGTCTCCATAGGGAGCAGAATGAACATCTGCTGTGTTCTGGGAAAGAGCCGAGAGACACGGAGCTGGGGATTGAGCCAGAGACCCAGCTGGGCAGCCACACGCTGCAGGAGACATGGAGGGGAAAGCAAATGCTTCTCATCAGGCCCCAATTAGCATGCGTGTGATGGGGGAGACTGCTGGCCTGCAGGCTGCTGCTGGCTTGGCAACAGCCGGGGGGGGGGGGGAGGAATTGGTAATGGAGAGCAGGAGATGAAATGGGGAAAGAAGTGGGAAAGATGGACAGGGTTGTATTCTCTGACAGAGGTAACATCACGAATGGTGGTAAAAGCACTTCAACCTTCCCTGGTGCAAAGCTGTCACCTAGAGACTGCCAACGATCTAAAAGTCCTTACCACTGTCTCCAGCCACACAGAGCAGACTCAGGGACAAACAGTATTGCTGGCAAAGAATGCTTAAGCTTGCTGCTGTTGTGCTGTTGAATGCAGCCCCCATTTCCATGAGCACTGGCATCATTTCTAATGTTGATCTACAAAGAAGTGTGCATTGTGTAAACTATGGTCTTGGACCATGTTCCCAAATGTGCACATTGTGGAAGTTTGTTACACAGTCAGCACCAAGCAGAGCAGAAATATTTTGTGTAGAGGGTTAGTCTGGGTTTCAAGAGAAGGGGAAGGAATATTCTCATTCATATTGGAGAAAATGCATTCTTCACTGCAGTTCTGGAAGAATGGTGGATTTTCAATTGATTATCAAAGAGCATTGATATTTTTGGCTAGCTAACAGAATGCAAGTTATCTTTACTTCTTGATTGACTGACTGTATCTCTGAGCAAACAGATTTGCATGATGCTGCATGTCCGTATCTCCAACTGAAGACAGTGGGGACTGGAGCTGTTCATAACATAAAAGCATGAAATGATACTTCCCAAAGGCCTCATTTTTGGTTCAAAGGCTATAAGAAGAATACACTGCAATTTTTCACCATCACCTTTTATCCCTGTCATGCTCTTATATTTTAACTTGGCTGAAGCAGAAGTCACAAAAAGGAAGGAAAAGAAGAAAACCCGGAACATTTTGGTCTTGAAGATCACTTCAGTGTTCTCAACAAGTCTGTGCAAGTGTCAAGTGATTCACATATGGTTCAGCAAATGTTGGCTCTGCTGCAAGAAGAGCAGAGGGCAGTTCCAAGCACCACAAGGAAGCACACAGATTCAGACAGGGGCTGAATTTGCAGGATTCTTCCCTGCTTCCTTACTCTATGGCTACGTAGTCCTGGTGCCTTGCTGACACACATCCAAACAGTGGTCACCTTCCCCTCCTTGAGAGCTGGTCTTCTCCAGGAAAACAAGTGCAAACAGTTGGTCTTCCATCCTCAGAGGGAGTTAGCTCAAGAGAAGAAATTGTGCTGATCTGAGCACTGCACCCTATGTCAGGAGGTACAGCAGGAGATGCAAGGGAATATCCACATTTTGCATGGGTGCCATGGACCCAGCACAGCTGGCACCCATTTATAAACCATCCTTTCCCCTTGGGAAGGTGCTTCAGTTCATGGGATGCTCACTGCTACAAAATGAGAAGGATCAAATTTGCTCTGTAAGTTGGGGTCACTGGAAGAATCCCACACGAGGTGCACAAAACTCCGTATTTCAAAATCACAGAATCACATTACCCCTTGACCAGAAAACTTATTTCATAGTTTTGGGATTAGAATTCCCCGAATAATCTGAGATGCAAATAATGAAAAGGTTGGATCTGATGATGGGCTGTGAAAAATGTCTGCTATTTTATTACTTAGTTGTGGTCTTAAACCAAAGGATTTTAGCTAACCTTGTTTTCTGTAACATACTGCATCAGTTGAGTTGTGCATTAACTTTTATTTTCTTCACTTTCCAAAGAAGATGGACACAGATCCTAAATAAGTGACCAGAATAATTAAACTATTTTCTTGCAATGTGAAAGAAAAAATACAATTAAATCATTAAAATATTTTAACGTGATTTTTTTAGGGAGTGACTGGTTTTTTGAGGGGGTTAGAAAATGTCATTACAGAAGCTATTTTTGCAGAAGAAAGTTAAAGTCATTTTGTAATTACTATCTGCAGTTAGTCTTTAACTTTTAATAACAAGTAATGAGTCCTACTCAGCCTACATTACAAGTCTCCTTCTTAAGTACAGTCAATACTAAAATAACAGATTTTCCATTGAAACAAAAAGGATATCAAGTAGAGGCCTTTTTTTCCCTCCAGTGAAAAATCTCAGACCACAGAATGGCCAGGGTTGGAAGGGAACTCAAGGATCATGAAGCTCCAACCCCCCTGCCACATGCAGGGCCACCAACCTTCACATTTAATACTTGACCAGGCTGCTCAGGGCCCCATCCAATCTGGCCTTGGATGGGGCATCCACAACCTCTCTGGGCAGCCTGTTCCAGCACCTCACCACTCACTCTGTAAAGAATTTCCCCTGACATCCAACCTCAATCTTCCCTCCTTCAACTTAAAACCATTTCCCCTTGTCCTGCTGTTATCAACCCTTTCAAAGAGTTGATTCCCCTCCTGTTTGTAGGCTCCCTTTAGGTATTGAAAGGCTGCACTGAGGTCACCCCGCGGCCTTCTTTTCTCCAGGCTGAACAAGTCCAGTTCCTTCAGCCTGTCTTTGTAGGAGAAGTGCTCCAGTCCCCTGATCGTCTTCATGGCCCTCCTCTGGACCCTCTCCAACAGCTCTCTGTCTTTCTTGTACTGGGGGCTCCAGACCTGGACACAGTACTCCAGGTGGGGCCTCACAAGAGCATAAGCTTGACTTGAAAGCTCCAAAATGCCTGAAAAATTAGGGTTGACCTGTAGTCTACCAGTCTACCATAGTAGGGAGCACACCTCTGAGGGAGTGAGACATAGATTGCAGATGATGGAGGGCAAAAGGAGCCAGACTTCGGGCAGCACTGCCTGTGTACCCTCCAGAGAAGCTGTGTGAGTAAAATCTCTCCAACACCACTCAGTAGAAATTCTGGTCCTGGAGAAAAGCAATTGGAGGCCTCTAAAATGAAGCCAATGTGGGATGAGACTTGAGCCAGCAGGTCACAGCACGTGCCTTGTTCTGTCTCACCACTGACAGCCTCTAAAGCCAGCTCATCGTGCTGTTAGGCACATGCATGCCTACAGCTCTTCCTCCTCCACAGCAGTCTTCACAGAAATCACTCTTGGGATCTGAGGCTTGATGCAAATCACAGAGTCCATCAATAAAATTTCACCAATTCTCAGACCAATCCAACAGACTTTTCCCCCCATTCCCTCTCTAGGATACAGCTCAGATTCTAGTAGGACCCCAAAAGTCTTGGGCATCTACTTTAGAAAACCAGAAAGAATTTTCCTTTTAATTCTTCTTTTGAAAAGAATTTCTGCAAATGCCTTAAATACCTAGGCTGTTTCACAGAGATGCTCTATAGTTCCTATTCCAACAGTACTTGCAAAAAAATACATAAATTCAAGTCTGACTGATAAACTCCTGATTGGATACTGAATGGTCATATGGGATAAATGACCTAAATCTATAGTGTTTCTAGTTCCTCTCTTCCTACTAAATCTTCTTTCTTGGGAAAGAGATAAGATCCATATATGAATGCCCATAGTTCAGTAGTTCCCAGCCTTGCAGGAACTGCACTTTGCATGAACTTTGGTCGCTGCCATTCATACTTACAAGGTAGCATGAGAGCATTACAGGAGGAAGTAGCAGCAAGGTGTTTGCTTAACTTTCCCAGAGAATTGCTTTCTTTTTGTTCCTGTCATAAATCTGAAGTGGACATACCCCAGCTCAAGCCAGGGTTGAACATCTTGATACTACATGAGCTAATGTTTGCAGGGCAGGGGTGGATCTGTTTGCTAAAGAAATTTGGACCAGTTTTTCCCAGAAATACTCTGCAGCATGAATAACTGTGTGAGCCTGTCCAGAGCAGCTGCTTCGACACCAGCAGGATAAGATCTGACTGAATCTGTAATTTTGTTTAATGTAGCTGTTGCAACATAAACCTAACGAGGCTTGAATACTGGGGCTTATGTTTATTTGTTTTGTATAGCTTTGGAATTAATATAATTATACAGAACAGCTAAGCCATTTTACTCTCATTATCCAAGATGTTATTTAATCTTTAGAGTCAATCAGATTAGAAAAAATCGGTTACCACTTTCAAGATAAATCCTGTAAATCAAGATTCTGTAGTCAGGTCATCCTAAAAGTTCTGGGAACGCTCTACTGTCACAGTGCAGAGCTCAGGAGATGCTGGAGTGTATTTAGGATTCTGAAATGCAAAGGGAAGGGCATTCATGAGCTTTGTTGCACATAGCCTTATTTCCCAATGTAAAAAACTATGTCACTCAATTACAACACAGACATTCTCAGCTTTTGTCAAAACAAAGCTCCCCAATTCGAAATTGAAATTTATCAAACATTCTCAGTCACACTTGGAATTAGTATACGTACACAACTGTTGCACATTATAGTGAATATCTACAGAAGGTCAGGAACTAATGAATTAAATTTATGCTGAGGATTCACTCTATGGGCTCAGATTTACCCTCTGGCCACAAGACTAAAGTAGACATGATTTGCCCACATCTACACTGTTTAACTCTCTTGTTAGCCAAACAAGATAGCTGGGAATCGTAAATATCCTGTGTTAACTCCCAAAGTTAGGCAAAGGAAACAAAACCTGTGTATCCCCTCTGTACATACATAGAGATCAGACTGCAGGCTCCCTTTTAAGCTTGGAAGATATTTGCCTCTTATGTCAGAACTGAACAAAAGTCCTCAGGAAGTGAAAGGACAAACCAGCACACCTTCAGACATTGTGACTGATGACCATTCAGTATAAAAGTTTGTCCTTGCCAGGGGAACACTCTTGATAATCTAGTTCATTTTTCCCATCTAAATTCCAGAAGGAGCTCTTAAGCCAGAGAACTTGAGAAGCCCAGAAAAGTTGCAGAAATACATACAAACACATTTATCAGCTCTCCTAGATTTGCATACTTCTCATGCCTACCACAGTAAAAAGCAATTATCCTCTGGAGCCTATAGGTAGCCTGTACCTCAGAAGTCTCCTTTTAACTATCACATGTCCATCAAGAACTGAACTGCATACCTGTATGTTAAGAAAGACTTAAAGTTCTTGAAAAACATAAAAATCACCAGGCATCTTAGCAATGGCTGGTAACTCTGCTACAGAGACCATGTAGATCTCTTCCAGATCTGAATGAATGTATAGAAGGTACATAAAAATGGTTCTCTTCAACCAGGTCTTCATAGATTACATAAGAAGAGAGCCAAAAATTTGCAATCACTGACTAGGAAAACTGCTGTATCTATAGACAAAATTACATAGACACAAGAAATCTTTACGAAGGCAGCAGTCATGATCTCATCCAAATTATTATTAACAGTGTAGAAAGAAGATGATGTGCTTAACATGTTACATATGTTCAAAAGTTAAAACTCTGGCACTGTGCTCTATAGGAAATTTGTGTTGTTTTGTTGTTTGACTGATAGGTGTATTTCTTCAAGCACTAGGACTTATATCCATGTAAGGTGATTCAATACCTCTATGCAGCTATATATAAATGGAGCTCAGTTTGGCTGGGATTTGTTTTGTGTGTTGCCATCCTTGTTGCAACCAGACTAATCTTGAGAAACTGCCAAGCCCAAAGCACTGCTGGAGCTTATTAGATAATGAAAATATACAGTGTGTCTCCTGAATTCTGAAAGATCAGTGCAGTCACTGATGGGTCTTTACTACTAAAGCAAGGAAGGGGACCTGTACTCAGCTGTGGTATGGAATGATGCAGTGCCAAAACTCCCATGACTGCTCTATTGAATGTTGGCCTTGATATGTGTATTTCTGCATTAGTGAATCACCACTTACTATAAAACTTTTCATATATCCTATAGAAAATGAATAAGAAAAATAGGACAAGTAATGGGATTGCCTGCAGTGAGTGCCTGAATGAATGTGTCAGAGGTGCAGTAATCATGTCATGTGCTTCCTAGTCTGACAGATGCACTCAGGGACTATTCATGTGTGACAATAAGCAGAGGAATCCACACGATGCAAGGGTGCTCTGTGTCTTTCAACTTCTTGGCCACAGTAAGAGATGTGTGATGGTGTTTGTGCCTACTGGTAGACACATGATGTCATGGCAAGGTTACAACAAAAATTTTGCAATTATTATTTTAGGCATCTACAAGACAAGGAAATAGCAGAGATAGTTCTGAGTATCCAGTGATACGTAAATGCTGGAAGTTCCCCACAACAAGAGGAATCTGTACAGTGTTGAAACCTGTATGGGGTTTAGCCTTAGGTTACATAAAAGGGATTTTCCCTGAGTGTGAGACCAGTCTAACAGTGCTTCTCTATGGGAAAACTATATGGATAAATATGCTGATGATTGAGAGATACTGCAGCAATGCTCCCTATAAATGTAAAGTACTTAAAGTGCCCAACCCCATCTCTGTGCTGGGTGAAGTGACTGTGTAGAAGCTTTGTTGGTTTGTGAAATGTTTGTGACTGCTCAGAGGTGCAGTTTCAGAACTGCAAGCTATTGTTGTGGTTACAAAAGAGTGTGGGAACATTTATCTGACTTACATGTGACAGAAGCAACTTCTACTGAGTGCATTTTATTTTAATGCAAGCATTTCATAAAGGATTTCAACACTGTAGCTGTATTTTACTGCAGACATTCTGGCTCTACCTCATCCTTTTACAAGGCATTCAATGATTTTGATTCCTCAAAACATGTTGAATTGGTCAAACTTTTAAAATCAAAATGTTCATTCTCAACATTTTAACACACACATAAACATGATAGGTACCAAAATTTAGGTTGGACTTTTTGTCTTAGGCATGCCAGAGGTGTCTGAAAAAAAGAGCTTGAGTACATTACAGAGCCAAAAGGGGAGGGGAGGGGAGGGGAGGGGAGGGGAGGGGAGGGGAGGAGAGGAGAGGAGAGGAGAGGAGAGGAGAGGAGAGGAGAGGAGAGGAGAGGAGAGGAGAGGAGAGGAGAGGAGAGGAGAGGAGAGGAGAGGAGAGGAGAGGAGAGGAGAGTGTCATGGCTTGCAGCCTCCCCATTAGTAGTGCCTGGTGTAATACATGTTGTAATACATGTCATCCTTCCTTATGTCTCTTGCTGTCATTGCATCACTTTTCTTCTTGTTTTAATAAGCCTCTCAATACAATGGCATGAATCAATGTGGTATAAATTGAATCAGTGAAGATCCGTGTCATTTCTTCAACCCGAAAAGTGGTACACAAGGAGTTTTCATAATAATTTTATATAAATATAGAAGCCACTAGTAACAGTAGTGAACAAGCTGGACTGATTTTACAATGATGTTGTTTTCTGACTGGGATGTTAAACTGTTTAATGATCCAAACAACCTGGAATTATGAGATTTGGAAAAGATGCTAAGTGAGTTGGCAGTGCTAAAACACAGCATGTAGGAGTGATGCAGGGCTGCCTTTACCAAAATACTTGCTGAACAGATCCTAAGCCCTGGTTCTCCAGTTTCTGACTGAAGATGTACAGGCATGCATCTCTCTCCCACTGTATGAAACCGAGGCTGAATTGTCACCCGCACTGATTTCATCTTGAAAAAGCTGACATTCCCCCTTGGAGACAAATGACTTATACTATTAGGTTCTGCCTCATGGCTGCTTTACTTTGCCCAAATGCTTTGCAGTCTGCTTTGCAGCAGACAGGACACTCAGTGGCACCACATAGCATGTCACGATGGGGAAGCCACCACCCTGCTGAGCTGTCCTGCTCCTGACTTTCCAACCACTGTGTGCTCAGGGCACCTCTCTTATTAATGCAAACAAATAAGTGGTTTGCGTTACCTCCCACAAAAAGACAAATTCAACTGCTTTGTGTTTAGTGATAACTTTAAATGCTGGCCAGTGTCATTTCCACTAAGTGGAAAAACTGCTGGCAGCTAAGGCTTAGGGAGTGTAGGATTTGCTTTGCTTACCTTTGCTCAGTGCATCACTGCCAAAGAGAGACCGTGTGGGAGCTGCCAGGCTGAGGGGACAGTGCTGCTGTCACTACGTCCATTTTGGTGTCTGTATGCCTCCACTGGACCAGGGTCAAAGGTGACTGGCTTGGGGCTCTTATAATGCACGGTGTCTCACCATGCTCTGCAAAAAGAAGAAACGCAATGGCTTGCTCTTTGCTGAGTGTTGTGAGAGTATATCCTTAAGTGTAAGAGCTAATTCCAAGATACTTATATATAAATACTCCAGATCATGCAAATTTTAAATATCATAAATACTTTGCCTAAATATATTTAAAATAACTGCTATATTAATGTACCTTACCACAGGGCAGACAAGCCTGGACAGTTTTGTTGCTTACAATACTTTCTGGCCCTGGGAAGATTCTTCTCCTACTTTAAATGTCATTATCATCACAGCATGCAGAACGAAGTATCTCACATAGGAAGAAAGTCAGATGAAAAAAGCAGAAGAAATTACAGTAATATGCACTTTGTGGAGAATCAAAACTCACATTTTCAATCATTTTCAATGAGAAGAGGAAATTCCTCAAAGGAAAACAGCATTTCATGCAAAATGTCCTGGTTTGTCTTCTAGGCATGTATTTAGAACACGAGAAATATTAAGTGACGGGGAAACTTCTTATATATATCAGCTCCAAACACAAAGCTCTTGTATAGTGACAAAAGTTTAGAGTGGCCTTTGCATATAGAAAAGAGTGAATAAAGCTGTGTTTTAATCAAGACATGAATTGATATTGCTTAATAGAGCCACTCTTACCAATACTCATGTAGATTCATTCTTTTCATTACTTCAAGTGAATGCAAACAAATCATATCTGAGATTTCTTGTGTTTTCTTAAAGCTCAGAGACAGAAGATACAAGAAACTGGGGGAAAAATGTTAAGATGCACGGAGAAATGTGAAATCAGTGCTGTTGCACTGAACAGTGTCACAGAACTTCAAACTGTTGGAAAAAATTGTCAGTATGAGGACAGGAATGAAACATTAATCTCATTAATCTCACTAATAAATTCATCACATCTGTTGGCTTATTGCTAAGATTCATTGTCAGAAGAAATTATTCTTCTCCATAAGCCCAACCTTCCACGAAGCACTGAAACATGTAACAATATTAACTATACTTTCACCTACCTGTGCATGAGCTGCCTTAATAGTAAGGGACTCCTGAGGCATCAACTGCTCTTATACCTTTATTACTACCTCTTACTTTTTTGAGAACATTAATTTTTAAGTAAGCTGGTATGTGAGCCAGCTTTACCTTTTGTGTGCCCATTCTATATATGCACAAGAACTGCAGCCAAAGGGAAACCAAAGTGTGACATGGGTTTCAGCAGTGATTAATGCAAGCATCTCCTCTGGTATTGCTGTTAGGAATAGGCAGAAGTACGTGTTGAGGGGCTTCTTCAGTTCAGACCTAGAAGTCGAGGGGCAAAAAGGAAGCAAAATTAAGGACAAGACCAGATGGTGAACCATGTTGGAAAGGGAATTTTCTGCCTATGGTTATTTCAAGTGAGTCTTCACTGAAGGGTTCACTTCTTAACCCTTCCCTTGCCACAGGGAGAACATCTCGCCCAAGTCTGCTGTGCTTGTCTACGACACTGGGCTAAAATGTGGTCCATGCTTTCAGCACATTGGGAGACTCCTAGCTTTGCACTGAGGGCACTGGTGAAACCACTCCACTCATAACACCCAAATATAACCACATATTTCCTGCAATGTGTTTGGGGAGTTGCGCCATGACCAACACAGTCCCTTAAAACCACATGGAACCGCATGGTTCCAAAACTGCACAGAAACCATTGATATACCCCCAGAAAAGCCAGAAGTGCCCAAGAAAAGCCAACAGTGCTGCTCCACTGGACACAGAGCTGCTCAGCTCCTGCTTCTCACACACCTGTGTCTGAATCATAGAATCACAGAAAGCCAGTGCTGACACAGCTCTGGGGATGGCCACCAGCACAGGGCTCCATTGGGGCACCATCCTGAGGGATGTGAGCACAGAGCTACTGCCTTCCCACCCTACGCTTCAGTGGTGCCCAGACCGCCGCCATCTGCTCACATATGATGAAGGGTAGGATCCATACCCAGCACCTGACCTATGCTTTCTTGGCACAAACGATGCCTGGTATATTTTTTTGTGTGTTCCATCTTTCTCTTTGTAAACATGTTTGCCACAATTCAATGACTGTAAATATTGAGTGAGTCAATCATCACAAAAGCATTCTGTTATTATAATCCCACTGAAATTGTAGACATGTTGGAAAACAAACAAAATGAAAGAATTAAGAGGGAAAAACCTCAGAGATGTAAGCTGGCTTTTGTTTTCTCTATTCAGAATAAAGCTTTCTGCTGTTCTCTTAGTGACCACGAGGCAGATGCATCTCCCACGAGATGACATGAGTAAACGTTGGGTGCAACACTGCATGCCCAGACCGCCCCAGGTGATGGCTGTGACTCACGTGTTTAACGTTGGGCATTTGAAGCACGGGAAGCGGCTGTGCGCAGGGCTGCTCGGAACTCCAGCCCCACACGGAGCCCTGCCCCTTTGGAAGCTTGCCCTGTGATTCTGAAGGGCAAAGATTTACCAGGTGCGGTTCAACTTGGAGCCATTCCGTGACATTTTGCAAGTGCGCATCCACTGCACGGCCGCGGGCCATGAGCAGACACCTTGCTGACGCTGCGGGTGCCCCACGAAGGGCATGAGGGTCTCGCACGCTCTTTTTAACCGAGATGGTGGTCGGGTCCGAGCAAAGGCTCCCCAGGGCAGCGTTACGGCCGGAGTTCAAGAAGCGCTTGGACTACGCGCTCGGACATAGGGTCTGAGTTTGGAGTGGTCCTGCTTGGAGCCGGCCGATCCCCGGGGAGAAGCCCTCCCGTGTCTCGGCTCGCGGCACGGGACCGCCCGGGGCCTCGTCAGCGACGCTCCCGCGGTGACGGGCGCGGGGCGGGGCAGGCCGCGCTGCGGGGCCGGGCGGAGCGCGAGTGGGTGCGCGGCGGCGTGGGGCGGCGCGGGGCGGGCGCGCAAGGCACGGGCACACGCGCGGGCACGCACAGGGAGCGCACGCTGCGTTTGGAGCTGTTTATTCGCTTTTTTTCCTCCTGTTTGTTTTTTTTTTTTTTTTTTTAAATCGCCCGGGACTGGAAGCGGGAGCCGTGGAGCTGAAGCTGCTATGCCCACTGAAATCAGCCGGGCCGTGAAAATGCACGCCATCTCCGACCTGCACTCGTCTTTCAGCGTGCGGCTGCTCAACAAGGGGCCGGAGTACCTCCGCCGGCAGCTGGGGGCCGGCAACCCCGGCCGGAGGAGCGCGGCGGAGAGGCTGGCAGCCGATAAGGCCAAGTATGTGAAAAGTCAGCAGGTAATCAGCACCAAGCAGGAGCCCGTCATCGTGCTGAGCTCGGCCTCGGAGTGCAGCAGCGAGAGCTGCTCGGTGGAGAGCACCAAAACGAGCAGGGATTTGGGCAGAGGGAAGGGCGCGAAGCCGCTGGAGCGGGCGAAGGCGGGGTGCGCGTGGCGGGGCCCCCTGCAGCACGGCCCCCCCATCGCCCGGCGCAGCACCCCCAGGAGGCAGGGCCGGCCCGACTCCCTGGTGATCTACCGCCAGAAGTGCGAGCTGGGGAGAGGGCAGAGCCAGGACGGCTCGCGAGGCAGCTTGGTGAGGAGGTTCTTCCAGGGGCCCGGCAAGGAGAAGCAGTTGGCTTCCCCTGGGGTGCCCAGAGTCATTATGGAGGACAGCTCTGCCGCCGAGAGCAAAGAGCCTCACCCGGCTGAACTCACTGTCTCTGAGCCCGGTGGCTGTGGAGCTGAGCAAGCTGTCCCGGTGAGCACCGAAGAGCCAGGAGTTTGTACAACAGAACGTGAGAAGCCCTCTACGTTGCCTGCACCTCCTGAAGAGGTCAAGGAGGTGAAGAGGAGAGGTCTCCATCGCTCCCAGTCGGACATCAGCTCTCGCTACTCCAAATCTTTCTCTGAGTTTGACACGTTCTTCAAGTTCTGTGGCCTGGAACAGGAGGTCATCGAGGATTTGGGGAGAGAGAACTTCTCGGTGGTGTCCGACAACGTCTCCTTCAAGATCCGCAGCATCAGTGTGGCCACATCCGAGAGCGATTTCACACGGCATAGCGGGGACGAGGGGCTGCTGGAGGATGAGCTCACAGAGCAGGTCCCCAGCAGCACCTCGGTGATCGAGCGCAATGCCCGCATCATCAAGTGGCTGTACACCTGTAAGAAAGCCAAGGAGAGCAGCAAGGCAATCCAGGAACTGGCGTGAAGGCTTCCTGCGGCGTGTGCTGCAGCCTGGCGAATGCAAGGTGTGTGCAGAGCCTTGTCCTGCTGATTTATGTATTTCTCTTTCCTCTTTAGCAAGCAGTAGACGTTGCATAGTTTCTTTAAGTCTTTTTATGAAAGGTGACAGGCACTTTTATTTTGTATGGTAGTTGTCGTAGTGCTGTGTTTTTCAAAGCAGGAATCTGGGGCACTGCAAAGAACAAGTGCAAACAAATAAGTGAGTATAGCTTGCCAGAGTGCAATCAGACCCCCTACAAGAAATCAAAGCGCCAGTGTCTATGAGGGATGTCTGCTCACTGCCCGCTTCGTAAATAGCCTGGTTTCTGCAATTTCTGCTATATTAACTGCTAAGAAAAAACTTAGAAAAGTATTCAACCCATAATTACAGTAGCTTAGATGACAGACTGAACTGAAACTACTAATGATTAGGAGTACATTTGTATTTATACAATACTTCTGAAGCTTTCTTGTCGCTTTCTCTCCTTCTCTCACTGTTCCCCTCTGTTACTTAAACATGGGCACCCCCAATTGCCCAGTATCAAAGCTGAGCCATTAGCACTGCTACCAGCCTGATTTCCCCCACAGCTTGCTGTTGTTGGGACCATAAAAGTTTGCTCCAGGTGATCCCCTAGCATGTGTTATCTGTTCCGTTTTTCTGAAGTGGGTTCTGCCATGCAGCATGGTCCCAGTGGCTAGAAATTAGTTGTGTGGTTTGCCTTGTCTGGAGAGATACCTCACTGTGTTATACCAGGATAAATGATACAAATGTGTGGCATCTAGTTACAAAATCAGTCCATTCACATACAGAAGGAGAACAAATTTAGCACTGGTGAAATCTGATGTCCCGGCTTTAACAAAAGCTGTGCTTATTTTGCATCTGATCTCAAAAGCACTATTCCTGAGGCCTTTGGTACTGATGGTTTCATAGATACAGTATTTTGTTGAAGACCTTAGTGTGTAGGTACCACAGCTCACAGTGAGGTCTTTAAAAATTGCATGAGCGGTTCTTGATATGAAGGCTTACGTATATGTGTTCTGACAGTTTGTAATTGGTGCGTGAGAAGAACATCGCTTGGTGTAGGTACAGCGGTCGATAGTGGGCCCTGTGAATGTGGAGAAATGTAATGCTTGAGCCTTCCTGTTACGTGGGTGTGGGGCTGTCGCTCCCAATGCCTTTTATCTATGTAATGCAAAAATCAATTCACTTGCTTAAAATTGTTTTAATCTTGTGGAATTTAGATAATTTAAAAAGTGACCTTCCACAAAAAGACATTTATGTCGTATGAATAGAGGGAGGAGGAAGGGGGAGGGAGACCTTTTCACACAAATATTTCAAGCCATTATATATAAATGTTGTTATGTGATAGATCCATTCCCAAATTACACCAGAGAGAAGAGACTCTCCTGACCATTTCTCGATATCCTTCTATAATAAAAGGCAAGGGAGAAACACAAAAAATGGTGCAGGTGGCCAGCTGAGAACCTTGCTGAGGATGGAAGGCAGAGCTTGCTCCCTTCCACTTCAAGCAGGAGCCTCATTAAAAAACAACAACAACAGCAACAAAAACCCCACAGTTCCATGAACTAAAGCAAAATAGAAGCCTGTCAGTTTCCATGTGGGCTTGCCAGGGATAGGTTGCAGGGCCAGGGCAGCGTTTGTCATGGCAGGACACCAGAGCTTGCTGAGGAAGGTGTATTTGGGCCTTCTGCCATCCACGTGCATGGTGCTAAGCGTGTCCAGTGCTGCTGAGAGGGTGATGCTGGGGGCTGCTCCAAAGAACACACAGGCTGTGGAGGCCGAGGGCTTCAGAGACAGGTACTTCACCAGGGCAAAGGCAGGGCAAGAAGGGAAAAGCTCTTTTGCAGGAGCTCACACTGGCTCAGTGTGCTTTTGAACATCAAAGACAACACGCCTATTTGGAAAGGATGCTACTCATAGCCCATAGCCTTGCAATATGGTGAAAAGACTCCATGAAATTCATGTGGCATATGTTGTCATTCTGAAGTAACTTTATTATCCAAAAATGACATGTTTTAGGATTGTTTTTCCTTTAAGTGTTCTGTACCCTTAGAAAAAGTGCAGTCTCCCATTTAAATTGAAATCAGAGTAGAGCATGAGGAAATGCTTTGCACCGGCAGCAATTTTCTTTGGCATCAAAATTTGGCAGTCTAGGAAACACTTATCCACAATGTTCGTATTATAAACTTGATTTCATACATACTAGGACTCACTCAGCTGATAGACCTCAGTAGTGGGGCTACAATTGTTTCCAGGGTAATTTCTAAAAACTGAGGAAGTGCTTCAGTTTAGGCCACAGCACAGAAGTTCAGAGAAGTCAGCTGAGAGTGCCAATGCACAACGCCCGGAATAAAGGACAGGAGTCATCAGGTTGCCATAAGTTAAATATTACGGTCACCAGGCAGAATTTAAGCTGAGAGTGGTTATCACCACATGCTCTGATGTTCGGTTCTGTAGCTATGGTGTCTATGTTATTGTATACCCAAATGTTCATCTTTTTCTTCAACTCTACACTTCCTCTGGTAAAACAGCATCAAGTTAAGGAACCTGAATCTTTTCATTATATTCATATATTGGACTCTGTAGCTCTGAGACACGCTCTTGAAGGCCCCTTTTTCATCACAGAGGCTTGAAAATTGAAAATTTCTAGTTGAAAATAGAAGCAAAAGCCTCTTCTTATTACATGTAAAATACCTTCTGAGAAGAACACAGCTTTTATGTGCTGGTGATCATTTCATTCATATTTTACGTTTCTTTTTAATTTTTCATGAGCTCTCTGGGGCCTGGTGGGAACGGTGTGTAAATAGAGCTACTTGAAGGATCAGATTGCCTGACACATCTCATCAGAGTGATGAGTGTGGAAACTAAGTGTGGTCTTCAAAACACAGAAGTCCTCTGTGAGATGGGCATTGGTATTTCACAGTATAATGTTGCCTGAATTCACCTCTGCAGTTCAGTACTGCTGGCTTCTCTTGCTGTCAGCCCTGCCCAACTCCAAGAAAGGGATTCACTCGGCATGCTCCTTCCTGGCTTGAATCAGGATTATTCAGCATTCAGTTTCAGCAGTATTCTTACAAGAATGTTCGTTGTTCAAGTGGAGATCTCACGGAAAGGGAACTTACTGCATTGGCAATAGTTATAAGCAGCTGAACAAAAGTCTTAGAATATCACCTAATGCTTTTTTGCTTTGATAATTAATAAATTACACTTGTTTTTTTCCTCTTTCATCAGAATCCTTGACTTGGAAATTGAACAAGACCAGACACAGAAAGAAACTTTTCCTTCATCTGGCTCATGACTACTTTGTCCAAGTTCAGTGTTCTTGCCTCTTTCCCTTGTCCTCGTCCCCTGGCAGCCTCACTCATGTCACACGCACAGAGATATCCAAGAGAGTGGTGACAACTGGAGATCGTGAACTGTGCCGCAGAGAGGCAGCAGGAAATGAAAAGTTCTGGGATCACAAAGTGTGCCATTAACAGGGATATCCAGCATCAGCTCACTGCCCCAGGATGTCACTCCAGGCTGTGGCAGAAGGTCCATGTCATGCGCCCATCTCTTTCCAGTAATGTTTGTGAGTAGGAATGGGAGGAGAAGGTAGGAATGAAGTGTCGATGACCCCTGGACAAGGCATCACCTTGCAGGCAAGCTGGCTCCACCCAGCTTTTCAAAGGCCCAGTCCCATGAGGGCGTTTTGACAGGGGCTCATCCTGGCATCATTAAATGTTTCCCTGGTTGGTGAGGACTAACTGTGGAGGCTTGATCTGGGAGATTTGGCAAACACGCTGTAAGCTAAATCTCTGTCGAGCCTCTCCTTCTCTAATGATATTCAAGCCACATTGTACTGCCTTGTGTCTGTCTAGTTTGCTCTGTCTTATACTGTGCTCAACCAGTGGGGAGGAATAGCTTTTAAAACTGAAATCTTTTAAATGGCATAGTTCCAAGAAACAGGTAATAAAAAAATAGGGTTACCTTGCTGCACAATGGTCTAATTCACATTTATGCAGGATCCTCCACTGTGCTTGCAACATCTCTGACTACCTGAGGGGGCTTCATTGCAATGTTTTGCAGTTCATGGCTCAACACCTTGCATTTTATGCACCATGAGTGAGCAGTTGGCTTGTAGAATTGTACTGGGAAACTATACCAGGCTATGCAAGATGAAACTACCCTAGTGTGGGTCTGGAGTGGTGTTGTGCTTGGGATGGAGAGGCTGGCATCCCTGCACCATGGGCCAGAGGACCTGTTAGGGGCCGTGCCAGATTGATGTCCTACTGGGATTAGATCCAGTGTACACAGCACCTCGCTCAATATTATCAGTAGAATGCTTCATTTAAACTGGCCAAATGAAACATGCTTCAAAAGTGCTTTGGATAACTCATGTAGTGAGTGGGATCTCTACAATAACTTGTGAGCCTCGCTGGCCATGCCCCAGGTACTCAGTCTGTCATTACTTACTAGAGAGTGTCTGAGACCAAAGTATTTATTTGGATGTTAAAAAATACACAAAAAGATGTGAAATAAACAAAACAATCAAAGACATTCCCCTTTTGGTCATATCAAGGCCAACCAGCGACAGCTGTGCATCCAGGATTCCAGCTGGGCCTCCTGCAGAGGTTAGCCATGAGCTCTGTGTTGCCATGTGCCTGGCTTTCTGTTTGCAGTGCTGGCCTTCAGCAGGCCCTCAGACCTCGGATGTGGGAAGTCCAGAAGAAGGAGCTTTCATTCTCCACATTCCTGCTTGGTCACACAGACCTCTTTGGGCCTCTTCTGGCTCAAAACAGCCGCCAGAGCGGCCAAGTGGAAGCAGGACTCAAATGAGCACTTGGGCTGCATTTTTAAAGTGTTTGTTGCTCTTGATAAATAAACCTATTGGAGTGGAAAAGGCAGAGTAGAGTAGTGGCACTCTTAGAAAACGCCTATCGTGGGAGGCCCAGTTTCCCATTGGAACATACACAGATGTGGCATCCTGATAGAGTTGCCCTTGAAGCACTCATTGAGTGCTGCAGTTGGCAGCAGTTAAATTCATGGCAAGGTGGCCGGGTTGCATTTCCATATGTCTAAAATATGCTTGTCAGTCACTGGAAGGGTAGTTTGAATTGCAGCAACTGTTTGAGAATGCAGGGCATTTGCCTTCATTTCCTAGTGTCGCATACTAAGGTCTACATGTCTGAAATTGTCTAGGTAGGTAGATAACACTTCTCGATAAAATAATTGTTGAACCTGTTTCAAAATTAAGAGAAAACCAAATAGTTTTCATGAGTGAACCTCTGCCAACTTAGAGGGAAGCTTGTATGTGGAGATATCTTTGTTAAATAATGAAAATTCCATGTGCATTTATTACATTTTTTCAACGGGATAATTCTTAGAAAACTACAACTCAAGATGCTGCTAATATGATTTATGCAATTAAGGTGCAGTTTTTAAAGGTACAGAGACTTGGTTTATTAGTCAGGAGCGCAACCTACTGTATCTGTTGTTTTCATGCTCACTGTGTGAGGTACTGTACTATACAAGTATTTAAGTGCTTTTGTCAGAGGCCGATGACTACTTTTCTTTGCAAATATGAATTGACTGCAGACAGTTCAGAGTCCAGGAGAAGTTGTTTGTGTTACATGTCAGTGCTCCACTGTGATACCAGAGAATTGTTTTGTTTTGTTTTTTATCTGGGGAAGATTTTTTGTTTCGTTTTCAAACTTCCATTTGTTTTGGCTTCTTAAGTTGAGCAGCTTTCAACTTTCAAGTTCAGATGATAATGCTAGGGGGAAGAAAGGGGGAGATGCATTGGTAGTGTGTTTTCAGTGGTAGAAAGGAGTATGTTTAATTGACTTGAAAGTAATGAACACCAGCCTTTGTTAAAAACACTGAACATTTTATGACAGAGATTATTGAAAGCAGAACTGGAATATTTTTAAATCCCCTCTATTATCTTTTTCAACAGTGTACGTGATTGTGGTGACATTCTGCACTGATGTATGGCAAAATTTCCCTGATTTTGTTCAAGTTTTGGTAGGAGCTCTGAATGCTCAAGGCATCATCAAGATGTGGACCTAAGATCATCTCCTGATAAGCTTTATATTCATTTGTTTAAAAATATATTCTGGTTAAGCTAATAACCTACTTTTCCCAGTATGCCAGGAAAGGCAGTAGATGACAATCCTTTTTCTGTATCTCTAGAGAATGGATGATTTGCTTATTTGCTTATTCGAAAGCTCAGTACTTCACTCAGCTCCTGTTATTGTTACACACTATGACTTTTCCTTTCTTCTGTTGGGTGCTTCAGTCATATCTCTCAAAATAAGAGAAGTTTACTAGTGTTAGTCACTGCCTGTCTTTCCCCAAAAGATTTTCTCAAGGTGCTTTTACTACTTCATTATAAAAGACTTGACTTGAAAGAGGTGGGTTTTTTTTCAGCTTTAGTGCTAAACTGAGGTTAAAACAGGCTGCTGAGGTAAAGCAGACACTTCAGCAGTGGAATTGGATTGCCGTTCTTTTGGAAAACCTCAGAGTGAGGCAGAGGGCAAAGACAAGTCATAAATTGAATGATTGTGTTGAACTATGTAAAATAAGATAGTCAAATGGAGTTTTACACCCAAGTGTTTCAAAGTGCTCCAACCCCGTGGCATGGGGCAATGTCTGCAGCTGTAACATAACATGTGAAAGGTACAAAGTCCAATTTTTATTGCCTAGAAGCTATTATTTGCAATAAAGACATAGAGACTGTAAGCCTTGCAATATATTGTAAATATTACTGTACAGAAATCTATAAGTTACAAATAAAGATTGTTCTATAATATGCAGATTACTTTTCTAAAGGAAGTAAATCCTCGTGTTTGATGAAATCAGACAAACATACATCGATGGGCGTTAAGCAGAAACTTTCTCCTGGAAGAAGGCTGTCCTGTCATTGCTTCCTGTGAAGTTTCTTACATCTTTTGAAGCCTGTAAAATGGAGTACTGGTCAGATCTGCTATGCAGCTTTTTAAGTTGTTGTATTTATGTATCCATATAAAAAGATGTGTTTACTACTGAGTGCATACAAATAAAAGTACGACACTGAGAGTTAATGTTTTTTTCTCAAAAAACTACCCTTTTACTTTTCTGTTTCTATTACTGTCATTTAAAGCCAGAACCCCACTGCCCAATTACTTTCTCTGAGTAAAGCTGCAATGTACTGGCCTTACCCAGACCGCTGGATGAAAGCTTTTTAGTAAATTTGAAATATATCAAACCAGGGTTGTTTCACAGTATTTTAATATTTTCATTCTGGAATATGGCTGAAAAGGTGCTCAGTTCATTTCTGAAGAGTATATTTTAAAGAGAATTTGATATTTTACTCACTGTCAAAGGCTACTGTGTGCTTCAAGCAATATTACATAAATCACCAGCAAAAGGCAGTGTCCAAAGACTCAGTGAATCTGAAGCTCTGCATGGAAAAACCCTATCTCCAGAATTTTATTAACAAGGTGTCATCTGACTTGATTCCATAGGAGGAATTCAGTGTGTGTGGTGTTAATTCACTGTGCCTGCATTTTGTGAAGAAGGCTGCAGAAATCATCATTGCATACAGTGAGATCTTTACATTCCAACTGCTTAATTGCCATTTTGGCATGGTCCAGACTGCTCATATGAAGTGTTACATTGACAAGCATTTGAATGCAACTGGAGGGCTAACAGATACGCACTGTACAGATAAAGCTCTTCTACCCAAAAACAAACAAATAAATAAATAAAAAAGTGAAAGCAACTTTCTCATCCTTGACACGTGGCCTACCCTGGCTGACCTGCTTCAGTGCAGACTATAAAACAAGTCTGGAAAGGGGAAACAAATTGTGTCTACACCTCGCTATGCACATAAATCTTTTCAGCAAGCCTTCACCAGTAGTGTTGCCTGTGAGAGGAAGGTGCAGTTGTAGCCCGTGAATATCATAGAATAGCTTGGGTTGGAAGGGACCATCAAGACAATCTAGTTGAAGGCCACCAGATCGGTCAGTCAGCTTTGCTGACTGTCTCAGATCACCTGCACATCCCTCATGTGCCTTAACATGTATTCCAGGAGGATCTATTCAATGACTTTTCCAGGCACAGAGGTGATGCTGACTCGCCTGTAGTTCTACAGATCTTTCTTTCTCCATTTCTTATAAATGGGAGTGACGTTTCTCTTTTTCCAGTCACCTGAAAGTGAAGTTCACCTGGCAGCCCCAACTTCTCAAATACGGTGGGTGGCTCAGCAACCACCTTAGGACTCTGAGATGCATGTCGTATAGCCCCATAGAATCTTAGAACCAGGATTGGGTAAGATCTCCAAGATCATCCAGTCCAGCCGTTCACTTATCATCAGTATTTCCCACTAAACCATGTTTCTAATTACAAAATCTAAATGTTTTTTTAACACCTCCAGGGACAATGACTCTACCACCTCCCTGAGTAGCCTGTTCTAGTGCCCAATCACTCTTTCAAAATAAGTCTTTCCTAACATCCAGTCTGAACCTCCCCTGGCCCAAACTGGGGCCATTTTCTCTAGTTCTATTGCTAGTTATGTGGGAGAAGAGACCATGGCACAACCTTCCTTCAGGTAGTTGTAGAGAGTGATGAGGTCTCCCCTGAGCCTCCTCCAGTCTAAATAATCCCAGTGCCCAGTCTTCTGCTTCTCAGAAGACTTGTGCTCCAGATTCCTCACCAGGTTTGTTTCCATTCTCTGAATACAGTCAAGGGCCTCAGTGTCTTTCTTGTAGTGCGAGGCCCAAAACTGAACACAGTACTCAAGATGTGGCCTCACCTGTACTGAATACGGAGGGAACTTTGGACATTTGGTCTCATGAGGTGATCTCAGACTTGCTCTGCCCTTACACTGGGGGGAAGTTTGCTCCCCTAGTTGCCACCCAGAGATTTAGGAATGTGAGGTTTATAGAGGTGATGTCCAGGGATGTGAGAACTATGAGAATCCTGACTGCAAGTGAAGACTGAGACAAAGAACTCACTGGGTACCTCAGCCTTCTCCATATCTATTTTAGCCAGTTCTCCTTTCTCATTTATCAGAGGAGATACACTCTCTTTGGCATGTCTCTTCTGACCAATGTACCTATAGAACCCCTTCTTGTTGTATTTAACATCCCTTGCCAAGTTCAGTACCATCTGTGCCTTGGCTTTCCTAATCCCATCTCTGCATTTCTAGACAGCATTCTGGTATTCTTAAACTTGATATGTCTTTGTTTCCACTGCCTGTACTTGCCCCTCTTTTCCCTCGGTACAACAGCAGCCAAGCCATGCCAGTTTCCTGCCTCCCCTGCCTGTTTTCTTGTTCTGAGGGATGTGAGCTCATGCTCTCAGAAAGGCATCTCTAAAGAATAGCCACCTTTGCTCCATGCCTTTCTCCCTGAGGACAGCTTCCCAGGAGATCTCGTCTGATTCCTTAAACAGCCTGAAGTTCACTCTCCTGAAATTCAGGGTTCTGACTCTACTCTTTTCCAGGCCCACATTTCTCAAGATCACAAACTCAACCAGGGCATGATTGCTGCACCTCAGACTGCCTCCATTCTTAATGTCTTTAACAATCTCCTCCAAACTGGTGAGCACCAAGTCCAGCAACGTTTCATCTCTGGTCAATCCATCCAGTGCCAGAACCAGAAATTTATTATTGATGTATTTCAGGAATCTCCTGGATCACTTGCAGCTGGCCATGTTGTTTTCTCAGCAGATATCCAGGTGGTTGAAATCCTCCATCAGAACAAGAGCCTGTGTGAGTGCAACACTCCTTGCAGATAAATCAACAAGGCCTCCTCTTGATCAGGAGACCTGTATTAAACTCCAACCACATTTTGTCTTTCATTGGTCCTGTCTCTAATTTTAATGCACAGGCTGTCAAACTGTTCCTGACCAATTCTTAGAGAGAGCTTCTTGTAGTCTATTCACTTTTGAACATAAAGGGCAACACCCCCACTCCTCCTATCTTGCCCATCCCTTCTAAAAACTGATAGCCCTCAGTGGTGGTGTTCCAGTTATGCGAATCATCCCACTGTGTTTCTGTGATGGCAATAAGATCATAGTTTTCCAAGTGCACTGTTATTTCTAAATCCCCTTGCTTATTCCCCATGCTGCATGTATTGGTGTGGAGACACTTCAGCTGGGCTTTCAGATGCATCACCTTCCTAGAGGAACCCTCCCACAAATTTCCAGGACAAATCCCACTCCTTCCTAAAGTGACAGTGTTCCCTGGCTCTCTGTACCCCCAGTTCCCAGCAGCTTTAATTTAAAGCCCAGCTTGCTGCCTGGTTTATTCTTGCCTATCCTGGTTAGTTACATCTCATCCAGCATTCTTGGTTTGTCCCAGTCTCCAACCAAGGACCAGGAGGAGATAGCAGTTATCTGGCTCTATCATATCTGATATCCTCTTCTTGATGTCCTGAATGCAGGTCCCATGCAGGCCCTGGGCAGCCTGATCTAGTAGGTGTCCCTACTCAAGATATGGGGGTTGAAACTAGATTGTCTTGAAGGTCCCTTCCAACTCAAGCTATTCTATGATTTCTATGATATTCGTGGGCTATGACTGCTCCTTTCTCTCAAGGGCAACAATACTGGTGAAAACTTGCTAGTCACCTCCTTGGCCCTCCCTTGCTGACTTCCCTTCTTTTGATGCAGCTCAGGATATGTTTGATTTTTTGGGGCTGCAAACACATGCTGCTGGCTCGTGTATCCACTCTTTTTATCCATGAGTACTAGCATTCTTGCGGTACAGCCCAGATTAGCATTTAAGATCATTATTATATCGAGACTCCTCCTACAGTCCATTTTTTACATTTTACAGAGCCTGGTGGATTTCTTCCAGAAACGAGGACATGCAAACTCCTGTTCTTGGACTGGTTGGTGCAAGCAGCTTTTTAAACTCCACAGTTTACTGACTCACTGCTTCTTGTTTATCTCTCAGTACTAAGCAAGTGTAATAAAGAAACTCTGAAAACAAACACTTAGTGATTGGAAAAAGGCCTTTCCATGTGGTTTGTAGATGTTTCTGCATCAGAACAAATATCGGAAAGCTTTTGACAAAGAAAAAAGTCATTGTCAGTGGCAGCCAAGCAAGTAAATACAGTGGTAGCATTACTCTCAGAGACCTCTAAATACTGGAGATTTTTGGTGACTGGGTCATATTTTTTGTAGATTTTTCCTGATGGAGAAAAGGAGAATAGACCAACTAACCTAGCAGAACATTGCAAAATGGAATTAGGGCCATTCTGCTTGTTCAACAATAAACAATATAACAGTGTAGTCCAGGGAGTTCTATATGAAAAAGGATATTGTAGCCAATAAAACTGGTGATATACCATAAAAACAGCATCAGAAACAAAATAGCCTCTGCATGAAAGTAACTCATAAGTACCCATATCCAGAAATCAATTCAGTTCCTCAAGGAACATAAATTCCTGTGAAATTAGTTTGCACAATTGTGGAGGAGTTGGATTGCCTAAGCAATTAATTTGATTTGAAAAACTAAGAGCTTTGATTGCTTGGATTTCAAAGCTTGCTCCCAGTCAACAGCCCCACAGGAGGACAATTTCATATTATTTTTCATTGGCTGCAGTAAGAAGCAGAGGGCAGTAATCACTGACAGTTACCAATGAAAACATGGGATTTTTCATTAGATGAACTGACCAGAAGCAAGACATACTATCACATGCAAAGAAGCAGGCACAACTGAGCAAGCTGATGGGAATGTTTGTCTTGCTCCTTTCTGTTAACCCAACCTCTTCTTGCATCACTATTTTTCTCATTGGTGAGAAGGAGTCTGAGCCACTTCCACTGTTACTCATCAGTTTGAATTGCTCATCGTGTGTCCTCTGTGACAGTACTCTTCTGTGTTTACCTCTGTAGTGAGCTCATTTGTGTGCTGATTAGGTTACACAAGGCACTACTCATTCCTGCAGTCATTTTTTTTTCCTGAATAATGTTTCCAAATACATCTTCCTGTTCAATCTTTATCTGCCTCCACCCCAAGGAAACTTAGAACTAAACATGCAAACAGACGAAAGTGAAGGAGGTGCACAGTTAAGCAGAGACTTATTATATATATTACAGATCAACTGTGCAGTTCATGTTCATGTACACAGCTGTTTCTGCATAACTTAGCATGTCCTTTTTCATTATTTGCTCTCTCACCATCTTTGATATCTGTAACATCATCCTTGGTTTGTCTTTAGCTCACTTAAATTATAAGTTTCTCAGAGCTACTGTGCAGCATTTTACTTCTGTGCAAAGAGCTCTGGGTATAACGTATGGAAAAGCAAACAACAAATTACAAATCTTAAAATACAGTCTAAATCTTGAAGGAACTTCAGTGCAGCCAAATAAAAAGAACATTATTCCAGTTCTGGCAGGCAGGAGCAGGACTGAAAAAATAAACAAACTTGAAGTGGTTCAGGTTGGAACCAGCCACAAGATACCTCCTGAGCTTGCTGGAAAGATGCAGCTTGCTGCTCATCTCTTTGGGACAAGTCCTCAATTAATATTTAGTTTTTGCATGAAAGTAATTTTAAGAATCAGAGATTTTATCACACACATAGTCAGCAAACATTAAACAGTAACATCAGTCTATTAGGTTTATCTGCGAACACCAACTGCAGTGTGTTTTCAGAGTGGGGCTCTCTGATGCAAGGAGCCACATCTACCTGAGTTTAATCTATCCTAGTTTTGTCTGTTTACCTATTAGCAATACTTGTTTTCTCTTACTTTCACATTTTGATGTACAATTCCTAAATTCCTAACTTCCAGATCAAAAATATCCAAACATTTAGGACTGTTCAGATACTGAATTTCAACATGAAATCGAAGGACCCTATAAAGTCCTCCACTTTATATTTTCCTTCACATGTGTTCTTCATCCAAGCTCATGTTTCAGTGGAGGAGGCAGGAGTACTTCAAGGGACTTTGAGTACTTTGTGCACATAGTGTGCCCGGCCATGGGCAAGTGCTGTGTTTTCTTGTAGGAGTATAGAGTATGTAGTATGATAAGGTCCTGGACATGACTGCAAAACATAAACATTGCCTAGTACAAGTATTTATTATTACTGAGGATCCATGATATTTATTCCCTGAAGCCTTTGTGGCTTTCCCTTGTGCTTCTGCTTGTTGTGACTGAACTCAAAGACATAGCTGGTGACAGACTGATGGTGGATGAGCAATCAGGGTTACAACTTTGCCCATATGATCAAGAGTGAAACATAAAGTGAAGAAAAAATCAATCACCAGAACAGGAAGTAAACACAGACAATTCTGAGTGAAATCAAATGGAGAAAAAGATGACAAACAGGAAACAAAATATTTAATCAAATGGCTGTAGTCCATTGGGAGAAGTGTTCTGTGTGGAAACAAATCTGTCAGAGGCAAGAGATAAGTCAGTGTAGCTGCACAAGGAGGTGAAAAAGAAAACAGTTTAAAAGCATTGTCAAACAATTAAAAACACAAAGAATGAGGTGAACTAGAAAGCTCCCAGACTCTGGAAAGGATAAGGTGCAGCTGTGCTAATGGGATTTTCAGTTGTGTGGCAATACAAGAAAAATGCATCAGGGATGAAGTGAAAGGACCTGGACTCCTTGAATTCATTATAGATAGTCAGGATGGGTCCACTATTGTGTGTGTGTGTGATGAGCTTCTGAAGTTTTTTGTTTTTTTTTTTGTTTTTTTTTTTTTTTTAAAAAGGTGATGTGGAAATCAATTTAATGAAGTTGCAAGGACCAGATATTGCCTTTATATGTTTGGCTTTTCAGGCCACACGATACCGTGGCCAAGAGGAGGGCTGCTAAGATATTTGTTAATAACTTGAGCCATTTGAAATGGTGTAACATTTCACAAGCACTCACAACTATGCAGAGCCATAACTCTCTTTATCAGAAGTATCTTGAAGACAGTTTTACAAACAGATGCTGGTACTATGGGTTCAGCCACATAAAGAGGCTGCAGCAGTGCAACATGCCAGCTCTTGTCCTTGAGCTGCTTCGTGACTGTCCAGATGCATGCTCTCACCCTGCTCCCATTGAGAAGTGATGCAGCCTAGCCTGTGGGCAGTTTACAGCTAAGGCGTGTTGCTTTATTACAAGGACAGGTCATATCCATATCCAAACCATACCTAGCAGCACAACACATCTCACCTGACTTTAACCCCCATCCCAGGCTAGCTGTTCCAGTCAGTGACCTATCCCATCTTCACATGGATTTGGGTATGAGGAATGAATCAGGACTGGAGGTAGATGTTCAGATTAGTCTGGACTACTAACCTGTGGCAAGTTAAAGGTAGACAAGAGGAATCCTACCCTCCAGTGACATTCATAACACGAACAACAGTCATCACGAATTCAGTGTCTGAAGCCATAACACCACAGGGACTTTCAGGAAGGAATTGTGATTTTTTCCAGTTCTTTATTGAGGCTACTGTTTCAAAAACTCCCCATTAATGCATTACTAGAAGGAGCTTCAGTTTGTTGAGACCAAAATATTTAAAATTCAGAGTTCCCCCAAGCAAACACTGCAGAACCAATATAGTGATTGGTGGAATGTTCCTGTGTGGAAGAAGATGTAGCGTACCCCCAGGTTAGATGGGGGTAACAGTGGTACCCTGGTGTGGAGACAAGGTGTGAAACATATACAACACATTTCTTTTGGAATAGACAAGTTAGTTAAACTCAACATTTTATGTGTTTTTAACTTACAGAGAGAGTGGCTGTCTAGGCTGTCTAGAACAAGTTCTTCATTGACTGCTGCTTTCATTCACCTTTCTTAAGGCTGTTTTAAAATCCCAACCTGCAGTTTAAAGCAGTGCTAACTGAGCCGTGGTGACATGTGGTATATCCCTTTGATAGAGTGCAACACAGGAGACAAATCTGAAAGATCAAACAGTTTAATACTATCATCTCAGAAAAGACCTGGGCCTTAAGCCAAAAAAAAAACCAAAACAAAATAGTTGTTGGAAAGGCAAGGCTTGATTACAACAACATTTGTGTTTTTGAGAATGAAAAGAGCGGTTTCTAAAAACAATAGTAAATGTGTTGAACAGGGGAAGGACGTGTGAGTCATTAGTGTACATAAACCCAGATATCTAAACGGTAAAACGGCTCAAAAAAATTCCAACAAAAGTATCTCACAAGAAAACATGAGTGTTATTGACTTTGTGTTTTCACAAAAGTTCCAAATAAATTTTCTCACTAAAGCTTTTGTCTCTGCACCCAATTCACAGATTATTTATACAAATCAATAGATTTTTACCCCAGAGAAACAACCATATGTCAAAGCAAAACATCGCAGCACATGGCAGAGGAAGCTGTACATCCAGAGCGTGAGGCCCAACAGGAATAAGCTCATTCTCAGTTTAAAGCAAACAGAAAAATTCCATGAAAAAGCTGAATATAATTATTACTTGTTGAAGTGAACAGTAAAGGGGAAGAAATATTTTGAAAAGACATCCAGTGCACAACAACTTTTTTCTTACATGTACAGGCCAGAACTGCTGTGAGAAGGGTTTTAGAGAATTCTCGTTTTACCGCTGGAGCACAACATTCTGTTCTGCTGAGTGAAGGCACTGTATCCCCTTAGTCTTAAAGCCTCAGCATATGAATATACTTTCTGTAGTCCAATCATATTAAAATTTAATATCTGTTAGCATTCCAGTCAGAGAAATACCTTATAAGTTATTACAGTGCTATAAAAAGATTCATTGATTTTTCTCCTGGAAAGTTGTGTACCAGTAATTTCAGTGGAAATGTACTGAAAAGGAAGCTTTCATATGAAGTCTAAAATTGGATAATATCTTACTATGTGAATGTACAACCAGGCAGCTGTTAATGTGTGACTCGGTGAAAGATACTTTGGAACAACCATTTGTTTACAGTTTTCAAAATTATACTATGGTCAAAAAGGGGGGATGGGGGCAAAGGACAGGTCTTAGAATTCACACATACAAAGATAGAACATGTTTAAAACAGTTTGCATCATACAAGGAAGTAAAGACAATTATATCTGTAGATATACTTTTTTATTTTTAAACAGATAGAAGTTCTCTCTCCAGATATTGCTTTATTCCTGCTTTTCCAAAAGACAGATCTGTCTCAAAACGCTATTAAATAACCCTGGAACTTTTAACATATCCCCCAAATTGCTAAGCAATACTATCTTTATTACCAAATGAAAAAATGAGACAAAAAGAACTTGAAATTACATCAAAATGGAGAAATCACATACTGATGCTAAAGGGCAAATTTTTGTCTCCTAAAGGAAACTGTTAGTAAAAACAGGAAGGAAGAAAGAAACAAAAAAGAAGGGGGAAAAGTGGAGCAAGATAGAAATTCCATTCAATATCAGTCTGAAATAAAACTGTATAAGAAGTAAAAATCTGCAATGTACAGTGTAACTTTTCCCTGAAGGAACAGTTTGATATGGTTTCCAAGCTTTCTCCATCGTGTTTGAAAGGTCATGGCCACCAGACACATTCTGTGGTGACTAGAAAAAGGAAACATCACTCCCATTTTTAAGAATGGGAGAAAGAATATCTGGAGAAATACACTATAGTGAGTCTCACCTCTGTGCCTGGGAAGATCATGGACTGGATCCTCCTGGAAGAGATATTAAGGCACATATGGGAAGAGGAGGTGATCTGAGAAAACTAGCATGGCTTCACCAAGGGCAGATCATACCTGATTAATCTGGTGGCCTTCTATGATGGAATGATGGCATCAGTGGACAAAGGGAAGGCAACTGATGTCATCTACCTGGAAGCGTGCAAGGCCTTTGACATTGTCCCCAACCAGATCCTTATCTCTAAAATAGAGAGAAAGGGATTTGAAGAGTGGACTATTTGAAGGAAAAGTAAAAGTTGGAAGATTGCAACCAGAGGGTTGTAGTCAACGGCTTTAAGTCCAAGTGGAGGCCAGTGGTGAATGGTGTCCATCTTGGGACCAGTGCTCTGCTACGTTTTTATCAATAACACAGACAGTGGGACTGTCCATGTCTAGTGGGACTGAGCATGCTCTCAGCAAGTTAGCTGAGGACACCAAGCTGAGGGGTGGTGTTGATATGACAAGAGGAAGAGGTGCCATCCAGAGGGACTGAAACAGGCTTGAAAAGTGGGCCCACACAAATCCACTGAGGTTCAACAGGGCTGAGTACAAGGTGTTGCACTTGGTTTGAGACAATCCCAGATATGCATACAGATTTGGAGAACACATTGAGAGGAACCCTGCACAGAAGCACTAGGAGTCTTGATGGATGAAAAGCTGAGCATGAGCCAGCATTTGCAACCAATCTATACTGTTATTTGATTCTGTGATTCCATGATTCTGATCCTACGATTCTGTGTTTCTATGATTTAAAATAAAGCCATGAGTTGTTGATTAATCACGGGATGTACTGAACTGTCTTTCTCGGCAGATAATGCTCCTCCATTAACATTTCTTAGAATCTTACATGATTTTCATAAACTGTTTATGAATAAGTAATTTATACTCTGCTCCTGAATTTGTCCTTCCCCAGCAATTTTCTCCCTTAGAGTTTTCACTGGGCTTATGAAAATAAAGCTGTTTGCATTGTTATGCAATGCTCCCCATGGCATATGCTAGGCGTACCTGAAAGTCACGCACTGAATTTGCCTGAGGTATTAGCTGCTCCTCCCATAAAAGAAAAGAGATTGTATCTGTTTGCAGATTAAGTCTTCATTATTGATTTCTAGCCATCAAGGTTTATGGAGAAGCTGTTTGTTGAAACCTCAAGGTAAAGTATAAATTGTAGCACCAGAGAGACACCAGACAATTTTCCCTGCTTCTGCCACTTCCTTGCACTAGTATATATATCATTTTATTTGACTTTCTGCTTGGATATACATCTATGTTGAACTTCATATAGATATGTTTTGTATCCTGTATCTTGCTCTTCTCCATGCACTAGTCCTCCTTACTGTAGCAGTCTGTCAAAGATGATCAAAGACAGAGCTGAGAGGAGATATTTTAAAAGGGAATTGCTGATCAAAGGAATAGAAAAAACATTTTGACTGAAGATATGTGACGTTATGTCGTGTAAGAGATTACAGGGACAGAATAACAGTCTATTTTGAATAGAAACAAAGGTTTGTAACAATAATAGGTTATTAAATAAGACTAATATTTCTTATTAATCTCTAATAAAAATTAAGCAGTGTTTTTCCAAGAGTTGTTCAGCTCCTTTCTTCAGCTCTTAGACCTAAGAGCTCTTTTCTTCCTAGTATAAGTTTAATTATTTTTCTAAAGTCTCATGAACTGGTTACTTTTGAAGATAAGATGCTGGGATAAATGGATCAGTAGTTTTATTTTATTGGCTTTAGAAAATCCACACACTTTCTGGGGAAGAAAAATCAACAATTTAGGTGTTTTTCTTTTCTTTAGGCGAAGACCTAAAGCTGTGAAGGGCATAACTTGTAACTGGAACAAATTTTAATACTTGTGGGAATCAAGCAGGCAGCTGTTTTGTTGTGCAGTCCAGAAAACTCAAATCCCAACCAAAGCTGTAGGCTGGTGCTTTCCACACCCGTGGGCATTGTGGGCCCCAAAGTGCCCACGCTGTCTGACACTGCACGAACATGAACCAAAAATACTTCTGCAGTGACAGCAGTTTGCATTCTACAAGATATAAAGAAATGACAGATTGCTATGGAAAAGCCAAAAAGTACAAACATTTAGAGGAAGCCAACATTCTCAAAATACTGCTAGATAACTTAATCTCTAATTGGGCAACATTATTACTCAACCACAGTCCTCATTAAAGGCATGAAGAGTTGTGAAAGTTCTTCCAGTTCTGCAAAAAGGAAGGAGGAACCACATTTCAGTGCCAACAAATGCAGGACCAAGAATTGCAAAAATAAGAAAGGGTTTTAATAGATATAGTGGAGAAAGGACAGTTTGAGAGGCAAGTTTGCAGAAATGCGGGATAGGATCTCCTCATAATCTGTCTCCTGTAGCTGGTGATTCAAAATTCTGAGATTTTGGTTTGGATTTCTGATTATAAATACCATATTTGAAAATATAAGCTCAACATTCCTTCAGTATTTTATATTCTGAGCAGTCTTTCACTATTCTTTTAGTGTTTCTATATGAGCAGTGCTGGAGGGAAAGTACATTAGATCACCAAATGATTGTCTGGATTTGAAGCTAGCTTTAAAAAAAATCAATAGGAGCCCAGTTCACAGTGACAAATATTTCCATTTTCTCCAAGCATGCAGCAGACTTAGGAAGTGCACCAACACTGCTCCTTTTTTATTTCTTTATGTTTATTTTTGCTATTATTTATGTATTATTAATTAATTATTTTTGGCAGACCCGTATGAAAATATATGTCCCTCATCCAATTTCTGATCTAAGAACCAGCAGAATGTTCATACAATATAAAAATATCACTAAGAGTCCTGAACACAAATCATAGCTGCATGCAAACTCTCTTCTTTCTCCAGAGTTAGAAAACCCTGGCACTTTTCTGCAAAGCTATACAGATCTGTGAAAGAATATGTGGATAGACAGATAGAGATAGAGAAAGACAATATTAAAACCTGATGCACTTTCTAAATCATTAAATGATGATTTTGTCATGACTTTATCATATCTCTATCCGCTCTGTTGTATATCTAGCCCATCAGTTTATCCAATTTATCTTCAGAATTCCTCAGTGACTTTCCTAGGAGAGTTTCACCACCATGGGAGAAAAGCAGGCAGACAGCTGCTGTATTGTGGATTTCCCCTCATTAACACTGTTAAGCTGACAATTCAAATGAATATTGCAAACACAAATAGTTCTGGACTTTGCAGATGTAAATGATTTAATAGTCACTGTGATGTGTATATCCACTTCCACGTGTTTACATAACAGAAGTACCAAAGCCTGTTGATGTAGAAACTGATCAGAGGCAATTTCCTAATTCGGCAATGAGCCAAAGAAAAAGGTCACACTGATGAACTCTTCACAGTATTTGGATTCCTCTTAAATAGTAGATAATCACAGAATTGCCAACTATTGACACGGAATACATCACTGTCAAGACAGTCAAAACTTTTATTTCAGAACTATCAGAAAATAAAATATTCATCTCAGGGAAAGAAAACTTTCAGCATGGAAATTCAGGTAGTCCTGAATATAAATGGATTTTATTTTATTTATGTACAAAGTCAGAACTAGAAACACTGAAATGTTTAGTTTGAATGAGTTTAGAATTCGACCATGCTGAGAGCTTTCTTCTGAAAAGTAGCAGCACAGTCTTAGACCAAGGAGGCATCCGACTGCACTCTATTATTTCAGTGAAAGGAGAAGTAAGACTACAACTTCATTTTTTTTCCAAAAGGAATAAAAACAAGTGTAAAAACTGTTCTCTCAAAGGGACAAGAACAACCACAATTAGGAAGCAGAATATTGGATTTGGCATTGCAGGGACCCCTCATTGTTCCATGAATCCAAATGAATGTTACACATTCATAGAACATTTGCTGTTTCCAGTTCTGGGCTCCCTAGTTCAAAAAAGACAGGGATCCAGTGGAGGTCCACAAAGATGATAAAGGGACTGGGGCATCTCATGTTTGAGGAAAGGATGAGTAACTGGGGTCTGTTCAGTATGGGGAAAAGAAGACTGAGATAGGATCTGATAAATGCTTATAAATATCTAAAGGAGGGTGGGAGGCAAAAGGATGAGGCCAGGCTCTTCTCAGTGGTGCATAGTGATAGGACAAGGAGTAATGGCCTAAAACTTGAATGTAGGAAATTCCATTCTAAAGTGCAGAAGAACTTCTTTATGGTAAGGATGACAGCACTGGAACTGAGCAACTGAGGTTGCTCAGAGAGGTTGTGGAGTCTTCTTCTATGGAAATATTCAAGACCCACCTGGAAGGTTACCTGTGCGACCTATTCTAAAGCACCTGCTGTAAAATGGGAGTTGGCTTCAGAGATCTCTTGAGGTTCCTTCCAAGCCCTGCAACACTGTGATTCTGTGATAAGCCAAGGTGTTGGAAATAAAATGTTTGAAGTTCTCTAGAGTCAGACAGACCATTGGCCTGAACGAACTGCTCAACTGAGCACAACTGGTTTTGCTACAATTGAGCTTAGTCAGCAACACAAATGGATGCTGCCTCAAAAATAAAAATAAAATAAAAATAAAAACATTGGTGAGAAAGGAACCTTTTATTTTGTCCCTCCATTATCTCCATGATTCCCAAAATAAAGAGTATATCCAGCCCTTAATTTTGCTTAAGGGTGTTCTTTCAATGCAGCTGCTCTGCTGACAGTGGAACATCTGTGGCTGGTGTACCTGGAGTACTTGGCAACAGTAACTGTAAACTCTTCAGTATGAAACCATTCAGAAAATATTCATTGGCAGAGGGCAAACAAGACGAGCAAACGTTTCCTTCATCAAGATGATGGAGTTCTTGCCCAATCCTCTTAATATTCAGTGAAGTAGCCATTCAGAGAAAAAATTCTTTTCCACTGTTGTGAGAATGCGCAAATCTACAACTCACCCAGAACAAACCTGGAGTCTGAATTGTTTGGCTGGAGCCATTTTTAGCTATCACAAGGGAAAACATGATTGCAAAATACCATCACTTATTCACTCTCTCTTAGCAGCCAAAGCTCATGACACGATTTAGGTCACCCAGATAACTACACTCAAATCTCTCTTCCAGCAGCAGAGCTAGCTTCTGGAAACTACTCAATGTTAATTGTGCCATGACTCAGGTATCTGCATGTTACAGAGCAGTGCAGAGAACAAACAGGTTCAAAATAACTATGGCAAATTAATCGGAGTCAAGTGAAATAGTTAAGAAATAAAATGCAAGGTATTCAAGGGAGATCAGTGATATTTTGGGGTGTTTTGCAGCATTTGGAAAATGAGCCTTGAGTAACATGTGGAAAACGTGCAAAGATGTGCAAAATGTGCAAAATGTGGAAAGATCGCATGGATAAATCACCTTCCATATCTTTGACGGAAAAGGTTAGATATGTGTAAAACTCACTGCCATGGTTATACAGCTGTAGTGATCTTAGCTGAGCCCCCACAAATCACCTATAGGGACCCTGTGCTGCAAGGCCTGCAGACAGCTCATGTAGTTTGCATGTTGCACTGGGTCCCTAAGCAGGAGAACCACACTTCCCTTAAGACACCTCAGCGAGGCTACAAGAAGCTACAATCCATCCAGCTCAGTGAGGAGCCAAAGCTTTGTCCTCCATACAGTCCAAAGCCTGAGAACTAGGAAGAATGGAACCTCACATGACCACCCCTCTGCCATGCCAGTCTGCAGAAAGCACGTCACTTGGTGTGATGGCACACACTCAGAGATGAGGATGAATCACTTCATCCAGGGCACAAAGGACATCCCCAAGACATGTATGACTCAGCAGGACATGCAGGCCTGTGAGAAGAAGGGCGAACTAGTGACAGACAGTGCTCCTGTAAAAGTTGCACTGCAACAGCATTGCTTCACCAAGGATCTGGCACTTGAGTTCAGTTCTGGAATCCAGGCTAGGCAAACTACACAATCAGAAACTCGTTTCCACATAGGTAAAGACTGAGAAATATGTCCATTAGGTGAAGAAATTAACTGCCTTTAGGCATGAAGGACAGCCAAGTTGAGAAATTCTGGACAGCTAAGAAAAGTGATTTGAAAGAGGTGGAAAAGAAAGGTAAGAAGGAAGTATTGAGTCTCAAGATCACCCAGTAATACTGGTGTTATTGAACACCAGTGTCTTTTATCCTTGATATGAAGGAAGCAAGGTGACTTCTGTGATATATATAGCACTGGTTGTAACTCATACTGAACTATTCTATGTCCATCTCTTGCAGCACTCAGTTTGGAAAACCTCCCTGGTGTTCTTAGAGAGATTTCAATCACAGAGCAGATTTACATGCTCTCTGCTAGGCAGTGAACTAGCTGTTCACATCTGCATCCTCTTCCACAAACAATCCCAGCATCCAGTATGAGTTTATGTTTGGAAATTTGCCTTTTTTAGGTTCTCATGCAGAGCACACACAGGACTGCATAGCATGATTGAATTGATCCCACAAGGAAGAGACTCCAAAATTTCATATGTGCTTTCAGTGTATCAGTATTTGACTCTGACATAAGGACTGTAATGTTCCTAAGATAACAGATTTGTCTGTTCCTTACCTAAAGGTCTTCAAGACACCTGTGCCATGTCTCACCTTTTCCCAGCCTTGTAAGTTCCTACCACATAGGGCACTTTGTGAAGCAAACAGCTGGGGCACAGAGCCAGTGCCAGAAATATGTTGCTAGGAGTGCCACTGTGGCTTTGGGAAAATGGTGGGGGAAAGCCTGCCAGTCCTCGCCAAACTCAAACATAACAAGAAAGTGAATAGGAGGTGGAAGAAGGGACAGGTAGCTTAGAGAAACTTCTGGAGCACTCAGAGATGGTCTTAGGAAAGCCGAAGCCCACCAAGAGCTGAATCTTTTGGATGGTATACAAGGCAACAAGGTATTCTATAGGCAAATCAAAAGTGAGGGTATGAAAAATTTGGGATTCCTGTTGAATGGGGCGGGGGATCAAGTGGGAGGACAAGATAGTCAACAGGATGAAGTACTGAATCCAATCTCTTTGGTCTTTACTGGTATCACCTTTCAGCCATCCAAAGACTGGAGGGAAAGACAAGGACAAGAAAGATTTTTCCTTGCAAGAAGAGGATCTTTTAGGAAACACGTAAACACAGTAAATAGATACAATTCCATGGGCTCTGGTAGGATGCAACCAAGAGGAAAATCGCCAGTGTCCATTTTCAATTATCTTTCAGATGTCATGGCAGGTTTGAAAGAGAGTAAATGTCACTACCTTCAGAGAGGGATGATCTGGGGAAATACAGCCCAGTCAGGCCTTGATGGTGATGGAGGAAATAATCAAGGAAAACATTTCCAGATTTGTGAAGAGCAAGAAAGTGACTGGGATAATACACATGGATTTGCAAAGGGGACATGATGCCTGACCTGACACCCCTTTATAGGGAAAGAAATGTCTTGGTGTGCTGTTTATCTTGACTTCAGCAGGGCTTTACACACTGTCTTACCTGAAGACATTGATGACGTAGGTCTTGGGACAGAGTGAATATTCAGTAATGCTGCGTGCCATACAAAGCCAGGAGGAGTGGTTGATAACAGCATTGCCAGTAGGTTGAGAGAAGTGATCCTTTCCCTCTACTCAGCACTGATGAATCTCCAGTACAAGAGAGACATGGATGTTCTGAAGAGACTCCAACAAAAGGCCACACAAATAATGAGACTGGAAAATGAAAATTGGGAAATGAGCCTTGAGTAACATGTGGAGTGCAAAACTATGCACAGATCGCATGGATAAATCACCTTCCATGTCTTTGATGGAAAAGGTTAGATATGTGTAAAACTCACTGCCATGGTTATACAGCTGTAGTGATCTTAGCTCAGCCCCCACAAATCACCTATAGGGACCCTGTGCTGCAAGGCCTGCAGACAGCTCATGTAGTTTGCATGTTGCACTGAGATGAGACTGAAGCATAACAGAAAGACAGAGAGCTGTTGGAGAGGGTCCAGAGGAGAGCCACAAAGATGTTCAGGGGACTGGAACACCTCCCCTATGAAGACAGGCTGAGGGAGCTGGGCTTGTTCAGCCTGGAGAAAAGAAGGCTGCAGGGTGACCTCATTGCAGCCTTTCAATACCTAAAGGGAGCCTACAAACGGGAGGGGAATCAACTCTTTGAAAGGGTTGATAGCGGCAGGACAAGGGGAAATGGTTTTAAGTTGGGGGAGGGGAGATTGAGGTTGGATGTCTGGGGGAAGTTCTTTACAGAGAGAGTGGTGAGGTGCTGGAACAGGCTGCCCAGAGAGGCTGTGGATGCCCCGTCCCTGTGGAGGTGTTCAAGGCCGGATTGGATGGGGCCCTGGGGCAGCCTGGTCTAGTATTGAATGTGGAGATTGGTGGCCCTACATGTGGCAGGGGGGTTGGAGCTTCATGAACCTTGAGTTCCCTTCCAATCCTGGCTATTCTGTGATTCTGTGATGCTTGTAGAGAATGCCAAAGAGTAGCTAAAAATGCTCAAGTACAGACATTTTGTCCCACTCTGGTAGTTATCACCTTTGTCATCTGGTGCATTGTGATACACTCTGAAGGTCAGACTTCAAGTTCTAAGTTCTTTCATTTGCTCAGGAGTGCCTGGTCTCTATGCCCACTGCAGAAGTTTTATCAAGTATTCATGAAATGTATGTTTGGACTGTGATATTTCTTTTCTAAAGCTGGAGGAGGTATGAAACTCATCCAATTTTAATTAGTATTTTAAAATGGGTCATATTGAAATGAGGTTCTTGCAGCTGGCACATCTCAGAGGGTAGCATATTCAGCCTTACATAACACGGTTATGATGGTTGCGAGAGGTGCAACACTGAATGCTTCATTAGATGAGAACTCCCTGGGAAAACCTTACAGAGAGAGTGCCTGTCACATCCACGTGCTACAAAGTGCTTATGTTTCTTTGCTAAATATACAGAGTGTCAATGAAAGGTAAATAAGTTGGCAGAGGCTTGGACTGGTGCCTCTCAACAGAGGCTGAGGCAGAACTTCACTGCCCTCCTCTGAAGCCACTGGGAGGGAAAACAGAGTCTCCCCAGCCTGATGGTGGCAAACACCCAAGCCCCAGCCACCTCCTTGCAACTCACTGGCAACCAGTAGCAGACAGCTGTGAGGAAAGCCTAAAGCAAGCAGCCCTAGCAGCCTTTTCATGTTTCTCCTGCACATCCACATGTGGTTTTCCTCTATTCCTTTTGGCCTTTTTATGGTGTTGTTCTTTTTCCCCTTCCTGCTCTGTATGGAGAAGTAATGCTTGGTGTCAGCCTTAGCTGAGGACTGGACTCTTTAATAACTCTTTAATAACACCAAGCATTAAGCAAGCAGCATTAAGTCTGATGGTTATGCTTTCCTATCATACCCTGCAAAATCTGTATGGAGAGCTAGATCCTGGCACTTCTATTTTTTCACCAATGTGGGATCCCAGCTCTGCAGCCAAGAAAGGTTAAAAATGAAGGGGAGTACTAAGAACTGGTGCAGAAAGTCTGACTTCTGCCGGGCCATTTGACTAAATGAACTGTATATGATCCCCTAATAGTCTTACAATATTCTTCGAAGAACAAATAATTTTTACCCATGAGAACTTATCTCATGTTTAGTTACTGGGTGGCCACCTCCAATATAATAAGTTGCCCCTGATAACACAGGCTAGCAAGGCTGCATACAGACAAGAGTAAATAGTCTGCTTAGTACAGTCCCCTGCAGCTCTCTGATAAAAGGAAATGTGAGCAGAGCTGCACCTTGACCAGCTGGAAGCTCACAATGTGTTTGCAGGAGCTCAGGTTGCAGTCTGTATAAAAGCTTTTCTTGTTTGGTGGTTAGATCAAGCACCACTGGCTGCTGTTCACTGGTGCATAGGAAATTAGAGCTAGTGACAGGTTAAAAAAAGAGAGAGAGAGAGAAGAAAAAACACATGGGACAGAGCAAGGAACAAGGGGTCTGTTGATGTTATCACTCAGCTGGTAAATAGCAGGACTGGGAGGGGAGGTGCTTGTCCTGGTTAATTCCGTATGCTGCAGATTCAAAGAGTTTCTGCTTTCCTTTTAACTCCAGTTCCCAGAACAGAGAAACAAGGAAGAAAAACAAATGAAAGAAAATTAGAGGTGAGCAAGACAAATAAAACACAGCAGTGGCAGAGCATCCTAAGTGAGCAAGTAGAGGAAACCAGAAAAGCTGTTTTTACTCAAAACAGATGGTTCATTTTCTGTCTTGAACAGCAATTACCTGTTTCTTTCAAAGCAAGTTTAGTAGCTTTCATGTTAGGGCTGGTATCACCTTCAGCTTTTGCTATATCTACCTGCTTTAGAACACAAAAAACTAGGCAGTAATTAAGATTTCGATCCTGAATTCAGTAAAATACTTAAATACAGTCTGAAGCTGAGGTGTGTATTAGTCCCATGGCAATCAACAAGCCATTGATTTCATTAAAATTTAACAGGCATTTGAATGCACCGGACTGAGACCTCCCAGACACTTTTATTTACTAATTCCCCAAAGTGCTTAACAACCCCTGCACCGTGTCCTCCTCCCAGGCAATGTCTGCCTGCTGATCCGTGTCCGGGCTCACATAACCTGCATACGTCATCACTAAAACACGTCCTCACCTGTGGGTTATTGCCCTCTCACATCATGCTCATGAGAGCTCCTCTCTACCTATCACAGCTAAAGTGAGCTGGGGTTGACCTGAACGGTTAAAACACAGCAGAGACCTTTCTAAACCAGCTCAATTTGACCGATGGAGGTCGAGGAGTCAGCACTGAGCCAACAGACTGGTGAGGATGGCAGCTTCTGTCTTGGCAAAGGTACTGGAAGTGGCAGCATTCCCTTCTCATGGGGCTGAGCCAGCAGAGAGGAGCCCCAGGGAGGGGCATGTGAGCTGCCAAACTGAAACATCTCCAGAAAGCTTTAATGCGTGTTTGATCTGAAGGGCATGGGAAGAAAACACAGATCATTCTTTCTCTAATGCAGAGAGTGCCTTCACTCCACTCTGTAATTTGCTTTGTGTCAAAAATTGGCAGTAGCTCCTAAAAGGCAGACAGGGGATGTGGGCACCTGCATCTGCAGGTGTAAATGCATGGAAAGATCTTCTCTGTCAGAAGTCTCCCTTTTGGAACTGAGCCATGAAATTGAGCTGTTCTTCCTCTTTTTCTAAGATGCTTCAATGCTCACGTGTACTGCAAAAAAGGAACACTTCTCAACCACAAGACAGTTGTTGTAGGTGTGGACAGAGCCCATGAGCCCCATTAATTCCCAAGACTACCTGTATAATACTAATAAAATTGTACAATCCCCTTAAGCTATGGGTGTCCTGAGCTTCAAAGCACATACAAGATGCACACCTACAAAAAAACACACGGATTTCTGAAGCCTCAGGTTAAATCTGTATTACATGGCTTATTGACTTGGCTTATTATGCTCAGTCTAGTAATTCTGTACCATGCTGTGCAATTAAAAATGTCAAGCTGATGGGGGAAGTTTCAACTACCCTCAAAGAAATACTCACACTGTGATTCAGAATTGGCTTTGGGCATGGCTAAAGTAGGAAAGAAAATTGCTGGGGAGGCAGATCAGCTGTAGTTTAGCTGTGTCTATACAGTAGCCTTGAAAAATCCTTAAACATGGGCTGAATTTAAATTGTTTGGTTAGGATGGATGAATCCAATCTCACAGCAGATTCTGTAATTACACGTCTCCAGGGACTGTAATGGAGCTGGAGTCTGGCACTCCGGGCAAATCTCTCAGCCTATGCAGAACTCAGGCGCTATGAATTGCACTGCCCATGCCTGTCTTGTAGACTGTGTGAAAATGGCTGTTGTGAGTGTGAGGCTGCAGTAAGCCATTTCAGCAACTTTTTTGAGCTAGCAATTGAACAGGAAAAAAAATTGTGGTTTGTTAGGGAACTGTTGAGAAAAGCTGAATTGTTTCTTTCTTTAGTCATTAAACTTGATTAGAATAGTTAAGCAGAAGCAAATACAGCAGTAAAGTGTTTAAAAAATACTGTTCTCTGTAATTTTCCAAATTGCTTTCTTCCTTTCTGACTGTGCCACTCTTTAGACTGTATTTCAGAGACCACCAATCAGTCTAAGTGCCTGTGGTTTGCCAGGAGGGGAGCGGTTCAGGGAGCACCTGGAGAACAGTGCCATGTGAACAATGAGATGAGGGATGTTCCAGGCGGGAGCACCTCCAGAGCTCCTTGATGGAAAAGTGCACACATTTCTTTATGCACTTATTTCAGTGCACTCACACCAGAGTCTCTGGCAGACAGGAAAGGCAGCCCTGGAGCTGCATTTCATCTCTCATGGCTGTTACATCATAAGTCAGACATAGCTACGATTACAAGTGGAATTAAGGAAAGAAAAAAGGGAAAGCATCTTTGCCCACCAACCCCATGGCTTCTAACCTCCCTGCTGCTGTCATACCATAGCAGAGATGGACCAAGGCTGTACAGAAGTGCAAATAATGACAGCTTCTTTAGTTTTTTCTTGCAAGTCACATCATGATCCAAATGATTTCAAAGCAAACATACATAGAAAGAAGGGTGACCTTCAGCCAGATGCTGCTCAGCCCTGTGTTTGCAGAAACAAATGCAATGAGGGTTGGCTCGATGCTAGTTGTTTGCTTATACAGGAGCTGTCAAGAACTGTTTGAACTGCCCTGTCCTATTGAAGTAGCCGTGTGCCCTGCAGGGTGAAATAATATTAATCTTCAGCACTTCTTGGGTGCTTAACGTTTTACTGGTGCTTCACAAATTTGAACTGAGCTGCCGTCATAACACTGAGATCTGAAGTAGCGAGGTAAGATATCCAGTGCTGCCTTCCCCTTTATACAGATTGATAGCACACACTCCCTCAGAAACGACAGTGTCAGAACAAGTCTCCCTGATCGTAAATCTTCACAGCGGTCTGAACGGAGTGTAGCCGTGCTTTTCCACTGGTAAAAGTCCCTTGGGAAGAACAACAGAAACATGACTTTCTGCGGGTAAAATGACCTTGAAAAAGAGAAGCCCAGTGGATGCGGAGGAATATATCTCTCAAAGTGCTTGCAGGAACAAATCAGCCACGGAGCGGCAACAAATGAAAGAGAATAGAACAGCAGAGAGAGCCATAAAGTTAGAGTTACACTGAGAGGTTCAGTCCTGCAAAGATATACGGCTGCAAAACTCTGCAAAGGGGACTACAGGTGGCATAATCCAACCCCTGTAGGCCCTGTGTGGCAGCCTGCCTATTGGGTGCAGATGTCAAAGCGGGCACAGAGGTAGACCTGAAGTCCAGGATGGGGGTAGGTAGCTGGACACGTGCATGGCAAAGGCTGAAAGATGAGGTGAAGGAAACCCCTTTCTGGAGGGATTAATAGGAACAGACAGTGTAAGTTGGGTCCTTCAGCCCTCTCTGTACTTTCACACCTGCAGAAAAAGCTTGTCCCAAGGTTCACATTGGTGATACTTGTCGGTAAGCGTATTGGTAAAATGTCTCAGTATCAAACCACAGAGTTAAATCTGTAGAAAACAGTGATAGCTGTCTGTCATGAGAGAGTGTCTGCTTTTGTGATCTAGTCCATAGTAGTTATGCCCACAAACAACCTATCAGATGTAAAGACACAGACAAATAACATAAAGTTTGATTACAGTAGCTATTTGATCACTGTCTTAAAATTGAATTCTTGTCCTTAAAATTATTGTCCTAATTTTAAGGGTCTGTCATCTTCAGAGCATTGCTGTAAGACCATCTGAATAAGGTATTTCCAGCAGCTCTGAAGAACCCACAGTAGATATGTGAATGTTACTGAAGTGCATGGTTAAAATAATTCTCCCCGTAACTGTGATAGTGAACACTGCTGCAAAAACAGTATTTAACTGTTGCTGAGCATAAGAAAAGTGATGCTGATCAGTAACACAGGCTGCCTACCCATCAGCAATTGGAAAGGGAACATTTCCCTTTGCATTCCCATGCATTTTGCTAGAATGAAAGTTTAATCTGAATTCTCTCAGAACGTCCAACTGAGCTCTTTTTAACTTGCTTGTTTGCACTGAGAATTGAATATTCCTAATCCTACTCAATTAATTCTTCTGTAAGTAAATTTAAGATTCATCAAGGATTCACCAGGATCTGGGAGACATGAGGTCACTTATCAGGCTCCTTAGGAAATTAATCCCTGGTTCCTGAAGAGTTTCCAGACAGGAGTTTGCTTCTGTTTTCTTTCATAGCAAAGCTGGGTTGATAGGGAGCAGACAGACACCAGCTCTTTATCTAAATCACATTAGTGCTGTACCAGCATGCAGGGGACTACCATTTGCTCCCATCAGACAAGTGGACCAATTAAACTGGCAGATTTTCCTGTTTGGAAAAAGCTGTTACCAAAATTGTTTCTCTAAGGCTGTGCGCTAAATGAGATAAGTCCACTGAGGCGGTGGGACTGCTGCCTTGTTAAGATATCAATACGTTGCTGCTGTGAGACCATGGGAGCCTTTTCAGCTCATTTGTCCCTTTGCCAGTTTCCTTACACATAAGGCCACTTCACTTTGCTTGCTGGAGCATGCACTAGCTCTCTTGTGAAGGAGACAGCGTTATCAGATAGCATAAGCTGTATCATTATATTTAATGCCGTACTTAAAAACCTGATTCTCAAGTTAAGTGACTGTGTGGAAATGTCAGCCCACTTAAATAATAACTATTAACTTTATCAGCCCTCACTGTTGTGAAGGAAGGCTCAAAAAAGCCCCGAACCTCACAAACCAAGAAGCAAGCCAAAATAACTCCATCTGTTCCAGCTTGTGTTTTCTGAAAGAATATAAAACAAAACCCAAATTTCCATTATGAAGTTGCATGCTCTAATTTTATTTGTGTTTTCTTTCATTTTTGAAGAAACCTCTTGAAACGCAGAGGTGACTGTGCCCGAAAAGTGGAGGCACTCTTCCCTTTTAATTGCAAACTGGTAAGATTGTCACATGTTTTCTTACACTAATCATGCTACTCTTTATGACGGGGTGAAGTATTGCACTTAGTAAAAACAAATATCCATCAACATTTTCAATATCTTGTTTTTCATTTTAAGACTTTAAAAAATCAGTTCTATTTCTGCATATCTATAGATTTTGTTTTTAAAATATTCAATAAATTATCTCTTTTTATTCTGTAAAGGCCTTTTGCTATTTAGTACTATTTTGAAATGATCAGAGGGCTGAAGCACCTCCCCTAGGAGGACAGGATGAGAAAGCTGGGGCTCTTCAGCCTGGGGAAGAGAAGGCTCTGGGAAACCTTATAGCAGCCTTCCAGTACCTGAAGGGGGCCTACAGAAAGCTGGGGAGGGACTTTTTGTAAGGGCATGTAGAAAGAGCATAAGAGGAAACGGTTTTAAATTGGAAGAGGGTAAGTTTAGAGTAGATATTAGGAAGAAATTCTTTACTGTGAGGGTGGTGAGATACTGGAACAGGTTGCCCAGTGAGGCTGTGGATGGGCCCACCCTGCAGGCATTCAAAGCCAGGCTGGATGGTGCTTTGAGCAACCTTGTCTAGAGGGAGGTATCTCTGCCTACAGCAGGTGTTTGGAACTAGGTGATCTGAAGGGTTCCTTCCAACCCAAACTATTCTATGATTCTATGATTCTTTTTGTTGGGCTACATTTTTCTCCAGTCTTTACCTAACTTTGCAAATCTTCACATTTGCTTTCCTTTTTTTCTTCCAACTCACTCACCCAGCACTTCTCACATGTTTGCATCTCCCAGTCACGGCTGTCATCACAGTTCATTGGGCCCATTACGAGACTTTAATCTACCATGGCCAAACTGGCTTCTTTGTGACTTAGGTTGTAGCCTGAGGAGCTCTCATTTGCTGGTGCCTGGGACATGTGGAGAGGGAGGCAGCAATCCTGTACTTGTGTTAAACCTTTGATTAGTAACTTAGCCAGTTATTTGTGTGTAAAGAGCCTGGGATGTATATTGACATCAGTCTTTCACAGCTGATACCTTAAGAAAAATGTACCTTGGGGCTTCTTTCAAAACTGCCTACATTTTGAAGAATACTAAAGGTAAGTTAAATTACTATATTTGTTCTACATGGACATTGTACCAAGGAGTTTTTTTCTTACAACCACAGACAACACGTCAGCTCCAGCACTTGGTGACAGCAGAATGTCATCAGGGAGTGAAAGCCGGATCACTGGGCTGAAAAAACAACAACAACAACAAAAAAGACAAATGAAAAATGGCATATGGTTGTCTGGGGGACCTTTCACACTCTCCTACAGTCCTGCAAAACTCAAACATAAATAGCGCGAGGTCAACACCACTGACCTTCTGAGGCAGAAAGTCACACTAGTGATGCTAATCAGCCTTAAGGAGTTCCTGTTCTTTTTCCTCCCTGTTCCTTTGCCATTACATAAAGCCATCTACCACAGAGAGGCCACAATTCCTTTCATGGTTGTCTTATGGGATGTTAGTACCTGTAAAATGTACTTCGACAATTTAACAGATGTCAACTTTAATAATGAATCAACATTTTTTGCAGAAATATTTGCAGAAAAGTGAAATATTTGTGATGAAAGCCTGCTTGTTTCTTAGTGGAAGTTCCAGCAGACCTCCTGTTACTTCCCACTCAGTTGCACGTATGCTTGTCTCTGCAGCAGGCTAATATATCTTCAATCAAAACAAATATGGGGCTTCTTCCTGGACACCTCACCCCTGAAAAAGGCAGACTGTCTCCAGATGTGTTTTTCAAAGCAAATATCAAGACTGGCCTGGAAAAACTTTAAAGAAAAAGAACTCTTCCACAGAACTTCTTCATCTGAAGAAGAGAAGGCAGCCTCTCATGGCATCACCCATGCCCACCTCTTGCCACAGTTCCACATTTATTGTTTCCATGAGTTTCTTTTGCTTCCTCACTTTCGTAATTCAGAAATGTCACCTGGAAAGAACAGAAGCATTCTCTGCCTTTTTTTCCATGACTTCTGGCTTCCCAGCATCCAGAAATCACAAAGAGGGAGAAAGTGTGCTGTTCAGCATACATTCAAAAGTCTGTTTCTTTGGGTTGATGGGTCAATTTTAGTGCATGGAAGTCATAGACTTTCTGCATTTCTGCTGTATGTTTGACATGCTCAGAACATCTAGTTCAATAAGAACAATCATGCCTGTTCTGCAGATTTGCTACTACTCAGATGTATTAAGCCCATTAGGTATGTGCCTGCAGGTGTTTCTGCCAAGAAATCCATACATCGCACCAGGCCCTGAAATGGCCTTTTCCAAAAGTCAGTGTCTAAAACAGACTAATTTTTTACTACCTCCCTAGAAGTATGTATGAAGAGGGATGGGGTATGAAGCCTCTTAGAGCCTTAAATGAAGCTGAGTTGAATTCCAAATGCATCGTCACCCTCACTTGCTAATTCACCTCCATCTCAAATCTTGTTATAGAAATTAACTCTTGGAGCTTAAGTTCTTCCTCCTCACTCTCCTGTGCTTCCTGTTTGCCCTGCCAGATAACGAGCATATTGCCACACCAGAAAAGAGGTGTGGTTCCTTTCTTTTCCAAGAAGAGTCTTCCTTGACATGAAATAGTATTTCTTGCCTTTGTTATTAGAAATGACACAGTTTGCAGTATCACCAATCACATTTTTGCCAGCAGGTGGCCAACTGTTTCTAATTTGCAAAGTATCCAGGAACGCTTCAGCTACTAGATCTATTTCAAATTTTCATACTCAAACCCCATCACTTTTAGAGATTTTAAAGGCAGTGAAAATATCTGGCAGGCTCAGGGCTGAATAATGACTTTGCCTCATCCTAGTTCATTTGTGCTGTTCTTTCCCCAAGGGTGGGAAGGACTAGAATGATAGAGTCTGTTTTCATTCCATTTGACTCCCAGTAGCCCCAACAAACCTCATCAGCTGAGCTCATTCCCTTGTCACCGTCTCACAAAGACAAAGGTAAAGCTCTGCAATGCCATGGCACCTCTCCCTCTCCTGGTCCATGTGCTCAGTAGAGGTAGACAGTGGTGGATGAAGAGAGTCATGGGGATACATGGGGTGGGTACCTCATTCAAGCTACCCCAGCCAGCGGGCATGTTCCCAGTCTTGTATCATAGCATTTTCCCTGGCACAGCACGCTTTCTCACTTGAAGTCTCACCTGAGGTCTTTCTCAGCTGAAAGAGCTGCCTCTGTGGGGAGAGATGTTTCAGAATTCATATGAAGCTTAATACCAGTACGCGCTGGGAGATGAGCAGGAGTTCTCCAGAGGTCATATTGTCCCAGCAGCATTCAGCAAACACGTACAGTTGGAGAGAAAAAAAGCGGTTTCATTCAGATACTCTCCTGAACAGCTTTGTGAGATGCTGTGTCATTCTTACATCCAAGGGATGGAACGACTCTCCATGAGGACAGGCTGAGGGAGATGGGGCTGTTTAGCCCCGAGAACAGAAGGCTCCAGGGAGATCTGAGAGTGGACTTTCAATATCTAAAGGCAGCTGTAAGAAAGAAGGAGACAGACTCTTTAGCAAGATGTGTTGTGATAGAACATGGGGAAATGGTTTCAGACTAAAAGAGGTGAGGTTTAGATTGGATATAAGGAAGTTTTTTACAATAAGGATAGTGACACACTGACACAGATCACCCAGGGAGGTGATGGGGAGTCTCCCTGGAGACACTGAAGAACAGGCTGGATGGGGCTCTGAGCACCTGATCCAGCTGCAGGTGTCCCTGTTCACTGCAGGGGGGTTGGTTTGGATGGCCTTTGAGAGTCCCTTCCAACTCAAATGATTCTACGATTCTGTGCGAAAACAAACCCGGCTAATCACAATGAGGCCTCTGTACAGATAAAATAAGAAGAGCAGACAAATGCCTTGGGTTCTGGAGAGGTGATTATATTGCATGCAGTGTAAGCTCATATTGTTATAATCACTTTTGATATGTGCTGTGAAGCACTCATCTGCCTTTCATCCCTACCTCTGTTTGTTATTTGTAGTTGAAGAGCAAGTGACATTTACTGTGGGCTAGATAGCTTTGTTCCAGACCAGCTGTCTCATTCACTGTCCACGTCAGCCCTCCAAGTGCTGTAGTAGACTCAAGAAACAGCAAGTTCTGTGGCAGTTTTCAAATAACAAAGTAATGTCAAGGCATTACTTAGACAAAACAAAACACTTTCTGTGCTTCAATCATAGTTTTTTTCCCCCTAGACACTGGGTTAGATTGTACTTTCTCATAACGCTATAACTGAGAACAACTCCCCTGACTTCAGAAGAAAGTTTCCTGTCTGTGGTAGTAAGAGTGAAATTTTAAACCAGTGCATAGATATGTTGTGTATCTGGGGGGCTTGGCTGGTTTAACACTCTGATTGCCCAGCAACCTTGGCTTCAAGCTTGCCTGTCTCTCTTATAGGGAAAGTAAATCCAGGCTTTCAATGAGTAATTTATTGATTTCAGCATCTAGGGGACAAAGTTTACTCCAGGGCTTCACATACACATTATATGAGCTAGATGTAAGTAGAAGAAAGTGTCCTTCCATGATTAATCCTGCTGCTAAACCTCATACAGGATTATTCTCCTCCATAACCTTCAAGGTAAATACTGTTCCAAGTGTCTGTTCTTAATTCTCCTAATGAGCAATTCTTAGAAGATATTTTCTCAGACATAAAATGTTTATGATTATTTTGAGGGAGAGAAAAAAATATTTTCTGAAAATTTTGCTTGTTTAGAGGACCAAACGGGACCTGGAGGGATGAAGACTGTCTTATTACAGTGGTCCCTTAATCTGTTCATCGTCACTCTGAAAAGAAACAGGGCACTGGGCCTGTATGTTTACAGAGCTCAGTAATGCCTAATGACAACTGCACCAGCTGCTGATCTACTGCAACACATGAATTAAATGAAAAAGAAGAAACTTCAAGTTTACCTACTTAACCTGTGGACCAGATCTTTGAGTGTGAGTCAACCTAGGAGATGCACATGCTAGAAGCAGAGCAAGTAATCACAGAAATTTACCATAGATTGATGGCATAATAATATATCCAACAAAATTTGATGGAGACTTCTCCTTCAAATGCTATTATGCTCCTTCATTACCCTTGGCTCAGAGTTCTGGCAAGACACCCACGTTTTCCTTAACTTAACTTACAAAGATTTAAGTTGTTCAGCCAATACATGCCTGTGTCTTGCCTTAGTTACATGTGTAATTTTTAGATACCCAAACTTAAAAAATATGGAAAACTGAGCACCAGTGAACTGATGGTCACAAACATGGTCCAATGTTCAAAACTCTATTTTCACATTCCTGACTGAGATGACAAATCTTAAACAAGCTTGGACATACAGTAGACCTTACAGAGAATTATTTTAGTCCATGCTTCAAGTAATTTCAGCTCCTCATTGGCACAAGCAATTAGAGTGTACTTCATGACCTGCATATAAAACTGTCCATCAGATCACCTCAAATTACCAAGTGATCAGAACGTGAATATCTCTTGAGCTTCAAAAGTAGTAAAGATCTGCTTTGTGTCTTCTCCCGTTCACCTATCACAAAGGAACTGTAACATCTTCCTCTTTGCTATTTTGGATTGATATTTGTTTGTTTTTTTAGCAGTGACAGCTTGCTGTCATTGCAAAAATGGGTCTTAAATGTGTACTGCAAGTGAGTCACTTGAGTTTCTTCAGAAGTGGACGTAGTAAAAACCTTTGCTTAAGGATCTGAGGTGCAGTGTAAAACAGTGCTATTTTGGAGCTGTATTTCTGGCCCTGTGTTAGATGGAAATAAAGATTTCTCGTTAAAAAGTTGCAACTCCAAAATATCTGTAACAGAGCCAAAAGGTAAAAGTAATTCTCAAACAATGCCACCCACCCTCAAAACTATAAAAGCTCAAAAAAAAAAACAACAACCAAACCTTATGGAAGATCCTCTTGGTACGGAAGAGTAAACTTCTAGTATTGGATAATAAATCCCAGTCACAAACAGCTTTTACGAGTTTTTCTTTGGTTTGTAATGTTTCCACAGTACTTACGTGATAGAAGCAGATAAAACATTTTTAAGAAAGCACAAAAATTGCCTTTGTCCTTTAAGCCTGTAAGAAACAAATGGACCTCTTGCTTTGCTTCTGTGCGTGCTTTTTTTTTAATTTCTTTTTTTTTTTTTTTTTTTTTTGCCTACCAGTTTCAGTGAGCACATTTGAAATGTTTGAAATGTTAAGCCAAGAGAAATTCATGATGCTTTGCCCAGTACACAAATTCATGAGTCTAAGATGAGTCTACAGGCAAAGCTTAAGGAGAGTTTATTTTTATTTTCATACAAATTGTTTTACTTTATACAATAAAATTAGCAGAAATGTTGAAGTTTGAGTACAGGCATGTAATTTACAAGTGGTTCACTTTCCCAAAATACATGCGTGGAGCTGGAGTCTGTTGCCAGAGTGGGGCAGATCCTTCTGCCTCCTACTCCCTTGAGTGGAAAGGAAGAACGCATTCAGCCAGACAATTATATCCATAACTTTAAGCTTTGACACAAAAGAGAAGCTATTTGTCACAGTGTAGGGTGGACATACTAGTGTTTCCTTTATGCTAGATAACAGGAGAAGGCGTATCACATTTTTACAGATTTTTTTTTCTGCTAGTGAGATAACTAACTTCAGTGTAGATTACTTGTAATCTAGACTGTCAGTTTCATGTGCTATCTAGTAGCCATAGGATGTAAAGGTATGTGCAGAATTAAGTCTTTGATGAATTAACACATCTATTATAAGTAACTTGCTATGCATCCACCAGTCTGTCTGAGTGTCTGTTCTTGTTCTATGTTGGCATTTTGTTTTAAAACTGTGTCTTTAAATGTATAAAGGATTGTTTGTTTGTTTGTTTGTTTGTTTAAGATAGGAACAATTTCAAACGCTCATTGCTGTTTGGAGAAAAGCAGCATAAGCTTTGAGTTACCTCTGGCTAATATAAAGGAGACTTTCTATTCACAGAATCACAGAATGACAGAATTGTAGGTGTTGGAAGGGACCTCCAGAGATCATCGAGTCCAACCCCCCTGCCAAAGCAGGTTCCCTACACCAGGTCACACAGGTAGGCATCCAGGCAGGTCTTGAACATCTCCAGAGAAGGAGACTCCACCACCTCCCTGGGCAGCCTGTTCCAGTGCTCCGTCACCTCACTGTAAAGAAGTTCTTGCGCACATTTCACCACTTTGGATAGAAAGCTCAGAAAGCAAATGGTATCCTGATAATCCTATCCATCAGAAGAGGGGTGGCCAGCAGGGACAGGGAGGTGATTGTCCCCCTCTACTCTGCTCTTGTGAGGCCCCATCTGGAGTACTGTGTCCAGGTCTGGAGCCCCCAGTACGAGAAAGACAGAGAGCTGTTGGAGAGGGTCCAGAGGAGGGGCACAAAGATGATCAGGGGACTGGAGCACCTCCCCTATGAAGACAGGCTGAGGGAGCTGGGCTTGTTCAGCCTGGAGAAAAGAAGGCTGCGGGGTGACCTCATTGCAGCCTTTCAATACCTAAAGGGAGCCTACAAACAGGAGGGGAATCAACTCTTTGAAAAGGTTGATAGCGGCAGGACAAGGGGAAATGGTTTTAAGTTGAGGGAGGGAAGTTCTTTGCAGAGAGAGTGGTGAGGTGCTGGAACAGGCTGCCCAGAGAGGCTGTGGATGCCCCGTCCCTGGAGGTGTTCAAGGCCAGATTGGATGGGGCCCTGGGCAGCCTGGTCTAGTATTGAATGTGGAGATTGGTGGCCCTGCATGTGGCAGGGGTGTTGGAGCTTCATGATCCTTGAGTTCCCTTCCAACCCTGGCCATTCTGTGATTCTGTGATTAATAAATTGCACAGTTCAACAAATAAATACATACAATTGGATGGATTATGGTCATTCCTCACATTATCAGTAGTCTGCACAGTTTGAAGTCAGACTATTTCTTATTTCCAGGATTTTGTTTACAGTGATACTTGCTCAAAAATGGATATAAGGTTTTTTATAAAGGATAACAGCCTTACATTTCGGAGACAGAATTCTTTCCTGTAAATTTCTTCCTGTTTTTAGGTACTTTATTTTCCTTTTCTTAGGAAACTTTGTACATTTTCTGATTGAAAATTGCAAAGATGCAGAATGGATGAGTAAGAATTCAACATGATGCAGAAATATTAAGAGTCTTTCTTAGAAAAAATGACTTTTTATTAACAATCCAGGATGCCCACTTCTCCTGGAAAAACCCACTCATTCTGTTTTTAACAAATAACACTAAAACCAAAAGAATAATACTAAAACAACCTAAATCCTCTGTGCAAGAAGATGAACAGGACACATTTTACTTACATTAGTTCAAATTCCAGCTGCAGAACTGCAGGTCACATTGGTCCTTTATATGTTTAACATACACCTACAGTCAGATGGAGGCCAAGAGAATCTGTACAAATCAAAACTTGCTAGTGGATGTATATTATTTGTACAAGTATGTGATTTGACTTGTGTAATTAACTATTGGGTTAGAGATGTAGCATATCCTTTTTGACCTCCCAGAGCTGTGGACAAATGAATAATTGGTACAACTGTCACTAGAAAGTGGTTCTGTTTCTGAGCTTGCTATGACCATGTTCTTCAGAGGTTGGTAATCAAACGAACCAGCTTCCCATATGAAAGATGAAATCCTAACTGTACTGCAGCAAATGCCAAAGCTGACGTCAGGATGGCCAGGATTTTGTTTGGGAAATTGGATTTGCTTTCTTTAAAAGAGAACATATTGAATTTCCCTCCTGAAAAATTTTTTGCAGTACAGAAGTCATGTCACACGTAGTATCACAGTTGTTGTGACATACCTTGGGGCAAGTAAATATTTTTGAGAGGAAGGCAAAATTTGAAAACAACCCTTTGTTTGTGATGACTGTGCAATTAGAACAAGAATTAACAGAAGACGGGAAAAAGAACTCTGGCACCTGACTGCTCAGATACAGTCTGAGCCACGGAAAACCAGCCTACTTTACATGCTAAATCAGTCAGAAATAAGATATTGACCTCTTTGAGTGATCTTTGGAAGAAGAAACATAGCACCAAATAGAAAAGAATTTCACTACCGAATTCCCTCATTCACCTTTGCCTGAGTCTTCTGCTCTCTTTTGTACTCTATGGATTCTGGACCAGAAATCATGAAACCAGAGATGAAAATGAACTCAGATTTCTTCACAGATAACCAAATAATCCCTTCAGGATCATTTAACATTTAACAGAATGCATTTTACAGAAGCTTAATTAACTTCTGTGAGGACTGCTTTCATCAGCTATGTTACTAATAATCACCTAGAGTACTGAGATGCAAAGAAGTCATTTTGATTTCTCTTTTATGAAGAAGTCACTTCAGGGCTTGTTTCACTATGCTTTGCTTTTGTCTCCTCTGAATTTTTTCAAAAGTTGCAACCATAGCTGATTTGAAAATGCCTAAGTGTAAAGACTTCTAATTGCTATTCTGACCACAAAATAATTTCATCCTTCCTGAGTTACAATCACTACCTTGTTACTGGTTATTACTCAATGGCATGGAACAATATTAACATTTCAAAACCTGGGCTCAATATAATGTTGGTTAGGTGGCAATTACACTATGCTTTAACATTACTGTCAGAATAACTCTGGACAGATGAAGAAAAAAGATTAGAATATAAGAGAAACTGCTTAATCTTTAGAGAGCAAGCTGGAAAAACAGGTGCTGGAAGGCTTTGAAAGTGTTTCAAGTGCTGGAGAACGTTAATGATGCCAGTATTTCTAAAACTGTGGTATGGTATGGCACTCTTTTGTTTGAATGCAGCATAAATATTTGGAAGTGCTTACATGCTTGGAAAGGAAATAAGATGTACTGCACCCATTTCTTAATAAAATCCCACCAGTGTTTGAATAGAGTTTACTAGTTATCTAACCAGGCAACTACCTCAGCCAGCTAAGGTAGCTCTTGACTTTTAGAGAAATAAAGTCTTGCAGTTGCCACCAATATATACTCATCTATCTCATGTATACTCATCCACCACCAATGCTAGGTAAGATGAGATTGTTTTCTGAACGTCCTTATTCTTCCTTGCTGATTTCAAGGAGTGCTTGCTTTTCCAGAGCACATATTTCTCTCCAACTACTATAGAAGGAGCATAGCCAGCCAGCTGAGGTAGAGATGGTTGCACGGTGTGAAGTTTCATCTTTTCATACAAATTCTGACTTCTGTGCTGCATATCAGAGCTACATGACTAACCAGCAAGAGCTATCTGAGAATGATGATATTCTTCATCTATTGCTGTCAACGGTTTATGGGCTGGTCCGGCCCAGTTCCGTGACCAGCAGGGCGGAGGGATCTGCGGATCCGCGCCTCTGGGAAAGGGGAAGCAGGGGACCCCAAAATACTTGAAAACAACAGCACTGATCTGAGGTGAAACAAATGATTTTACTAAATATAGTATTAGTAAAATACAATGAGAGAGAGAGAGAGAGAGAGTCTGTTTGAATTGTATAGACCTCACCACAATGCTGGGGTGAGAAGTGCAGTCCAGTTGAGTGACTGAAGTACAGACGGCGAAGCGCAGGCGGCGAAGCGCAGGCGGCGAAGCGCAGATAGCGAAGCGCAGACGGCGAAGAGCAGGCGAAGAAGAAGGATCAGGTGACCTTGCTTGGAGTTATATCCCCTTGCTGACCGCAAAGTCTCCTGGGGAAAAGTAGTTCTTCTCCGACGGACGAACATTCGGCAGATATCAAACCCCACCCCCAATGCATTACATGATGTTATGGTGTGGAATACTGATGACCAAAAATCATAAAACCATGACATTCCACCCCTTATTCTACATCACTACATCATGCTTAACATATGGGATTACAGACTGCATTCCCCTAACATCAAATTCCCTTGTGGTACACACTGAACATCCCCATTTTTCTGCATCACCCACCAGGTGGACCCAGGTCCCTGGGCAAAGACAGTTCCGCGAAGAGGTTTGCCTTTCCCAGAAGCGGGAAAAACCCAAACTGCTTTTCCTAACATGTTCTTTACATGTACTACAGGGACCTTATCTCCCTCTACAATATGTAGGGAGCTGGATTGGGTAGGACCATCTCGACTGATTGATCCTCTGGTGTTAACCAGCCAGGTGGCTTCTGCCAAATGCTTCTCCCAGTGTTTAAATGTTCCGCCACCCATTGCTTTCAACATCGTTTTTAACAACCCATTGTAGCGTTCGATCTTACCAGAGGATGGTGCATGATAGGGGATATGATAAATCCACTCAATGCCATGTTCTCTGGCCCAAGTATCCACAAGTGAATTTTTAAAATGAGTCCCATTATCTGACTCAATCCTTTCTGGGGTGCCATGTCGCCACAGGATTTGCCTCTCCAGACCTAATATGGTGTTTCGGGCGGTAGCATGGGGTACTGCATATGTTTCAAGCCACCCGGTTGTTGCCTCCACCATGGTGAGCACATAATGCTTACCATTGCGAGATCGTGGCAAGGTGATATAATCAACCTGCCATGCCTCCCCATATTTGTACTTTTGCCATCGCCCTTCCTCCCAGAGAGGTTTCATCCTCTTAGCTTGTTTAATTGTGGCGCATGTATCACAGTCATGAATTATTTGTACAATGGCATCCATAGTTAAGTCCACCCCTCGGTCTCTGGCCCATTTGTATGTTGCGTCTCTCCCTTGATGACCTGAGGTCTCATGGGCCCACCGAGCTAAAAATAACTCACCCTTGTTCTGCCAGTCCAGGTCTATTTGAGCCACCTCAATTCTGGCAGCTCGGTCTACCTGATGGTTATTTTGCTGTTCTTCAGTAGCCCGACTCTTGGGCACATGAGCATCTACATGGCGCACCTTTACAACCATATTTTTTGTTCGGGTAGCAATATCTTTCCATAGGTCAGCAGCCCAAATAGGCTTGCCCTTTCTTTGCCAATTATTTTGCTCCCACTGCTGTAACCACCCCCATAAGGCATTTGCTACCATCCATGAATCAGTGTAAAGATAGAGCATTGGCCACCTCTCCCGCTCAGCGACATCTAAGGCCAGTTGGACAGCCTTTACCTCTGCAAATTGGCTCGATTCTCCTTTCCCTTCGGTGGCCTCTGCAACTTGTCGTGTGGGGCTCCACACAGCAGATTTCCATCTGCGATGCTTTCCCACAATACGACACGATCCATCTGTGAATAGGGCATATTTCTTTTCATCCTCTGGTAGTTCATTGTATGGTGGGGCTTCTTTAGCACGTGATACTTCTTCTGCTGGTGGTGTTCCAAACTTTTTACCTTCAGGCCAGTCCATGATGACTTCTAGGATTCCTGGACGGCTGAGGTTCCCCATCCGTGCTCGTTGTGTAATCAGTGCAATCCACTTACTCCAAGTGGCATCAGTAGCATGATGGGTGGAGGGAACCTTTCCCTTGAACATCCAGTTCAACACTGGCAGTCGAGGTGCCAGAAGGAGCTGTGTTTCGGTACCGACTACTTCGGAAGCAGCCCGAACCCCCTCATATGCAGCTAAGATCTCCTTTTCAGTTGGAGTGTAGCCCTTTAAGAGTAAGTTTCACTACAGAAAGCATTTTTTTTTTTTTTTTTTTTTTTTTTTTACAGAGGCAAGATAGTAAAGCTTAGAGTTTACAAATATTCTACGATACTGGCAGTCCGCCTGGAGTTTTCAAGGTCACGTTTTCAGAGAGTAGCGGTGAAACAGATAAGCTTTACCAACGGAACTCTCCGAGAGCAGAGAGTCTAAACAGCTAGAAAGCAACTGTTGCCCGCATTCTCCACCAAAAATGTCAACGGTTTATGGGCTGGTCCGGCCCAGTTCCGTGACCAGCAGGGCGGAGGGATCTGCGGATCCGCGCCTCTGGGAAAGGGGAAGCAGGGGACCCCAAAATACTTGAAAACAACAGCACTGATCTGAGGTGAAACAAATGATTTTACTAAATATAGTATTAGTAAAATACAATGAGAGAGAGAGAGAGAGAGAGTCTGTTTGAATTGTATAGACCTCACCACAATGCTGGGGTGAGAAGTGCAGTCCAGTTGAGTGACTGAAGTACAGACGGCGAAGCGCAGGCGGCGAAGCGCAGGCGGCGAAGCGCAGATAGCGAAGCGCAGACGGCGAAGAGCAGGCGAAGAAGAAGGATCAGGTGACCTTGCTTGGAGTTATATCCCCTTGCTGACCGCAAAGTCTCCTGGGGAAAAGTAGTTCTTCTCCGACGGACGAACATTCGGCAGATATCAAACCCCACCCCCAATGCATTACATGATGTTATGGTGTGGAATACTGATGACCAAAAATCATAAAACCATGACAATTGCCCAATCCATTTCCTGAGAAGTGTTACAATACCGTAGAAATTTTTACCAGTATTTTCCCAAATTGTTCTTTCTGCTGTAATTTTCAGTCATGATTCCCAGATATTATTTCTGTTGTGATATCTAGACCTAGGGAAAATTTTCCTGTAACTGTCTCATCTGTACCACATACAAGCTTGCAGCCACTATAGAGCAACAGTCCTACTCTTGCCGGAATTGTTCAAGGAGAGTGAGAGTTTGTGAAAAATTTCAGGGAGGTCATCAAACAGTTTACAGTCAAATATTTGATTGTGTTTAAATGCTTAAGCTTAAAGACAACCAGCTTTGTATTTTTTCTTTTGCATTTCCAGGTCCGAAGTATTTTCTCAATACACTCTTTCCAGAGGTCTCTCGTTAGATCATTTGGACACGTTTCATTCTATATGTTCAACTTAAAGCATGCAACAGCTGTTCTTTTGTTTAATTTTCATCAAACTTGGCTTTTTATCTGTAAGAGAAGGACAGATTGACTGTATCGTAAAATATTATTGCAATCACAAATTTCATGATTTCAATCTGTGCATATATCGCTGAATTTACAGTTAAATGTCTTTGACGAACAATTAATTACCATATAGCCAACCACAAAAATCAAGCCATCAATGTAAAACAATCTGTATTGCTACAGTTAAATTGTGCAGCAGCTGGAAATGAAGGCAATTTAGGTCGCTTAACAAATGGGCAAATGTAATTAGTGCAATTACAGTGGAGTAGGTCTTCAAAAAAAGAAAGACAACAAAAAACAACAAAGCAGTTGTAACTGTTTTCATGAAGAACTCACATTAAAGACAGTCTACCCAGAAGTTTAGCTTTTCTTTATGTAGATATATATAGCCTTTTCTTCATTGCAGGTAGGCATTGCCAGCTATGGGCTCAGATTTGTGAAGCGCTGAGCATCCCCAGATTTCAATGAAACCTGTATGGGGCTTATGAAGTAGTGCAGCTTAAATTTCCCCTTAACTGCAACACACACAGGCACTCGGTCTGCTGTGGAGAAGAGCCAGAACATATTTCATTCTCCAGTAACCAGGAAGAACAGAAGAATATCTGCTGGGTTGTGCATTCGCAGTCGGGGAGAGAAACCACAGCAGGACAGATTGCAAACATTTCAGTGCACAGACAGGACGTAGCAATGGCAGCACGAAATGCGGCATGTGGAGATGTAGCTGAAAGCTAGCCAGGCTGATTTATTAAGCAGTGGCATGACAAATCAGCACCATTCAAATCTACATGTAAAAGGACAAGGGGCAAAAGAAAGTCTAAAACCACAGTTTACCCTTTTGCTTAAAAGATCAAACACAAGAATCCCTTCTCTAATTTGTACACAGAGCAAAGTCAGGCTATGGGGTTTTTTTTTGTTTTTGTTTTTTTTTTTTTGACCTTGTTCTGCTGATGTCGGTTGTTACTGAAGGGATTGATTCATGAAGAGGCTTTAGCTCAGTTTGAACTCCTTGAAAGCAGCTCATTAGCTGTGCTCATCCCTCACTGTGAATTCCCAAGGCACAAAGAAAACCATTCTGCTAAATTTCAAAGGCGTTAAAGATAATCCATCCAGCCCAAGAGGTATTTTCTTTCTGAAGGAGAAAACAGTGCCACACAGCTTTTGTTGCTGTGTAATTTATGGCAAAGCTACAGACTGACTCTGGCTGCAAGGTAAGTCCTGTTGAGGTACCCTTTTATAGCCATTATTGCTTTACCCAGGAGGTGCTGTACTTGCAGGCTCAAGTGGTTAAGTGTTCCTTAGAAAGGGTGTTGGCTTTCCACAGAGCTTTGGAAAAGAAGGCATCACCCAGTTCCAGAGTAAAACAGCACATAGCCTAAGCATTCGTTACAAGAGAAACCTCTAAAATCTGAAGCTACAAAAGCTCTCAGGCAGCTACGTTGTTAGAGTATCAAGGCTAAGGAATCCTACCAATGCTCTTACTTCTCAGGCTGTATGAGGAAGAGGGATCACATGTTGGGCTTATTCAGCATCAGAGAGCTAGATGGGCCCTGAGGCTAACTGGCAGGGCTCACCCTGCATCCTTCATTTATACTGTTTTTAGGAGCAGTCCCTGGCAGATGCTGTCCTTCATACTGTGCCTGAGCATTCCCTGGGGGAGTGCTAGTTGTTGCATGCCAAAGCCATGCCATGAATTATGCAAACAGCAAGTTTGGGCAGCCTTGTGCCACTGCTGGAACCTATGCCCTGGCCCTGTTTCATTTACCATTAAAACCTTAGTCTCTGTTTCTCACTGCCATCTCTGTAACTGTGAATGTTCTTCCCCCCTCTGAATGGGATGAACTCTTTAACAGATGGAAGACAGAGGTCACAGGGTACCATACCAGTTCTGTGACTAAACAAAACTAATAACAGATCTCAAATAAATGCCGGGGAAGAGAGGGCATGATCTCCAAATGCAGAAGGAGGCCTCTGTGTCCTCGGCTGTAACACAGCCACGGAAGGGCCAAGCTTAACTGCCTGCTTCCAAGTTTGCTCTTGAAAAAAGGCCAGCCATAACTTTCTGGAAGCAATTGCAAAGCTCCTTCCCCATCAGAGGTTTAATTTCTGTAGGCACTTAGGCAGAGGAGTAACAGTGAAGGATTCAGTGCTGCGGGACTCGCTGGGGCTGGTAGCTGCCAGGGCAATGCAAACACAAGGCAACTGTTGTACCACTGAATTGTCACTTCTCCAAATCTGATCTTTCAGTGGAAAAAAACCTTTCTTTGAAATCAGAATAGCACCTCTCAAACAAGTCCTTAGCTACTGACACCTGAATACTCTATTGTGAATAAGAAATCTCTTTATTGTCCAAATAAAACCACGGCTCAGTTGTTCCTGTTTGAACACCCAACAACACGGGCCAGAGCAAGTCAGAACAGCTCACTGACTGAGGTTTAATCACTTTAGACTGCAATTACTTAAATGAGGGGATCACACCACTCTCCTCCTCACAGCAGCATGTCATCACAATTTGTTCAGAGATCAGGAAGACCAGGACTGATGCTACTGGTACCCCAGGGTTCTTAGCATTTTGCAGTGCTGCCATCTGAGGACCAAATTAGATGTAGAACTGTAGAACTAGTTTGTTGCAGGCCCGAATGGATTCAGCCATACCCTGCTTGGAAGATTTTGTCCCATTCGCTGACAAAAAGGATAATTCTGATATTTTCAGGTCTAATGTTTTTTAATCCTGCAGGCTGCCTCATTCTGCTAAACAGAGAACAGAGTCTGAGGGCAGCAATCATGCAGATGTTAGGAACAGGGCTCAGATACTCCATCCCCAGCAGCAGAGCATTGAGGACCCACAGAGAGACGTTGTTTGCCACACAGACAACATCTTGGAGCACATCAACCTTCAGCATGAAACTTCACTGCTCTGTCATTCAAAGGCTGCCAGCAATGCACACAGCGTTGCCTGCCCTGCTCTCAGCCATATACACTCATCATCAGCCAGCTGCCCAAGACTGCTCCCCAAACTTAACCTTCAGGGCTATGGAGTGGCCACATGTACTATTCAAATCCGGAGTTCACTTTCCCAGCTGAAAATCTCCCATTGCAACTGCTTGAACCTCTGATTTTCTTATCCATTCTGTATCCACCTGTAAGCTATTGCTGTGTCAACCCTGTCCTGCAGCTGAGCCATTTCGTAATCATAGACTCATAAAATCATTGAGATTGGAAAAGTCTCTAAGATCACCTAGTCCAACCATTGACCCATCACTACCATGCCACTAAGTGCCACATCTCCTTTTTGCTTGAAAACCTCCGGAAACAGTGACTCCTCCACCTCTCTGGGCAGCCTGCTCCAATGCTTCACCACAAAGGCAGTTATATCCATTTGGCTTGTGAAGTATTACCTTTCTGGCACAACACAAGTATTTGGAGCATGCTCTAGTAACAAAGCAGCAATCAATCTTCAGAAAATCCCACCGCTAATATTCCTGTATGCCTGATTTAATTTGCTGCAAACATATATAGCCAGTAAAATGAAGCGGCCTGCTTTTCAGGGTTGCTCAGCTCATCTAAGGAAGTGCCTTTGCAAGATATGATTTACAAGACTGTGCTGTAAAGCTTGTTAGCTGATGGCTCTGAAGTTTAAAAGGATAACCTAGCCTTACAAGAAAAGGAGTTTTGCAGAAGGACCACTTCAGAAGAGAAACATTTTATATGAATATACTCTGAAATTATATAGAGAAATGTAATTGGACTATGAGCCACGGTCTGGAGTCCTGTGGATTGTTTCTACTGACCAGACAGATTGATAAAGATGTCAGACATTTGTATGTGGTCCCATTCGTTCTTAACAACAACAACAAAAATGCAGGCAGCCTTCACAACACTGGAACTAGAAGGGGAAATAACAGACTTGCAGTTCTGTTTCCAGCAGCCCCTTACAGTAAAACATGACCTCCCTCCCCGAGGTTTTCATCAACCTTGGAGCCCCATGTGTGAGGATAGCAAAGCTTCTCGGCACCAACCCCTTTTCCTGCCCTCCAGGAAGCCCCACACACCTTTTTTTCTTAACATGATGCAGCATATGCCTATTTCTTGTCTTTTCTCTTTTTTTCTGGATCTCCTGTTTTTGTCTCATGCAAGTATGCCCCAGCATGTGCCCTTTTTTTTCTTTTTTTTCTTTTTTTTTTGGAGACTGATTGCTTCCACTTTCCCCTGCCCTCAGAGCAGAATTATTTGCTGTCTGAAATGAGTGGTGCCTGTTCAGTCTCCAATTGTGCCCACAGAAATCATTAAAAAGGTTCTCATAGGCTTCACTGTGACCTTGACCCAGACTGTTCATTTTTGTGAGATGGTATCCTCCCATGAAATTGGGAAGAATAGGGAAATCATTCATATCTTACTCTTTGGGCCAACTCTCTAAACCAGAGAGGAAGGTAACAAAAATTATGGCTTGAGTTGGACATTTATTTCTTCTTAATAACAAAGTGCAGAGACTGATGTATGTTTTGTGATAAGAAAAGCTCAAAAAAATAACAAACTGATGGGTAACTGTTCGCTACTATACTTGCATGTTCTTCAAAATTTTGTTTATTCCAGTGAGTAGATGGAATATGATTTACTCTTCCCATGAGATGGAAAATGAGCAAAAGTCAGACAGCAAGCTCTGTTCTTGTAATTCATTAATCTAGTAATCTATATTCCACATTTTTGCAACTCAAATTTATCCTGCATAGTAAATACATCCTGGCAAGACTTCACTTGAGTGTATGTGATTTTACTAATCCCCTTTCAGAAATCCTTGACCACTCTGCTTTTTTGCAGACATCAAAGCAGAGATCATGGCAGTTGTCTTTTTTCTTTTACTGGGCTGGAACTGAAACCTCTCATGAGTATAAACTTTGAAATAGAGATACCAATTTTACAGATTCTGTGGTCTTGTAGCCAATGGAAATCTGGCAGCTCATGCAGGATCCGTACTTCAGATCTCTCTCAAAGCCTCCTTTTTGTTTGGCCTGCAGAAGAGAAGGCTGTGGGGAAAAAACATTTTGGCTTTTCAGTATTTAAAGGGAGTTTATAAATATAAGGGAAATCAAGTTTTTATACAGGTAGATAGTGATAGGGCAAGAGGGGATGGTTTTTAACTAAAGGAAGAGAGATTTAGATTGGATGTCAGGGGAAGCTTTTTACTGAGAGAGTGGTGAGGTGCTGGAACAGGCTGCCCAGAGAGATTGTGGATGGCCCATTCCCGGAGATGTTTAAGGCCCGGTTGGTTTGGCCATGGGCAAATCTGATCTAGTACTTAATCTAGTGGTTGCAGGCCCTGCCTGTGGCAGAGAGGTTAGAACTTGATGTTCCCTGAGGTCCCTTCCAAACCAAGATGTCATATTTGATGGTATGATTCTATGATTCGTTACATCTTACCAAGTCATCTCTTCACTTCAACTATTAGGTAAATAGAACCATAGCATAAGCAAAAGTCTCAAAGTTATATGAGCTTCTAGGGCTTTTGTTTTGTACATATCAAACAGATATTTCATAGAGCTTTTCTCAGCATCTTTTCATTTATGGGAAAAAAAAAAAAAGAGAGAGAAAAAAATCAAGAATTATCAGCAGAAAGGTAAACCTTACCAAACTATTAAAGCAAGTCAGCTCAACTAGGTTCCATATTAGGAAAATCCAGGATATTGCAATTTCTGGGTGTATCCTCAGAACCAGATAAAGACAAAAAAATTATATTTCAGCAAGTGTTTAAATTCCATGCATTTATCATCTCTAGAGCACTTCATACCTAAACTGAATTTGAATTCTTTTGTGAGTATGAGCAGTTCTATGCTTAGTACATCTGAAGTATTGTGGTAATTATTGATAGTGGTGTGGTAAAGTTATATCAATGCAATAAGTAAAAGAGAATCTGCAAAATTCAATATCTGAGTGTACTAGGAAATCTATCAATCTTCTTATTTGTGAAATTTCTTGATGACTTTTTTTAATCATTAGATATATGCATTAGTGTGAATGTCATTTCTTTATTTCAGATCCTGATCTGCATTCAGTTTATTCCTAATCATATGCATACAAGTTAAAAGGTTCGCAAGGGCTGGCCTTTTTCAGACTTTACAGCAGATGGGTGAAGGCAGCACTTGCATGTAGATAGATAAAGAGTAACTCACACTGTAGCATACATGGACTATTCTGTTTTAAACAACATATCAGCATTCAGATATGGTAGGGAGCATTTTGTCCATTAAAAGAACACGCTGACATTACTACACTCCACACTGGGGCACCACAACAGCAGGTCTTCCTGTAGGTCAGACTGGATAACAAACTGGGATAGATTACATTTAAAAGATTAAGCAAGAACTGGAAGAAAGTAAGGAAGAATTAAAGAGCCTAAAAAAGACACCATGGTAACTTGGGCAAGGCAGGTACCTGAGGTATTTTTTGCTTTTTTCATAAGGATGTGGAGATCAAAGTAAGTCTCAGTTGATAGATTATTCCAAATAATGTTGTGAAGCAGTCGGAACACTTCAAAACTTGCAGAGAAGCTGGACTTCTTAAAGGTCCTCCTGTCTTTCCCACTCTCTTGTCTGTTATTCCTTTCTTTTCACTGCCATTCTTCTCTTTCCACATCATATTCAGCTTGAAGTTTTAGGTTCCCAGTTAATTTCTGCTCATCAAATACAGAAAATGAGCAAACGTGTGCACTTTTTTAGTCCCAATTTGTATGAAGACACCTGCCTAAATTAGAAGTGTGAATCCCTTGTGGAAAGAGCTATGCTGGTATAAATCCACCTAAAGAAGAATTAGCATTAGCTACATTGGTATAAGCAGTTTTAAATGAGAAAGCCAGTCCTTATTTGGACAAAATTACTGCAGTGGTAGAAAACTAAGGTGAGGAAACCTATTTACTTCAATGGTATCACTTGCGTGAATAACCTGCTAAATGTGAAAAGTTAAGCTGTCTGTTATTCGAAATTTAATACCTTCCTTTTGCATAAAAATAGATGGCTGTGAGTAACAGTAATCATATTCCAAGCTGTTCTAATTCTTAAGGTCTCATTGAAGTGTCCTTAAAAGTCATATAGTGCTTCAAAGAAAATCTGCCAGTGCTCCTTTTTCACAACTGGACAAACACCTGATTCTCTGTTGCGCTCTTACCACTTCTAGTTCTAAATTAATACAGGAATAGCCTACACAACAGCTATATGTTCTTGTGTTCCCAGAAGTCAGCACAACTCAGAAACCGTGTGACTATAGTGAGTAAAAATATTTATGGAGGTGGGGATCAAATTTAACTGGACTTCCATTGCTGTAAGAAATATTTGTATTTCCAGAGGTATTACAAGTGGTAGATTAAAACAAAAAAGTCACAGTAGCCGTATGATGGACAGTGCCATTGTGTGTAAAACAAGCCAAAGAGGAGATAACAGCAAATTTCACAAAAAAATTTGTGGTTTATCTTCTGCTTATTTGGGATGTAAGATGTTTTGACTTAATGAATACAAAACCCTGCAATGTTACACACGAGCAGATATAGCAGTACGTATCAAGTTTCAGTATGTAAGTCGCGTTAGAATCATAGAATGGTTTGAGCTGGATCATCATCTACCTCCAACCTGTACTGCTCAAGGGCATTTATCCTACAGAGTGCCCATCCTGTTTAGGTCAGGTATCTGGTGTTTGATTTTTGAAAGATCATTTCAGCAAAGTTGTAAAAGCTCCCTACCATTTGATCACATAACATTTTGCTTCTCGCCAGCAAATCCTGGGATCGTTTTTTATAAATAAGAGGACTCTGGATTATCGCACAGGAAGGAGAGAGTTCTTCATCTGTTCATAATTTATTTTAGTCCCACTGTTAGTTTGGCAGTTCAGCCATTAGACACAGTCAGACAATAAAAGCTCTCAGCATGGTGCATACCTGTAGAGTTTTGCTCTGTTTTTGCAATCTAGGCAACAATATTCTTCTGTTAAGTATGGGTAAAATTCTGCTCACCATGAAACGCTGTTTTAGATTAGCAATATGTATCACTCGCTGTGGAAACAAATGTAAGCCATACATAAGCAATGACAATCTGTTTTACCTCCAAAGATTTTTATTCTTACTTGTGTTCAGAATGCTGTACAGATAGGAGATAATAAGCAAAACAAAATGCAATTTTTAGAGGATGAAATATCTTCTACTTCTCCTATATATTATTCCTGTATCCTTGTAATCCTAGTTACAAGCCCATAAGATAAATAACTATGTTAACAGACATGCTTACTAAAAGCTGACAGAAGTTATTGGCTAACGGAAGTTACCACATCTGCACAGAGGTTAGCATCACTCCATGGTTGTGTATTCTCTGCTTCTCTGGTTCCTTTTCTAGCAGATAATTTACTGGGAAATTTTAACAGTTTGATCACATCTTTACAGGTGATTTTCATGTCCCAGTTCTAAAAAATACTTCTTATGTTTTTATCTTGACCCCCAGACAATTTTCTTCCTAGGGAGAGAGTATGGTGTGTAGGCAGCTTTCCCAGTTCCCTCACTGGCAAACGTTCTATGTGACTCCTGGAATGCACCACAAGACTTTGGAGACTGTGATCCATCCATCTGATTGACTTGAGGGATGATATTGGTACTGGGTGGGTTAGGCCCTTGTGTCTGGGGGCTACCTGTTATCCTTGACAGATACAAAGCACTTTAAACAATAGATGTGAAACATAACTTCTCTTCAGTTTTTGCACATACTTTAAAGTGCTCTAGAAATGTAGAATGCACAGGCAGGCTTGCAAAATGCATTGCATGTTCATATGTAACTTTTCCGAGGGGGAAAGAGTTACAGTTTTTGTTGGGATTTCTATCAAGCAAGGTTAATCCCACTGTGATGAACTGAAATGTCAGAGGGGAAAAATCAATTTAGGCATTAGAGAAAACTCATTAATGACAGGTGTATTGAAGTGCTGGTTGGATTGTCCGGGGACATCGACTATCCATGCCTGGGAACCTCTGAAAAACAAGAAAGCTATTACTAAGGCTAATGATGTCTTGGGGCAGGCAATCGTAATAGGCAATCTTTTGAGATTACCTCCAAGGTCTTCTGTCTCTCAGCTTACTGTGAGGACTGTCAGCAGAACGGTTCCTCTCAGCCTTGTTTAAGCATATCTGTTGCATCTGACAGTGTGCAGTGGGCAGCACACAGAACAGACTGCAGTGGCAGTTGAGATGACCCATGGGGTCCTAAAGCAGTCATGCAGAAGGAGCTGCACCCAAATGGGCATGAGGCACAAGGTAGAGGGACACACACAGTTAAAAGTAGAATAATTATGGGAGAGTCTTTCTCCTTTCTCAATATCAAAAGAGGAATGAAAGACTGTAGGTTTTGTAAGAAAGTCACTTACATATTGTTAGTAAACACACTTTCATTCTACACTTTCTGCACAGCTGCTGTGGATGACAGCTCTAGGCTTTGGGTCTTTTTACCACCAAATCCTTGCCGGCTTTATTCCAAAAAGATTGTAGAATTAAAAGGGAGCAGCAGGGTGAGAGACATCTATTAAGACTGAAGAGCTGAGTTAATGTGTGAGAAAAGCTTCATAGGATGCCAGTAATGAGTGGGAACTCTGCACCATCCTGCATGTTCTTCAAAACAGTGTTCAGAAAGCACTTATTGCATTCAAATATAAAGGTGAGGTTTTAGTTCAACACCTTTAGATAAATTACAGGTAACAATTGGTCACTATCATGTTGAGAATATTTTGTCCTCTTTATGAATTGAAAAACTGCATAATTCTTGCTATCTGTGTATTTATAGCCTGAACAGATGCACTCCTTACCAGTCTAATTGGTAATCTCAGCCAGAAGGGCAAGATTTGAAAGAATTCTGAAAAATGAAATACTAGGCCAAGTGAGTATTAATGGAGGTTTTTGTCATTTCTATTCAAAGTATAATAATCAGGAATGAAAGGGCTGGAGTATATATCAAAGGGAATGAAAAAGAGAGGAAAAGAAATAATGCCTTTTCTACTTAATGCTGCAAAAGAGAAACAGACAGGGAAAAATAACAAATTTTCGTTAGAATCATAGAATTGCAGTATCATAGAATTACTCAGGTTGGAAAAGACCTTCAAGATCATCAAGTCCAACCTCAACCTAATTATACTACCCTGACTCTAACAGCCCACTGCTAAATCATGTCTCTGAGCACAACATCCATCATTACCAAGACAAATAAACACTTCAGCAAACGCTGTGATGCAGAACTCAGAAGCGTTCTAATCCTGTTTAGGCGTCCAGTGTCTAAAAGGATTACATATAAACACATTCAAGTTTGAATAGTGTTTGATTCAGAGTATGGCAGGCACAGAAAGGATTTTTCCATTTCTTTTCCAAGGCAGGATTTTTGAGCCATCCAATGGCTGATCCCAGGATAAAGGACGGGTGGAAGGAGGACCAGAGTTACATTCCATGAAAAGTGAAAGAATTCTCAACACCAGCATCTTCAGTGACCAGGGCAGCAATACAGACGCACACTGAAAGGTTCATCAGTATATCAATAGCCAAGGAATGTATATTTTCCTTTTGCTACTTGTACCAGTAATTAAGCTTTAAAAATGTAAAAAGTAAACATCTTTCAGTGTGCTATATTCACTCTGGGAGGCCGGTAACCTTCCTATCTTCAAGGTCAGCGGCCTCATTAGCTTTGCAGTGCCTGAGCTGCAGTGAATAGTCAATTTCACAAAGCCCTCTGAAACAGCAGCTGGTTACAGTTGAAAAAAGAAAGAAGAAAAAAATGTTGATAGAAGTTATCAATAATGGCTCCTCCCAGAGTAATAGTGCCATCAGTTATTTTAGACTTGAGTACACTCAAAAGAAACAGTTTTGCTGTGTTCCTTTTGAACTTTCTAGACCTTAGGTACCTCTTTTGCTATAATTTGTTCTTGCAGTCCATATGGGTGCAAACTGCATGACTGTACATTTACAAATTCTTACTAAACACTCTATATTTTTACATCACATTTTTCTGTCATCATTTGATGTCATCATTGTGCTTTTTTTTTTTTAAATGATCAGTATTTATAACCACAGCCAGATAGCTTTCTGAATTTGCACTCCAAACTTAATATTCACATAAATTTTTATGTCTCTCTACTAATAATCAAGAAAATTAAAGTGAGCTTTAGCCTCCTCATCTTATGCTTTCTCCTTTTTCTCCCATCCCATTTAGCTCTGCCTCCAAGATTTCTCTTAGCCTGGGTCAGGGCTGAACCTGAACTCCAACTCCATGGCAGAGTGAGTTGGAAGAGGGGTGCATTTCTCTGCAGACCCTCTGCACTGCACTTGCACATATGCTGATTCAGCAGCGATTTCTGCATGGCTAGGCTACAAAACCTAAAATTCAGAAGAATATATCAATTCACAACAGCATTTTAATAAGAGTTTTAGAAGTAGGCTAATAAACCAAGCCCCTAATAAAATGGATAGAGATCAGAGGACAAAGCAACAATATTTAGAAGCTACATTTAAATTCACCATTTAAACTTCTGCTCAGTTATTCACTATCTGCTGTAATAATATATCGGATCTTTCCTGTTTTTATTTTGTGTACTTTCTCCATGGCAGTGTTCATTTCTGTCATTACGAGTATACATACAAATGAACAGAGAAGTAGGCATTTTCTCCTTTTTTTCACTTTGAGTGGGCTTGCAGAGCCCACAGTATTTCCAAGACAATTTTTGCCTCCTCTAGCAGTAAGCTTTCCTATTGAAAAAGCTCAGAAAAAGGGAGGATGGAGTTATCTCTTAAAGTCAGACCAACTTTTGCAGGCAGAACTCATTAGTCTAGGGCATAAGACAGACCTACCATGTAACACTCACAAAGGAGTACGCAGGTGCTCTCACTCAAATTTTTAAATACAGTTCCATCGTGAGGTAGTGGAGAGGAGGAATAATGGCCTAGAAGACAAGGAGCAGTTGTATGGAAGACACCTGAGTGTGCTTCCCTGGAAGCTAGCTGCATGTTGTCGAATCTCCATATGAAGAGCCACAAAGAGCTGAAATATCCTGCTAGAAATGGAGAGAGATTCTATGAACATGATTTCAAAAGATCCTTTGCTGAACTTATACTGGATAAATTTCAGCCCCATTTTAACTTTTGCTAGAGAAAACACAATTGTGTCCCTCAATCATAGGGATGGGAGCACAGACATCAGGAATTTCCTCCTTTCTGAGTCCCATGGGTTTAGTGGAAAGGACAGCTGTGGACACCAAAAGTGGTGCAAGAGCATTCATTCTAAAAGTATCACAGAGAAAAAAAATTCTCTTCTTTCCATTCTCCACCCTCAGCATAAGCTCACTGGATGCATGGCACAGAATCCTGACAAAATCACATTGATTTGTTATGTGCTAAGTTTTGCCAAACACTAACCTGCAAACTTGGAACAGAATTACTTCTGCCAAAGCATTTAGTCTAAATGCTGCTATAATTTAAAGAAGAAAATGTGAATTTGAAGGTTGCCCAGAAAAAGGATGCATAAAAATATTTATTCCATTAATCAGAGAGATAACGATATGACAAAGTTATTCCAATAAAAACCTGCCAGTTGTGCAACCATATTTTCCTGTCATGGAATCACTACAAGAATCCTCCCAGCTGAAAGTGAAACATCATGTAAGAAAATATGAAAAGTTTAATTATAAAATTCCTCCACAAGTGGTTGGTTGAAATTATTAAGGGACTTTTTTGAACTTCAGTTGTTTTCTTTGGCACGCAACCTGGATCTGAAGGTTTTATACTCCCTGATAAAAGTCGCTGTTGAAAACAGAGCAGAAATAATGAGGACTCAAGCACACGAGCCGTGGCAGGCTTTTTATTATTCCAAACTGAAAGGGAGAGGAAGGGAATATTTTATGAGTAATCTGCTTCTCATGTTTTGGAATAAAAAAATCTAGAAATGTGGTGGAAAACACTGTGAAAGATCACATCAGAACTGTGAAAGCTACACAGTGTTCTGTTCTGGGACACAAATGAAAAAGTTCAGCTGGAAAGAAAGAAAACACTGCAAAATTTTGGTACAATGTCCCAGTGTCTAAAAGCACAACCCAGAATGTCTGCTTTAAGTACTTGCGTGGTTTCTGAAGCCTGAGGGAGGATGAAGATGAACACGTGGAAAGGAGTACAAGGAATAGGTGCAGAACGATGCCCTGTAAGGACATCCAGTTGTATCTTTATATTGCCTGTACTGGCTGCCACCAGAATCCTTCAGAAACACAAGATTAGCAATCTCCACAAGGACTAAGTACAATAAGAGACCTTCTGCTTCATGAGTTTTCCACTCTGGTAACCAATCCTGCACAAAATAAAGCTGTAAATGAGTAGTTAAGTGTGTATTCTCCTCCTTCAATGTCAGTTTCCACCATAATTGCTCTTGCTACAAAGTCTGCAACTTTAAGAGGTGCTATTTGCTGTGCATTGTAGAGGTCAAATCTGACCCCCAAATGATTTTCTTACCACTTTGTCAAAACCACCACTCTCCAATTCCCTTTACAGACTTGCACTTTTATTGAAGACAAAGAAAACTCTCATTTTTAGAGTGACAACAGAACAATTTTTTACCCATTTTCTGTAGTACTAACCTGGAGAAACTATTGACATCAATAATACTGAACGTCAAAATAGAAGAAAATCAAGCACCACTGGTTCACAAAGGATTTGAAAGGATCACTGGTTCTGAAAATGAATAACACAGCTTTCTGTGTCACTAACAGTTTTACCTTCCTGCCAGCAAGGCAAGATTTCTTTTCAAATCTGTTTTTCAAAATGTCTGTAAAAGGTCAATATGCTCTATGTTCAGCCATCTCCTAGTGGGGGCACGTTAGCATATACTATAGGTCAAGCAGATGTAAGGGGAATTATTTTGTCTTCTCATCTCCAAAATTAAAAAAGGGCATCCACTAAAATCCAACTCTGAGGTTCTGAGCAATCTGTGGACTACCAAACATGCAATTCTTTGGCCTCATTTTTTTGTGAAAAATCCTTCCAAACGATTTCACGTACTTGAGCTAAACCTGTTTGCTGGAACATTGTTTAAACTACTGTTCATACATAGAGGTATTTCATGGGGAATAGAAGTGAGTTTTCTGGTTCACAGAGTGAATCTGAACTCCGTACTGAACTGCAGATTTCTCAACAAATACTGCCCTGAAACTGAAAAAATCCCAGCAGGTCCAGCATAAGCAACAGACTGATACAAACCCAGAATTTCAAGAGCTGACATTACTTATGTGTAAGAGCTGTCAGATAAATCATTCCAAATCTTTGATCTTTAATCCCACATTTTGTTCCTTTCCAGTTGTTACTTTTGTCCATTTTTCAAATTCCCTATAATAAAATTAAACAAGCACATCTTCTGCCTAATCAAAGCCAATAAGTTTCATGATCTCTTGCTTCCCATCTCAGCTGTCATGTCACCACTTCATTTAACTTGATTCAGCCAATACTACATTGTGCAAGAAATTTATGACTGTTAAAGTTGTCTTAAGTTTTCTATTGGAATGGATATATTAACCACGTGCTATAAAAATCTGATCACAATTTTTTACTAATTAAAAAAAATATATTTTTCATAAGAATTTACCTCTAAAAAACTTATTACAAGAACTTCTAATCTATTGGCCATTCACTAACAATATATTTTGAGTATTTGATAGATACTATTCATATTAAAGTATCACATCCACGACTTCCATTGTGATCAATGGTTCTGTGTCAGAGTGGAAGCCGGTCACAAGCGGTGTCCCTCAGGGGTCGGTCTTGGGACCGGTGCTCTTCAACATCTTCATCAATGACACAGACGATGGCATTGAGTTCATCCTCAGCAAGTTTGCAGGTGACACCAAACTGAGCTGTGTAGTCAATACATTGGAGGGAAGCCGTGCAGAGGGACCTGGGCAGGCTGTAGAAATGGGCACATGAAAACCTAATGAGGTTTAAGAAGGCCAAGTGCAGGATGCTGCATTTGGGTCAGGGCAATCCCAGGTATTCATACAAACTAGGGGAAGAGCTCCTGGAGAGCAGCCCTGCGAAGAAGGACTTGGGGGTCCTGGTGGACAAGAAGCTGAACATGAGCCAGCAGTGTGTGCTCACAGCGCAGGAGGCCAACTGTGTTCTGGGCTGCATTAACAAAGGGGTGGCCAGCAGGGACAGGGAGGTGATTGTCCCCCTCTACTCGGCTCTTGTGAGGCCCCATCTGCAGCACTGCATCCAGGCCTGGGGCCCCCAGTACAGGAAGGATGTGGAGCTCTTGGAACAGGTCCAGAGGAGGGCCACTAAGATGATCAGAGGGCTGGAGCACCTCTCCTATGAGGAAACGTTGAGGGAATTAGGCTTGTTTAGCTTGGAGAAGGCTCCAGGGAGACCTCATTGTGGCCTTCCAGTACTTGAAGGGAGTGTATAAACAGGAGGGGGAACGGCTGTTTATGAGGGTGGATAGTGATAGGACAAGGGGGAATGGTTTTAAACTGAGACAGGGGAGGTTTAGGTTGGATATTAGGAGGAAGTTTTTCACACAGAGGGTGGTGATGCACTGGAACAGGTTGCCCAAGGAGGCTGTGGATGCCCCATCCCTGGAGGCATTCAAGGCCAGGCTGGATGTGGCTCTGGGCAGCCTGGTCTGGTGATTGGCAACCCTGCACATAGCAGGGGGTTGGAAGTGGATGAGCATTGTGGTCCTTTTCTACCCAGGCCACTCTATGATTCTATGATTCTGTGATTCTATGAAATCTTCAGCTCAGGGTATCGATACTAAAGCTTTCAGTTTCATCATGTCTTTATAACTAAGCACGATAAATATAAATATAGCTACAGCATGAGATCTACACTCTGAAATTGTTTCTTGACATATATTTTGGGGAATTTTTTTAACCTCATTTGTAATCAACGATGTTTGTAGCATAGACCTGCAAACCAAAGTAAATGTAAAGTAAAGAAATTTGCAGACCTCTCTCTCTAACAAGGCAATTCACGAGTTTCTGTTTTATTTTTGGTGTCATGCCCAGTGCAAAGAAGTCAGGTCCTTTTGATTTCTGTATATTTAACATCAGAATTTAGCTACTAATGCACAGAGAAAAAAAAAAAAAAAAAGAAAAAAAGAAAAAAACAAGAATCAATTTTATCTTCCCTGACTTTAATTATCCTGAAGAGTACAAAAAATGCTCAGGCTATCATGTGGCTATGCCAAGAAATTATTTTAGTACTTTTAGCTGCACAAAAAGCACAGAACTAATTACACGGGTATTTTCATGCTGTGGGGGATTTCAGTAGTCACTGTGCTAGGACAAAAAGTATCTATGTCTATTCACATATAAACTTGCTTGATTCTGCCAAAGTTGAGCAGAAACAGCCAATTGCTTAAGAATGAGAACAAGTAGTAAAAATAAAAAAAAAAGAAAAGAAAAGCCTGCCTTAACAACAGAGGGGAATGAGCCTAACACGTATTTTTCTTTGACAGCTTTGTGCAGAAGTCATAAAACACAGACACATGGGTGTTCAGTCTGCAGCAAGGCTTCCAGGACAGTCACTAAGGCCAGTAGACTCCAGCAAGCAGTCTAAACTGGGTAGCCCCTGGGACTGTTCTTTTAGTACCCTACAAACATCCCAGATCCCTGCATAGGATTGGTAGACATGACATGGGTTTCACATAAGATCTGTGCATCGCTGGGGCAGTAACGAGCGCTCAGCCAGCATACAACGTGATGTTTAAAATAACAATAACTAATTGCACTGTCACAGAATTTGTACAAAATTCTTCATGAACTGTCTTGAGGTCAGACAAGCTGTCCTTTGGGCTCTGCTGACTGCATTAACTAGACCTCTGCTGACTATACTATAAACTATAGAGACTTTGTGACTTTGTGCATATCTATAGATAGATTCCTATATGCAGATGTCTTAAAATCTGAACCAAATCCCAGTGAGTACTTAGATACAAAGTCTTGAGGCAAAGTAATCCCATAATTAAGTAATTTATGCCACTGAGGCCACTGACAGAAGTAGAACTTACCTTAAATTACTCTATTTTTGAAAGTATTTTGAGAAGTTTTGAAATTGCATAAAGAAATGCAGAACACATCTTGCTCTTATTGCTGGGGAGAAAAGATACAAACCTAAGAAAAGAAATGAAGACCCATGCCAACAGTGAAGGATTCACCCCATCATTCTAAGGCATCCACGTAAAGATAATAAACCATGGTATGTTTTTTGTTCAAGAGCAGTTATTAGAAGATGGACAGGCTTTCTATCTTCCATGTCTCAGCTGTAAGAATTTGCCCACGTACACTGAGCTCATCCCCTGAAACAGAGGGGCTGTTGTTTGTCCTTGCTCCAGCTGCTTGGGGACTGCAACCTCCCATCTTTCCTTTCCAAATGCTGCCTGAGATGGTGATGACAAGTCAGACTGCACCTTGCATACTCTGCCTTACATCTTTACTGACAAACCCAATTAAAGACCAAGCCCCAGCTTGTCTGTGAAACTCAAAATAAAAAGCTTCACTCTATTTGAGCAGGAACTGCAGCTGCTGTCTGTTAGGGAGCAAATCAGCCAAGAGAGCTAGCTTTTAGCCCTGGTGCTGTTTGTGTTTACGTGTGAAGTTTAGACGGTGACACCAGTGAAGCCAATCCTTGCCTACTGCACATATATGCCTAGGGAAACAGAGCCCAGACATTCAGATCTGATCCAACTAGCAAAAAGCATCCCATAAGAGGATTATTCTATTCTGGGAATTTGCATCTCCTTTCCTTACACAAGTTGATCGAAGGAACCAAGATTCATATAAGATTTGTTCCACTGTAAATAGAACCAAAGCCACAAACACATTTGCTGTCTAGCTGTGTGTAATTTATATTCCCAGTCCCTTCTGACCTTTTACAGCTATTAATCTATTACCATTCCATATTCCATAATTCTATCCTGCTGATCTATAGAAAAAAAAAAAAAAGACTTGTTAAATAACTACTAAATATTATAAAAGGCTCCTACTTTCCCTGCTTAATGCATCATTGGAATCATGTATATTTGCGTTGCCACGAGGTTTATAAAATACAAGTGTTGGAAAATGACCTGCATGGCACACAAGGTTTTCTGGTAGGTTTACAAGATGTCAAAGGATCAGCTCACATTTTAGAAGATGGAGGCCTAACAAGTGGAAATATGATTGTGTAAGTGTTGATGGCTGGTGTAGGCGTGCTCTCATTTCACGGCAAGCACTTTTTGTACTGCTGTTTCCCCTCCTTCATTTGAAGGACAGCTTTTAACAGCCAAGTATCTAAGCAAAAAAGAAACAAAGTTGTTACCACCTCTGCGTTCCATAAATTGGACTGATTTGTAAGCAGATCTTATGTTTCAATCACAGAATCCAAGGTGTGAAGCAGAAAATACTGCCAGGCAGAGGCTCCAGCTCCTTGCCTACAGCCATGGCATTGCTGCTGCCATTTTCTTATGTGATACAGGAGCAGCAGGGCAGCACTTGCTGAACATGTGGAGAAGACACAATTAAGCAAAGCCTTTAGAGTACCAACAAGAAATCCAAGAAAGTATCACACTGAGGTTTAGACAAAATAAAGGCTATGGCAAAGCCTTCAAAAGTGTGCAAGCCTAACAGATATGGACGGGAGACTTTACAGTGACAATCAGCAAATGTGACTGCAGTTCCTAAAATTATAAATGGCAATTTCCCCTCCTCAAGGAGATATGATGCAACATCAAGTCACTATGAAAATGTCTTTAGCAAATGACAAATGAAAATAGGTTAGAATTCAGCACTTTGGGGAACATTTCATCAAGTACTGTAATTTATTGCTTTGCTGTATGAAACAATTTATGAAATTATGATTTATGAAATTATGACCCATAAAAAAAATAAATATTGATTTAAAAAAATGTCTTAAAATCTTATTTCAAAAGCAGTCTGAATGGATGCAGTTGGAAAGAAGCAGAATGGTGTACCTGTAAGGAACCAAAGTACTTTCTCCCCTTTTAATTATCAGGAGTGCCTATGAGGGACAAACACTAAAATCAGCAGACTTCATCAGCCCTATCTAAAAAGTTGGAAAATTTGTCTAAAAAAGCCTTAGTCTTTCTGATACTATTTTTCAATAAATCTTAGAACTCCAGACAAATCCCTGACAACTGAATGTCAACAGGAGTCAGGTATGAAAAAGGATTGATGAGGAAAGATAGCATGTAGGCTGCTGCTCCAGAGAAAAAGATAATTGGCATGGAGTTTTTTAAACACTTTTAAGCACAAAGTTGAGTTTTTCAGTTAAGTTTTATTTCTAGAATTTGTTGATGCCCTTTTTCCATTCCATCTAGAATATCATCATCTTCACATCTGCAATGATTAATAAGAAAGTTAACAAAACAAACCTTGCACACATATGTTTGGTGTTGACAATGATGAAGATAGACCAATTTAGGGAGCTACCTGGGGCAGCATTTAATTAATTCACTCTGACAAGGGGGAAAAATGATGTGTCTGAATCTCATCACACATGTGTAAGTTTGTCACGGTGCTTCTACTCCCTGAAAGCAAATCTGGGAAAGGGATCTCATCCCGAACATACTATCAGTCCTAACCTGCTTGGTTGTCATCACTTCCAGAGTCTGTCAATAGCTAGTAATAAGGAGATTTTGTAATTCTCCTTTCCATGTTTATATAAAACAATGTTTCTGATGTACATTATGTAAAGGTTTAGGCACTGAGGTTTATACCACTCCTTGACAGTCTGCAAAGAACGTTTAATTCTCAACAGGTAGATGATGTGTTTATTGTCAGTTATCAAGCTACTGATTAGACGTTGTCTCTAACGAATGCTTTGTCTGGCCAAATGTTTGCTCTGGCTGATATGCCCTTGGGACATCAACATTTCTAACTTGCCCTGAAATTTACAGTTTTTTGGAAGGTGGCTTAAAACTGTCGATCTGTTTGTTAGAAGACAAGCATGGGAATACACTCAATTTTGAATGGATTCCCCAGAGAAAAGGGTGAAAACAAAAAGGATTGATCTCAGAAGACACTGTGATCCAGCAAATGTGATCACAATGGTAGATAATGAAAAATGTCTGTGTCTCTGAGGGCAGAGCTGTGTGACCAATTGCTTTTTGGCTCATGGACTAGAGAATAATGGACTAGAGAACACCTTCAAGTTACTAATCAATGCATCAGTAGCTGGAAACATACCAGGTGGTCTTCTGTACACTTACTTCAAACATACAAGGCACTTTGTGAAATTTTATATTTTAGCATGGCAATCAGCTCATTTTGCTCTTACTTATATTTCAAAGCATTATCTGTATGGCACCTGACAGGTCACAGAGATTGTATTCTCAATAGAGACTATCAAATGGGAACGGCCTTTGCCATGTAACATTTCTCACATGTACTCTCTTCACATTGGAAACAACTTTATGACAGGAAAAAAGATGTTGAAATCCTTTCAATTCCAACAGGCAAAAAATCCTGGTGTTTGGATGTTTATCCCCAGATACTTAAAGTCATAAGAACTATGATGAAGTACTTGGGTGAGGAGCTTTAAAACTGTGACTTTTTCAAAATAGTATTTTGTTTCTCATTTTGTTGCATTTGGTATCTGGGTTTTGAAACTTGAGACAAGTAGTTCAAGTATTTGAAACATTTTCCCTGCAGAACCTAGAAACATGCTCCCTTCAATGTCATGTAATCACATAAATACAAGTTTTGAGCTGCATTAAAGGGCAAACATTAAAACAGAAATAGTGAGGTTTGGGAGTTTTTTATTTTTATTTTTATTTTTTTCTGGTTGATTTTTTGTTTTGTTTTTGAAAGCTTCTAGCAGATCCTCTGTGAAAAACCTTCTCCCTGCTCCAAATCTTCTCGCTAAGTGGATGTCTACCTAAAATTAGTACTGTTCAGTGGTGCCATGAAAAATTTGGAGTGTTCTGAGGACTCTCAACCCTTCCTTTTTTCAAAGTTTTTATGTATAGCTTAAATGTAAGAAAAGCTTGACACATCTTTTTCACCTCTAAAGTGCTGTTTCTTCTTTTGTACCAAACTTTGTTTTCTGCTGCATGTAATAAAAGAGATATTCTTGCTCAGGCTCCAGTAGAGCTTTTATTTTCTTTCATGTTTCTTTTCTTAATTGAAATTAAAGAAGCCATAGTCTGCAAGAGTATGATTTGTTCCTCGTGCAACAAAACATAATGCCCTTCTAGGTTATCTCAGTGGGGAGCACTATGACTGCAATGCACCAAAAACATTCTGAAAGTAAAAGTAAATAAACCAGCTGGTCTCACGTTAAACAAAACAATGGAAAATTCCCATTGATATAAAATAGAGAGCTTGTAGAAAATGTATGTTCTTTGCTCTTTGCCAAACTCCCCACTTGGTTCCCCGCTGCTCGGAAAGAAAAGTAACACTTTGCTATTTTTTCCTAATCAGTTACCATGTTATCAGAATGATTCTCTTTTTCCTACCATCAAAAAAATGTTACAAACAGCTCAGAAAATTGGTAATATTACAGCTGCTCCTTGCCATTGCCTTCATATCAGAGCACATCTCTATTAACCACGTAACAGCCTCAGTGCTACAGAGTACATTGCACTAGCCTGAAATTATTACAATTTTGCTCCTGCTAAAAGAGATAATTTCATTTCCCACATCTGAAATCATTGTGATCACTGACTATGGCCAATGAAATGATCATTTCAAATTCAGCTATAAACCTTTGGTAACAGGAACAAGCTGGTATATTCTATTTGCTTTCAAAATGCCCATCTGGACATCACAAATATAATCCAGGGTATTTTTTTACAAAAATGATGATCTTTATCTCTTCTTCTAAATTTCTGTTTTGAGTGTAGATAATAGTGAGTCACAACAAATTACTGGATGGCTATCTGTGTACTGCATTTAACTCTCCCTAAATTGTGTAATTATGCAATTGTGACAGCAAACTATACCTGTCTGGAAGAGGAAGCACCTAAGGTAGAAGTTTGAAGGTTTCAAAACTTTCTTTGAATTCCTACCATTCTACTTGCAATTGTTTAGTATTACAGAACCATAAAATCATAGAATATCCCAAGCTGGAAGAGACCCATATGGATAATCGAGTCCAACTCCTGGCTCCACACAGGACTACCTAAAAATCAGACCATACATCTGAGTGTTGTCCAAATACTTCTTTAACTCTGGCAGCTTGGGGCCACGACCATTGCCCTGGGGAACCTGTTCCAGTGACTGACCACACGCTGGTGAAGAACCTTTTCCTGATACTCAATCTAAACCTGCCCTGTCACAGTTTCATGTCACTCTCTGAGATTCTATCACTGGTCACCAGCGAGAGCACTTCCTTTTGTTAGTGCAAGAAGCAGTGCAAACATGCCCCATCCCTAGGGGCATTAGAGGTCAGCTTGGATGGAGACTGTGTTGGAACTGCATGAGTTTTGAGGTTCTTTTCAACTCAAGCCATTCTATGATTCTACGTGAAGCTTGTTTGCTAAGAACCTAGTCTTGAATTGTCCAGCCAGTGTACTGCCTTCAACAGGCTAAGACTAGAGATTAGAGTGAAGCAGACTGCAAAATTGTTTTCTTTAGCACAAAAATTTCAAATTCTCAAGAGACATGCATTAGAACAATCAATATTAACTGATTTTACATTGCACATTCTTCTCCTCAGCTGAACTGAGTGTCCACCTTAATTTTTTATGTTTCACTGGTAGCCATATTAAAAATAGCAATAAATAATGCAGTTCCGTTGAATTCTATTTCTGACATGAAGCAGCTTTATCATTCTGCTTCGTGAATGAGCAGACTTCCGATGGCTTTTCTTTGTTCTGGACTCTGAAGCATCTTCGATACATGGGACAGGGATAAGAGGCTCCTCGTTATTACCTTTTATTGTGTGGACCTTGGCAGCTTGCAGAGAGAGCCGATGACAAAGAAAAGTAAGAGTCAAGTCAGAGCACTGATCATCTCTCTTCACTGCACTGTCTCGAACAAGCCCATTCACTTCTCCATGCTGCAGTGTACAGATTTGAACAAAGAAGAGAACCATACCACGTTGTTACATGAGTACACATATTACTGGTTTCAGATCTTCCGTAATGTCATAAATTTCATTCAGTGGCAGCCAACTAGTTCAATAAAGGCCAACTTAGCTACTGAAAATGAAACACATATACTGAAAATGCAGAGAAGTATCAAGCTCTCTTCAGGTGAAGAGGAAGATGATTTACCTCAGCTGCCGTCTCTTTGTTGGGAGTTTATGGATGCTCAGCACTTTTCAGTTTTTTGTTCAGTAACATCATGAAGTGTAAAAGTACATTTCAGCATCATGCACATAGCTTCTGTGCTTTCTGGTTGAACAGTACAGCAGTGGAATCAATCAACTCTCTGAATGAAGTACGGTGCCATATATACTCATTTTTCCTTTTCTGCTTTCTCAGTATTTCAGTTGGCATGCTAAAAGGACAGGTTCTCCCTGCACACTATTAATTCTGTTAATACCTTAGTGGTTACAGACTCAGAATAGTAATTCTTTTATCTCCATATGTTTTTACAGGAAAATGAATTTAAAAAAAAAAAAATGACAACAACAAATTCTGCTTTAAAATTCTCCAAAGCCGCTGTTCCTAGATATCTTTTTAAAAAGATGGACTTGGCACTATGCTGTAGAGGCTAAAACTCTTGAATACTTTGGACTAAGAAGCTTTTCTGCCCACAAGATCCTGATGTATCCAGTAGTGCAATGACCTGAATGTTCCCATTGTTGGACAGGCCCTCACCATTTTCTTATGTAAACTGTTCCTACCTTAGAGGAATCAATTACTAAACACTAGTTATTTTAAACCCCTAGCAAAGTGTAGGGTATTTAACAGAAAGATAATAATCCATTAAGCTTGCAAGTACATGATGGCTATCATTTGTTCTTTCTTCGGAATGATAAATGTGAAGAGAACAATTTCAAAGTAGTAAACAGAGAGGCTCATACCCTACCTATTCCTAAATGTATCTGTATATGTTTATTGGCAGATGAATAGATATGAGGAAAAGTTGCAGCCTTGCCCACACACAAATTAGATACCTTATTGTCCGCTCAGTGAATCTCCATGCTCAGTTACACAGGGGAAATACTAGAATGCCCATCAGAATGCCTGAGCTTAATTGTGTCCACAGTCAGCCTTGAAATATTTTCACTACTGCATACATAAATCAAATTCAGCCACATACTGAACTATATTAGCAGGAGTACGGTCAGCAGGTCAAGGGAAGCAATTATTCTCTCGCACTCAGCACTTGTGCAGCTGCCTCTAGAGTACTGTGTTTTTTGTTTTGTCCCCAAAACAGAAATAAGGACAACTTGAAGTCCACCGGCAGTCTACTGAAAGATTAAAGATCTGGAGCACATGACATACAGAGGGATGCTGAAGGAACAGCACTTGTTTTGCATGGAGAGGAGGCTGCAGGGTAAAAGGCAGTAACAGTCCTCCGTTTCTTCTATGTCAAGAAGGGAGTTTACAGAGAAGACAGAACTAGACTCTTCTCAGAGATGCAGAGTGGAAGGACAAGAAGAGGTATAAAGTGAAGTAAGGGAAATTCATATTAGATATGGAACGAAGAATGCGTAGAGTGTAACTGGAGCAGGCTTACCAGGGAAAGTGTGAAATCTCCATCCGTGGAGGTTCTCAGAGCTCAGTCCTGAAGAAATCTAATCTACCCTCCAACACAGCTCTGCTTTGTGCAGGAGTCAACCAGGTAACCTGCCAGTCTCCCATGAGTCTCTGATTCTAACAATTTCCCATGTAAGCAGGCACACATTGGCACATTTACCCATGCACTTTCAAAGCAACCACTATGGCAGAGCATGAATATTGATGCATAGAGACAGAATCTTCAGGGGTGAGATCCCTCATGTGGCTCAGAAACCAGTACTGTCTGTGTCAGACCTTGATAGATACTAGAACTCTGTGAGTCAGTCATAACCATAATCTAATATTGCTGAGTTACTATGCAAAATATCTGCAGTAACAGCAGAAATCCTTACAGTTATAGAGGACAGGACAGATAAAAAAAAAAAAAAAAAAAAAAAAGCTTTGTGGGATACTCAGGTATTAAAGGCAGAGAAATTCTGTTGGGGAGCAGAGAGATGTGGGGCTGGTCTCCAAGGAAAGCAAGGCCAGAAAGCCAGGAGCCAAAAGTAACCACACATTAAGCAGTGCTCTCACTGACCAGCTCCAGACCCAGAGCATCACTGGAGAGATGAGAGAAGAATGGTACTGACAGTAAGACTGTAGCAGAAGTCAAGATTCACCCAGGAGCTCAGAGTGATCAGGGCCACCAAAGCCAATTAGTGCACTCAGATCCCTGATAAATTCATTCAGTAAAGATACATTTTGCCCAAACCTAAATGGCACACGCCTGAAGTTATCCAATCATGGTAAGAAAAAAAACGCTTTCTGACTTTGAAGACCATTTTCCATTCTCAATAGGAGAATGACTAAATGTGATTCAATTAAACAAATTTTCTTACTGCTACACCAAACATCCTACATCAAACTCTTACATCTAGGTTTGCCAAGATCCCTAAATTCCTCAGAATTATAGAATCATAGAAAAATAGAATCAGTAAGTTTGGAAAAGACCTCTAAGTTCATCTAGTCCAACCGTTTACCTACCACCAATACTGCCCACTAAACCATGTCACTAAGTACTACCTCCACCCTTTCCTTCAACACCTCTAGGGACAGTGACTCCACCACTTTCCAAGGCAGTATGTTCCAATCTGTTAGTATCGTGTCTTCTGCATTAGTAGAGATATCTCGCAAATCAAACATTCTCACTATAATATTAGAAACTCTTTGACATCCTGACTTCATTTTTTCCATTCCAGTTTGTGCACTGCAGTCATCTCTCAAGAGAAATTGTAAAGATGTCTGAGCAAGACTGGTTTCAGAGAAGTATAAGTAGGATAAATCTGACCAGCTGTCACAGAATTTTCAACTTATTTTAGAATAATATCAATAGCGTTAAATAAGCTCCCTCAGAAATTGGAAGCCGATTTTTATACTTAATACCAATAGATTTAAATGCTAAGCACCAGCTTTGGAACAGTTTGGAAATGTAACTTTTACAGTATTCCCTGCACATGTCAAGAGATATGTCACCTATGTTAAAGGCATCATTCTTAGTTGTACTAAGTTTCTCCTGCCCCTCCATACAGTACATATATTTTCATAACAATCAGGAACTTGAACCCGATCTTCCAATGTGTGAGATACTTCTCACATTTCATTGACATCCCTGAAATTTGTGCATGCTATAATTTCCATGAAGCAGGCTTAAACCCATATCTTTATGGATGGCTTCTTGATATTACAAAATCAGTGATAGCATCCACGCATGATGTCCTGAAAAAATGACAATGTATTAGTCTGGGACTATGCAGAACTCTTGCCATGAAAATAAAGCAATGCTCCCCATCATAAGATCAAGTTATTGCCAATACATATGAACATATGGGTAGCAAGCTCAGAGCTGCTTGAAGTCTCTGCTTACATCTTAGAAACAGCTTTTGTATCATTTTCTTTTAGCAAAGCTCACAAGCTGAACCAAGTCTTCCACGATCTCAGCAAATAGGAAAACCAGTTTGTCGCTTCCAACCTCCTCAGAGCTCCCTCCGCTGACTGCTGTTAGTGTTGTTATTAGCACCCTGCAGAGCTGCATGACACACCAGTGTTTTCCATCTCGAAGGCGGATACAGTACTGCTCTAGGGCGAGGAGAAGCCTTCATTCACAGTGGGAGCTGGTGCTTCTGCTTGGATTCTTCAGGTACCGCAGAGTGCACTGGTTCCAGAGTCTGTGTGTCACAACTTCGTTCATCAGCTGTCTGCAGAGCTGCGCCTCCATGCCAGGCAGGAGATTGCAAGGCAGGGCTTCCAGCCCCATGGATCTCAGCACCTGGCTGAAGCTGTGGCAGAAGCTCTGCCTCAATACAGAGCACTGTGTGCTGGTGCCGCTGCAGCTTTTCCTTCTGGGCTCCCAGTACATCAGTGAGATATTCACTCAGTAAAACACAGACAGCTGGCAGCAGTGCTGCACAAGTCAAGTTGGCCTTTATTTTTTTACATTTCTTGTGAACTGAAATCAGCATCTTTTATCACTCATGCTGCTTCCTTCAGGACATATACTGGAAAATATACATTTTGCTATTTTAAGGTACTGGTATCCTCGATTCTTGTTCTTGCAAGAACACTTGCATTTTCCTAAGATCAGAATCCAAAGATAAATGACCAGTGAATGAATCACTGCCCCCTCTAACCTGGTTTAAACAAGACAGGTCTTTTCAAAGGGAGATTTGTTCCTCTATGGAGGTGCTATATTCCTATGTCCAGACCTTTTACCCCACATGCAAAGATGGGAGCTATTATTTGATTTAATTCCTTACAAAATACACAATTATCTCAGAGTTACAGTCTTCTGAGTTTCTGTCCTGGTTTCTTAAAAATTTAAGTATTTTTACCATTACCTTAAAAATTTTGGCATATCCTTTGGAGAATTTTCTAATGATAACAACATCATTAACTGCCTGGAACGCACAGTTAAAATCCACAAAAATCAAACTAAAGCATTATTATTTTTACTATCCTCATAGTTTCATAACAACTATAAAAGACCCTAAGTTCCTTTCTTCCACCATCCCAAACTATAGAACTTGTACCTGGATTATTCCTGATAGGCAACTCTTCAACCTGTTCTTACAGTTTTTCCCAGGCAAAGATATCAGAGATCATAGAATCATAGAATCCTTGGAGTTGAAAGGGACCTTTAAAAGTCATCTAATCCAGCTCCCCTGCAATAACAAGGATACCTACAACCAGATCTGGGTGCTCAGAGCCCCCATCCAGGGATGAGGCTTCCACTACATCTCTGGGTAACCTGTTCCAGTACCTCACCACTCTCACTGTAGAAGACTTATTCTTTATATCCAACCTAAATCTCCCCACTTCAAATCTGAAACCATTTTCCTCTGTCTTATCATCACAGTCCCTGTTAAAGAGTCTGTCCCCCTCTGTCTTATAGCCTCTATTTAGTGAAAGGCCACTTTCAGGTCACCTCACAGCCTTCTCTTCTTCAGACTGAACTGCCCCAGCTCTCTCAGTCTGTCTACATAAGGGGGGATGTTCCAATCCTTGGACCATTTTTGTGGCCCTTCCCTGGATGTGTTCCAGCAGGTCTGTGTCTCCCCTGTACTGAGGACTCCACATGTGGATGTAGTGTTCCAGGTGAGGCCTCACCAGCCCAGAGTAGAGAGCAGGATCACCTCCCTCAATCTGTTGGCCACCTTCCTTTAGATGCAATCCAGAATATGGTTGGCTTTCTGTGTAGTGAGGGTACTGCCCATGACCTTCCCCAGGAAGCTTTTCCATCTCTTTTTACTATTCTTACTGTTAGAATACTTCCATGGTGTCTGACCTGAATTTTCAGATGTAACTTAAGCTTGTATCTTGTTGCATACATGTACATATCATAGGGAACAAAATATTTCCTTGACCCTTACTAAAGCCCTTTTCTTATTTGAAGGCTAACCTTCTTTTCCCTTTTTTTTCCCTGATAGTCTTCTTTTCTTTTGTCTAAATAACCCTTGGCCAGTCTAGCTTTACAGGTCATGTTTTCCAGATTTATGGCTCTTTTTTGTCAATCTCCTAAATTTCTCCTTTTTCTCTTCCACAAGCTGAAAACCTCTGCTCTTTCTAGAACTTCACTGAGTAAAGAATAAGTTCTTCATCTGAATAATATGTATCAAATATTTAGGTGTTATCTGTGTGTGCAAGCAAATAATAAAATATCAAGACACTCCACTGATCTTCTTCAATTAGTTCTTTCTTAGCTAAAGGTTTTTCCAGCATTTGAATTATAAAAGAAAAACAGTGATGTCTTGTACAAATTCCAATAAATATAAGACAAACTGTAGCACCCGGTGTTAATATCGTTGTCAGCAATTATTCTAAAGCCAAAGTAAAGGAGATATGAAGATGTCAAAGACAAATCCATAACTACAATTTTCTTTGTTGTTGTTGTTTAAAAATGTATGAAATTCGAGTTTTAAGGGTGTCTGTTTTCTTTGGTGCCTCTTCTCTTCAAACTGAGAACTGCAAGCATGCAGTTCTGTTGGGAAGGTACTAAATCACTGTGGCTCCAAAAGAACTTTAGTGAACTCTGCACTTGGCCTAGGCCCTTCATTGCAGTTCATAAGAAGAGTTACCTGAGCACATCACTCTCATGTGACTAGAAAAATAAGCACTTAGGACCAGAAGAAATATTACTAATGGGACTGAATAACCAACAGTAATGACAAGAATTTTGGCAGTAGTTGAATGCAATTTGCAAAATTAATGTTACAGAAAGACATGTCCTCTACTACTTTTGCCAACTTTTTAATTAAAAATATGAGTCATACTTCATGTAAATGCACTTCCTAATTTTACTGACTCATTGGATTCAGTGTGAAGGAAAAGAAACCCGTTATCTAAAAGGTTCACAGACTTTCATATGTTGAACTAAGGCCCATGGGCAAGACTTGACAATGGATACTCCAACCTAAACATCTGATGGCAAGTCCTAGAAATGGGAACTCACATTTTAAATTTAAGTTCTTTATGAAAAGGGCTAAATGTTTACGAAAAGGATTTAAAATCAAATGTCATTGCCTATAGCTAGACAAATTTTTTACAAAACTCTCCCCTTTTCTGCACTTGGATCATTGACTGAGAATCACAGGGCTGTAGTGACAGTGACCCACGGCTCAGTACCATCTACTGAGCATAAGTATCCTTGTTTTTCAACTACTGGGGCAATATTTACCAGGCAGTATTTTTTCAAATAAAAAACAAAGTATGAGTACTCCAAAAAGCAGGACATCTGGAAGCAGCTCCATCCTGATGGAATTCTATAGGAAGGAGGTTGCATTGTTTACCATTCCCCATTGAAACTGTGCCATTCTTCAGTGGAGAGGACACTGATGAAATCACAGAGTAAGAAAACAGGAGCACAATTTATGCATATATATATATATGAATAGGCAGAAATATAAGCAGGAAAGTAAGCATGGAGAATTCCTATCCAGGCGTATAGACTAGTGGTTAAAGCACTTAGATATAAAAAAATCTCCTCAGAGTTCAACTCTCAGGAGAGCAAGTAGAGCTCACCCAGTGGTAGTTCTACACACACCAGTGTCAGTAGCAAGGACTCATACTCTCTTATTCCAAGTGCCTTTAATCACTGATTGAAGCAAATATCTTTCTTTAGTCTGAGAAAGCTATTCCCAGTTCTGGGGTGCAAGACATTCTCCACAGAAAATAATTTAAAGATATGTATTGCATGTCAACCGAGAAACATTAATGTAATGTAGTTCAGGCCCTGTTTGTCAGAACACAAACTGGTCCAACAATTAATCTAAGAGATTTCCATGTCACTTTGACTTTTCATCAAAGGTGAAGGACATGTAGTTTTTGTGCTGGAATCAAAGGAGATTTACCATGACATAAGCAGCTACATGATATCTTTCTGCTGCTCTATAAAATTTTCAGCTAATTGTCATCCATAAGTGCTGCTCCATCTTTCAAGTTATTCACTAGAGGATTTTAAATGCCAAACCTGAAACAGAATTCATGGAACTTTGATTTAGACTTAAATCTGAGTACTGGAAGTAGTCCTAAGTTATCCTATGCAGGAAAAGGGAACTGGTGTTTTTCTCGGTGTACAAAGTGACCCTGAGAGATGCCCTTTACAGAGAACTTTCAGTGATAAGGTAAATATTTTTTTCCTGGGATATCGAAGCATGATAATCATTTGATGATATTGGATCTGTCTTCTAAGTGCAAAAATGTCAATAAAGGTTATTGTTTTTTTAGAATAAGAAACTGAAAGATTATATTCATAACTGGAATGCAAAATGAGTTATGGTAAACGTATGCCTATCCCCATATATTTTCAAGAAAAGAAAGTAATCTCAGGTAAAAATAACAAACATATCTATTACAACATTACTTCTGATTTTAATTGTGATCTCCTTTTATAAAGATTACAGTCTTTTTTTATGGTGGAAAAATAGATTATAAACTAATATGCAATCACCAGAAATACCAGTTACAGCTTAAATAATTGGCTAAAATACTGAAATTGTGAGAAAATATTATATTACAGAGGAAGAAAAATGGGTACAGGATGGTAAATTTAGTGTTAAGGAACTGTATAGAGACTCAAGAAATTAATATTTTGAACTTGGCTTTGCTATTGCCTTGGTGTAACTTTCAGCAAGTCATTTAATCTTTTCTGGTTACATTTCATTGGTAAAAGAAAGATAATGAAGTTTCCTTACTTCATGGGAGTATTAGTGAGGAATGCATGCTGGTGAATAAGGCTATTATATTACAGAGTGATACGGAAAATTCTTGAGGTAATTAAAAGAGAATTTGCATTCATTTTCTTCTTTTCAACTGATGCTTCATAGTTCAGTTGTCAGCAACTGAATATTTATCAGAACATAAGATAATGACCTAGGAACCAGATGAGAGAAAAAGCTTAAAATCCATACTCTATCTCTGCTTTTGCATACTTAATACTCTATGGTTTCTTAGCCAAGAAAACATGACTGGTACAAAGAAAAAATGAGAAGTTTTCTAGTGAAGTCCTTTCCTGCTTCTGAGGAGAACACTGTCTTTTTATAAACACTGTATTTGTAGAAAGTGCAAATCTTACAAGCAATTTGTTTGCCTGAGTTATGCTGACAAATGGCAGCAGTTAAGGTATGTTTTGCTACCTACACTCCCTGTCCTGATGTATGTGCACTGAGTGTAACCAGTTGTACTTGTTGAAGGCCATAAAAGAACAGGTATTAGTGCAGGGATACTCCTGAGCTGGAACTCAGTGACACACTTCAGAAGACCAAGTACAGAAAAGTGAAGGTAAAGATGAAGTATCTCACAAAGATGTCCTCATCCTTAGCTAGGTCTGAACTATTCAGTAATTACTGCAGTTCTTAACATCTGCCACAGCATCCAGGAGACACTGAAACTGACAATTTCCTTATTTTGCAACATTCAGTAGACAAGATTCCATGCAGCTCTGCATGTCATGAGAACCCTCCTTTTTTTTTATTTTTATTCTGGAAATGCCTTCTCCCCCTCCATCTGGTCTAATCTGACTTCCAGAATTTGTGGAACATTCTACATTTAATATAATTCCTTTTTTGCCTTTTTTTTTTTCTTTTTCACATTTGAGAAAGGTAGAGAGAATTGACCAGAAGGGGTGTTTTGCAGTTCCCAAATCTTACAGGGCCACATTCAGGAATTTTGGATTTTGATTTCAGAACTGAAATGAGTGATGTTCAGTCATTGAATAGGTAATGGTGAGAAGTGTTGTGGACAACCTGCTTCTACATGAATTCTTTACATGGTGAGAATTAACTGCTCATTTTCATCTACCACTGTCATGGAAAAAAAAAAACAACAATAAAATATGTAAAATGCCATTAATAATGCAGGGCTTATACTATCTTGTGTTCAGATGTCCCAGAAGTGGGAAAAATAGTGCAGGTTTCAATCCTCTCACAGATATGCTAACAGAATGTCTTGAAGAAAAAATCCTTGTCAATAAATTTCATGGAAACGGCAAGAGAAAAGAAAAAGGAATTTGTACAAGGAAATGGAATAAAGACTGTGACTGTGACACTGTAAAATTTAAGATTGGTAATTGATACATTACGTAGTCAGTGTTATTTTACTGAATGTCTAAATTAAAAGCTGACAGATTTTCACTGTGACTTCTAGGAATGAACTCACCAGAAACTGGCTCCTGGATCACCTCATTCTCTAAGAAGTACCACTTGGTTTTTGCTTTCCCCGTTTTATTAGTAATGGCAGGAAGCCCTCAGCAAACAGGTAGGTCCTTCATGCTGCTTTAAAGGCAATCAGCCTAATCTCTTTTTGCTTCCCTGATAGAATCAAAGCACAAGGAGATTTAGAAAAATGCACAGAAAGCATTGCACTGCATGTTGACAGTTACAGCAAGAAAAAGCTCAGCAGTGCAAACAACCCAAAGAAAACAAGTTGACCCCAGCCCAATGTTTTTGTGATGCATCTGGTTGTCTAAGAGCAAGGAAGGGAGTAAGGCCTCTTTTGAAGTTGTAGGATTTTTCCACAATGGAACAGCTTGTGTGCACCAAGATGAAACTGCTCTGAACATCAGAGTAATTCTGTTCACCAGAATTAAAAATCTTGCAGTAACCCAACTATTTCAGTACTAGGACTTGATTTCATGGAATACAGTACTGGTCACAGCAAATTTTACCTGGGGGAACAAAACCAGTACTAGCAGAGTGAGATATCTACTTCCATATCAGGTGGATAAGGTGGATTAAGCTCCATTTCATGTCAGCACAATGTTTGATTACACACCACGCGCAGTTCTTTCCAAGCTGTGCTGGGGACCAAATCAGCCTGGAGAAGCCTCATTTCCTGAGGGATCAAGGGCTCGGATGAATGAGGCAGGCACTGGAACAGAAAAGCTGATCTTTTGTTTTCTCTTTTTGCTTCCAGCCTCCCCTCAATTGTTTTCTCTTCCTGTTTTTTTTCCGCAGAGCTCCTGTGTGATGCCAGACTCCCTTTCAGGTAAGTATTCTTCAGATGATCACTATGTTCTTGTTTTCTGACTATTTTTCTTAAGAGCTGGAGGCCTGACAGAAGTGCTAAGTGCTCCTTTCTGATGTCCCTGCCAAGCAACTCGGAAGATCTGCCTCAAAGATGTGAAAACTTTTTCAGACAAAGAAAAAAAGGTCGTCAGTGTCATTTACCTCAGGTAGAGGACTGTATTTCTCTTTTGTCCCATTCTTTGTAAAAAAGTCTCTGTTTCCACTGAAAATTTCCAAACAAACAAAAAACAGCAGGAAGCCAACACCTTACACTTAGGCTATGACCAACTCTGGAAATGAAAAGCTGAAGCAAGTGCTGATTTTCCTGATCTAACTTTCTTTTTCAGATGACATTTTGATAAGAGTTTTGTATCTTTTTGATCAAAGCATTCTGGGATCAGGTCACTCATTTCTATTTCATTCACATATTTAAGAAGTAAAACATATGAATTTGTGTAAGTAAAATAGTTTGAAGTCTGCCTTCTTACAGCCGTTTCATCTGAAGTGCTGTGGATGATTCACATTCATTCCAAATATACAGTTCAATACCAGTATTATTAGAAGGATTTAACCCATGAAATGACAGTAAAGCTATATGTATTTGTATTAAGAACTTGATTAAATCTCTTTGTGAAACATCTGGTGTTTAGACGTGGTAATAACAGGATAGCAGATCTAACAGTGTTTAAGCATTGTAATTCCCGTGTTGCTGTTCTTAATACATGAACTGTGCTGACCTATTACAACGAAAATACCACAGACCTAAGCAGCACATTTCTCTGTGGAGGATGCCTGAACATTTTGCAAACTATCCATCATTCTTCACTACAGACAAAAAGGCTTTCTGGAATTGCCTCCGGCATTTGCTCAATGGCAACAGCTCGAGTCAGTCTGAGTCAAGAAATAAGGAGTATCATACAGCTCAAAACAGGGGACATATTCAGAGTAAAGTCAATGGAATCAAGAGCCAAAGCCAGTCCATGCCAAGACTACTTCAGCTTTTTCAGAAAAAAACTATGGACTATTTCACATGTGAAATTACTTAAGATCACACTTTTTATCTGCTATACGCTTTCACTGGCACAACAGCCTTCCTCTCAGTTTGGAGTTCTCATCCCTTGCTAATTCCTGGGCTATATTATCACTCCTGGGTTGGAGAATACTCAAAACTAGTATCTGTGTAAATGGCTGGCGGAGTGGCCTATTGTATGGCTGTACTGTGGCCTATTTTGTGGGAAGGACAGCAGGATCAGACTTGCACAATCATCAGCACAATGTACAAGACTGATTTCTTCTTGATGTTTTGGATCGATGTAAACAAACCACTTGCTTGTTGGGATATGTTAAGAGCACAGAATGAAGTGACTTGTAGAAGCAACAAAGTTACCAATAATTACAGCTTACATTATTTTTACATTAAAATTTAAGTCTCTTAATGATAACTCCTAAAGAGTGTAAAATACTAGACAGATTCCATTATGTTAATGTGTTTATGGGCAGATTTTATAATGCGTGCATGAAGTGACACTACTAAGAATGCAGATATGTAAGTTATTCCAGAGAAAAGGTAGCTTTAAAGCTGAATGCAAGTGCTAGACCAACCCACGTGATGGCTGTCTGCAGAATCTCGACTAATTTAACCAAGGAAAATCAGAGAAACAATGGCTAAATGAAAAAAAATATATAAAATATATGGCATTCTATGCATTGTATATGTGATGAATTTGAACAGTGATAGTTTCAAGGAAGTTAGTTAAGCGGTTAACTAAGGACAAGCACTTGATTAAGGAAAATTGGTAAATTAGTGAAAGTGGACCTGGGATGTGGAATGCAATTTTAATGAAAGGTCTATGAATTATTATTTTTTTTTTAACTGCATTTCATTAAGAGTGGTTTTCTGAGGACACTAAGCTAAAGAGCTATGGCATTTGTACACAAAAAAACCTCTCAGATTTTTTTGTTAAATGCCTGCATGAGCTCATGTCTGAATGTCAAATGAAAACCTACTAGCAACACCGAAATATCTCTTTATTTTCCAGATGAGAGAACACTGTGGGATTTTTGTCTGAGACATCAGTCACCACATCAAATAATGGCATCATTTCAGAGCTTACTGAATCTGGATGATATTTTATTAGATTTCTTTCATGTTTGGTGATTATTTGTGAATGAGGATCTGTGCAACTTTTTATATTGTTTCTTTCTTAAAGTCACTTTAGTTTATTTCCCGTTCAAATAAGCAGATGTCCTCCATAATCTATGAAACTTCAGACCTGATTCTTCAAGACCTGAAACTTTATAGCAACAATCCACATCATGCCTGATGGAAAGCAGTAGATGACATCACTGCCTTGCAACCTTTCCAGTTTCAGATCAGAGTTTGATATGTCTCTGAGCCAATTCATGCTATCTGATTTTGACTTCTGGGGACTATTTTTGACTTGAGAGTTACCAGAATGCAAAGGGCTCCCATCACATTTGTAAACATTGGAAACTTGTGCTTTAATTTAGAATTGTCAAGAAGCTTATGGCGTTCAAAGGGAGTGGGAGGCCCTAGATATTTAACAGAATAAAAGAGTATTTGCTGAAACTCAATTGAAATCATCAGCTCAGCCAGGTGAGTTCAATTGCCAAGCTTGAGAGCAGATGTTGCTTTTTTGTTTCCCCTGCACAGGCTGGCCCTCTCAACAGCAAGCCCTCTACTCTGAGGCAGTTGAATCTGTGCACAGAAACAGTCTTCCAAGGGCATCAGTAGAACTTTCATAACAGAGCTCTTTATCTCAGACCTCTTCAGTTTGGAATTTAACTCCCATTGTTGGTTTCTTGGTGTACTGTGATATATTTGATGCCATTTTACATTTAATTAGATAATTTGACATTAAGATGGTGTCTTCATCTTCTTGTTTCTTAACATAGCTCATTAGTTAAAGTATGATGTGTTTGCTTCTACGTCTATTTTAATTCCAAATCATCCTATTTTAAGCTTTAGTCAGATGTATTAAAAAATACTTGATATACTGCCAAAATATTTTCCTCTTGTTTCACCATAAATATTATAGTCTATGTCCTCAGGTCCCAGTACATAGCCTTGGGAAGCCAGTTATGTCCTGGAAGTTCTGAGACCTGGAACATTCTCTGCAAGTTGCAGAGCAGCTTTAAAACAATCATACTACTACTTAAAAACTAAAGACTTCAAATATAGCAGCTATATAAGTTAACATTTGCTAAAAGCCCACTGGCATCTGAGGGATTTGCATGTGTTTTATGTTTTGCATGTGTTCTGTTGAGTCATTGACCTTTGAGATATACTAGCCTAAGAGTAAATGTGCCGCCTACACCGAAGAAGAGAGTAGCTCATGTAGACATGTATTCAACATGTCTGCCCTTGCTCAACCTGAAAATCCCTTCTGTAGTGACACGGAAAGAGTTCCTGGAAAATAACTTTACAATTTTTAGGAGTCTTTCTACTCTTCCCGAACATCCTAGATTTTCTACCTTTTCCAGTGAAGGGATCATTTGAGCTTTACTACAAGCCTTCAGGTCTAACTGACTGTTTCAGGAAAGGTGATTGGGCAGAATCTGTCTCACATACAGGCAAATTAATCTACAAGAAAGCTGCTGAAAGAAGACAGAAAATAAGCAGATACTATCATTCGGAATGAAATGGAGACATATCCTGAAATACACGGGTTCAAATTAGGATATTTCTTCTCTTTCAGCACGCTGTTGCTATCAAGAAACTTACCATGTCTTATAAATACTTCTTAAGGATAGAAAAAAAAGAGTCAGTCTAAGGAACCTGATATGTCTGCAAGATCATTTTCATAGGCTTTGGAAAGTACATTTTACAAAATAACAATAATAATAGGATTTTTTTTCTTTAGATAAAAGCATATTCAAGGACACTCCTGGGAAGGCAGGGTCAGCACAACACAATTTTACTGGATTTAGATTTTAAGTGCTTTGAACATGAATAAATGCTTATAAGAGTTAAGGATGATTATTACTGCATGTTCATAAAAAAAAAAAAACCTCCCCTCTTTCTCAACAATACTAATAGCATCTGCAGTGCTGAGAGTCATAAAGCATTACTGTTGGCTTTTAGGATGATTTATAGGACTATTGTAACAGAGAGAGGTATCTTAGCATAGCTCTGGGAGTCAGCAATTCCTCTCTTCTGGTCTAGGCTCTGATACAAAATTTTCTTTATAGCCTTGAGCTGTTCACTTAATCTTTCTGCCTTGTATTCCACATCCATGAATTATGAAGTTTCCATATTCACCTAACAGTAAGGAAAGGTCATTGTTTCTCTCCTCCAAAAATATTTCCCTTAGGACAAAGCTCACCTCACAGTCACACAAGAATTGGAATTTGTTCTGCGGACTTTAAACTTCTGAGATTGGCTTAGAAGTTTGCCTGTTCTTGGTGATAAAGAGTTTCTCTCCCCAAAATTACCCACTGACAAGCTCAAAATCTGAATCCTGGGTACACATACTGTCTGACCATAGCATAGAGCTGAACAGAGATAAAGTGGACTCTTAGTGCACTCTTGCTTGAAAGTAGGTGTAGGAGTATACTTAAAACGCAATACAGATGTGGCTCTTGCAGTTTCAAAGACACCCTCACTGCCTGAATTCTAGATCTGTACTCTGCTGTGTGATTTTATAACAAAAAATGTAAGTAGTTCACACACACATAAGAACAAGGATAGATGTATATAATAAGTACGTACATTTAAGGATCTTTTTTATGTTCTTTCACTGTGAAGTCATTGTTCTGGTTTTAGTACTGCAGAAAACTCTGCAGCATGTTAGTGTAGTCAGTGCCCATTTTGTTTAACAGGAAAATCATCTATAGCTCAGAAAGACATTTTACAAAAGAAATAGGGTTTTTTTTTTCCTTTCAAAATAGTAGCGGTATTAAAAGGGTATATTTGTATATAGACTAGAAAATGTACTCCATCCACACTTTGGTAATTGTTAAAAGAGTTGCTTATTCTAATCCATAGTATTGCTAAATTCCTACTTACTGTACGGGTGGGTCTGCAGTATCACAAAACTTATCAGCACTCACGGGATATTGGCAGTTATGGGATACTTCATAAACAACACAACTGGGAGACTCAAACGGCAGTGTAGCTGTGATGGAGAGCTTTACCATAGAAGTCATCGCAATGAGAAAGAGAAATTATCCTTAAACCAATGAGCAGGGAGGAACAGGGAAGTTTCCCTGAGCAGCTGTGAATACCCATATAGACACAGCCATGCTACCTACCCTCAAGTACATCAGGACAGAAAAAGGTGCTGCTGTATCAAAAAATCACAGTGTTCTCTACCTTTGCACTAGCTAATGATACCAACCACACAAAAAGGCTTAGATCATCCTGAAAGGATTGCAGCTGCAATCTCTCCTCCCAAACTAATGCCACAATTACAGCTCTCTGCAGTCTTTCAGACTTCTTTTTTTTTAAAATGTATGATACTTAAAAGACAGAAGGCACTAAATATTACTCTCTGTTGCAGAGCTGGAAATGAAAATTCATTTGTAAATTCTACAAATGTGTTTGATTATAAAACAAAGCTCCTCTCAAGCTTTATGCATGCACTTAATTGTTCAGGTGTAAAAGGAGTTGAGACTTTAGCATTCAGACCCTCCTTATTACCCAGTCAGTAAAAGTTACCCGTAACCTTTGAGTAGACTGGTGAATCTCTGAAAAATGTTTCTTCATGGGAGGGCACATTCTAACTCAAAGTAAGAATAAGCTCTTTAGAATAGGACTACCAGATTCTGGTAAGAGTTTCTTTAGGTTCTATGCCTTGCTAGAGGAAACATACGTTTTTCTAAATACAGTTTGATTTTTTTGCAATTTCGTGTAAGAAAATATTCTCTATTATTCTCTTTACTGTACTTATTTTGATTGTTCCTTAAGTTATGTTTATGTTTGCAGTTTGAGAAATATTTATTTCTAGTGTGTACTGTTGCCACCTAGCGTCAAAAAACAGCAGTGTATTTAAAGTTCCATGCTCCTTTTACATGAGGTTAGGGCATATATCTTTAAATGCCTCTACTAATATTGATTTCTTCAAGATCAGCTAGGAAACAATACTTGTGATTTCGAATTGGACACTTAATCATGGTACACCATTTTGGAGCTACAGTGGGAACAGGAACTGGGGTGAATAAAGCATCTCCTGCAGACGATCACAGAAGGATTAAACACCACCTAACTACGTATATTTACTGCACAGACAGTTCCCTCTTAGGTTCTCCTTTGCTAGTCATGGGAAAGATGCTGAGTGCTTTCAATTGATCTCATCTTGAAGATGTAAAACAGATCAAATATTGATATGCCTTTAAATTGCCTATTTCCCTCATTGAGTATATAAACAGCAATAGGCAGTAATCCCATACAAGCACAAACATCGCCAACAAGCATGTCTGAGTCCAACTCCTAGCTCCACACAGGACCACCCAAAATTCAAATCCTAAGTCTGAGTGCATTGTCCAATGGTTTGTTGAACTCCAGCAGCTTGGGGCCCATTCTAGTGCCTAGGATTGGGTGAAGATATTTGCAATGGAAATGGCTAAATGAAATGAGACAAATCCTACCGTAACTCACTCTCATGAGGTCTGGAAAAAATTTACTAACAGCCTAAACTGGGACTTGGGCCTCTTGTTTAAATTGTCCTGTTCTGAATATTCCTCATAAATGGTAATGAGATTTGGAGTTATGTGCTCACTGAGGGCACGTAGTATCTTCTAAATCTTTTCTAATCACTCCAAGAGAGATCTACAAAATACTGGAGGAGCAAGGACAATCCGATTACATAATTGATTAAAGTGAAGATACAGCAAAGCTGCCAAGACAATCGCATTATGTCTGGAACCCTGGAGCACAATCTAATCCAACAATTAATTATAACAGCAAATAGCTAGAGAAAAGCAATGCTGTTGTGGTATTTTCCTGTAATATTCAGAAAAGGAGCAGACGGGGTTTTTTTTTGTTTTTTTTTTTTAAGCCAGCATTTTCATATAACTGAATACACATAAAAAGAAAATTTTTGGCATGCTGTATTCCACTGGCATCTTGCCATTGATTTCAGTGAGTTCAGAACTGCATTACCCGTGTTACTGCTGCTTACTCTATCAAGTAGCCAAAACTTATGGAGCACAGTGATACATGAAGGAGCACATGAGGTGAAAGCTTAAGCCTTTTGGCCAAGAAAGTGCCTTGGAAAGAGTAAGCTTCAAGGAATGTGCAACTTTTTCCTCTTTTCATGAAGTGTTCCTGTCTGGCTATTAACTCTCCAGTCCCAGGTCTCAGGATTCTTGTGACAGTTGTACATGTGTAAATTTCTGTACCACAGCTACTGTGCTTCCATATGGAACAGCATGGCACTTAGTTGCTGTGAGTAACTATAAGGATTGGCTGAGAAGGTAAATGGAGAGGCATGCTTTCTTCTGAAGCAATTTGTTTTTGAAATACTGCAAGCCATATGTTTCTCTGTCTTCTTCCAAATATTTGTGCTGATGTTGCTAAAAGGCGATTTCATCCAAGGAAAAGAAGATGCATGATAGATTATGCTGTGAAAGTATATAGCACTTGCCTAATGTGTTGCCATCCTCTGAACTCCGTGCTTTAGTCACTGAAGTACTGCTGCCACCAGAATTCATCAGTCTATCCTTTCCTTCCACTAATCTCTAAATCTGTGCCATAAGCAAACGTGCAGGTAGTTCAACTCTCTGACCATTCAAGAAAGCTGCTAGACCAGAACATGCCAGGTACCTGGTTTTGCACCAGATCTCACGACAATCATGCCATATTGCTAGTCATGTTGACTACAGAGGGCAAAACCATGGGTGGAAACATCCTCATAGGAAAGACAGTGGACTTCAGGCAGTTTTGTCAGCACCACCTTTCCTTCTATGATCCTATAAACAGCACTTAGCAATGGTTGTTCTAGAGGTGCGAGTGACAGTGCACTGCCATAGATTGTCCAGAAAAGTTGTAGTCTCCTTCCCCAGAGATCTTCAAAAGCCACCTGAGTGTGACCCTGGAGACATTGCTCTGGATGTCCCTGCTTTAGCAAGGATTGGGTCAGGCGGACCCAGAGGTCCTTCCCAACCTTGGACAGTCTGTGACTGCGGAACTCTGACATGCAGCTGCTATAGGAGGCATGGGATGTGATTGATGATGAGTTGACAAACCAATGGGAGCTGTTTAAAAATGTTGGCTAAATCTTATTGTCCCCACATCTATAACTATTAGGATTAATAACTTGGGATTTTGACTGATACTGGGTGCAGATATTTTGGCAAATATCTTTTCCAGTGTGATAGAGCCACAGTGTTATGGAATAACATAGCCTGTATCCAAGAGATGACGCAGATCCTACTTATTATCTTGCAGAATAAAAGTGCCTTGGAGCCAGTCTTCACCCTGCCAAATTCTGATCAAAGTTACTGAGGCCAGTTCATCTCAGCAATATCACTTTTTTACAGTTAGGCCTTAACACTCTCTGACACAGGTAGTGTAAAGGACTTGTTCCTTCACATTTCTTTTTTATTCAATTAAATATATAAAACATAAATTGGTGCTAAAAAATAGACACATAAAATAGTATATAACATGCATTTGCATTTTAAAACTGTTAGTAAGTTTAATCAGGAAACAATCTCTTTAACATAGATGAACATAGGAAAGTGATTTACTTTTTAAATTTAGAAACAACAAATTTTAATACCTTGCAGACATGTAAATCAGAATGATGTGATAATTCTAATGATCAGTAAGTAACCTCTGCATTATCCCAAAGCTGAAGAAACAATGTAAGAATAGAGGTTAACAGCAGTAATCAATTACCAGTGCAATCACAATGCACAGCACAAACACATATATGTAAACGTGATGAAGATCACCTGAAACAGAATCCTAAAATGTGCCATCCTTTTGTGTGTAGTGTAAGATCCACACAACGGGTGATGGGCTCCACAGGATGCTTTAAGCACTGTATGTGCCCAAAGCATCTGGTACTGCTGAGCAGATATTAAGCAGATACTACTGACATGCACTAGAGAAGACCTGAGGTGCTTGTTATATTACTCTGATTTAAAATTATGCCACATTGTCCTGAAATTAATTTTCCAGGATACCTCAGATAGACATCTGAATGAAGCCAATCTGTACAGTATTATTATAGTTGTTAATAATAATCATAATTATTATTATTATAAGGGAGATGGTGGAGTCATTGTAGGTAGAGGTTTTCAAGGAAAGGGTAAGTGCGAAACTGAGGAACAGGGTTTAGTGAGCATGGTGGTGATGGGTTGACATTTGGAGTAGGTGATCTTAGTCTTTTCCATCTTTAATGATTCTATGATTCTATTAGTATTTTCAAAGGATCCACAGGATGATTCAGATGCTAACTACCTTATTTTCAAACAGAAAAGCAACAAAAATAACTGGAGAATGCCCACATTCCAGGGGCACAATATTGGTCCGGGAAAGCATTTCTCTCAGGTCAAAAGTGGGAAGAGTAAAAGTCTCCACGGAATCCAGAAGCTAACTGAAAGAAGTTAGGCTACCAGCCCACAGTTGTCTACCGTGTGTGTGTATGAAAGTCCTTTGTTTTTTATTAAGAAGCAGTGTGGGAGAAACTCAGGATAGGAAGAAAGAAGCAGAAGAAGCAAAGAAAAAAAATGAGAATCAAGGAGCTGTGGCTTCTGTTCCTTTCTCGGAACTTTAAAATCATTTATTCCTCCTTTGTGTATAAACAGTTGACCAGTAAATGTTATGTTCATATAACTTGGGTGCTTGCATGAGAGGAATAAGTAAGTGATTCTTGGCTCTAGATGATAGGATAACTATACACCTAACTATGCAAAGTTAGTCTAAATAGCATGCCTGATGTTATCAGCAGGACTATTCACTTTGTTTATTGGTATTTGCTAGCATAAATTTCCAACTTGAAAGGTACATTGCTCACTTCCTGCTGCTTCTCTAGTCTAGAATGAATGTTAATGAGTCATTGTATCTTAATAGCTTTGTGAAATGATTTAATTATTTCAATATTGCTTGTGTTTCAAATAACAAATGATATCTACGTGTCTTCCAGCCCTCTGTTCTCTAAAAGGACTTTTGCTATGCACAGGATCTTTGACATTCTTATATCTTTCCATAGACTTTACATCGAATATGCCATAATATCATAATCAAAATCTCCAACAAGCAAATTAAGAAACGTGTACTCAGAATCAATAGCTCTAAACCTTGCTGACAACTGGATAAAGTGACAGCCAAGGAATCCTGCACTGCATAGTAGAATAGATCCAAGGGCTATGCAGAAATCTACTTGTGATTCCAAGTAACATGTTGATTTTGCTTCTTCATTCTTGCAAGGAGAAAGAAGAAAAAATAAACTAACATAAAATTTGCCTATAAAATTCATGACTGTTTCTAATACTAGACTGGCTCTGAATGCAGCTATAAATTTACAGTTGCACTGGCATATATCTAATTCCTTTCCTCCTGTATAAACCAGCCTGATTAATTTCCTGTGAAATAAAGGTTGAAATCCTCCTTCAGTCCCCTGAGGTTTGGATGGCACTTAAGAAAGTCAGTCATACAAGGTGGTGTTCACATTAATATAGTAAACAAAGAACAAATAACCAAATGCAGCCAGTTAAACCCATAAAACCTTACCAAGCAAACTCACAATAACACTAAAAAGCTAGCACTTCAGATTCTTCAGTGGACAATTTGAATCTGGGGACTATAATTAACTGGTGAGCAAGACTGTGAATAAGGACCATAAATGTATATCGTGCTCCAATTTCACAAGATATATTACTTTATAAGGCGTTCTCTGTTTAGTGCTACCAAAGGAATCTCTTTACAGTCACAGGTTATTAGGACTACTAGTCACGAGGACTGCTAGTGATGAGGTTTAGAATTACTGGTCATACGCTTAATCTCTGCTAGATTTAAGAATAGTTAAATTACCTGCATTTGCAGCAAACTATAGCAATCAACCTTCAGGTTTTACTTTTATTAGCTAGAATCGTTCATCTTCAGATCTTTCCAGGAAGGGCTAAAATTACTCTGAAATCCATCACTATAATATGCTACCAGCTATGGATTTTGTCAGCTTGTTTGCTGCTTCATCTCTGGGTCAGGCTGGTAATCCATTGGTGCCACTCACTTTGAGAAAAACTGCAAATCACTCAAACAGAAACAAGTGGCAATATGTAAATTATAACCACCATTTATTTCTCATAAAAGTCTAATAGGAGGGCTTACAAGTGCACAAGGACTAGAAAAAAAGAACCACAAAACCACCTAATTGACAGCTGCTGTGGAGGTGATGAACTTTAAATACGACAGTGACTCCCTCTAGCTACATCCAGAAATGGCCTTGAGCTCAAGAATGAACAGTGTTTTTGAAGATAAAGCCATCATAACTCAGAAAGGAGAGAATGAATAATGGGAGGATGGGAGGTTTCAGAGGCATAACAGGACACCTGAAAGGAATGAAAGCATAAACTGTATCCATCTATCTGTCACTGTTAATGGCAGCAATAACACATCTGAAAGAAAGAAGCCATTAAAAACCAATTTGATACACAAAGAGTCTCTGATGACTCAGTGCCCCAAAGCCACCAAAACATCATTTCTTGTCAAAAAGCCACATAATTTTGTTCTTGTTTTAAATCCTAGAATGAGGTAATAAACATAACCCAGGGCACTAACTACCTTTGTAATAAAAAATGAGCATCAGGACAAAGCATGCATCCCACAGAAGCAGACATACTTGCCAGCAGAATTTACAGTGCTCCAGTGTTCAACATCTGATTACTCCAAACCCTAATTCTCTTGTCTTCCTATATAGAAATAACTGTTTTTATCTCAGAACTCTGTTTTTCCTTTTGTCCCCTTTTGTCTCTCCTCATTTAGCGTATCAAAATTACAAGAAGAAAATACAGGAAGGGCTTGGAGAATATGCCCTATAAGGAGAGACTGAAGGAACTGGGGCTGTTTAGTCAGGGGAAGAGGAGGCTGAGGGGAGACCTTATTGCTGTCTTCAAATACCTGAAAGGTGACTGCAGTGAGAGCGGGGTTGGTTTCTTCTCACTGGTGACGGGTGACAGGATGAGGGGAAATGGCCTTAAGGTGCACCAGGAGAGGTTTAGGTTGGATATTAGGAAACACTTCTTTACAGAAAGTGTTGTTAAGCAGTGGAATAGGCTCCCCAGGGAGGTGGTTGAGTCACCATCCCTGGATGTGTTTGAAAGCTGTTTGGATGTGGTGCTCAGGGACATGATTTAGTGGAGGGTTGTCAGAGTTAGGGTAGAATGGTTAGGTTGTGGTTGGACTCGATGATCTCCTCTCAAAGGTCTTTTCCAACCTAAACAATTCTATGATTCTATGATGGAAATGGAAAACTACTAAAAAGTGAAGAAATTAAGCCATTCAGTTCAACATGCCACTTTTCCCAGAGAAAATCTCCAGTAAGGATGGAGAATGTCCAGTTCTGAAAAATAACATAACTATAGAATCAAAGTAGTTGTAGTAAGAAATTATTTACCTCACTTTAGAAATAAATCTGGAGTCTGTTTGTGTCCACGGAAAGACACAATTGTACAGGTTTTCAAACAAAATTTTTATTGTACAATACATTTTCTCTTTCTTTAACCATGCACATGCAGTTCATTTCAGAAAGTAAACTTGAAGCAGGACATTTCTGAAACTAGAATCTCATGTCATTGACACCTGTATACTAAAACACAAGAAGTGAGTGTATGTGTAAATGAAGAACACATTTAGTTTCACCTTCAATTACTCTAAGTTTGAATTCCTCATCTCATGTAGATGAAATACTTTGTTGGCTTTCATTACATTTTTTGATAAACCAGACAGCCTGATTCTGTTCTCACACTACCACTATTGAGGCAATGTAAATTGACTACCACAATTATTATTTAGGGGTGTAAGCACAAGTAGGGTAAATCTCATTAATTTTCCTTCTATAAAATGCTTTCTTTTTTATTCCCTGAGTGGTCCTGTTCTTCCAAATAATGTTATTGTTCTACTGGATACATCTTCTGCTACTGAGATATGGCATCTCACTTCATTACTAATTTAGTCTGCACGCTTGTCTTTTTTTATTGTTTCTTTAATGCAACTCCATTAAATCATGGTCATTTCACAGACAAATTTCTATATAGAAGTGTGATGTGGGCAGTATTTTAGTTATGACTAAAACAAGACCTGTAGTGAATTCCATTCTGTTTTTCAGAATACATTTCCAAGATTGTTTTTGATTCTTAGTATGTCTTTCCCATTCGTAGAGATCCTCCCAGATTCTGATTGTCTACCAGTTTCCTATTGTCTACCAGTAGATTTAGCATCTACTAAACATACACTCCAGCTCACTAAACAGAACGTGTTAGCTCCAGATTTTTCCATCAGAAGTTATGTTTATAAGCTTTAATTTCTTCTATCTTTTCTTTTTAATTAGTGTTGCAGTTTGAAGAGTTCATCACGCAACACCTCTCCCTCCCCTTGGGAGAAGGATGTGGGGGAAGGAAGAGGGAAAAAACTCGATTGAGATAGGAGAAACTAATTCATTAAAAGGAATGTGAGATAATACAGAATAATTAAGAGTAATAAATCAAAACAAATCAGAAATAAAACCAGAAGAGAGAGTCAGTCTGAGACTTTCTTGGCTGGCCCTCCATGACTCACCTCCCAGAAAAGACAAGAGTGCTCTTCCTTCATCACCCAGAATCTGAAATCATATGGAGTCTCTTGGGAAATGCAGTACATCCCAGTGTATCTTCCTATTGTGGAACAGAACTCATGTGAGGTGGCAAGAGAAACAAGGAAACACATGTCCACAGTGCACTGTGCCTCTGCACCCGAACAGCCTGTTGCATGATGTCATCATACGGAGTACTGATAAAACTAGGACAGTTGGTCGGAGCATTTCCCCTTGTACTATATCTCCCCTGTCCTCCATGTTTTCTGCTTAATTGCTAGTATGAGTGATGTTACGATTCTGTGTTTGAGACTGCATGCCATCTGTGTAAACCTATTTATCAGATTCAGTCAAACTGATAAGCAACTAATTTCTCTACAAGCTCTCTAGCTATCCTTTTCCCTTTATCTTTTTTTCTCTCTTCCTCTGGAAATGTACCCTTAGCAGCTAGCAGTTCTGTTAGTCATCTCCTTTAATTGAACACTGAAACACCAGTACGTATCACTTTGTAGAACCATAAAGCACTATTTTTCTTAGCCTTTCTCTTATCTCTACTAGTTCTAACTCACTTCCCTGCAGTCAGGTTCAACTACATCACAAAGCCTCCTCCATACGCTGATTAAGCTTCTCTTTAAAATTAATTAGATATTAGATAGTTTCAATTCCTCCTATGGGAAAACCTGAAAGAGAGAGGAAAAGAAGGGAGAACATCTACACAGGTTAGATATCTTCACATTTCTAGATTAATTTTAGGTCTATTTTAATTATTCTAGCATTGGCTTTAGTTTTGATTTGCGTCCTCTGTCAGCTGTATACCCCTAATTTTTGCAGTAGTAGTCACTTTCACTTATGGACATTCAAAACCACTAATCTAAAAGAAACCACTGGTTCTTTGGATGCATACAAATACAGAAAAAACAGCTGGTAACATACCAGTACAGTAATTCTCCTCCTAAAACTTCATTTAGCTTTGTTTCATTTGGATTTCTGAATAAAGGTAGAAGGTTAGAAAATCCCTCACCATTCTTCTTTAGCACAAAAGAAATGATCGTCAATTTAAAGTCATTTCTTACCAATCCCCATAGTTTGAACAACTATAAAAATCTATCCCATACAGCAATTTCCTAAACTAGTTTATTTCCTCTCTTACTTATCTCACTTATATAAACAAAGCTCATATCTGAAAATGAAAATTTCCTCTCTGAATCTCGGTTTTGATCTCAGATTTTGCCCACTGCAAATGACTTAGCCGCAGTACCCAACCTATCATCGATCAAATGCTGTAATTTCTGTTGGTGTCCCAGTGCTTTCAATTAAAGATTTGTCTCGAGATATGGTACATGCTGTTTTTCAGATTGTTTCTCTGCAGTTTAACTAAAATCGTGTTCTTCATTGTGACACTGAAACTTTTATTTCTCCCTTAGTGTTATTTCCTAGTAAACTGCTACCATTTTTTTCTTTGGAATGATTATTAGTTTTCAAAATACTTTGCCCTACATCATATACTGCTCCTTCCAATCAAAATATTTTTACAATTAGCTGTGAATTGCTATGTAATAAAAAATCCTTTATGCTACTGTTTGATATTCAACACTGATTGGTGAATCTCTGCTAAAAAACAAAGAAAAAAAAAATCAACATTTGAATGTAACTATTAGTAACCTACAGAAAAAATCCGCATATGTGAATTCACTTGCTCACCAAGCTTGCATGAGACATTTCTTACTTCCATTCCCTGCAGCCTGAGCAGGCTGGAGCTGAGGGGGAGGCCAGAGACAAAAGGGCAGGCTCACAGGCAGCGTGGCCAAGTCCAACCAGACCATCAGGTCCATGGTCAGGCCAGGCAGCCTGCAGGTTGATGTTGGGTCCTGGCCTCAGCAAGGTATGTCGACAGGCCAGGCTGCTTCCCACAGCACTGACCCCTGTTCCCAGAGGAAAAGGGGAATGCCTACAACACCCTGAGCTGGTCCTGAGACCCTGCAGCCAAACATGCAGAAGGGGGTGCTCTCTTACACATGTAGACTCATCCTCATATATTCATTTTCTTGTAGTCTAGGGAGAATAATGAAGACAATTACCTCTTCTTTTGGCAGTACTGGTGACAAATATTTGGGAAAAAAATTGATGCCAGCCACAAAAGAAGCTCAGGAGAACTTTGTAATACATTGGAAATCACACATTAAATAACAGTCAGGACAAAGAGGCTTTTGTCCAAGCTTTGCTATTTTTTTTCACCAGTTGGAAGCTTTCCTGAAAAGTGAAATTATAAGCAACTGACTCCTTGGAAAAACTGTAACTGCTTGGATTATGTGTTCTTTTCCAGTTTGGGCTTACCTATAAAATGCTATGACTTCCTTACCATTTTAAGCTCCCTTCTGCTGTCTAATGATGCTATGTCTTTCACAACACTTTCCCCTTTCTTTTCTTTCTAGCATTAAATGTTCCTAAGTAACTGAATTGGGCTCTGGTATTATTTGCCACGAATATTCTGTTCTTTGAAATATGTATAGTGATTACTCAGCAAATTGAAAATGATTCTCCTGAAGGCAGGAAAGCTATTTGCATCCACGACAACCCTCATATTCAGATGATTCCTCAGAAATATCAGAATCCATTAGACATGATGCATATTTGCAAACCATATGTTCCAAGTAACAAAAATGCAGATGAAAAACTGCTTCACATTCTCCAGGAGGTTATTCTAAGCCACTCTACATAACACAGTTTCTTTTACTTTTAATCATATCTCAGTTCTTACAAGCAAAACAACTTAGTATAGAACGAGCTATTAGAGAATTAGCTTATTTAGAGAATTCACCTTCTCTGTGTCTTATTAGATAGGAATCATAATTTAAGTAGCTTAACAGGAAATAAATCAGAGAGATGGAATTTGCCATTTTATTTAGTTCTCCTAAATTCACTTTAATGTGAAGATGATCCAGAGGGCATCATCTATACTGTTTATATGGACCTGCTACCAACAACCGTGGTAACTACTGAATTGTAAAATCAGAGACCATCTGGATTTAATGCAATCTTCACTTTCATCCTTCTGAAATAATCAAAATTACAATCAAACTGGAGACCAGTTTGTTCAGTTTCCAATACAAAAGTTTCAAATTGCCTTACTATGTCTGATGCACAACAGTGTCAAATATTACTAAGTTACTCAAGAATCAATTGCTCATTGTCGATTGGATTTGTCTTTAATGTCTCCGAGTTTCATTGTTATTTTAATGTTTGAAATACCCCCAAAATTAACAATATATTTTCTTTTATATATATTTTAACATAGACACGCACTACATGTGGTTTTTGAAAAATACATTTATCAGTCTTCAATCCTGAATATATTGAACATTTTTTATAGATAGGAGCTTGGACTCTCAAGATAGGAAGGAGTGAATTCGGTGAGATGTGTAAACTGCTCATGTCCTTGGAAAGGCCATTTGTTTTGGGACTGGAGATGGGGGCACAAGCTGACGTAGCTCGAGGCGGCCTCTTTCCAGGAACTTTCACAGTGGTTCTCAGCAAGTCAATTTCTTTCCCGTGAACGTTCTGCATGTAGTCATGTAAACTAGGATGATAGGTCAAAATTAACAATATATTTTCTTTTATATATATTTTAACATAGACACGCACTACATGTGGTTTTTGAAAAATACATTTATCAGTCTTCAATCCTGAATATATTGAACATTTTTTATAGATAGGAGCTTGGACTCTCAAGATAGAATCTGATTAACAATTTAACAATTATTCTTTACAATAGAAAATATTTATAAATTTGCTTGTTTGAAAAGATATCAGCTTTAGTTAGGGAAAAAAAAAAAGGCAAACTAATAGCATAAATAGTAAATAACTCCCTTTTGTTGGGGAGTATGTAGAGCAAAGCACACTTCCAATAGAGATGATGATTCAATGCTACAGGCAATGAACACCATATCTTCTTGTCAAATTAGCACAAGATTTTGCTATAGTTGGAATATATCCACATACAAATAAAATCGACGTCATTACAAGTGACTGCAGTAAATCAATTAAAAAAAATCAGATTGTTGTGGTTCTCTTTAATGTACAGTTTATATAAATACACTGAAACCATTAGGGAAAATACAACAACTGGAGAATATTCAGGAAATAGAGGAATTGTCATGGAAAACCCAATTACTTATATGTCTCAGCTATTAATGACTTCAATAAATAAGCAGTGCAGATCAAAATGTGTGGCTGCCTAACCTGGGAGGGCATATTTGTCCTTACTCTTCTAGTACCTATGAAAGAGAAAAATGAAGGTACCAGAAACATGTCACTGCAGCCTCTGCTTCCTCCTTTCATACTGTATGCTTCCTAAGGCATGAGACATTGAGCGGGCTGGACGATTAAAGGCTGTGAGTACCAGCTCTGTGTGCTGCATGAAGGACATGGCTTATAAATGGCTTGCATGCCCACCTGTCCCTAAGACTCTTCAGCCCTCAAAAGCTCTGTACAGTAACACAGTTTGCTGCTTGGGCAACACTTAAGTAAATCCTTCTCCATGTTGAAGTGTCATGCAATGGTATTGGCAGAAGACAGGCTTCTATACAGCAAAGTTTGCTTCTTTTCCCTATTCCTGTAGTGACCACTGTGGCACCAATCTACTAGCTCTGAGATGAGGGCAGGACAAATACCAGAATGTGTTCCTTACCATCTTGCATACTTTCTTTAAGAATATGGATGATTGTATTTGCGTGCTTGTTGCGCCTTCTGCCCTGAAAGCTTACTCTCTTTCAGTGCTTTAACACTGCCTCATCCTCAGCTAAATGCAAGAGTACTGCACCATGTTTTTTGAACTGCGTTACTCTGCAATCAGACGGCCAGCTCATGATGTTCCACTAGTCAAAACCCATCTGCCCTAAAAGATCAGGGCTGTAAGGTAACTGTGTTTGTGTTTTACGTTCACATTCCGTATAACTCTTGAACAGACACAGAGAAAGTAGGGAGGAAACCTGCAGGCAAAATGATTTTTTCTCTAATACAAAGGAGTTTTCTCAACCAATATCCAAAGGAGCAAGAAAGGGTCTTTAATGGAATACAGAATCACAGAATGACAGAATCGTAGGGGTTGGAATGGACCTCCAGAGATCGCCGAGTCCAACCCTCCTGCCAAAGCAGGTTCCCTACACCAGGTCGTACAGGTAGGTATCCAGGCAGGTCTTGAGTTTACCACAAGTTATTGGCAGTTAAGATATATTTACAAGACAAGGAAAGGATGACTGTGGGTGGACTCATCTATCTTGCTAGCTGTGTTAGGCCAAAGGCTGCCACCAGCAGCCAGCAATATCAGCAAGAACTCAGGCTAGAAGAAATAAATAAGCAAATAAGAGATGGGGGTTAGCAAGACTGACAATTATGGGAAAATGTGCGGCCCCAAAAAGAGTTTACTGGCATAAAACTGCCAATACCATCTCATGTTCTCATCCAGTGAGAGGCTGGGTAACTCTTCTCAACTGCATTGCGGCAAGCAGACTGACATGTGGCCTACAGCCTCCTTCCATGAGGAGCTGCTGCCTTTGCCGTGGCTGTATTTGCATTTGGATCTGGAAGCGTGGCTGCCTTATGGTTTTGAGTGGTCTGCACACTGTTTAGCTGTGCCTTAGTGTTCAACTCAGGGAGATAAAAGTCTTTCCTTGCTCTCTCTGCTGAGTGCTTTGTTTCTTTGGCTGTGTACTACCAGAGCCGATTAGAAGCGAAGTATTGTCATGAAGAGGTATTTGTGACATACAGTCACCACCACAGAGGTGTTGGACGCCCCATCCCTGCAGACACCCAAGGTCAGGATGCACGGCGTTTGCTCAAGCTGTAGGCGCCCCTGTTCACAGCATGGGCTCAGCCCGGATGGCCTTTTAGGGTCCCTTCCAACTCCGGTCGTCCTGTCATTCTACGACAAGCTACAAGCCGCACGGATGTGGCTTCCTGAGGGGCTTCCGCGTACAACACCGAGGCTCAGGCAAGACGCCACGATGCGGCCGCAACCGCGGCCCCGCCCCCCTCAGTCCCTCTCGCCGGCAAAACATTGACGCACGTGCGCCCCGCTTCCCGCTCGCGCCCGGCCCCCGCCCGCCGCTGACGCCAGCGCCCCCACGGCACCAATAGACGAGGGCGCTGCCGGGTAGCAACAAGCGCCGCGGCCGGCGGCCAATCAGCGCGTCGCGGGGGCGGGGTCAGAGCCGCCCCATGTTACTTCCGTCAATAGTCCCGCGGCCTGCGTCCATCGCGCTGCGGGGAGCCGCGCTACCGCCGGTAGGTACGGGACGGGCCGGGCCGGGCCGGGCCGGCCAGGCGTGGGGAAGTGGTGTGCGAAGTAGGCGGTGTGAGGTCGCTGGGGCTGTTTGTGAGAGTGTCGCGAGCTCGGGGGTTGCTTGGTGCTGGGTGTGGGCAGACGTGGCGTGAGGGGTTTGGGAGCGGAGCTGCGGTGGCGTGGGATGGGGAAGGATGGGAACGGGCCGGTGCTGGGCGTGAGGGACGGCGTGCTGGGGGCTGGGGGTTGGGAGCCTGTCTGTGGGAGTGGAGTGAGGCTGTACCGGGGGCTGCAGGGCAGTGAGAGAGTTGGGGTGAGCAAAGGGTGGCAGCAGGGAAGAGGGGAGAAGCTTCAGGTAGGAATTCTCATGAAAATGAGGGGCATTTATCCATGCTTCTCGAAAAATGGATCCTGTACAGCCTGGGTGTACTTAAATGTGTGGGGAAATAAGAGGTGCAACTGAGGTGGGCAGGAGGAGAAGCTGAGCAGCTGAGTCTTTGCAGCACCTCGAGGTTTGATTTGAGGCAGCTATTTGATATGAAGAAACATGGGCTGGGGATGAAGTCAAATCAGACTCTGACTTCTGAGTCATAGAGGCTGATAAGGCTGGTTTCTGGAAAAACATCACCTGCCTGTAGCATGAGTGTAAAGGTCCAGTTCCTTCTGAAGGTTGAGCTCCTGAAAAGGTAATGTTAGGGTTGCAAGGGAGGGTGTGCTGTTGGATTGCTGGGAAACATGAGAGCATTGACTTGTCCCATCTGATAATTACTTGGGTTGAAAGGGATCTTAATATCATGTGGTCTTGCTGTGGAATAATAAGAATGGTTTGGGTCATAATTATATGTTCTGAAGTATAGGAATATATAGACAGAAGAGACTTTCTTTAGTAAATTGGCAGAGTAATAGGATCTTGCCACAATCGTGAATGTCTTTGTAGTAGCATTTACTTTTGTAGTAAGTTGCCGACTTTGTATTAAACAGAGCTCCCTCTCAAGTGGATGGGTGTCTAGGGCAGTTAATCTCAGGCTGTATTAAGCCTGACCTACACAGGCTTCTGTGCTATTCCTTCCATGCTTCTTTAGTGTGGCTCTTGTCTCCACTGTCCTTTTTGCCATCCTCATGAGGAAAAGTTGTATGTTGTGAAGAACTCTTGCTCCTGTTTGGCTTTTAGGAGCAAGTTAAAATGCAAGTAATGTCTTCCATTAAGCCCCTGTTGTTGGATAATGACAATAGAATCATCTAGGTTGGAAAAGATCTTCAGAATCATGAAGTTCAACTGTTAGCCTGACCTACAGAGTCCTATCACTAAACTGTGCCCAGGTTAAGACCAGGTTATGCTCCATTAACTCTTTTCTTTATGCAGCCTCAGATTTTTTTTCTCCACAGTAGTTGTTTTGATAAGATGAGCAAATTGCTCAATATCAAGAACAGAAATCCTGTTGAATGTTAAAGAGCCCCAAACCCATATCCATACAAGTAGCATTTGGAAATTGCTCCTGAAGGGATACACTCTTGGTTTGTGTGATAGTGAGACTGTGTCTTGGGCTAAAAATATCTGTGTTTTGGAGGGACAAATAAATAGGTCAATGTGTATTGGCTTTACACAGTTGCTGGCTTTCTGTCATCTTCCACAAATTTTTAAGTTTAAAGTAATCTGATCTTTTTAATAGCTTTTTTACTTTTGAATCTTAAAAAGGTAATGTACTCAACATACTAGATGCTAGTGATAGACAAGAGATAATCACAGAATCACCAAGGTTGGAAAAGACCTAAAAGATCATCCACTCCAACCGTTCACCTATTCCCAGTAGCTCCCACTAAACCATGTCCCTCAACACAACATCCAGCCTTTCCTTGAACACCCCCAGGGTTTGTGACTCCACCACCTCCCTGGGCAGTCCATTCCAGCATAACAACCATAACTTGTGCTGGGGAGGTTCGAGTTAAGTACTGGGGAAAAAATTCTGCAATGAGTGGTAGTGCATTGGAACAGGCTGGGAATGGAAGTGGTGGGGTCACCATTGCTAGAGGTTTTTGAGGAAGTTGTAGTTGTTGCACTTAATGGCATGGTTTAGTGGTGTGATCGTGATGGGTGGATGGTTGGACTCGGTGATCTTAGTGGTCTTTTCAACTGTTAATGATTTTATGTGGAAGAGTTATGCTTATCTCCTTGAAATCTATCTTAAGTGCAGCTTTCCAAGACTTCTGGAGCAAGTGTCAGTGCTCTTCGTGGGTGTGCTTGTGGCTGCCACTACTTTGAAAGTGCTTAATGTCATTATTTGAAAGACAGATGAAAAAGAAATTCTATTCTGTGTTGAAACCTTCCAAAAAAAGGCCATCAGTTTTCCAAATCATCCTAAAGGTCTGGGAAGTAGACTGGTTTAGAGCATGTGTGTGCTGAAGCCTGTTATTTTAAATGCCTGTATGGCTTCACAGGAGGGAGTTATACATATCGTGCCATTGGTAAGGGTGCTAACTTGAAACTACCTTTTTCCAAAACTCACGACTTCTCAAAACCTACCTACAAGCCTGTTCTGTTCTGATTGGCTTTGGATTCCTGCTGCTGCTGTCCTCTAGAACAAAGTTTTCTGTGTTGTATTGTTTTCAGGAAGCTTTTCCTTTTTATGTATCTTACCCCATTAGCTTGTAAGAATATGCATTCCACCATGCTGCAAGCATTTATTCATTTTCCCAACAGTTATTTCTATCTATTCTTAAAAATTGTACATCTTTTTTTTTTCTTTCCTCTTCAATCTATTATCTCTATAGTCCTGAATTCACTCTAGTTTTTAACTTTTTGGGGCTGATGAGGTGTACCTATAATAACATTTAATATTTGTATCAGAACTGCTGACTAGAAATAGTTTGTGAGCACTGCATCTCTAGACATAGTTTAAAATTGTTTGCTCTTCTGCTGTTTTCTTAGTATCTTTGATAGTTTTCTACATTTTTCAGGTAGAAAACATTTGCTGATGTTGCTGGGAGTTGAAATACCTTAAGCTGTCTTATTTGGAAATGTGCTCATAAACACTTGCTATTCAAACAGTTATTGTAGAGACAAGAGGGTCTTAATTTCAGCCTAAAAGAGAGGTGTTCTGAACAAGTGGAAGAAATGCAGTTTATGATGCCTATTGTGATTACTAAATCACCAACAAGTCAGGGAAAAGAATGCAGGCGTGAATGAAATTTGTGGTGGTTGGAGGGAAGGATGTGGTGAGCTTTGGAAATGATTCCTGTCAGGTTCAGAGGAAGGCTGAGATACAAATAGCAAGAGGACTTTTATCAGTGTCAGGGGCTAGACAGTGCCTCATTTTGTGTGGTGTGTTGTGGGATGTTTCTTTGTTTTCTTTTTCTCAGCTTCTATTTCATGAGGTTTTTCATCCTTCTGTTTCTTCTCTCACTCTGATTAATGTGTGTGTGTGGAGTGTGAATGGATACATAAATGCACAGTGATGTTTGACTGATCTGGCCTAATATTTTTTCAACTTGAACGCACAATTGTTAACACACAATGCTTTTTGCCCTGTGCAGTCTGCACGTAGAATCTCTACTCAAAACAAACAACAGTATGAATGTCATGAATGGGATGAAGAAGGCAAAAGATCGTAAGCTCAGGTTCTTTAAAGTGTAGAAAAATGTTTTCTTCAAATTCATAGCATTTACGTGTTAAAAGTGGCTCTCCTATTTGGAAAAGAGTGATGCAGCACTGTATTGTGGTATACCTGTGCTGACTTGTATCTGTTTCTAGGAAATTCGGTCATTGACAACTGATGTTATTCTGTGGTCTCTGTTTGTCCTGAGTATCCAGGTAATAGCCTAACTTGGGAGATGACCCTAAAAATATATATGTATTTTGGAAAGTGGGTATTTATGTACTGAATCATCATTGTATACAGTGTAGTGCATCTTGATATTTGGAAGGCTTAACAGAGAAAAAGAATAAGTGGAGAATCATTAGTTTGAGCTCATTAGATGTGAACAACCATTTAATAGTCATATCTCAAAAACTAGTAGTTCAAGTCCTGCTCTACCGTGGTTAATTTTGCTTGGTTATCACCTCTTCTTGTGGACTACAGAAGTTATTTTACTTGTTCTTAAAAACTGTGGAGTCTACTTCAATCTAAGAAAAGCTGAAGTACAGGAGAAATGAGGTTAAGGAATCAAAAATGTACTTGAACTATTGAATCTGTTCAACAGAACTTTATTTTCACAATGTAATCGCACACTTTCAAAGTTAAAGAAATGACATAACAAACTCTGCAGGTTTTGGTAACTGAAATAGTACGTTTTCTTGCTCCTCATAGAGAAACCATGCCATTTTTGGGCCAAGACTGGAGGTCTCCTGGATGGAGGTGGGTTAAAACAGAAGATGGATGGAAACGATTTGAACCTTTTGGATCTGCGCTTCAGGGTGGAAACAGTCAGCTTAATGACATCAGTCACACTGTGTAAGTTATCGACCCATGCAGAACCACGTTATTTTTATTTAACAGCAGGTGGGAAAGCTGCAATTGACTTAACTTGTGATCTCTTCATGTGTGTGAAGCATACAGATGCAGCTGTGTGCTTTGTTTATCTCTTCTGTAGACTGTCCATCTTCTTGTTGCTACTTCATGAGTTGCTTTTTTAGGCAGATGAATCTTATTCTATGTTGTGTAGTTGGATTGTTTTTTTTTCTCTTGAGACTGAAGTGATATCTGTAAGTTGCAAATGCAGCAAGTGTGGTGAAATGTTACCTTGAACGAAGCACTTCTGTTGATTGTGTACTGGATTGGACCCATTTATGGTAGTCATATATTGCCTTTGTTCTAAAAGCGTGACTCGTGCTATTTTTATGGCAGTTACCTAGTACTATATTTGTCTATATATGCCTCTGCAGAATGAGTGGTAACCATATTAGGCAGACTGAGAAGGAAATAAAGTAATATTGGTGGCAGAATGCCCACACACTGGTGTGATAGAAGTGGCTTTGTCCAAACAAATTCCTGATTTGTGTCTTTGCCACGAAGTATTTCTTTGGGATAACATTCTTGGTTATAAATTCCTGCTTAATGTCATCATAATGAGAAAAGGGAACATTCAGTGTTTTACTGTTAGTCCAGTAAATGATAAAGTAATCTGATCTAGTGGGAATTTACTGGCAAGCTGGAACTTGCTCTATTCATACACCTGTGTTTTCTAAATTTGTGAACTGAACCTCAAGTGTGATCAAGTGGTGAAGAATTGCTATTGAGCTTGTCTCACAGAATCACAGAGATGAGGTTGAGGAGACCACCTGGGATCATCTAATCCAACCCTGAGTGCTTCAGGCAAGGTCATTGAGAGCACATTGCCCAGGATCACATCCATTGGCTTTGGATATCTCCAGAGCAGGAGATGAGACCACAACCTCTCTGGGCAGCATCTCAGGCTTTCGTTATGCCTTTACTACTTGTGTTCATCTGTTACTGATGCCATTTGGGCTTTTTTCCCACAGTCTGGCTGCTGTGGATACAAAAAATATTGGAAGAACTTTCAGTAAGTCTCTGAAGAAAAAGTTGCCTTCAGTATACTTGCAAATTTTTTTCTTCCTTTTTTCATAAATCTTTTATTGGCAGATGGAGTCTACTTTTGATGTTTACTTGCACAGCCAATGAAGTCTTGTATTTTGTAGTTTGCTTTAATGAATATTTGGCAAGTATGACATCAAGAATAATCATTTTTGTGAATATCATTGTAAATGAAGACTTCTGTTTTTCTCATCATAATAGTACGTTGATTTTTTTTTTTTTTTGTCAATGTTTGCCTGTATATTTAGTGTGTGTATATACATATGCAGAATCTTTTCACCAAAGAACTAAATCAGACTGCTTTTACTGTTTCTTCAAGCTGAAGTACTCAGCTTTTTCTTAGTTTTGAAGGATCTTACTGTTGAACTTTCTGGGAACTGTGTTGCTAGGAATGGATTTAAATGAAGTGCTTGAGAAGATACAAGATTATTGAAGTTAAGGATTAAAAAAAAAGCATAAATTTGAAGGGACTGGTCATGAAATGCTCTGGATAAAAGTTTGATATCGGCAATGTTGCACAATTTGAATTTCTTAGGCTGGCTTGCCAACTTGTAGAATCCCAAACTTGAGAATCACCCTATTCTGCAACAGATGGTCTCATCTATAGTAATTCCCCAGTTTTCCATCTTCCGTGTCTTCTACTTAGCATAGCCAAACCACACCATATTCCCCAATCCTATTTCTTTGTCGCTTCAGTATATGCAGCTTTAAATGTATATTGAGGAAAGCTAAACTGCGGTGTTCAAGTTGGTGGTACTTGGCATAATAGCAGTACCTTGGAGTAATTTCATTACAGCTTGAGAACTCTGGATCTATGAGTTAACTTCTGTTGCTCAACACTGATTAATGTCTATACAAAATACAGGATAATTTAGGTAGGAAAGGACTTCTGGAAGCCATCTGGTTCAAAGACAACTCAATGCAGGGGCAGTGACGTTGGGTTGGGCTGGCAGGGTAGTCATTTCTGTCTGTGGTATTTCTCATCTGATTATCTAAATGATCTGTGGTGTTCACAGAAGTTCTGTGAGCACTGGATAGGAGTCCTCAGTCTCAGATAAGTTTAGCATTTGACGAATATATTGTAATTTTGTTTGGTACAGGCACTAAACTTAGGAATTTTCCATATTTGGATAGACTAGGACTATGTCTCCATAGGTAAATGCATGATGTGAAGGCATTTCTTCTTTGATGAGAAAAGAAGCAAGGGAATGAAGAAGAATAGCTGTTGTTAAGATAGCCCTGCGAAGTCTTCCGCTCCAGAAGGTTGTTAAAATAGTGTCATGAAACTACATTTTTGAAAGAGTGGAAATTCTGGCATGCTTTTTGTGTGGAATATTATAGTTTAAGCTATATGTAGGACACAGTATGTTCTGCTTTTAGAAGCTACAGAGCAATCTGTGTCATCAATCAATCTATCGTCAAGACTTGAACTTAAGAACAGCTATACACGGGCAATATTAAGTATGCATTTAAATCCTGTCAGGTGCAGTCAGATGTTAGGAATGGTGGTATGGTGACAACTGTTAACATGAAGTTATCATACATATAATGGTGTATGTAGCACATGATTCAGTTCTTTGACTTTGTATAGCTGCACTTTGGTGGTTGGAGGAGCAGGAGTTGGTATTTGGAGTGGTGGCTTTGAACAGCCAGCTCTTCAAATTTCTTAAAGGAATGCAAAGAAAAAGGCAAAAATTTGCTGTAGACATGCTCTTGGTTCTGTCCTGTTCTTTCTGATAGCTGTGGGACCCTTACTTTCTTTTCAGTGTCTGGAAACACACCAACCTCTTATGTTTTTCCAAGAATAACATTGGTTACTGATACATAGAAAAGGACTACACACAAAGTGAACAATGAATTCTTCTTTCCCAAGGAGGTGAAGTCTCATGTGAGAAAATCCTCAGGCAAAGTTTCATCTCTAAAATGACATGAATTCCTGGAATGTCATGGCTGAATTTGGATATCAGACAAACATATTTGAAATAGCCCTCTTTGCAATTCCTCTTGTTAATTGACTGGTCTTATTAGGCTGCCTTGCTTGCTTGTCTGATACTAGAGGAAGTGTTTGGGAAGGAAAGAGGCTTTAAATAACTGCAGATAGATTACTGCTCTACATTGCTTTCCAGGGGCTCTTTCTCTCCAGGAACAAAAGTAGGAATTGTGCCAGATAAACCTTCCTGTTCTAAAGATGGCCTTTCTCAATGCTTCCTGCCCTGCCTGGCCCAGTGCACTGGGTCAGTGAGCGTGTTTCTGTTCTGCCTGATCTATACAGCAGAACATCAGCCTGGATCTCAATGGCTTGTAGCTGACGTTAGGGTGATAAAGCCAGAAGCTTTACCAGGAGTGCTGGGCTCTTTTTTGGATTCTGCAACAACTTTTCATGTGATGTGGTGATACAGTCAATGTTAAAACTTAATTCTTTTAGTGAACTTGGTGATTTCTCTTATGAAAGCTTTTTTTTGGGGGGGGGAGGCACCACAGAGCACTAAAAGCAAACAAAAACTGGAAGGTTAGAACACTACATAATCCAAATAAGTTGTCAGTGTCATATTCTACTTTCAGTGGTTGCCAGTTTCTTTTCTCCTCTTTCACTGTCTGACTAGATGTGATGTCTAGTCAGTACTGGAAAATGTGGAAGTACTAAGTCTATGCTTTAAATGCCTTCAGACATGAACTAAGCCCTCAGCTTGAATTTAGCTCTACTTGAATGCAGAGGTGTTGCTTCTTTTTGAGGGGGGGGGGAGGGGGGTTGTTAAACGTCAGATGAAAATTCCTGAGTTTTCTAAACTCACATATCATTAAGTTGAGCTGATTTGTGCAATCAAACTTTTTGTGCAGTATTTAATAGTTCTTAAAAGATTGTTCAAACCTGAAAATTTCAACTTTGTAAGTGAGCAGTAGTAGACTAATGCAATTTTTACCATGTGATGCCTTACTACAGGTTACTTTTGCATAAACCAGTGACCTTCAGTTTTAGCATTTGCATTTTGCTGCTAGAATTTGAACCTCAAACATGTTGCTAAATAGATTCAATAGGTAATTCTAGATCTTAAGAAAAGTAAGGGAAGTAAGGAAAAAGTAAGGGAAAGTAAGGGAAGTATGGGAAAAGTGATGTATACTACTTTCTTATCAAAAATGCTGATGAAGAAATAAGTCTTATAGTTCAATTTCAATGTGCTGTACCCTGAGTTACTCAAGTTATCTACACAAGGTTATTGCCTCTATGTAAAATGCATGCTCATTATCTAGATTGCTGTTCCTTATAATTTTCTGTGAAAATTGAAACAACAACCTTAACTGCATGTAGCACAGGTAGAGTTTTTAATGTATATGAACATTAGAATATAAGCTTATGTGAGAAATAGAATTGCTATAGTCAGTCCTCAGTGTCAAGTTATGTAACTTGCTCTCAGAAGTGACAAAGGTTTAGCTTTGATTGTCCCCTGGAAGAGCTAGGGGTCACTGCATGGTTCTTGATGCCCTGTGACATCTGGTAGCACAGTATGGTAACTCCTAAATCATGGACAGTGTTGTGATTTGTGCATTTAACAAGTTTTCCTTATTTTTCACCAAAATTGAGAGTGGTTAGAAGAGAGATGCCTTTTTGCTGTCGTCTTGCCCTTGTGTGGTTGTGCAGTAATTTTGTGCTGATCTTCACCTGTGTGCTGCCATTTCATGGCTCAGTCCATTTCAAATTGTGACTTTGGTATCCTCAAACTTAGCAGATAGGCAATTGTTCAGCTACTACTGTCTCCTCAGTAGTCTGTTCTTAGTATCGCTAATGACTTAGGAGGTAATAGCTACTAAGAAGATACTTGTATCAAAGTGATTAAATGCGCACAAAATTCAACACTCTGGGAAGAAAAGAACATAGTAGCATATATCTTGAGAGAGGTTGCTTCCTACCTTCAAGTAGATGGCCAACATGTAAAAAACAACTTATTTTTCTACCAAGTTTTTTGATGTAGAGAATTATAAGCAGTGTGCAGCGTAGGTATTTAATTACTGCTGTTCTAATTATGTCTTTATTTTAGTATCTTAACTGGCGGTGATGATGATGAAATGTATGCTTCTGAGGACTGTGAATTTGCAGCCAAGAAAAGGAAAAAAGATCACTGTAGAAACACCACGGATTCACAATGTAAGGCTGAGTTATTTTCCTTTATTTTAAACTGTTGTAGATTCAGCCATTCATATATATTCATATACAGGATAGTTTTCTAAATTATGTCTGTCTTTGTACTGGCCAGAAGTTTAGTGCCAGAAGTTATGCATCTTAATTGAGCTGTGGCATTGGTCATCTATTGTGGGATTTACAAAGATTCAAAGTAATTCATTTAAGAATAGCAGTTTCTAATTAGTAAGCATCAAATGAAAACTGCTGTTCTGCTTTGTGGTCTAGTTTTAGATTAAATTCTTCTGGCTGCTTAGGGAAGTCATTGCTTATCAAAGCAGCACTTTTATTTTCAATTATTTCTATATTTGCTTACACAAATAGCTCTAGAATTAGTTCAGGAGTAAATATATTTTGTCATAATGCTTTTGTTAAAGATTTTGCCTGTATTGAGTTTCATGAAAAATATCTTCATTGAAATATCAAATCTATTTTTGTTGATTGCTGGTTTTAAAAGAGGACCCGTGTTTTAGATTGCAAGCGTATGGCAGCAAGAAAAGTACTTGAAATTGAGAACTTGATAGAGTGAGTAGAAGAAGAAAAAAGTTTATAGCAAACTGTGGAGGCTTCTAGTGCATTGATCTTGAAGTGATTTTCATTATTTGTACCTTCTGAAATTAACAGATTGCCATAGAGGAAGCTGAAAGCATCCTCCAGCTTGCCTTGGTTTAGAAAGTGTTTCAATATACTGGAATGGCGATATGTAAGAGAACTTTCATTTGCCACTGTATCCAGACTTCTGAAGGCTGAATGTAGAAATTGCCTTTGTGGGTCTTGCATAGTTGGCTTTCCTGCAGGGTTCTTAAAAAACAGGTTAGAGAAGTAGAGCCTTCAGTGAAAAAAGGCTGTGCCTTTCTATTCCCTTGTGTGCTAAAGAGCCTTGTGTACTGAGAAGTATTGGTGCTTATAAGAGAGAGATTGTTTTTTGGTATGCAGTAAAAAAAAAAAAATAATAGTGCTACATCTGCCAGTGGCCCCCACTCCTGTTTGATTTATGTTGTTTAACTTTAGTATGTTTTAAAGTGTGTAACTTCTGACATTTGTAGCTGTTCTTTTCAGCTCTGAAAAACTTCCTTCACCAAAATTGTTCTATCTCCCCTCTTATTAAGCATTTTATTGAGGATGGTCTATTTTCTTCAAAGCCTTCCTGGAATGTACTACCTCAAATGGAAGTCTAAAAGTTCTTATGTTTCTATTTCAGGTTTTTATCGTGAAAATTGGATTTACGTTCATAAGGAAAGCACCAGAGAAGTAAGTTCTGTATGCTCTGGGTCATCAATTTCTACGGTCTTTGTGCTTAAATGGCAACTCTCATATAAGAGGAAAAACATGTGTTCTGCATCTTCTTATTGTACTTAATTCTTTCTTCACTGATAGCGTTATGACTGTGGGAGGCAAAGGCAGGTAGCAAAGTCACTTTTGTGTGACTTTTATGTGGATAGTTCTGGTAAGGATGTGGGAACTTGAGTGTATGTTTAGGGTCACCCATGCCAAAACACACTGCCTAAAACCACTCACTGCTATCCTTCATAAGCTGTATGATGGATAGTATAGATAGATAGCTGTATGATAGATGTATCTGGATGATTTTCCCTACTCCCCACTTGTACAGAAGTTACTGTACTGGTGATGTGACTATTTGCTTGTGTTTTTTGCCAGTTCCTGGAGTGGACAAAATATTTTATTGTTTGAATTAAATTCCTATTTGAGTCTTCTAAACTCACATATCAAGTTGAGCTGATTAGTGTAATTAAACTTTTTGTGCAGTATTTGATAGTCCTTCTTAAAAGATGGTTCAAAGCTGAAAATTTAAACTTTGTGAGTAGGAGTGGACTAATACAATTTTTTTGCCATGTAATGCCTTAATACTTTTGCATATAAAATACTTTTTTGGTTACTTTTGCATAAACTTTATTGTTTGAATTTAGTTATTATTGTCTTCTGATAATTGACTATCCTCATTACCAGTTCTCCTTTGGTTCTCTTAGCAGGGTTGATTACTTATAGTCATTCTTGTATCTTATGCTGGCATGACAGCACTAGACAGTATCAGCATTGTGACCATGCAGGAACAGAATAGATTCTCAGAACACTTGATACCAGAGTGGACAATGATTATGAATTTATGGTCTTGCTACCAAGTAACATTGCCAAGGTACCTGATAGATAGGCTATTTGGAACTGGTTTCATTTCTTCTTCAAGAAATAATAATAAAAAAATCTTCAGGTCAGATATATCACAGTTCCAGGGAATGTGGTGTAGGTATGCTTCTGTTGCATGGCAGTGTTTTTTGTAGACCATTTTGTTTGATGGGTGAGGTTGTTCTCCTGTTTGCTTTTTTCCTACTTCCCGTGTTTATTCCTTTTCTCAGAGACATGGCTACTGCACTTTGGGAGAAGCTTTTAATCGCCTGGATTTTTCAAGTGCAATTCAGGACATCAGAAGGTTCAATTACGTGGTCAAAGTAAGCTCTTTATTTTATATGTTTTTCTTTACAAATGTGTTTGCTGATAGGCCCACGCATACAAAAGTTGCACTGATAGGTCTGTGTAAATATCCTGTATATATATGTAACTTATACTGCGTGAAGCAGCTGGACTTCTACTTGAAACAGAATAATTCTTCTATTGTGAGAACTAGTTATATTCTTTTGTGGAAGCCTTCAGCTTAGGAAGGATGGTGATGGCCAGTGTTCTGCTATATATTTACAGTGAAACAGTGGTAGATCCAGTTGTTGCTCTATCTCAGTAATGAAATCTCTTTAAAGGAAAATAATTCCCCTACAAACAAAAATAGGAAAGCAAGGTAACTCTTAAGTACAGTAACTCTTAAGTACATGGACTAGACGTAATACTTGTCAGAACAATATTTGATGTGTAAATATTCTTCAGTTTCTTCTACAGCTTCTTAATAGCGTGATTAACTGTATTACTGTTTTTCGTTAGACAATTCATCTTTGTTAAAATCCCATGTAACCTAATTGTATTCCAGCAATTTTATTGAAGTTGTCTTTTAACAATAATATAGTGGCTTGAAGTTTATAGGAAAAGTACGTTGTGTAAATACCATGATTCTTTCTTCTTGCAAAGGCCCTTTCTCTGTTTTAACTGGTTTTTGTGGGGACAGATCTAGTCTTGAGGACAAAGGGTCTGAAACCATGAGTGTAGGGAAGTCCTATCATCCCTTAACTTTCAAGATGTCTGCCTACTTGAAATGATGCTCCAGGCCCTTTGTCATCTTTGTGGCCTTCTGCTGGACTCTCCAGGAGATCCCTGTCTTTTTTGTACCAGGGAGCCCAGGACTAGATGCAGTACTCCAGGTGAGACCTGACCAAAGCAGAGACTGGGAGGAGCACCTCCCTTGACCTGCTGGCCGTGTTCCATTTATTGCACCCTAGGATCCCACTGACGTTGGCCACCAGGGCTCACTGCTGGATTAACGTGCTAGTTATGCATGAACACAGTAATGACTAGTTTTGTGTGGTGGGCTGCTTCTTGTGTTCAAGGATAGAAAGATAAAGTTTTGTTTTAGTTTATTCTTATATATCAGCTCATACTGAGTATCTCTGCTTGAATCCCAGATTGCCAAGGTGATCCACTTTGAATCTCCAGCTAAGTAACCACCTTCAACCATTGTCAAAAGTTAATACCAGTGTCTGTTCAAGACCCTAGTGGTCTCAGTGGAGGTTTTCCTATACTTGTTATGCTGTAATGTAGTAACAGTTTTTTAGCTTTTCAATGATTGGTATGGATGGCCTTATCAGAAGGTGTTTCTATTTGGATAAACAGGTGATCCACTTGACATTATAATCTTGAGGCAACATAAGACGCAGCTATACATGTATCACAAGGATGAACTTGTTAGATCCTTGTACTCCTGCACCTGCTAAAACAGTCTTACTCCTTATATATTAACCTTCACTGAAAACGTCTTCATTAAAATCAGCTGGGTGGAATTTTTCTTGGATTTGATCTGCAGTTTAAGTAATATGACTTTAAATAAGAAATGTGTGTACTTGAACTGGCAAACTGCCTGAGACTTCTAGGTGTTCTCTAAACTGTTAATCAAATTAAAAACCCCTAAAAATACTGAGAAAGGTCCTGATATCTAGTCTCAAAAGCTATAAAAATAGATTAATTGTCTTTAAATACATCAGGAGATATTTTTTCCTTTCACAGCACATAATGTTTTGTCAGGGAACATGCAGAGAAGCCAGAAGGAGTGTTATTAAATCAGGGAGAGAACAGGTGTATTCTCCTCTTCCAAAGGAAAATTAATGGTGAATGTAGTGTCAACTCAGTGTTTTGCAAATGAAGATACAAAGTATTCTTTGGCAGGCTTAGCCTTTGTGCACCCTCTGTGCCAGTAGTTGATGCCCTCCTACAAAGCATAGCTGTGCAAGCTCGTGTTTAGAGTACTCTGTGGGGAATTGCAGTTTCTGCTCCCTGCTTTCCATTTCTGATGCATTGGGAACTTTTATTCTGAGCGATGTTATGAATTGCAATTGCAGAACTTGGTGCTATATTTTCAAACTTTGCAATACCATCCTGACATTGAGACCTTCCTTATAATTGATCCTTAGTGACTTTTTTTGTTGTTGAAGAGGCAATCCTTATCAGCTCTTAAACCAAATCAGCACAGATCTTAAGAATAGAGAAGGGCCTGCTTCGAGGAGTTAGAGCTTGATATTCATGCATGGCAAGAACTTCATCCTCTCAGTTTCTTTCATTCAGACTATTCCTCCTGTTCTTAATACTGTTCTGATTGTAGCATTTCCAGAGAGAATCATGTGGATGGTTGCTATATGTTATGGGAAAGATACCAATGCCAGAAATGAATACTGTTCCTTCTTAAATTACTGTGGTTTCCTCTACTAAATGTAGGAGGGATACAGCAGTCTCATGCTTCCCTTTATGTAAAATGGCACATTTCCCTTCATGAGAAGGAAGTAGCATATTAGGTCGTCATGCCTGAGTTCAGCCAGTGTGACAGTTCACTCAAACTGGAAGTCAGGTACCTGGAATCAGTTCAGAGTGATGTTTCTGGCCAGTGAATATGTCAGGAGAATCAGGACTCAACTACTGTGTTGTATTGCAATTTCACAAACACAAATTTTCTGTTTTGTTACAATTTATGAAGATCAGATTTCCTGTGCTCTGTGATAGAGATATGTGCTTGATTTGTATAGTGTTTTGAGAATATATCTCTCAGTGAGTTGGTCATGGGATTCCAGTAGTAATGCTTAAAGCTTCCTGCATTTGTCCTACTTTGTTTTCCCAATTTTATAGTTCCATTTTTGTGAAATACAATTGCAGTGCTCCAGGTTGTTGTAAGCAAATGTATGTAAGCTGAATGAGTCTGATCTTTTATTCTGTCTTCTGACTTTTAATTCTTTGTCACAGCTTTTGCAGCTAATTGCGAAATCCCAGTTGACATCACTGAGTGGTGCAGCACAGAAGAACTACTTCAACATTTTAGACAAAATTGTGCGGAAAGGTAAACTGAGGCTTTCATAATCTGCTTGTTCAGATGCCCTAGAGATACCTACCATCCAGTTTGAGAAAAGTAGTTTTTCTGTTATTGAATCGTGTGTTGAAACAGATGAGTGAAGTAAAATGCCAGCTAAATTCTGTTCAGAAACAAACTATTGTCTGCTATTAAATTATAGTCGTTATTAAACGTGTTATCTGTTAGATGAAACAATTGTGGTAAGCTTAGTAACATGATTGGTTTTCAATGTGCACGACACACTAAGGTCAAAAGTACATAGCTGCTTTTATGTATAGTTTATTTTAAAAAGTTATCACATGATATTGATCAGGCTTTTGTGGTAACCACACTAAGTGGAGGTAACGTACTGTCAGCTCTGAATAGAAAGAATTTGAATTTGTAAGTTAGTTGGTGTTGAGTTCACAGAATGCATAGTATGATGCTTTAATCAAACTTGCTTGTGATTTTTAAATTATTCACCTTTTATGGAACAGCATTAATGAATGTGAGAGAGAGGATGAGGCAGGGCAGCGATTTTCACACAAATAGTTATCTTGAGTTAATTTAAGCTGATTATATTGGTTTGGTAACTGAGATAACAAAAAATTGTATCTGGTTTTGTTTTTCTAGTCATGGAAGACCATCATAACCCACGATTAATCAAAGATCTTCTACAAGATTTGAGTTCCACTCTCTGTATACTGATCAGGGGAGTAGGAAAATCTGTTCTGGTAGGGAACATTAATATTTGGATGTGCCGATTAGAAACCATCCGCTTGTGGCAACAGCAACTAAAAAACCTTCAGATGAACAAGGTATGTTGTTAAATTATGCTTGTGGAGGAGGGGAGAGACGAGAGAGAGTACACTAAATGTGGGTTTATGAATTTAAAAGAACAAGACTTCAAATGTGTTCTAAATAGATGAGCTCAGCAGAAAGCAGAGATTTCTCCAGCAAGTAGCTTAAAGTGATAAAGTAATATGAGTTACTAACACCTTGAGACAGAAGCCTGCTTCAGATCACTGTTGTTTTTGGAGAAGTAATGAGATTCCTGAAATGGAAATTGTTCCTAATATTTTAATAGATTCTCTCTGATGAGGGCTGGTATCATAGCTATACTACAGTTTTCTGGCAGATGTGTAGCTGTAATTCTTTTTCTCATCCAGAGAACTTTAAAGATGTTTCCCCAAGTATTCAGGTAGAGCTGACAAAACATAAATTTCTGATACTGAAGTAAATATTCTAGTACTAAAAATGCAAACCTAAGGTGAATTTTTTTATTTGGACCAGGAAGAGAAAAAGCAGAACATAGGAATAACAATTCTACAATTGTATTCGTTAGCACAGTTGCTTTTTGTGAAAAAGGATAATGATTTTAGCATCTGGACTGTGATCATGGAACTTGATTTAAAGTATATGGTATAAACTCTTCCAAGTTTTTTTTTTTGTTTTTTTTAAGTGGAAACTTCTGAAGATAAGCAGGGAACTTGTGTTTTCAGGCTTAGCCTGTCGGGGGCACTTCCAAAAGAAATGCTCCAAGATGTTGCATGTAACAGCTTTCATCTTTGAAATTGCTGCATGTGCTGGGCATCTGAATATGTCAGCAACTTTAGAACAAAAAAAAAGAAATTGGAAGCCTGATCTCAGCAGTTCTTATGCCAGCCAACCAAAACAGAGTTTGAGAGATGCTACAGTTGTGATGGTACTTTCCAGCAGGCCACTGCCATCTGAGCTGTCCTACATTGGTTGAAATAACTGATGAGAAATCTAGCGTTTGTAGTGAGCACAGCAATAGTCCCAGGGGTGTTTGTAACAGATGACAGTGTGGAAGACTTCATCTGTAAGTGAGATGAATGGTGGTGAAGTAAACAGATGTGAAGTAGTGGCTGCCGGAGTTCAGCTGCGGTGGGACCAGTGCTCCTTGGCAGGGCAGCTCCACTAGGTGGGGCCGGCAGCCTCCATCCTTTGCCTGGCAGCAGGGCCTCCAGTGCTCTCCAGTAGCACTGCAGGTTCCAGGGAAAAACTTCTCTGTCATCTTTTCAGCAAGCTCATCCTTTAGATTAAATCATGCGTGAGTTACGCTTACCCCATAGAAGAAAACTTTTAGCAGAGGCGTAGACTCTTGTGGAGGACTTTCTCAGTGCTCTGATCTGTCTCTTCTTGCAGAACTGCTTGTGTGTGTTACCAAGGGAGCTATTTCCAGACTTGAGAGATGAACTTACATTATGAAGACAGATGCAAAAGAAAGCTTTCTTTTTTTTCTACTCTTCAGTCCTATATTTTGTGCTGCATTCTGTACTCCTCGTGAGAGAAATTCACATGCTGTTTCCTAATAAGAATTGAGAAACTTATCCTATAATCACTTCAAACTTTTTTAATCTACTATTCAAATTATCACACGACTAACCTCAATGCTTTTGCTCAATGGTTTTGTACAAATAAGAGCTGAGGTATCTCTAAGGATTTTATTGTACCTTTTATTGTCAAGCTTTATTTTAGCTAAGTTTTCAACTCTTCATTCCAGCAAGTCAACAATGGTCTTACGCTCAGTGATCTTCCTCTGCATATGCTGAGTAACATCTTACACAGATTTTCTGATGGCTGGGACATTATTACATTGGGTCAGGTGACCCCAACTTTGTACATGCTCAGTGAAGACAGACAGTTGTGGAAAAAACTCTGCCAGTACCATTTTGCAGAAAAGCAGGTAATAATCATTTGCATAAATGTGAGCCCCCCCTTGCTGTGTGACACACAAATGAAGTGTGAACTTACAAGTGTGACAGCTTGTGAAAATGGTGCTTTTTATCTGTTGGTTTTTTAATGTGATTCATCTGAAAAATTGTTTTTGACAGGTTTAGGGTAGCTATTCCCTTTATCCTAAGCTTTTTTTTTTTTTCTATACAGTCCCAACAAATGTAGTAGAGGTGATGATCTGCCATTTTCAGTATCTAGAGTAAAATTTGTCTTACTTAATCAAGGTAGGCAGACAGAATTAATTGCTTGGACATGAAAATATTCTGTTTTATGTCTAACTGATTTGTTACTATGTGGTCAGTGACTGGCATTTTTTGCCATTTAAAAAAACACATTTAAAAAAATTAATTACAAGTATAGTTGGAAAGGTACAAACTCCCTTATGGATGACCCCAGTAAGAATTTGAGTAAGAAGAGATGCTTTAGAGTGAGCATCATGGAAAATGTAGTCAAAGACAAGCTGAGGGGGTGGGGGGAAGTTCAAGCTGTATGTAACAGTTGAATGTATTTTGAGGTTAGATGAAGTAAGGTGGTTTGAACAGTGACAATAGTTGGAGAGGAACCTGTTTCACTAAGGTAACACTGGGAAAAAATAATTTAAGTATTTCAGCATTATGAGCATAATGAACACTTCTGCACAGCTTTGTCAGTGCATTCCTAAATATTAACATTTTAATTAGGTTACTGATAAAATGAAACAAACTATATCAAATGCTGCTTTCTCTGAAGAGTGTGGTACCTTAATAGCTACAGAGTAGTGTTAGATTGCATAGGAGAGGAGGAATGGTATATATGTTGAACCATTTGAAACAACTACAATAAATTGTTTGATATCTAAAGAGCACTTTTGGGGGGGGAAAAAAAAAAAAAAAGAATTCCACACAGGGAAGCTATTGGGAAACAAAGTTTAACAAATCACAAAGGCAGTGCTGTTGTTTGCCATATGGCACTGTTCTTGTGAGTGAAGGAAGCACATAATGTATTAGCAATAATCCAAACTGAGTGGAATGTGAAGTCTTAACAAATGCTGTTATGCATTACTTACTCTTTGTATGCAGGTATGCCTTCAAGTAATTAATCAGTCACTGACTATTGCTGTGCTTCTAGAAATTTCATAGAATGTGAAAATACTCATTTATGTCCTTTTAAAGATGAAGGAAATGTTGAAATTAATACTTACTATCTTAATAAAAATGAATAGTAATCCACAATCACTGATGGAACAGGAGGGAATGGCCTCAAGGTGTGCCAGGGCAGGTCCAGATTGGATACTGGGCAAAATTTCTTCTCAGGGTGGTGGAGCATTGGAACAGGCTGCAGGGATGTGGTATAGCTGCTGTCCCTGGGGCATTTAAGTACCCCTTTCCTTAAGGACATGGTTTGGTGTGCAGTGTTGGTGGTAAGTGGACAGTTGAACTCGGTGGTCTTAGAAGTCCTTTTTAAGCCTAATGCTTCTTTGATTCTCATTCCTGAGGTGTTTTTTTTAAATGTATGAAATTTATGCCTCTAAATATTGTTTTTATTATGCAGTTATTGACAATTAGAATCATTACTGAGTTAGAACAGCTGTGTATGACCTATTTTTTCTTTGCAAATCTCTTCCTATTTTTAGATTCAACTTTTTTGTGGCTAGTTATCTTGCTACTTTTCAGAAACGTATGATGTCAGATTATTGACTTCAAAGAATTCCAATTATAACACTTCAGCTTCTTTTCTTAGTCCTTTACCTGATGTGACTGTTCTTTCACTATTTTAAAGGAATGTATTAATTTCATGTTCAGTTTTGTAGGCATTTGATTCTGTCAGAGAAGGGTCACATTGACTGGAAGCTGATGTACTTTGCACTTCAGAAATACTACCCAAAAAAGGAGCAGTATGGAGACACCTTGCATTTCTGTCGGCACTGTAGTATTCTGTTTTGGAAGGTAAGATCTTTGAAATACATAAGCAGGAATTGGTTCAAACAGTTACTGATGATTACCTGGAAAGGAAAATGAGATCACCTTATCAACTTCATGTGAAAGGTGATCAGTCAATTCGTATGTAACTTTAACGTATAAAGCTTTCATATTACATTAGTATTGAATTCCAGACTTGTTCTTTATTTAGCATTTTTCTCCTGATATCTGATAACCTTAATGCTTAAAAAGTACAAGGAAAACTGTCACATGGAAAGAGCTGCAGTCTGTGTTGCACTGTATTTCTTAATATTATGCAAAGCTGCTTAAAACTTCTATGGTGTGACATTCTGTTTATGGCATCTCTTTCCTCATGATGGCACGGCAGTCAATGTAAGTGTAATAACTTACTCCTGTGCATTCCTACCACACTGGTATAAAACTGAGTATCTTTGTATTCTTGCTTCTGTCCCACATGTAACCCTGAGGAATGTTTGAAACTTGATTCAAAGTACAATTATAACTGTGAAGCATTCTGTCTTGCGAGATGGTTTTTGTTTTGTAGAGCATTTTCCTATTTTGCTCTTGCATGAACTGATAGTTCTGCTTTTACTTTCTGTATACATACCATTATTTAGCCTTTTAATCAGTCAGATGTCTTTAATTTTGCAGCTCAAAAACCACATACGTGTGGTGCAAGTGGGTAAGAAAAAAGTAAGAAACAGTTCAGGAACCTTAATCTTGAAATATTCATCTTCTGGTTCACAGAAATTAGTTACTCTTGTCCTCTTTCTGTAATTTTGTTGCATATCAGTGGTAAGCTTCATTTTCTGTATAAATAATGAGATTGCTGAACAGGATGAGCAGCACAGAAATAGCATGGTACAGAGAATGTTGTTTTAAATCTGAGTGTTTTTGACATCACAGGAGCCCTCCCAGTAAGTCTTAATGTTGTCCAATATGTAGGGCATGGGTGTCCAATCTTTTGGTTTGCCTAGGCTGCACTGAATGAAGAGGAATTGTCTTAGGCTGTGTATATGTAGGTAACTCTGAAAGTTAGGTTTGATGGCAGTAGTTTCAATTCTTAAGTTCTCAAGATCCCAATCAGATTTTTGATGAAATTCTTCCTGTGCTTCATCCTTAAAAACAATTGTTTACAAATGTATGTACTACCACAAAGCAGTGACATGAATGACTGTGAAGAATATTTGTCTCTCTGAGATAGGGCTTACAGAAACATGTTGATCAGAAAGACACAATCAGATTTTTTGAGTTAAATATCTGATTACAACTCTGTATATTCTATTTGAAAATTTGCAGATAATACATTTATGTTGATTGAAAATGGAGTGGCAAAAATAACAAAACCTATATTCAAACTGTTTTATCACAATGGAAAATAGGGCTGCATAATTTTTGCCCTGAATAGGAATGTGTTCAGCCAGTATATCAAGGTCAGCATGTAGTATATACACAAATAGTGGGCATTTCTGGTATCAGACTTGTTTGGGTTGTCTGCCTTTACTGTATAATGCTTTCTGCAGTACATCTGTCTCATTCTGTTTTTAATACAGTTGAACATTATAGGGATGACTAAGTACTTGAAATCATTTATCATCAGAGGCCACGTGATAGTAAGAGGCAGTGGATCTCTGCAGACAGATATGGCTACCTTGACTATTTCAGTTTATTGCTGGCACAGTAGCATCTTCTCTGTGGATTTGTATTTTTAATGAAACGAGAGTGAGCTGTTAAAGGTATTTTGGTTTGAGGAGTATCTAATTATTGATTACCTTTGCAATACTGACAGCCTCATGCTGGAGATCTGGGTAGGTCTTAGGTACCGTGTGGCTATAGATTGATTTTTGATGATTCTGGAGCAGGTGGTTTGGAACTGAATTATTACCCTGAGAATAGCAAAGCAAATAGCTTTCTTTGTGGGATTCATTGATCTGATTCATTGCCTCTTAGAGGAGGCATTGAAGAAGGGAGGGACGAATAGTTTGGGAGATGTGCCATGTCAGGAGAGGGTGGAGAGCACCACTTGAGGAGAATGTGGGAGCCTGCCACAAGGACAGCCAAGCAAGGGAATGATTTGTCCAAAGAAGTTGAGCAGTTTCCATCCCGGAATTTTCTGGAGACGTGACTGTATAAAGGCTCTGAGCAAGCTGGACTGATTGCAGAGCTGGCTCTGCTTTGAGAAGACTGGAATGAAGACCTTCAGGCTCAATTATTCTCTGAGCTTGCATTTGGTTTTTGCTTCCCCAGCTCTGAGATTCTAAGCCTTGAATACTTGATCAGATCAGCCCAGAAATACTTGATCAGGCTGAAAGATGGTTAGAAGAACTGATCTCTGCACAGTTGGTGCACTTATTGGCAGAGATGAGAGGAGGTTAAATCACTGCTCTGAAAAAAAATCCTCAGTTTACAGTGGCAAGGCAACGTGAGCAAAGCAGCACTAGTGTTGCACTGAATTGTATGGAGGGGAAAAATAGTTCTGCTTTTTCAGACACTTGTCTGTCTCTTTTCCCATGCTCTTTGAACAAGGATGAGAAGCAGAGTGCAGGGGCACGATGATGACATGAATAGACTGACTTCTGTCAGTTGTAGCAAAACTCTGTGCTAGGTGACAATATTTCTTAGTTGTTTCTGGCTTTACCAATTCATTCAAGCTTCAGTATCCTGCTTTATTATGCAGATTATAAAATGGACTGTCAGCTGCTCATATGCACAGAGGTAATGTACACACTTATTTTCAGCTGAAGCTTTTATTCTTAAATACTATTGGATGTAAAACAAAAGAAAAAATCTTAGAAGAACAAGTCCTTTTGAAAGAGGGAAAAGTAGCAAGCTTTTGAATCTTGAAACAAATGAAAACGCTATTTAGATAGCTTATAATGTAGAAACTTAGTTTCTTTTTCTTTCTTTCACTTGAAAAATCAGACAGTTTTTGCTTTCAGGGGCATTCAGAAGAACATCAGGCAATGAACTGAACGCTTCTTAGATTGCAGTTGCTTCTCCCCCTCACCCTGTCAAGAACAATGTAAAACATTGGAATAGTTGCAGAGGAAAATTCTGCAGGATGAAGATTAGAATTTCTTTTAATTTGGATGCATTAAAGCTAGGAAGGAATATAACTGTTCTCCATGAAGTCCTAGAGACAGAAGGGGTGGATAAATACTGCTACGTAGGGGAATTTAAGCTAAGTGGCAGCATTGACATAAGTTGAAGAAACCAGCCATGGGTGAGCTTATTCTTGAGAGTTAAGTTTGTAAGAACCAAAGCAGCAAGGTTGTGAGATAGCTACAGGTAGGCTTGTGCTTTGTTACTGAGAATAATTTGCATCTGTTTAAGAAATTGATGTCCTTCATTTTGTGTCCTTTGAAAGAAAGCTTTGCAGGAAAAAAAGGACTGGAGACTAGTGAACTGAACTGGCAAGCAGTTGGATTTGGGAAGTAATCCTTTTTTCCATGTTTCAGGGTGTTACAGTCATCTTCAAGAGTGCTCAAGAAGCAGGATTTGAGGCATTTGAATTGCTGTATTTTAAAACTTCTGACCGTAGTAATGCTTAAAACTGTAAGGCGACTCCTAAATTCATCATACAAAAGGATCTGTTGTAATGGAGGGAATGACTGTAGGAAGCTTTGAGAAGTGTCATGTTAGCTTTGAGAAGTGAGTGCTTGTCCACACTAAGTGAACAAATGTGTGGTTTCAGTGCTGTAGAACTACAAACAAACTACTTATGGCTGGTAATACCTCTGAGTGCCTTTTATGTACAGCATTTATATAAATGCTATTATATATACTATTTCATACTGTGCTATTTGGTTCCACCAGGTAACACTGCCATTGTAATTTATCTTCTTAGCCAGCTCAGTTTATTATAGCCATCTCTGGGGTAGCTGTAGAAGTTGAAATAACTCTTGCTTTTAAAATACTTCCAGCGTTATGTAACACTGTAATTGTGTTCTGTAAGTGATGTTTCATACTTGTTTTTAGCCCTTCTTAGGGTTTGTGCTGACTTTTGGTTCTGTAACTGCTTGTGATTTGCCACAAGACAATTCTGAAGTGACACATAAACCTTAGCTTCAGTAAACTTTAACTCTGCTTCTTTTACTTTATGGCTCTCCTTCCTGCTCCTTGTTCACGATTTCAAAGGACTACCATCTTGCTTTGTTACTCAAGGTATTTCTTTCACGTCTCATCTGTTTTCAGTGCTCACTAGTCTGTAATGTGAATACCACGTTCATTTCTATTTGTTTCTTTTTTTTTGTTTAGCAGGAATGATTTTTTTCATGTCCCTATTCGATAAAGCAGTGGTGACTTTCATTCTGTTTTTTCATAATCTTTATTTTTCATTACTGCTGTATTGCTGTTAAAACTGGAGACTGTTATTCAGCATCTAATGAAAGTGTAACGTGTTACTGAAATACACTAAGAAATAGTCTCATTTATTTTGTGTGAAACACTTATGTATCTAATTTGGTATTGAAATCTGACAACAGTAATGCAATCCTCAAACATACTTTTAAACAAAGGTACTAACATAGAATAAAATCCACGTGGAATGCTGTAGTTACACATACTCTTATGAAAAGCAGTTCCCAAGACAGGGCACACAGGACTGAGGAAGGTGATGGAGGCAATTAATGATGTTTTATCAATGAAGAGATGGTGGAAATAATTACTCAGAAAAGGACTAGCTCTCAGGTTGTCATGGGAGCTCCATAATTTGCAATCATGATTAAAGTCAGAGGAAGAAAACAATTACACTTGTCAGTAAACTTCCTGGTGAATTCTTCTGTTAAAGCTAAAACAGAATTCTAAATGAAGCAGATATATTGAAAATCAATCTGACTTTAATTATTCTTCATTAGTGTTAGTAAGCGTAATTTCAAGGGAAAGAGTTTTTTGGAAAGAAATGGATGTGAAGACAGGATGCTTGTGATTCTTTTCCATCCACATCACTTTGCTACTGTAGAATTAGTTTCCATTTTTAATAACTTAAATCAGCTCCTTGCTTTTTTTTAATGGAGATTGTTATTGGATCTAAAAAAAACCAACCATAAGTATAAATAAGCTCAAAAGAAGGGTAAATCCTAACATCTTTCTCAGAAATCTCATTTTTATGATGTTCTGTTCCTGGAAACCAGGAATTTCTAGTCATGGTTATGACAAGATATTAAGTATCATTATTAGAGGAGACATTAGCAACTACCTTAGAGAATGTTTTTCTGGCATAACATTTGCATGGAAGGTGAGCAGAAGTACTTCCTTTCTCATCAGTTCCTTCCCTACATGGATTAGACTTCAGGTAGGACTGCCTGTTTCTTTCATTCTGTTTTCCCCATTAATTGAGAGAGCAGCTGGCTCTTAAATGATACTAAAGCAAGTATTAAAAGGTGTGGAAGGTCGAGGAGATACTGCATGTTATTTTTGTGTAGTCATCTATACTTTTAATGAAAAAACATACATACATTATCAACAGATAATAAATGCATATATGGAGTAATTTCCATTGGGAAAAGCAGTGTTATTTCAAACATATACTTGGCCTATTCCACTTCAGTATTACAAGTCTATGGTAGGGAGTATGACATCATTAACAAACTTATGTGAGGAAAATACCAAACAGGAAATGTTCAATTTCCAGGTTTTTCTATTAGATAAATTGTGTATAATTTCATTTCCCATGGAAATAGAAGGAATGAAGACTTCAGTGGTTTTTGATCTCCTCACTCTAGCTTTCTTGCCCTATGTGGTAAATTTGTTGACACTGGAAAAAGGAGAGAAGCCTCTTAAAACCTGGAATGACAAATTCTGAGCCTTACAGTGTTGATTAATCAAGAAATTTGTTTAATCTCTATCTAACTTTGAACTGTCTGGAGCCATCTCATTACAACTCAATTTCATTCCTGTAAAGGGGTCCATGTAAGGTGCAAAATCAAACATTGAAATTCACCATAATTCATAACTGTCTGATTATTTAAAATTCATTGTATTGGATTCAGTTTTCCAAAGTGTTAAAGGAAGCACGAGGTTTGGTGAATCTGTAATGAGAAAACCTCACTGAGAGTGTTTACAAGGATGGATAGTGATAGGACAAGGGGGAATGGTTTTAAACTGAGACAGGGAGGTTTAGGTTACATGTCAGGAGGAAGTTCTCTCACCCAGAGGGTGGTGAAGCACTGGAACAGGTTGCCCAAGGAGGTTGTGGATGCCCCATCCTTGATGGCATTCAAGGCCAGGCTGGATGTGGCTCTGGGCAGCCTGGTCTGCTGGTTGGTGATCCTGCATGTAGCAGGGGGTTGGAACTAAATGATCATTGTGGTCCTTTTCAACCCAGGCCATTCTATGGTTCTGTGATTTGACATTTCCAGTTCAAAAGCTAGTAGATTAAATTGACCTTTCAGTGTGCTACAGAACACAATCTCTAGCCTTAAAGTAATGGCTGCACTTTTCCCAGGCTGTTTTAGAAAGCTGTGGTTTAAGCTGTCATACCATGGGTTGAAGGTGACCCAGCTGCTTGTGAACTCTGCCTTCCATAGGGCAGCTCAGTTCCTTTTTGTTGTATGAGATTCCACATCTTTCCTTTATCCATTTTGAATGGGTTTGATTTCTGTGCTCTCTATCACATCATGACCCATTGGTGTAATTTCATGAGACAATTCCTCACTTTGCACTAATTTGTACGCCCTGCCCATCTCCTTATAGCTGCCCAGGTAGAAAAGTGATTTCAGCTGTGGGAAAGATGGGAATGAAAGAGGAGAAAAATGTTGGAAAGAAAATGACAGAACTTCTGTTGGCCTGACCATCAAACATACTGCTCACTGCAGGGAGGTGCCTGTTGCCCTTCACTTGGAAATCCAGGAGCTTGTACTTCCCTTGAAGTAGTGGTTGATTTCAGTTTTTCATTAGAGGCAAATTAAGTTCAGAAAAGTAACTAGCTCTTCAAATTGCATTTAATAAACTGTGTTTTTTAACTCCAAGAGCTCCAACTCAGGCTGTTTTTGAAGGGAGGAGAGTAGGTTTTCCTGAGATCTGGAGCTGTCTAACTAAACAGGCAAATGGGAAAGGCCTGTTTTCATAAGAGTTCAGTGTAAAAGGTTTGTGCATGTGTGTAGAACCAGTTACTGAAAACGCAAGCCTCTATCACTGTTTACAGTGTAAGCAGTTGCGTGTTGCTGTATGTGAATTTTTGCTTTCCTTCTTTAATTAAAAAGAATAGAGGGATCGTGGATATGAAGAGAAGCTTACGTATTCTCCTTCATTTTGCAGGATTCGGGACACCCCTGCACAGCCAGTGACCCGAACACCTGCCTCACTCCAGTATCTCCTCAGCATTTCATTGATCTCTTCCAATTTTGAGCTGCTCAGTAGCTGTTTTCCTGTGTTGCGGTCACTTTTTTTGTGAGGAGTCGGGCAGGACGTGTTATGCTATTTATGCAGTGTATTTGTTTTGTTGTGGCTCTAAATGAGATGGGGAGCTTATCAGGCAGGTGTACTTGAAGTGGTGTTTTTCAGCAGAGAAGAGCTGAGGAGAGGACATTAAGAACTCTTTGAAAAATCTGTTGATAATTTTAATCTCAATTTTAAATCCATTTTGATGCCTTAATAACTGGTTAAAATTATGTGAGGGAATTATGAAGATTTCATGAAGTTAAACTATCCTTCTACTATACTTTCAGGACCAAATGACTTTTGTTGTTGCTGATTGTTCTTCCTTCAGGCCACTGTTTCCAAAACATTTCCACGTAACTTGCACTGTTATAAAAAGCAGGCTAATAATTCCCTTGGAGTCAAACCAGTTACCAACAAGGCATTAATCATTGTGAGCTAGTGAATAAAGTGTAGCCGTGGGTGGACATACAAATAGAGGAAATTGACCAATTTTTATATATGTTATGCAAAAATATTTATTTTCCTAAGAGGACTTTATTAAATCTGTAACCTATCTCAGCATATTCCATAACTGAAAACAGAGATGGGGCTACTGGAAGTGACTTCTGTACTTGTTGCTACAGCTTTCCTTTATACTGCTCAGTATGTCTACAAATGCAACTGCATCAATTCATCTTCTAAGAAGAAGACAGCATTACTGGAATTTAATGACAGTGGAGTTGCCTGCTTCTAGACTACAGCAGGACACAGTGGGACAAACTGAGGCTCTAACCTGACTTTGCAAGCTGTGGAAATCTTGGAAGCTGGTCTGAGCAGGAGCACCTTCTGCTAGGTTAATCAGGAAATAAATTCCCTGGGAAGCATCTTATTCTAATCTGTAGTGCAAAAGGAATTGCCAAGCTTAAAGAGGTACAGGAAAAAAATTGCAGGAATTTTGGTTTTCTTGATGAAATTTAATCAATAAAAGGTAATGTACAGAAAAATAAAACTTACTCTATTCTGCAGTTCCTTGTTCTGAATCTAGTTTTGCACAGTGTAATAAATCATGTTTTTTATTACTCCTTCAAATCTGTCTTGCATAGAAATGAACCCATTTGAATTTTATAATAAGACTTTTCTATAGCCTGCTCTTGGTAGTAATTGGTAATGGAATGAGAAAAATGCAAGTAGTTCAAGTACTGTTGCTTTCCAGTAAAGACCGTATCAGCATTTGTTTGTCTAATGGGACAGATTGTTATTAGGCTGTGCAAGAAGAAGAGAGTATTTATTTCCTTGGAAGATAGTTTTATTCACTAAAATTTCAGTCATATACTACCCTTATCTACTGAGTTTGCTGATCATAAGATTTTCAACAGAGGGATTTGTAGTTAATTTTCTTCCTATTAAGCTGTTTGCTGTGGTTATTGTAACTTTAAATTGTGGAGCTGTGCCATTCATTCATAACAATGCTTAGCCTTGCAGCTGTTCAACCTGCCAAGGAAGCTGCAGCTCCTCTTTGTTCTTACAAATTGCTTTCCTGCTTAAGGGAGTATGTGTACCCTTGCAGTGGTTGGTGACTGCTATTCATCAATCACTTCTTAAAGATGGTTAAGGTTTTACTACTCTTTGTGGACTTTCCTGTAAGAATCTATATAACCACTCCCTGCTCACAAGAAAGGTCCTAATTAGTGCTGAGCTTTCCATCTAGCGTGCTTGTTGATGATCTCTAATTGAAGACCACCACCACCAGCATGTTACCTCTAGGGAAGCTGAAGATGCTGGGAGGGTCACCATGCTCCTGCAACTTAGCCTGATGTAGCCTGGGTCACGTTAGCCTCCTTGGAAGCAAAAGCATGCTGCTGTCCATGAGGTGCCTCAGCTCCAAAAGCCCGTAAAATGGCTTTTTGAACTTTTTTTTTTTTTTAATGTATTTGCTAACCTCAGAAACTGGAGCTGTGCAGACATCTCAGAAGCATTTAAGGGCAAGGCTATTACTCTTATTTTCTAATCTTATACAAAGAAGATATTGAGGGCAGAGTCACACTGTCAGCTGCATTAAAAGCTTTTAACACAGCAAAACTGAGCTTTGGAAGTAGATCTACAATCTATTTAAATATTTAGTGAGCTATTTCTTAGGCACAAAAGCTTTGTTTATCACAACTCTTGGAGTTTCACACAATTGGTAATAGATCATTCAGAATCCTGTATGTGGAAGTTCTGTAACCCACATGTAACAAACCAAGTTCTGCACAGCTTCTTAAACAGGTAGGGAAACTCAGTGCCTAAGAAGGCACTCCAGAAGGCTAGGGAGCAAACAGGATGCAAAGTCCAGCACCAAGATGAACTGAAAACTGTCTCAGGTGCTCCAATTTTGTTCAGAGAGAGACTTCTCTCCTGCAAGGCCAAGCATATAAACCTGGGAGCTTGCCTCCTGCGTGCTTACAGGAAAAAGTTGAAGAGGTGAGCTCGTTTCTCTCTTAAGTACATGAGAGTTCCTATTTTACCCTCACTCTTCATGGCTAAAACATTATTTTTCCAGATGCCTTGGTGCGGAAGCTGCATTTGAGGTGTGCCAGCAGAGCAAATCAATGCCATGTTCCACATCGCCCTGTTCAGCACCAGGCAGGGTGGGCTCTTCAGGGATCACTCCGCACATGGAGTGAGGTGCCCCACTCACCCTCCCTGGCCTTGTCCCATGGCAGCACCCACACAGCTGCAGAGCCAGCCAGTTTGGGGCACTGAGCCATGAGCCAGTGAGAAATCACTGCTTTTCGGGATAATGTTCATGGAACCCTCCTTCCTCAGCCTTTTCTGCTGAACCTACTCCACTTGCAGAGAATCATTCATTTCCTCCAGCCCACACTCAATTATTGGAAGGGTCACAGCACCATGACCAACACACGCAGAAGGATCCAGTGCACACCCAGTGTGACCAAGCGTGCACACCTCAGTGTGTCAGTAAGGGAGGGGGCTGAGGGACCACTCTGGGTGCTGGCCTTCATATCTACTTAAGGTAGGCAATTTAATATAAAGATATCAGCATTAAATAAAGAAAACAATACCTAATGCTTGGAACTAGTTGCTAAATTACAGCTCAGAATATTCAGGTATTAGCTAGCTCTGCTATTTGCTTTTGCCCACTGTGCTTTCAGCTGCAAGGTCCAGGTCCTGCTCCTCAGAAGATGGGAATGTAAATCCTACCCTTCTGCAAATTTCAGCAGGAGAAAGGTGACCTTCACAGCTTTTAGCACTGTACCTGAGGACAGGAAGGGTTCAGAACGTGGCAGAGGTCAGTACCACTAAGCCGGCGCTGCCTTCGATTCTCATGGCCCGCTCCCTTTCAGGCACTAAGCTGACAGTGCTTACTTCCTGCAGGTTTATGTGCCCATTCCTCTGCAAGTATGAATAAAACACGCTCAGCTTTTTACTTGCTCTACTTGATGGGTAGTCACTGTGCCTTCAGCTCAAAGCCCTTCTTACAATTTCCAGGGTGAACACAAAGAGCTGCTACTTAATTCCAAGTTTACTGAAATACTTCAGTTTTCAGATATGCTTTCCACCTGAAGGCTGTTTTTCTATAGTTTATAACCAAGTAATAAAGGAAGAATAATTTCATTTGCTAAAGCTTGAGGTACTTCCCTCCCTCCACTGTCAGACCCCATTTGCTCTCAGACAAGGTTCTTTTTAGACCATTTACAACCAGATACTTTTCAAGCTGTAAATCTGTATTCCGTTTTCTAACTTGACAGTATTCCTTTAAAACTTTCTTAATTTATCAAAATAATATTTTGGCAAAGGTACGCTTCAATATAATGCCAAAGTTCTAAAGTTGTGTGTAGCTGCTTATCAATACTTAGAAATATCTGAAAGGTCAGAGCCAAACGCATGAAGCCAGACTCTTTTTTTATGGTGCCAAGCAAGAAGACAAGGCACTGGCCATGAATTGGAACACAGGAAGTTTCATCTGAACATGAGAAAGAACTCCTTTACTGTGAGGGTGACGGGGCACTGGAACAGACTGCCTGCAGAGGTGGTGGAGTCTCCTCCTCGTGAGATATTCGAGACTGGCTTGGATGCCCACCTCTACAACCTGCTGGAGGAAACCTGCTTTAGCAGGGATTGGACTCAATGATCTCCAGAGGACCCTTTCAACCATTTCTGTGATTCTGATTGTGCAGAGCATCATGCTGGGAGCAGGAGGGGAAGCCAGGCACAGAGCCATCAAGTCCAAACAAGCCAAGTCTCAAGTAACACTTCCCAGATTGTCAGGTATACAGGTTGAAAGGCAGTAAAACACAAAGCAGCGAAGTGGCCACCAGCCTGTAATTCTTCCACTAAGGGAAACAAAAAAATATCCAGACATTAGTGAGGAATCATCAGAATCATGTGAGATACCAAAAAACATAAACGAAAGACAAATGCTGAAAGCCAGCCTAATCAATAGATTACGAGCACACACTGACCAGAAGTTAAATTAATGAGAAATTAGTTATGGGGAAAGTTCACTTGGACAACAACAAAGAGACAAGAATCAGAAAACGTCCCACACTTACTGAGATATTCAAAGGGAATTTAATAACTGAGAGCTAAAGCAGAGTCACAGACTGGCTGAGGTTGGCAGGGCTGTCTGGATCCATCTGGCCCAAATCCTGCTCTAGCAGACACCCAGAGCAGGGTGCCCAGCACCACATCCAGGCAGTTTCTGAAGCTCTCCTCCTGTGTTTGTGCCCACTGCTTTTGTCCTTGACACTGGACACAGCAATAAAGAGCTCGTTTCCATCCTCTTTGCATTCTCCCCTATGGGCATTGATGGGATGCCTGGAGCCTCCTCTCCTCCAGGCTCAACAGTCCCAGCTCTCCCAGCCTCTCCCTATAGCACTCCAGTTCCCCGATCATCTTGGTAGCACCCTGTTGGACAAATTAAGTCTCATCTATAGAAATGGTAATGCAGATTGAATCTGGAGAAGGTCTTGCCATGGGTTATGCAGCACTAGTCTTCAAGGCATCTCCATCCCTGAAAAGATAGCCTAGACACCAAGACCTACATCTTGTACCTGTGCACAGGGGACTTCCTTCCCAGCTGGTCACTACAGCCAAGGATTGTATTGTTTAATGGGAAAACCTGTTTTAATGGGAAAAACTGTGTGAACTGGGAGCTCAGCTCCTGCGGCATAACCTCATGACCAGCTGCTTTGCCACAGCACTTGGCCCAGCAGGCAGCAGCACGACAGCCATGCTGCACAGACATGGCAGAACACCTCAGGAAACATGGGACAGCCGTGGCTTATCTTCTTGTTATAAAAACCCACCGGTGATATTTTCTTTTCCCTTCACCCAGCAGTGATTTATGAGAATTTCTTCAGCTGTACCAACAGACACACAAAGGATTACAGGCACCACAGGGCCCAACTCCTGCTAAACCTCCGTAAATGCCTGTGACTACACAAAGGACTTTATATATATATATATATGGCAGACAATAGGATTAGTTGTACCTTAGTCAAGCAATGGTACATTTAAAAATTGAATAAAAATTAAAATAACTAATTTTCAAATGAATCCTACGTAAAGCGTAACTGCATCTGCAGTATGACTTCTGGCAGTTTTGGATATCTTGTGCTTCATCCTATCAAACAATAGTTTACTTCCTAATGGGAAGTGATGCTTGATTTGTTTTCCTTTGTTTGTCCTGTCAAATGTTGGCAGCCAAGTTTCTGCCCAAATGTTCAAAAGATAAACTGTTTACAGGCATGCAACTTGAGGGCAAGTCTGCTACAAATGGGTGTCTGTCAGGAGAGAAGCAGCAGCGATTTGCACAATCACAGGGTCTTGGCATGTGTGACAAAGAAAGCCTTAGCTGCCTTAGTTGCCAGTAAGGAACAAGTACAAAAACAAAGCAAGGAATAGTTAATATTATCCTGCACATATATTTGGATTCCGCATAAACATGACTCCCTTCCTTTCTCCAGAAAAGACATTTTCCTCTGTCTTTCCAATACGAGGAGCAGTTAGCAGTGTAATCCTGGTGAGAACTTGAAGCCCCTGAGGCAAACAAGATGTTCAAAATAATACACTGGAGGTTTTCACAGGAAGGTAAGAGAAGCTGAAAGCTGAAAGGATCGATTCTGTTTCAAATCTGAACTTTTCTACTATACAACCCCAAATAATTATAACAGCCAATTCTTGGAGAGAAGTATTCAACCTCAGCTGCTCAGTCAGCCTTCTCAACACGGCGTGTGAGAGGTACCAGAAAGCAAAACACCACCATTATTTTCAGCAGTGGACAAACAAGTCTTGCAGAACACAGACACTCATTTCTCTCTGCAAAGAGTAATGCTCTTGTTTTTTTTTCTTCCCCTCCAATTGAAAGCTCATATTTCAAAATGCATTATTAAGCTTTCATTAGTGTTATTTAGTTCTGTACAGCTCAAGAATTTCAGTGCTCGCCAAGCTTTCACCAGATGTAATGCACTTGAAAAGAATACAGCAGCTTTCTAGCAGCTCATACAGTAGCTTTCTAGCAGCTCATAGTAAACACTGGAAACAGAATTTTCTTCTTAAATACAGCACAAGTATTCCTTTACTCAGTACCAGCAGTACAAAGTTGTAAATATCTTATGGAAAACTTTCCTTATGCTTCATTTCTTGTTGTATATTTCATATCATTCTCCATTAATACTGTTTTCATCCCTACTTCATCTTTTTCTTTAAACTCTTCATTGCTTTGCAATGAAGCAGCACCTCTTTTTCAGTGTTACTGTGCTGATGGAGGCCACAATAAATGCAACTCTGTTTTTTGAGTTGTACATCTTCGCGTGGTCAGCCTCTCTGCACCATTCCATGTCTTGTATGGCACATAGCACTCACGTTGCAAGAATATATATTTTTAAGAGAGACAGACAAACAATAAAAGCCTTTGCAAACTACCACCAATGACTAAGCCTTTTAAGAACTTATTTTTCATCTTGACAGAGCTGGTTTTGTTTCCCAGGCACTTGCACGCACATCAGAATCCAACCAGCAGGCATTTGGGCAAAAATAAAATTGAGAATCATTTAGATGTAAAAAAAGTAAATCTCAAGTCCATTCATGTTCTCATCAGACTTTCTTTACAGAGATAGGACAGAGTACTGTCAGCTGATGTTCATGTACAGGAACAGGCACTACAGAATGTTTTGGAAGCTGAGAAAGCTGCCAGGCAGAATTCATCACGGCTGTGCTAACAGAATTTGGCAGCTTCCTTATCCCACCACAGCCAGGAAATGTACATCCTTTCCTGAGCTCCAACAAGAAGGCAGCTGCAGGTACTAGTGGGTAATGGTGGTGACACACTGGAACAGGTTGCCCAAGGAGGTTGTGGATGCCCCATCCCTGGAGGCATTCGAGGCCAGGCTGGATGTGGCTCTGGACAGCCTGGTCTGGTGGTTGGCGACCCTGCACATAGCAGGGGGTTGGAAGTGGATGATCATTGTGGTTCTTTTCAACCCAGGCCATTCTATGATTCTATGATCCTTCTCCTCCCTCTCCCTGCCCAGGCAGTTGACCTGCCTGAATACTGAGGTATCCCTATGGAAGAATTTTATTCCCCAAGAATGCAATCTGCATGAATAATATCATCTCTTTCCGGGAATTCATCCACGTTGGTAAGAAGCGACAGGACAAGAGGTGATGGCCTTAATTTGTGCCAGAGCAGGTTCAGGTTGGAGCTTAGGAAAGATTTCTTCTCAGAAAGAGTGGTGATGCATTGGCACAGGCTGCCCAGGGAGATGGTGGAACCACTGTCAGCCACAGCCCAGGGATGGGCTGGTGGTTGGACTAGATGGACTTTTCCAGCCTTAATGATTCTATAACTCTATAAGCACTTTGCTTCAACAATCTCTGCTAAGTTTGGATGACCCAAAGTTTTCAAACTGGACTGGTAGAACAAGAAGTTGACAACAGGCTTTCTGTACCTATCTACTGGTATCAGCAGCTGTACTTAACTTTTGTCACAGTGTAGGATGTCTGGGTTTCACCTCATTACAGAGCCAGCATACGCACAAGCACTCTGGGTCCTGTGGTTTAAAAGTGGATAGTGAAATATTTAGGAAAAATCCTGCTCTGCCCTGGCTTTCATAACAACCAGCAAACTAAAAAAAAAAAAAGAAAAGAGTCTTTTAAACCAATAAATAAAGTTAAGCAAAATGTTTTCTTTTTGTCAGAACTACTGAATTCTTCCCAGTGTGAAACCAATGGGTGACGCTTTAAATGCAGGATGCTGTAGCTTTTAAAATGCTATGACTCACTGGTTTACACAAAGGTAGCTGTTCCTTCCTTGGTCACATCCTACAGCAACGTAACTTACATCCACGCAGATGGCAACAAAATGGAACAAAAGATCAAAGAGTAAGGCATTTCAGTTCAAACTAAATCTTTATTCATATGGAAAATACTATTTTTCTTTCTGCAAATGATGCTAATAAATAAAAATACTCCAAAAACTTTGCTTAGAGTTAAGTGACTACTTACAGCCACACAAAGCTTTTAATTCCCGTTAAAACCACGCCAACAATCATGCAGATTGGCTACGAGAAAGCAATATAAACTATATTTTATTTTGTGCAATCTTATTATACAATCTCAATGCTATCTTCTTCTAAACCATTTCACATAGATTGAAATGCAATTTCAAAACAAATATTGAGGGACATATTCTACACTTATTCCACATATGGAGCCGTGTATAGTTTGAGCCCATAAATGTAAATGTAGTTAAGCATCTAAAGAAGGTAAAAGAAAAGAGGACCCCATTCTGAGAATTCAGACAAGTTTAAAAACACAAGAAAAGAAAAGCTCACACCAGTGAGTTCTCAAGACAAATAACATCAAATCATAACAATAAATTATATTAAATTTAATAATGTTCATCCTTAAAACGCTTTTGTTTTTTTCTGAGGAAATATCACTTAGAAAGCACACCAAACCTTCCATCAATAAATCATACCTGAAGTTTACACATCTCGATTTCCCACTCAGATAAATTTTGTTTTCTGCAGACTTCAGCTTCACGAGCATAGTCCTTATCATAACTTTAAAAACAAATCAAAATATTTTGCAGTTAAGCTGTGCATCAAACACATCATCAAGGTGAGAAACAGGCACTTGACAGTATAATGTGCAAGGCAAAATCTTTACTGGTCACAGTATAAATAGTTTCTTCAGGAGGGAAATTAAAAGCTCTCAGCCCACCTTGGAGAGTAAAATCCCAAGGGCTGCCAGCAGATCTCCTTCTGGTCTTTTAGGTCAGCACCAACAACCAAACTCAACACCAGCTCATGCCTTTGGCTTAGAGGGTACTCCATTAACTATAAAATGCAGCATACTTTACCCCAGAACCCTAATGCTTTCCTATAATTAACCTCAGCATATGCACTTGCCAAAGGCAAATAACAGAGTTTATTCACAGACTAAATAACTCAATATAAATGCTAACTCTTTCTCCTCTGTATTTTTTAATATATAATGCCAATTTATAATACATTTGCCAGTTACAAGATCCTGTTTTGTAGCACAAAACACTGATGCTCTTCTATGCAAAATTAAGAACAATATCTTTTAACATCCTATTAAACTCAACCAAAAAAAAAAAAGACAAAAATCCATTTTGTTACGTCTCTCCAGGCTCACCTCAACAGGAGACTCCAAAGAATACCTATGCAGGAACCATAAGCCAGAAAATGTTACATGAATTGGAAGAGTGAGGAGAAAGAGAGCACTGAGAAAGGAATAATGTGGCAGTAAGAGAAAAAAGGTACAAGCTTAGAAGAAAACTGCATGCATCCCTTTTCACAAGCATAAGCTTCTTGCAAAAATATGTTTACAGGATATCTATTAAATATAAAGATATACATTTCCTTGTAAAAATGCTGATTTTCTCTCAAATACTAACCTGACCTTCCTATTGTACTGGCCACATTGCTAGACAGTCAACACCGCTTTTCAGTTCAGTTATACCAGTTTTACAAACAGGACAGAAAAGGCTTCTGTCCATATCTGCCATGAAACTTTTGGTTTATCTGTTTTCCATGGATGTTAAAAGTAGTATTTATATAGGTCATAGAAATGAAATGGAGACCAACTTTGGATCTGACATTGGCTGCACTGCTGATGAGAGACAATATGCTAGAAAGAGGCACTTTAAGTATTCTATGTACATTTCAAACCTCCAGATTAACACTTCGCCCTCTTACCAAAACTGAAAGTATCAGTAGCAAATAAGACAGAGCTTTGTAGCAAAAATGTTTCAGAAACTGCGTGCGTGCACAGCCTTGTGATGGCTCAGTTGTCTTGAAAATGCCAGTCCATTTCTATCACTGCTTATGGAGGGAAGGATGAGGGGCAATCAACACATTGTACAAAACAAAGTTGCTTGTAGAACAGGGACCAGCTACTGTGAAAAGGAAATAATGTATCCTTCCATAAGAAGCGACTTATGCACAGATTCAGGACTCTGCATACTGAACACTGAGATCTTTCACTCTACCCACTGCCACTTTCCAAATTCACAGTCATTTCTATTTTTGGCATGGCATGCATCTTAAAAACTGACAAGTTCAGCTTTGTCAAACAACATTCAGTACAAAAAGCTCTGGAAGACCCATTCGACCTGACTACTGGTGAAGTTCCCGTGACTGAACAAATTACACTGGAGTCATATTTTCCCATTTCACACAAAGCACATTGTGACAGTTGAGCATCTTCTGTGCACAAGCTGAAGCATATGCTGAGGCTGAAGATTTGGAAAACAGTCTACTAAGTATAAGCATTCTTCCTGCAAGCTACACATCAGTATTCTTATTTTAAAAGGGACAGCATCAAAACTGAAATTTTGAGTGACCCTCAAATACCAGGAAAAAAAAGACACAGGACCTCAAGCTAGTGGAAGTTCCTACGTAAGGCAGTCAAATTTACAATCAGTGTATACATTCACTAAGGAATTACTCTTTTTTCTTTTTTTTTTTTGGTAAAACCAACAATCAAACAAACCACAGAGTCTGAATGTGAAATATAGGCACAAAATAGATTCTCTACTTTTTTTTTTTTTAGTGTGGAAAACATAGCTATTTAACAATGTAATAAGAAAATTTACTATCAGGTGAGCAAAAATTTGTAACAATTGGAATAAAACAAAGTACTGTATAAAGGTGCAATATTGAGCAGATTTGATTTTGGTTTAAACACACAAGTAAATCATGGAACCTTTCTCTTCTTACCTACAAAGTATTTCACATCACCAGCATCATTCCAGTTCTTCCCAGTTGTCAGTAAGGTTACCTTTGCTCTGACGTCTAATACTAACCAGCTTTCCAGCTGATTTGATACTCCACCTGGAACTGTTTCCTGAGCTGGCCAGGTTCGTGTACTTTGTGGAGCCTTTGGTTTCATCTTCCCAGCCTGACCAGGCGGAATAGTCACTTAAAGCAGTTGCTGCATCACTGGCAGAATCAGCAGCAGTAATCTGTGGTGGTTCCCAGCCCTCAATCTCATCTGGTTTCCTAGACTGGACATTCTGCTTTATCACCAAACTGTCCCAAAAACCTGGCTTCTTTTCTGACTTCATTTCTTCCTTTAATTTTAAGTTTGTTCTAGAAAATAACAAGGATTAGGTGATTAATTTCTTCATTTAACAAGGCACTTAACAGTTATTAACAACATTCAATTAAATAATTATGTTTTATAGGAGCGAATGCTTTTATCCAACAGAACCGAAGCACCTTGAATTTTACCCAAAGCTAGCTCTGCATCTTCACTAAGAAGTCAGTTGCTGTTCTATGACAGCACATCCATCATTGTCATCTTCAGGAAAAATACCTTCCTGTAGGTATAAGGACTGTAGGTATCTGGACTGAGTATCACAATTTATGATAATAGAACTCCCCACTCTTAACACGTGAGCACGGGCCTTAAGAGGAGTGACTGAGGGAGCTGGGATTGTTCAGTCTGGAGATGAGGAGGCTCAGTGGTGACCTCATCACTCTCCAGAACCACCTACAAGGAGGTGGTGGTGAGGCGGGGGTCGGCCTCTTCTCCCCTGAAACTAGTGATAGGACTAGAGGGAACGGCCTCAGGTTGTGCCAGGTGCATTCAGGTTGGTTATTAGGAAAAGAGGGTCAGGTGCTGGAATGGGCTGCCCAGGGGTGAGTCACCATCCCATGAGGTGTACAAGAAACGCCTGGATGTTGTACGGAGGGCCGTGGTTCAGTAGGGAAATACTGGGGGTAGGTGGATGGCTGGACTGGATGGTTTTGGAGGTCTTTTCCAACCTTGGTGATTCTATGGTTCTATGAACTGGAAGTGCCTCTGGAAATGTATGGAGCATTTTAGCTTGCATTACAACAATTTAGGACATTCATCAAAACAAATCCCAAACCCAGCACTAGGACAGCAGAAGTATTATGAAGGTATTTTGTCTACCATTAGCTTTAAACACCCACTCAGTACTTTCCTCAGTTTCATATTCCTGTTACCACCTTTGCAGTTACACATTATATCCTAAAACATTTTAAATACAGTATTAGGACTTCATAGAGACCAGTACTTTTTTTTTTCCCCCCTCAAAGATATGCACAGTAGTTTGAAAACAGTTGTTTCATTTTTCTGAGAAGAAATTCCAAAATTACCCTCCCAAAAATGAGAAAAAAAACCCTTTGTGTGTAATACATACAAATAATCTCTCTTTCAGAGACATTTAAAAGGCTAATTATGCTAATACATTTCTCATATTAAGAAGAATTATTTTGTATATGCAGTGAGTAGCATTTGAAGTACAAAAGGTATGAAATGTCAAATGTTCATAAGTTTATGTACAAGGTTATAGGTGTAACCAAAAAACAGAACACAAAAGACTGAATACTGGTGGTGAAACACACAATCTTCATGGTTCAGTGAGCTAAGAAGAATACTGAAAGCATTATCTACTACTAGCATACAAATTAGCCACAAATAAAACACCCACTGAAATACTATGAATATTTCTATTAAAAGATTTTTTTCCCATGAACAAAAGCTTAGCTTAAGGAGTTCAGTGCTATCATATTTTAGGGGAAGCAACGGAACCAATACCTTTAAAAGGGCTTTTCCTTCAGTGAACCTAACATTTGTAGAATTGTCAACTTGTTAAGGCCAGGCACAGACCTCAATCACTATTCTTATATTTTGTGCCTACAGCACTTGAAAAGTTGTGTGCTTACTTAAAAGTTACATAGAAGTCGTGGCACGTGGTTACAGGAAAACACCCCCAGACATAAAATACATGCATATAGTAATAATCATAAGGCACTACAAACCTCCTTTCATATTTACTGTAACAGTCTTCATACTGCCTCCATTCTCTTCACTGGTTTATTTCATTTCTACTTTCTGCATAAATTGCATAGGATCCTTGAAGCAACCTTAGCATCTTAACACCAAGAAAACTGTATGGAAACTAGAGCTGGGAACTTTTACTGAAGAGGCTTAAAATGACATGGAAATATATGTATTTTAAATATGTGCACATGCATACACACACATATGCATTTGTATGCACATAAATACACAAACATACTGAAATGCATCTTTTTTGATGCCAACTGGAAACAAAACATACGATGGCAGGTCTTAGCAAAACCTTTACATGGCTGGAGCTGGTGAATGGCACATTTCCTCCTGTTCATGACCAATGTAATCAGGCAATGTATGGACGTAAACTCTACGCGTTGCTGTAATAGCAAAACAGTCAGCCCTGGGAAGAGGTCTCTCCGTTCAGACAAGGGCCGTAGCCACAACACAGTACAGAACTGCCCTGTGAGCATTTCAGCTTCAAAAGGGAAGATCTGCAGAACCTGACACAGCTACATCACTTGGCCTTCTCAGGTGCAGACAAGACTTCATAAAAGGAAGTAAAGCATGTTAAAGAAGCTAAGCTCAACTGTAAATAAATCGGTAAGAGAAAAGAGGTCACAGATGACTCTTACTCAGAAACCTTTACACAGCTGAATTCCCTCTTCTTCCTGACATGCCTAAATAGGTTATCAACAGTACCATCCTTTCCTAGCACAGCATGCTTTACGAGTGTTTAACTTACAATGAATAGTTCTGAAATGCACATAAACCTTTCTCTGTGATTTAACTTCCAGGAGCTGAACACTACTGCTTTTCAGCCTCTTCCTTCAATGTTTTGCAGAGCTATTTTCTGTTCCAGTTTGTGTATTTTTACAGCAGATAGAACAATCAGATTAACTCACCCTTTGGATTTTGGAGACTTGCATCCGGCCAGCAATTGCTGTTCATCATCTTTATTGAACATAGATGTCACTTCCTTCCAACCCCGGAAACTTGCACCTTGAACCTATGCAGAGAAGTAAACATACTCATAAATGTGCATTACAGAATTTAAGCAGAGTGTGTGCCAGCTCTGACTGCTTAGGTGGCTGATGGGCAGCCACAGTCCCACTTCTCTCGTGCCATGCAGTTGGGAGCACGGAGGCTCTCTCTCTCCTTTTGAGAAAGACTAGATTGGGTGACTGCAGACAGAGTTGTTTCCTGCTGAGTAAAGAGCACAAAACCTTGCTGGTCTGAGGAGCTGAGAAATGATGTCAAAGAGTACAGCTGGGCTCCTGGGTGCTCTCCTGCAGCCAAGAGCTGCTGGCTGCATGTTCATCTATCATACATAAGAAGGGTGACATAGGGAATCTAGGCAGGGAGACATGGGAAATCTAGGCAGCTGAGCAAACACTTTAAGGGGTTTCAGTAGACAGAACTGAAATGAGCAGTCATTGCTAGAAGGGACCACAACAGGCAGGACGTGAAATCATGAAACTCCTTAGATTTTACCTGCTTTGCACAATTGTTCCTGTTTTTAAACTCACCCAGAGTACATCTTACGGCCTTGCAAACAGAAGGGGGTGGTACATGTGTTGGTTCAGCAGCAAGATGTGACACAGGCACCACTGGGTGCATTACAGTCCGCTCTCTACATTAAGCCATAAGTTTAACCATCCCAGCAAAAAGATTTCCAACAGTATTGAGGGTTTAAATCCCTTTCCCTCAAAGAAAAAGTTACTGCTTGTTTTTCTTTTGGTAATATGTTCAGTGACTATAAAATGCAAACACACATGCCTAACAGAACATAGAAGTTGCCTGTCATTTCTTGCAGTCTAGCAAGGATGGCACAGTCTATTATTGATAACCTGATTACATTGAAAATACAATACATTATGAAATACATAAACAATCAAAAGAAAATTGTAGTGTCAACATAAGTGAAGGCTAATTTATCACCTATTATTACACTTCGTTCTTTCTGCAGAACTCAATGGTACAAATTAGTATAAATTTGACATTTTAAGCAATTACAGATGATAGCTGGTATGCCCCCATAGGTGTTAAAAGATGCATGATAATATCCCCTATGAATTGAGTGCAAATCAGGTAGGAAAACACAAATACTGCCCAACACCCCTGTTTGCAGAAACCCACAACTTCCACAGTTTAGGAGAGTCAGTGCTCCTCCTGCTGTATGTCAGCCACGGAGTATTTCCATCTCTTGCTCTCCTGTCTGTGTTTCTTACCCACCTCCATACTCACTCCTGAACAATCCCAGATACTAAGGGCCAGCAGACAGAGCAGGCCACTTGAGGACTACCAGGAAGATCTTACCTAGACTTTCTGTCCACTCCATTTCATTTTGCTGGGATCCAAACAGGGATCCAGACTTAAGCACAGCTCTGGGGACCTCTGAAGAGAGAAGGCTGAGCAAGAAGGAGACAGATTCTTTAGCAAGGTCTGTGGTGAAAGAACAAGGGGAAATGTTTTCAAGCTTAAAGATGATAGATTTAGGTAAGATATAAGGAAAAAGTCTTTTACAGTGAAGGCAGTGAGGCACTGGAACAGGTTGCCCAGAGATGTGGTGGATGCCCCATCCCTGGAAACTTTCAAGATGAGCCTGGATCGAGCCCTGGGCAACCTGATCTTGCTGTGGTGTCCCTGCTCACTGCAGGGCAGTTGGACTAGATGGCCTTCAGAGGTCCCTTTCAACTCTAAGGATTCCATAGCTCTCCTTGCTCTCACTTGTGGGATATGGACATACCAGGCACATACCAAGAAGACTGTGTTCACCATAATCCAGTGCTCTGTTACTGCTCTGCCCACTTCTTCCCAAACCAACACCTGATCTTACCAAAAGCCACAGGCTTCCTCATAGCTCCATAAGAAAAGCAATTGCTCCTATGTATTTTTTTCCACCATTAGAACAAAGTGTGTACAGATTATAAGAAAACTCTCATACACAAACAAATGCTATTTTAATTATGTTACAAATACATAGACAGCTAACTTCAGCTTTCCATCCCTGTGGCAGACTAGCCTTACATATGCTGCAAACAACTGGTACTGGCAATAGCATCAGACAAAATCAGGAAAGCCACGGATGGTGCCTTCAGATACCTTACCTCTCCATGCCTAGTCCTTGCACCAAAGCTAGGAGCCTCTCCAAGCAATATTTAATGCTTGGAAATGCCATGGTGTAAACAGAGGTCTAATATTCAGTCCTAGCCTTTAAAGGCCCAGCCCTGTCAGCTTTTTCTGTTGTTCTGTTAAACACATTAACGAGTTTAACACGAGGATTTTGTTACTGTGTTTTAGATTCCTGTCACTGCAATGCAGGTCATCTACAATAAATATCCCAAAAATGGGACTCTCCAAGATGTTAGATCTTGAAGTAGCCTTTATCTTCTGCTACCTTACTCAGGCTCTCCCATTTCAAGCCTCTATGGGCAGGAACCTTTGCTAACAACTCTTACTGCCTTAATCCTTTAGGCTTGATAAATGACTCCATAGCTCTCAGTGGTCTAACTTAGACATATGCCTGTCTATCTTCAAAAATAATGGCTCATCAAACATAATAACCTGCAGATGAAACAATGAAAATAAAAGCACCATCTCATTACAGTTTTCAGACAGAAATCTAATACAGAGAGGCAACTGGCCTAACTTAAATTGTATGTGCCTTTAAAGAACAGCGCTGACAAAAGGCCATTTGGAGAGAAGCAGCTATGCACGCCTATGTTTAATGTAGAAAGGGGATACCTTTACACACATACCTCTTCTTTTAATCTAGAAAGTTATGCATATCTCACTGATACAACTCCAACCTTTGCTGCATTGTTTTGGACACTCAAGTAATCCTATGTCTAAAAGAAAATTAAAAAAGAAAAAAGACCAAACCCTTTTTGTAATAAAATCCTGTCAATATCTAGACACATATTTTCCACATTTTTACCTGATGCAGATCTGCCGATGACTTCAAGAACAGTTATTAGAAGAAGCCCATTCAATGTCAGCAGAGGCCGTACGCAGGTCTCTAGATAAAAATGTACAGAAGGCTGGCTGCTGGTTCTACCTGTGTGTAAATCAGTAACTACATATACTACATTGTACTATTCCTTCAGCATAGAATCATATCACAGAATCATAGAGTGGCCTGGGTTGAAAAGGACCACAATGCTCATCCACTTCCAACCCCCTGCTATGTGCAGGGTTGCCAATCACCAGACCAGGCTGCCCAGAGCCACATCCAGCCTGGCCTTGAATGCCTCCAGGGATGGGGCATCCACAACCTCCTGTGCAACCTGTTTCAGTGCATCACCACCCTCTATGTGAAAAACCTCCTAATATCTAAGCTAAACCTCCCTGTCTCAGTTTAAAACCATTCCCCCTTGTCCTATCACTATCCACCCTCATAAACAGCCTCCTCCTGTTTATATCCCCCTCCTGTTTATACACTCCCTTCAAGTTCTGGAAGGCCACAATGAGGTCTCCCTGGAGCCTTCTCCAAGCTAAACAAGCCCAGTTCCCTCAATGTTTCCTCGTAGGAGAGGTGCTCCAGCCCTCTGATCATCTTAGTGGCTCTCCTCTGGACCAGTTCCAAGAGCTCCGCATCCTTCCTGGACTGGGGACCCCAGGCCTGGATGCAGTGCTGCAGATGGGGCCTCACAAGAGCCGAGTAGACGGGGACAATCACCTCCCTGTCCCTGCTGGCCACCCCTTTGTTAATGCAGCCCAGAACACAGTTGGCCTTCTGTGCTGTGACCACACACTGCTGACTCATCTCTAGCTTCTTGTCCACCAGGACCCCCAAGTCCTTCTTCGCAGGGCTGCTCTCCAGGAGCTCTTCCCCCAGTTTGTATGAATACCTGGGATTGCATCCTACACTTGGCCTTATTGAACCTCGTTAGGTTTTCAGGGACCTGCTTCTCCAGCCTGCCCAGGTCCCTCTGCACGGCTTCCCTCCAATGTATTGTCTGGCTCAGCTTGGTGTTGTTTGCAAACTTGCTGAGGATGCACTCGATGCCATCGTCTGTGTCATTGATGAAGATGCTGTAGAGCACTGGTCCCAAGACCGACCCCTGAGGGACACCGCTTGTGACCGGCCTCCACTCTGACACAGAACCATTGATCACAACCCTTTGGCTGCATCCAGCCAGCCAGTCCCCAATCCATCAAACAGTCCATCCTTCAAATTCACACCTCTCCAATTCAGAGAGACCATGCCAATGGCCTTGCAGAATTTCAGGCAGATGACATCCACCACCCTTCCCCCTCCACCAAAGCTGTCACTCCATTCTTTAAGGCCACCAGAATGAAGTATGCCTATACAGTTAACTTTTAAGATATACTTCCATCACTTAATTTCTAGCCGCTGAACTACTGAGACTGTGATCTTTCTTTTTGATCATGAGTGTCATGTATCTGCCATGTACTTAAAAGATTCCCTAACACAGCAAGATGTGTTTGCTTAACCTACAGGTAAGTATGACTCCCAGTGCAGCTGGAGTCATTACAACTGTATCTGCTAGTAGGTACAATTCAGTGAAGAGATCTTGAAGTCACCACTCTCCAAAACCTTGAGTCTGACACGCAGCAGTTTCAACTACTTTGCAAAGTTATGCAATATATGAAAATAAACTACTGATACGGTCTCTGAGCCACTAAGCCACTTGTGGAAGTTCTGTATTTCATTTTTATGACATAACAGTCTACACAAAGCTCAAAAGTACTACTCCTAAAGTTTTCAAATAAGTCCACGTTTATAACTGACTAGTTCATATTCACAAACTTTTAAAGTACTTTTTCCATGCATCAGTGGAAAAAGAAATAATTCAGCATCCAAAGTTCAAAGAACCACAGAGCCCATGTGGCTGGAAGAGACCTTTGGAGGTATCTATCCACCCACACTGCTCGAAGCAGGGACGCTCAGAGCAGCTTACCCAGGACTGCGTCCAGTTGGAACCAGAACATCTCCACAGGGGGAGACTCTGCAGCCTTTCTGGACAGCCTGTTCAGGACTTCACCACATTCATGGTGAAAACATATTTTGTTCTCATTAAATGGAATTTCTTCCTTCTCACTTTGAGCCCATTGCCTCCTGCCCATTCACTGGTCACCACTGATAAGAGTCAGGTTCTGTCTTCTCAATATTCTCTGTGCTTCTGAAGTACCTGCAGAAGCCTTTCATTGTTGCTCTTTATTTCCGTCACCAGATTTAACTCTAAGTGGGTTCTGGCTTTCCTAACTTCATCCCTGCATGCTTAGAGAGTGTCTTTATGTTCCCCTTCCATCTCTTGACCTTGCATTCACCTTCCATATGTTTCTACTGTATGTTTTTGTTTTTGTTTTTTTTCCAGAAACATCTTGCTCATTCACACAGGTCTCCCGTCACCTCTGCCTGCTTCCCTGGTTGGCAGGACAGACTATTCTTAAGCTCATAGGAGAAGATTTCAGAAAATCAAAGCTGATACCACTGGAAAAGAACTGAGTATACAGTCAAAACTCCAGGTTTAAAACAAAACAAAAACTTGAAAACGAAAGATAAGTGAAGTACCCAGAGGGGACTGCTAAGAAAAACAGATTACAACTAACAGCTAGTCTTGTAACTTCAAAAGTTAGAAGGGCTAAGCCTCTAGTAGACCAAGTCGGATGCCACAGTCTACTGTTTTTCGAAAATGCCCATGAGAAGCAAAGTAGAAACATCTCAAGATGTCATTTCAGCGCTGTGTGAAATAGGATCACAGGCTGCTCTCATGCTAGCTTGACTGTGAGAGCATGGGGTACTCCCATCATAACAGCCATAACATACTTTCCCCCTAACATCCATTTTAGGTCTTGAAAATCTGCATCACAATGCTCTGTGCAATCACCTAAAAGGATCAGTAGAAGTGAAATGTAGATTAATCTATCAACAGGCAGACTACTGAAAAACCATCATCTTCTTCCCCTGCCTTCCGTAGTGTTAATTCCAGCTTATGAAGAACTCCCTCTACGCTGAAAAAGCAGCCGTTTAATTAGTGTATCTTCTGACATGGGAGTACAAGCAGCCACTTCCAGAACATCATGTAAAGGATACAGTCTGTCCATCCCTAGTCCAACTGCCTGCAATTTTTTCCCCCCTCACTGCTATTGCCTCCGCTCTGCCTTTGCCAAACCTTTAGTATTGGTGCCCATCTGTCAGACAGATTCCTGGGGAGAACTTTCACACGATGGCAGATCAGACACTGCTGCTGTAAAGGGCAGATCCAGTTCATTACCTACTGACATTTATACTGCCTTCCTTATCCCATGGTTTTGTACCCCTGTGATACTGTGGAAGATCAGATGAAATTACTAAGTAAGCAGAACACTAAGTCATTTGTTTTTTGCATTCTTTTGGTTAATGATAAGAATCAGCTCAATAAAAGATGTCAGAGTCAGATAGTCACTAAACAACAAAGAGGCTAGGGGCAACAGATCTTTTTTTTGTAGCAGAAATTACTGTATGAATTCTAGCAATAAAAATTGCAGCCATCTTCCCTCCACAGAGCCTTGTAGGTGGCTTCCCTGAACTCACCCCCCTAATCTCAACCCTTTAGGCAGGTTTTTCTGTTTCGCTGCCCATATTGATCCAAGTGAATTAGCTACATATAAACTACATACGTTGATTTTGTTCCAACTTTAGACAAAAAAAAAAAAAAAAGGGAACAAACATCTATCAATAGTTAACTTGATATGTAAAGTACACCAGAAAGGGTCAGGTCCCCTTATTTGGAAGTCTCCTATAAACTTGAGAAGTATCACTGCAAATAAGCTACTTTAAATATACCAGTTTTCACTACACCAACAAATTCAGATGATTGACATGACCCTCTGTTTCCCATACTAAGTAGACAGGCAATGAGTAATAAATGAGCCATCAGAGTCTACTGGGAAACAGTAAAGCATCGCTAAGATGACTTTTCAGTTGATTTTATTGTCACAGGTACGCAGTTCATAATTAGAGCTCCACATTATGTTAAGAAGGTTCATGAAAAATTAGGCTATAAAGTGACGAATGAGGAATACTAACAGTTATATACTAAAGAAGTAGAACACTCCTAAAAGTAAACAGTATGTTGCAGAAACATATATATGCACATATAGATGAACACATACTAAAGAAGATGACTACACTTAACTGAAAATAGTTAATTGTACATGAATGCTGCATTATGGTGGGGAGGAGATAAGCATAATCTCAACCAAGTTGAAGAACAACAGTAAGGACTTGGGACAAACATTAGAGGTATATGATAAATAGTTAACATTTCAAAGTGAATGATTCAAGTACGTTTGAACATTACTCTGACTAAAACTACTGCTTCATGAATGGGTAGTAGCACTTGCAATATATTCTCATTAGAGTTTTCTACTTCTTGACTGCTAACCAGCAGGGCTCCAGGGAACAGAAGTCACTCTCTGTGGGCTACAAGAAACCACATAACAAGAGTCTTAGCAACCAAAAAGAGCAATTTTGTGCTCCGTATACCTGCAGTGAGAATCAGCATGTTCAGTGCTGTTGTGTAGTTAAGCAGCTAATCCCTAAAAAGCCTCAACTCAGCATGTATGAAATGAGATTTCTAGAAATGTATGTTTTGGCCAAGTTTGAGCGGACCGTCACAAGTATTTTCACACAGGATTCACAACTGGTGAATCAAAATCCTCCAGCAATGTAAAAGCACTCCACAAAAAGTGTGCACAATTTTCTCTTTTAAATGGAAACAAAAACAAATTTTTCCCTCTAGCATGACTGAGGAGAAACAACTGTTTGTCCTGCAGCTTTCCTCTCTCCTCTGCCACCCTGTCAAAATAAAAAGCCAGGGAGGAATTTTCCATATAAGTACTTTACAGGTCAATAAAGTTACAACTAAGTGTTTTATAATAAAAAACGTCAATCGGCTTTAACTAAAGAAGTGCTGTTCCCACATTATAGGAAGCCTATTCATAACACGCAAGAATCCAAACAACAAAGAATTCAAAATGAAAAAAACAAGCCCCCTCCAAATTTGTTTCCCAGCTATCAAAGCATTTTTGGGAAGGATCTCAACTTTCTTGGTGTGCAGACCAACAATTACTTTTGGAGAGAAACTCCAGAATTTGGCCCTACCAGACTTCCCAACACCTCTAGTACCACTGCTAAGATAATGTACCTTGTTTCTCCAAACTATTTGTCTCTTCAAAAGGTGGCCTGGTAACAATTGCAGGTGATGCCTCCGCTGTGCTTCTAATGCTGAAGTTCAATGCTGAGCTCTGTTCACTGAGATGAGCTTAGCTGAAGCCAAAGAGTGATGTGCAATGGGTTTCAGCTTCTGCCTCTCCCAGTGTACCACTAGGGATTTCACAGCTCCTCCAATGGAGATGCCACATGGCTTTCTGACCAGCTGTACCTGCCTTCTAGGTGAAACAGGAAAAGGGAACTGGAAAACTCTAGCATTGAAGCCAGCTTCTTCTCACTGCAGGGTGGGCAACTTCTTGCATGCACAATGTAAGCTCATTCTGCAGCCTATAGCTTCAGCCACTAGGACCAGCTCCTGCTTGTGCACCTTCAGATCCAGGTCAAAGGCTTTTCTGTCAGACTGGGAATGAGGATTGGCCTAAAACTTCAGCTTTAAGGGCTGTCCTTAAAGGCTATTTCCCTAAAGGGCAGGCATACCAAATCAGGATCCCTTTTCTTGAACAACTCCATTGTTCTTCATTATACTGTTTCTACATGGAGACTCATTCATGAAACACATCCACTGAAAAGGCCACACATATAAAAAGCCTTCTATATTAAGGATTTTGGAACTCATGGGATACCACTTTACTGACAGCTCCTAAGACAGAAGAACCAAATAAAACTCAGAAGTGCTTTCAGAAACAACAATAAAGAAAAATAAGATGAGAAGGATAAGGAGCGGTTTTAGTGAATAACTTTTTTAAGACAAGGGGATTTTATTTTACAACAGAAAAATACCACAGCTCAGTGGTTTGCCCTGGGGCCTTTTTTTCCCCTGAAACCAAAACACACAGTTAGCAAGTCTTCCTGAATGACTAAGAAATGGACAAAAAAAGCTTCAATATAAAACAAAGTGATGTCAAGATTCTTTTCCTAAACATTTATCATCTGACATAAAAAACACAGCAGTTTAGGTATCCAGAAGGAGGAATACATTTTTTTTTTCTAAAAAGCAGAAAGATATAGCATAACTGCACTGCTATTTTCAGTGAAAATCATGCTGCATCTCAAGTAGAACAAAAAAGAAGAGAGGCAGATGTTCAGTTTATACATGTTAATGTGAAGTATCCTATTACGCTAATGACACTGTTTTTAAATGCTTTTCTCTATACCTGTGGAATTTCAAAACAAGCTCTAGCATATCACAGCGACTTCCAGTTCTTTCATCTTCTAGCACTGTAGTTGAAGAACATTAAAAATATTCTTGGACACATATCAAGGTAAAAAAATATATTACTCAATGCCAACTTTCCGTAAAGAGATACAAGATAAAGTCCTTGTGGTCACAGAGCCAGCTGAGTTACACATTTAATGCAATAGATATAAAAATCTCTCCCAGTGATCATATTTTCAGCACAGGTAATATTCAGCTCTTCTTTACTTCAGATTGCGCTTCAGTTAATTCCTGGGGATTCTTATTTTCTTTTCAATATATATATAATATATAATAATATATATATAATAATATATATATAAAAATACAGGAACTTTTCTTCCAAAAAATAATTAGAACGCTGCTTTATTTCCTTGCAACTACTAGGCTGCTAATATTACTTCAATGAGAAATCCATGACACTATGAGGAAGGACCACAAATAATGATAAAACCAACAATAAAGTACATAAATATCCTCCTTAATTCAGGCTGCACACAATAAAAAGCAAAGCTCCTAACACACACAGAGTGAAGTGTATATACATGATATACAACGTGCTACACTTCCAAAGAACAGATATTTACCTTTGTTGCAAGTTGAGACACTGAAGATGGAACTTCATCATGAAGAAACTGGTCTTTATTCTCCAAAAAGAAAAGAATAAAGATAAAAAAAGGCTCGTGGTCAGTTCAGTTTGACAATCAGCAGCAATATTTTAGAATACTCACAAATGCTTTTACTCTATTCAAAACATCATGACAGAAAACTGAAAAACATGGTCATACCACAGAACTAAGCAAACATCACAGCTAATGCTGCACCAGGAGCAAAAACACAAAATCAAATCCCTACAAAACCAAAAGCCCCACACCAACCGAAAAGAGAGCCCCAAAACCCTTATGTCAGAAGGATTTCCACACAACCGAAATTTAAAATTAAACTTGAATCTTAAATTAATAGTTATGGCTGCAGTTTTTTTGTAGATGTTGCTCTATGCAGTGTCCATAGCCTGGAGTAGGCAATGTCCAAAGATTCTCTCCACTTTCACATCAAAAAGCACTATATTTCCTCTTCATTACAGACTTTTGCCTGCATTCCTTTCTCTTCTATCTTCAAGATCTCTGATGAAAACCAGAGTACTGACAATGCCAGCAAAGGTAATTTAATAGGGCAGCATTTCTGTCCATCTTTGAATCAAGTTGGTATCTCTGTGCACTCAAGCCAGCTATCAACAAGCTCCCCAAGACAGGACAAGTAAACTATTCCTGGTACTCATCTTACAAGTCAAAGAACAATATGAGAAGTGAATCACAGTATATAAAGAACGGTGGGATTTTCTCATCTTTGTCTGTTTTAACAAGATATATGTATACATTTTTTGCTCTACACGTAATTCCAAATACCAGTAGTCTGTAATAGGAACAAAAACCTAAACTCACATAATTTAAGAGCAGTTCTAAAAAACAAAACAAAAATAAAAAACCCTCATAGAAATTACAGGATAACAATTTACAGAAAGCCCCTCTGAAGTGACAATTTCACAGAATTCCCAGTAGCTACTTTGGACCCTTTTTTTCTTATGACAGACAACTATCACTTCAAAATCAAATTTGTCCACTCCTATCTTTTTCAACTAAAAAGAAATATTAACAAGTTTATGTGCTCAGGATTTTTTTATTATTATTTTTTTGCTTTTTTGTTTATTTTTTAAGGTAACTCCATATAAATAAAACCACACATCTCTACACAAAATGCCCAAAGACCTGTCCCTTTGCTAACAGCATTAGGAAGAGGTGAGAAAGCTTACAAAGAAGTATTAGGTGTATTGAGTCATGGGGGACCCTGGAAGTATCAGCCTTCTCTTGGAGAGGTCACCTTCTCATCCCACACATCCTTTTTTGATTATATTTATTGTAATTTTCTAGTAATGTTTCCTAGTACAGGCAATCCTTCATACTGTACAAGAGCTGACGAACACTTCTAGAACCAGCATGAAGACCATCCCACTGTACTTCAACAACAACTGTATGTTGGAAACAGTGATTTGCAGACTGCTGGGGCAGAATACAAAGTCAGGAACTTCTATCATCACCAAAAATGAGACTATTGCATGCTGTGACCTCAATAAGTTACTGAACTTCTGCATTTTAGTCAATTTTCCTAATAAAGAATATCATTGTAGATGGGATACTAAAAATTACAAAGTTAACGTCTGTGCAATACTCCAGAATGAAAATTACTTACTTTTTTCATCCCCATTTAAAGAGAGAACTGTGGAATCACTGGCAATATTTTAAACAGGAATGCCACACAGAATTCCAGAGTTAGAGCTAGAGAACTCTCATCCGATTTGTCCAAATTTTTCACCCCAAAGAAAAAGTCAAGTACTAGAAAAGCCTCCAGGAAAAATACGGTAAGAGGAAAAGTGATTTCAGCCATCCAGAGCTGTCAGAGCCGCCAGGTACAAAAGCACAATGCTATCTCCAGAACAAACAAGGCACCATTGGTACCTCCCAGAGAAACAACACCTCTCACTTTCATTCTTTCAGCTTTCCAAATATATTAAGAGGGATTATAAAAATATGACAATGCATAAAGAAAAGATGAAAGGGCAAAGGCATACAGCCTCCACCAAGCCAGAGCGTACAGAAACAAAATGTAAAATGACTTTCACAGTGCAAGGTTCTAGGGAAAAGCTGAGGGATGCGGTGAGCATCTCACTGGGCTGGGGAGCCAGATAACAGGCATAGGAAAACAGGAACACCATCTCTGACAAAAGATGTCATTCACAATGAACAGTTAAAAAAATAAAACTGAACCTTTTCTACTAACTGTGACAAGCAATGCTGTGTTGTTGCTAATGCATCCACATGTTACTACTCACAGACATAGAATGTGATCCTCATAACCAACAGGCAGTAGCTCTCAGGAGGACACTCACACAGTGGGGGATTGACAGTTCAAAGGCAACACAGAGTAAAAAGATACAAAGTACGAAGACAAAAGGATATTAATCCCTCAGAAAAGCAACTGGGGAGAATCCATTGCTCAAAACACATTTTGCAGGAGTGGAAGACCCATCAAGAGGCCAAAAGCCCCTGTGCAGGATAGGGCTCTCTGAAGATCTCTAGTGACAGGACAAGGGGGAACAGTTTTAAACTACCAAAGGGGACATTTAGTTTAGATGTTAGGTAGAAATTATTACTCAGAGGGCAGTGAGGCACTGGCACAGCTGCCCAGAGAAGCTGTGGATGCCCCATCCCTGCAGGTACTCAAGGCCAGGTTGGATGGGGCCCTGGGCAGCCTGAGCTGGTGGGTGGCAACCCAGCCCATGGCAGGAGGATTGGAACTACATGGTCTTTAAGACCCCTTCCAATCCAAGCCATTCTATGATTCTAAGAGATCTAAGAGATGAAGAGTTGGTCAACTGTGATGCGTATCTGACATCCATCCGTACGTCCTAGGTGCTTTCAGTAACTTGTGACTGACACCAAGGTTTCAACTAACCAACACCAGTAGGTTTGAATTTATCAGTCTCAGGCAGACATGATTTCTACACATTTATTGGAAAACTTGTGGCTAGGGAAAGTAGAGGAAAGCAAGGCAGGAAAAAAGCATGCTCCACAGCAGCCACAGCATTCACTGACTCACATGGCCGGGGAGGAACCTGCGCACTGGGTGACAAGAAAAGTGACAGGGCCTGGAGCACTATGAGGAAGGTCTGAGAAGAGACAGGAAGGCACATGCAGCCCATCTTCATCTGTTATCTGGGGAATCATTTTTTTCCCCCTTCTATAATACAGTCTCCTTTCATCACTGATCAGGGACCAAGGAACCTACAACTTCAATTTTTTTCTTTTATTCTCCTCTAAGGGGACAAACACAGCTATTTGTAAAAAGTGAAGATACACTTGCTTTATCATGCTGCATAAGAAACACCAACATTTACACATTATCCCAGTTTACTTTAGTCTAAGAGGCTTACAGTTACTTTAACTTAAAAGAAAAACATGGAGTACATTATAGCGTTTAGTAATGAAACAGGCACCTAAATACTAAGGCAAGTGGGAAATGCTGATCAACATGAATAGCCTTTCAGTTCTGGCACGAGAATGTTGGTATGCACAGTGTGTTTTCGTAAGGAAACAAGTGCCCTTTTGTTGGACATGCTGCAAACCATAGGGTACTCAAGGGATTAATTCAACTAGCACATAAACCTTTTTGTACAGAGATCAAAACTGTAATCTACTTCCCTCAGCTTCCTTTGTGGTAAAGTAATTAATTAGTCCCTTTAGATCATTCAGTCCATGATGAGAAACACTGGACACCAAAGAGTTAAGGCAAATGCTATCATCAAGTTGCCCTCCGTGTCTTTTTCCTGCTCCAGTACATTAAATGGCATATTATCGATTTTCTCTACTCAGTTATGGAGCCTTCCTATCACACATACACTGGTTGTCAAAGTAGAATGCACCTAAGAAAAACTGGCTATTTTAGAAATAAGTCTTTTTGGTACAAATTACTGCCCTTCCACTGACCTGGAAGAGTTACATCTCTTCTGCCTACTGCCATGCTTCATCAAGGACTAAGTGGAATTTAACATCTAGGTCATCATGCCTGTAAGTGCAAATTAGATTATGAACCACAGATGAATAACTTAAGTGGAACAAAAAAACAACCACCACCACCTGAGGAGATATTTGCCGTGCAGAAACTGAAAACAACTCCCAGTCCTCCACAAAGCCCCAAAATAACCCGGAGATAGGAGATGGAGGAGAAAAAATAAAAATTGCTCAGAAGATTATAGACCTCAAAGTTAACCTCCAAAGCTGGAAAGATTCCCAAAACACTGATTACAAACCAAACAGGAGAACAACTCTAGATACACAGCCTGACCGGAGACAGCCAGCTTACGCTCAGACGAGATCCCACTGTCAGATCACTATCTTCAATATAGCTAACAAAAGAACCTGCTTCCTTCGGTTTGAGCAGGATTTTGCTATAACATCAAATGAAAGAAATAAAGTCTACAACAGATTAATAAAGCAGAAGTCACTCCGCTTATCTGGTTTTAGATCTGAAACAAAACTAGCACAAAATACACTCCTCACTGGAATAAGGAGGAAGCAGCAGGTAACTTTGGTCTTAGCCTCACATTCTTGATCACACGCACATACACTTGGAAAAATCAATGTGTGGATATACATATGCTTTTCAAATCATCAGCTTGAAGCAACTGTGATCAAATGTAGATGGTAGATGGACACGGCTGGAAAAAAAAACAGACCTGTACCTAATGCTGATGCAAAATGGAACGTGCCCTTCAAGGACACAAGGCCTGCAGTCTGAACAGCCAAGCTTTCATGCAAAGCCAGGTGTTCAACAGATGGAACGCCATGTTGAACTGCGAATTTCCCTTCTCCTTGATAGCAGAGAAGATTAAGTCCAAGACCATTTTAGTCCCATCCATACTTCATCTACTGCTAGGTCTCAGTCGCTCAGTGCTGTTTCCATGTCCACGTTTATTCAAAACAAGCGAACAAACCAAGCTAACCATGTGAACAGCTGGTGTACACTGAAAACTTATTATTATCGCCAATAAAACATATTAAACTAGGTACTCCCAAAGTCTTTTCACGCTCAAGAGTTGTTTGGCATTTTAAACTGGTTTCTCAAAAACTACATAAAGAACATTCTAGTACTCTAAATCACTCTCCAGCATTACAAAAGCATCTCCATTATAACCCAGTTCAGATGCCACAGTGACTGAACAGTGACAGTGACTGCTACCCTGGCAGCCTCCTCTGCCATTCTGCAGCAAAATGGAAAATAATTTGTTCACAAAGAAAAGGAAAGCTTAAAAATGAATTATGTTAAAGAATGCGCTTTCCTCTTTGAACCTTACACTTTCATCTTACAATTCACCAGACCATGTGCAGAAGAGCTTGCTGTACCCTGCTGCCTTTGAGAAATCCAGGTGACTATTTCAGATACAGCCGACAGCCCATCCAATGTATTCAAAATTGCTTTCATATTCTAGGTCCCCATCTTCTGCAATTAACTATTATCCTCCAGATTGACCGGATGATGAAAAACAGTTTTCCTATTTTTTCGCCGTTTAAAATATTATTAAGGCTGAATAGATCAAAACAAAGATGATGTTTTTTCCATCAGCATTCACAGCTGTCAAAAACTTGTTTAGCATTTTGACAAACTGTTTCATTCAACCATTTCTTCTTCAGTTATTGCTTTGCGCTCTTTTACACTTCAAAATAGAATATCTGAATTACTTCCATATTTTTACTGTCAATCGATACAAACGGCAGGAGTTACTGGAAAAGATTAATTTCCAAATGTAAGTATTTACACAAAAATACTTTCATAGTTCTGCATTTTATTGGCATCACAAAAAGAAATGTCAGAGCAGCAGATTCCGATGCTCTGCGTTCTCTCATCACTAATGGAGGTTATCTTATTAATTGCTCACATTATTGTACCTGCCTGTAATAAGAAGTCATTCTAAGACATCTTACTCAGATTTTGCTTTACATAATATTTTAGGAAGAATGTTACTTAACACCTTAAAAATAATTTTAAAAATTGAGCTCATTAAGAATATGCTTTTGCCCAATTTTTAATATTTAAAGGATTCTCCAAGAACTGGAAACAACTATATTAAGAGGGAAATACTATCAATGTCAACACTGAAAATATGGTCGGATAATCAATTTGACTTGAATTGCTTCAATAATGTAAATATTCCAATGAAGTTTTTGATTCTGATGATATTTCTGATTGAAAATTTCTCTGATGTAATGACTTACCCACACCAGAAAATGATGATAGTTCAAAAGACAGTATCTGACTTACGATTTTTTTTATGGAGTCACGCATGGCATTTGAAGTTAAATTACACATCCCCCAGAAAAAACCTCTTGCATGAGTAATGGTAACATTCTTGTAGAATAGCTTCTGCAAAACAGGTTGAACACTTTATTTTTGGTTACGGTGTTCAACAGCAAACACACCACTTCCTTTTGAGATGCTGCTTTCATCTCCACATGCAGTGCTACATTCACAGTCTAGCCTGGCCCTTCGCAATGAGCTAGAAGAATCACAGCATTGCTCAGGTTGGGAAAGACCTTCAAGATCATCAAGTCCAACCTCAACCTAATCATACCACCATAACTCTAACAACCCTCCATTAAATCATTCCCTGATGATGTCAGGACTGAAAACTGCTCTACCCGGCAAGGGATCCATCTAAATGCTAATAACTCTACATATCTTATGGATGCTTTTATGCAATCAGACAAAAAGTTTCTACAAAAGTGAGGGAACAAATCATTTTATTAATTTATTTCAATAGTAAAGAATTAAGCACATGAAAAACATTAATTCTTTCTCAAAAAGTACTATGTACTAGTTTGTTCATATACTAACTGCATGCAATCTCTACTCTGCTAGGAAAGTATGCTTCTATTAACTTTACAAAAGCATATCACGGAATGGTAGAATGGTCAGAACCATCCAGTTCCAACCCCTGTACCGTGGGCAGAGCTGCCACCCACCAGACCAGGCTGTCCAGGGCTCCTCCCAACCCAGCCCTGAACACCTCTAGAGATGCAGCACCCACAGCTTATCTGAGCAGCCTGTGCCAGTGCCTCACCACACTCTGAGTAAGAAGTTCCACTTAAAATTTAACCTAAATCTCCCTTCTTTTAGTTTAAAACCATTCCTATCTTATCACTATATGCCTGTGTAAATAGCCCGTCTACCTCTACAAAGATATAGCAAACAGATTAGGGATGATGGATCTCCAGAAATGATTTTGAGAAGAATGGGATTTTTGGATCAGCCAAAGGGAATAATTCCATATGGTGCTTGCAGGGATGCAGACACACAGGGCTGAGGATAAACAGAGGCTGTCTGAGCTAGTGAAGCAGAATTGACTCCAAAGAAGATACAAGTGTTAGAAGTGACAAATGGGCAAGAGGAAGGGGATGTACTGAGAAAAATCTTGAAAGCAAGGCTAGAAATCTGAATGTAAATGTCCTGAAACAAAGGGAAGTCAGCTGAAGAAACTGAACCAGAAAGATAAGGACAACTTAAGCTTATGTCATAAACAACAACAGTAGTATCAGCAAAAAGACACCTCAAGACACCATCAGCTCTCTTCAGGGCTCCATAAAGGCTGAGAAAGAAAAAGGATCCACTGCTGCAGGATGCATGTGACGAAAAAAAAACAGGAAAGGCAAGTCAAGGAAAGCTTCAGGAGAGCTTTTGTTGTCAGTCCTCCCAGTCTGATGTTCAGGAACGACAACAGAACACAGGTGATGGATGTTAGCCAGGAAAATGCCACAAAATGTCAGAAGAATTACTTTGATGAAAAAATAGGCTACAACAGAAGAGTATGTATAAAGAAATTGTAAAAGTACCACATGCAAAGCCTGAGACACATTTAAGTGGTTAGAAAGTGAAGGAAAGACATTAGCTTGATTAACATTTACTACTTCTTTTTAATTAAAAAATAATCTTATTCAGTGTATTAGTAGAGCATACAAAATGCTGTGCAGCTCCCACCCATTCCTTCAGGGTCTGTCTGAGTTCGGCTCAGCTGAAGATGAAAGCTAGTCCCAAAATTGTACCAGAGATTTAAACATCTTAATTAAAATAGATAACTAAAAATCTGTATACCCAACTTTAAACACGTTCAGTGTGCAAGTCTAAACAAAACTTAGCATTAAACATGTTTTTGCACATATTCCCTGCAAAAATAACCAAAAATACCATCAGAAGGGAACAGGTCAAGAAAGACGAGGGATCCGGAGCATTCAACATGAAAGACAAAGTTGCAAAATATAATACAATTTAGCTGGATACTCATCAGCTGCCCTAATACATAGGCAGATTCCAAAGCTGAGCACCATTTTACGTAAGAGTAGCATGAAATATTGACACATCATTGACATCTCTGAGGCCTGATTAGATTACAGCAGACTTTAATCAAGGAGAATACAGCATGACTGCCAAAACACTGCCTTGCAGAAGTCAAAACCAAACATTTTTCCCATTCCAAAAATATAACTCCAGTTTGAAACATAATGAGTATATTACAAACTGAATGCAGGTTTGGCAAGCATAACTGTATGTTTCAAGCATATTTTGAGAGAGAAACACAAGACATTAATTTCATTTTACACACTTGCACTATTCACACGTATTAAGTTGCCTTCATGCATTAACTGTAACTCTAGTCAATAAAGAACCTTCATTGCATAAATGTAAAATATTTATGCTTTGAAGAGTAAACTAAAATTAACCTTTATGATTCAGCCTAAAACTGTCTGATCTAAAAAAAATAATAATATACAACAATTGTGCACACGTACACAAATCGTTTCAGAATTTACTTGTCTTTCTTATCTCAGGAAACAGCTTACTATTTTAAATAAGTGTTAACAATTCAATATACTTCAACGTATGCAGAAACTTTTGCTAAAAAGTAGCTAGAGACTAGCAGTTCCTCCCACTGCCATTCTCATGCTCTGCAATTTGTTTTTCTTCTGCCTGGAAAAAAAAAAAATCAAAAAAAAGAATAAAAAAAAATAAAAATCAAACCACTCTCCATAAAAACAGAACCATCACAATTCTGGGTTTAAGCAAGTGAGACCATGAACCTCTGCAAATCCAAACGTCTGCTTGTGTAAGCCCAGATCGGCCTTCCATATCTAAATAGGATGATTAAAATTTCTGTAGAGCCACAAAGGTTTTTTTCTTTTTTAATTCCAGTAGCCTAACTCTTCGTTGCTGTCTGCTCCTGAATGTCCTAATTACTAGGTTCTACAGCGAGAACTCCTTCAATCTTTCCCAGCTTTGAAGAAACTACATACAGCGGCATAAATCAAACACTACGATGACAGTGAATCTTCCATTTCAGCAACTGGTGTATCAGGAAAGAACCTAGAGGAAATGAAATCTAACAGCAAACTTCTGCCCAAAATCCAATGATGGGCTTTTTTAATCTACTAAAGATCATCCCAATCAATTATTTAGAGCTTAGCCCTCGAGACAGAAAATGAGGGAGCTCTGGATTCTTTTCTTCTCGATAAGAACATTCTTCATCCACAGTTCAGACATTCTGTCCACGACAACTCCAACACAGCAGAGGCAAACTGAGTTTCTCCTGCACAGCTACCATACCAGAACCACATCTTCTCCATTCCATGGCCCTCCTGCAGCTCAGGACACAGCTACATAGCACAGCTCACTGCTGAATCCCCTGTACATTGCTGCCCTCCACTCCCTCATGACCCTACTATTAGGAGCAAATGTAGGTTCTGATGAAATGTGAGAAATCACAAAGGCTAAAAGTGAGGCCCTTGAGCTCTATCAGATCTAACAAGTGCATTACGTTACCTCCCACTTTCTTCTTGAGGCCCGCCTGAATCACGTCTCAGAAACACTTGTACCTATGGCTGATCTAGGTGCTACCTTTGATGGATCGTAAGAAACATTAATCAGATGATCACAGTTCTCCATGTATCTATCATTCCTTAAAGCTTAAAGAAAATCTTAAATTATTCCTTTAAAAACAGTTTTTCCCAAATTTAAAAATCAAGACTTGAAGCAGAACAAACATGAACTGTCTCCAAAGCAGTTTCAGGGCTAACCTATACTAGAGCCCTGCTAACTTTCCAAAACCATTTGTCTTCAAGAATATTTCATTTAGGGTTTTTGAATAATTTATTCTTCCCCTGCCATTTCCTACACCAAAAAGTACATTTTATCCTAGTGCCACAGGTAACAGATATTCTGAGAACAAGAATGGAAGTTTATTAAAATTGATGAAAATGGCAAACTATATGCACCTGAAATTGTTGTCAATACCATTTTAACTTGAGATCCCCTCCTAAGGAAATGTAAGCTTATGGTAGTGAAGACAAAGAATGGGACAAAAACAAACACACACACACACACACAAAACAACAAACAAACAAACAAAAAACAACACACCAGATCTCTGTTGCTAAAGTTGAGGAAAAAGTAATATGAGAATTGTAAGGATGAAAGACCAAAGAACCACCTTCTGATCTGGGGAACGCTAGGGTCAGGAGCATCAGAGGGGTCTGGGAGTTCTTGTGTGTAGAGAAGAAGAGCAGGGAACAGTCCCTGCAAAGCATATGGTGACTCTAGATGTTTGTGGTGGGTTTCAGGAGGTAAGTAAGCCTAGGAGGGCTGTAGAGAGCAAATCAGCAGCATAGTGAAAGCAGTACAAGTTTCCAAGCATCTGAGGACAGGAACCATGGGAGTAAACGCTACATGTGGTATGAGAAGCTGCAGGAGACATACCCCATATCCAACCCCATAATCCTCTTCATCCCTTGAAAGACTCTTCAAAATAAGTATCTGTTCCTCCTCTTACAAGAAGGTGCCATTTATCCACAGGCATTTTCACATCTGGAGACAGGGCTCTTGTGGTCACAGGGCACAAGAATAGCCAAGATGAGGCTGCACTGAAGATAAGTGCAGTGATTTTAGCTCCTGGGAGAGGGAGCGAATATCTGCTGTGACTAGGGGAGGCTGCTCATCAGCAGTAGCCACGTGTTGACACCCATCACAGCTACCAACCAGAAACTCAACCAGAGATAGGCTGTCCAGATACATGCCAGCTCTTCCAGTAAGACAGGTCCGAGACACCGGGCAGGCAGTGGGGTGGGTGTTTGTAGCCAACCTCGAATACAAATTCCATCAGCCCGCAGCCCTAGGCAGCCACCTGCTTGGGCTGTGCCTAATCCCAGCTTGGTGGCAACGGAAGATCAGATCTGCAAGAAAGCTGAACAGGCTGCTGAACTGGGCTGATGCCGAATCGCTATTGAGTTCTTGAAAGCAGTCAGCGAACATTCTTGTAGTTGTTTTGCCCGGTGCTCGACCGATGCCCTTCCTTTCCAATTGTGTTTGTTTGACGACAGCTCATTGGGAAGGTCGCTGCTGGAGCGCAACTTACCATTTAACAGTCAGAGCCTTCAATAAGACTGCAGCTATCTACAGCTAACCAACCGCTACGACCAAAAACTCCAGCAGAAGCCACCCTGTCAGAACTTAGCACCGCACACAAACACGCGGCCATCCGCAGGCTGCTCGCCCAAGGATGGTCGCGTAATTCACCGCGCCGGGCGCAGCGCTGCCCAGGGCCGGGGCAGAGGCACGGGAAGGAAGGGAGAGCCGGGCAGGAAGAAGAGAGACGGCGAACGAGGACCCCAACCCGCTGATAGCCGCACGCACGGCACCGACACCGGCACCTTCGCCCATCGCGGCGCGCATCCCGGCGTGGAAAACTGATTACTCATGTCGCCGGCAGGAGTGGAGGGGGCCGAGCCCCGCGGCCCCCGGCCCCGCTCTTACCTGGGGGGCCGCGAAGGCGGCGGCGGGCGGCGGCGGGCCGCGGGGCCGCGTCTCCTCCTCCTCGGGGGAGTCGTCCAGGAGAACTTTGCTGCTCTTGTTGAGCTTCCACATGGCGGGCGCGGGGAGGCGGCTGTCGCCTCGCTGGCGGCGAGCGGGCCGAGGCCGGGCAGGGCGGCTGCGTTGGGCTCGGCTGGGCTGTCACCCCGCCGGGGGCTCCCGGGGCGGGAGGGAGGAGCGCTGCCTGCCGGGGCCGGGAGCCCGCCCCCCGCGCCCGCCTCGCCTCGCCTCTCTCGCCGGCCTGCGGCGGCCCCAGCCCGCGGGGCCCGAGCCGAGCCGCCGCCCCGGCCTCTCAGCCGCCCCGCCTGAGCGGAGCCGGGTGCGGAGCGCGGCGTGCCGCCCGCACGGCAGGGCTGCTACGGCCGGGGCGACACCTCCCCGCCGCCCCTCCTCACCTGCCGCCGCTCCCCGCCGGAGCCGGCCGCGCCGCCGCTGCCATGTTTGCGGGGGCGGGGGAGCGGGCTTTCCCGTCACCGCGGCAACCGGCGCGGCGCCGGCCGGGCCCTGACGGCGCCCGCGGCTCCCGGCCCGGGGGAGCGTAGGGCCCCGGCCGGGCCCACCGCCGCAGCGCCCCTACCGCTGCTCCGTGGCCGTGTCCCCGCGCCGCCAAAGCCTCGGCTGCCCGGGGAATGCCGCTGCCCTCGGAGCGCGAGGCCGGTGTGTCCAGCTGAGCAGCTGCAGCCCCGGCGGCTCTGCTTGGTGCGTGTAACGCTGTAGTGTTTCCTACAGTCCTCCTTTTATTTTTACACAGACGTGCTTGTCTGTAAAAATCCCTGCCCGTGCACTCATTTTTCCATCGTTCTGAACTATGAGCGAGGGTCAGATGTCTGAAGAACCATGAGAGTGCTTTAAAACGATATATTATTTTCTGCTGCTTCTCCAGCAGAAGTCTGTAATGCTCATGGGCTCCTTATGCATCACGGAAAGACCTGCAAGTCTGCCTGTGGCTGCCTGAGCTTTTCATAGTACCATATGATCATCAAGGTCACAGAGACCGCTAACGTGATCTAGTTCAAACATCACCCCGTGCCTGTGAGCACTCTTGTCCATGCTCCAAAGAGGGGCAAAGTGGAAGCAATTGGGCAACAGCCGTGCATTTTGGGCCACAATGCACTCATACCTGCTGGGCTGGAATAGGGCTGGCCCTGGGGAGCACTGGCTGCACCGGGCCAGTTGCTCCACATGCTCTGCGTGCTAAGGAAGCACACCTGTGCTTCATCCAGAAGCTGTGCCTGCACCTGTAGAGCCAAAGTTCATAAAGCATTGAAATAGTGTTGCTTCTTCCACCACAGGCATCCTTACCAGCCCTGTAACTTCAGAAGCATCATCCTTGATCAATGCCCAAGTGAGCTTATGGTGCTGACAAAGGATTCCTGTAATGCCTTAGGAATGCTGTAATGCTAACTCTAATTTATTACTTAACCACACAAAAGACACTCGCTTCCCTTGAACCTGATGTCATAGAACTTACACCAGCGCTGCTCTAGCCCTCTCTGCTGAAAATGAAATTAGCAAAGCAATATTTGCATTTGTAAAGCAAGTGCACAAATGTTGGAAGGGCTGGGAAAACTGGGAAGTTTTACAGTGCATTTCTAAACAAAATCTTTATTTTATTTTCAGTCCCTAATTTTGCAAGACATGAAGTTCTTAAACACAAAGCCTTGAATTCTATTGCCCATCTTGCGTTATTATTAACCAAATCTCATGTGGGTAGGAGACAAAACACATTCCCAGTGATTAAAGACAGATCAGATTTAGCATGAGTTTCCTCTAGAAGGCCAGTTCTTTATCTTCTCACTCCTTGTTCAAATTCATAAATGAAAATACCTAGAAGGCAGAGTGCAGTAATTCTAATTTACATCGACTCATATTTGGGCAAGCTTAAGCAGTAAAAAAGCAATTCCTTTTATTTGAGTTCTGCATTTAGACTCTTAAATAGATCACATAAGTTATCAGTCACCACATGACCCTAATATTTTAATCCATTGTCTTCCGTGTGCTGTTTTTCTTATCCTTATCTGAAACATCAGCTCTACCATTAAGCTTCAATCCTCCAAATACTTACGACTGTGCTCAGTTTTGGGCTCATGAAGAAATCCACTCTGCATTCCCAACACATGTATGCATACAGAACTGACTATGTACCTTCTCGGGTGTCTTTCTTAGTTTTCGCAAAGGTGTTTGTTCTTGTTTTCAATTTCTGATGTTTCATGTTTCTTTTTTTTTGTTTCTTTTTTTTTTCTTCTTTTTTCCCCTGGATAGCCTGGTCTAGTATTAGATATGGAGGTTGGTAGCCCTGCCTGTGAGAGGGGGCTTGGATCTTGATGATCCTTGAGGTCCATTCCAACTCAAGCCATTCTATGGTTCTATGATTCTATAATTATTTTAAGTTCTTAGACATTGGTGTGAAATTGTGGCTTTAATTGGATCGCTAAAAATAGGCCCAGTTGACTTTGAGAGGGCACTAGTCCAGATTTTCCTATTTGTTTTTGAGACATCAAGGCAGAGTTGAGCATTAAAATGCTCTTCTATCTTTTTTTCTGCTGTTCTGCAGACGTCATGCTCACAAATTTATTATTTCCCTTTAAAGTAATTACACACATCTAATCAAATTTTCCAGAGTAAAAAGTTGACATCCACAGAACTGCCCAGGATGAAAACCAAACAAAACACAAACAAACAAAAAAAACCCCAACAAACGAAGCCACTCAAATGGGAAGTTTCTTCCACTAACCAGCTGCTTTGCCATGTTTTCTTAAGCTGTGTGGAGAGGAGGGCTATGAAATCTTGTTTGAGAATCTTCTTGAATAGCATTTAACATGCTACAAACATCTTTATTGATGTAATTATGAGGAAGATTTGATTATTTTGCTTCTAAGCTCTGATCCCATCTTCCTTAGGGGAAACAAATAAAGCAGGAAAAAAAAATAAAGGAAAAAAAAAACAACACAAGAGAAGTAATAGAAAATGCAACCTTTGTCTCTGACTCTCATAGAAGCCAAGCTGTTTTGAAAGCAAAAGCCAGACAACATGGCTTTAGCAGCTATTTCATCAGCTGGCAAAATATTATGCCACTGGAAATGTCATTTCTCCTGTGCTCTTTTCGTCCAGGCTCTCACCCAGTGGAGGACTGGGTGGAGCTGCCGACTGAACCAGACTCTCAGGAGACAGAAAGCAAGAATGAGAAAGGTAAGAAACTGGGAGGTGACTATACCACGGTAACTGTTGGAGATTATTGCCACCAAGCTAAGTTTCACCATTTCCCAGTAATGTCAGGTATGCATGATAAGTCTCAGAAACATCCTTCTCCTCCAGCAGTGGCTCATACTTGGCCATTTAATGGCGAAAGCTGTCTTCACAGCTCTCTGCCAGTGCATAGCACAGGCTCTAGAGCATCCATATAACCTTTCCTGGATTCCTGTTCCACTTTAGCAGCAAGTGTTTTTTGCTGGAAGGTGGTTGTGCCAGAGTCCTAGGCTGGAGTTCATCTCATGAAATTTTTAACATCCAGATGTGTAAACTGATATTCTCAATTTCTAATCAGTGTGGAGAAATCCTGCATATTTTTGCAATTCTCACCTTACTTTTCTTAGCTGTTTACTGTAGGCATCAAGCTATAACTACAGCAAAGCTCATAAAAGTGAAGCACTGCCACTGTTACGTGCTCAGAACTGTAGGGGAGGTAAGTTCAGCAACTAGTGGGAACAGCTCAGGGATGGCAAGACTTATTTCATGCTTTCCCCCATACACTTTCTAGTGGCTCCATAGCAATATTTTAAGCTAAAACACATGTAATATGTATGAGAGAATACATATTGTGATACAATACAGTTTTCTGAATGAATACAGTACTTGAGTTCTGCAAGTCTTCGCAGTGTCCAATCTTACTGAAATAAAATATTTATGTTGCACTCTCCTGCACACACATTAATCATGCAAAAACTGTTCCAAAGCAGATTGCCGATGATTGCATTTTTAATTTTTTGGAACTGAAGTGTAATTCCTAATTAAAGCAAATTGTAAAATACATGCCAGAAAACCACCTAAAACGGTCTAGCTTTATTTTTACACTCTTGGATGACTATTTTAAGCCTTTTCATTTTGAAAGGGAGCTCCAACCCTACAAGGGGCAAGAAGAAGTCTTCAGTTTCTAGCCAAACTCAGTTCTTACTGATAGAAATAAGGCTTGGAAAGAAAACCAATTCAATTTAAAATACTGACATGTAAACGAAAGCTGTTTCTGGCTTGGCATATTACTTATTCAGTCTGGCCCTTTGTCCAAAGAAAATGTGTGAGGGAAAAAAGCAAATGCTTCTGAAAAATCCACCTATTAAAAAAAAATTGACAGCTAGTTGAAATACCAAAAGTTTTACAGGAAGCAGATTCAGTGCATGGAAATGCATACTAAATTAATTTATGCTCTTTCATTGCAATTTATTACAGAGATTTTGTGTCTCCAGGGGTGGAATAGCAAAACCAGAAGACTAGAATTGATGACAAAGATTGTTAGACATGGAAACACATTCTTATGAAGGTAGATCAATACAATACTTCAAAATGGAAACAAATAAGAGGAAATTGAATAAATGCATGCAGAAAAATACTGAAAAGGTACTGAAATAGAATTGCCTTTTCTCACCAGAAATAAACCAGAAGCTAACATTTATTTAATCAAAAGGTAACACATTTATAACTGACAAAAGGAAACATATTTTTCAACTGTGTAAATGCACACTGTGAACTCATTTCCAAAGAACGTCATTCCTTCCAGAAACAGGAAGTTTATGAGGGTAACAAGAACATCAGGTAACACAAGTAGAAACCAAAATATCTAACACGATGCCTAAACTTTGTATTTCAGGAAATATGCTGTTTTTAAGGAGCTATGTGATAATAAGAGAGTTTTCGTATGAGAGTATACTCCATTTCTACTGCAGGATTTCCTGCTGTAATGTAAATCAAATTGACATTAACCTCTATTGGGCTATTGGAAATAAGCTATTAGGGAATATACTGATTAAGTATATGGCTGCCTGACCTCACCGTTATTATTTCCAAAAGGTTTTCCTAAGCACAAAAGAGATAGCATATAATAACCTGAAATAGTTCTGTTCTCTGCAGTACGTGCATCAGTTGGAAAGTACACTCACAGGACTGCAAGTGCTAAAATTTCATTGTCTACAAGAAACAAATGTCATAACATTAAAAGGGCGCATTTCATCATTTTTGAGATCTTGTATTTTTGTATTGTTTCATTCAGAAAGAATTTTTCAAAAAATCTAGTTCATTTACAATTTTGAATTATCAAAAGCTGTTGAGTGGAAAGTTATAAGACTGACTCTCAAATACTGAAGCCACAGAGTGCAGTACTTATGAAAGATAATATCCAGACTCACACCAGAATAGCAAAAATAATCAGACATCATCAACCTCTAAATGACTCGAATAAGTTTGCAATAGAATTAGTAGAGTTAAAGAAATTTCCCCAGCACATTATTTAGTTGACAGTAAGACTTTGGTTGCAAAGTTAAGCCTGTTGTACCTGAAATATCATAGAGTAGATATACCAGCAATCTAAACAGGCAAGGCGCTCTCTGACAAATAGACCTTCCAACCATTATCTGACAAAACAAGGCATACTGTGGTAAAAAGGGGCTCTGATTTTCCTACACACGGCTGTTTACCAACGCAGCTGCTTTGGCCACAATTGACATTTCCACATTATGACGCTATGGTAAGATCCAGAATCATGGAATTAAAGAATCATTCAGGTTGGAATGATTACCTTAAGGTCATTGAGTTGAACCACTGACCTGACTCTACCAAATCCATTACTAAGCCATGTCACTTAGCATCCACATGTCTCTTACTTCCATGCATGGTGATTCCACCAACTCCCTGTGCAACACCTTGAGTGCCACATACAAAGGGATGATCCCTTCACTGATTCTGCTGGCCACACCATTTCCACTGCAGGCCAGTATTCCATTGGCCTTCTCAGCCACCTGGGCATGCTGCTGGCTCATGTTCCTGTACAGCTGCTTGGGGTTGTTATGATCCATATGGCAGAGGCGACCACCGCTTTCTTTGGGGAACTAACTTTTTGCTACACTGTTGATCCAAATCAGAGGCATAAGGCTTCTGATGAATGTAGAGCTCACCTCCATATTCTCTTCGTTTGGAACATTGTGAGGACAGTTCTCAAAAAATATCTGAAAAGACAGACAGAACAAAAGTGATTGGCAAAGGATAATACTCCAAAAACATTGCAGTTCAACATTTCTTGTGCCAGTGGATAACAAAGGAAGCTACTCTTTGTAGAGGAAGAATCTCAAGGCACCTGCATATGACTCTCCTGGGGCCAATTATTCTGCAAATATTTCTCAGTGATGCAGCGAGCATATAAGTTTTCACTAGACCATGCAGGAAGGAGCTAAATTTTTTTAATTAAGTCCTGCTTAAATTCTGGTAGCTGTCATTCTGCCTTTTAGAGCCAGGTGCTAAGCCAACCGTAACCAAACTTTCAAGCCATCTAAGCAGAGAAAGGGCTAGGGGAAAAAAAAGAAGTGTGAGAATAAAAAGCTATTCCAAGGGACAAGAAAGGTTACAGACTCAAAAAGAGACAGGGCAGCAGAGCAGAGCACCTCTCACCATCTATCATCATTCCTGGAATGTGCTTGGGCAAGCTATGGGTGCTGCTCACAAGATCTCTCCCATTTGACATGAGAAGATGGGGGACTGGAAGCAAGTGATAGAATTCTCAGAGTCCCCTTGACTGTGCTTGTTTTTCTTGGTGTCTTGAATGGCCACTTTGGAGAGGAGACTGATGTGCTTACTGTCCCTTGTATTACAAACATCTTAGGTAATCATTAATGAAAATGTGGTTGAAGAGTATGTATTCTTTAATGTAGGAGGGACTGAAATGCTGTTGTGCATCAAGAAGGCCTGCTTTTTTCTGTCAAATGTGATTTAATGCAGAATTTTGTTTACTTTTAACTTCTATTCTATCCTGACATTTAAAATGTTCCTTATTTGCTGTAGTAATAATGGGCTTCTGATGTGAGAAAACAAATTGCATGCTTCCTTTATAGAGCAGCTTCAGTGCAATGATCTGAAAGTACTCACATATATTAGTGAATTAATCCTGACAATGTACTTCTCAAATGGCATCTTCATAACTGGAAACTGCATCTTATCTTTTTTGCTTCTTTTGCATAGTTTACTATTACTGGAATCAAACAACAAATCATAATTAATAACGAAGTTCTATATGTGCTGGAACCAAAATACACAGATTTTTTTCCAGCAAGCTTTGTCAAATCATTTACAAAACAAACATAAATTTCCTGACTTTGCATTCTTGCTGTTTATTTACTAACCTACTTTATTTTTCAGTACTGCATCTACACTTGCAAGTATTGTTTCCAAACTGTCAATAAGAAGTCATGGATTGTATATCCAATCCGGAAATACATTTATTTCAGTGACTGAGAACACAAATTATTCCCACAATGCAACCTCCTGCAGTCACAGAAGCTTTTATGCAACGTGCAGCAGAGGAGGAGCATGATGTTTTCTCATTTATGTTTATCCTAACAGCCTCCCTGTTGCACAGTGTCCTGTTCCTTTGAAGCAATTGTCCCCTTGGATCAGAGTGATTCAAAACCTTCATATTTGAGAAATCCTTACTTTCTCCAGTCCTAGCCCAGATTGCAGGCAGGCAGGCATTGTGGACATTGCCTCTCATAAATTGAGAAGACTCTTAAATACTGTGCTTCTGTCTGGAAGGAAAGATAGAGCATGAATCTCCTTACCCTGGAGAGTAGGCAATGTGTAAGGCTGTTTATGGTGCATCTGTAGGAAAAAACACATTATGAGCAAAATAGAATAGATGCAGACCCAGAGAATTAGAAGCAATATTGCTGAAAGACGAGCATCTTTCTTGAACAGTAAAGGGATACTTTCATTAGGAGGACAAAAGTCCATTTGCCCCAGCATCCTGTCTCTGACAATTGTGTTTATGAAAATAAACAAGGCACAGAGCAAGTTCAAGGTGATACTTCCCCTGGCATATCCTGCCAGCATCAACTTCCTATGCTAGTGGCCATACCAGCATCTTTAGTTTTAATAAAATCTGATGGACTTTTCTTCTATTGTTGTATTTGACTTCATACGGCAATGTATAAGAAATTTTTTGTTTGTTTTTGTTTGTTTGTTTGTTTTTTAATTAATGGGAAGAAAAAAAGTAATAACGCAAAAATTTAAGCAACAGAACAAATAAAATGATGGGAAAGATAATATGGGACAGTAATATCTAACAAAAATCTAGTCACAATCCTGCTGGTGGTGTAATGCCATCTGCTGTAACAAGTCCCACTGTGTTGCTGCAGTCAGATTCCTCTGAGCTGCACACGTAGCCAGAGTGCCCAGCGCTCAGGTGTGCCTTTGCTCTGTCTTCAGAGCAAGGCTTTCAGAGGAGGAGATTTAACTTCCTATCACTGGCAGAGGATGAAAGTCTAGGCCAAACTCTACTAAGCATTTCACATTTTATTGTCATGGTAAAATAGGGGTATGTAGTCCCTTTTCCTTCAAATGCTCTGTAAGTAGTCTACGAGCATGAGAATGCCAGAGGAATATCAAGTCCAGAATTGGAGATAAACACTCAGTTTCTAATTTATGGCAGTACAGAATTATGCACAGTATAGAGGCATATATGGAGGTATAGAATTTTTGTTAAATAAAACAATGCAGTGAAAAATGTAGAGAAAAAAATACATTGGAAAATGGTACAAAATACAAGTTAAGCAACAACACTGAGGCAGTTGCGTGACAGATGGAGTTACAGATATGGCTTATAAAATTATACCCATATAATTTTCACTCCATTCTGTAACATAAGACTTGTCACTCAGAACAGTTCAAAATTCAGAATTGCTTTAAAGCATGTTATTATAACCTCAGTAAAACCACGTGTGAATCTCCTATTTTGAATCAAGCATTTAAATTAGTTTTGCTTACTATACTTTGAAAGTCTTTGAAAAGTAGATTAAATTATATTTGCTCTCAGATGCGTAGGCTTACTATTAATTTGACTTTATTTAGTTCTCTCTGTTTCTAAAGAAAAATATGCAAAATTAAATTAAAGAGTACTTGAAGAGTAAGAGTACAGGAGTAAAGGGAGTTTTCTTAATGCACTCCAGAGACACACCTGTAGTTAATTCAGATCACTTTCCTGAGTGCTTCTACATAATCAAGGCTGGAGTGACACCCAAATGTGGGAAAGTGCTGAAAGTGCAGCTTTAGATAATGATAGAGTAAGGAAGAGAGCTATAAATATTTCTACAGAAGTCATTACTCAATTTTGATTATTAATTATTTTTCTAATAAAGTATGCAGGAACTGGTGGCGTTTACCTAAATTTTCCTAGAGCAAGAGCCATTCCTATTAATTTTTTCCACTTCCATGAGGATGTATGTTACCATGCACAGATGGAGTTTATTTTGATTTCTGTGCTTAGATCGACTTACTGAAATCTTGGCCTTGTTGAAGTGGCTGATAAAAGTTTTCACTGACTTTAGCAGAGGTGTATTTTAATTCACAAAAACACGATACAAAAGGGAGACTAAAAAATGCCCTACATTTCTGCAGTCTGGGAACATCAATTTAATCTGAACTGATATTTTAGCGGATTAACTCTTGGTAAAAATTTCTCTGTGGATAGATCAAGTTGTGTTTAATTTGAGGTTTTCTAACCTGTTAATAAAAATACTGATGATGGATCCAAGTATTTTTATTGTCCCCTATTCTTTTGAGATCAATATTAAAAATGAGGATTTTTTTTTCTCAGAGTTCACAATGGGAAGATTCACTTCATCTGCTTCAAAAACTACTTAAAATGAGTGATTTTTTTCCTCTCCATTCCCTCTCAATCATAGCAGTGATATCAGATGCATAATATGAAAGAAGAGATGGCTTTTGTCCCATTTCTTCTGACAGAGTCTTACCTAAAATGGTTCTGAATGAATAAATTAAATGAAGGACATCGAATTCAACAGGTGTCAGGCCAGGTGCCTAAATTCTATGACTCTAAAATTCAGATTACTTGAACTTATGTCCACCTGAACAATTCAAAAAACTCTCCAATGGTACTGAAAAAAAGCCTGTCCAAGCTCTGAGGCGCCTCTTACTTGATCTCAAGCTGAGTCCCACAGATGGAGTCCAGCCCTCTGAAAAGTCCTGGTCCAGTCTGCTGGCAGATTTGGTTTTTCCATTGTTGCTGTAGATGTGAAAAGGAGTCAGGTGTAGAGTTTGAAGCGGAGCATTCTAGCCATGACATTTTCATTAAAGTTAGTCCTTGCAGACCAGCTTATACAAGGAATTCAATGGATTTTCTACATACTTTATCCAACTGTGCAGATAATCTACACTTAGGAAATCTAGATGGCAGTTTATGTGGCTTAATCCCAGCAGATTTGCCTGCCTCTAACTTCATCTTCATTGAAAATATTTTCTTACAGATTAATTTTTCCGAAGCCTGGACTCAAATTCAAGGTGCTCCCAAAACTTTCAGTTTTTCAGCAGTTGCTGTCCATCACTGTTCGCAGTGCACCAGCATGTAAATCAAGTGCAGATCACCAAGGAAACTGGAAATCTGATTCCTTACACCTTTCTTAGTGTATCTCCAGTGAGACATAGATCTACAAAATCTTTGTCTTCCACTTTTTTATGTCACCTCAAATATTAGCTCCAAATAAATTTTTCCCCAAGTGCTGTCATAGTTAAAATAAAGGTCTGCTCTAAGGCTGGTGCATACAGGTGGGCTGTAGTTACACTGTGAAGGATTACAGTGGTTTGTGTGACTGCCTTCTTCTGAATGTAGGTCAGGCAAAACAGACAGCATCCCTTATGTTTAGAGGTAAGGGGATATAAAGCTTGCTTCAGACACAAGGGTTTATTCCATCTACGAATTCAGTTTAGGCTAAAGCTGGAGAGATTTACGCCAGCTGAGAATTTGCTTATGTGTAAGAAGCCTATTTCAATTCAGAGAGTTCATAGACTTTAGTGAATGCTTCAATTAGAAGACTTTATCTTCTGTGGAGAAATTCACATACTTTCTTCTCATAAGAATTTTGAAACTTAAATTCGCATACTTTTCATTAAATTTCAAATAATGTAATTCTTTAATGGATTTCCCATTCTTTTGAATGTTAATGAATCTATGTATTCACATGTTACACTTTCATGTAAAATCACTTAATTCTTTGCAATCCCACTGTATTCTTCTCCTGGCTTTATCAGTCCCAATGTGTATTTGGCATACAACCTTTTGCTTTTAAAATCATGATAATTTACCACAATTTTCAATTGCTCAACATCTTTCATCTGTTGTTAGCAACAAAAAGCAAAAGACCTGTCAGTTACTTGGGACTGAGACATTTGAATACTTCAGTGTGTTGTAGATAAATATAAAAGCTGATAAGCTTACCTTTCCTCTGAGGACAAATGTTTTTATGTACAAATGCCATTTTGAATAATTCCCCATTGTCTGTGGTGTTACTGCATAGTGCCATAATCTCATAATCCTGCTTCTGCAAGCATGCTTTTAAATCTTCATGCTAGATTTGGCAATTGGTCTGTTGCTTTTGAGGGTAAGCAACACAATCAGTCATCCTACATTTTGCTCTTACGAAAAATCCAGTAAGTAAAGTTTCCTTTAAATTTCAAAGCAAATAACATCTGGTTTAGTCATCCTGTGCAAGGATGAGTTCAGCAGCACAGGAGCCTGCTCTTGATCTGTTCTGCCACTGCCTTTAAAGGCAAATATTGAACTGTTTCAGATGCTGTAGGATAACTCAGCTATCTAGTCACCAAATTTATCAATTTATACATAGCACTCTTCTTTTGATTTATTCTTAAAGAAGGGCTTGGCACTTTAATGCAATACTGCACCACATCCTTCTTGTGTAAGCTGATGAAGCCCAGCGGTGAGGTCATTTCAGCGAGAATCAAGCATATCTCATTGACCTAGTTTGCAAGCTGCATACCTGTTGCACAGCTGGAACCTAGTGTACTACCCAGAAGATCAACTAAAGATCACTAAAGCATATACTTTAAGCACCAAAGTCCCTATGCACAAGACCTGGAAGCTCCCTGTGCTGCAGGCATCCCACTTGCCTGGATTTGACAGCTGCCAGATGAGAGGAGGCGCAGCAGCTGGGTGCTGAGAAGGAAATCATCTTATTTCTGCTAAGCTTCCTCAAAAAAGCTTTGGTTGTCTGGCATACAGTAGGTTTTTTCAGTGTTGCTGCAGTGATACAGCAAGGGTGATGGCATCTCCTGTTTACAAAGTGGCCCACAGCAGAGGGCTGTGGCTGGGATCCTGGGCCTGGCAGCAGTTTGCAGATAGTCATGGGCTTCTTGCTGAAGCAGGGCATAGACCAGCTGGAAGGAGGATAGCTTAAGGACAAAAAGGCTTTAGGAAGCAGGAGGCTTCCTAAAGAATTATTCCTGAGGGATGCTCCTTCAGGACTGTTGCAGCTGTTTATTCATGTAAAGAGCAACTGCGTTCCAGAAAGCTGGGTCTCGAACCCTAATTCTCTTCATTATCACTGAGGCATTTTTCTTGCAGAAGTGCAAAAGGAACATGCTGTTTTCTCTGTATACATCTTTTGAACTATTGCCATAGAATACAATTCGTTATAGGGAGAACTATTCTTACAGTTAGCAATGGGGAGATTATTTATCCATGCACTTGCCAGTAAAAAAAAAAATGCTTTGCTCAAATTGTTTACCAAAACACTCCTCCAAGAAGTCTCCTGCAGCATGTGCAGACATGGGATGAGTGGATGAGTGGCTCAGTGCAGATACCCAATGGGGCTACACAGATCCCACTTTGCTCAACAACCAGTTAACCCACTGCCAGTATTCCGTATGCTAGTGATGAAAGCCCCCCAGCAGCATGGTCTGAGCCCACTGAAGTGAGGAATTCCTTCCATGACTCTTCTATAAAGCTCTGTGTGACGCTCAGCAGAGGTAATGCAGCCTCTGTCTTAGCCATGGCTGCAGGAAAGAAAAAAAGTTTTAAAGGGCATGTACCTGAACATTTATTGCTGCATATTTGTCTTTAATTACTTGAGTCTTATATTCTGCAGAGAGATGCATCACTTTACTGTGAATTTTTTGAAAACTTCACTATCACATTGAGCATGACAATGAGTAGAGCAGTAACTAGGCAAAGAAAACTGAAGTTTTTACCCTAATTACAAAGAAGTGCAAAGAAACTCAGCTAGTCATATGTATATGCAGACATTTTCTCCATTAAGCAAGCCCATGGGGAAATGCCTGAGTAAACAACTGAACTATGCTAGCATATAAATCAATAGACCTAGTCAATAAAAATAGCCATCCCAGTGCTGACCCCCCTCTATGAAAAAAGTCACTGGTGTTTCTCCTGCGGGTCTGTGGAAAAATTAATATAGCATTAGTAAAACCTAGGTTTTGTTTTTCAGTACTGCCCAGGCAGGGGTTATGATGCATGATGGCATGAGACAGGGAATAGACAGAGGCCTCATGCTTAAAAGTTATTGTTTTTGGTTGATTTTTTATTTATATTTTTTATATATTTTTTATTTATATTTTTAATTCCAATTTAATTTTCATTTATTTATTTATTTATTTTTCTTTCTGAAGGCAGGATAAGTTCATAATGTTCTGCAGCCTTAGCATCGTGTCTAAATTGTGCTAATGCAGCTGGAGGGTGACTCAGTACCACTCCTTACCCACCCATGTTGGCAGGGCAGTGACATTTCTAGTGGGTTATTGCTGGACATGCCTACTAGGGAGGTAAATTATGTGCTGAAGTACATTCTGGAAAGCCAGTATGGTCTAAATGAATATTAGCTCCTCATGGTCCCAGGGCCTGTGTGATGTCTGTATGGAGCTGTTTCTTGTTCTTCCAGTGGAATTATATCACACCAAGCACAACAAGTTTCATAACTTGAAGTCATTGCTCTTGAAGCAACGCTAGTTCAATCAGCAATGAGAAGATCTTTATTGCAGGATAAGTGCAATAGGAAAAGAAAAGCAGTAGCTTTGTCACTAAATGTGCTTACAGTGATAAAGCAGCACATGGCAGCTTTGTTTTGCACAAAGATGAGACGCTCCAATTTTGTTTGCTAGTGCGTTTCTGCAACTGCAGGATAGCGAAGGAGTGCCATTGTGGCAACCATCTATAATTCCAGTCTCAGAATGAACAAAACTACTGTACACAGTAAAAAGAATGTACATTTTATGTTTAATGGAATATATTTGTTTCCTTTCTATTCATATGTCAAAATCATGGAATGGCTTAGGTTAGGACCTTAAAGAACTCTAGCCCCTCTGCCATGGGGGGAGGGTGTGACTGTGTGCTATTGTACAGTAAATTTGTAGATTGTCTAAATTTGATTAATCTGTACAAAATCTGTCATGTTTCGTAGTATCTATTATCCTTTCTGTTATCTGCTCTCTTATAATTCCCATCTGTGAGTGATTAGACGTCTCTGACAAGGTAATGTTATAACGTGTAGAAATATTCCAAGAAAATATGGATTATTTGTATTGTAACTTACTGTAATATTTGTTTCCTATAAAATAGAAGTGAGTGTTTTAATTTTGGCCTGGAAGAATGAACTGCAGCACAAATAATGCAGATCCTTACAGAATGAAGATGCTCTTCACCAGAGACAAGCACTGACATTCAAAACATTATTGCACATGCTTTGACTTTTATGTGGTCGGTAATGCCTCTGTATTAGTTCAAATTTAAAACAGAGCACTTTAATGTAACACTGCACTTATCTCTCAACAAAGAGACGAAGAGTTCAGTGCATATGCTGTGCCATCAGAAACAACAGAATCTCTTATAATTTAGCCCAAGCAGAAAACAAGCCATTTGCTCTTCAGCTAATGAATATCTTGTGTGGTTGGAGGTGTTCCATGAACCAAGACCCTATAGTAAAATGTATTTCTTTTGCTTGTTACAGTGGTCAGTAGCTATTTCATTTTAAGCTATTGTACAGAAATCTGAAGCATGCAACTTAGCACTGCCAGTGCCTGTGGGGATGTTATGAGGCTGCTGCAAACATATCGAGTCCTTTAGGGACAAGTTGTGTCTTGAAGCTATTAAGCTGTGAATCAAAACTGCAGTGAAGCTTTGTGTGTTCTGGTTGAACTGGCATTGCTGAAAAGATGTTGGCTGATCATAACTTAACCTGGGTTATATTAACACAAAAAATTTGTGCAAGTGTTATTAAGGTTACGGCATAAGCTGCAGAAAGCAAGGAAAAAAAAGTGGAAAGGTACATATTATATTCAGTCCAAAACTGCTGTGTGTGATGTACAGTGTGACATCCAAAGTTGCTTAACGTAACTCAGTATTTGCCATATTCCAATTTAATGCAACAAAGCAAAGCAGAAATGACAGATTTGTATGGCCCAATATTTAGTGGAATGTGGATCTGGGTATGGACTAGATGCAGTTATAGGGACAGAAAGAAATGGTTGTTGTTTTTTTTTGTAAAACACCTAGATGAGCCATTCTTCTATGTGTTTTTTAATAGGATTACTCTATTAGTAAAAATACACTTTCCAGTGGTAGAAACTGCTGCATTCGCCTGATTGTTGCCTTCCTCTAATAAATACTAGGAGAATAGAAAAGCAAGACAAGTGGGGGGGGGGGGGGGGGGGAAGGGGGGGGAGGAGAAGAAAGAGCTGAAAAGACCAGGTAATCAATGTCAAAGACAGGGAAAAGCAGCATGGCAAAAAAACTGGGTATTACGTAGCACCTCCTTCTGGTCTCCACAGATCTACCTGACAAAGCTTGTACAACCAGTTTTCTCAGTCTGCAAGAATCCTTGCCTTTCAGACAGAAGAAAGCAGATCAAATAAACACACATGAGAGAATGAAGAGTTCAGATGACAAAGACAGGATGGAAAAGATTCACTTGTTTGTTGTCACTGCAGTCAGTTTATCTCCAGTTTAAATTTTGTTTCTGTTCTGTGCCTCTTGGTTCATCCACTTGACACGCTGGTTTCCCATTCTCTGACTATCACTAGGTGGGTAAGATTCACCACTGATTCTGCTTGGCTCAATGTTTCGGAAGGGTTTTCTGAGATTACTGAGTAAAAGGCACAGGAGAGCTATAAAATGCTGTTATTACTCTGAGCTTTAGTGAGGTCATGTATTAAGGACCTTACGTAATGGAAATAATGTCAGTGACCCGCTCCTATCACATTCAGTTTTTCTTATGTGGGAAGAGTCTTGAGTGAAATCTTGCAGGGCTCTGCCATAAATGTAAGCATAAGGGAAGAATGTGTTAGCACATTTAAGGAGGGAAAGAAAGCATTAAAAGTATCTTAAAATCTAAATACTTAAATATTTCTTTTAAATCTATGTTTGGGCACTTACAGATGGAATTCAAAGCTGGTGAGCAATTCCAGATGTAACCACCTTCAAAAGGCACTGGGAATACTGCAGCCCCCTCAGCCCCAACAGAGAACTGGTCTGATATTTAGCTGTGCATTCAAGTAACCTCAGACATTCAGCTCGGAAGATGCTGTCTGAAAACTGAATATTTGAAAAACCAAAAAAAAAAAATTCCAGATCCTCTGTTAACAGCAGTCAGCCTTTTCCAAACACTGGAAGATCTATGGGACAGCTTTCCATAAATACTAGCAAAAACACGAGGAAACCAGTTTCTTCTTTCTGATGAAATAACTCCCTAAATCTTATTCCTTTGGACCAACAGTTGGCAATGCTCTCTCAGAGTTACTGCTCGCTGCCAGCGTAAAAATGCTGGGGCTGATTCAGCAGCCATAGCACACTGTAAATATTGAAGCTCGTGGAAAGGAGTGCAGCGTGGGAGTAACCTTTTCCTCCCTTCTGCATACTTCCAGCCGCTTTATGCCCTTTTGCACAGTTGTGAGCTCTCGAACTTGAAGCAGAAAGCTGCTGGAGGCTCTGAAGGAGTGTTGGAAGGGGAGCTGGGCAGGTGCTGTCTTTTGCTGTGCTGCCAAGAGCTTCAAAGGTGCTTTCCTTCAGCTGCGGTGTGTGGAGTGGAGCCCGGTGAGATCCCTGCTCGTGCTGCTCAGGGTTGAGCATGAAGCTCACTAACTGATGGGAGGTAGGGATTTTTCCACTCTGAAGAAATCCTACAGCCCAGGGACAGTGAAGGCTCAGGGATGCATCCCTGCTGGGGCAGTCAGAGGCACTCGAGCTACTTGGCAGCAAATCTTTTGTGCAGGTGCAGAGAGCAAAACAGACTCTCCTTGAGATTTATACATCAGTGAGCATAAAATATCCTCCCGCCTTGCATGAGTGTCTGAGCTTTGGGCCTTCCTTTCAAGGCTTAATATTTTGTGGAAAACTAGGGAGCCAGTGAAATGTTTCCTCTGCAGTGCCTGCTGGCTGGTGTCTGAAGTAGATATTACCACCCAAATGAGTGTGTTGTATCTCTGCTCGCAGACCGCTGAATTAACAGCAGTGATAATACATCACAGGCATTCATTCCCTGTCTGCTCGATGAGGAAATGGTATGCATTTGCTGTAGATTAAAATACCACAGCAAGAAGTAAGCCAAGCCAAACGGATCACCAAATTCACTCAAACACCACTAGAATGTACTCGTGTGACATCAGGTCCCCTGGTTTTAGCCTGGCCCTGGTCTTGTTGGCTTTGTTAGAGCTCATGCCATTTTCCACAGCTGTGAAATGGTGAAAACAGAAAAAAGTGCCATGTTTTGTGTCAGTATAATTTGGTGGTATAATTGTGCAGATCTTAAAAATGGCACTCTTGGCCAGCATTACTATAGTATTGCATTTTCCAGGCCCAGGTTTAGCATTCTGTAATGGTAAATTGAGAAATGACAATGGCTTTAAGCATGCTGGCATTTCAACTGCTCCACCTGAGGTATTCCCACAGGAAAAGGATATCTTTCCCAGCACAGAACCCACCACCAGAACAGTTCTAGTGAATTTCAAGATGTACAGACAGGGGATACAAATTCCAAACTGAACATGCTTGGTGACATGGACCAATTGTGTACAGCCACTGCTGCAGGAAAAGAACCAACTGAAAATTCCAGGAGAGGAATGTAAGTAATTTCTACTTGAATTTCATTAAAGCTTGAAAGACCACCCTGCTTCGGCATGAAGGGTTTGGTTACGTCCAGGAATAAAGAAAATACTTTTTTTAGAAGTTAAAGTGTTTTTCTTGTGTTTTGCTGTTGCTGCTGTTATTTGTTTAGTTTTGGTGGGTTTTTTTGTTTTTTTTTTTTTTTTGTAAAGGTCTACCTGATATTCTCCAGAGAAAATAAAAAACAGAGTGTGCAGAGCGTGCGTGTGGTTTTACAACAGGAAGATAAAAGGAAATGTTTAGAGCATGCTGGTCATTAGAGCTCAACAGGAGAGAGCAGAAGCAGATTTATTTATGCAGTATAAAATGCAATCTGTGTTCGTGTTGTTGTAGAAGAGCTCACTCAGCTTCCCTCCATCACCAGAACATGTCCCAAAGGAACAGACACCTCAGCCCATGGAGAGGGGCATACAGCACAGAGCACCCACCGTGCTAATGCAAACGCAAGGCTCTGAGGTCACAGCTCTGAGCAGACAAGACCAAGAACCAAAGGCACAACAGTCCCATGTCCAAGGGCACCGCTGACCAGGAAGGGGTGGCTGTCTGCTCACGGAGCAGCTGCATGTGGTTTGACTAACCAAGGTCACTGAGTTGGACCCATGACCCAGTGATTTAGTCCTCGCCCTGCACTGAAGGGAGGTAGCAGTCATCCCAGGCACTTACAGGACTCTTTCCTCTCTTGCTCCCCCACCTTATATAAAAAACATGTTTTTGTGACCAGGTAGACACCTTCTATTCTTCTGGAAAAAAAAAAAAAAAAGATTAATAAAGCAAACATACGTGCAGTCTTTCATATCCATCATTTCCAAGGCAGACTGCATAAAGAACCATGTTGGCTCTCATCATAATTTCAAGCAGTAATTGAGTCATATTTCATCACGTAAATACACACTGAAAAGCACTTTATCAAAGTTCTTATTGTTTCTGCACAATTTTATCTCTATGCTATCTCTATTGCTTTGGTGGGTACATTTAATGCAAGGGAATTCCCACCTCTATGACTGTGCTATCATCCTGTGTTTTCGAAATTAGCACTTAGTTATGCCTCACATGAAATATAGTGCAAAATCCCTGTGAAAAGATAACTATTTGCAAGAGCAACAGAATGTGGAGGAGAAAACAGAGAGGGGAGGTGAGCCACGGATTGCTGATGTGAGATTGTTGGCTGCTTGAGGGCTTACATCTTTTTGTTAGCCAGTGCATCCTTCCTTCCTGCTGTATTTACTGTCTGCGGCCCTCAAGATCAGGTGGAGACCTGGACAACTTGGGCACATAAGCATAAACTTTGAAGAATTCTAACACTTTTTGTATTAAACACTTTTTTATTAAACTTGAAATGTATGAAACTTGTAACAAAATTTGGATGATTTACCATATGCTCTGAGGTTCTCTTTTTAGAATATTATAATTTGTACAATATCAGCAGCAGGGCAAATGGTACTCCATAGAATCACCTGGGGCCACTCTGGCTAAAGGAAAAATAATACATTTTTTCCCCACTGTACTTATTATGCTTTAACTTTTGGTTAGCCCTGAAGAGCTCAGGCAGTTGGACCAGATGATCTGTTGGTCCCTTCCAACTGAGCTATTCCATTCCATTCTATGCTGTTCTATGATTTGATTAGACTCTACTCTACTCTACTGTTGGAGCATTCTATGCATTCCTCAAGTTTCTATTTACAATTATTCTGAATATATTTCTCTTTAGTGATTCTGGATTACGGAATATGACAAAAAATCTTAAAAATGTTTCTCTGGGAGATTTACATGGATGCCATTGAAAAGCAGGGTTTTTTTTGTCTATAGTGGTATCTGCAGTGATTCAGACAAGAGGTCTGACCTTGTGCTAAGAGCAGACGTTAGCTGCTCCTCAGGGGAAAAGGATTACAGGAGAGAGAGGTGTTTCTCTAAATACACTTTCCTTTAGCTTTCAGCTATCTCTGACGCAGGGAAATTAATAATCCTTGAAAAAATATCTTCTTGCAAATTTGTCCAATAGCTTCTTGAATGCAGTTGTTCACCTAACTGTCACACCTTGCAGCAGTGCATGCTAACATTTCAGTTTTTCAGTGTACAAAGTTTTCTCTTTTTTTTTGCTTCAAAACTTTGAATACTGAATGCGTTGACTGCTCCCTAATTCCTGTGTCTGTGCTACCTGCAGTTTTAAAGACTTCTCTCAAACCTGATGTGCCTGTTTGAAGGTGACCAGGTATTGTCTTTTCATACAATTTGCTTTCAATGCTGGCTTGTTGTGACATCATCATGATCACGGTCAGATATTGTCATCAGAGACACATCATCTCCTGTACCAGATTCTGTTCCTTTAAGGTGGGAACCGAAAATAGCATTTGGTATTCAAGATGCAACTGCACCATGAATTTCTGTAACACATAATGTTTTCTGATGTGTTCTCCGGCTGTTTTCCAGCAACCCCCAGTTTTGCATTTCTGACCAGTACCATTACTGTTGTCCACATTGACTTGCAGCCCCATTACTTCCTTTTAACTCCATTGACATGGCTCTGCACATATCTGTGCTAAGTGGAACAAGGAACCGAAACAGGTAAAGGACAACACCACAACCACCTGCATTAATGGCCTGTTTTCCAAAGTATTCCTCTAGCCTGGTTTATGACAGGTACCTGTTTGTGCTGTAAGAGTTATTGAGTGTTGGAAAATAATTGAAGTAGCTACAAGCTTACCAAAACAACACTTAATTTTTTCAAGAATGATAGATACATCATATGTTGAATAATTGTGTTAGCGAGTCAAAAAGGCTTCTACACATCCTTAGGAAATACGTATATTTTTATTTTGGACTATGACAAATACACCTTGAACTGCATTTGTAGCTATGAGGCATGTGAAGTTACATACATTCTGTACTTGTTAACATATGTCTGCAGAAGGAAATAATGGAAGCAATAAAAATAATGCATGGCTATTGTTGATTCACTGGCAAAAGTCATGATTGCATATGTAAATAGATAGCATTTCAATAGAGGAAAAAAGTGTATTTCTATAGAAGAAGCCAGGAAAATGAGTATGCAAACGTTTTGTATCTTTATGTATAAATTAATTATGCTGTTCAAATGTTTCACTGTTCAGTCTTAGCAAATTGTTTCATGAAGTTTTATTTCAATTCTTCTTCAGATCTCAGTGGCAGGTGAGGAAAGAAAGCAGGAAAAGATAACCACATTTCCTCCAAGATGTGACTTCTATTTACAGATCTGTGTGGGACATCCCCATTACTGAAATTTCAGAAGAAACATCTAAAACATGAGAAGACTCTTGAATGGATAGCACTGATACAAGCACCTTCCCCACCCTTCCTGCTGCCACCTCCATGAGATAACACAGCTAAGAGTGCCTTCAGGGTTCCTCTTCTCTCTCTGGGCTGTCAGCACCACGATGCAAACTTGGCCACCCCAGTGCTGCTGGTCTTCGATGCAAACTTGGCCACCCCAGTGCTGCTGGAAGACCTCGGACTGCCTGCCCTCGGGGCTGCTCAGCACTTGGAGAGCCTCTGAAATAGCTATTGCAGAGTGCTTTTTATGCAGGCGTCCACTCTGGATGCTGCTGTTTCAGAACAGGAAGGCCGTAATACATATTCAGAGGTAATTCTGTAACAGCGTGGCTGCACAGGGGCTTAAATCAAAATAGCAGTTCAAAAATAATTGCTCTGGAATAATAATTAGAATGCTCATTTCTGCATCCAACATCCAGGAATACCTCTTCCATTGTATTTCCATGTGGAGACGAGCCCTGAGCATTCTGCCATCTGTGTTTTCCTCAGTCAAGTGAGGAAAAATCCCTTAGCCAAAGTCTTGGGAAATAAACTGAAAACCACTGAAAAATAAAAAGCTGCTCTTGACTGCAGTTGTTTTGACAACAAATCAGTCAAAGGTATCACACTTTATTTTTGGTGCCTGAAGAAATGAATTCAGAAGCTGTAGCTCCTGTTGCGTCACTGAGTTACTCATTGCTTTAAGCTTGAAAAGCTAAAGATGATTCATGGGCATTTAATTGCAAGGAAGAGAAATGCCACTTAGGATTCTGAAGTAATAGAGTTGTTTATTTATTTGGCATTGTATTTCAGGCTGGGCTTTACAAGTATTGATTTGCTCTACAGGCAGCAGGCAGGGCCTGGCTCAAACCTGGGCTCCCCAGCAGACAGGACGGGCACAAGCAATTTAAAGCACACCACTCATGCTGAAGCAGAGCTCACTGAGCAACTACAAGGGGTGGGCAGGGTGGGCAGAGTCAGCCCTGTGCCCTCAGGACTGGAGGATGCTGCCCAGGGGACATGCATGAGTGAGTGCAGCCTAGGGAGGTGCCAGCTGGAGCAGAAATGGCTCTGGGCTGAAGGAGCCAGTGAGCTGTAGTTATATAACAGTAAGGAGCACTGTCAATTGAGTACTACTTCTAGTAATAAAATGTAATGATGGGTGTCAGAAATCACGAGGGGAATGCAATTTCTGCTTTGAGCAGCGATAATACTTCTTCTGCATCCAGGATCCTTCAGGAACAGGGAAGATTGCCTTGTTCTCAGGTGGGCTCACATTCTGTGGTGCTAAAGGCTCTCCTGACTTCACAGAGTCATTGAAACATGGCATGGCTTGGGCTAGAAGGGACCTTAAAGATCATCTAGTTTTAACATCCCTGCCACGAGCAGAGTTCTCACCCACAGTCTACCCAGGGCCCCATCCAACCTGGCTTTGAGAGCCTCCAAGGATGGGGCACCCACAACCTCTCTGGGCAGCCTGTGCTACTGCCTCACCACTCTCTGAGTACTGAATCCTAACATCCAACCTAAATTTCCCCTCTTTTAGTTCAAAGCCATTTCTCATTGTCCTATCAATATCAGACCGTGTACAAAGTCTGTCACCCTCCTGCTTATAAGCTCCCTTCAACACCTGAAGGTCTCCCCAGAGCCTTCTTCAAGCCAAACAGGACTTCCCTGGCTGTGATAAAGAACAGTATACAGCAAAGCTGGGAAGACCTTTGTATTCAGGACTGAAAGGGAAGCAGTTGTGCCTGTCAGTAGGCTGACGCCAGGCTGTTGTGTCCAGCAGTCACTGCTACAAGGCCAACGCATAGCAGACAAACACTGAGGCCTTCTGTTAACTCCCTTAGTAGTGCTGGCTAAAAATAAGCCTCCGCTATTTGTTGCAAGGAGATAAACACGGGATGAGTACCAGCGCATAAATTACTGTTATGAATTATAAGTTAACGGGTGTTGAAAATGAATAAATTATAGATATTAAATAATTATGCAAATTATATTCTTTCATCTGATCATTCATTCTGTGGAAACACATACACAGTACCTTTGCAGACGGACACGGTGCAAGAACTGTCCTATTGATGTACAACCTGCAAGCACTAGAAGTAAACAAACTTCTGTTATAAATGACCCAGCCTTCTTGCAGGAACCTCAGAGCTTTTCCTACTGTTAAATAACTTCTTAAGGTGGCCCCATAGGAATGTCATAGCCACAGAATGGCTGAAGTTGGAAGGAATATCTGGAGGACACCTCCATCCATGTATGAAGGCAGCTCCAAAAGTATAGAATCATAGAATCATAGAATGGCCTGGGTTGAAAAGGACCTCAAACACCATCTGCTTTCAGCCCCCTTGCCATGGGCAGAGTCACCAACCACTAAACCAGGCTGCCCAGAGCCACATCCAGCCTGGCCTCGAATGCCTCCAGGGATGGGGCATCCACAACCTCCTTGGGCAACCTGTTCTAGCACATCACAATCCGTTGACATTCATCGAGGCTTGCTGAACATTTATGGAGACCAAACAGTGGATGTGAGCACACTGAGGTGGTGGGTAGTGCATTTCAGCAGTGGTGATGTTGTAAAAGACAAGTCATGTTCCAGACAACCATGCAGAATTCTACAAGTACAGCATGCAGGCTCTTTTTCATTGCTGGCAAATGTTTGTAGTTAATGGTCGTAACTATGTTGAAAAACAGTATTGTATAACCAAGAATTTGCTCTATCAAACGGTATCATTGTGCTCTTTATACCTGTTGTAACTTCCATGAAAGTAAATAGGAGACATTACTTTCAAAGCAACCTACGTATATAGATGCACAATATGAGGCAAAGAACTGGTGATGCAAATATGAGGTTCAAGGCCTCCCTTTTCTGAAGTTTCATGTGCCAGTTTTGCTGGTTGTAGAATGCATGCATTCATGCGTTCCCATGCTCAGCTTAAAAAATAGCTTACTTTTTTGTTATTACACAATTAGGAGCATCTTGTTCCCTCCAGCTGCTGTAGGCTCTGTGGTGCAGAGGACCTTTGGTCTCTGCATGGGAGACTCCTTGAGTCTTCCTGTGGCACTGGAAAACAGCGGCCCTGTTCCCAATACTCTGCTGAAGCAGTGCTTTGCAGGAGGGTGCAATCCAGCACATCTATCTTTGTTTTTCGAGCTGGTCACATACAATCATCCCTGCGTTTTATGGCTGTTTTGGCTGCTTTTTATTCAGATTAAATGAGCAAACAATTAAATATCCTGCTGTTCAGTCTGACCTAAAACAATGATGGTGGCTGCCAAAGGCTAGACTGAATGTAAACATTAACACTGGGAATTAATTAGTTTGGGGGTTGTGTATGTGTGTGTCTGCAAGAGCAGGCAGAATTTCAGCAGAAAACTGCACAGACAGGAAAAGTTGCATTTGTTAAGTCAGAAAGAAAAACAGGAGACAACCTTTTGAACAGAATGCTAGTTGAAGGACAGGTTTGGAAGTATCGAAAGGCAAATGGTAACTGTGATCTTTGTGCTCATGGGGGCATTATTCACCAATAAACATGACTGCATCCAAGGAATAGCGGACTTTCATTGTTTTCTCCTATTGACAAGAATGAACAAGTCAAGTCATAGAATCATAGAATGACTTACGTTGGAAGGGACTTTAAGATCATCCCATTCCAACCCTCAGCCATTGGCAGAATTGCCACCCTCCTGATCAGGCTGCCCAGGACCCCATCTAACCTGGCCTTAAGCACCTCAAGGGATGGGGCATCTACAGCTTCTGCAGGCAGCTTGTGCCAGTGCCTCACTGCTCTCTGAGGAAAGAATTTCTTCCTCGAATCTAACCTAAATCTTCCCTCTTTAACTTAAAGCCACTCCTCATCATCCTATCACTTTTAGGCTGTGTAAAAAGTCAGTCATCCTCTTGTTTACAAGCTCCCTTCAAGCAGTGTACCAGCATCTTCCATTCTCCAAGCTAAACAAGCCCAGCTCCCTCAACTTATTTTCATGATATTGTTGCTACAGTCCTCTGATCACTTCTGTGGGCCTCCTATGGACCCACTTCAATGGCTTTGCGTTCTTCTTGTGTTAGGGTCTCCTGACCTGGACACAGTACTCCAGATAGAGCCTCACAAGGGCAAAACAAGGAGGCAATTATCTTCCTCTCCCTGCTGGCCACCCTTCCTCTGATGCAGCCCAGGGTACAGATGGCCTCCCAGGCTACAAGAGCACACTGCTGGCTCACGTGCAGCCTTTCATCCATCAGGACTCCTGCTCTGCAGGGCCGCACTTAATGAGTTCTTCTCTCAGTCTGTACAACAACCTGGGATTGTCCTGATTCAAGTGCAACACCTTGCACTTGGCCTTGTTGAGTCTCATTAGGTTCATTTATACCCACTGTTCACCCCTGTCCAGGTCCCTTTGGATGGCATTTCTTCCTTCTGTTGTATCAACTGCACCACTCATCTTGTTGTCATCAGAAAACTTGCTGAGGGTGCGCTCGATCCCACTGTGCCACTGATATTGATGTTGAAGAGGACTGGTCTCAAGATGGACCCCTGGGTCCACCAAATGTGACTGGCCTCTACCTAGACATAGACCTGTTGACCACAGGTTGCTCTAAATTAATCTAATGCTCTTGATAAAAATAATTAAAATATGTTGTCTATTAATTAGAAATAAGAAACTTATTAATGTCTCTTCTATGAGGGATGCTGAAGCCATCCCTTGCACTGCTGGAGCCTTGCAGCGCAGACACAGCACTGGCTGTAGCACAGCTCAATGCACAGATTTATTAATCTCTCAGCTGTGTATAGCAGAAACTTTTAAACTCTTCTTTTGCTGATAGCGGCGATGGTGAAGAATCTTCTGCTGATATGTGAGATTTTTAGCTGTATTGCTTGCTTGTTGAAATGAAACTGCTGCTGATACAAAAACCTTTCAAATGAAACTGGGATGAGGCAACTTGAAAATGGGATGATTTCCCCATCTTACCGGGTGTCCTGCCTGTACCTGTAACACACCAGTCATGTGCAGCTAATGGGAATTAAAGTGTGGATAGCAGGAGCCAACCCCACCTCCTGAAGGAAAGCTGAGGTACTGTCCATCCAGACCCTGTTTCCACACCAAGGAGAGCAATGACCAGCCCATGACTGTTTGATTCAGGAGCAGATGTGTTAATCGTCACTGTGAGATGTCAATTCACCAGCTGGTTACTATATTTTGCTATGCCAGTATGCAAAGCATGCTCATTAACAGACTTTAAGCATCCTGGCCTCTATCATCCACAGCCATCTCTACTTCATAAAATGGCAACTCTCCTGGCAACAACTTCTTTTCTGCAGGGCCAAGCTGAGGTTAATTACTAGTTGTAAGCTTATTGAGTTTCAGTGGGTTAAATAGCTTCTGGTAGTTACTGTTTTTCAGCTTCGAAATGGATCAGCTGCTTGAACATACTCCAAAACAAGGGAACGCTCATTATTATGAATACATAACTGTAACTTCAAGTAGTAATGATGGCTGGATTGTTATTACTGAAATGTAATGAAGAACAGAGGATGAGTTTTAAGAGGAGTAAATACACAGTAAATCCTAAAGTAATCACTGGAACAAGTATTAGCATACAGAAGCTTTCATTTTCCATATTCCCAAATCTAATTACATTTTGCTAATTCTCATTTCCCACATTCCTACTCTGCTTTCTTTCCTCCTCATTCCTACGTGAAACTTTCTGCATCCATGCACATCCCTTTCCAATAAACAGGAAGGAAATAGCACAGTCCTTCATTTTACTGCATTTTTTTATTTTATTTTTGCATTTTACTTCATGGTGAAATCAGGACAAAATATCGAAGAGAGGAAATAGGGAGACCCACTTCAATTTCTGCTAACTTATTGCATGTCTTAAGCTCTCCTTTTACTGATTTTCAGAATTACTTTGTGTTCACACTGCTGAATGTCTGACATTTATGTTTCTGTTTGATTCACACACGTTCCAATCAATATAAATAATAAAGGAGAGAACTCAGGCGTGAAGCTACAGAAGTTTACAAGTTGCTTTCAAATGTTTATTACTTTGCTAAAACCTGGATGCTGTAATCAGCTTCACAGATTATTTCTTGCATTTATAATGCTCCACTGACAATAAAATGTGAAAGAACTGCCAGAATGGAAGAGGTATTATCTATGGAGAAGATCCCAATGTTAACATATGTCAGTGTTCCTGTTGTTGGTGAAGATAAAGCAGCAATACTGCAAGCCTCAAATGAGCAGTTTTTCTGCAAGTTGGAAACATCTTGCTGATCAAAAATTGTATAGGGCTGTTATCTGAGGAGCATAACTAATTTTTGCATGCAGTACCCAGCAGTATCAACCACTCAAGTGATTCAATCTTGCAATCACTCAACTTCTCCAAAAAAAGAAAAAAAAGAAAAAATAAGATAGTGTATAGTTAGTCATAAAAATAATTAGCAGCTTTATCTGCTAAAAAACCACTGTATGTAGTATTACAGTATGAAATGACAGTGAAGAAGAGCTTTCCTACTGCCCCCAAGATGGCATGGGGTCTGTAAGGAAGATCCACTTGAAATATAAGGAAGAGGAAACTTCACTACCTGATACTTCCCATCTTCAGTTAAAAAAAAATATTTAGTCTCTTACTGTAGCATAAATTGGATTCAGAAGGCTTGTTTATTAGTTTGTAGCTTTTGATTCATAAGACTGGTTTTTTCTCACTTCCATATTACCCAGCAGATGGCCAAGGGAAGTCTCTACTGGTTGTAGCAAGCTCACAGTACTTTCATGTCTCTGCTTAACACACTGGATCTCCTGTGTGCCAAGCAGGCAGCCCCATAAGGACAAGAACTCTACTTTTCCTAGATAATTTGCAGATTAAGGATAGCTCTTGCCCCTGATTGTACCCTACACACCCTTCCTGAGCTGGCTCCACCATGAGCAAGACAGGACCAATATGTGCTGTGATGTGTTGTCAATTAAACACATATGAAAACATATGCATTTTATCAGTTCCGTGCAGGTCATCAAACTTTTCACTGTCTTCACCAGTTCATACCATGATCAAAATTTCTGGAATAAGTAAACATTCCTCAATCGTTTCCAGCTGTAAGAAACTGATCTCAGAGAGATATGATCATTTATTCCAAGTTCTTGAGCCCTGAGCAACAAGTTTAATTTGTTTCATGTTACACTAGATTGCAAAGCAGCCTAGGCTTTTATACAGAATTCCATATTAAGAGGAATTTATATGTATTCAGATCAAAACATCTTCAGTCTGCCATTCAGTCAGGGAAGACAGTACCTATTTTTCATATTCTCCTGCTATTAGTTCAAAAGGCCACAGCATAATGGACAGAAATATAGATAGAATCTGCTTTCCTATCACCACAAGTCATCAGTGATGACAAGTCTACTGACAGACAATTCAAGTATTCTCTTAAGTCTTCCATCTTCAGACCAATAATTCACTGCTTCAGCATACCTACTTCATTGGTAGTATGAAATATCCAGGGACACTACAGTTTTGTTCAAAAAGAGGTCCCAGCAGAGACTGTCTTAAAGCAACTTTCTCATACTGCTGGGACAGTATCTCAAGACTACATCTTTTCACTGACCTTCATTCTTCCCAAAGGCAGTCTTAACCTAACAGCTCCTTACAGATAGGGATGACCCCAGTTAACATAGCTTCTCTAATCCAACTTGCACATTGCTTCAGCACTCTCTGCTGAACTGCGCTTCAAAAGGAGTGCCAGGTCTTCTGCAGGGCTGGTGGTCTTCCAGTAGGCAGCCTAGTGGTGGCCCAGGGGAAAGCAACAACAGAAATCTTCCCCCAAATATTTTATAGCAAGGTGAAACTTCTGACTTCTTCCTCTGACTGGAAGAGGATTTCAGCCTTGGCCTTTCAGTACAGATTTGACCTGGGGAATTTTCACATATCAAATATGCCGTGTTGTGTCCCAATCTTAAAATTTTCTTGGATTTTATGCAGATATGTGTTTGCAGATATTTTAACAAATTATCCTCCAGAAAGGGTAACTTCCTTATGGAGTGCCACAACCAAAACATCAGAGTGCAGGCCAAAGGAAGACTTAAGCAGAAATTAATTTAGGTAGAACAGTATTTGGAGCTAATCCCAAATACAAGATCTTGGTTATTTAATTGTAGCACAGCTGTTCACATCAGTATGCCGGAAATAAAAAACATCAAGGAGTTTAGAAGAGCAAGATTATGGTCTCAAGGGGTAGCATAAGGAAGAGATGTATTTGGAAATAATCTGTAAGTGCTTGTGATAGTCACAGCATTTAATTAATCTAAAACATACTCAATTTTTAAGGAGGGGAAGTCTCCAAAGGTCACATGGGCAGCACACATCCCTCATCCCAAGTGCTCTCATTGGAAGCCCTCCTTAAAATTTTAGGGGTTTCTAGTTCACAACCCAAAAAGAACAAAGCCTACCCTGAGGCAACAACGACAGTTTTCTTTAAGGCAATAAGGTACAAATGCCTCCCTTCAAGTCAAAGCATGCTGCCAAAAGACAGATATCACCTGTTATCCTCAAGGGAACTAGCCCTTATAAACACTAACATAAACGAGGACATCAACACATCAGTGATTAACGTGCTACTTTCATTCAGCTGCTTTACAGTAATTGCCCAAAGACATTTCTTGAACCCAAAGGGAAATACAAGATAATTCTAGATTGCTTGCTTGCTCTCTCCTTAAAGTGAAACAACATCATACTTATCATGGAGTAAAACTGTCCAGATTAGCAGCTGCTGTGCTATAGCTAACTCATCATAAGTTTACAGGATATTGTACTTCCAGTTCCATAATCCTGAGAGCATCATCATACTCTAAGGCTTGATGAAACAATAGGAACAAGTTATTCAACAGCTGAATTTAATTAAGATTCCAATCAGAGTGGAACAAGGGAAATAAACAACTAATAATCTTATGCTAAGTAATCAGGATAATTAAGTTAACATTTGTATTCATATTTAGAAACCGTGTGCAGCTGCGTCAGATGACGAGGTTATTTTTTGTCCAGCATATTCTTTCTTCCTATCTACTTTCTCCATTCTGCATTTTGAACTTACTCTGTGGCCCAAGAGCTGTTGGATGTCCTCCTTCTGGGATTGACATCTTCATCAGAGTGAATAGGAGTCAGCCAGGACACTTTAAATAGCATCTTTGGTAACCTGCTCTCTTGACTGAGAGGGGCTGGGGGCAGGGACTGAGCAGAGGGGACTTGTCTAGAGAGAAGAAGATGGGAAGTCTATTATCTTCTAGCTAACTGTGGGAATGGCATGCTTCTCCTCAAACTTGCTGGAATAGAAATCTCAAGAAGAGAGGGGACGTTTTCCAGGGCCATTTTAGGAAGGTCATGTGTCTGAATAGGGAATATTGGAAGTAGCTCTTGGTTTCCCCAGTTCTCCTTCTTTCTTGCATCCTTGTTCCTCTTCTTCTGCCTGGTAAAAATCATGATGTGAGCTGGTAATGTGTGCTTGCAGTTCAGAAAGCCAGCTGTGTCCTGGGATGCATCAAAAGAAATATGGCCAGCAGGTTGAGGAAAAGATTGTTCTCCTGTAGCTTTCTTCTCCTTCCTCTTAAATCTTCTACCATCTGAGCTGAAACCACATTATTGCTCTCTTTCAAGTTTTCCCTTGTCTTTATCATCTTGGTATTGTAGTGTTTTGTTTTGTTTTTCTTTTTCTTCTAGACCTATTGAAAATACATTTCATCCAGGAACTGAGCACCACAGCCACAGCACAACAGATCATACTTTGCATGGGGTCCTCCCAATGGTATCCTCTCTTTCCTGAACTAGTTAATTCAAGAAAATTCATATTTTTGGAAGATTTTTTTACTGCATATGAAGATAAATTTATGGTTGAATCAGGTGACCGTTTTCCTGTTGACAGCGAGAATGGAGCAAACACCTGTGCTCAGGCTTCCCAGCTTCTTTCCCTGCCAGGGTGCCAATGAAAAGCTTTTATTTGCTCTTCTCAGGGTCACATTCTAATTCCTGTTCTGACTTCAATTTCTTTAGGCTTTCTGCTCTGCTGTTTTTTCCTGTTTCCCTTCATAAAGCAGCAGCTCAGACTTCATCTGAGTGTGCCTCCCCCGTACCTTTGTCATGGGCTGTCATGGGCTCACGGTTCTTTTTGCCGCACCACCCCACAAAATGCCTTTACCATTTCTGGTTACTACTTTAAAGGAGCTGTGCATCAAAATGTAGCAGGATTTCAATATGACTTTGGGAGACCGGATTTTTGTTGGCACTCCTTGGTAGCTCCAAGTCTTCATCGCATGGCAGTTGGAATGCCTTTTAGACAATATTAGCAAGAAAAGTCTTCCATTTTGAGTTCAATATATGATCGTATGAATATAGTAACATATATATAATGCAAGGGTGTGAACTGAGTACTTCTCTTTGTGTACATAAGACCTGTTGGATTGACAGCAACGACATGGTTGGTGACTGGCAGGAGAATTAAAAAACCTGTGATCTTGGAACACATGGGCTTGATGACCTGTAACTTCTCTGGCTCAGTTGGTGCACAGTGGCTCCATCATAGCAGTGCCTTAAGGAAGGGTGAACTGTTTGTAAAGCCCTGAGTGAAAGAAAGGTGCAAGTTGCTATCTTCACTTCGGTTACTTTTTACAGGAGTGCTATTTACTGTAGGTGAAATAGCTGGTGAGGAGGATACACATGGAAGAGTTTTTCCTTATTGTTGGTTGGATTTAAAGATAATGAAAGGAGACCTGTCAGTGACTTATTTCACCTGTATGTCTAGAGGTAGGTACTGAATATCCAGATTAACCTGAGACAAGAAGTGAAAAACAAAAAATATCACAGATTAGTGAGAGACTATTTCCAAAACATTAAATAGCAACTTATAAACAGTCCTGATTCCTCTAGCACTGTGATGGGAGCTCAAAGACTCTGATTTTAAAGCAGAGGTTCCCCAGTGTCCCCTTCCACAGCTCTTAGAAAACTTCAAATTGGGAAATGAGATTGTGGTATCCAGCTTTTGCTTTTCTTCATTTTAATACTGTTTTTCACAGATAACATCTACTTTGGTGGTGATAAGAGCTCTGTGTAGAACGTCTCTTAATGTTACTCTGCCAGAGAGGGATATTCCTGCTACAACACTTTTGTCCAGACACTTTTTTTTTTTTTTTTTTTTTTTTTTTTTTTTTTTTTTTTTTTTTTTAGGGATCACATTTGATTCCCAGGAAATAGCTTGGACAAAAATATTGTATGAAGATGATTCCTTTAGTGGGAACAATGACTGGGTGGAGGTTTCCCTGGGAGTGATGAAATTTATGTCCTGGGGAGGATATAATGCATGTCTCACAACAGAACCCTGAAGCTACCTTAGGAAAAACATTTGAAGAGCCATTTACCTAAAGAGCTTGTGAAGTATTTCTTGAGCAGAATGCGGTTTTTTGGTACTTTCAAAGTAATGCTTATCACTGTATTCGCTTCTTGCTGAAACAAAATACTCAGAAATCTCTAGGCAAAAAAAAATAATAATAATAAAAGCTAATAATTATTACACAAAAAGTAATGTGGTGGTTGTGGAGCCTTGAGATTGGAATTTTGAGTAATAGCTTTGGGTGACTCAGCTCAGGCAAAAATGTTGTACAGACAACCAACAGCAATGATTGATTTCCCATTTTCCAACCACACTGACACTTATCTGATCAGACCAGTCATACATAAATATATATTTTTCAAATTTTCTTCTCTGGCTTTCCACAGAACTGCTTTCAGTTAACTTTTATGACAGAATTTCTAGTTCATTCACTGAAGTTGACAGGCATCCTTATATTTTTGTTTTTTCTTTGGGAATTACTTTGAAAATTTGTTATCTTGCGAGGGAAAGGCATTAGCTATGTACAAAATATGTTACTACACATATCCTATTTTCTTCTTTGTTGATCTTTCAGAAACAACTCTATAATAGTAATAATAAAGTCAGTCTGGAGAATTCAGGAGTTAAGCACAATTTTTTTGGTGATGTATTTTTGCATGAATTTAGATCCTAATCCATTCCCAACAAAGGTAACACAAGTACCATCTGCAGCAGCAGACCTTCCCTGCTGTCTGTGGAGTGTTGTCTCAGAGGCCAATGCACTACAGCTAGTAATTTAGAATAATAGAAATTGTTCCCTCTTCTTAGCTTCTCTAAGTACAGCCATAACACTCAGTAGTCAGAAGCCATCCTGTTGGTAGACCAAGTCAGGTGGTAACAGAAAATGGGAAAAGAAGCTTTCCACTCTCAGTCCAGCTCTCACAAAGTCAGTGAGTGGAAGCTGTTGTTCTCTACCTGAGCCCAAGGCAAGATTTGAAGAGTAAAATAATTCATAGTTAAGAATACCTGTTATAACACCAACACCTCTTACTATTAGGAATCAAATGCAGTGCTGTGAGCTGTTGCACCAGCATGACTGAGGAGGCAGGCAAATGAAGTTCAAAGGCAAGACTGAACGGAAAGGATGGAATGCAAGCAAGGGAAAAAAATTAAATCAATTTTGATTTTAAAGAATTGCCTTGTCACATCATTTCCTCTGGTAACAGTGCTGAGTGCTACCGAACGCAGTGGAGTTGAATCAATGTGAGTAAAATCTGAATTTTTGATTAGCAATGCTGGAGCTATTTGAGACCAGGATGTTTTGAGATACCTGGTAGCATTTGTTCTGTGAGCTGAACTGCCTCCCACTTCAGATTCTGCACTGTCAGTCAGCTCTGTCTCCATCAGAGAGATGTATTTCAGCACCCTCAAAACTTAACACGTTTCATGGAGCCACAATTCACAAGTAGCACTTTGCCAGAAACACACCCTAAAGAGCAAGCTCTCATCTGCTCGTAGATTAATTACAGAGAACCCCCCGTTACCCAAGGCATACTGTTAAGTAGATAATGATATACATGACTCAGTATACCACTTCATAGTCTGGATACTGAGGAGTGTGAAGCTGGCCCAGTAACAGGATCTGCTGAGCAGCTCAGTGGGTTGCATCAGTGTGCATGAGAGGCAGTGGCAGCTGGTCCTGCTGGCAGTGACACCACAACCCCTTGTACCTTCTGCACCAAGAAGTACAGGTGAGTCTTCACGGGGACCACTGTTCCTGCAGGCTACCTGCAGGGTGTCTTTATGACAGGACTGCTTTTAATGCCTCCTCTCAGGGAGAACAGAGACATGCTGCCCCAATGCACAGTCTGAGGCTTCTTACCTTATTTCAAGTTGCCTTTTCTTAGTTCATGGGCTGTTTCAACACAGAGCGTATTTGAGACTCGTGTTTCCATTGAGGGCATTGTACAGGGAAGTACTTGAGCTATTAGAAAAAACAGCTGCAATTGAAGAAACACACTGGTGGCATAAGTGTATGTGCACCCACTTAGATCAGAACTGAGATAAATATACACAATGCATACGTCCATAATTGGATTGAGGGCTCAGAGTGAAGGAAAAAGGAAAACCAATCCGCCTTTCTTTGTATATTGAAGAGCTTTGAGTGAAAATCCACCCCAGAAATCCCCTCTTGCAATCACTATATGGAGTACTGTGGTTGGATCTGATCCTCAGGGTGTTTTCCAGTCTAAACAGTTCTATGATTGTAAACAGGCTTTCATCTATAGCATTTGTATATGGATGGTATTTTAAAAGTTGCCTGCCACACCTCTAGCCCTCTCATTTCTGTTTCCATGTATTGCAGTTCAAACAGCCCATCGCCTGCATTTAGTCCCTGAACATTTCCTACTGAGCAATAACTGCGTATTTCACTGCATGCTCTTTACAAATGTGTTAGCAGGCTGAAGGAACTGCTGTGAATTAAACCAGAGTGGGTGACCACAGCACAGCAGAAAGAACCTCACCCAGCAGCTTTTGCATCCGGTTTGCATCTTCTGGCTCCTTTGCAGATATTTAGAGTTCTTTCAAAGTGACAGAGTTCCTTATTCCCAGCATGGTGTTCCATGGGGCTAGGTGGTCTTTTGGGTCTTTTGGCAGTGATGGGAAGGATGATCCATTTGTTTAAACCAATCAACCTTGTTATACACTCATCTGGTAAACAGAAGTCACACCCAGGTCTGTGCTCACAGACTCCCAAAGAAGAAAATATCACTTGCTGGAAAGAGGAAAAATTAAACTTGCTAACATTACAATTTTCACGCTACTTAGAATAATCAGCAGCTGGGGCTAGGGATTGATTTGTTTTCCTTTTCAAAACTCCATTCCCTTCTGCTTCTTTCTTTATCTTTTAAGCACAGATGCAAGTGGTTGGCTGCATCTTTACTTGTTCCTGTCTTAGGAAAGTTTCCTGGTTTGGCAAAAATAATTGGGCATCCAACAAAATTAAAATTAAAAAAAAATTCTATCTTCTTCATTTGTAAACACAAGACTTTGCATAGTTTGGTTTATGGACGTGTCCATGTTACAGGCATGCTTTAAGGATCTCATCTGGAAATTTGCCCAGATACCTTGCAGTAATGGATATTCAGATACAGTTATTTCAAAGAGCAAGTCTACGAGGCATCAGAGATTACTTAAAATGAAACATGTACATCGTTTTTATGGAGTAGTCTCAGCAGGCACAGAAAAATGATGTACGGCGAATCAAACGAGATCCATTTGCTGTGAGTCCTAAGGGTGTGCAAACCCTGGACCTGCTGCATTCCTGACGTGCTGCCAGCTGTGGGGCTGCTGCAGGGTGGGAAAGTCCCACATTGATCAACAGCTCAGAGGGAGCTTACATGGACATCTTCATCTCCAGCAGGGAAAGGCTGTTGATTTGTGCAACTGCAATGAAATTATGCCTGTTATGAGATTGAATGTTTAAATTTAAAGTCCTCCAACTGCAAAAGGTAGCCAACATTTCAGGCCATTGCTAAAAGCAGTTTGAGTCTGGTGTTTGCCCAAGTTCACAGCATCTCAGATTTGCAGAGGTTGGGACTTTTGGAGACCATCAAATCCAACCCTCCTAAACCTGCTAAAGGAGGTATCCTACAATAGGTCACACAGGTAGGTGTCCAGATGGATCTCGGATATCTCCAGAGAAGGAGATTCCACAACATGGCTGGGCAGTTTGTTGCAGTGCTCTGTCAGTAAAGTTCTTCCTAACTATTCTTTGAGCTGTCCTCGAGCTGGCTGAGCAAAGAGCTAGATATCAACAAGAGGTTACCACAGGTATGTAATTTTTCACCGAGTGTTTTCATCCTACATTTCTTAAAGAAATATCTTTCCTCTTCTCTCTTGGTCTTCACCCACAGTAGTGCTACGTGAGCAGATCAGAGCTAGAAAGGAAATCCACAACAATATTTTGTGTCTGAATCAGTAGTGTGTGAAATAAAAGCTGTTACTAAAAATTAACATAAATTTCTGCATTCTCATGACTTGACTTTACCTTGGGCATATGAGCTATTATTTGGGTGACATAATATTGATATTAAAAAACCACCATCACTGGAGTAATGAATTGGGCCATGCACAACAATGACAGTAACAAGAACGGTTGTGTATATTTAAAAAGTCAAAAGTTAGAAACAGGGCATAAAGTGGATAAAATACTAAAAATTCACACTCTAGAACTGGGAACTGAAACTGGGCTCCGGCCCAAGGCTGGACCTAAACTATGTCTAATGGTCATGAGTGCAAAGTGGAGTCCCACAGTGAGCCTCAGGAAGGCTTTGCCCTGTGGATGTGCAGTTGTGGCTGGTGAGGCCAGATGTCCATCCTGAGCTGTCCAACCATTGTGCTCCAGTGGCCCTGTCCTGGAAAGGGAAGGTGAGGATAGAGGGGAGTTTATCTTTCTATCTTATCTATCTTTCTTCCTGTAAAGGGGCCACCTGACCTACTGTATTCTTGATGTGATTCACTTGAGACGTTTTTTTTCCTCTGGAGATGACTGTGGTTGTTTACCATTTGCAAACAGAGCACAGACAGGACTGTGGTTCTGTCTCAGAGTTTATAATGGGATGAAGAACTAATGAAACATACCGGGTTACTTATATGGAAGTTCAGTCAGTCTGATTCTGTGTTTAATCACATTTGTTTTGGGAGCAAGCAGAGCACTAGGAGAGCTGTGGCATGAAGGTTTCATACTCTGGCTGTTAGACTACTGTTCTCCTGCTCACCAGTATCCCCTCTACCCCTCTCTTCTACAGCAGAAACTGGTCTCCTCCCCATCCCTACTGCAGAGGGCATGTCACGAGGCTGCCAGCAGAGCTCCTGGTGCCACTTTGTACCCCTACCCTGGAACAGGAGCTTTGACCACTGGCCTGCTGGGACTATAGCACTGAAGAGGGCTCTGATTTCAAACTGGTATTTTGGAGTAGCTCCTCTTGCCAGGGCTGGTGTCCTGCAGGCCTTCTGCAGAATTTCTTCTTTCCTTCTGCCCTTATCAGGAATGGGGAACAGAAGGTGCTGTCTCAACACTGGGAAGCACTTCTGTGTAAGTGCTGCAGCACCGGTGCAGGCTGCCCAGAAGTTGTGGAGTTTCCTCCTTGGAGATCCTCAAAAGCCTCCTGGATGTGGTGCTGGGCACCCTGCCCTGGGTGTCCCTGCTGGAGCAGTGTTGGGCTGATGGCCCTGCCAGCCTCAGCCAGTCTGTAACTTTGTGATTCTGAGCTGTGGCACCCACCTGATGTGGTGCTGCTCATTTCAGTGAGGTCAAGCTTTGTGATAACTAAAGCAAGCCACCTGAATTTGACTTCAGTGCCTTTACTATCTAAACCACGCTTTTTTTCCCCTTAATACTATGGACTTCTTCCTAGGAAGAGTGGGCAGAACAGCAAGAGATCATCTGTGCTGAAACTTGTTTTACTGAATAAACTTAAAACGGAGATGATGATTTCTAGTTCTGCCCTTGTACCAGGCACAACCCTTGGAAGCTCTTGGCAATGCAGCCACGTACATCAAATTGCTGGAAGAAAAGCTCTGAGATTGCTCAGTCCCTGCTTGAATGTTAGGTGGCATCTTCTTTTTGACCACCCTCTGGAATGAAGTGTTGGTTGTTGTGTTGGCCACTTCCAGGCTTGTTGAACCTCCTATCCAAACCAGATTTATACAGAAGTAGCACAGCATATGGAACTCTTTTATGAGTCTGCTAAAACATCATCAAGCAGGGCAGCATTAGCTTTGCTAGGGTGCTGTAACACGGTGTATAGGGCAGGTGAACAAACAAGACACAACTTGGTGTCAACCCTGCTTGGGATGTCCCTCAGATGCCTCCCACCCCTGCTGTGACAGGGTGACTTGTGCTGTGACTCACCGTATCAGTCTTGTGTTCCTCCTCATCCTGTGTTTGTACAGCTGATGTTTTTACCCAGGCCTCAAGCTTTTTGCACTTTTTTTTGAACTGCACTGCCAATTTGAGATTACTTTCCAGATTTTAGATCATTGAGAATTCTGCTTCAGCCTTAGGCACTTGCTGTCCTTCCTGGGTTGATGTTTTATGCATACCCACTTTTGTAATATGAGTCATTAGTAAAAATATCAGTCAGCCCCCGTTCACAGCAGCGTGCAGCAACCCATTCTGTACTTTTCTTCCCAGACACTCAAAGAAAACCGTTCATTCCTTGTACTTCTTAGACAAGATCTCATTACAGCAACTCATTTAAGAGTGCATTTCCCCAGCTTGCTTGTGAGAATCTTTTGTGACCGTCTTACTCATACTAATATGCCATATAGCACGGTGCTTGCCCACTTGCTTGTTAGCTTGTCTAAGGAAATGGGGTTGGTTCCACATGATTTATTCCTGGTAAACAAGTTAGCAGCTTTTGATTATCTTAATTTTCTGTAGGTTTGCAGACAGCTCTGATTATCTGTTAAGCACTGCTGAGTGTGTGTTGAGTGCTGTTGAGTTGCAGACTGACCCTGGGCTTTTTGGGATTTTTACCCTATTTCAGTCTTCTGGGAACTCACCCATCCTTCATGCACTTCAGATGCAATCACTAATCACTAATGGCTCCAAGTGCTTCAGCCAGATCCTAAAGTACTCCAGTATGAATTTCCTCAGGTCCACATGGCAGTAGCATAATTATTAAGTGAATAATAATAATAATGCTCTCCAGCAGCAGCACCTCTCAGGTAATGAAAGCAAATGGGTCCTCTGTTTAAAATATTACTTAAAAAATACATATACTGATTATGATAATTAGATATCACAACTAAGAGTACAGTTTCAGACTTGGTATGTACAGAGCATCTGAGACATTGGCATAACTCCCTTTTGGCATTATGCAGTATGGCACAGACATTTTCAGCAAGGTTGATGGTCTGAGTGATTCAGTTATTGCCTTGTTCTCACTGTGCAAGGAAATTGATGTTCTTCCCACTCCTTATTAGGAGCTAGTGGCAAATAAGGGAGAAAAAACACTCCGTTGCTCCCCTTTGCATTTTTACTACCAGTAACAGGTTGTCAGGGCGACCTGTCAAACTTTGCATCTTGCTTATTTGCATGGAAAGCCATTGAGGATAGTATGTTTAGCTCATTTGTACATGCGGAACACAATGGGGACATCCTGGGGGCCTCTAGGAGCAATTGCAACAGCAGTAGTAAACAGTCATTCATTAAGGACTGATATCATCCCTGGCTTTAAGACACTTAACAAGCTACTTATGCAGCTGGAGGAAGGGAAGACCGCTGAGTCAGTTGCAGATGGATGCAGAGCCAGATGACTTAAGATCTTGGCAGGCTTGTAACTTCTCTCAGGAGGACCTCAAGCACCCAGGGGGCCATCATTTCTATCCAAGATTATTATCATTTTTTTAGACAGAGACCGTTAATTTCACTGCTGTATCTCTACCTATGGCAGCAGCTCATATCTCCCCAGCAAATCACAGAATCATTGAATGGCCTGGGTTTAAAGGGATCAGAAACACCATCTAGTTCCAAACTCCTCTGCCATGGGCAGTGTTTCCACCCATCTTATCAAGCTGCCCAGGGCCCCATCTATCCTGGCCTTGAATGCTTTTAGGGATGGAGCACCCACTGCTTCTCTGGTCAGCTTGTGCCAGGGCCTCTCTGCCCTTTGTGGAAAGAATTTCTTGCTAGCATCTAACCCAAGTTTCTCCTTTTTTAGTTTAAAGCCATTCCCCCTTATCCTGTCATTATCAGGCTGTATAAAAAGTCAGTCCCCCTCCTGCTTACAAGCTCCCTTCAAGTACCGGAAGGCTGCAATGGGGTCTCCCCAAAGCCTTCTTTTCTCCAGACTGAGCAAGCCCAACTCCCTCAACCTGTCTTTGTAGGTGCCCCAAAGACCAAGGCTCTCTGGTGCTCTGCCTGGAGGTGCTGGGCAGAGGCGTGAGGGCAGGACAGGGCAGCTGCTGCCCTGCACCCTGCACAGAGCTCCACGGCTCTCTCTGCTCTCTCTTTCAGCATAGCGGATGATTTCGGGTTCTTGGCACCACCTCGGCTCATGCAGCACAGAGCACACACAGCACTTTATTTACAGTGCAGCGTGGGTCTGCAGATAATTCAACCTCAGCAATATTACACAATTACTTATAGATGCCCTCGTTGAAAGTAAATGAAAATTATTATTTATTGAGAACTTCTCAGTAGTCCCTGGAAGTAAAGAATAAAATAACCAGCAACATTTTATACCAAACATTGTGTTTACAGAAAGAATACTATCGTATAGGTATTGACATAATAATATTTCTTTTCTGCTGAACTACAGAGGTACACACAGCCCTGCTTTCAGCCCTGCTTTATGTGCATTGTGTGGTGCTGGGCGTCTCAGGATGATGACCATTATTTCTCACCAAAGGGGCATCTCTGACTCGGGCGAAACGAGTGCCCAGAGCCTCAGTCAGCCCTCCTGGTGGTGTAGGACAGGTGGCACAGCACAAAGCATCGGTGTGCTGCTGCAGCAGCAGGGCTCTGCTGCTGCCTGAGCCTCATGTCCCAAGCCTGGTCTCAGCTGTAGTGGCACTGGGCTGCACCCAGCACTTCAGGCACCTGCAGCCTCACAACTCTTGACAGCAGCAGCACCACAACCCCACTGCTATGGGGGTTCTTTCCCTGCAGTTCACACTCACAGACTTGTTATTCAAGGAAAAACCCTGTGCTCCTTCCAGTTTCTGCAGGAGAAAGGAGGGAAGACAGCATGAGGGCACTGCACATCATTGCTTCCACTTTGCTGCACTCTGCTGCAGCCAGGTGCTGGCTTTGAATAGAAAGAGCTTGCTCAGTATTTACATCTCCAGTGTAAGCTTACTCTTATTCAGCACTGCTCCAGGTGCCTCTGGTCTGTACCCAGTCTCTGCTTTCTGCAGCTGAGCTGCTCTCTCTTTGAAAGCCTTATGCAGGTCCTGGCAACCATGCCTCCAAATCTGCTAACTGACCGTCTCCATATCTCTGTGTCTTCGATGTGAAATGGCTCTTATTGGCTGCTGTTTCTGTAGAGATAGAGACAATTCATCTCAGCTTCCACGGGCTTTCTAAAAGCAAGGTGCCCAGTCCAAGTGAAATGTCCATGTCTGCAGTCAGCAAAGAGGGGAGGGAGAGCCTCCTATTCTGGGCACCCAAAGGGAGTGAGCTGCTCTGCAGAGTGCTGATTTTTGGTGCTGGCTATGTAGAAAACCGACGGAAATGCTTAGGAATCCTACTTCAGTGTCAATATCCTTAAGAATACTCTGGGTTTTTTTAATGTGCTAGAAATAATTTTGCTTTAGTGTGGGAGAGCAGTTATAAAGCATAAGTCAGCCTGTATGATTCAAGAGAAAGAAAAAACACACACACACACAAAACCCCAGCAACTTGTTTATGACCCAGTATAAGCTGGTTGGTTTACATTCATTTCCCTTGCCCTTTTGATGCAAACTTGTACTGAGATAGTTGCAGAGTTAAAACACAGCTGAAGGTACATAGAGCTTAAATGAGCCCCAGCTTTGCTAAATGGCTGCAGAGCACTGGCTCACTGAATCTGCTCTAGGCTCTGATGGATTCTGGGCTCACTGCATAGCCTGGGGGATCAGATTTTCACCTCCTCTCCTCTGGGTGGAGGATGTTTTACTCCTCTTGCTCTTATGAAGTTATGCCCATCCTTCCATTGCGTACTGTTCTGCAGGATGAGGTCATCTGAGGCTGTGGTGCCTTTCTGCTTGGCAAAGAAAAGACAGAAGAGATGCAGGGACATGAATACAAAGAGTAGAACTGTTTTTTTTTATTGAAAAAAAAAATGACCACAGAGGGGAAAAAAAAGCCACTGCAGGTATCTTTTCACAGCCAACACTGCCGGTGTTTTTACAGTTCCTCCACTTAATACAAACATTATCAAATTCACAGTCTAATTCCAGCAGGGGATGAAACCTTACAAATAACCCCTTAGGTGAATGCCAGGGCTAATGAATAGGTTATAACCCAGCAAGTGGATGAGAGAGGGACCCTGAGTTACCGATGAAAGAAACATCGGCAGAGCTGCGTGACAAACACCAAGACTCAGAAGGAGACTGCATTGCACTCAGTGATGAGGTGCAGGGCTCATGGCATCCCTCCCTGCACCTTATCACTCACCTCCTCCTGTAGCCTGAGGGTAAACCAAGGCTTCTGTGCTGTCCCTATACCCTTTCTTTCTCCATCTACAGACAGGACCTATCACGGTGCTGCTGAGCGCAGAGCACAGTCCTACACATACTTTTTTTTTCCTTGGGACGAAGCTTGCTTTTTAAAAAGAAATATGGCTCAGTTATGACAGGAGAGCCACACATTGCTTGAGTTATTCCCAGGCAGTGATGATTCTGTTCAAGCTTTTATGCACATCGACTTCGTGTGCCATCATCCCTTTTGGGCTGAGAGTTTCAAGTCCCAGTAATTCATTACTGAAGAACACACAGCGAAGGACAAACCAGTTTGTTATTTGCTATGTTTTTCAAAGATTCAAGATATTTATCAGCAGCAGGGTTACTTTCCATTGGTATTTCTTCCCTACTCTGGTTTAAATCACAGCAACGAGATACACCCCTTTTCCCCAGCCAGGAAAATTACAGAAAAAGGAAACAGCCCCCTTACAGGAAGTTCCTGCATGTGTAAAGAAACCATCCACACACCTTCATCTCCTCCCGAAGTCCCTCCAAGCAGCTGCCAGGCCACAGGCTGGAGGTCGCTCCCAGACCTGTCTTCACTGTATGCAGAGAGAGCTAATTGGATTCCACTTGTAAATGGAGATAAATCCCACCCACAATTTCTGAGTGGAAACGTATGGAAGCAAGTACTGGGAGTTAATTCAAACCCCCACTCAGTCTGCCATCCTTTAACCACCCTGCAGCAAACTTTTCACTTACATTTTATCAGTGGGGTGCTGAGGGTTATATGAAGTTCCTACAAGATTTGGAGAAGGTGTGGAGCATTTAAGTGGTCATTCACAGAAATGTTGCTATGGAGGTGGAGAAGCAGCTATTTCTAGGTCTTTTTGGACGATATTTGTATGTACAAACACTTGCTGCAAAAACAGAGGAACTCTGATTAAAAGTCAGTGCCACACCGTAGCTCATGATTACATGCTCAGTTAAAACCTGAAGTGAACACAGCTCCAGGAATCATATTAATCTATCGTTTGATTAAACTACCTAAGCTACCTTATTAAATTGCTATCTTTGTAGAGCAGTAACAAGAAAGTCATATGAAAGACAAGATTTATTTTACGTTGTCATTGGCTACTCATAACTAAGGGGAAAAGGCAAAGATAAGCATTAGTAACCTTCTTGTTTGGTTGCTTTATCATCGGTGGGAAGTATAATTAGTAATTGAAAAGGTGATATAGGCACAGAACATACTTAAAAGGATGCCATTTAAAAGGATTACCATCACAGTTGTGCCAAAAATCCATCTGTCTTGCACGAACATCATCACAGGGTACAAAATGAAGGGTTTGTCAGTAAGATGCCTCCCCCCGGTCCGTGCCACATCCCTGCCAGAACAGCAGTGAGCCACCAGCAGCTTCAGCGAGGGCTGGGGCTGAGGCTCTTTATCTAGGAGCCCATTCTGCCCCACAGAAAACTTCAGGGCGGCTGTAGGATAGGAAACAGCCCATACCAGAGACGGGCTGCTTCAGACTGTGGCACAGCTACTGTATAAACAGATGTGTACATAATTCAGGGATAGAAGAACTCTGGGTTTGGTTTCATCCTTTCTTTGATATGCGGATTAAAGGCTCAGAGTCACAATCACATAATCGTAGTGTAATAAGTGACCAAGCGACGGCTGGTTGGTAGGTACTCAATTTCTTGGTCTGTGGCGTATCTGGAAACTCACAGTCTGCAGCTCCACAAAGCTAGAGATTAGCTTTATAGATAAAAATGCTTTAGAGTGGGAACTTTGATGCAGAAACACAATTTCCAGAAGATCTGTGAAAAGGCATCAGAGGCGCTGCATGCATTTTATACTCTGCTTCTTAGTGGAGTGTTACCTTGAGTAGTTGTGCTGGGCTGCTGTGAAGAAGACAGAAATTCTGCTTTGGACAACTGAGTATACGTGTGTGAAAGTTTTTCATAAAACATGCCATTGCAAGTGACTGTAATGGGCTTTATTAGCACAAAAGTTCAAGCTCAAATGCTCCCTCATCTATATCAGCAACGCCATTTCTCTAAAAACCTTTCCAGTCTATGCTACATCTATTTGAACAGAATACCAAACACGTTTGACTTTCTGATAGCTTGATACTTTCACTTCAGCTGACTTCAGGAGGTGGACGTACAAACCCAGCAGTTACAAAATCCCCTAGGACTCAAAGGATGAAGTAATTAGCCTGATGTATCAAGACATAATTCAAAGTAGAGAGGCTACTGCTGAGAGAAATGGATTTGTTTAGTTTAAATTTTTGGCATCAGGAGATATTAACAGATATTTGTCCAATTTTTGAGGTAAAACTAGAAAAATGCATTTTATGAAATTGCTTTTAAACGGTATTTCTGAAGAAGGTCTAAAATTTACTTGCTTAAACAAGCAAGTTCTGTTTCAATATTCTGTTACAATATTTTTACAAGCTAGGAAAAGTAAGAAGTATTTCCTGAAGCATAATTTCACAAACATAACAACTTACGTGCCAAAGGAAATTCACTGCTGGTGTTTCTTAAAAGCTTCACAAAACTGAGTAAGCAGCATTATCCTCCCCAAGCTCACCAGACTTCATCAGCTTTCAATTGCTGAGGACTTGCCAACAGTTTTTGAAGTAAAATCCATATAAACAGAAGTACTAGCGTGTTTAAAATGTAAATGCTTTTTGGGGTAGATAAAGGAAGAGATTAAATACCTCCGTTTGGCAAAGTGGTGTCCTGGCCAGCTTTTAGGAGCTGTGCCTCATATGGGATTCCACAGCTGAAATCAGGTGCCTGTAAGAGTGGCAAACAAAGGTAGGGTCCAAAAACTAAAGGTGGTACAATGGGAAAGGGGGAGTTCTTAGTGAATATGCAATTAGAAGGAAAGCAGCTTTTGTTTATCAAAATTCTGAGTTTAGATCCCTTCCTGAAGCAGATGCGCAGCTCTGACATTCATATCTTGAACCTCCTGTAGGACCAGGAATCCACAGGACTGTGCCAGTTCTGCCAAGGAAAACATCTCAAGAGGAAAGCACTGCTGGATGGAGACCAAACTTTTCACCCAAAGATGTTTTTTAGTCTAGATCTAAATCTCCATCATCAAGCATAAACGTATTCATTTTGTAACTAATTCCCATTACACCTTCCTGCACGTCCCTGAGGCTCCCGAGTCCCCATCTTTCTGACTCCTCCATGGTCCAATTCATCTATTGCCAGGGTTGTTCTTCTGTCTGTCATTTTAATCAGTCTCAAATAAGATCTCCAAAACTATTCAAAGCAGTTCTCATGGTAAAAGTACATGGTTCTCATCAGCTCCATTTTCATGATGCAGTAAAATGAGAACGCAGCCCTGGTCAAGTTATCAATTCTTTTATTTTGTTCTAGTATATCTTCTGAAAATTATACTGTGATTATATTTAAAAATTGCATCATGCTATTATACTTAGCTTTTACCTAACAGAATAGTTCATATTAGCATAGTAACAGAACTGATAACAGCTACTGATTTTGTATTCACCTTGCATGGGAGCAGGAAGAGGGTTGATAAAAACAGCTCACAAAGATCATGTGCTCTGATTAAAAAGCCATACAGATCTCATATGGGAGGAAGGTGTCCCATTACTATCTTCACTAAACGTGATTAAACACTTTCCAGATACGTCACTTATTTTTGTCAAAACAGTCTTTTGTAAAATAATTTCTTGTAGGGAGAGGCAGAGGATGGAATATTCCATTACGTGACTTTTAATGTTGAATATAAACAGAAGGCTATAGAAGATGGAGATAGTTTGCGTCTTAGTAAACTGTAGAAAAATATCCATTTCTAATCTTCTTCAATTTAACCACAGTGGTAGGAGAAAGACACATCTCTTGGAGGGGGTGACAATAGGATATAGGAGCCAGAACAGCTCTGAAAAGGACAGGTAAGAACTTCAACTTGATTCCATGTGTGGTTTGTCATGTTGCGCTCAACAATCTGAGGACTTCAGAACATTCAGCTGTGAAGGATGCCCCTTAGTGGTTGAATACAAACACTGTTGACAGAAGAAACAAATTTAAACACTGAAAAAAATATATTTGCATTTATTAAGTGAGAACAAAGGATTTCAAACAGTAACATATGCATGGAAGAGTCTACAAAACCATGTTTACACAGAGCGTTGGACAAATACTAACCAACAGTAAAAGAACATTGCTGAATAAGCTATTATATTGAGTAAGAAGAACAAGAAAACGGGAAAAGAAAGGAAGGTTAATCTCTATTTTAATCAGCATGCATATTTTGCAGTGAGGGTTTCTGCAGAGGAATACAATCAGATGTTTAGCTCTAAAACAAGACTCAGCCCAAAATTTTTACTGATCCTTTCTAGAGTAGAGGGTTTCTGTACAGGATTACAAAGTCATCTGGACTGCTGTCACGGTTCCTTTCCAGCAATGTAGTGATGGCAGAGCCTTCAGCCATCTCTGCTGCTGCACAAAGAAACCAGCATGTGCTACAACGCACACACATTTCTATACAAAAGGCATTGAAAAGTTTAAGATTCAGTGTTAATGGTTAGAGTGCACAATTCCTGTAACTCACACAGACGTGTATTTCTAGTTAGACATAAACATACAAACAGCCTATGAAAGATTCTCTTTATCTGGTTTGACTCTTATCATGAGGAATGTATTGTTTCTGACTTTCCTTTTCAAAACCAGTCTTCGTATAGGAGTCAATTTGCTAAAGCAGGAGCAAGGTGATGCCAAACAAGCATGGCACCCTCATCCATCTGCTTACATCTACTCTGATTTAAACTGTATCATATACATTTGGATGTCTCTTTATGTATACACTGGATAACAAACAAAATCAAGGAATCATAGAACTGCAGGGGTTGGAAGGGACCTCATGAGACCACCGAGATCCACTGTATTTACAAGTTCCTGGAAATCTGACTTCCATTAGTCATGATACTTTTTTCTTCCCTGGAGAAGTCTGTATTCTTTCATCTTTTTTAACTCTGCATGTAGAAATCGAGGCTGTAACGTGTCTCATTACCTCCACACCAGCAATGGAGACAGAAAAGCTACTCATCAGCATTACTGACACAAGCATTTACTTCTCAGGTCACATCTCAGCACAGCTTAAAGGGTCACAGAAAGTCTCTTCTGTTGAGCCAGCTGGTGTGTACTGTAGCTGGAGAGACTGATCCCAAGCGTGCCCAGGAGCAAGGCTGCCCGTTGCAGCAGTACATCCGATGAGTTGATAACTATCTTTCCTGCAGCTTGAGTCTATAGGGAAAACAGAGCAAGTTATTATGCTGATTCTGCTGATTTCAACAGAAAAACTCCTAATTTCAATGATGCTCTCTAGAATGGTAGTTGTAAATCCAGGAAAGTAAAGCTAAAAGGGGTCAGTAACATCTTTCATTAGCTCCATAGGTAGCACTGGACCAAACAGACAAGCTTTAACACAAACTCTTTAAGTGTAAGAAAGCAGCAGGTAACGCCAATCAAAGTAAAGATAAATAGTTCATTATTTATCAATTCTCAGAGTAACAATAAGAAATTAATTGCCTAATGGAAGTATATGATACACCAAGATGAAACACAATTGCATGGATTCTCTATAAAGCAAAACAATTTCTTACATATATTGACAATGTGAATTAAAACATACTGTGCATCTTTCTAGTTGTGGCATTTCTTGCACAAAACCTTCATTCTTTAAGCTTTCCTTTGCAATCAGCAGATGGAAAGTGTGGCACCACTGAAATGATTCACAAAGTTCCCATTTCAAGGAACCTAAGATTCACTTCCAGATTCTGTGTGAGCTTAAATAATCAGAGCTCAGTGCTCCACTGTAGTTAACAGTGTGGCTACTTCAGCAAAGGCTTAATGTTCCTTGAACATTTCCAGGTACACTGAGCCAACACCACCCTGGGCAGATCAATACTATTGGCGGCTTCTTTATCATCCTTATGTCCTTATACATAAGGAAGAAATTCTTCACTCTGAGTTGGTGAGGCACTGGCACAGGCTGCCCAGAGAAGCTGTGGATACTCTATTACTGGAGGTGTTCAGGGCCAGGTTGGATGGGGCTTTGGACAATCTGATCTTGTGGGAGGTGTCCCTGCCCATGGTAGGGAGGGGTTGGAACTAGATGGTTTTAATTCCAAGCCAAACCTTTCTGTGATTCTGCAGTCATAATCATAGAAGTTGGTTGAACTGTTTTACCGAGAACTTATTACAAGGTCTTCAGAACCCCACCATTCTCATTCCTATTAATGTTATCCTACTGCCCCAAACACACAATCAAAAGCGATAGAGAAGCACTGCAGAAACACAAGTTTCTTTTAAGTACCCTGCACTTGGTATTCCAACATGATACCAATTATCAAGAATTATCGTAATTCATTTACTTTCCAGCAGAAGCTTAATTAAGACCTCTTTGAGTTTTTATGAATGTTAACCAAACAGAAGCCAGGGCTCCCTTGGGTTGGTCAGGCAAAAATTTGAAACAAAAATCCATCTGAGCAGGAAAAACATTTCAACAAACTAATTAAGAGCAGAAAAAGAGTTGGAATTTTCATACCTGCAGCAACCTTATATACCCAGGTGTCATTCTCCGCAGGGGGATAACCATTATTTCTAAATCTTTGTTGAATTTCAATCCCTGCAATTTTAGAACACAGAAAACATTACTAACTCCCAAGGACTTTCTACACTGACCTTCAAAGGAAACAAAGATTAAATTTAATATGCTTTGTTAGGAGTGCCAGAGTACTCCAAGAAGCAACATGCACAAACATTTTCTCCTTACCTGGTGCTCTTTTCCCTGTAGGTTCCTTAAATGCTAACATCGTACTCATATATAAAGCCCAGCTGAGTTGCATAACCTGTCACATGTGATCCGTCTGCAAAGCTTAGGTGTTGGCAGAGGCTGCATGTGTCTTGCCTGGGGCTAGGTATGTCTGCAATATTAGAAAGCTCTCTGGGAATGTCTGAAGCTCATTAAGAAACCAAAGCAACAGCTGACCTCTCTAAGAACAACAAGGCCTAAGCCTGATAGCACTGGACTTAAAAAAAGAGGTCATTACAGCATTTTGTATCACAGACTAACAATGCAAATAGGATTGGATTGCTTTTTTGTGGCTTAGAGTATACGTTTATATCTATAGGACAACCTGTGTAGGAAGCTTTATTCAGCCATGACCCGAGTTGAAAGGATGTGTTAATAATATAACAAGGTTATTTGGAAGCATATTTAAAAATAATCTTTCTTTTCTGGGAGCGATCTCCTTTACCTGGTATGATGCATGTTCTTGCCTCCCTTTTCAACTGCTGAAGCCTTACCTCTAGAAAACACCTAATCTAATATTTATTTTTACTATTAGTACTACTTTCTCTTAACTGTGATTCCTTTGCAGTGAGCTTGGACTCAGTTCAGCTCCTGGGGTGGTAAAATCTGATCTATAAAATCCATTTCTCTTTCTTTAAAAAGTTTCCATGGATAGACTGCAATGACAAAACTCTTCCTTTTCACCATCAGTAGATGCAACCTTGAGTAAGGATAGCAAGGCACAATTCAGCTCCAGTTAGTCACACTTCTAAGCATGTAGGATAAATCTTCAGGAGATGTCAACCAGCACAGCACCAGTGTGCTCTGCGAGACCACATCAGCGTACATCAGAAGCGCTTGACAGAACAGTGCTGATTTACACCCCTCCAGGCTCTTTACTATGGCATTCCAAAGTTCTGTAACATTCCTGCCATAAACCAGCAGAAAAATGAAAGTTTTCTGCTTGGAGAAATATTCTACATTAGGCATTCTGCAGTGATATCAGTTATCAAGAATTACTGTAACTCGTTTACTTTTCAGCTGGTGTTTAATTAATGTAATAGAAAGGAGTGATGCTACTTTATTCTGAGGCTCTGGCTTGTGGGTAGATTTCACCTTTCTCTTGCCACACCACATTTATATCATATGAACTCTGTTAGCATCAGTGAAGTTATGTCTTATCTGTTGAAAAGCTAAGGTAAGTTGCACTAGTTCTATAGCATAAATATAAATATTAAGCAGATTGGGAAATTGCTAATCTGGTCCTTTTAAAATACACACTTGAACAGTGGTCCTGTGCTAAATCTTAACTGTTGCGTGTCTCAGCTGTAGGAAATATGTTGATTGTTTCTCATTAATGCAATAAAATGGGGAGCTCGCTGAAAGACTTCTTCATAATTTGGGTTCACATTATCATAACAGGAGACACCACTGAAACACAGTGCGTTAGTGAATGTAAGTCACCGTGTCTGTACAAACAAATTCAAGCTTAAAATCTACACTGGAAAAAGGCAAAGCCTTTTCTTCTTGTTTCTGTTTCTCACAGTCTGCCAAATGTTGTTCTTTGTGTACAAGAAAAGCACCCAGGATTGCTGCTCAGAGCAGGTTCCTAAAGCCTGCATTTGTATGGAAATAAGGAATGCAGGTTTTTTCCTTTAAATTTCCCATCTTGCTCACATTCAAAGCAGTATCACAATTTCAGTAGAGTTCAAAAGGCATTGCTAATCATGTTTGTACCTGTGTGATTTTTCTAGTTCAGAGAATGACAGTGGGGAGGAGGGCTTCCTGGGGCACGGTGTTCACACAGGGAGAACCTCCCATCCAGCATCCTTCTGCTAAAAATAAAAGGGAAACAGGATGCCTTGAATGCCACAGATCTTTTAAAAGTTATTTCTTGGCTGTGCTCAACATAGTTAAAGAGAAAAATGTTTTCTGTACCTGAAGGTGTTACCAAAATCTGTACGACTTTCCCAAGGTCTCTGAAAGAACCACATGCCTGGCTTCTATGTTATTTCAGTTCTTTGAACAAACAGAAGTCTGCTTCAGTTCCTTTGGAAGTTCACATCCCAGAAAGGAACCATGACTGCCACATCAGCCAGAAGTTCTGCAGAGCTACAGATCCCCTCCACAGTCACTTCTGGGTTGGGCTGAGGGAGCAAGACAACCCCAATCAGTGCATGGCTCTCGTTACAAGAGAGATTTGCTCTCTTGGCAAATACACGAGGATCCTGCTAGCAGAGCAGACTGCTCACCTCATTCATCTACTGGCACCTTTGTTGCTTGACAGACAGTTTTCTAATAGGCAACAAGCAGGCACAAATGCAAATTACATGCTGACATCCTCCCTTCCCTCCCCATTCCAGAATTAAAGGTGAGGAATTCTCTGACTCAACTCATCTGTATTTACAACCTTGTGTTCTATTCCATTAAGAGGAGGAATCAATGATGAAATTAAATGTTTCATGATGTAAACCCATGCCTTCAGGATGAGCATGTGCTGCTTTCCCAAATGCAGTAAGAGTCAACTAAGGTGAACAACTTATTTGGACATACTTGGAAATTGGAAGGAACCTCAAAGGCCAACTAGTTCCAGCCCCCCTAGCGTGGGTAGGGACTTCTTCCACAGGACCAGGTTGCCCAGAGCCCCATCTAGCCTGTGCCAGTGCCTCACCACATCTTTCTCCTTCCTGAAGCAGAGGGAGAGAAGAGCAATGCAAGCTGGTAGTGTGCGAGAGACAGAGCATAGGAACAGCAGCTGGCAAGAGCAGCATCTTTCACCCACAGAGCTGCAGCGGCACACAGGAGCTCTGCAAAGGATGCTGAGTTGAGTTCACATGCATAAAGATCCATCAGCTGAGTCTGCAGCTGCCAGCAAACCCCAAGTCTAATATGGAGAGTAAAAATGCAAACCACAGAGGAAGGGGAAGAAGAGAAAAAATAAAAATAGGGAAAAGTGAAATCTACTCATTGGCCATTGGGAAGAGAAGTGACAGGGGACCCAAGCAACAGATATCTGAAACAGATATTAGATCTGAGAGTACTTCCTCACAAATCATTCTATGAGTTGTTTAAAAATTAAAGCTAAGTTCAAAGGAATTTTGCCTGACACAAATGTAACTAAAAACACCAGCTCTTCAATGGTAAAAGGATTAGACCCCAACCCCACGAGCTCATCAAAGAAGGCCGGGGTCCTGCCCCAAAGTGCTCACAATCCATTTAGAAGCAGGTGGGTGCCAACAGATGGAGGAGCACTGGGAAACAAAGAGAATATAGTGCTTGGCATGCGAGGCAATGTTCTCAGCTCACTCACAGTCAGACTGTTTCCAAATTCTTGTGGGCGTTGCAGCAAAGCACGGTGTTAAGGAGGGATCTGAAGGTAGTTAATGAATTTTAAGATGACGAGCCAGGCAAGAAACAGGAACAATGTTAGTCATAATGTTGCATTACACAGTACTATCTTTGTGGAGCACAAAATGAGGGAGCTGTATTGGAATATGTTGCTGGCGGAAGTAGAAAATGCTGTCAATAGAAGAGGAATGGAATACCATGTGGATGAACTGAGGCATAGATCACCAACCGTAAACAGTTCAGCCCTAAAAGTCATCTAAGGTTATGGATAGACAGTAGCAAGAGAGTTGCTGAGGCTTATGGAGTTACCAGTGAAACAGCATAAACTACTCCTTTATTTCATTCTGTGAATTGACTCGTTCACTTCCCACAGCTCCATTGCCAAGTGGTTACTTCTGCATTTGCAGCCTGCCTACCCACATTGCTTTGATGACATCAAAGGACAGAATAATAGACAAAAATTTACCAGCAAAAATCCCCCACATAATGGCAGAAAATCACGTTAATTTCTGCTATGGGTAAAGGAGAACAACTGCTCTGGAAGAAAATTATACATTAGAAATTACTGCAGACTGTACCTGATAGTAATTGCATAATAAGAAGGAAAAAAATGAAAGGAGAAGAATTGTCTCAAAAGACTTCTAAGAGACCTTACTAGGATGCCATTGTGGAAACAGGAGAAGTGATCCTGGAACTTTTTTTTTTTTTTAAGTATTTCCAAGTAAAGATAGGTAAGCATTGCTGTCACTGGCAGTAGCACAGACATAGCACAAATGCATAAGCCCTCTGGCATGCGTTTCTGGGCTGGATTTCTCTCTGCTGTCTTAGACCTGTATAGCACAGATGTCTGCCTCTGCACTAGCTGAACGAGCTGCTTTAAACAGCCACCGCAGTATACGTATTTTACATATTGATGTTGTGAACAAAAAGAAGTGATGATGGATAATACAGTGAGATGATGCAGCATGCTCAGATGTAGACATCAACAGTGTAAATGCAGTCACATGGATTGCTCTCCATTGATTATAACAGGGGAGTTCAAAGTAAACTTGGTATGAAGAAGAGCAGCATATTACCCGAAGAAATTATCTTGTTCAACCTTGCAAATGGAAGACTGGGAGGCATTTGATTACTTCCTATAAATGTAAAGGGAACAAACACCAGAGAAAGTGGAATGCTGCTTAGGCCAAAGGCTAATACAGCACTAACAAACAATACAGCCATGAGGAGATTTAGTGTAGAAAAAAGGCGGCTTCTGATGAAGCATGTGTTTCCGAAGCTTTACAGGAAAGAAAGCAGATAAAATAGTTTTAACACGTAATTTGGCTTTTCTTCTGTACCCCAAGACCTTATGGTATATCATGGAAAGCTCATGTACTATAACAAAGCAGGTGCATAAATCTGTAGTAGATACCTGATTCATTATTAGCTGTGTTAAATCACAGACACTGGGGACCATATGACAAAAGCAGATTCTTTGGAACACTGCTACTCCCATTGCAGTGCCTAGCAGTAAAGAGCTGACAGGTTTATGGCAGTGTAAAAGCATTCAGAAAAATTACTCTTAGATTCATAATAATACATGGGATAGTAACAAAATGACTCATCCCCATTCTTCTTTATATTACACTGAACTTCTACAGCACAGTGTTCAATTCAAATAGTCCTGGTAGGGTTACATGCACACTGTACTTAGCTGCCTTCCTACAAAGTTTTCCTCAGGGCACAAGAGCTCTCCATCCCCGGTGTAGGAAGTCAGGAAAGGAAGGCAAGAGACTGGCATGGCTGAACTGGGACCTGCTGGTCAAACTGGAGAGTAAGAAGAAAATGCACAGGCAGTGGAAACAGGGACTGGTAACCTGGGAGGAGTATAGGGCTGTGTAAAGGTGGAGTCAGGAAGGTCAAGGCCCAACTGGAACTGAACTTGGCAAGAGGGCAAAGAAAGGCTTCTATGGGTATGACAACCAGGAAAGGAAAGTTGAGAGTGCACCCTCCCTAGTGAGCAACAGCCAGACTAGTAACGGCGAGCAAGGAAAAGGGTGATACATTAAACATATATTTTTTGCCTAAGCTTTCACTAGTGACTGCTCTACATACAGCCCTGGAGAGGATGGTTTGGAAGCTGGGAGTAGGGGGAGCAATGTGCCTAACCACTGTAAGCAAATATCAGGTTTGCAACTGCCTGAGGAACCTGAACATCCATAAGTCTATGGATTACAATGAGATGCATCCTAGAGTCCTGAAGGAATTGGCTGATGTAGTCACCAAGCCACTCTTGATGATATTTGAAAAGTTACTGTGATCAAGTGAAGATCCTAATGACTGAACAAAAGGCAATATAGAACCTATTTTTAAGACAGATATAAGGGATGACCCCATGGAACTACCAAACTTTCAGCCTCAGCCTCACCTCCCTGCCAGGGGAGATCATGGAGCAGATCTTCCTGGAAGCTGTGCATATGGAAGAGGGGGAGGTATTCATGGACGGCCCCATCTGACCAACCTTGCTGCTTTTCATGATGGTGTAACTCCATCAGTGGACAAGGGAAGAACCACTGATGTCATCTATCTGGACTTCAGTGGCTTCAGACACAGTCTCCCATCACATCCTTCTCTCCAAATTGGAAAGATATGGATTTGATGAGGGGACTGTTCGATAGATGAGGAACTGGTTGCAAAATCATACCCAGAGAGTGGTGACTCAATGTTTAAGCAGAGATCAGTGATGAGTGGTGTCCCTCAGGGGTCAGTACTAGTACTAAAGCAGTACTATGCTTTAACATCTTCATCAATAACACTGACAGTGAGATTGAGTGTGAGTTTGCAGATGACACAGCATCTACTTTTTCTTTTTTCTGTGTGGTGCAGTTGATAGGAGGGACAGGATGTTATCCAGAAGGACCTAGACAGGCTTGAGCAGTGGGCCCAGGTGAACCTCATGAGGATCAACAGAGCCCAAGGACTTGCACCTGTATTGTAGCCACTCCCACTATCAGTACAAGCTGGGGATGTAAGGACGGAGCACAGCTCTGCTGAAAAGAACCTGGGTCTACTGGCAGATGGCAAGCTGGACATGAGCCAGCAATGTGCCCCTGCAGCCCAGAAAACCAACTGTTTGCTGGGCTGCACCTAAAGAAGTGTGGCCAGCAAGTTGAGGGAGATGATCCTGTGCCTCTGCTCTGTGCTGGTGAAACTCCACCTGGAGTGCTGTGCTCAGATGTGGAGTCCTCAGCATGGGAGATATGTGGATCTGCTGGAGTGTGTCCAGAGGAGGGGCATTGCTGTCCTTGCACTGTAATTTTTACCTTAGCTCCCAGCTAGTGGATCTCAGTATCTCAGCTTCAATTCCCCTCACTCAGTGTAGGTCTTCAAAGAGGCAGAGCAACACTGAGGTTCATGGATTGGCCCACTACACACAGAAAAGTCAATTAATGAGAAGGACTGAATTTAAGGGCCTGCAGGAAGAGATACACAATGTGACACAAAGCACACTACAGCATCTTTTGGGCTTCCAATACCCGAGCCCCATTAGACAGCCACTGCCCTACAGAATGTCCCGTTCTGTACAATGACTGAGTAAATAAATTCACTGACTGTTTTTCTGTAATTTACATGTATAGCAGTACAGAAATATTTACTCATTTTACAACTGAAGATCCAAAGAACTTAACCAAAATGTGAAACAAACAAACAAACCAGAAAACCCGAAATCAATAAGATAAGCAAAAGGCAGAGAGAAGACCTGGGATCTTGCAACTCTGAAGTCCTTAATGGGAATTAGCATGTTTAAAAAAGGTGCTGCAATGCTCACAGCACTGCAACTCTGATATTTGGTTCTACCGTAATCATTCATACAACTTTCCAGAAAGCAGGGATTGGACAGCAACAGAGAGCTGAACTAGCAGATAGGGGCAAGGTGAGGAAAGAGGATAGAAGCTTGCCCACTTCTGCTGTGCAAGTGATATTACAGCACAAGCATTTCCCTGTTGTGTTTTCTGCTTTAAATCCAGGCCTTAAAACCCATGGTGGAATAATGGCTATCTTTTTCAAAAAAGAGCTTTATGGCTTGCTGTTTCTAAGATACCAGAGATGCTGGGCTGTTCTCATTGGACTAGGAACTACATGGGTGGAAAGATTTATCTACATCAATTATTTTGGGAAGGTTCTTATCTGGCAGGCAATGAACAGACTTCCAGTGGAGGTCCTGGAGGTCCCAGTTAACCCACAAATAAGAGATGCAATGCACAGTCTTGCAACAGTCCCACTACTGAGAGCATATGCAAACACTTCAGGAATGTAGTGCAATGGGAGCATGTTCAGTGCCATGCTGACAGTTGTGAAGAAGGTGAGTATATTCATACACTGGAATGCCATTCTTCAACTTCTGTCTCACTGCTGATGTGGATAGGAAAACTTAAGCAGCACTCACAAGACAATTCGTTACTCAAGAGCACGTCTAGAAACAAGGCATTAGGCTCTTTCCTGTGAAGAGCCTGGAATGTCCACTTAGAAAAGATGGTGCAAAGAAGAGGGAGCTTGTTAAGGAATAAGGCACGATCCCTCACTCTGCTCTCCTTCACAAAGTTCACTAGACTCCATCTACCTCAAGACACCCACCACGTATTGGCTCGTGTGCCAGGCTGAACAGTGGGTGTTTGTCACTGTGAGAAACAATACGAGAAAATTTATTACAATCTGTGCTAAGAACTCTTCACACTGTGTCCTTTGTTCCCTCTGTGGCTGATGTGATAGAAAGCTTGACTGTCAGATTCCATGGTCTCGCAGACTTCCCTCGCTCCATCTGTAGAGGATCTCAGATTATGAGTGGCTCCACCACATAGAGTTCCAGATCTCTTATGCAGTTTGATACGCAGCAAACAGCTATACTGACATGCTGGGTGGTTACTTATCCAACACATGTATACACACAGCCTAGAGCTTTTGGAATTTGAACCATTTGTAAGAAACTGAACAGTTCATTCCTACCAGTTCTATACTGCTGCTGAGAACTTTTCTCATCAGTAAATCTGTGCATATGGGCAGATGCATGTGCAGCTACTGAGCAGGGCTCTTTTCCCTCCTCCTCTACATCCCACGCTGACATCCTATTACACATATGTCAAGTTTTCAAAGTGAATCACACAAATGAGAAATCTGAAGAAATAGCCTTCTGGCACGTAATTCCAGAAGTACTTAGGTGTATTAGCTGAGGTTTAGAAGGCCGTGAGATCTGCTGTGGTGCCTGCAAATGGAGGCTTGTGAAGAACTATCATATTTTACGTATGAGAAAGACCCTAATATACAATAAGCCCTGCACTTAGTCCATACCCTGCCATCTGTAACTTGCTTTTTTGTAGCTAGGGGCACTTCTAATTTATCTCAGAGCAGCACCGCAATATGAAAAAAATATCTGCAGAAAGGATGTTTGGGGTACTAGGACTCCTGAATGGAAAAGGCTTTGTTTTAAGATAATATGGATACATTCAAATCATGACCATAATTTTAGTTCTGCTTCTAAAGCACTGATTTACAAGAGAAGAATAACAGAAGAATACAACTCCAGTCAACCGTTACACTGGTACATCTCTGTTCTTTTCAAATACTATTTTCAGATACTCAAAATGTGTGGGTTATTGTATTCCATATGGTTTTATAAATTGAGTCATAAACCCTAAAAAAAAAGTTTGTAAGGGTTTTTGTTGTTGTTGTTTTGTTTTTCTTCAAACTCAAACTTCAAAGTACCTGATCTACCTGCTAAAACTTGAAGAATACCCTTCTGAAAGGCATGTGCTATCACAGTAACAGTGAATCTTGAGCTATTCTAAAATGCAGAACTTTATGAAAAATTTCCATTGCTGTGTAAAGAAACGCATCAGAACGTCAAGAAGTTCAAAATCATACATGCCCATCCTACTAGTTTTATGATTTTCTTGCCCTCTTTTTCAAATGTTTTAATTTAAAAATAGTTTAAAAAAAAAAACATTTTGTTACTTACAGACATTAACTACATTATATAATTCATATGCAGCCCAAGATAATTCTTCTTTACTCATTGTGGCCCAGGCAAGCCAAAAGGTTGGACACACATAGACCCATGTATCTAAACTATTTGTCTAAAGGTTTCCTTAGTGGTCTGATGTTCTTCACATTTGGCAGTAATGGATATCTAGATCTGTAGCACTCACATATAGTTTCTAATTTGGAAAATGTAAACACTTTGATCCATTCTGGTAGATATAAAAGCCTGGATGCAGTATATTTCCATGCTGCATGTTTCCAGTGCAACAGGCTAATGAATTAACCTACGTAAAATAAAAAGGGGCTGAAAAAATTGTCCTGTAAAACTTAAAACTGCAATTCAGTACGATAAAGATTACTGTAGTCTTCCAAGAACGATAGAAAATGCTTCAAAGTGATAGGTTAAATTACATGGATTTATTGGAAACTTTCTGAGTTAAATTTATGTTCTCATGCAGTTTCTGACATATTCCCTTGTTTTGTTTCCTTGTAATCGCCCTCACATTGCCAATTACATACAGTGATCCATGATATCTGTATTCCTATTTAAATGCTCTAATCCCTTAATAAGACTTCTATTATTTCTGGAATGGCATTGTGCCAGCACAGCTGTGGCTACTTAGCAGGATCAGTAATCTATTTCTAGGCATAATCCAGAGTACAGGTACATTTCTTCTGTTGTGAATTCTCTAGATGAACACTAGAAGATTCTTTCATCAGCATCAGTAGAGTGTAAAACAATCCATGCAGGAGGTAAAGCATGAAAAATTCATTAATCAAAGGAGTAGCATTTCTATAATGCTTATTTTTTCATTATGCAGTCTTTGTTCTGATTAAGTGTTGTGGCTGGCTGTCTGTCTGTAGGCCAAACAGAAATGATTAAAACAGAAGTTAAATTACCTAGAGGTGGAAAGCCAAACCCAAGAGGGGAACAGTAGTGAACACTTGCATTTAAACGTGACACAATGGACTTAGGACTGATTGCTCTCTTCAGAGATTGTATCTCCCACGACACAATGCTAAGGATCACTAGGACCAGACAGTATTCATCTAACAGCTCTAAACTAACTGAGGGATGAAATAACACAACTGCTAGCTGCAGTGTGTTACCTCTGGGAATTGTGACAGTATCAGAGGCCTGCATGGTGGTAAAATGGATCATTTTAACAAAGGGATCCAGAAGTGACCCGAGGAACTACAGGCACAGCACTGCCAACGGGACCGGAGAAGGGTTTTTCCCTTTGTGGTCCTATATGGAACCAGAGTTGGACATGATGATCTTTGTGGGTACCTTCCAACTCATGATTTCCTGGTTCTATAAGACCACCACGCCTGCTGTCTTTGCTCAGCAAATCAGTAGTAACCACTGCAAGAAAAAGAAGGAGCAGACAAATGAGAAAATACATTGTGCAACAGTCCATAAAACTTCTACAAAGGGAAAATACATTTCACAAGCCCACTGCCTTTATAATAAGTGGTTAAGCTGTGTACTAAGCTGGATTTGTTTAAATTGAAAACAAAACAAAACAAAACAAAACAACTTGTAAAAGGAGTTCACGTGGGCTAAGAAGATCCTCATTTGTATGAATAAGCAATTAAAAGACACAAAAACAAAGCAGGAATGCAAGAGTCCCACTGGAAGGAAATCACCAATGCAATCCTATGGGATTTCATGCCAAGATGTGTGCTGATCAGCAAAGTTCTGAATGACCTTAAAAAGGTGATGAATAATGGGAGAACAAAGACTGCTGATTCCACTATGTTTATTACAATGACTACAACTGAAAGCTGACTGTGCAGAGCTGCAGAAGCACAGCTTGATCACGAACAACTTGTGGCAAAATGGCAGACAAGATTCTACGTAAGGCATAGCAAAGCTGTACACACAGCTATGTAGGGTAATTAAGAATATTAGGAAATGAAATAGCATTTCTATGAAAATGCCAGTTCAGTAAGGGGTCAAGAAAGCAACCAAATCATTTGACTGCAGGACAAATAAAAAAAACAGCTCAAACGTGTATGGTGAATCTGTGTTTTTAATAACATGCACCCACCACTAAATCAGGCTGCCCAGGTCTCCATCCAACACCTCCAGAACTTCCCTGGGCAATGTGAGCCAGTGCTGCACCATCCTCTAAGAGCTGCTCTGAGATATCCCCTCTTCTAGTTTAAAGACATTCCCCCTTGTCCTATCACTATAAGACAATGTAAAAAGTCAGTCTCTTTTCTACTTATAAGCTCTCCTCAGGTACTGGAAAGCCACAATAAGATCTCCCCAGAGTTTTCCCTTCTCCAAGCTAAACAAGACCAGTTCCCTCAGCTTTTCTTCAGAGGAGAAGTGCTCCAGCCCTCTGATCATCATTGTGGTCCTCCAACAGCTCTGCATATTTCTTGTATGACATCCTTGAATTCTTCCCAAGCCACCCATCCTTGCTTCCATTGCCTGTACTTTTACTTCTTTTTCCTCAATTTAACCAGCAGTCCTTGCTTAGCCATGCTAGTTTCCTGCTTCCTCTCCCTGATTTCTTATGCTGGGGGAGGGAAGAGGTCTTACACAGTCAGAAAGGTGTCCTAAAGATCTGCCAGCTCTGTTCCATTCTGATGTCCCTAAGGACAATCTCCCTCGGGGAGATCATCCAGTAATTCCTTATACAACTGGAATTTCACTCTCCTGAACTTCAGGATCCTGACTCTGCTCCTTGCCAGGCCCTTCTTCACAATCATGAACTCAATCAGAGCGTGGTCACTGCAACCCAGGCTGCCTCCATCTTAACCACTTTAACAATCTCCTCCACACTGATGAGCAGCAGGTCCAGTAACACTTCACCTCTGCTTGGTCTGCCCAGTACCAGAACCAGGAAGTTATCCTCAACTTCAAAGGACAAAAGTCCTTTGCTACAAGAGACTGCTTTTTACACTGGCCTATAGAAAGTGTTCAATTTACGTTGTTTTTCAGAATCCTGTCATGCTTGATCTCCTACAGTTTGAAGCATGGTTCTTGGATCCTAGTGTCCTATTTTTTTTTTGTGAGCATTAAAAGCTCAGTGGAAGCTTACTTACTCACAGTGTAATACTTGGGAAAAAAAAAAAAAGTATCACAATAAAAAGGCAAAGCAAACAAGAGAGGATGCTTTAATTTCAGATAGACAGCTGTAAAATTGCTTAGTATAAATAGTTAGAATTTTTTGTTTGTACTTCTTTTTTGCAATACAGAGTTGAATGGCTATGGGATGATACAGCCATCTGTCTTGTGGGTGCCTGGAGGAAACTTCTATGCCAAAGCAGCACTGACAGTTATACAGTAATATCCTGCTGCACAATGCTATTGAACTGAGAGTTGGAATGCAGTTATTTCCACCGTGTGAGGGCTCTGCACAGAACAAAATGCTCAGCTGCAATGACTCCTGCTCACTCACAAGTACACACTGCCAGACTGGGAATGAAAGTTAATGCTCCTGCAGGGCATAATGGATGGCAGTGCAAACACACAAGATTCCATGCACTGAGATAACATCCAGGTCCACGGATTCAGATTTAATACTAGAGAAGAGAAGGAACAGAAACTGTGTGAAGAATGCCTTTATTGGGTAGGTTTTCAGATGACTTATCCTGTATATTCACAAACAATAACAGCAACAAATTGAGGGACTCAGGAAAAAAGAAGGTAACAAGGATTTCTTGGCTTCAAACAGAAAAATTCCTATTCAAATGCCTGCAGTACAAAGCATCAATAAATTGTGAATAATTAAATCCTATGATTTGGATCAGCCATGGACAACTGGCTCTGCATTAAGGTTGATGAAGGACCCTGAGTTGTTATTCAAAAGACTACCCTCTTAGAGATACTTGCTCAATACCATCTCAACTTTGTGACTTTCACTTTCCAAGTTTCTCATCACTCTCATCTGAAAGTACAAGTCTTAAGTAGTTCACGAGAACGTTGCTAAATAGAACAAAACAGCTCTGGGAATCATTACCTGCAGGGGAAATACCAGACTCACACATGCATAGTTCCATTTCTGCTTCTGTCCCATTCACCTCACCTTGGTAAGTCATTGTTTCCAGCTGCTTCCCAGGACCTGGCCATGCTCAGGCTTCCATTATACATCACATGCCAAGTATTTTGAGACTGCTTTTCACTCTGCAGAAGAGGGCTGAGCTACCTTACACATCCAGTGGAGGAGAAGCCTTGGAAATTATTGAGAAAGTGGACTGAACACCTAGAAACACAATAGTCAGCTTAGCATTTGTGTCCCAGGTGCCCTTGAAATATTCTGGCTTGGCATTTAACTCTGATGGGTTTTTGCTCATGCATTTCATGGATTGAAAGAATGCACATTTCCAGGAGTAAAAGGACCTTTTGGAATCCTAAAACCTAACTCTGTTAGCATAGTCAGAATTTGGGAGCAGAAGGCTGCATGCTACCTGTTTGTATGTGAGGGGTTTCTACAGGTCAGATTCTAGTTGGGGCAATTAGATTTTGCTCAGATAAAGCTGTAGAAGTGCATTCAGCTGCTTGATTCACATAATTAAAATAAACCAATGTACTGCTCTGAATGTCTCTTTTCTTTGGCTACTTCTCGTTGTTGTTTTTCTTTTTCCAGTTTCTCTTACAAAACATTTCAGTTCTCTCTTCTGCGTTCTAACTGCAGGCACCTGCAGCTGGTGTAGGAGTGGTACTTCTAGTTACAAGTTGTTTTAAAATCCTTTTCTTTTCACACTTAGTTCCTACGCTAATTGGATGTACTGTGACTTTGCTGGTTGCTGCGCTGTTATCCTGTTATTCCTCCTTTGTGTTTCTATTGTGCAGCTTTGGGGCCAGGCTGTGATACAGCCTTGATTAAAGGGGGCTGTGAGAGCGAGAAACCACTGCACTCAAATGGGAATCCCATAGGCAGCTTGGCCTCTTATAAAGATCCTCCTGAGAATCTGCTCCTGCTTACTTCTGTACTGTGACAGCTCTGGGCAGAGTAAATGGGGCTTCTCTGTAACATTTCTAGCTCCAGCAGATAATGTTAGCACAGCTTGCTTTTTGGTTCTTCATACCACCTGTCTCTCCTCTGCAGCTCGGCACTCCGTGAGCAGTAGAAGCTGGGAGACTAAGCCGAAGTTAGATGAACGCCTCTGATGAATCCTCACACGTGTGTCCAACAATGGATTAGGGTGCAGATGTTTAGGTAGTTAATGCTAACACTGAGAGAGTTAGTAGGTCAATGCTCTATCCCTGGAAATCTGCTTACAGAACTGCTTATGTAAAAACTGCATAAAATCTGCACACCTCGCTAGAAAACTGTGAGTGCAACGTCCTACACAAATTTCTAAGTCTCAAAACTGTATTTTTCATTAGCAGTTAATGTGCTTATTGCAAGGATCTTTCTTAAAGAGCCAGCTGGAAGAAATGCAACACAACTGATAATACACACATTAGACACCACCACGAGATTGTCTTGGTGAACACAAGAAAATACTGGAAACGTGGTGACAGAACTCAAGCTATAGATCACATTTTGCAGGAAAAGAAACAACTATGAATTTTCCTTTGATGCTTTTTTAAAAAAGGAATCTTTCAGAATAAACATTCTTAACTAATACAAACGATTCCCTGCAGAGCAACAAATTCAAAATAAATATCTAAGACAAAGTTGACAGGGTATTTACTATGACTGCTTTTCAGTTCTTCTGCTTCCCCTTAAACATACCTTAATAACAAACATTTGTGTAGTTTTTGTTGTTGTTGTCGTTGTTGCTTTTTGTGTGTGTCTTTTGTTTGGCTTCCTATCCTTATCTAAAACAAAAAATGCTTTTCTTGCAGAAAACTGAAGAAGTACAGTCATTATTACACTTTGTGCTATTAGGTTCCTGTGAAGTTACCTAATGTCATGTGGCTTTCTGATCAAGGGGAAACAAGCATAAAACACAATAAAGTGCAGATTAAATACATTAGAAATCATCTAGATGATCTCAGCACTCAATTTTCAAAAAGAAGGTAGACACAGGGAGTCATTATGTTGTTTCTCTTTGGACCCCATCAAGAGCAGGACTAGATTCAGTAGCGTTCAGCATTTTTATTAATGAACTATAAGAAAATGCATAATCATCGCTGTTAAGATTTGCAGATGACACCAGGCTTAGCAGGTAGCAGTTATTAATGAAAGCATACAGGCATGTGAAACAATCCATCATTTACTGACCCAGACACAGTAAAAGAATGCTAATACTGTCAAACAAAAGCTCAGACACTGGAGAACAAGAAGGACAGAAGCAAGGACTATATGCTGGAAAGCTATAAACGTCAAGATTAACTATAGGTAATTGTATTGCATATAATTCTACATGGTGTCTCTATACAATTCTATAGCAAAAAGTGGATATAAACAATGGTGTGAGTATGAAAGTGCTGAGAATTTAAATGAAGTTTGTGTGCAGTCTGTGCACTCTTGTTCTCCAATGGTGTAAAAAAAAGTTTGAAGACAAAAGAAAATGCCTTAAAGCAAATAATTTAGAGAGAATTCTTAGGATACCAAGTTGGAAGGGTGCACTGCAGCTTGATTATGGTGTTCAAATGCTTTCACAGACAGAAAATATTGGCTAGTGAGGGACTTTTTTAATCTAGTGAAGGAAAGTGTACCAAGAACCAATGGTTTAAAGTTAAATTTAGTCAAACTGAGATAAAAAATAAGGCAAGTTTTAACAGTGAGAGCGACTGAGTACTGAAATGAATGATCAGAGAAGGGGCTAAGTCCTCATGTCTTTAAATCAAGCTTGACTGTCTCGGAAGAAGACTTCAGCAAAAAACCCCAAACCAACAAACGGTGCTTTTGTCAGTTTCAAGTTACTGGTTTTCACCCTGAATTACAAGGAAAATTTATGACCTGATATTTAGATGGGGTTATAAAGGATAATCTTTTGTCCTTTCCAGCCTTAACCTCCATGAATCCATCAATTTACCGAGTGAATACGGAGAAAAAAAAAACTTGAGTGACTTTTGCCATCTGTAGAACAATGTGATTCACAGCAGATTGCAAATCACCCAGTAATAAGTATATGTCAGAAACTATCAAGATGAATATATCCTTGCATTGCCTTCTAATTTAAAAGTTCAGAGTTATTTAATATTTTACAGATTAATTTTATACTGGGTAATTGAATTAATGTGAAAGGGTTAAGCAGACAGGCTAATGAAACACTGTGCCATGTACTTAGCTTAATGCGGTTGGAAAAATCAATGCACTTTGGTCTGTCAGTTAGCAATCAGAGATTTAATTGAATAACATGTCAAGTATTTTAACTGTTTATCAATGTAAATAGAATCCAGCACTATAGTAATGGTAATAGGCAAAGATGCTTTCCTTGAATTTAAATCAGATTTGAACATGTCCTTCATTTTAAGCCCCTAACACGCCAGATTCAGATCAAACTAGCTATCATTACATCTACAGAGCTTGGTGACTACTTCTGTGAATCAATTCTGTATTCACCACTGGTTCACTCCCTAAAACATAGGCATCGGGCAATCAGTTTGCTATAATTAGCAACTGTTATTTTGTTGTGCTTTTATGTTCACTTCCACTTTACTGTTGTTACTGGGAGGTGAACTAAATTACACACCAATCTTTTACTGAGCCTACATGGTAAGTGGTGAAGGCCACCTTGTGCATGAATACATAAAGGAGAAAGGGAATGAGGAAAAGCAGAAGCTTCTCCTCATCACATTCCAAGTACAGATGTATATTGCTCCTTACTCTTCTCCCTTTCACTATTCCTGGGCACTGGTTTCCCTGTAGAAGCAGCAAGAAAGGGAGATATGGCTCTGTCCAAGTTGAAGGAGCTTGTCACTACCAGAGCAGCGCCTTGAATGGTGATGTTTTGATAATGCAATGTGTACCTTCCTGTTTTTTTCTCAGCTGCAACAAATGCATTTGTTTTCAATAAGATCCAGATCCATAGGTAATGCAGATGTTTCCACCTGACCTCCCTGTTTATGCTCTCAGTCATACTGAAGACATAAATTAATTCTCTTTGTACCACTGTCATCATCCTAAAATAGATATCTAGAAACAATCAGATACACAGGGCTGTACAGGGATCTATTTCATCTGAGCAATTAAAAAGGTTCTCAGATGGTAATATTGACACTGCTGGCATCAGAAGTTAGGAGAAATGAATCCTGTCTCCAAACTTTCTTTAGTAATTTACAGATGGATACTACCCTAAGGGTAGAGGGTACTTTGTATCACTTTTAGTAGACAGACCATGTGTGCAATAGAGGATTATTAAACCTTGCTTAAAATTTTTAACCTTGCTTACAAAATCTTCTATCACTTCCTTGATAACACTTTATTCTATCACACTACCCTAACATACTGTCACCTCAGATGTAATAGAAATTCACTGTGCTGGATGCTTTACAAACTCACAATCGTAGAATCATATCACAGAATCACAGAGTGGCCTGGGTTGAAAAGGACCACAATAATCATCTAGTTTTAACCTCCCTGCTCAATTGTATGTGCCTTTAAAGAACAGCGCTGACAAAAGGCCATTTGGAGAGAAGCAGCTATGCACGCCTATGTTTAATGTAGAAAGGGGATACCTTTACACACATACCTTCTTTTAATCTAGAAAGTTATGCATATCTCACTGATACAACTCCAACCTTTGCTGCATTGTTTTGGACACTCAAGTAATCCTATGTCTAAAAGAAAATTAAAAAAGAAAAAAGACCAAACCCTTTTTGTAATAAAATCCTGCCAATATCTAGACACATATTTTCCACATTTTTACCTTTGGATATTTTAACATCTAATTTCATGAAGCCTGATGCAGATCTGCCGATGACTTCAAGAACAGTTATTAGAAGAAGCCCATTCAGTGTCAGCAGAGGCCGTACGCAGGTCTCTAGATAAAAATGTACAGAAGGCTGGCTGCTGGTTCTACCTGTGTGTAAATCAGTAACTACATATACTACATTGTACTATTCCTTCAGCATAGAATCGTATCACAGAATCATAGAGTGGCCTGCGTTGCAAAGGACCACAATGCTCATCCACTTCCAACCCCCTGCTATGTGCAGGTCACCAACCACCAGACCAGGCTGCCCAGAGCCACATCCAGCCTGGCCTTGAATGCCTCCAGGGATGGGGCATCCACAACCTCCTTGGGCAACCTGTTCCAGTGTGTCACCACCCTCTGGGTGAAAAACTTCCTCCTAATATCTAACCTAAACCTCCCTGTCTCAGTTTAAAACCATTCCCCCTTGTCCTATCACTATCCACCCTCATAAACAGCCGTTCCCCCTCCTGTATATATGCTCCCTTCATGTACTGGAAGGCCACAATGAGGTCTCCCCAGATCCTTCTCTTCTCCAAGCTAAACAAGCCCACTTCCCTCAACGTTTCCTCATAGGAGAGGTGCTCCAGCCCTCTGATCATCTTAGTGGCTCTCCTCTGGACCCATTCCAAGAGCTCCACATCCTTCTTGTACTGGGGGCCCCAGGCCTGGATAAAGTGCTGCAGATGGGGCCTGCATCAAATTGTTGCTTTTTTAAGAAAAAACAGATGAGAACATAGGCAGATTGATGTGAGAGTACAGAGACACATTAGTCAGCACAGCATGCAGTTGTCTTAGCACACTACTGACCTATCTGTTGCCGAGCTTTTGGGCAGCATTACGGCAAAGGAGAAGGAAGGGAAGAAGATAGAAAAACTACAGAGATAGAAAAACCACAGAGATCTGTGGAGGGCACTGTGGGAAAAAGCACAAACATGTTGATCTGAAAATGTAGCAAATGGGTGATGAAAGCTAGTATCAGAGGCTGAGAGGATGGAGGTACCATCTGTGCACTGAGGACTGAGAAGACTGGCAGGATCTTGAAAAAGGAAGGCAGTCTTTAGTTAAGGCAACCTAAAAGCCTACAGTTGATGCAACAGAAAAAGAACTGAACCCAGATTCATTCCTTCTCTATTTCTGTGTGGTTCTCTTCAATCTTAGAGAACACTTTTTTTTTTTTTTCATTATATATCCTAAATTGAAATATAATAATGGAAAAGAAAACTACAGCTTGTTTATCTATTTAAAAAATACACACGGTTCATTAAAATGAACACAGACTATTAATTCTACAAGCTTAAGCACTAAACTTGGAGAATGTCCTTATTAAAGCTCTATGTTTGGCCTTGACTGACTGTGGAGCATTTATATTGTTTTCAAATAATACATATAATATACAGCTTTTCCTATGATCTTTAAATGTAGGAAACACACATAATATTTTTCAATCTCTGCTTTTTCCTGATATTTATGTAGTATGTTTTTCTCCCATGGCTTAATTCATTATATTTGGCAGTTGAAAAAGATAAATCTTCTTCATCTAAGGAAAACATGTTTTAAAAATTGTGAAATACTCAGACATTACAATTACCCTATTAAAAAATTATAGATACAACGCAAAAGATCAAATTGTTAATGGTGAAGATAAATGAGTTACACAAACACATGCAATGCAGCCTCCTTAGGTGCAATCTAGGGCTGATGCAGTTAACCACAAAATCTACTTAAAAAGCTGAGGGGCTTAAATATCAGTATTTTTTTTTTCCAGTTTCAGTTTGCTGTTTTTTTTCATACTCTTTTTGTTGTTACACTTCATGCATAGAATGCTGCACAAATGTAACACGCACCACTCTACTTCTGTAGACTGCACTTATGACCAGATATTTTATGATACACCAAAGTGAAATATGTTTTCTTTGGTCAAAGACAGCTTAACAATTCTCTGCTTTCACGCAGCCTCTCACTATTTTTTTCCATCCTTGTCTTTTTTTGAAAGCCTTTCTTTTCGACATGTCATTTCAGAGTTTCGGCCTACAGAGTAGAACCCCCCTGCACTGGTGCAGAGGAGAAAAACCAGCTGCCATAGAAAACACATGAGGGAATTTATAACCCTACAGTTTTGTCAAGTATTATAAAAATACTGCACCATTTACGAAGCAATAGCAATCTACAGCATTAGAGACTGCTCCCCATATTACATATCCACAGAATAAAAGAATTAAGGCTATATAGGCAATTTTGAGAATAGACAGGTGCTTATTTACAGCAATAATGGCTTCAGTCTCATATCCTTGCAGACAAGCACAGTCAGTGCTGCAGAGGCTCAAAACTACTTCAGCCTCTCTCTTCTCCCCTGCACGTGGAGCCTAGGGATGGGGCCAGCACATACTCAGAGTGCATACTCATCTTCTCTTCCATCATGCTGCTGATTCTCCCTTGCTAAGTAATATTTAATTAGGTGAACAAGAAATTTAACTGTTTAATCCACATGCAGACTGCTTTCTAGTTGATCCCTAAACTTTTCATACTCTTGGATTCTATATTAATTCTTAAAACAGAGTATGTAAAAGTTCTGTCTTCCCAGAAGTTTGAAATACGCTTATAACACTGTATGTACAGTTCAGTCAGAAATTCTCTGATGCAAAGTTTGCTATAGAAATGCCTTGAAAATCCTACCAAAGTGCACATTCAATAGACTGAACAACATTCAAGAGGTAAAACTTAAGTCTGTCTCCTGTGTCATTGATAGGTTTAGCATAAAAACCAAAGCAATAAATGCTTCATTGGCATGCTGAAGGAGCCATGAAATGTAAAACACACAGTGCTCACTGATGGATATTCATTTAATTCTTTCAGTTTTTGTATTCCAGACAAATAGGTAATAATCCTGTTCAATTAAACAATAAAAAGTATAGTTAGGATCAATATTACTTCTTCTAGAGAAGAAACAAAGAAAAGTGACCGGGCATTAAAACTGTGGTGTGTGAAAATCTTTGACTGCAAATAGGGTGGTAAACATGGAACCAAAATTCCTCTGCAATTTTTAGTACATTGGCTGATATTATTATAGGATAAGTAATATTTCTTTCACTTTTAAACCATATCTTTCTGCAGGATACTTTCACAAACTGCTCCCAAGTCCTTCTGCATCTTATGGTTTAACATGACATTGTTTGGTGTGCTTGTTCCAGAAACAAGTACACTCTTGTGTGATCATGTTTACCTACACTGACAACCTACAATCTATCTTCTTGAATTTGGTCCAATTTTCCAAACCTTCACACATCTCAGATTTTGCTTTAACCTCCACTCTTTCTAATCTCTTTTAGTGTAATAGTGGTAGGTTTGGTAAATATAAGATTCAGCTCATATTTCAGGTCATTTACAAAGACATCAGATATCACTGCCTATAAAAAAAAATTTGCCATGCTCTGAAGCATTTCCCAGGCTTGCTTTGTTAGGACCAGTTGACGTCTGCACAAAATATAAGGCTCTTACAGTGGCTGAAGTAAAAAGAAAAAAGAGACTGAAAACAATTGTTTCCTCATTACTGCCTGATTCAAGCAAAGGACATTTCTGAGCTAAGAAATTTTATTCACATTCTGGGATTAGACTATTGACAGTACAAAACACTTCTGATTAGCAAAGATACCCAGGTCTGCTGCTCTGCATGCAGCTATTTAAAATTCAGCTCAATTCATAGAATTTTTTAATAGTATTAGAAATGGCCAAGCATAGAAACAGAAACAATAATGAAAAATTCCTAATGCAGAATTGTGTTATACTAAGGATGGCATTCCACTATTAAACTCCTTCACCTCTTTAAAAGGTCTTGGTCATAATGGAGACCATAATAAAATTATGGTCTTATCATAACAAAGTGGCCTAATCTGATGTAAGTTACTTTTGTAAGTTATGTAAGTAATAGGAAAGCAAAATAATACTTCAGCACAGAAGCTGTGGTCAAGAGACCTCTAGCCAAATTTAATTAATATATATAGTATTTTTTCACCTAGAAGATCAAAATAATATGTGTATCCTCGTTATCAAGAATCTATTTTTTTTTTTTTTAATCTTAGTTTCTCCCAGTCCATGACTAACCAATAACCCCTAGCACTGCGTGTAATTAATTCTAGAAAGGCCATAAATGCATAGGAAGCAAATGAAGCACAGCCCCATCTAAAATCAGTATGTGCAGGGCCTTGTGTGCACTGACTAGTTCTTCCAGTATTCTCTGTTGTATGTAAGAACCAAGGGAGTCTCTGCAGTCTCTCTTCTAGCTGGCTTGGGCAGTAGCAGCCCTTTTCTTGACATACATGCATTAAAATAATAAAACAACAGATCCATGACCGTACATTAATATGTCACTGCTAATGTTACATGGCCAATCTGTAAGGGTGTGTGGAATGTGAGAGTATTTGCTTAATTCGCATTATCAGATCAAGGACCTTTTCACTTCAAAGGGAATCACAAGTAACAGAGAAAGCAATAAACAAAACCCACAGCAAGCAATAACTGAGATTATAACAAGGACTAAAGCTCCCCAGTCACTAATTGATGGTCCATTAAGAAACTATAGGCATAGCTTTGGATATCACCAATCTGGACTTCATAACTAATAAAAAAGGAGAAACAAGTTCAACTGGATTATGGATACTTGAAGGGGCCTGTGGGACTATTCATAATTTATTAAGAAATGTTTAGGAGAAAGGCTGAAAGACAGAAAAAGGGTGAACTAGGGAGCAACAAGGGGCACAGTGAGGTGGAAGAACAAAGGGGACCAGCCATGTGCAACCAGCCACAAGTCCATTCACTTATCTAACTTACACTGAGCTTGATTACCACAGTCAATCCCATTTTCTAATTAAATCCTTTTTTAATTATCTTTCCATGTAAATCTCAATCTTGACACCCTGTGAGTGCTGCAAATCCTAGATACCCTCCACTGCAAAAAGTAGAGCAAGTGAATTAAGAACCATCAGCTGGTGACAGACTTGGGTGACTTCAGTCTCCACGTCTGTGCTGACAGCAAGTGGACTGAATGAGGGTTTCAGCATCAGCAGCTTTGGGACCAGTACATTTTTATTTTCTCCTAGTCTGATTTTTGTGCCTATGCGTAGTTGATCAGCAAACATCAGCCTGGACTTCACAGTGAGCAAGGGTCTCTTGCAAGGCTGAGAGTCCAGTCTGATGCTCAAAGGCTTTGTGAGTGCTCAATGCTTAAGAGATGGGAAAATGTCCCTGTTTGGATTTTGTCAGGCAGGGCTAGCTGGGGGGTAGCGGACCCACAGAGCAGGTAAGAAGGCCCAGTATCCAGGCAGGGGTATCAGACAGTCTGAGTGCCTGTGCTGATATTCGAGGCAGCTGACAATGTGCGCAAGCTTGTGCACCTGGGCAGTAAAAGCATGTGTGTTCTCACTAGTGAGCTGCAGTCACAACCAGCCAGAGGAGATGACTGACTGTACTGAGGTTTTATGTAGGGTTACTCATCAGTGCTGTTAAAGACAGTGTCCAGTCTGTGTCAGTCCATGTAGACAGCCATGTCACAGAATTACAGAACTGTAGGGTTAGAATGGACCTCTGGAGACCATCTAGTCCATCTCCCCCCCTTTACAGCAGGTTCCTTACAGCAGGTAAGCTGTAAGGCAGGTTTTAACTCCAGAGGACACACCACAACCTTTCTGGCCAGCCTGTTCCAGTGCTCTGTCACCCTCATAGTAAAGAATTTCTGTCTCGTGTTCGGATGGAACTTCCTGTGTTCCAGTTTGTGCCTGTTGCTCCTTGTCCTGTTGCTGGGTACCACTGAAAAGAGCCTTCACACTTACCTGCTCACCAAATATCTATAAGCACTGATAAGATCTCCTCTCAGCATTCTCTTTCTCCAGGATAAAAAGGCCAAAGTCTCTCAGCCTTTTCTTACAAGAAAGATGCTTCGGGCCCCTCATCATCTTTGTGGCTCTCCACAGGACTCTCTTAAGAAGTTCATTGTCTTTCTTGAACTGAGGAACCTAGATCTGGACACAGTGCTTCAGATGTGTCCTCACCAGGGCAGAGTAGAGGGGAAGAATCACCTCCCTCAACCTGCTAGCCATGCTCTTTTCAGTACACCCCAGAATACTATTAGACTCCTTTACCACACAGGCACGCTGCTGCTTCACACTACTGTTGTGTGCATGCGTGTGAATGTGGATGTGCATGGCTCCCTGGGATATGTGCCATGCCTTACTACTGGCTGAACCTGGAAACATGAGAGCTGCAGCTGCATCCAATGGTGATGACAGCGACATCCAGGTCTCCAGGGGGAACTCCAGTGGCTGGGCTGGGCTCCAGTGGGCAGGAAGCAGCAATAGAGTCCCTTAGTTCTGGAGCTTTTCAAAGGCAGCATCCTTAAAACATCCCTTAACACCGTCCCTCTAGTATTGGTAAATACAGGAAGTACAGTTGTTTGCACAGTCCTCACAGACCAGTCTAGACCTGTGTTTTACAGCACTTTCTTTAATTACATGGTCTCTATTATTTTTCCACTTTCACTGTACAGGATAGATGACGCTTACCTAATGAGATGCTACATATCCTCTTTGTGCTGTTACTATGCCCCATTTATGCACAACATTCACATCTCAAACTGAGAATGAAGTGATTAATTTCCTGTGGAATCCATCAATATAGTATCTAGGAGCTTCACATTCAGCTAGTATTTTCTTCATCCTTCAGTTATGGGATTGAAGCACACATGACATCAGTAAAAAATGACAACTATAATTCAGTGCTTATGTGTCAGCAAGTCAGGAACTTTAAAACAGGAAATACGCTGTTAGTTTCCCCAGTACGAGATCTGGTTTAGGTACAGACGTAACTCAAATTCTCCAGGCCTGCATACACTTGCCTTAGCCATTCAGTTAATGAGAAAGAGGTATGAAAAAAATATACACTTGCCTACCACTAAAACAATGCCTCTGAGTAGGATATACCCAACAAAATAATAAGAAGATAAAGAACACATGCAATATGTATACCTGCTGGCAATGTATCTTCAAGAATATGTTGGAAGAGATAAACATGTTGTCCCCATCATATTGATGGGGAAACTAACATAGTAAGGAATGAAATGGCTTCCTTTGTATCACTTATCAGGTGGATCACTCAACTGAGAGAAGAGTCCCTTGCTTACAAAGCACTGTGTTCTTCAGAATTTGAAAATATTTTACAACTACGCCATAGATATTATTTATTGTACATCTACACAAAGATAAATGCAGGTGCAGAGGGGCTGCACAGTAACCACAAAGAGAACCTTGACCCATAGTTCTGTGGTCAGTGAAGCCCACCAAACTAACACAATGGGAAACAGAGTTGTTCTAACACTGCAGTCAAAACTCTTGTATAATTCCAAAGAGTACCTACATGATGTAGATGTAGAAATTTATCTACTTCCATAATTTATCACTTTATTCATAAAAAATACAGTCCTCGGGTGCATTTTTCCTTAAATTTATATATAAAAATACATTTCTGTTTTTCAAGTACTTCCAGAAAGAAACTATCAGTTTATAAACATAAAAATCACCATATTTCTTGAACAAAATATTTGATACAAACTGAAACAGTTTTAGATAAGGCCCTTATCCCAAAATGAAATACATATACTCATCCAGATGAAGATTCAGGCCACATAGCTTGTGTATAGTCTTGATCAGTAACACAGATCATAACTAGCTGTACCCTGCTTTTGGAGTTTATAAAAATAAAAAATAATTCATTTACCTGAAGATGTAGAATGTATATTGGCACTGCTCTTTCTGAATAATTGCTACTTGACTAAGTGCTTGTATATTAAATTTTAACCCTGCACATATGGACATAAACAAGGCTTTATTTCCTGTTCCTTGTAGGAAGGATATCTGTAATCCAGTAGTGAAACAGAGTAATGATGAACTTGGTGTGATCTGAAACAAAGAAAAAATCACTCTATCAAAAAAAATCATGCTATGATTCTATGCAAAATATTTCTCCTGAAACATTTTTATGATATTTCTGAACACTAAAGGAAAAGAGTTGAGTGAACATCTATTTTCATTCCATATTATCATTTCTTTAAAAACCATACAGAGACTTGAGATTGAAGGCTAATACATATGAATTCCTAGATCAACAGGAACATTTTCTTACAGGATGTCAGTTATTTATATGAGATACAATTTTGGTTTATATATTTGAATGCCTTTTTATTATGGTTCATTATTTCTGAAGAAATGAGATTTAAATGACATGATCATCTAAAAGAGTGCAATCGTCTCCATTTCTTTCTGCAGAGTAACTTCACAAAGTTTGAGCTGAAAATGAGATTTTTTGCATTGAATCACATAAAGACTGCTGTATTAAAGCCCTAAAATTTCTGTCTTAATTCAAGGATTGTCTATTTAACTTTATTTCTTTTTTTATGATAGGGATTTCTATGTTGCTTATCACATAATATCACACTCAAGATTATTTTATAATGTTATGTTAATACAGCTTCCACATTTAATTTCCTTTTCTTTGAATGCACATTCAAAAAAAAGAAGTTTAATTTAGTCATTTCAGGGCCTCTATGTATCCAGCCTGCTTATTGTTGGCACACAGTAACTCCACTACTTCTGATGTGCAAAATGTACCTCTCACACAATGGAGACATATATAAAGGACAACTCTTCAAAAAAAGGCAGTTAAAAGAAGTTTCTAGCTCGTCTCTGAGTGATAATTTCCCAGGCAACGAGGGAAGAATATATTTGAAACTTGATACTAACCAGCAAAGGGAAAATGTTAATAGATAATGGAATGAAGTTGATGAGTAAAAACTGAATAAGTTGGTAAGTTAGGAGATAACTACATTGTTTTAAATTAGGTGATCACCCGTGCTTTAATAACTGATGTGAAATGAGAATTAAGTAGCTCTCATTTCAACCAGTTTCTAACCAGCAAATGGAGCATCACTTCCAGTTGCATCTGCTTTTGCACACTGCACTGTGGAGAACCCTGAAGACAACTGGCTGCCTTCTACAAATGGCTACCAACTTATTGATTTAGACCTGCAAAGCTCCCATTGCTAGAAATGTGTGCCTATTTGAGTTCTAAACATTCTCTTCCCTATATTCATAGAAGACTGAAGAGTATTTTTTGTTAAAGGCTACAAAATAAATGGAAATACCAATAGGACTTTTTTGTTTTTAACCTGAACAGTGACAATTCAGACAACCATTTTCAAACAAAACTTGTTGACCAGCCTCAATTTTACATGATCGCTGATGGACAAAGTAATTATTCAGATGCTACGCAGTCTGCCATTTATGTGACGATGACGACTGGACAGATCAACCAGTAAGTCTTAATCATAGAGGTTCTTGCTCTCTTCTAGCAAGGAATAACCTTTCCTTCTAGGACATCACATCCTAGTGAAGTTAAATAAAATCGGAAAAAAACAGCTTGTAAAAAAAATCAAGATTTCTAATACATAGACATTCTCCATAAAAAGTCATATTCTGCATTTCTGTAACAAGTACTTGAATCTACTGAGACAACAAATCTTTATAATTGTGACTTTTATCACCTGCTCATTGGGAAAGACATCTGAAATGTTAAAAACTGCAAAACTGCCTATTGTTGTGTCAAAGATAGGGAAAATAAATGTATAATTAAATGTCTAATTCCAGAAAAAAATTCAGAGCATTATATTCTCATTCACTGAAATTCCTCAATTACTAACTGCTAAACTTGGTTGAGCCAAATTAATATTTAGCAGGTGTTTAATTATCCTTTAATAATTCACAACAACATCATAGAATCGTGGAATCACAGAATGGTTTGGGTTGGAAGGGACCTTTAAGATCATCTAGTTCCAACCCCCTGTTATAGGCAGGGACAGCCCCCACCAGACCACGTTGCTCAAAGCCCATCCAGCCTGGCCTTGAATGAACCTGTGAACCTGGCACAAGATCAGAATTGAGCCCAGTGACAGGAGTCACTGGCAGAAAAATCAACTGAAAAGTAAAGTTCTAAGTTGTATCAATAAAAATAAAATTTAATTAAAAAGAAAAAAAAAACACATCACAAAAAACCCAAAACACTTCAGCAAATTGTTTTCTGTTTTTTTTAAGTGACAAATACAGATACTTGAAAACGACAGTAATTCTATGGATTTGATTCTTACTTGTTTCATTTTCTCTTTTCAATTTGATATTTCTGTTATAGAAGAGGAAACAAGGGCAGCTTGCCTAGAGACTGCAAAACTAGCAGAATTCCTGCTATCTTGTGCAGAATTTGGGTAAGGCCCGTGAGGAATATCTTGAATGTGGTCACTTCAACAGTTCCACTTGGATTTAATCAATAGAAGCTGATTTAGGTCATTTAATAAGGGGAGAATTACCATTGCCACTATTCCTGCTGAGTCTTGCTTAGTTTGCAAATGTGTATTACATCTGACAAGACTATCTGACAAGAATTAAGATCATAAAATCTGGGCTTGCAATTAATTCTTGAACCAAATTCTTAAATGCAGGAATGATTTTGTTCCATGCACACCTGGACATTTTGTATCTATTAGAACTCTGAGGGCTGCCATAATCCTTTTTTATATCTTAAAGAATCTGTATTTAATGTAAAGAAAGTGCTTTAAGAACCTTAATCATCTTGCACTCTGCAACTGCAGAATACAGAAACTTCATAACTAAACAAGAAATAGGGGGAATTGTTACATTTTCTGTGGGATTGATCCTTTCAAATCTTGCCTAAGCGTAGGCTTACTAGTATACAATTATTTACTGCCTCGCAACACAAAAATCTGTGACAAATCTGAATTTTAGTCCACACAAAAAAAGAACATCAGTGAACGATCATGAGTCAATAGTACATACCAGGAGGCATCACGGAATGTTCTTGGAATTGTTTCAAAGCATCCTTCAGTCTGTCAATATCCTGTAGCAATATAAGGGATTTCATCTGATGTAGAAGAGTTAGATCTGAAGAAGATATGTTGCGAGATTCAAGACACTGTAAAAGCCCTTGAGCAGCTGAATTTACAGTAGAATCTGTGCATTTTGATTTATCTGGAAAAACAATAAGAATATTCAACATGCACACAGAATTTTCACAGATGGCAACTTTCTTTTTACTACAACTTACAACCAAATATCACGTACTGAACAGCTCTATTTTGAATTAATTATTTAAACAATTATACGAAGGGAAACTGTAAAAAGGACAATAAAATTCATAATAACATGAAAGCAAGAGAAATCTAAATTTGGTATGAGAAAAGTATGATGTAGAGAGTGAACTGTCACCAAAGCCTTTGGTTCTTACACACTATGCATTATAAAAATGTGTTTTTTTTATTAAACCAGCAAACCAAGTTACAAGAGCAGGCTTTTCCCGACTCAGCTTTCTGATTTAAGTAGAAGGACTGTAACCCAATGTGACCATTTGAAAGTGCTGCTAAAAACAATGGTTTCCAATTTTATCCAAAAAAATGGATAATTTAAAAGTCACTGAACTGGATAAGGCAAAGAGCATAATGGCAGAGCAATATATATACCAAGACTCTCTTAGTAAGAGAGCTAGTCACGCTGACATACAGATGTAATGTCATACCTGCACAGGTTTTCTGTCAGCTGTGCAGAACTGACCAGTTTTCTGTTCTTGGACACATATTAATAACAGAATGGTTAACTGAGTTTGCAGTTTTACTCAGTCTGGAATTACACTACTGCACATGCAAATGGTGTAGGCTACATTTACTTAGCCACACAATAAAGTAGGAAAATTCTGATTTCTGATGATGGAAGTACATTAGCTAGAAAGTAGGATGGTTTTCAAATACTAGACGTCACATGAAGACTTGACACAGCAGAAATATTTTAACAGTAAGCAAAGAAAATTCTACGCATAAATCTTGAGAAAAAAAATAGCATGAAATCCCTCCTGTCATCCTAATAGGGCTTTTAAAGTAATTCAGTAGTCGAAAGATGAATTTTATGGGAGTAGTTTTGACAGGTCTAACTTAAGGTGGGTTATATAGGTAGGTAAGCTGTTTAATATTCTTCGTGTAGCTCCACCAAGACAGCCAAGGCCATGCACTCGGAAAATATTTTCACTGCTTTTTTTTTTCCAATTTCATAGAACAGTTATAATTTTAAAGCTACGTTCTGAGCTGAGCAGCTAAAGAGCACAATATCTTACCTTTGAGAAAACACATTTACTTCTAGAAGATACCAACAGAATCTGGTGTAAGTACATATAATTATGATACCTACCATTAAACATCATTATTTCTGGAAGACATTTATGAAGCCATAGAAAGCATCATACACAAAACTTTTTTGGAGGGCAAGAGAAGAAACACATTTAGCTACAACAGTAAGAACTTCCCTGATTTTAGTGGCCAAAGTGGTTGTACAATAGGCTATTAGGGATCATAACTACGTAATCCTATCTAAAGTGCTACAGAAAGTGCATTAAACATCAGTTGACATTCATCTTTTTCACAACTACTTTAAGGAAAAGTGAAAATACATTATGAAAATATGAAAACTCATTCCCGACGCCAACAGTACCTTCCTCTTTCCTCTTGAATGCAATCTGTCTAGATTTCATTGTAAATTAGAAACGAACCTCCTCCTGGGAAGGAGAACTTTTTGAAAAGTAGGTTGGATTGGAGACACTAAGCATGAAAGCAGTTTAGAACAGCAATTATTGCCTTCATCTGAGCGTTTCCAAAAGCAAGCAATACCGCTGGATGTTTGCTTTCAGAGAAAAGAAGAATTTGGTCCATGTTAACCACTACACTTACTCTGAACACGCCAGAATATTTTAAAAATGAGAAAGAAATATTATGTGCGTTTTCAAACACAGAGAAACAAAGCAATTAGGACTACAGTTTTTTATGTTGATAAGGATGTTTTCTTGTATACACCAGAAAATGGGACAAATGCTAATTATCTGCATGACTTATGAGCTCAAAAGATACACTTCTCTAGTAGACTTGGCCCATTCTATGGAAATAAGAAGTGAACATCTATTTTCCTCACGTGGCAATATTCACAGAAGAAAAAGGAGAAAGTAATACATACTGTCAGCAAAATAAATTTGCTGTGTTGCCTGCAAGAAATCCAGAATACTATCTGCCTTTTCATCTGTGTCTTTTAAGTCTGCTGCTCCTTCTCTGTTGCTTTTGTCAGGCTGATATGTAAAATCCACACCGGTAGTTTTTGTTAGCAAGCCAGCTGCTCTCATTTTTTCTTTCTGTCGCTTCTTTTTCATTTTTCTCCTTTTGTTTTTGCTGATTTTGAAGCTGTCTATCTGCTGCAGATGTAAATTATCTTGAACAAGAATCTCCCGCATTCCAGATTCTACTTGTTCTCCATGTAAATCATTAGAATCTTGTAAACTGTTCTTTAGTTTCTTTCTTCGAATGCGTTTTCTCTTGGTTTGTACTTCATGTTCCTCCTCTGCAGATTCAAAAACGAAATGATAGTTGTAAATAAGATTTGCAATAAGCACTTTGGAACTGCATAAAATGATACATTACTCCTTTCAAATTTGGGGACATCTGAGTGTCTCTAACTTTGCTTTTTTGATTAGAATGCCTTTGAGTTCTACAATGTCGAAGCCAACTTCTTTGAATGCATTAAGAAAAGCTCTTCTCCCTTTTACTTTCAGTAAAGACTGTATTCTCCTTTGTGCTACATACTTTAGATTATATTACACATAATATGGTTCTGCACAGAGAGTAAAGCCAAAAGAAGCATCAGGGCCAAAACCAGTGTGTGCAGGCTGGGGAGTATGGGATGAAGAACTCTCCTAAGAGGTCCACATTACCAGCTGCTAGACTTGACCAAGAATGCAAAAAAACATGTAATTCACAGTGAAGGACTGATGCATCCCTCCATGATAGTACTGTGCCTTAAAAACATCAGACATCTGTTTCTGATTCTTCTACTTTCTTCTTCTTAAGCATCATTGTTCTTTGGGGTATCATACTGCTAGCTCAGCTTTGGACATCATCTTTCTAGGGAAAGCATGCAGGGCATCAGTGACCTTGGAAAGTAATCTGCGTTCCTTTAACAGCCTGCCTTGGTTCTGCCATTCCCTTGATACACTGTAATTTCCTTACAAGCTAATTCTTCAAAAGGTTCAAACATCAAGGGAAAGAAGTCCCTCCTGCTCTCCAAGACAGCTTTTATGTTGCTTTATTCATATCTTATCAGTGTACACAAAACTAGACCTCTGAATTTCTCACCCTGACCTCATTTCTGACCCTGAACTGACTTGCTCCCACACAAGTTCACTTCTGAATGCAAGCCCTCCTGTTACTAGCAAAGGAAGACTGCCAGAATCCATCCTCCTTTTGACTGCGCTGCTGCTGAAATCTGTATTCAAGCCTATAATAATTTCCCATGTAATTAAGTAAAATTCCCTCTTCCATAGTCTAACAAAATGCTCACACATTTGATCACGGAGCCCTGAATACCAGTGCTCCTCTAATGCTCTGCCATTATAAGTTAAGCCATTTATCCTTCCCTTAACCTCTACCTGCACATTTCTAAATTCCTCTCATCACACCGAGCCCGATCACCTGATTTTATGCAATTCTCTCTAGAATCTTTGCTTGTCTAATGCCAGAGTGATCCAGCAGAGACATCTGGAGCCCAAATTACGTTTCCAAGTGATCTGCGTGGTATCCTGAGCTGCCTCTGACATCCCCGGAGCGTTTGGCTTTCTCATCACTCCTCCCCTTCCAGTCTTTGCCTCTATTTTCTCCATAGATAGGGGCCTTCTCTTTCATTTCTGTTTCTTTTTCTGTCTTGAACTCTGTCAGCTCTGAGCCACTTTCTCTCTTTAAATATCACTACAAGACTTTTAGTTCTTTAGCTGACAGATGACTCACCACAAAGCAATTTTCTATACTTTCTATGAAGAAGGCTGCATAAAAATAAATTTGCTGTATTGTAATTGAACGGCACAGCATGTTAAAGACACACCAAACGTCACCTCATATCCACAGTGTGGAATGTTTTGCATGCATGGTATTTGAGCTAAATATCTTTATACATGATTTGAGCATATGGAACGTGGGAAAAATAACGTCTATGTGGTCCTGTAGGAATAAAATAGCAGAACTGAAGGCAGATATGAATGGTGAAAGATAATATAAACAAAACATCAGTGTTTCATCTCAAGATCTTAATTTGGAATTTCATGGGAGTACTTGTGTTATAATAGGTGAATTCCACTATAAACGCAGTTCCTTAAAATTTCTCAGCCCTTTGTTAACCTGAACACACTGTTTGCTAATACAGCTACTCTAATTTGGGCTCTCAGCGAAGTGGTACAACATGTTTTTATGCATCCAAGAATCCCTAAATCACAGCAAAACTATGGCATGTTGTGTAGTTAAGCACTCTCAATTGATTTTAAGCCACCTGAAAGAAAAATGGTGCACAAGGGAAAACAGGGCTTAAGATAATTAAGTTTTGTTCCAAATCCAGAAGTTTCCTTATCTGTGGTAGATCAGGACAGCAAAAGGTCTGAAGAGTGTAGGTGAAAGCGTCAAAATGCAGATTTCTTGTAGCATTCCTATATACCAGTGTTATTAGGATTACCTGATTAAAAGGAAATTAGATCTGTACTAAGCTTCCTCCAACACAAGAAACAAATAAAATTCAAGACATTACCAAGTTCTTTTCAACTTTTTATCATTCCTTCTCACATATTGTAACAACTTATCAGTAAGACTGAAATTTTGCTCTGATTATTCCAGTTTTCCCCTCTTGACAACCACTGCCCGATGTATGGAACTAGTCATGGTCTGACGCCAGCAAGAAATGAAATTAGATGCTGGGAAATGCAAAGCAATGTACACAGATCGATTAGTCTGGACAACTCACTGCTATGGTCACAGTGAACTGTTCTAAATATGGGAAAAGCAAACCAAAAACCAGACCTATGGGAAGCTCAACAAAAACATACGTTCAGTGGGTATCAGTGAGCAAATCAGCAAACACCTTGTATGCATACCAAAGAAACAGGATGGAAAACAACAACAACATTACAAAGCTATTACATAAATCTGCTGTACTCCTCAAGCTTGATAGATTTTATTCTTAGCACAATCCCAGCACAAGATGTTGTCAGAAGAGAACATGACTCTCATAGAAGTTATCAGAGACATGCCAAAAATATATGTATTACTTGACTGAAACAAAGATTAATAAAATGGGCTCTATTTCTGCCTCCTTATGCAAGAACAAGGTGACACCTAATTAATCTGAGCAGTTTCACAAGCAAATAGAAAAAAGTAAACACCCGTTTTCTGAACAATACAGTTAACTTATTAAATTGACAAGCGTGCAGTAAGCAGAGAAGCCAAGAGATTAAAGGGATTCAAGAAGTGGTTGTTTATACAGGCAGCAAGGCTACCTGATTACCACAGTTATGCTAATACATAAATAGGAGTTGTAGAAAAAATACAAACACTAATGTTTAAGTCACAGCCCACGGAGTGATATTAAATCAAATGTTCAGTGGGAGTCAGCTCCTATAACTTGAGCTGTCTAAAAAGTATGTACTTAGTGCATACTTAGATGTATGCTCCCTCTATTAAATCCAGAGGCCAGAATTTTCGTAAAGCAATTTGCCTCATCCTAAACCACCTGCAATGGAAAAGCACCCCGATGGTCTTCACCACCTCTATCTCCCTCCCTCTCTTAACTACAGAGGAAATGCAGACAGTGAATTTGTATTAGATACTTTCAACAATTGAGAAGAGTTAGTCTCTTTTACAAAAATTGGCAACATGGAAAAAGATTCTTCTTTACAAGAGCCCCAAAGTCTGGCTCTGATTTTTTATTAATGAACAAAATCCACTGTCCTGTGCACACAAACTTTTGTCTGATTCTCAACATTTCAAACCAGCAGGAATTTAAAAAATTTCAGTAGATATCAACCTGGCTGCAATAATTTTTCACATGGGCTGAAGAGGCTTATTATGTCACAGTGTCACTATATGAAAAATGTGTCATGTATACTACTTAAGCAGACTTAATGACAAGTTAGATCACAGTATCATCAAATGATAGAAGGCTTGGGTTGGAAGGAACCTCAAGGATCATGAATCTCCAACCCACTGGGCTGCCAATCTCCACATTTAATACTAGACCAGGAGCCAGGGCCCCATCCAACCAGGCCCTGAACACCTCCAAATGAATATAGATACTTAACTACCACAGAAAGACACCAGCTTTTGACCACACAAACTGTACTCACAGCCTGGTCCCAACCCAACAAGATTCTTCTCTCTCTGTACCTACCAGCTGTCACCTCTCTCCCTCCTGTGACCCCTCTTTGCTCCACATGCAGCTTAGTTTATCACATAATCTAATTATCCAGAAGCAACTGTCTTCAATCTGTTTAGCCTAGACTTGCTGTCCTCTGTCTGACTGAGCAAAGTAGCTCCCAGATAGAATGTTCATGACCATTTTTCACCTATGGTAATTTCTTTTAGCCTTAAATAAGCGTTAATAGGAACACTCTTCTGCTAGGAATTTAACTTTTTTTTCCCGACTGGATTATTTTTAGCCTTTCTTGATGTAGTTTACCATGCAGATGCACAGTCACACTAGTCTGACTGACAGAGTGATGTAAAAGTGGTAATGAATAGCCTGAAAAAAAGACAAAAGATAAATGATTTATTAACAATTCATTTTATGTGGTCTGAAACGTAAAAAAATCTTCTCTATGCAAATCTCATGTCTCCTTAACAGAAGAGGGGCACAGCTCCACCAATGAAGACTTGAAGATGGTTTATAAAAACTACTTACTGAATTTTGATAATGAAAAGTTCACATCCAGCTTGTTTCTTCGAAAAAAAAAAAGCATATAACATAAATAACAGTTTACATTAGAACTTTGAATTTGCTGACTTTATTTATTAACCTCTATGGAGTTAGGGAGCTAATTTATGTAATTCATCAGTAGCTGGAGACACAAAGAGATTAAATTCCATAAGGTAAGAGCAAACTACTTCTGCTGTGTCTCCCACTCCCACTAACCATGATTATGAACACATTGCTGGCAAATACATGATTGAAAAGGGCTTCAAGCCCAGCTGTATTTTCCAAGTGCCTTCATACAAACAACAGAGGAAAATATCCAGGGAAAGCATCACATAAGACAATGAAAGCAGGAAGACTATTTATTCAGGTGTCTGCAAGTCTAAGAAAGGTATGCAAAATTTCATAGCATGCCAAACTCCAACTACCCGAAAACAAACAGATGTTGGTAAGGATTTTTAAAGATCCCTAAGTATTATTAGAACTTTCCTTTAGAACAGCACAGCCCAAAAGAAAAAGAAGATAAAGCAGCCTGAGGAAAAGACAGACAAAGAACATCCTCTGAGCTCCTCTATAACGCACTTATCATAATTCAAGTACGGTAGCTGGTTCTCCTGCTCAAGGACCAACTCCAACAGTATGCTTTCCAGACCTTGTGCACAGTAGTTCTGTTTTTTTGCTGAGATGAAACAGGACATGAGTCTCTCTCTCTCTCCTGGTATTTCGTCTAATTTAAACTTTTTTTTTTTTTTTCTCTGATACACAAGATGAATTTTCCATGTATCAAGCAGTCAATGCAGAATAATTTCATTTTGGTTTAGAATCTTGCAAGAGAAAAAAAAGTTATTTTTCATGCAAATTAAAATATCAGCAGGCTATGATTTGACTAAGATCGAAAAACTTTGGTTAACAAATGCAACAAAATATAATGGCTCATTATAAAAAGAGCAATACTGAAAAGATCTCAGGAGCACATAAATATTTTCAGTCTCTTTTTTGGAGAGTGCAGTAATGTCATCTGATAATTTGAATCAGAAAAAAAACCCCTTCTCATGCTCTTAGTGATCTTCAGCATCTTTGATGTTGGTGAATTGCTAAACGTTGTACATCTCTTGTGACCCTACACGTAGCAGGGGGGTTGAAACTATATGATTATGGTCCTTTTCAACCCAGGCCATTCTATATGCTGCTTACCACAACTGGGTACTACCTTCCTGATTTCAGGCAAATTCAATTAACAGTGATGACAATAATAAGTAAAGGCATATATCTCACAGTGCATTTCTACCATGAATGTTTACCTGGCTTTATACACAGACCTGTATGAACTGTAGCAAACTGCTGCTTTTTACACTAATAATTCCCATCATTTTGGTTGTTTTTTTTTTTTGACTGCAAACAAGTACTGATGTTTTCATGGTTATTTTTCACACTGCAAAATCTGATTCCTGCTTGGTACAGCCAACTCGGTGACAGGTGAACTTGACTGTTTTTTCCCAACTGTATCACTTGACAACTACCTGGGTTTCACCTGCTGTTTTTGACAAGCCAATCTATTTGGGATGACACTGTAACCAGCTCTTGTCATTACCACAGTTAATATCTGCGTATCAACAAGAAACCTGACCTCCACAATCACCCTTTTTACCTGACCAACTATTATTGAACATAAATTTTGACCTCCCTCTACATTGATGTGTGCTGCTATTTGTCCAGTTACCAATTCTGGGACTTTCTCTTTTATGCTACGTCTCAAAAACCTTTGGAAATTTAAGGAAAGCACATCAGCTGTACTACCCATAACCACATATTTCATGGCTCTTCAAAGAAATCCAGGATTTTTGCAATTTCCTTTTTGCAAAATTCATGTTATCTTTCCCACATAGATCACAGCTCTTCAGGCACCATGAATCTTATTTTGCATTATAATTTGTGCTAAGCTGCCTAAGGCCAAAACCACAATAACAAGCTTGCAGTTCCCTGAATGGTTTAAAAACTGTTTTTAAAAACTGGCATCACAGTATCCATCCTCAAAGTCTTTGATAACAAAGGAATTTTGAGTGGTTATGCATTAGTGCCAGCTATTTGGTCTTTCCTTTCCTTGAATTCTTTTAGATTTTTTAAGTCTGATACTGGTGATCTTATTATACCATTATTTTTGTTCCATGATCACTAAATCACACGTGCTTTGAAAAATCCCAATGAAGAATCTCCCTTTGCCTGCCTTGCTGAGTTTTGACATTTAAAAATCTGAAACATCATTTGAGTATATAACCCAATAGAAACCCATTAGTTTCTATCAACTTCCTTTGTTCAGTTGTTTAGCTGTGTCGTCTTCCTTTCACTTTTTCTCAAGGCTTTCAAAACAGGAGGTGGGTGCTGGACTTTCACATATGGTGTCCTTAAGTAGCTCCCACACCACCTGGTGTAGTGTTTTTCTCATAGCTGCTGTCTTCTTTGTTCTTCCTGGTAAGAATCTTTACTTTTCTGTACTGTCTTTTCTTAAGTGGATCAAAACTGTTGTGAATTTTGTTGTTGTTTCGGTAGGCTGTTGAGCCTAACTGCAATACAGTCACTGTAGCAATGTGCCTCTTCTGAACCACAGCAGCTTTACTCAGGATGAGGTCCAGGGTCAAATTTCCTCCTTCAGTTCTATTAACCAATGTCTTAGCTATTGACTGTGTCTAAAATGAGGCTTTGCAACAACACTCTTATTTGTGACAGTCACATTATCTGTACAGGGAGAAACTGAAGACCCCATTACTGCTCTGTATCTGCTGCTTCTCTGATCTTACAGTACACAGCAGCAATGTGTATTCACAATCCCAGCTGGATACATGATGAAACAGAATCCGAGCTTGCTTTGCTCTCTGATATGTACAGTCAGTACACAAACCCATTGATCTAAGGCATCCAGGAGATATTTGAAATTATTCCAATGAATAAATTAATATCAACAATATGTTTTGGGCCTTCTGCCCCTTTATGCAAAATGTGTTTTATGAAGTCCCTTTTGTAAATAACAACTTTGCTATTACAAATTCAGTACAGTTCAGTGACTTAATTTTTAAACAAAAGGAAATATTTTGACCTTTTAAAGATCTTTCTCATTAATGTTATTTTTTAATTTCAAGTTCCTTGTCTTTATTTTGGCTTTCTTGGGGTGATGTGCAAACAACGTTTGTATGGAGGCATCACAGAGCATTTCCTAACTGGACTCAATGGTGAGTCCAAAAGCCACTGAAAATGATTGTATGGATTCAATAAGAAAAATAGGGAGCTGATCAGATTTCACAGCCATGAAAACAGAACAGAGATTCAATAACAAGCAGTCATTCTTCTGAAGGCTCCCAAATCAGAAATGTTCAAGGAGCCTAAAACTGCCTATGGAGTTTTTAAAGCTTAGCAGCTGCAAAGACTAATTTCTACTAAATACAGAACTCTCCTTAGTGTCTGGCTAATAAGATCCCATTTTTGTATTTGAACAGACAGCAACACCATGAATTGGAGGGGGAGACTTGCAACACGTATATTAAAAAAATAGGAGGTATTTTAAACATTTGATGACATATGTACACTTAGAAATCTTGTTCTTTCTTCCATCTTTGTATGCAACTGCTTTATTTTCAGAGTTTACTTTAAAATCTTTTTTTTTTCAAATCTAGATTGCAATGAATGTTTATATAATCCAAACTTCTCCCTTTGCTCAGAAATGATGAGAAAAGATGCAAGCTTAAAATCCTTATCAGCTTTTAAAATGTTATTTCCAAATACACCAGCTGAAATGTGTAAGAAGGTATTGAGACTACAAGAGCACAGAGTACTAAATGATAAGCAACCTAATGGAAAAATGGTATTTAGCTTTCCGTTGTGATAAGTGGTACCAAAGAGCAGACCTAAGCTGCAATGTAACAGTACGCAGATGCTGAAATAGCAAAATTAAGACACTTAGCAATAAAATCCAATCTCAATTTATCAACTTCATAATCAAAGTAATAAAATATTTTGATGTGATAAGTACTCAATTCAATTACTGTAATATTTTACAACGTTTCTTAATTTTTTACATCATATGCAATAACCAATCACATTCAACATCACATGTGACAGTTGCCACAGCTACAATTTATCACACGGTTCTCTCAGTGAATCATAATTCAGAATACATTGGAAATAGAAAGTCTGGCAGAATGCAAATCTTCCAAGTGTTTTATTTTGCATGATTTCCTTACTCCATTTGTCCTGGGATCTTAACTCTGATTTTAATTAAATTTAATTGATAGTTGGACTAGATGATCCTGGAGGCCTTTTCCAACCTTGGTGATTTTGGGATTCTAATTAAATGTCAGTGTGTGTAAGCAGTTTTGTAAAAACAGGGATGAATCAGGGTCCAGGTTCGCCTTATTTTTATCAGTCACACAGTAAAGCAGCTTTCTTTTAAAGAGCTACTGAAAACAACGTAAGTAATTTCGTAATGACCAAGTGTCCAATCGTGAGCTAATCATACACATAAATATGCAAAGAAGTATGCTGTAAAAATGAGAAATACTATAGGAAAGATCCTGGAAAGTAACGTAAACCATTCAACTGCCAATCTGTAATAGTTGGGAATCTGGTGCCACAGTCTTTCCAGTGATGTGTGCAGTTCTTTGTTGCAAGCTGTGCTGCACTGGGGTTCACACCTGGCCAGAGCTGTGAGGGTAGACTAGGCAGATCTTTTTTCAACAACGAGCATTCTTAAAACGCTGAAACAGCTTTTTTATAGGAAAGTTAGCTTGCTCATGAACAGACAATAGGATAGGGGACTTTCTAGGAGTGAAAGCTCAAAATAAGGCAGAACAAAACCAAACAATATGTAAATATATCTCTTCTACAAAATGTATCTCTTTCAGCAAATGTCTCCTCATCAACTAAGGACTCTGTCCTGCCTTCTCTACTGGGCAACTGAAGTGTTTCAAAGAATGAAACAAGATACTAAACTGTGATTATCCCTAACAAATGGCAAAGAAAAGCAACAACAACAAAAACAACAGATAAGCAACAATACCATCCTCTACACAAACAGACATTTGGGAAAGGACTGGAATAATTTTGACACATTTTCTCAACAAGACAACACATACTGTTGTTTCCTAGGAACTGATCCCTCTGTACTTCTGCTCTATGCTTCTAGATTGCCGTGCAAATTGTTACTGGGATAACATGGATCGCTCAGTCTATCTCTTCTAGAATTCCTTACGTTGCTACCTATAAGTGAAGAACATAGAATAGCAATGTGAGCACAGTGACCTATCTGTTCAGCTTAGTAACATGTCATGTTCTTTTTACTTCCCAGTTAGTTTGGTGAAAAACAGGAACTGCTCAGTATCTCATTGAAGGACAGTATCTTTCCTTGAAAATGAGAGACTTGCTGTTTTTCAGTTACATGACATGATCTGTGAAACAATGATGTTCATTTGTCTAAATATGACACTACACTTCATACAAATCTTGAAATATCATCTACTTGCATTACATCTTCCATCATACATTGCACCCTGAATCAGACTCATGACGGTGCTTTTGCTTTTTTGCTTTTACTTACCTGGTACCTTTACAAACTGAAAATTATTTTTTTCTTTTCCATTTCATAGAACTTGAGGTATTAACAGTGTTAAGTCCCACACTAAATATAACACAGACATGCTTCATTTTTCTTTCCCTTCAATACACCTGTGCATATACTTAAATGAGTGTTACTGTCTATCTCACACGCTTTAGAGAACTGGCTGATGTATGCTACTAATAATGCCATTGAGAGGAAGGCAAATTCTCTCGTTGGCATAAAAAGCCATTGCCTCACAGAAAGAATGAAAGCATTTTGAAGAGAATTCATTCTAACACAAGCACTTAACTTCAGTGTACACTGACTTTCAAGAAGGAGGTTCTCCCTAAATAGAACGCCCAGCAGCAGTTAAGAAAGGGGAATAAATCCAGTTCTAGGCCTTAACGATTCTTCCTTTTTACGTTTCTCCCTTATGCAATTTGCATCAAAGTCTTTTTGGACTTAGGGAGGACAAAGTTTCAAAAGAAAACACATTTCCCTGGCTTAATTTTAAACCAGTTGCCTCCATCTGAGACAGGCAAACTGAGGTGTAACTGAACGATGCTTTGGCCCTGATGAAACTGGACAGCATGGCAGACGTTTTTTGCTAAAGATGCAGTAATTATTTCCTCCAATACTTAGGGTAGCCAGGTCATAATTGATTTTTCTCAAGTGCTACATCATAGAAAGCTTTCTGACACTAAAGAACTGTATGAGTGCTGCTCCCAAAGTAATGTCTCCTATTTTATTATGTTGGCTTACGACACCAGAGACAAATATTGGTGTTATGGCAGCAAACGTTGAACCTTCTCACCAATATTCTGTTACATTTTGTTGCCACGTGACAGATGGCAGCAGAGGGGCAGTCTGACACAATGGCCTGTGAAGTGTAGCACCCATGGAAGAGTGGGGAAAGCAAAGGTATGGAATTGAGTTCCTCCATGGAGAAAAAACAGCATTTACTGACATTCATCAACACTTGCTGAGTATTTCTGGAGACCGAACAGTGGATGTGAACACAGCAAGATGGTGGTGGTTTCAGCAGAGGCAACACTGACAGTGGGAGACCTCCACTGGTGCAGGTTTTTATGAGTGCAGCATGCAGGCTGTTGCTCAGCACCAGTGAAAATTCAGAGCTAGTGATGGTGACTATGTTGAAAAACAGTGGTTTTGTTGCTGAGAATTTGCTGCATCAAATAATATTATTGTGCTTTTTTGTATCTGATGTAGTTTCCACAGAAATAAATAGGAGGCACTATTTTCAGAGTATTCTATATTCAGAAGCCCATGATATGCTCCCAAAAGAATTTGTTTTAAACATGATACAGTGTAAAAATTCTTTCTTCGTTTTACCTGTACAGAACAAAAAGGAGCCTACTCATAGGCCACAGTTACAATCTTTGCATACCTCACACTAAGTCTGTTAAATTGAAGGTGCTGGATTTGGATGAGAGGAAAACAGGTTTGAGGTCACTTTCTTAGTTTGTTGAAGTAGTAACAGCTTCCTGAACTTTAATTAAGAAGTGCAAATCTGGCAGAAAAAAAAATCTCATTGTAAATGCAAATGTTTTCCTGGGGTCAGAGTACAGCTTCATTTGGCCTTTTCCTTCAAACCTTCAGAACACACATATTTTTTACAGCTGATTAGACAATGCTGGCTGACTAACTTGGTATCATGAATTTTAAATGATTTGTGCGCTTCTGGAATAATTTTATATCTTACATGGTTGCTACTGTTCCTATCTGTACCAAAAAAAACCTCTTTAACACTCTGCTACTGTTACTCTGTTGGCTATGTAACAGGAAACTGTTTTCTCTGCATTTGTTTTATTTTTGGCATGAAATGTCTAAATGGCTGTATACTCCTTTTTTTTTTAAGTGAATGAGTTATGTTCTATAAAGGTCCTAAAGATACATGTTTTTATGCACAACTCAGTTCACTTTCAATTCTTTCCAAAGGACAGCTTAGCAAGTTGGAAAATGAACCCAGCAGGTCAAGGGAGGTGATCCTCCCCCTCTACTCTGCCCTGGTCAAGTCTCACCTGGAGTACTGTGTCCAGTTCTGGGCTTCCTGGCACAAAAATGACAGGGATCTCCTGGAAGGAGTCCAGCAGAGGGCCACACAGATGATAAAGGGCCTGGAGCAACTCTCCTATGAGGAAAGGCTGAGCGAAATGGGTCTGTTCAGCCTTGAGAAAAGAAGACTCAGAGGGGATCTTAATAATGTTTATGGATTCGATGACCTCTGGAGGTCCCTTCCAGTCCCTACAATTCTGTGAAACATAAGGAAAAACCAAGTAATTTTATAATAAACTGATGAACAGCAATAGAAAACTGGACAGGAACTAAAAAAAAAAAAAAGTAAAAAGTAACTTATTAAAAAAAATAAAGCAAAATAAATCTGCATTAGGATTACAAGTCAGCAGAACACCTCAGTAGCTAAATCAAGTTTCTTAAGGTTCCACTGTAATATCCCATTTGAAATCACATACCTAACTCTTCATAAAATCTATCTTCAGTTAAGTTAGAAAAGAGACAACCCACTACAGGTTTCTGTGCTCTCAAAGAATCAGCAGATTAACTTTGGTAGTCAGATCTCGCTTTCTTCCTGGACTCATTTCATCCTGAAGTACTAAAGAATTCAGGAAAAATCTCACGGCAGTGGCATGACCAGCAAACTGCACCATTGGTTTGGGGCTCTCTGCAGATTGGGGCCACTGTACTGATGAGCTCTGTGAAGGCAGGACTGGGAATGAGGGGCACCTGACGGAGACAGGAGGGTTTTGCTCATGGCTTTGGCTACTTTTCTGTGTGAGAGAAGATAAGGGGAGACTGCAGCCCTAATTTTTACTACTCACTCTTTCACTGAAGATATGAGATATCTTCTGAGATATGCTAACCAGGGCATTACACAAAGTTCACTTTTTCTGCCATTACCTTATATGCAGCAGAGAGAGTTTCCACTGTACTAGTAAGTACTGTGACAAAAAACCTGGGAGAAATTCACCAGAAAATAATTTCACATAGCTCAAAATAATGCAGAGCCTTCAATTTATTTGGCTTTGAAGATAAGGATTGAACCATAAGGAAGTATTTGGAATTACTGTCATTAAAAGAGAAGGTATAAAAGAGGGAAGCATAAAAAAAATTATAGAAAAACTGGAACTCGCAGATACATAATATGCAATGAAGTTGTAATATAATCTCTAGAGACATGTCACTTCAATACATACATATTTAACCAAGCTTGCATTCTTAACAAAGCAAAAACACCTGAGACAGAGTGAAAAGGAAAAGCATTGTGACAAATAGAGTTGAGTCAATTAACTTGACCTTTGCATCTTTACTTACATATTTCTCTACATACATGCAACAATTACAGCATCTGTAAAGCTTTTCTTGAAGTTCTCAAAGCTGTATATATGGTTTTGAGCTAAACTCTTGAAGTGTAATATTTAGTTTCACATGCACACATTTCTGATTATTAGTGGGTGCTGCATATAATTACAGTTTCCGGATGCATGTCAAAGAAAACTATGTTTCAGATTTTCTCCATGGAGAATGTATTTTTGGAGATGATTTAAACACACATCTAAATTCCATACAGGTGAAATATCCTGTAATCTGCCTGAAATTAGAAAAACTGATATACACACACATATATATATACACACACAAAGGCAAGAAAATACTGTCCGTTGTATTTGATCATCTGTCATTCTTCCTTGGTGTACTGTTCTTTCAGGAAAGAAGAAAATAAAAATTTAATAATTCTTAGCGTTAAAACACTCAACCTATCAAAGGTGTATTCAAGATTATGGTACCAAAGTTCGGCTGAGCAGCATTTTAGGACTGCATCTATATGCTTTAAAACAATCATGAGCTAGCAAAGCTGAAGAAACACTGAAGAGGAGAAAACCTGAATAGGATAACAGAAAAGGTGTTAAAAAAGAGCCAAAAGTAAACATAAAAAGCACAACAGAGAAGCACAACAGAAAGTGACTTATTAGTGGAGATAAATCTGAGATTTCTATTAGCAAATGCTATGAAGGAGATGGCAATAAAACATGACTTTTTTGGAAGGAGAAAAGCTGGACAAAATGAAGGACAAGATTAAACCCGGATCCTGAGATAAAAACAGAAGAGCTGTATCACTGCTTTATTACTTTAGCTTTTACAAATAAGCCTATAGCTAGTACTGCCATTTCTTAAGGAGCTGTAAGAAGCACAAATTCATATTTCACTCCTACACTGTGTTCAACTATGTACCAAGTAAAGATTACTTGAAAACAGAATCAATCTATTCATTCTCTTCTCTTGCAGAAGAGGAAGGATGGACATTAGGTTCTTCTCAGTAAAAATGCTGCAGTTCAACTGAGGTGTTCAATCGAGATGCACAAGCTACTACAGTATTCACTCCCTCTTTTTATTGTGCATTTGAATCCATTTTATGAAAATTTTGAAGAAAACGGAGCCTAAAATGGAGCCCTGTGGAATCCTACCAGTGAGTGTGTGGGGCAGGATGAAAAGTGTCATGTGGTATAAAATCATTATTGGTACCAACAAATTTTGCCAATTCCAATTTATTCAGTACACAGGTCTTAGTGGATCTTGTGGCAGTACAATACTGCAATCAGAACCAAAGTGGAACACTGCACTGAGTATCTGTGTCCTGGAAATGAAACTAGTGGTATGTAGATGCAACAAATGAGGACACAATTTTGGTAGCAATAAGAAAAATTGCAGTAGTTTTGGTCAGCTAGTTCATACTGCTCAAATCAACTGAGTATCTCAAGAATGCACTCAGATTGCTTGTAATGCACTTTGGCTAGATTACAGCAATAAATTTTGTGTGCTGATATTCCTGTCTTTTGCTGTATCAATATTACTTCTACTTTTTCAGCTCTCCACAGATCCCTAGGAAGAGGGTGAGCAAGACTGATACATGCCACACATAATGCATATCCTACAATACCGAGCAATTGAGATTCTACAATGAAGTAAGGGACTTCCTTTCCATTAGTCTACTACATTTCCACAGAAGGCTGTTACAGAGCATACTCCAATTATGATCCTATTTCCATTTGCAGAGCTCAAATAGAAGGAAGATAGCATGAAACTAGCAAACAAAATTATTTAACAAATGTACTGGGAAAGGGAGATGGATGAAGGGCAATTTTCAAAGGTTCCTTGACAAGGGTACAGTTGCACAAGGGGCTTTTTGGTACTTTAAAAAGACTGAAACCCGTATCTTTTGTAGAGAGAAATAACCAAAGGCAAAGGATATCAGATCAAGAAATTTCCCAAGTGGAAGCTGAATGGAGACACTCTGCTGAAAACTCTATCAATGCAAGGCTGTAAGCCTACAAACTGTCATAAATTACAACAGCTGCTATAACAGAATAGTGATAAAATGAAACCATTGGGTAGGCTTGATTCTGGCTTCCAGTATGAGGCAGCAGCACTTCCACAAGGACTGGATCAGCAGCATGTTCTGTACGTTATGTAAAACACACAAAAAACTGCTATATATTAGAAGAGACATGGTTACAACTATGCATGCATTGTTTTTCTTGCTATCTTCATTTTCCTTATCCACTCAGCCATACTGATTGTAAATCTGCTTTTACAGTGTCTAGAGTATTTAAACAGCATGGCAATATAGAATAATAGAAAATCTGCATCCAAACTGCTTTCCTTTTGCACCTATACTTAAAATGTGAGAATTTAAAATGCTACAAGTCATATTAAACAGAAAAAGCAACACAAGCATTAATAGTGAGAGGATAAGTCAGAGTCACATCAAGACACATCAGCAGTCAATATGAAAATGCCATGTATATTAACAGTGACAGAAACCTCTCCAATATCTGCAAAACAATTTTATCTCTTGCTTTTGCAGATGATGAACTCAGATAGAGAACAATGAAGCGCTTAAACAGCCAGAGATGCAGAGACAAAGCAGTAAATTTACTGACTTGTCTTTCCACTTAATTCAGTACCCTATTGACTTTATCCAGCTGCACCACAACAATTTAAGTACAAAAGCTTAGGTCTTGATTGTGTTCATTACGAAATCAGGAGCTGAAAGCAGTCAAGCGGCACTGAATTTCCAAACTGCTGGGGGTCTGCTTGAGTGAGGCAGCAATTACAACAGCATTTGCTGTTTGATTTTTTGCTTGGATCTAAGAAGGTTGTGTCATTGGCTGCTTGTTCACTAGTTCTTCTTCCTTCTTATCAGTTGCCTGCTGTCACTATGACAACAGAAAGGCTGCAACACAGCTGCAAGGAGGGAAAAAGGGGAGTGTACTCCACTTGAGAGGGGAAAAGGGACTGAGTGGGTGGGGGCAAGAAGTGGTATTGGAAGTTAAATGCATTCAGGATAGAAAAGACCACAGTACCTCTTGATTCTGTGATGCTGATTCATCAGAGGAGGGGATGCTTATAAAAAATGTTTGAAATCACTATAATTGTGCCCCACCACACCAAAAAAGAAAAGCAAGAAAAAATTTCCACAAAGATAAGAGCCCTAATTTTCTCTTCCGCCTTCATTTATTGCCACCTGATTAGCTGAACCTACTCCAATCAAATTACAGATATGTAAACTGAAGATTCAGTTTACAATGCTGACTGTATCATGGAAGATGGAATGAGAAACAAAGGAATGAAGGGCAAGTGTACCACAGAAAGGAAAGGTAGAAGAGCAGAGTAAAAGGAGCAGAGTAAAAATGTCTCAGCAAAATGCACTTGGTTATTGGTTCTTTTCCTGTTTCTGCACACATTTTCCTTTTGGGTTCCATCAAGTGTTTTCTTTGTTGAAACACAAAGGCATACACTAAGAATAGGGGAGCACAGCCTAAGCACTACAGAAACACACAGGAAGGAGGTCTCTCTCATTTCAAAGGTACGCTTTTGTCATCCAGGTACGTAATGCTTTCACAAAAGTATGCATAAAATTAATTAAATGAGTTACAGCTTTTGTATATATGTATATATTTTCTTACAATTTTAGAAATACAAATCAAAGATTTTTCCTAAATAACACACAGCCATTACCTGTACATGACATTAGTATAATCTCTGTTATTCCTTAACACATTTTCAGCATTTACCACCTTTCCTATCATACAATATGGACTAAAACTCCGGGGCAGAATTCTTCTCTATTAATACTTCTAAAGATGCTTTCCAGAGTGGATTTATTTTTCATGGGGTATCTAACAGTATCTTAATATTGCAAACTATCACACAGGAAGAACTGGAAGATGCTGGATGTGGCTCTGGGCAGTCTGGTCTAGCGGTTGGCAACCTTGCTCACAGCAGCTGGGTTGAAACGAGATGATCATTATGGTCCTTTTCAACCCAGGCCATTCTATGATTCTGTGATTCCATGAACTACTGAAGACTTCAGAAGCATTAAACAACTTGTATCTATGCCATAACACATGAGTCCTGTAATAAACCCATATGCTTGTGGATATATTGGCATTTAGAAGATGTAAATAGTTACAGGCAGTGAAAGTTAGAAATGAGTGGTTTGTTCGTTATATATAAACCTTAACTTCATGATTCATACTTAAGAGTTTAGAATGATAGGCCAATCCTGTTTTTAAAGATTGTCCGTAGGCAGAAGTGAATGTCTTGATGAATTTAATGCTCACCTTCAGGACACAACTTGTTTGGTGCTTGTAATACTACTGCAAGATACTGGTAGTCTGGGGATGTTCTATAAAAGAGACTGCCCAAACTACACCTACCTCAAACACATATATAATCTGCATCACATGTAGTGCACTAAAAGAATTACATCCCCCCACCTCCCCAACCAGTCACACAAATCAGCTAGCTTTTGCAGCATGTCCTGGCCCATGATGTCAGACGCACATGTAGGTGGTATGGCAGTAGAGGCTGAACCTTCCCACTTACTGATGGGAACAATTATGAGTTCTTGCCCTGCAACAGATGGCAGCAGAGGGGTAGACTGACAAAATGGTGTCTGCCATGGAACAGTGTACAATGGAAAGGTATGTCAATGAATTCCTCAGTGTGGAAAAAATTGCACCCACTGACATTCATTGATGCTTGCTGAACACTTCTGGAGACCAAACAGTGGATTGAGAGCACAGTGAGGCTGTGGGTGGTGCGTTTTAGAAGTGACAACAGCTGCAGTGGATCACTGCGGATGCTGTAGATTTTCACAAGCACTGCATGCAGGCTCTTGTTCATCACTGGTGAAAAGGCATAGGAAATGGTGGTGACTATGTTGAAAAACAGGGCTTTGTAGCTGAGAATTTGCTCAATTCTTCTGGTAGCAGTGTAAGACTGCAAATATGAGCACCACTGGATCCAGATTTTTATTTTTATTTTTATTTTTAAATAAGACAGAGACAACAAGTGATTAAATAAGGCATCTTAATTCTAAAAAATGCAACCTTGATCTTACTAATTTCAGAAAGAAATCTGAGGTAATTTTACCTATTAGGAATATCATTGCATCTATCAATTGTAAGGTCAGAAAAGAGGACTTTTAAGAGGGAAAACATCTGAAGTACAGAATTGTTCAGATATACCCATCCAACATCTTTACTTGTTTGTAGCTGTAACTAGCTCCAAAACGTCAATAACAGTTAATCTGCAGACAAAATTGGCTGCAGAGAAAGAAGTTGCTTAACCTCATAGACAACTCCTCTATTAAGTTATTGATTTATCTATGAACATCAAGAACATTATGGAAAGGCTTATATTAACAACCCTAACAGAGATGTCATAGCTGCAACAAGCTTCTTTCCAAGGCTGACAACTGCTTGGAGCAGTCAGCAGCTCAGGAAAAGGCAGCATTTACAGACAGGAGCCAAGCATTCATTTCTGTAAGGACAGTGTGAACATACAGAACTCTATCATGAATAATTGCATCATGCATTAACACACTGCAACAGTGTAAACAGTGACAACCAAACTGGTAGAGAATCGGAACTAGAACATCCAAAATAAATTAGGGGAATTAGAACATCAAATATTATTATTATTATTATTATTATTATTATCATTTTTAAAGTTACTTGCTTACTAGAAGTACAGAAACAAAATCACTATTTCTTCTTGATGTATTGAAAAGCAATTTTTCAATGTAACAAAACTTCTACAGCAAGTTTACAAAGTGCAAACCCTTTATCTTTCCTTTCTAGAAGGAGAAAGACCCACATAAACTAGGAAGAGAGAAAAACAAACATTACAGCAAAACAGTTTTAGGAGAAGCTGAATGGGGGAACAGGAAACTCTTCCAGCAAATTGTGAAAAAATAGAGATATATGCTTATAAATAATACTAATGTGTTAATACTGTGATTTGAAATATGATTTGGTTGATGTGCTGCAAAACACTGATTATAACACTAAATTAAGAGTTGCATTTTAGCATTTCAGTTACTAATGTTATTTGGATATAATGAGGTTCTAAATTAGAATATATATATATATTTCATCTGTAAGCACCCCTTTGTTGCTCGATTTATTATCTAATGGAAGAAATCTGGATGGAAGGGACTTAATTAATTTTTGTTTGTAAATGCAATACCCTCAAATCCAGATCTCCACAGCTTCCACTTACAGATACTCAGAAGAGCAACTGTTAATATGCTTAAATTCCTTAAACTTCAATGGAAATGACTTTTTTTGTAGTTAAGTTCTTTTCTGAACTGAAATCTCTCATTTAAGATCAGTTGCAGTCACTGTTGATTACTGTTACTTGAGATCTACAACAAAGACAATATATATTTTAACACCACTGAGATAAGTGTAAGCATTCATTGATTGATCATCGTTTAGAATTGCAGGGATTTTTAATATAAATCTCTTATATCTTCTACTGTTACTTCCTTCAATTAAATTAAAAAAAAAAAAAGCAAGCAAAAACTTTGATCCAATATTAGTTTCTGCAATGACATAACTTTGGGAAATCTGCTGTAACTGGAGTATTGAAACTTGGATGCTGGAACAAGTCAGAATGTTAAGGCACCTAGAATGACAACTGTAAGACATAAGTTACTAATATATATGAAAAATACAAATATTCACAGCTTTGAATCCTCTTTCCTTGCCTGTGAATTCATAGCATTGAAATATAGTTTGAGACTGCTTAAAAAACATAGCTGTCAATGTAAAAATTGTATTCTAAGCAAGGGTCTAAGGGGACTGGCAGGAAAACTGGCATTTTCATCAGTGATTAATACTAAAATTAGTGTTGCAACAAACAAACAAAACAATGAGAATAAGCAAATCTTACAAAAGCCCTACTTGGTAACGTGGTCCTTAAAAAACAAATGCTAACACACACACTTTAACCAAAGTCAAATACAGCTGCTTTATCAGGAAACATTTTCCAGGAGATCAATGCATCAAATGATCTGAGCTCCTGGGGTAATACTGTGGGAAAAAAAAGTTGGAGCAATTTCAAGCCATAGAAAAGAGACAGTTGTGGGTAGAAATACAAAGACTCTTGCACTTCAACACATGGCCTTGTTGAAACTGCAAATAGTACAAGCAGCAGTGAGGTCATATTTCAAAAGAGGATGCAGTGAAAAAAAAGGAGATACAGGAAAGAGCTACAGAAGTGACTTGAGGACTAAAGTAAGTATTTTAGAGCAACACACCATCAGTGAATCTGTTATATCAAATTAAAAAAGATTGATGGATGAGGACATTATTGCACTTTTTGTGGGAAGAAAATATTGTTTAATAAAGGTTCTTAACTCAAAGGAAGAAAAGCAGAACAACACCATATTAAAATTGTCTTTTTTTTTTTTTTTAATTTTATTTTAAATATCTCTCATGGACACGGCTAGTAATTTCCTGGGATGCATTTTGCATCTCTGTTCAGTAACTAAACTGACTTGAGAGAGAGATCTCTAAGTCCATTCCCTCACCTTGAACCTCTTACTGCAGCAGCAGTTCTTTTTAGTAACAGAACTAAACAGAAATAAATAACAAAAATCAAAAGTCCAGATGTCACGTTCATTAACAACTGACTCGTTTGCATCTCTCACATGCAACTGCACTGCCTTGGGCCAACAAACAAATTTAAGTAGGTGAAGTTATTTCCCAGACAAGTACCTTTCATATTATTTCTGACTTGTCAGTTCTCAAAATGTAGAGGAAAATAGTTTGCTTACTTCCATTTCTCTAACTTGATTTCTTTACAGCATGGGAATAAAGTATATAAACTGGACTCTCTTCCTCCTAGCTAAAGCATTAACTCATAGTCAAGTTTGTCCTACTCCCCTAACGGGTAGGACAATGTACAGATAGGTCTTGCTTCTTCTCTCTGTGTAGAAGACTTCAGACAAACTGGTAGGTTATTAAAACATAGTAACAGCAGGACACCATCAGACAATTAATGCACTGCGGATCAAGATTATGATGGAAAAATAAGTGAGATTTGACAAGAAAAAGGATTATGAAATAAGAAATTACCTTACAGTACATTTCTCTTTTAGTTTTCTATTCTTCCAGGTGCCCCCACTTTAACATAGACTGTTACATGTGCAGTCTATTTTCCAAAGTCCCTGGGTCAAGTATTTGCTCTGCTATTAATCTAAGAAACATCAAATAGCTCTTTGGGAATTGCATAAAGGTATGAATTTAATATTAAAGCATTTTGTGAAGAAATAACATTCCAGTCTAACTTGTGCATAATAAAATTATTTTGTATGTTATATCTTAATATATTTGCTTGTACTATTAAACATGAAATGTTGCTGGAGAAATCAATTGTCTTTCAGACGGAGTACAGCTACGTTTTTAGCATTTAATTGTAATTAAAAATATAGCCTTTTACCTGTCTTCAAATAACTAGCAAGAGCTAAATCTTATAAAATAAACAAAACAAAACAAAGTCATTTCTTTATATTAAGTTAATGAACACGCAATTAAACTTTCCTGAATTCTCCTTTTATTGAGAACATCTTTCGATAAGTGATAGTGTATCTGCTAAGGAACTACTCCTAAAGAAATATTTCTCAGCAAACAAATAATAAAAACAAATGAATTGAATCAGAGATCAAAATTAGAGAGTTTCAACCTACGCAGATACTGACTTTGATACTCATCTATAGCTTGACATCACACATTTTTATGCCTTCATCAAAAGTATAAAATCTATAGCTAGAAGAGAGTTAGCAATACATTAATATGTGCCACAGCAATTATATTAAAAATAAATCTCTTTTTATTTCTTCTCTTCAATATTCCATTCAATTCCTTCAACAAAACATTGATCTGACCACACCATTATAGTGACTCAATTCTGCCAAAACATTCAAATCAAGGAAGATCCTAAAAAAGCTTAGGTGTAATTTATTGCTCTAAGAACAAGGATAAATTTAACTTTCATTATTTTATTGGAAGACAAAAGAGTTTTAGATTTTCCTTCTCATTACTAAAGATTAATTACCACCTGCTAACATAAACAAACCCAAAAGAGCAACTTTATTTAACTTCACTAAGTCATTTATGCATATACTACAAGTTAACCATACCCTTACCTATTTGACACAAGAGGGAAAAATATTTGGAAAAGTATTTGAAATGTTAAAAGCAGCTTACAGACATAGATGGAGAAAATGTCACACTGAAATCCTGTAGATCTACTTTTTTAGTACTTCTTGACAAGGTTCATTTAATTATGACAAGACCAACCATAACCTACAAGTTTAGATAAAAAGAAGAATCAAATATGTTTGATATGTTTGTATTTGCTAACAAGAAGTTTATGTACGACTGTAATTAACTTCGACTTTCAAATAACTTTTTAAAAAGGGTAATATCTAAATTCATATTCTAGTGACTGAATATTTCCTTTCTTCACAGATGAATGTAATGCAGTCAAGTATCCGCCATGATGCATCTATTCCTCCTGATAATCTTATTATATTAATTTAGATAGACACATATTTGGTTTTCTTAATTTATGGGAAAAGTTATGTAAGAAATCTGTGCTGACATGTAATTAAGTTCACAGAATGACAGAATGGCAGAGGTTGGGACCTCTGGGTCCGTCTGGTCCAACCCCTGCTCCAGCAGGGACACCCAGACACGGGTGCCCAGGGCCACATCCAGGCAGCTTCTGGAAATCTCCAAACTACCCTACCTTTGGGCAGCCTATGCTGGGGTTCCATCATTCACACTGTACTTAAATGCTTCCTCATGTTCAGACAGACCCGCGTGTTCTATTTTGTGCCCACTCTGCCTTGTCCACTAAAATCTGCAACTGAAGAATTTTAATCTCAAAATACAGTTGGATTATTTTAATGAGATAGGCTCAATAAACAACAAAGTCATTTTCTGTTTATTAGAATTTCAGCAGAATTTATTTCCCTTTTGTCTGGGTGTGAAAGCTAAAAATGGCTATCAGGGTGCTAGATGCAGCATGAAATCTGTAGTAAATGGATGTGGACTTGAACAAATTAAATTTTAAAAAAAAAAAAAAAAAAAAGCACAGCCTCTCAGAGCTTTAACCTTATCTGAGTTGAATGAACATAAACTGAAGATGTACTCTTGCCATTTATCATTGTCAGATTTTAACTAATCCACTTAGCTATCTGAGGGGTTTTGTTGTATATTTGAAAGCCACACAGATTTTGACCTCAGAGTTCATCCCTAGACATTTGCTCAACTACATTTCTAGTCTCAATAAATGCATGTCTGATTATTTCTTTGTTTTACTTCTCTAAAATTATTTCATAGAAAATTCAGGAATTAAATGGCACACTTAATGATGACACAACATCTTTGAGAAAGGCAACATTGCTTAGAATCATAGAATCACAAAATCATAGAATCACTCAGGTTGGAAAAGACCTTAAAGATCATCAAGTCCAACCACAGCCTAACCATACTACCCTAATTAACAACCTTCTGCTAAATCATATCCCTGAGCAACACATCCAAATGAATTTTAAACACATTCAGGGATGGTGACTCAACCAGCTCCCTGTGGAGCCTATTCCAGTGCTTAACAACCCTTTCTGTAAAGAAGTGTTTCCTGATATCCAACCTAAACTTACACTGGTGCAACTTAAAGTCGTAAGTGCTTAAGTGGCAAGATCTCTGAGCTTTCATCCCTACAGACATACAGAAGAGTTTAAACAACATACTTTTTTTTTTTTTTTTTTTTTTTTTGCTTTCCTATGCATGTCTCATCACATTTTTATGTATTTTTTGTCTGTTACGTTTTACACTCAAATCAGAAAATGAAATAATCCACGGTATGACTGCTGAAATTGTTCTTTTCATGCTTTATGAGCATTGCCTGAAATTACAGTCTTCACCCCAATTTTGTATATATGCTTAGATTAATGTAAAATTAACCACGCCCCCCACAGCCTTGCAAAATTAGCACTGATGCCTAAAGTCATCTTTAGATGGAACCAACAAGAGCCTTCAGCTGCAGCAAGATCTAGCACACATAAAAGGACAGTGAAACAAATGCAAATGTAAAAAGGGTGGTAAGAAAATTTATCTACATGGAGATTTCCTTGCCTGGTAAGAATACAGCCGATCTTATCTTGCGAAGAGCAAATGGCTCCACACATTACTTCAAATGTAATTTTTTTTTTTAATTCTGTGATAACGTGTAAAGTCAAATAGCAAACCAGTCAAAAAATAAAAGCCTCTCAAAACTCCAGATGCATTTGCTAACTGTAACACAGTGGCTAAAGCTGAAAATCTACTCTTACTGAGCACTGAGACTGGGATCAGATGTAAGAGATCACCATCAAACAGTTGATACTGTCACTAAGCAACACCAGGACACTACTCTCTGCTATCATAGTTGGAAAGTTTTGTTCTTGCTTTTTTTTTTTTTTTTTTTTTTTTTTTTTCCCTGAAGTAAGAGAGGGAAAAAAAAGATGAAATGTAAAACAAGTGACATCATTGCTCAATAATCTACCCATTGTAAAACTTAGATGAATACTTATGCGACCCTTAGAAGGCACGATTTATGCAATCCTAAATTCTAGTCTGTTCTACTGCTATGCAGTATATCAACGTACAATATGCATCACCATGTATTCATCTATGTGTAGATTTTAAATTGTAGCTGAGTAACTCTACCACAAAGTTCTGTACCAACACCTCAGTAAGGATGCACAGCAGCCAGTGCACTGAGAGAGCTCTGCTATCAGCTTTTATTTAGAAGTAGCCTAAGTCCCTGCCTAAAAGTTAATGTGATAGGGCTATTTACCTGCAAGGTACTGTGAGACTTAACTTATCATCTGCAAAATAAAGAAGGGGAATGTCTTTCTGATGACTGAAAGAAGACCACATCCAAGAGTAAGAAAACATAATGAAGTACAGAGAAGAGAAACTGCTTCTATATGAGAATAAACCGCAGTTTAAATCTGAAGTGCTATAGGACAGAAACCCAAAATGCTGTCCAAAGAGAACAATGTAATTCAAATGTGAGTCAGTTAGTTTAGGAACAGACTCGGGATTGAATGTGGATCCCATCTAACAAATGGAAATGCAGAAGATACAGTTGGGCATTCGAATCTCTTAATTTCAGTAGCAACAAGACGTACTACTATTTTACTTTGATAAAGGCATTTCTTCCCCACTCCAATAAAAAGATCTCTTAATTTCACAGTGAGAAAGTACATTACTGAAATGCCACCACAGTATTTTGGTAATTCTACTCATATTCTGATTCAGGTATGTATCATAGCTTCTTCATGGAATGTTTCCCCACCAAAGGTGAGATGCATACCTACATGTTAGAACCAGGACGCTAACCACAGGTTATGTCATGAATGGAGCTCAGAATAGGGTACAGACCTGCATTTCAAGCTGAAAATTCACCCCTTTAGGTACTGTTTTCAAAAGGCAAGGCACTGTTGTCTTTCTATATTTCTAAGTTGAATCACAGGTTTTCCTTAAATTTAGAGAGTTGCTAGGCTGAAACAAACAGTAGTTCAATAAATACCACTTATTAAATGTTTTATTTCAGGAGGCTCACCTGGATATTTCCTTTGCTGTAGATTGCTGTTAATAATATAGTAGCAAATGACAGTAATAGACAATTTAGAAAAAAAATATCCATAGGAACACAGTAATTGAAAAAAAAAAAAAAAAAAACAAAAAAAACCTAAATTGATTTGTTTTATCTAAGATTAGCACTTACTTCTAAGACAGATGATATCAATTTAATTCTAGCAACTTCACTGGGATTGCCATGTTTCTTAACAAAGCTCACTCAGAAACCACTCTAGAGATCATGCCCTGCTTCTCTTGTAGCAGACAAGTTCTAAAGTGACCTGGTCACAGTTTCTCATCAGAAAGCCTCTCAAAATCTATGGAATGGTATCTATTTCCATCACAATCAATCAGGTGAATTTCTGCTGTAATTGAGAGAGGTCACTCTGAAAGAATGTTAAACCTCTGCCCAACTCCACACAACTTCAGCAGTAAGACTTACCAGTAGAGCTGTATCTAACGTTACATCTAAGAACAACATGATGTAAGTGGGCATAATATACATGTGGTACTCAAATGGGAGGTGCTGAAGACTTCCCAATTTCAATAAGGTCTACAGCACTGTAAGGCTATAACCAAATGCTGAATCTGGTCTGCAAGCTAACAAAGGAAATGAATCTAGAAGAATGAACCCATCTCATTTTGCTTATACTGCAAAACAGTGACACCCACTGGCAGCAACACTTTAAATACTTAATTGTTACAATTTAAATCTACTTGGTAAGGCTTGCGAGAATGTTTCAGAAAAATTAATCACAGCAACAAGCAGACAAACTTACCTGTAGAGTCAGCACTACCCTGGGAGTTTTCAGAAACTGTAGTGTTATCAGTATCTGGAATAGCTGCAACGTAGCCCTCAGGAGGAGGACTCACAGTGTACACTCTCCTTGGAGGAGAGATTGTGGTGACACTACCTACAAAACAGAAAAACAAGGTGTCTGGCTATTGATCTCAGTAAAGATTTTCTCAAATATTTTCACAATTACAGCAATGATAACAAATGGTCCCTTAAGGATGAAAATAAAGTAAGAGAAAGGCAGATGTGGCACAATCAAATAATTCAATGATTGACAAAAGTGCAATGATTCTGTAGCAGCTGCACATAAATAAATAATCTAGGGGTTAGTTCTTTCCATTAGAAATGTCAGGGAACAATTCTGCCCTAACTTAGCAGCAGCTTCCACCTGCAGTGCTATTTTACAATCTATTTTTCCCTCATCAACACGTGCAGACACTTTTTGTGTGTGTGTGTGTGTAGGGGGGGGACTGTTCTGTAGAAGATGTAGGGATTACAGAGTGACACAAGTAATAGAAAAAGAATCACAGAACTTCAGTTTGTCCACCTACAGACCTTTTAGATGTAGTCTAGCTGCTGTTACGAATGCAGGAAGGTAAAGTGGGCTTGAAAACCACACAGGAGTAAGTGTGCAGTTCGCAACCAATAGAGTTCACCTCCCCACCTCTTTTCCATTGAAATCTGGGGGAAATGTGTCAAGCAGGAGCCTTCCAACTTCTTCATTGCATGGGAAACATTATTTGTGATGATAGCAGTAAATCGTTTTCGTAGGACCTCTTTCACCTTTAAAAAGTTACTCAGAAATATGTGCAAGAGTGATAGTATACATCTTTGTATGAATGAAATATATGAAATATGTGTTACAGTTACATGAAACTAGTCCAAATACCACTTTTTTGTTTGTTGGTTTCTAATTAGTAGTGACAACAGGAGAGATCAAACACATGGAGACAAAATATCTTCTAGAAAGACAAGATGATCAGGCTCTCTCCTGGTGTTTATTTTAGATAATTTTAGATGGTTTGGCATGTTCTTTCTACATTGGCCAGCACTGACACAACACAAAGCTTCCCTCCTTGAAGGTAATTTGGAAATTTGCTCTTTTAAAGCATATAGATGAAACTTGTAGCATTATTTGGAAAAAACTTCATTCAGGCACACATGCTTAGCCTCCTCATTTCACAAATTTGCCAGAAGACCTGAGATGATTCAAGCCATCACCAAGCTGTAGCAATAGTTAGACTACTACCTCAATATTCAAAATGCAGTTGTTGTCTGGCAGAAATAATTCTTGTTAGGAATCAATCTTTCCGTAATTAAATAGCTTTGTTTCCCCTAGTCCTTTCTCTATCCACATATGTAACTTAATCATACATGTTGAAATTTCTCGGATAAAACATTGTAAAAAAAATTTTGGCTTGACTGATTATCTCAGATTTCTGTGCTGATTACATTCAGAACACTTTTGAAAAGCTCCACTACAGTTGTTTTTATCATCAGGATGCAACCCTTTTATTTTGAGAATACATTAGAAAATGACTGTTTTTCTTGAACAAGAAAGAGAATTTCAAACAGATGTTGATGATGCTCATCATACAGAACAATAAAGGACATTAAATAGTTAATACAGTATGATAAAGAGCAATTATGTGATTTGGAAAATCACATAAAATAATTTTGAGTAATTCTCTAATAAGTCCCCTTTGCTAAGCTGATGTGAAATGACAGAACGGGTAGCACCTGCATTGATTTCTTTCCCTACCTTCCCATGTTGATGAATGATGAAGTGCTGATTGGTGACAATTTTAAATTACAAGTATGCATACATATATCTTTTATTATCCTCTTCTGAATAATTTCAACATTTTTCCCCTATGTTTCACCTTTTTCATCTTAGGTTCAAGTTCTATAAGAACAAAGACAACCATAAAGACCATTAAACTCAATTTGCAGAAGACTAATTTAAACTTTTTAATCACACAAGAACTGACTTTACAGGGACATACTTCCTAAGACAAAATAGTTTAACACAACAGGATTTAGGAGAAAATCTGTAACATCTAATGTTATGAAGAACAACAGCAATTTTTATTACGTAAAAGAGTGAGGACTCAAATTTAAGTTGATCTGTTTAAGTGGGAGTCCCTAAATGACTTTTATTTACCCTACGTACATCTTGAATTAGTTTACAAGTTATGAAGAAAGCATTAGTATTTGTTAATCCAGTATGCAAAGTCAAACTGCTACTGGATCATAAAAACTGTACATGCTCAACTGAATAACATCAGCATCCAACTATCTCCCATTCTCAAGACATTAAGTTTGAATTTTTCCATACTGTGGCCAATCTCCCTGGGCTAAGGATGGATTATAAAATCCTAAACGTTGTTGTAAAGCAAAAAAACATGGCAATGTTCCAACTTTTTTTTCTTTTCTTTCACCAGTGAAAGTAATCAAATACTGAAGTACTCTAGAATTCCCTCTTTTCTAACGGTTATGCCATGAATTCACCAAACCACTGAATAAAGAGACAAGACCAAAATGGCCAAACTGGTTACAATCAATCTTTAAGTGATTTGTTGCAGAATCATTAAAAGAAATCAACACACACAATGTAGAGTGATTCACTTTTTTATAACATTAACACATCACATGAAATTGAACAAATGCAGTCATCCAAGAGGTGGAGTGAATGTCTTTTCCTTACCTACTGTGTCACAAAAAAAAAAAAAAAAACAACCTCAAATGTCTTACTGTATCTGCATACATTAAATAGATAGATGCTCACCCGCAGGTTGCCCACAGAAAAATGGTCAACAGTTCATGATGTTTTATTTTGATCAGAAAAAAATATATTGAAAGAATGCTTACAAAACAAAATGAAAAAATACTGTTCTTGAAGGTAAACCAAGAATACAGAACAAATAATCAACTTCTGTGCATATTGTTTTGTACCACATTCCCCACACAAAGCTCCTCTGCATATAAATCAACATTTTGCACAGAGTAGGGAAGTGTATCTAAACACACTTACCAAAGTTACATCCACAAGCACACCAGCAGCGTGGCTCACTATGTTATCACTGCCTACTCTATGACAAGCAAGGAATGGACCTCTTAAGGAGCTGAGGGTAAAGCTTCCATCCTACCTTAGCCAAGTGAAATTTCCAACTGCTTGCTCTGTTATCGTTTCAGGTAAAGACAGTATGTTTTGTTTCAGGCTAATTTCAGAATCATAAAACTTTTCCCCACCTGCAGCTCCAAATGCAGTTTCCATATCATTGCCTGGACAGAAAGCATGCTTACCAACACTAACAATGCAGACGTGGCTAGCATGCGTTCACTCACTCATGGCCCTATACTTGCTAGCAAGTAAAATTAAACTCTAGGTAGTGTTAAAGCTTCTGGTATTTGTGGTGTGCTGGCCCCAGGTAGCAACCAAACTCCCAACTAGCTACTTGCTCCTCTCCCAGCAGGAGAGCAGGGTGGAGTGAGGGAACAGAAAGAGCAGGAGAGAGAAAGTTCCCAGGTCCAGATTAAAACAAGGACATCACTTATCAATTACTGCTGTGGGCAAACCAGACTTGGCTAAGATAAATTAATTTCCCGCCAGTTCATTTAAACATTATTTACAGGTTCAGGTATTTGGAAACAAACTGTCTTGCTGTGGGACTATTTTGGAACCAACTAGAGCTGGTTGTTCCCAGAATGGGGCAGCCACTTCTCACAGAGGTGATCCCTGCAGATGCTCTGCTACCAAAAACTTGCATCTTAAACAATCTTAAACTCTCTAGTAGAGCACTTCGCTGGAACTGAGAAAGCCTCAAAATGAAGTACTTTATTTCCACACAGTGAAACTAGTAGAACAAACAGAGGATGGATGATCAGTGGTCTGCTAAAACCTCTCACCATCTTTCCAAACAGTAGTCAAGAGGCATGTTAGCTGCACTTGACAACAGAAAATAACTCCTTGAAAACTCCCAACTATCACTTCTCCATGTGGAGAGAAGAGTTTATTTTCATAATAGATCCTTACGGAAAACCACAAGAAGACAGGGATGGATGCTGGATCAAATCCAAGGTCTGATTAGTCCAATGTTATGCCTTCTACAGAAGTCAGTAATCTTCAGATTAGCATTTACCATTTTACACCATCACAGTACATACAATCTTGACAAACATAAGGCTTGAAGGTCCCCTGTTTCCTTTAAAGCGTTTGCAGAGCCTTACTCTGAATTGAAGGCAAAGTGGCTGGGGAGCACACCCACACACTGCCAGGCAGCGAAAGAGCCCTGTGACTTGCGGATCTTATCTTCCCCTCCGAACACAAAGTCCTCTGGGGTACGCAGTTCTTCTCTTCTGAGAACCAGGCATCCAGGAAAGTCATCAGTCCATGGAACTGGAACATTAACTCTTTAATTCCCTGAGCTTTGCATGATGTTACAATATGGAATGTCGATAGCAAAAATCACAAAACCATGACAAGTTTTTAGCTCTTTTAGTTAGAACAATCTCAGGGACACAAAATATTGCATATCAGTTGCTGTTCATGTGGCTGCCCGTCACAGGATTGTTTTCAGTCTTACGTCAAAAACATTACCGTGCTGTCTGCAAAGGCAGAACCTTTTGCTTCAAGTTGTCAATAAAAGCAGAAAGTACAGTTCTTTTCTGCAGAGCAGTGCATAATTCCTGCAGCTTGACCTAGGCCTTCAGCAGGATTCCCTCTCTCCATACTAGATGTCATCTCAGGGAGAGAAAAGTGATGATGATAATAAGCAGCCTTGTAAAGTATAGATGTTCACTTACCATTTTACTCAAGTGACAATTGTCATACACTAATGGAAGCTTTGTGCTATTTTGGTAGGTACAAAGTCTCTGCTTCAGGTGGGAACTTGGCTTTCACAGTTATGGAACTCTTTTATGGAGAGCTAATTAACATCATTTACTATCACAATCTAATTGCTTTAGCCTGCTTAATATTTCTTAAGCGCCCAATCTTTCTAACTTAACTAATCCTAAAATAATTTTTCTCACCTGAGAATACCAGCATCCACTCCATTTCCCCTATTATCTGTGTTTTAGTGAACTGCAAGAGGAGAGTGACCCAAGCCAATTTTTGGGTTGCATTCCTTCCAGACACCCTCCACCATTTTCTACATAAAATGTAACTGAATGGTTTTTTAATATCTCATTAGTTCATTATGCTATTTGCTATTGTAATATATTTTATTAGCACCAATAACTGGAAGGCAATACTGAAAAATTCTTCCACGCTTTGCTTCAGCTTTACAGTTTTGAAGATGTCTACTGTGCAGTTTTGAATGGTTTCCTTGTCTAACAAATAAGATGTCAAAGCGTATTATTTTACTCGAAATATCACAATTTACGTAGATGCAAACAAAGCAATGAAAGAAAAAAAATAATTAAACATGTTGCCCTCCAGCTCAGAAAATCCCAAGGTTGTAAACCATTGAAGAACACTGTTGGGTAGCTGTACAGTATGCCTCCCTTACTGCAATACTGTTTTTGGCAATATCAGCTTAGATGGTATCACAGAATCACAGTGGTTGGAAGGGACCTCAACAGATCTTTGAGTCCAACTCCCCTGCTAAAGCAGGTACCCTACAATAGGTCACACAGATAGGTGTCCAGACAGGTCTTCAGCATCTTCATAGAAGGAGACTCCACAACCTCCTTGGGCAAAATCCTTCTTAATTTCTAGATTAACCTTACCTTCCATTACAGGGTACACACTTGTCTTTAAACAGAAAAGGTTCACCATCCTCCGATGATCAAAAAATGACGTTTTTCACTACGTTCCCAGATTTTTGGTAGAAGCTACATAATACAGGACTGCTCCCCATTCTTAGGTTGCAAACCATTTTGCCTCTGGCAGCACCCAACTCACTTCTTTCCAACCTCCATTTTGACACTACATGTCACCAGACATGTCATCATGTTGTCTTCATTAAATAGAGAAGAATCTAAGGCTAGGAGGCAGCTTTCTCTTCTTGAGTAATGGAAGTGATATAAAGTAAACTGAGTCATTACCGAAGTCTTTCCTAAGCATTCACTTTTCTATCTTTAAGATTTAATACTTTAAATAAATAAAATTAATCTTCAAGATTTGTTTTTGAATGAAAACTCTCCACCAACATCTGTTTCTTCTAGGCCCATAGCAGCTTGCACTACTACAAAACTAACAAGATGAACTATCAGAAGCAGTTTTCTCTTCCATCCTGCCTCAATTCCTTTGAAGAAATAAGACTAATATATAACAATCTACACTTTGATATCATGACCACCAGGCTTGTCAGGAGACTGGATGAGCACAAGGTTTCCCTAGGCATTTCACTACAGGGATAGTAATTGCCTACAGCTTAGCATAAATGGAAGGTATGGAACCAATTCCTACAACAGCTCCAGATAGTCTCCAGTGTGGAGACTGAACAAGCTGAACAGACTGGAAAAGGAAGAAGGCAACTGCTGGCCAGCATTATAATTTGTCCTCCACAGTGCACTATGGTAATAACTACACTTTTCAAAAAAATCAGGCATACTTATTCAATGGCAGCCATGGATTTGGTGGGACAGACTCTCAAGCCTTTTCATCTGGTAATATTTTTTTGGAAAGATGAGTCCATCTGTAAAGTTCTGCCATCCCCAAAATGAAGTTGTTCTTTCTCATGCTCAGATAGAACTGCTTGTGGTACTCCTGTTTGTGCCCATTGCTCCTTGTCCTGCTGCTGAACACTACCAAAAACAGCTTGGCCCCATCCACTTGACACCTGCCTTTCAGGTAGTTACAAGCATCGGTAAGATCCCCTCCCAGCCTTCTTAACACTTCTAGCATATTCAGATCCATCAACAGAGAAGCCTGTAACTATAACACTATTTTTCCTCTGTACTGACATCTTCAACTCCTAAAAATGCGAAGTACACCTTCCAGGGGGCTTTAGAATAGGACAGAGGTCTTTGTTGCAGCAATTCATCATCTGTAATTATTTCTCAAAGACGTCTCTTTATTCAGCCCGCAGGCTCTCACATATTACCATTTTGCCTTATAATTTCTCTCATTCTAAATGCTGGTAGCTTATTTCTACTAACATATTTGCATTTCTTACACTTTTTAGGGCTATGTATTTATTTCACTGTAGATTGCAGCTTCCTTAGTATAATTAAGATTTCTTTCCACTGAATACTAGGCCTTATTATATTCTGATTTGTATTAAAAGCATGAATCCAATTTCTTTTTGAAGCTGACACAGGTGGAGGATGACATAAGAACTTCATTAGCTCCCCTTTCCCCCAGCAGGTCATTATACAGCTACGTAAAAGGAAAAAAAAGAACAAAACACCAAGAAAGTGTTTTCAATTACTTTTCTTTCTTTTTTTTTTTTTTTTTTTTTTCTTTTGTGGTTAGCATAAATGACATCACCATTTGTAAATTTGGTTTAAAGCCCATTTCTAAATTAGTTTATTTCCTGATAGTATCTCCAGTGGAATAACTGCAACAGCTATCAATGAAAACAAATGGTGAAACTTTGACTTCACATACTTTACTGAAGTCTGTAGGTTGAAAAAGTTTGAAGCAAGTATGCTCAGAGGACTAGGACACGTTAAAAGAAGAAAAGTACTTGGAAAAGAAAAAAGTAAGCATTTCCTCATCACTGTTTTTTTCCTTCACCTTGATGGAAACTAAGATCTTCAGGAAGAAGTTTAGGTCAATAAAGATATATCCATTTTACATGGCCCAAAGCTGGAATGGAAAACTCACAAGAAGCAAGACACAAGAGAGCTCAAATTTATTTGTCTCAACACCTCCCACATGGGTGCTTTTCTTTCTTTCTTCTTCTTATTTTCTTTCTCTTAAAAAAAAAAAAAAAAAAAAAAAAAAAAGCATCAAGAAAGGCTATATGATAGCTCATTTTATTGAAGATAGGACTTACTATTATGACTCAGTCTCAGTTTCATTACAATGTAAGTAGTAGACATTCTTTGTCACATTAAAAAAAAAAAGATGAAAAAATAGGAATGCTTCCTTTCTCCTGGAACTGCTGTACAATCTATATTCTTTTGGGAAAAGCAATGAAAACAAAGCACAATAAAAAGTGAGAATGAAGTAGGGAAAAACCTTGATCTAGGAAAGCAAGAGAAAGAATACTTTCCAAAGTAGAATCTGACAGGTGAATGGCAGTTTTAGAATTGTGACAAAAGAATGATCACTGTACACCAGTTAATATATATTAGGAAAAAGTTTGTACTGCTTAGAGTTTTCTGAAATCTGAAGATTTGAGGTAATAATGAAACACTATATGATGAATATGGTAAGCTTCATTGTCTTGTATACATCTTTGATCATGACAAGAGAGAACATTTTGGTTAGATGTCTAAGAATTCATGTTGTATAAACAGGAGAATAAGGCTACCCAAAGTGTTAAGCTAGCACTTGCTCAATTATTTTCCCTAGTGCTGCAGATGTTGTATGAACACACCTTTTAAAAACAAAGTCATTCCTGTCAATCAAGGTAATTAAAAAAATGCAACAGCACTAAATCTAAAAGGCCATGTCTATGATGCAATTAGTTAATTACACTCACTGATTAAGTGATTATGTTATTACTGGGACTTATCTGAAACTAGTCCAGGAAACAAACATATATATCCATCAGAATAGAAGTAAACAAAATTTGAGGTTTTTCAATTCAGCTACAAGAGGCATTGAACTTACAGGCTCTCATACTGATAAGGTATTTCAGATGTAGTTCTCAAATCACTTTGTCATGGCTATCAGACAAAGTCTCCAGTGACTGGAAAAAGGGAAATACCGCTTCCATTTTCTTGAAGGGGAGAAGGGAAGACCTGGGAACCATAAGCCAGTGGGCATCGTGTCTGTGCCTGGAAAGACTGTGAAGCAGATCCTCCTGGAAGACAAGGTACACAATAAGATGAGATTGTTGGAAACAGTCAATGCACCTTCACCAAGGGCCAATATTGCCCAACCAACCCAATGGCCTTCTACAATGGAAGGATGGCACTGGTGGACAAAGGAGGGACAAATGACCTCATCTATCTGGATTTGTGCAAGGCTTTTAAATAGTTCTGTACCACGTTCTTCTCTCTAAATTGGAGAGAGATGGATTTAAAGGTAAGAATACTTGGTGAATAAGGAATTGGTTGGATGATTGCAGCCAGAGGGTTGTGGCCAGTAGCTCTATGTCCAGGTGGGATTCAGTCACAGACCTGCAAGGATCTGTCTTGGGACTGGTACTCTTCAACATTCCCACAAACAGGGGGATTGAGAGCATGCTCAACAAGTTTGCCAGTGATAACAAGCTGAGAGGTACAGTTGACAAAGTAGATGGAAGGAAATGCAGAAGAACCTGGGTAATCTTGAAAACCAGAATGAGGCTCAATAAGGTCAAATGCAAAACGTTGCAGTTGGGTCAGGGCAATCCCAGGTATATGCACAGACCCTGAGAAGAACTCAAGAGCAGCCCTGAAGAACTTGAGGGTACTGACAGACAAAATGTGAATAAATATAATCACTTCCTAGAGGTTCTTGGCAATACCAGGTAAAGTATTCATAGACAGGCCAGTCATATACAGAAAGAGAAGTTAAACTCATCCCAGTGGTGAAGGGGATCTCTGGCTATGCAACACTCCTCAGGAAGCAGCATAGGTCCCAGAGATGTTGTCCCTCCAGTGGCTGGCCCTTATATGAGCCCAGGGTGGCTCCAACCTGGGCCTACCCCTTCTGTTCATGTGGAGAGCACAGTCACACTGCCTGTGGCCAGCCATGCTCCTTCACAGGTGCTTAATTGCCAGTTCAAGCCATGACCCTTAAGGTAATGAAGCTGGACATGTGCCAGCAGCATGCTTTCACAGCAGGGAAGACAAACTGTATCCTGGGCTGTATTAAAATAAGGTGGCCAGCAGAACAAGGCAGACGATTGACCCCTTTATTCCACCCTCATGAGGCTCCATCTGGAATATCTCATCCAGGCAGAGGGCTCCGAGCACAGGAAAGATGGAGAGCTGTTGGAGCAGATACAAAGGAGGGCCACAAAGATGATTGAAGATGGAGATGTCTCTCTCCAACCTTGCAACTCTGTGGTTCTGTGATTATGGAGAAAAACTGAGAGAACTCGACTTGTTCAGCTTGGAGAAGAGAATGCTCAAGGGACACCACACTGCAGCATTTTAAACATGAGGCAGACCAATTTTCTACACCAGCAGAGTGTGATAGGACAAGGGAAAATGGCTTTGAACTGAAAGAGGAGAGATATAGGTTACATGTCAGGAAGAAACTCTTTACTCAGAGGGTGTGAGACACTGGCACAGGCTGTACAGAGAAACTGTAGATGCCCATCCCTGGAGGTGCTCAAGGCCAGGGCTGGATGTGGCCCCAGGCAGCCTGAGCTGGTGGCTGGAAACCCTGCCCATGGCAGGGAGGTTGGAACTAAATGACCTTTAAGGTCTCTTCCAACATAAGTCATTCTATGTTTCTAACCCACAGATCTTATTTCACAGTTGCCAGCAAGAGTCCACTTCTCTTTACATTCAAAAATAACAAGCAGCATAGGAAAAAAAGGCTGTGGAAAATTCTTTACCCTGAACTTAATCAGTAACAAGTCTGTATTGTAAGCACGTCCACTCACTTCAAGTTATGGTTAGAAGTTACAGTTGGTAGTAAGGAAATAGGAAGCAAGAATGCCTAAAATCAGAAAACAAAGTTTGACTCAATACCATCATTTTGACAGTGGCAGCTTAAGCACTACACCCCTCATTGTATAAGGGAGCAAGACACAACCTGTATTGTCATCAATGCATTAAAATTAATTTTCAAATGGATGGACAGTGCAAATGCTAACAGACAGCAGCTCAACTTGTCTCCAGATTGTCTCTCAGCCCTTTTCTAGAGGAAAAGCCCATTTTATGGAGTTGTTCTTACAGAAGGCATTTTCTGTTTCCTTTCTGAAGATAGTTAGTTTCCCCATAGCTGACTAGATTTAGGTTTAGAGCATGTTTACACATAGCTAAAGCTGGCATTTTCCACTCCAATTAGACCACTAGTACATACAATTAAATAAGCTATCTGTTAAATTGTTTTCAGTTGTCAGAGGAGCAGCAGATTTCTTTATGACATCTAAACTGTTTGGAGTGAAGATGCAGAAGAGTAAACATACATATACAAGAACACTGGAAAAAGAAGGAATTGGTCAATCAGCAGCAAAGGAAAAAGAAAAACAAAAAAAAAAAACATTGCTAGGGGAACTGGAGACTAAACTACAAGTCTGCTTCCATCAACAACTAAAATTACAGATATTAGATAGGCAGCCCACTCAATCTGAACATAGATGGGACATATTTACATTCTTTCCTCCCCCAAGCCCCATATCTCTACATTCTCCCTCAAACATATATCTGTCAGCTTGGAAATCTGGTTGAGCACTATTTCTACCATAGACAAGAGAGGTCATCGCCTTCTGTCAAGCATTCACTTCTGGATGCATTTGTCTCATTTGCAAAGTATAATAACACTACAGAAATAAAGCAGGTAACAAGAAGAATTTTAAACCCTTGAGATAAGACTGTGTGACAACACTTCATTTTATAATAATGGTATTTCCACTGCTCTTCACCTTATTCACAACAGACAGCTTTACATAACAATTAACAGCTAAAGTGATGCTGAATTGCAGAATCAGTTTCTAAAGCTGCTTAGTTCATTGTGTACTGCTAGAGTTGATCTCATAAGTTTATGCACTTTGTCAGTTTGATCAACTAAAGGCCAGTGCTGATTGCACGTCTTTTTTCAAAAAGCTTTGTCTTCCAGGTGCTTCTGTCACAAGCCTAGACTTCCCAGAACATAATGGCTCTGGGAAGACAGGATTAGGCATAGCAGTCCAAGCATCCAAACTGATGATTTCTGAAACAGTACATGGTTGGCATTAACAACTTAAATGGGAAAAGTAAGATGGACAACAACAAAAAGCCCCACACAGCTGTACTGAATTTTAATAGAAAATTCACATGTAGGATAACAGTACTGGGATATTTCACAGCTACATTCTACATCACACATTCACATTTTTATTCCAAGCATATGGATTAAATTGCATTTTTGTCTACTCTGATGGAATGATATAGTGCCCTTCTGCCCCTAATTAAAACTTAGGAATAATCATTTTTCTTCATTAACACTTGAAGAGGAGGAAACAAACATCAGGTAGGATGTCCCCAAAAGATTTCACACTGTCCAGATTCTTCATTTTTCACTTGGAAAGAGTGAAAAAAGTGAAACAGCATGCTTTATATATAAATACATATATATATTCCATACAAATATATATTGCATTTCACATGTATAGAATTATTCTTCAGCAACTTTTTAAATTTAGTTTTTATAAAGATACTAAACATTAAGCAGTAAATCCCAAGTCCTTTAAAAGGCAGCTATAATTCTGATCAAGAAAAACAGCAAAGACAAAAGAGGCTATTAAAAATCCAAATTGGCAGGTAACAGGACTCTAGCCAGAAGCATGTATATTGATTTTGAATATACACTATAAATGGTATGGTAACTAACTACTATGGTAAGTAACTACTAAGATTTTAGAGCATAAAGAGAAGAAAGCAAGGAACCATATATGTCAAGAGAAACATCCTCTATGAAGTCAATCTTCGTTGCAGGTAGGTAGTTTTGACCCTAACAAGGGTCAGAAATGAACAAAACCCATTAAGGTACAACATTTAATATAGGCCATATTTCAGCAAGTCATTCTGAGAAATGCTTTCCCAGTCATTTGCCTGACAATTCTTTCAAGTAAAGCAAGTTTTTAAGCATTTTAAAATATTTACTACATTACTCAGAAACACATTCACAAGGTCAAGGAAAGGAAAATTAAGTCCTCTTTTTCGCATGAACTTTCATTTTTCCATTTGCTTTCTCTAATACTGCCACATAAAAAGGCTTAGGTGAATTACATGCATGCCTTGATTTTAAAGGGTTTAACGTAACAAAGCAGGCTATCTAAAGCTTCCTTAACAATACATCGAAGCAGAATAAAACTTATTTTCTTGAATCCTCTAAAACTGAGGTATAGCTCGAGAAATAAAAGAATCTGGTTCCTCAAAGGAAAAAATGTTTAGGAATTCTTAATTAGTAATTCTATGGCTAAACAAACTCCTATTTTTGTTACATTCATTTACTCATTGAATACTGTAACAGAATCAGGAAAAAAATATCTTCTTTAGGAGGACAGAAATCCAAAGCAAAAATATTGGACATTGGTGGCTTTCTGCATTTTATTATTTATTTTTTTTTTTTAAAGTCCCTTTAAAAATATTTTGAGATGTAAATAACTATCCTCCCTCCTTGGAGTTCAGAAGAACAGGAATCCTCATGTTTTCTCCACACTATAGAGCTACCACCTTCTACAAGAAGATGTAAAAGTTGTTCAAAAGAGCAACATGTAGTCACAAAGGACAGCATCCCTCAGAATCTTCATTTCACCTCCAACTATGCCATGTCTCACTGTAAGCTTCAGTTCCAGAACTGTGCATGAAAATTGATGGTAATTTCTGATACTAAACTTCATAATTAAAGTTTCTTTCAAGATTAAATGAGGACAAGTCATAAACACAGTTCCCAGTGTTCTGAATACTTAAGCACCCTTAACTTGAGCTCAAAAGAGGCACATAAATGCAAATATTCACAGGATCAAGTTCCAAAAGTACAATCTTAAAGTTTTATGGGCTAATAAATAACAACAATCTGGGAAGAAGGGTTAGCTTGTGCATATTGGTAATAGTATCTTCCCAATTTGAAAATAGCTGTTAAAGATAAATTGAATGTTGTGATTCACAGGAAAAACTGTTATTTAATGCTAGAAAATACTTGGATCTTAAATCATGTTCATTCTAAGAAAATCCTCAGTTTCTTATTGATGCCAAATTTTTTTCAGTATTTTTTTGTAGGCATAACAATAACTTCCAAAGCTAGAAAGACGACAACAGCTAGGCACAAAAATACCCTCAGTTTCCATTACCCATCTTAAACTTCTGCTACTTAAATGATCATCTTTTCCATACGTAGCCCATAACCTCTGCGCTACAAGAAAGAAGTTACTTAAAACAGTACAAGACCAAAAACTTTGATCAACGTACCTATCTTTTTTCAAGGCTACACGGTCCATGGCCCCAATTCTTATAGCCCATCACTCAACATACACTTTCAGTGTTCAATGCCATAAAAAAACAATCACAACATGTAGATGATCATTTATGCAAGAGTTTTTATTAAAGTTGAACTAAACCATGGCCAGAAAAGAATGGCTAATGGCATTTACTTGCCTCCAATAGAAAATAAGCCCTGTTAATTTGCTGTTAAAGGACAGCCTCGTTGCTTTGCTGTGAGAATCCTAAATAAGGAGGTGTTTCTACTGCGTTATGCTCTCCCCACAAGTTGCATTGTACCTGTACTGGGATTTTGGATCAAGAGCCTCTGTTTATATCTAGTGCCCAGAACTGCTTTCTTACAGTTAATGAAACAGAGGAGTTATACATCAAAAGGTCATCTAAGTTCTCCTTCTCACCTCCCACTTCAGTTGGAATCTGGGCAGAACCCGATTTTTAAGAACACACTTTACACAAATGGAAGCATTTTTGGCATCAGAAATTACACCAGTTACATTTATTCAATATTTTCATCATAGATAACAGGCTATTCATTACCTGCTTCCAAAGTACAATTATTTCCAAATTAATGATATTAAATATCATTTTACAGCATAAGCTTAATGCTTTATCAGCCTCTCAAATAGTGCCACTCTGTAGAGAGAGTACTACAGAAAAGTACTACAGAAAAGTAGTACTTAAAGTACTGATCGAAGAACAAACAAAATGGGAATCCAATAAGGTGAGATTCTCAGGCAATCTTCTGTCACCTTAACCAGATGCAATATGGAACAACAGTCACACAACCTACAAATACAAATTCTACCACAGACAGATGAAAGAAAGCCCTATAGCCAAGCTGTTACTAGCCATTCTAACAGACCAGGTGGGGTCCAAACAAAAACAAACCAGAAAAGGCAATAGATGCACAGAATAGCCACTGTGGGAAAGAACAGCTTAAGAAGGTCATCAGTCCAATTCCCATCAAAAACATTTCCAATTAGATTACATTTTCCAGTACATTGTTCAGTTTTTAGCACCTCTAAGGATGGAGATATCACAACCCTGTCTAGTTAGCCTATTCCAATGCTTCATCAGTCTCAAGACAGAATTACATTCCCCCTCCATCCAGTATCTAGCTAGAATTACACTTGTCACAACATGTTTGCTCTGTTGTTAAACATCTGAAAAAAGTGTTCCCTGTATTAACTACTAAATAGGCATAGGAAAGTAATGAGATTTCCTCTTAATGATCTCAAAACTAAAGAAGCTCAATTTTCGGTCTCACCTTATTTGTGATCCAGCACCCTGTACCATGGCGTCCTCCACTGGATCCACTCTAGTTTGTAACTACCTTTCTTTTACAAAGGAGCCCACTGATCACAGTAATTTCAGTATGGCCTCACTCCAAAACGGTCTCAAAGTGAAGTGCTAATCCAGCGTGGTCTCACAAAAGGAATGATCGCTTCCTACGACCTGCTGGCCATAGTGCTAACACAGCACAACACGTAGTCAGTCCCCTTTTGCTAGGATGCACTGCTCATCAGTGATGTAAGTCCTTTTCTGTAGAGCTGCTTCAAGCCGGATGACCCCCTGCTTATATCAAAAGTTGTTCCATGACACATATAGAACTTGGCAGCCCAATGTTAATCCCCACGGTGCACCACTAGCACGTGGCCACCTTCTGAACCTTACGTGGCTCATCACTATCCTTTAAACCTGCCAGTCTATCTGATCGTTTACTTGCCTAGCTGGCATCTCCCCATGTTGGCAATAAAAATACTATAGTAGATTGAGTTGAAGATCCTGCTAAAAATTGAACAAAATGCACTGTGCTCTCCTTATCTTCACACCAATCACACCATCACAGAAGGCAACTAAGTCAATCAGGCACAATCTGCCACTGTTAAAAGCTTACTGCTTCCAATCACCTTTTAGTTCTTCCTATGTTTGGAAATAGCTTCCAGAAGGACTTCATAATATATTTGCAGTTTCTCAGGGGCTCCTTCTTACCCCTGGTGAAAAGCAGGCATAATACTTACTTTTCCTAACCTCTGTGAGCTTTCAGTGATGACAGAAAGCAGCACAGCATCAGCCAGTTCTCCTGGATGCACATCATCTCATTCCACTGACAGGCAATTGTGCAACTTGAACAAGTACTCCCTAGCCATCATCTGCCATAGGGATTCCCTTCTACAAACTTTAACGCCAGCCTTCAGGTTCTGGTAGGGCAGAAGACAAATCTTACCAGTAAAAACAGAGGCAAAAAAGACACTATGCACCTCAGCCTTTTCTTCTATTTCCTCTTGTCCTCTATTAGTAGGTCCCTTGGACGTTGAGCAGTAGACCCACACTTTCTTTAGCCTACAAGTTGTTGCCCCCACTGTTCTTGTTTCTCCCAACATCCTTCATGAATGTCAACTTCAGCTGAATTTTGGATGGACTTTTATCAACTCCATCCCAGAATACTCAGGCAACACCTCCACGTTTCTTTTGCGAAGTTGATGTCAGCTTTCATCTTTTATATATTTTCTTTTTGTATTGTATGAGCTTCCCTCCATGAGGTTAGCAGTCCATAAACGCAAGTAGCTAATATCTCACAGTTGTTTATCCTGGTTGTTAAGAACAAAGAGCTGGCTATGAAGACCTGTGAAGGCGAGCCTTGCCTCATCTTCCCTTTGCTGCTTCTTGATGCATTTGAAAGCAGTCAGGCATCCTGCCAAAACTGCTCACTTTCTGCATGTCAAAATAGGCCACTCTCGAGCTTTAGGAAAGTTATTCTTCAAGATTAACCAGCTCTCCTAAGCTCCTTTGCATATCTAGATCACTCTTCCACTGGATCCTAAGAATTAGACCTGAGAACAACATGAAGTCCAGGGTTCTAATTCTACCAGCCAATTCAGTTACTTCTTTCAGGACTTCAATCTCCAGTCTATGACCACATCTGTGATCATCACTTCCTTATTCACAAGTAACAGCTCTAAGCACCATCCCTAAGGATGCTCTCTGGAAACATGGCTTTTAATTTCAAGTCAAACAGTTTAATTGCCTCCTTCAGTTATGCAAACTTTATTGTAGACAAACAACACAAAGCACTTCACACTTTTTCCATACTTGAGCAAAGAGCCTTTCACCCGCAAATAATATCACAGCTACTTTATTTCACAACTCCATCATCTTCTGGCATTGCATCCACATTTTACAACCCATTTGCCAGAGGCCTTTTACCTACCTGTCAAAATAGTGCGTCACTTTTACCACACGCACATTTACTGAACATAATAGTCTTCAGCAGGATATGAATACATTGACTGAATTGGCATTTGACTTCCATTGTGCTTACAGGCACCTGGGGTTTCTATTGCAACATAAGGGTAGGGATTAGTGCTGGATCATTTCACACGCCTGATCTTTGGGTGCATCTCCAATAACTGAGGGGAGCTGTAACAATTAGAAAATTGTACTGATAAATAGATTACAGAAAGAATCATAGAATATCCTGAGGTAGGAGGACCCACAAGGACCATCAAGCCCAACTCCTGAACCCACAACTTCATATTAGTTACTGCTAATGATACATGCACACACATACACAAGGATGATTTTGGAAGGCTTATGCACTGACCACAGGTGTTTTAAGTACCAATAGCCCTTTTATTTGTCTGCTAGCATCAACTGGATGAAAAGTAGTAGATACTACACTGTTCTCAAATAACTATATTAAAAGCATATTATCAGAAAAAGGAGCGTGCAGTCTCACCTCGAGATGATTTGCTGAGTGTCCCACTTGATGTACTAGCATCTGCTGACAAAGCCTGAACATTTTCCAAATCATTCTCTTTGGATTTTGAGCCCAGATTTATGAGAACCGCCTCCTCTTTTCCACTCGAATCATGCACAGGAGAAGATGAAGTTTCAGCATAGAGGCGTTTCAGCACTTTCTTTATGAACACTGTGGAGTAATAGAAGAGTTTTAAATAGGGAAAAAATAATCAGTGATTTAAAAGGTAGCTTAAGACATTGAAAGTACACGAAACCAAACTCTAATTGACAACAGTTTCCCTCATATCCAGTGCAAATCTGTCTTCAATAGTCCCTACCTCTCACATGTAATAAAGTTGAAGATTTAATATATTAAAATCCTAAACTGCGCCAGAATAGACCAGCTTTGAAACCCCAGAGACCACTAGCAAGGTGACTTATAAAGTGCTCTATTTGACTAGATTTTGGCAATAAATTAACACAGTACATTTCCAGACTAAACACATTTATTTTTAATTGTCTTTTAAAACAGATACTTTTAAATATTTCTTACAGAAGTGTTACAAAGCTGCTTGAAGTACAGGTCTCTCCTGGGATAGTGGCATTGCAATTGAATCACTCATTAAAAAAAAAAAAATCAGTAAGCTAAATCTGCTTAATCATATAGAAAAGCTGGTAAGCAGCAGTAGAGACACGTGGTAACACAATCATTTCTACCAAAGTAGAACTGCTCTTATTTATGGGTTACCTTCTCATTTCACCTGCAATCTGCCACTAAGTCAAATGCAAGCATCATTTGATTAAAAAGGAATATACGCAAAGAATTTAGTCATTAACAAAATTATCATCTGTATACGAATGCATGTACATTTCAATTGGTTCAAGTAACATTGATATTTTTTGTCTATTGCAGAACAATCCCAGGGAGGTGGTGGAGTCGCCGCCCCTGGCAGTGTTCAAGAGGCGTCTGGACGACGTGCTGCGTGATGTGGTTTAGTGCTTGTGGTGGCAATGGTGATGGGGAGACGGTTGGACTAGATGACCTTATAGGTCATTTCCAACCTTGTGATTCTATGATCCCCAGTTTCATAAATTCCAAACCTTCAACCAGATATTGCAGGGAGACGGGGAGCGAAAAGAACAGAGATTCAGAGGAAAATATCTGACTTTAATTCCAATTTTAACAGAAATTATACGGTTCATACAAGTGACTTGGTGCAGATTCTTGAAGTAATTCTGCTTAAAGCAGTTTATAGAAATACACAGTAGCAGTTCACAGATCCCTTCAATAAATGGCCTAACTTTACAGCTAAAGAATCAGATTCATTGAGTTGGGAAATCCTTGAACTCCCAGTCCTGGAGATACAAGCTCCATCTTCCCATCATCTCCCTACACTGCCTTGGTGATGGGTTTCAATTGTCATGTCACAGCTGCAGGGAAGAATGTCTCGGATTTTTTTTTGAGCTCCTACTAGTTTATGCATAATCACTTTTTGTTTGGACCAAATTTCTTGAATAATCATTGACCTTATAAAAACACCCAAGAAAAGAGCCGAGCTTGAAGAGTCACTTGAGCAGAAAGCTTCACCTGAATTTAGTTTTTCTACACATACTCCTCATAAAGTGGCATCAAATATACTGATACCAGCTACAAGAGATACCCACTTCAAGAAAACAACCATTTTGCTGGATAATTATTGCAGAAAGACACCAACAAAACAGTATGTACCAAACACACTTTTTCCTTCTGAAGTTTCCTTGCCCAGGTATTCTTCCACTGGAAATACAAAACCCACAGTTACTGACTCCAAAGGAAAGAAGAGAAATAACCAACCAGTACAGTAAGACAAACCTAATTGCTTTGTGAAGAACTCTGACTCTAAAGGAAGCTGTCTAAGAGGTTTACCCTGAACCCTTTCTCCCTGAGCACAGCTATTGCAACACTTCAACCAACCCCAGATTCAGGCACTTGTACTGTACTGCACCCAAAGCAAGTACTTCTTTGAGATAATGGTAAATCTTACCAAGGAGGTAAGTGTTCTCCAAATCTGCTGTAGCTACCCTCCTTAGTAGCTACAGTAGATGTTCCATTCCTCATTTGAAGTCGGACTCCCCAAGTCATCTGTTCACATTTCTCTTCTCCCCCAAAATGGCTCCTTTCTTCATTTTAAAAATATCCAAACTATACTCATATGCACATTGGTATTGCTTCAGAAGGCAACATGAGATCACTTTTAATACACATTTATTCTTACGGACTCACTTCATCTGTAACACCTATGTCTGAGAAAGCAACCTGAAACACTTGCCTTTGAAAGGCATAAATACTTAGGAAGGCATACTTTCAACAAAAACCCTCTTGGTTAAAAATAAATGTCTAGATCAGTAGCAGCAATGTATTTACTCAGAAGAGATGTAGTTCAGCTGCCAACACAAAAGCTTTCTGGTTTTCAGCATGAAAAAGGGGAGAAGAAGCTGGGTGCTCTTTACTGCCTGCAGCACTTGTGCATCTGACAGTGCCATTGAGTACAGCAGGCATCTCCTTAGGAAACCAATAAGCCCAATAGCCACAACAGAACAGAAACAGGCAGCAGTGACATCTAGGGCATAACAAGTTGTCTGTTTGGAACCAGGTATACTTCAAGCCTTCTGAGTACAGCAGGAATTAATGAACCCCAGCGGTAAACCTTCCTTGGGAAAATTTTAAAAGATGGCATTCCTAAGTAGTTAGATAAAAAACCTGACTAATTTAGCTTGAGATATTAAGAATCCTAAGTGTTTTGCGGCCTGCATTAAATAAATAAATGAAATCTGCACATGGTCCAACACTGTTGCAACAAGTTTTCCTGCATACCAACAAACAAGGGAATTAGACTGATGAAACAATATCTATCCTGCTACCCCACAACAGCTTTACAAGCACTCTGCTTTGGCTTTAAGAGTCTCTCAGAGCTGAGCTACCACAACCTCTCAGATGATAGAGGATGCTGTTTCCTTGGGGTTCTATTACTGCAATTACTTAAAAAACAAACAAAAAAGCCCCTAGTAATAAAAAATAATTCTGTTATGTCAACAAGTGTTGGCTTAACTAGGGGAGGCTGGTCACTCTCACCACTCAATGGCTTTTCTCCCCCATTTAGAACTCTCCCTAACTTGTTTGGAATTATGCAGCACCAGAGATCTATCCGTAAATCTGGTAAAAACTCCTCAGATTCTCAGAACTCAGAGCAGACTGAAGAAAATGCATGGAGCAAAGTATCTATCGGAGAAATAACTTTCTTATCAGAGCTCCAAAACAGAATAAGACTCACTCTCACCATTCCAGTAGCACAGCTATGTAAACATATTCATTGCTGTTGTTTTCCAGTAGGGATTACTGAGGAAAGATCTATGCTGATTTGTACTCTCTTTCAAGAGAGCGATCCAGGAACACTTTACTCTTGATAGCAGATGGATGTTTCTTAACCACCATAAGCAATTTTGAGATATGCTTCTGAATGATCTAATTAATTCTTTATAAAGCACAGAAAAGTTAAGGATATGGTATTCAGAATCAGAACCAAAAAAAGTCACCACATCTATATACAATGCTCACACATAAGACATAAATGATTTAATATTTCCCACTAAGTTTCAGAAGATATTCTTGAAAATTGTAGTGTTTCGGTCTGGGAGAGAAAGAATAGTTTAAGGGGAATTATCTCCAGAACTGAGCCTGAACTTGAACAAGAAAGAAAGATGAACAGCAATATGAAGCCAATTACAAGGAAGAAGGAGAGCCCTGCTGCAAGAAATACAGCAAACATATCAGTGCTCTCAGTTCTGGAGTTTGCTTTGTTCTAACAGATGAGAAATCAGAAGTGAGAGAAGGAAGCAAAGAATTTTAAGGGCAAAGAATGGCAGTGGTGTAGATGTGCCAAAAGGAACAACGTACATAAGCAACAGCACTGCATTGCTTTCAATAATCCTAATTTCCCAAAAAGCAAAAGGACATCCATATATTTCATAGGATATAGGCTAAGCAAGAATTAATAAAGGCACACTTAAGTATCCAAAGGTGGGCTGTAAGAAAGAAGGGGACAGTGTCTTTAGCAGGGTCTTTTTGATAGAAGACGAGCCTTTTTTTTTTTTTATTTTCTATTTTTTTTTTAAATAAGGGCAGTGAAGCACTGAAGCAGGCTGTCAGAGAGGCAGTGGATGTCCCAACCACGGAGACACTTCAGGTCAGGCTCAACAGGGCTCTGAGTTTGGCCAATGCACGGCAGGTCTTGAAAAGCTACCAAAGTAGTTTATCACAGCTCTGATCCTCTGAGGTACAATTGACAACACATTATTTGCAATGTGCCAAAAGTTAAAGATGCTTTCTGAGTTCTATTGAGAATGTATATTGCAATGCATAGGAGAATGTCTCCATAGCTATGTGTTACTGAAGAAAGATGACTCTGAACATTCGGCCACACTATGACAACAGATGGAAGTTCTAGGCCTCTACCCTTGATGAACACAGCTTAGGGGTCTCCATGTCTTGGAGCTCTCTGTTAATCACACTGGAATTTGACACTGTCTCCCAAAGCATTCTCCTGGGGAAGTTGGCAGCTCATGGCTTAAACAGGTGTACGGCTTGCTGGATAAAAAACTGGCTGAATGGCCAAGCCCAGTGGTGGCAAATGGAGTTAAATCTAGATGCAAACAGCAGCATGTCCCAGGAGCGAGTGTTGGGACCGGTCCTGTTCAATATCTTCATCGGTTATTTTGACTAGGGGACACATGCACTCTCAGCAAGTTCAAAGATGACACCAAGCTGGGAGGAAGTACTGATCTGCCTTATGGTAGGAAAGGCCTACAAAGGGATCTGGACAGACTGTATCAAAGGACTGAGGCCAACAGGATGAGCTTCAACACGACCAACTGCCAAGTCCTGCACTTTCGATCACAATAACCTCATCCAAGTGGCTGGAAAGCCAAGTGGCAGAAAAGTACCAGGAGTTGCTGGCTAACAGGCAGCTGAACATGAGCCAGCAGTGTGCTCAGGTGGGCATTAGGTTTTCATGGGCCCACTTCTCCAGCCTGTGCAGGTCCCTCTGGATGGCTTCCCTCCAATGTGTCGACAGCACCACTCAGCTTGGGGTCACCTGCAAACTTGCTGAGGATGCACTCGATGCCATCGTCTGTGTCATTGATGAAGATGTTGAAGAGCACCGGTCCCTGACCGACCCCAGGGTAAACCTCTTAGACAGCTTCCTTTAGAGTCAGAGTTCTTCACAAGACCGACCCCTGCCCCCTGAGGGACACTGCTTGTGACCGGCCTCCACTCTGACACAGAACCATAGATCACAACCCTTTGGCTGCATCCAGCCAGCCAGTCCCTAATCCATCAAACAGTCCATCCTTCAAATCCACACCTCTCCACAATCTTAGAGATCTTTTCCAACCTTAATGATTCTGTGATTTTAATTGCTTGTTCTTTTAGTTCAGTGTCACATGTGGGAAGATTTGTCCATCACCAGCATCTTCAGAATCCAAACATGAGTGCACACAAATGTGGAGAACTGCTTGCCACATTTTTTGTCCTCTTTTTTAAGAAGGTGACAGGACTTTAATACTGCAATGGATAAGTTTTGTTTATATCACTGATACATGTTGTTGAAATCAAGCTACCAAAGGGGATAAAAGCATTACTCTTTCTGTAATCATCAACTAAAAATGACTCTGCATGCTGGGGGTACTTGAATTTGCCAGACCCCAGACTGTGCATGCTTGAGGTCCATGTGGTAGTGGAGTAGTGGAGGATCGCAGCTGTGCGTGCTGCACCAATGTAGTTCAAAATTACACAAGGGAAATCTTACTACAGATATGGAGAGAAAAAAAAAAAAAAAAAAAAAAAAAAGGCAATGCACAGTAATACTATTAACAGAAATACCTGGCACAATTTCTAAGAGAATCTTCGCTCCTCTGCTGTAGGGAAAGACCAAGCTAGACTGACACTGCCTCTGTTAACAAGGTTATAAAGATTAAAGAGAAAAATGGAGCCTTAAGAACTACATTTTTCTTGGGGTAGCCTCAATGCTTATGAGGATAAGCAAAAATTCCTAAGGAGAGATTAATAAACCAGAGGTGACTATGCAAGAAAACCTGTGTGTATTACCAATCACGACAGAGACTCAGCCACCAGTGTGATTAAAGTTGTGTGTAATGACAGTGTGATCCAGATCCTACTGAGCCAAACAGTTTTTAATGAGACAGGAAAATGTATTGCATTAAAATACAACTCCAGAAAGATCTCATTGGAAACACTGTGCAAATTTAAGTCTGCTGTATAGAGAAGTTTCTACAATAACCAGCAAGACACAGAAGAACACAAATCCTGAGCTGTTCAGCATGAGCAAAGAAATGTAAGAAGAACTTCAAGTATGAAATAGTAGGAAGTGTTACGTAGCTCAAGAATAAGGCTGTATAAGACCAGGTCACAAAAATACTAATGATATATAAGAACTGCCAAGCTAAGTGCAATGATAGACATCTAGAAGATTTTCTACAATCTTCTCATAAACAAAATAAAATAAGGTAGTTATTAAAACTCTTTCATTGAACTCTAAACTTCTATAAAAGCTACAGGGCTGTTTCCAACAAAAAAGACTAGAACAAACTGCCAAAGTTACTTTCAATCTTGTGCTCTTCAAGAGTTACTCCAGGGATCCTTACAGCCAATTACTGACATGCTAAAGAACTAAGCCAAAAGATTAGGTACATACAATCCCTCCAGGTCCCATATTAGTTAAAAACAACTAGGAAAAAAAGTTTCTTAGTTATCACAAAGCTCACCAAGGGAAACAAAATTTTCCAAATGCTACAGAATCTGGATTCATTACATATATACAGGTAAACTCAGACCACCAAGAATCCGAAGATAAAGCCAGCAGAAAGAAGACATGACACAACCAATATTGGTTAAACTGACTTTCATAGTTATTGATGGTTCACAAGACAGGCATTCTTGACAAAAAAAAAAAAAAAAAAAAAAGCTGAGTTACACTGAATGCTAGTGAAATAACCAAGATCCCAAACTTTGCTTACATGCAACCCTACCTCCTTCCCCCTGACTCTAGCAGTACATAAGCCACAGTCATACTTATAAGCAGTAAATAAAAATGCATATGGCCAGCAGTTAAGACATTAGAGGGAGACTTCGCTCTACTTCCTCACAGGAATCCTATAGACTTCAAGTTTTCTACTTAAAGGAAAGGCAGCCCAATTTGTCCTACAGTAGTTATAAGCACCAGTTTAAACAGTCAATAATAGAGAACAGTAATCTCTACTTTCATTTGAAAAATAACTGCATTTGAAGTGTGGATCTTCTTTATGATTTTATTATATGCCTAAGTCATTTTACAGCAAAGTACATGGTTTCTGTTGTACTTCTATGGCTTCAAACAAAAGCACTGGAGTCTTGCAGCCAATGCAGAAAACTGTAAACACCATACAAAGAGAAGAGGTGATGCATTCTTTAAGAAAGTTTCAATTCTGGTATACCTACAAACATAAAACCCCAAACCCATACATTCTTTAGTCTTCTGAATTCATTTTCCATTTAGATTTCAGAAGTGAAACAAGTTTGCTTTCCAGATTAAGATGCACAATGCTACTAAAGCAAACAGCCTGTAACCGATACGCACTGGATTTTCCTACTTCATGATTGAGCTGAAGCAACTCTCAAAGATGCATATTTCCAGGACCTACCCAGCAACAACAACAACAAGCCAACATTTTCAGGAAGGAAAACAACTTGTAACAGGTAGTAAGCTGCTAAGTGGCTAATACTTGACAACTCGCCTATGTAAACAGTGAAGTACAAATATAACAGAAAACTGAAAAAGCACTCTGTGCCTGCAGTTTGACATCACAGAAGGAAAACAAACTCCAGGAGAAAGTACAGAGCACATCGGGTAGAGATACCAATGAATATCCAGGATCTTTCTGCCACAGTTTCCTAAGAAGAAAAAGCCTTCCTTCGGTTAAATGTATTGTTTGGTATCTAAGTGTTAAGCTAACACCATTAAGTTTCTTGTCTTATGTACATGTGCAACCTACCCACAGTTGCACATGTGCCAATACAGGAACAGCACTGCAGATTTACAGAGATTCTCCTGGGGTTGACAGCACAACTAAAAACTCAGTTAGCACTACAGATTATGGCAAAAACACTTTCAATAACTGAACAAATAATGTTCTGATCAGCATCAGAAGTGTTCCTGTCCAGCCGAGTGTAGGAGGAGACTGCGTCCTCAAGAAACATTTCTGTGGAGAACGCTTGCTTTTGGCTACGTGCCACGTATGCTGTAAGCACCCCCGCAGTGTTTCTCAATTGGTTGCCTGCTGCCTACTCAAATGTAAGTTGGGCAGCACGAATAAAACAAATGGCACCAGGAGCAACAAACACAGAGCTCTGAGAGGCTCGCGACTCGCCCTACTTGATCTCTCTCCTACTAACAGTAGTGCTGTGCAAATTGGGAAGTCAGGAGTTTCTTCTGAAACCATCTCATGTGCAAGATAGGTTAACTCATTATTTTGGCTAATGCAGAGAAGAAAAGAGTACAGCAGAACAGAAGACAACGGAATGAATAGAATGTTTGGACAAGGCTTCATCAAAACGTTCAGTTCATCTTTGTTAGCACAGAATTATTCTCCAATATTCAACAGAATTATAATCTTTGAAGGATCTGTTGTTCTCCAAGTATCATACCACCTACAAAGGCTATTTTGGGATGCTTATTTTACAGAACTGTCACAAAATCACAGGCTAGTTAAGGCAAGAAAGGACCTCCAGACATCATTTAATGCTCAAACTAGGTCAGCTAGAGCAGCTTGCATAGGGCCATGGTTTATATCAGGTGTAAGAATCACAAAATGGCCAGGGTTGGAAGGGACCTCAAGGATCATGAATCTCCAACCCCCCTGCCACATGCAGGGCCACCAACCTCCACATTTCATACTAGACCAGGCTGCCCAGGGCCCCATCCAACCTGGCCTTGAACATCTCCAGGGACGGAGCATCCACAACCTCTCTGGGCAGCCTGTTCCAGCACCTCACCACTCTCTCTGTAAAGAACTTCCCCCTGATACCTCAATCGTCATTGCTTCTCTAATCATAGCTACGTAGTCAACTCTCAACCAGGACACTCAGTGAGACCACTTGCAGAAGAAAAAAAATAAAAGATAGATGGGTTTCACTAAGATCTGCAGAGACAGGGTATAAAAGTATTTTAAGAGATCACTACATACAGAAAACATCAGCCAGATTGTCATTTTTACCAGCTAGCAGGTAGAAAACTGATAAGGACTTCTGGCTAGGAGGTGTTTTCCATTCCCTTAAACCATTTTCAACAATGCTTACTTCATCTTTTATCATACAATATGGACATTTGTGTTTTAGGTCTTTTGTACTTCTGAAGGAGTTGCTCAACTGGCCAAGCTGATCGACTTCTTATTTATTTGGCCTACATGCAGAGCTATGGCTAAGAATCAGTGCAAGTTCCAAAAAGACAAAAGATACCCTGCTTATACTGCACAGTACAAACAACATGCAGTTGCAGTTACAACACCTATTGACAGACATGTGCAAGACATCACACTGTTCACACATTAGCCGCCCCTCCAAGAAAACTGAAGAGTATTCAGCTGGCCAGTCAGTCAGCATCTAAAATGCTTTCACTAGGGATTAAACTGTAGAGGCCCTATTACAGTCAATGGAAATCAACGCACAGCACATCTGATAAGAAAGTTTCATAATACAAGAGCCACATATACTTGGCTTCCAGACAAAAGCAAAGCCACAAATCATCAGTTCAAAGACAATCTTCCAGTCAAGTTCACTCACATGTAACTACCAACAGACAAACATATATACAACTTTCCCATTTTTGAAATGGATATGAGGAAGAGAATAAGTATACTATGAATACAATTACACACTGTGTTATCCTTGTAGTGTGAACACTTAGGCATCTGTCATATTTATAACAGGGGTACCCCGTCCGAGTCAGAAGAAGAAAAAGGTTATCATTTTCTCGCTACCAATGAGTTCAGCTCTGCTAAGACTGACATACTCTCATTCCACCACAAACAGTATGAACACAACAGTATGAAAGCAAAACACCAGTATGGGTGGCAATCAAATTGATCTTTCCAAAAGATAAAAATAACTGGTACAAAACATACAGAATCTGAGATCCATTCAAAGTACAATTTTACATATAGAAGAATGGGAAGTCTCCAATTTCACATTATTTTGCTTTCTGTTCACAGTCTATAAACATCCCTCATCCTGCAGGTGAAGCTATGGTAACAGGTTCTTATGAGGACAGCTAAACAACAGTGCATGACAAAAGCAGGGACTGAAGGAGCTGTTGCAGAAAACGCAGGGTAGGGCAGACCATCCATCTCTTGAAAGATGCCACTGTAGATAAATACAGAGGTCTGGGTCAAAGAGTACGCCCTTCTGCAGATCAGCCACAATATCTTGTTTCCACCTGGCAGTGTTTACCTACAAATGAATAATTCTGCATACTAAGACTCTCTCTTTTTTTAATTTCAGAAAGTCCTTGTCTCTCAAAGGCACTACTATTCTCCAAAACTCCTTCTTGAGGAATTTACCAAGTAGATTTTCAGCTTAACATTTTAAGGTGGAATTCGCTTGCACTTTCAAGCCAGAAAAATCACTAAGGCTAACTCATCTGAAGATGGCAGAAAATATTTTGCTTACGGACCCTCACTGAATACACACAATATATTCCACGAGACTCTGGAAGCCCTTCAAGAAGTGTAAACACTAAAAATGGTTTACTTGAGTATTTTCTACTGTTTAATCAATTTTCCTTATACAGCTTTTACATTCTCCTATTCTGATCAAATGTGAATGACAGCTTAAAGGAAAAAAAGTACATTTCTGGCTGAATATCCAAACACAGGAACAGTTTTACAATTTATTTCATAGGCATTCTATACACCAGAAAATGTTACTCTCAATAAAGCTACCATCACATATTTAGGTGGAAAAGGAAGAAACATCCCATTTGGAAATGAAACCGAAGGATAAACTTGTATTCAAGGTCACACAAATTGTGTTTGAGCTACCTGCATGCGAGTACTGCTGTTAACCTTTATATCATGGGGAGCTTCACAAGAAGCTGAGATGCTGTCATTTTTAATCTGTGTAATACTAACCTCACTATCTTACGGCTTGCATCAAGATCTCACACATCACTTTCTCCAAAATTTTATCAGCATTCCATGTCCCATTAGACATTAAAATCGGATACTAATTGCCTAGCTTTTACTTGCCTTATTCTTAATGCAGTTATTGAATTCTAATAAAGAACTTCCAGCTTTGTGCTATAATGTAGCAGTCCATAAAATTGCATTTCCATTTACCTTTCACCTAGCACTATGCTCTGTAGTATAAGAGAAACCACTTTGTTACCTGACAGTAATACATTGTTCTCCCTTCTTGGAGGCAACTTTTGAACAAGAGCAACTTATTTAAGTATACAGCTTAAGATGTCAGTAGAGGAGAAAGGAAACAGTGTCTGCATAACCTACAGCTGTGCATTCACCTAAATTAAGTAGCAAGTCTCAGGAGGCATTGCTGTACCACTCAGACTGACCTGCGGCCCCCCAGGCCAATGTGACTCATGGCAATCATAGATTCAAAACTAAGACACGCACAACAGAAAGCAGACATTTGTTTTCCCTTCTTACCTAAGATGAAACTGACTCAGCTTCAGTAAGCATGATCTCTGTGTCACCCTGCAGCTTCAAATCAGTACGACTGGTGTTACATCTGTCAGCAAGTTCTGCATGACTGTGTAGTTCAATAAGAATCTGACTAATAGATCGTGCCATCCTGTCTCAACAGAGGCTTTAGAGATCTCTCAGTAGGCCGCTTTAATTGCGACTGCAAGCTCCTAGACATCTAATAAACTTGACTTGACATGACACAGATAACAAGAAGTTACACAGCCAACACAGTGAGAACAGCAGGATTTTGTTCCAGCTGTTCATGAGAACCCTGCCTGCCCCACAGCAAAACCTTGTTAACTGTGTGCACTCACTACTACCCTGGGAAAATAAAGCATCTGCACCGTCGCATCAATTTGTGCACACTATCCATGTTTCTAGGTGTGCCATCACACTTTTCTCGTACTGCAGGATCAAACAGATCTCACTCAAAACATCTAAAGGTCTCACACCTATCCTTATAAAGAAGAACAAGTTTGATAATTAAAATTAATAAAATCAAACATTCTTGCTACTTTAAGTTGGTCCAAGTGTAATTATTTACTTATTGAGATGAGAGTTGAAGGGGTGGTGAAGAAGGAAAAAAAAAGTAACCAACCTCAGCAAAGCTCCACAAGCTGTGCACTGCAAACATCACTGGTCACCAAAATCCTACAAACACTGGCTGCGTAAACTGCCCAAACTTCAGAAAGTTCAAGCCTTACTTTAACCTAGAAACTTCTTCCTGCTTCAGGGAATGCAAAGATTATATGGCCTGAGAGGAGCAAACTCAAGCACATACATGCAAGCTACAGTTCAAGTAGTAGCCTTTTTCCTTTGAGCAACTACAGTAAGGTTTCTGCTACGTCTTGGAGGGTCTTTTTCTATTCTAACTTAGAAACACTGCTGGTATTGGGTGATCCTCTGCTGTGTGCTGCAGGTAGCATGGAAAACAAACTGTAACTCAGCTGCTCGAAGCACTGCTCTAAGAACAGTTAAACAAGTGAAAAAAGCAATTTGGACTACAGGTTACTGATGAAAAAAAAAAAAAAAAAACAACACAATTTTAAAAAGAACTTGCTCTCTCCACTTGAAAGAAACTGAAATGAATTTCAGAATACACATCTTAAAACCTTGAAACTGCCAGAAGTAGTATCACTGAGCATATAGAATACATAGAATATAAACAACTGCATGCCCATCTAGCCTTCCTCAGGGAGAAAATACATCACACTCAGCTGTGACTTGAGTATTTGATTGCTGCATAATATCCAGCAATTGCTACAGATGTTCCCACGTGCATCTAACAACAAAATCAATATCATGTCAAATAGCCCATCATTATGGAGCTACAATGACAGATTTTCCTTTCTTTCAAGTAGTTGTAAGGGCACTATAATATAAATCATTAGGCAAGCCATAGAAGTGCAAGTTTCTAGACACTCGTTGGCTATTTTCTTTGAAATCCTTTTGAACTAGAGACAACCAAAAGCATAAAGGGGCTGTGAGCAACCTGGTCTAGAAGGAGGTGTCCCCCTTCCAACGCAAACCATTTTATGATTCTATAAGAAATCAAATACTGCCCACTGCAAATAGCCTGGTAGATCTTCAAGGATTTCTCCATGAAAAAAAAAAAAAAAAAAAGCCCAAGAACCCTAATCTCAATAAACCCAACACCCCCCCTTCCACTGCTAAGAACCCTGAAGGCCGCGTTACATCAGAAACATCACATTCAGTTATCTGCATGTGTTACCCTCACAGACTTCCTAAATACAAAGCTGGTGGATCTACCACATCTGCCTCTTTGTTCCTACCATGTCAGCCTCCTTCTCTGGCTACATTACTCACTCAGGCTCAAAGCTGAACTCAGCAACAGCAGCCTACAATTTATTTCCAACCCCTAATAAGTTTTAATGGCAGATTCAACCGTGCTTATTCTAGTGCAGCCTCTACATTTAATCACAGAAAACATTGCTATCACCGATTTATTTAGCTGCTATCCAAATAAACAAACCCACTTTCTCAAATAAAGTTTAGATCACTATCAGCCATAATAAATCTTTGGTCACTGACTGCAAGATGCATTGAGAGCTGCCCAAGAAAAAAGACACCTTTCCCGCCCCTACAAAAAAACAAAAAAACAAAAACCCAAACAAACAAAAAACCAAAAACCACCAAAGCAAAAAACAACAAAAAAGCCCATCAACAAATAAGTAAACAAAGCACCACAAAAACCAAATTCTATAAGCCAACCAAAACACAAAACCACACAGTCAATATACCTTCTGTAGAGCACAGACAGCCCTTGCCAGACATCAAACTCCATTTCTAGATCACATTTATTCATAAAAACCTATTAAAAGACACCCTAAAGAAAAGTGGCTTATCCTTTAAAAAAAAAAAAAAATCCTCACAGGGTTTTCAGAAAAATTACATAGATTAAAAAATAACCCCATTAAGATCTGTAAGGAGAGTTGCTCTTAATTAGCAAATAGAAAAAAAAAAATGATGCAAGGATCAAGTACATGTATGTAATATAGCCATTGAAATCAAAAGGAAAAAACAACTTAAGAACTACAGTTTCCTTCCAACCTTCATACAAGTAGGAGCTTCCTGCCCAAAACCTAAGTTTCACCACAAAAAACACTGAAACAGCACTCTGCAGTGCAATACTCTCTGTTCAAAATGTTTTTGTTAGTGGAGGTGTTGGCTATCAGTCACCACATTTCCAGTATAACCCCCCCATACAGGAAGCCCGTAGTAGCACTGGATCATCCTTCACATGGCTTGGTAGCACTTACTAGCAATGAAGGTCAGTGATGTGCAAGGCAGCAATACCAGCACCTCACTGCTTACCCCCTACCAGGCCACCACCATGTCAGCCTGTATGGCAGCTTTATCTTGGAACCACACAAGCTTTAATTGATTAATATGATTAATTAATGTGATTAATATGGCTCTGAAGAAGCAACTAATAATTAACAGCAATGAAATATGTTGTCCGCTGTGGATAATCATTCTGCCAATAACACATCGAATGAGAACTGCTCAGTGAACCTAGCTCTGCTATGTATCGTTGATATATATGCAACTGAAAACAAGAAAAACTACACATGCAAACACCACAATAATGAGAACTGTACTTTCCCAGCCCATTCCCAAGTAGATCTCTGCCTATAAGCACTGCTGGTTTACTACAAGTTACTTTGATCCTTTCCAGTGACAACTGACCCAAACAAGCTGATGACCAGCCTTTTTATTCTATCTTTTGGCCAAGTTCAAAGCAAAATTAAAAACTCCAGTGTTCATTTCTAATTCGGACAAAACCAAACAACAATCTTCAGTATCTTCTACTTATTGCCATCAGCAGCAGTGCCAGTTCGGATGAAGCTGCAGACTCTTCCAACTTTTTTATTTCAACCCAGGTGCCCGCATTGCATGCTATCAGCCTTCTATTCTTTGCTGGATTTTCTGTCCAATTTCAAACCACCACTGCTTAGAGAGGCACATGAGTGGCTTCTATTGTTAAAGGGTATAAACTATAACTCAAGCAAGATCACCGTAGCTTTTTCTTCCACCTTACAGAAAGGAGTGTTTTTCTATTTGATCTCTGGTTTAACGGAGCTGGGGTCAGTTGGAATTTCACAGAGTTGTCTGGAAGGAACCTTTAAAGGCCATTCAGTGCAACTCCCTGAGGTGAACAGGGACACCACATCCAGGTCAGGTGCTCACAGCCCCATCCAGCCTGACCGTGGGCATCTGCAGGGCTGGGGCCCCAACACCCGCTAGACAAAACCTGCTCTCCTTCCTCTCGGCCCCAGAGTCCCACGTTTACTAACGAAAACTCTTTTCCCCACTGGCTAACCTTCTCTCTCAAAACACTCATCTGTCCTCCTGCCTTGCCCTATCAGAAGGCATGCTGCATACACAGTGATCGCTCCGCAGGCTATGGGATGGAGCTGTATCTCGAACCGAGAGAGCTCTGCTCTGCTTTCGTACCTCCTTCAGAGCTGCCACCGACCTCGCACTCTATCAATCAGGTGAGAGTCGGGTCTGGGACTGTGTGAAAACTTACGTGTCGCTCACACGGCCACTACAGACGGTACGAACTCAGACGGCCCAGCGCTCAGCCGTACCGTACAACAACCAGCACAGCACTTTACCAAACACCGATGTTTATAACCGCATTCTTCCAGAGCGAGTTGCGGTCTCACACCCTCAAACGCCGAACGAACCGAACCAAGTCACGTCTCCATAGCAGCCCGGCGCTACAGGGAACGGCGGTCAGCGAGCGCAGCGCGGGACTCGGGGCGGGCGCGGACACCGACCTGCCACCGCCTGCCACCCCGCTCAGCCCCAGCGGTCCGGGACGAGTCAGGGCAGGAGGACGGCCGAGCACCGCCGCGAACAGGGCGGAGGCGAGAGACCGCCAGAGCGCCGCCCAGCGCGTTGGGCGACCACCGCCGAGGCCGCCCCGCTCGCCTCACCTGCCGCAGCCTCACCTTCCTTCCTGCTGAGCGCCATGGCCCAGCACGGCCCGACCTAACCGCACAGTCAGCCGGCCCGCGCCCGTCCTCCTTCCTGTTCCCCGCCGCACCCGTCCGTCAAGAGCTCGAGGTCTCTCCATTGGCTGACACGGCGGCGGGGGGCGTGCCCTCCTCTCGTGGCCCCTCCATCCCCCCCTTCCCTGCACCGTCTGCCGGCTCCGGTAGGGGGCGCGCGGCCGCGCAGAGCCGCCGGGGGCGCGCGCGGCGGCGGGATGCTGGGCGTAGGGCGCTGCTGCCGCTGCCGGCCGCGCTCTCCCCGACCCTGAGCCGGCGGCGCCGCCGCGCCCAGCCCGCACCTGCCCGGTGAATAATGCACTAGAATGTCAGCGCTGAGAAAGGTAGGCGGGCGGCGGGGGCCGCCGTCGGGGCGCCGCTGACTGAGGGAAGGGGGCGACGGCACCGCGGGGTCCGGGCGCTGCGCTCGGGGCCGGGGGGCGTCGGGCGGGAGGTGAGGCGCGGGGCCGGGCGCTCGGTGGCCGTCGGCGGGACGGGGGTGCGGGCAGCGCGCGACCCATGAGGAGACGCCGGCGGGCTCCGTCCCGCCCGCAGCCCGGTTCGGGCGGCCGTGCCCCACTTCTGGCAGAGGTATCGAAGTGTCGCGGCCTCGACTTGCCGAACTTCCAGCGGCTCGGCGTCCTCGGCGACGAGCCCGAGGTGCCCCGTTTGGGCCGCTGCAAGAACCGCGGGCAGCGGCGGCCGCGGGCAGCGGAGCTGCGGCGTGTGCTCGGCTGCGAGCTGAGCGCCGCGCGCTGCGGCTCGGGGGGCGGCGCGGGAGGGAGCGGCTGGCGCGGGGCCGCTGTGGAAAAGTGGCTGTCGTGCCGGGCAGGTGTTGTTCCGTAACGCGAGTGGACCCGGGGTGCTGTGCTGCCGCACCTGCGCTCGGCTTCGCTTCTGTCTCTGCGTGGTGTCGGAAGAAATAGGTAAAGGAGGAAGAGTGAAACTTTTGTACCGCCGCGCTTTCAGCTCTGCAGCAATCCCGTTTTCTAAAAAAAAGCCGTTTCTAAATGAACCTCGCGAAGAATTTTCTTTCGGTGTTACAAGCTTTAATATCACTGCGTGCGGCTTTTCTTACAAGGCTGGCCGGCTGTTAACATTTGTATTTAACGCGCTGCCGCCGTGCCCTCCCCTCCTCGTCCCCCCGACTCATTTCGTGTCTTTTCAAGACGTTCACTATGTGGTTAAAATGAATTCCGAGCATGTACAATGGTTTTATGAATTACGATGTTATTAAGCATTGGAGAGTTAATTCTGGGTGCTGCAGTCAGACCCTGTGTGATCCAACATAATATCCTGAAGTTAAATAATGCACGTATTGTGCTGCCGTTCAGTTAAATGTGAAGTGAAAACTGGGACTGTCAAATAAATTCGTTGGTTCTGTTATAGATTATTTTTAGCTTTTCATTTTAGTGCTATTAGTGGTATTAATATCTGGCTATACACTTAGCTACATGCCCTGAAAGCAGTGCTGGGCATAGATTGCTCTTTGTTAACTTTTTAGAATTTGAAGTCCTTGTGCAATTTTTAAGTTTCTCTGGTACAAAGTGAAGATATGCTTAAAGCAAAACCCTAAGGGCTGCAAAGGAGCCCTCAATAGGCAGCCTGCCCAGCGGAGGTGCTGGGAGAATCTGCGCAGTCTGTGCAACAGACCGAGCTGCACAGATGAGCCCAAGGCTCCCACATGGGTGCTGGTTCCCCAGTGCTGAGCAGGAGTTTGTGTCAGTGTGGGGGAAAGGCTCATCAGTATCAGCAGTGATGCTGTGGGCTATGCTGGGCTGTCACAAGCTGCCAAGCCAAGACAGAAATTACACGCGTGGAAGTCCATTGTGACCAGCTAATAATTATTTCTAGTCAGTTCAAAAATGTAAAGTAAGCTCTCACTGAACAAGTGTGCTGGCTTTAAGGAGCAATGCATTCCTAAATGAGGCGGGCTGTCACACCTGAGCCTGAGAGCAGCAGGAGACTTCCATCCCCTCTGAGTGCAGTCTGTGGCCAAGGGTACAGTCCTGATAGGGAATATTCTTGGACAATGTAATGACTGCTTTCAGCCTGACTGGGAGCATTGTCTGGCTAAATTATTAACATAGGAATAGTCACTGGCATAGTTTGGGCTTTGACTAAGGTGTCAAAGCAATATTTCACACCTGCCTCTAATAGGCAGGAACTTTTTTTTCCTGTTTGCAATTACACATAGTCAAAGCAATTTTCCTGCATAGCTATGATAGTCCTATGAGTAGTTTTGTAATAAAAAGAACATTGAAATAAAGACTTGTTTTTTCTGAAGTGCACCATCAGGGGGCTCTTTCAAACTGTATCAGTCAAACAAAAACAGCTGTTTCAGTTCTACTGTGTGAACAAGACAATTGTTATTAGCTGCTCCAGCTTACCACCAAGTGAAGCAGTTTGTCTAAGCAGGCTTTGGAAACAGGGCAGCCAGTAGTGCTGAAACTTAGCGTTAACTTGTCGGTAATGATGGAATTGAGGAGAGACTTGCACTTGTTAGAAATATGCTGTATGGGCCAGAATGTCCCACCTGATGGTGAACTGTTCTGTTTGATGAATGGGTAGTTTTGTTTGGATAACTAGGGAAAGAAATTAAATGTAGTTTAGTTTGCCTTATGAAAATTCATAGTCATCCACGAACCATATGGCTTTCCTACCCCTAGTAGGGAAATGTATCTATGCATGGCAGAAAGAGTGTGTCAACAGCTATGATCAAATATAAGTAGAAGTGGGCAGGAATGATTCAGAATCTCTTTTAAAGTAGACCTGAGACTACAACTTCTCATATTTCAGCCCATATATTCTCCATTATAGAATTATACTTCCCGAAACAGATTATAGTTCATCACAGCTACTTTCTGCTGCAGAGGCCAAAATGATTCATTAGAGTAAGTACTGTTCCTTTTACTTTTTTTTTTTTTTTAAAGGAAATGTCAAGTGGCAGTTTATTCATTTGGTGCACGCTCAGTTGTGATAAGAGGAAGGGAATCACTGCAGTCAGATTTCTCAGTCAGTGCTTCTACATATTTGGTCTCACTTTATTCTTTCCTGTTTATCATTTTGATTTTTTCTGTGCACAAGCAAGGGCATTTATCTTCTCTTCGTTTTCCTTGCTTGCTCTTCGTGTTTCTCTGTCCTTGCCAGTTTTGAAAATTGAACAGATAGCTTCCAGTATGACTTTGACCCTTAGCCCTCAAATTTGTTTATTTATTAATTTTATAACCATTTATTCTTATAATCTTGAAAAGTTTCCTTTCCTTACAGTGTATGTGTATGGTAGTATGTATTTGGCACTAAATGTACGAGGCATAATATAGAGGAGGGCTTTTTTTTTCTCACAAGTACCTGTTGTCTTCAGTAGATGTTCTTAGTGCTATGTGTAGACGCATTGATGGTAATATAACAGAACAAAAATACAGTGAAAGACATACATAAATCCAAGAAGGCAATATCAGTAATTTAGAGACTCGGAATTAATATAATGCACAAATAGTACAAGGAGTAGTATACAGCAGAGCTTTTTATCTTTACCTCCCCATCGTCCTTCATAGCGGCTCCTTTTCCACCCAAAGTCCTTCCTCTGCTCTTAATCTTGTATCCCCATGTTGAATGTTCTCTTGAAAATTCAATTTGCTTTGTCAAAGAAAACCATCCTAGGTTTGTCACATCTACTGAGCTCTATCTTGCAACGACAAATTTTATTCTAGCAAATGTAAAGGTTAAGTCTTGATAATAAAATCACAAAGATAGAGAAGGAAACTGGAAGATGAAGGAGCTGAGAATTAGGATTGGACACCAGGTGCTGGTGGGGTTGTCATTGAAGGTGTCTGTCATCTATAGTTCATCCTGGAGGTGGAGAAGCCTCCAGATGAAGCCTTCCTCAGAAAGGTCCGGCTGCCTTTCTGAGTGAATAACCGTGCTGTGTTGCCCTGGAGAGGAAATGGGTCAGTACTGAGAGCAGCAACTCAAAACATTTTTTATTTTTTTTTTTTTGTGCTGCTTCCTAATTATCCTTCTGATCTTTTAATTTAGGCAACAGTGTGTTTTTTAATAATCTCTAAGGTGTGGGTGAGAATACAAAGTAATTGTTTAAGCTTGCCTGGAATCTAATTGCCCTTAGCATTCATGGGGTTTTTTAATATGTTGGCTTCATATGAGACTTATTTTTCGTAGTGGAGGTCACCTGAATTAGTTTTCTCTGATTCTTTACTTCTCAACAGCATGACTTGCACTGTAAAAAAAATTTAATGCCTTCATGATAATATAAAAATGGAGTATAATGAAATAAAAGTCTTCTGCAATTCTGATAGTCTCACAGTTGGACAGGTGGGTGACTTTCCATGGAAACTATATGCAGCCTTATTAACAGCACAGCTAATCGACGTGGCCTTTAAGGAAACTGCCCAAATCATTTCACTTTGCACTGCCATTTTGGGAGCTCATGCAGCTGTGGGGTACAGGAGTGCGTTACGGTGCTGCTGGGTGTTTTGCTGGCAGCCAAGAGTAGGAGGAACTTCCCCGCTTTCACACCTTCCTTCTAGTTTCACATATAGCCCATAAAAATAACACAGAGCAAATGGCTTCAATAGCCACAAGTGGGAGGTTATTTTTGAGCTTTTTTTTTCCTCCCGAATGGCAAACAGTAGGGAGGGAGTCTTATGATATTACTATTCCTTCTATTTTTCTAGAGTAATCTATAAAAGTGGGGGGAAGGACAAAAGAAAAAACAGAGGATCTTTCACACTCACATTCCTATCGATTTGTGGCTTCATAAGACATTGGAATATGAAGCTACAGAGAATAAATGCTCTTACTCAATCGAATTTGTGCAAACCGAGCCCAGGTAAGACAAAAGACACTTTGGCTTCATTCGTGTGGAGTGAGATTCTCTCTAAGAGAACCAGCACCAGGCCCACCTTGCGTCCTCTGCACCATTGCACTTTTCACTCAAAATGAACACATAAATTCTTGAATTTCAGATGGGTAGCAGTTATCCTCCCTGATGAGAAGAAAGGAGGATGTAGTCGGCTTTTCTTCCTTTGATTTTCCTTCCTTGAGCTTGCAGCCTTTCAAATCCTGTCTGGTTGAAACTACAGGAAGAACCTTCTCCTTTTTTTACACTGGAAAAGGAGAAGCACAGTGGAGTTTATTGAAAAGTCTGCGCATCTGTGTGAATTCTTCAGGATTCCTTCAAACAGGCTTTCTGTGGAATGATATAGATGAGTAAGTGGACTTAAGAATGCTTATTTATCTTCTGAAATTGAGGTGTGAAGGTGTCACATGGCACAAAGACGTTGTGTAAGGAAAAAGTGTGGATGTCTCTGGCTAGGAGGGCTTTGGGCTCCTGTTGGCAAGGATGACCCGGGTTCACTTTTCCTCTGATACCAAATTCAGCCTCTCTGATGTCCCCAGCCCTGTCTTGTGTGGGATGTGAAATAGCCTTTCTCTGTGCTTTGATGGCAACTTGTGGCTTTATTATCCAGCACTGGCCTGGTTTTGTGTCTGTTTCAGGGTTATCTTTGCCACAGCAAAGGTGAAGAGAAAAACTGATATTAAGGAATTCATTGTAAAATAACTTATGTGATGCTTTCTCAGAGCCAAAATGGGAACTTAAGTTGATTGTTCTCTCAGGGCATTCAGATAGGTAAATGGGACTGATGCTTTTTGCCTTTAGATTTAGTTGGCCACGAAATGAAGATATTTCACACAGACTGGGCATGGCTCCTTCAGAGCACGTGGTTTAAAAAACCCACTGTGATAGCCTGTGATTTGTGGATTGGAGTGTTTTATCACAAGTATCTGCAGAGAGCAGGCTAGAACATTTTATGCAGATAATGCAGCAGTACCTCCGAAAATGCACCATTACTTTTCTGTCAGTCCTGAAATGCATTGCCCTCTGTAGCATATCCCATCTTCATGCACATCAGTCCTCATTCAATATGCAAGAGGTGAGCATAAAACGTGAGCTGTTTCAAAATAAGCTGTTTTGATAAAGTTGAAGAGGGATGCCATTAGTTATGATATCCTGCACTTTTATAATAATGTGAATGAGGAGTACTTTGATAAGTTTTCTTAAATGGTAATTTAGAATTTACTGCTCCAAAATCTTAACATATAAACTGCTTCCAAAAGAGAGAGCTTGTAATGACAATATTTTTCAGCCTCATTTCTCCTTTTGGAAAGTAATGTAGCCTTATATAACACCAACTTTGCTAGGAAAGCTTGGACTATCTATGCTTCAAGATGTCAACTGCAAGAAGATTTAGGAAGTTATATATTGCCTCAAGAATTCAAAGGCACGTATGCTGACCTTTTAATAATAATGAAATGGATGACTAAAGCACTATCATAGATCTAAATAGTTAATAGTTCAATAGTTTGAAGGTCTGTTGCATTTCTTATTCAAATTAAGAAGTGCTGTAGCGATTTTGGATGCTTCCCAAAGTTTTTTTCCTGACTAAAAAATATTTCTTTACGTCTAAAATAAATTGTTACAGGTTACATAAATCAGTGGAAATGCTCTTATGTTCACCAGCAAAAGGTCCTCTGCAGTGGTATGTGCTCATTTTTGAGGTCATTTATAGAGCAATTAACACTGTATGACATTACCTGGTTCTGAGTTTTCTTTTTGACATTCATTACATTCTTTTCTATTTCTTAACTATTGCATTTCCAAGTAGCATTTTCATTTTACAGTGCTTTGGGAGACTGTAAATTCCTTAGTAAATGTCTCATCTGATACATTAATATCGCTAACTTGAAATGTGCTTATGATTTAGAGCAGGCAGATCCTTTCAGGATGGAAGTCACTCTCAAATACTTCTTGTCATGTATAAATTGTGAAATGCACTTTCTTTGCTAACTGGTGTCAGGGCTTCCATCAGTTCTCAGTGAATTTCTATTTCTTTTTACTTTCTGAAGTGGTCATGAATTGCTGTCCTAAAAGCGATGCAGAAAGGGAAAAATATAAAGCTGAGAGCTGCAGTCTGTGCCAGGCTGTAGAGTTCTGCTTTGATCAGTAAAATAGAAAAGTTGCCCCCATATAAATATATCACATTCAGACTGTAGAATTTGTTGGGAGCTTTCTTAGCTTCTGCTTTTAGATAACTGCCTGTTTATTTGCATACCCAAGTCATGTAAAACATTTGATTTCTTTTCTCTTTTTAGACAGATAACAAATTCCTTCTTTTAATGGAACCTTTTGTGTGTGTGTGTTTATTAATTTATTTAAGTTACATTATGTTATTGAAATAAACCACACACACACACAGAGCTACTTGGTAGTACACGTCCTGGTTTGATAGAATTTCATTTAAAATGTTCTGACAAATTTCCATCTGTTACTTCCCAGCTCATACATGGACACTGAAACATAGCACACTAAATGTGATGCCCGGGAACCAGAAGAATGTGTGAAGATGTGTATTTTGATTATAGTGTCAAAATGAAGGATAAAAATTTACTTAACTGCTTGTAAGATCAGTGCTATAAGCAAAGCATATCATGGTAACATCTGTGCTTTCCTGCACTTCTCAATATTGCAATATATCAGCTGTAAAGGTCAGATGTTAGAGCAAGCCAGATTAATGTTGGTAAGATAGCCATAAGGGAAGGTGTCATGGAAGGGCTTAGGATTGATATGATTACATTAGGATGTGGCATGAATTACAGCCAGAATTAAAGGAAACACATGATCAAGAATGTAGATGGAAGTGTTGGAGTGTAACAGGAAAAGTAGCGGGGGGACCCTTGTGGAGCAGTACAGAGGGAGATTATCTTGGTTGGTTTTTTTCTGGCTAAATGTAGCAGGCTAAGAATAGGGGGAGAAAGGAGCTGCTTAACACCTCTTTTTGTGAGCTATCATACACTTTTCACAAACTGCATCATGGAAGACTTAAATATTGTCATGCTGTACATGGTAAAGCTGCAGAGATTATAGAAACCTCCATCGGTGTCATATAATGCATCTTGATATAGAAGGAGCTGAGCTGATTGCAATGTAGCTGGCACTTTTTCTACTTCTTTTTTTCATGGAAAACATGACCTGTAAAATAGAGTAATTGGTTTAAAAAAAACCAAAAAGAAAACAACCCAGGAAGCAATTTAATGCAAGAATATATTATACCGCTCTTAATTTCAGTTGCATAATTTCACATAACGTTGAATAAAATTTGCCTGTCTTTTTCAACACCTGTCACCCATATATCTCACTCATCTTTATCATGACTTACCATGCAAACTGCATTCCTCCTGACCAATGGAACAAAATTTTCCAGTGTTTCTGATTTTGGAGCACAAGGAACAAAGTATTCTTGGCAGCCAGGCTGTTCCCGTGTGAATTTTCTTCTGAAAGACATCAGTGTGATCATTAGTCTTTTTTTTTTCTTTCTTTCTTTCTTTCTTTCTTTTTCTTTTTTTTTTAGCACAAAACATAAAAATGTCTTCTCCAGCTTCCCCCTCCCTTTGTAAATATGCCCAGCTCTTGTAAGAACTACCACTAGTGAGATCACAGCTGAAAGATCTGCAGTAAGTGCCAAGAAAGCCCCAGCAATGTACGTGTATGCAAGGTGTTCTGGTTTTGAAAGAATGATGAATATAGTGAAATATTACCTAGTAAGAGCTTTTTGATGCGTTTCCTTAGAGTTTTTATCTATGAAAATTTACGTCGTTGTAACATTGGCCGTAACTACTCATGCTGCGCAGTTTGATCTAGAGGACTTTATGGTATCCTTATAAATTGCATGATTTTTCATATGCTGTTGTAACACAAATCTGTGTGAGCCTATATACCATAAACCTACTAGAAAAATAGACTGTTCATGTAAGCGACAAATTGTGACTATACTTTAGTATTTACATACTTTCCATATGGAAGAGCAGGGAAAGAACTAAGACAGCAGCTCTAACAGTAACTTTTTTGTACATATTTAGTATGCTTAGACTTTAAAGAAATTTTAATTATTCACTCCCCCTCCCCCCAAAAAAAGAAAAATGACTGAAGTATAAAAATAATTAAAAAAACAACAACAACTGGGAAGTCAAAAGACAGCATCAAATTAACAGTACTAAGCAATAGCAAATTAGAGTTCATGTAGTCACCATGAGGATGTAACCAGTAATAATTTTACTTTCTTTTTTTTTTCATATGAAGGCATCGAAGTGCTTCTACGTATGTGGAAAAAACATGGACTAAAGTGCCTAAAATTGATTCCTGTAAAATTTGAAGTATGATATAATATCATTTAATGGCTATTTGTAGATTTTTTGTTTATTTCTCATGCATAACTTAAAACTTCAGTTCTTATTCAGAAATCAATCAAAAAGAATTTCCTGGGCCATTGTCTGTATCAGCAGCAAATAGCTTTATCTTTGTGGATTTTCTCCCTAAATTAATATTTTTTTTTTCTTTTTCTTCACCACAGTCATTTTCAGTGGACATCTTGTAAATTCCTCTGGTACTGAAGTGCTATATTTATAATTTCATGTAGGAATACCCCACATCCAAAGGCATGGACCTTTGCTTAGCCCGTCATTGCAACAAGAAACTGACTGAAATCTCCATTTGTGTTTGTGGCTTTGCCTCCATGCAGCCTGTAGGCTTCCTGTTACACTCTAGAAGTTTATTTGCTTTGCCAGTGTTTGTATTGTTTGGATGATGTGGGGGTGAAGGAGAAACCATAATCGTCTTTATTTTTGACGGGAGGCAATGTTTTGTTAGTGCCAGCTTGTGTTAGCAACTGGATGGAGCTGGGTACCCACCGAGGCATAGCATCTAGCTTGACCTGGTTCAAGGTGCCTTAGCATCCCCAAGGTGTCCATGCAGGTGTGGCTGATGTGACAAAGTCTGGGTCTGGACCACCTTCATATCCCTCTCGAGAAGCAACAGCTGCCCAAGAGGCAGGAGGACTTCTGGGCTGTGTGAGGTGCTCCTGGGCCACCCTCCTGCCCTTTGGCCATCACCTCACAAGGATCCCACGTAACCTGCGTGCCATATCTACCAACTTGAAGTGTACATGCTTGGTGTCAGCTACCTCGAGGCTTCCCAGATAACGCCAGGCACTGATTTGCCAGCAACCAAATCCAGTTCTAGGCACATATTTCCATCACAACTCAGGGAGCTGTTTAAGAGGCTGTACCTAACAGTAAACATTGAGTTTGATGAGAAACAAATGGATCCTAGAAATTTATATGTGTTTGTATTTGTTATTTGATATAATAAATGAGCCCACATAAATGTTTTCCTGATGTACTTGGAGAACATTCTTCTGTCTCTGTGCAAATTTAAGCTGTCAGTTGTTCAGATTTCAATTTATTTGTATTTAGTTTTCACAAATGAGCCTGGTTCCCTGTGAAATCTAGCCATCTCAAATACTTGAAATATTTCACCTCAGCCATTTGAAGTACATGTGCACAAGGAAATTTTTGCGTACCCCTCACTGTGACCAGGCTTTTGGTTTTAGCATCATCTTTGGGCTGTGTCATACGTCAGTGATTTTCATTGCTGCCTTATCCAGAAAGAGTGGTTAAATATATCAGCTTGGATATATTTTGATATGAATATGCTTCCTCTGTCCAAATTTGATGACTGCTTTTTTAACTCATAAGAGTGGTTACAAGAAAAGCTGCGTTTTTCAGCTCAACTATATCATGTACCAACAAATAATCCATGCTCCTATTTCTCTCGTAATGGAGAAAAAGATCCAGTTCTTTTGCTTAGAAACAGTGTATTCCTTATGTTTTTTGCTCATGTCAGAAAAACAGCATGACACCTGAAACTTCAGGCTGGAATATCAACTTTGTGGTGACTGAAGACAGGATGTCATCAAGTGATTCTACTCCAACTTTGTAGTCTCCTTTGTTTCATAGCCTTGTCAGCTGTCAGTAAGCACTGAAGGTGTACCAGGTGTCCAAGACCAAGACTTCACTGCATTTGGTGCCCAGCTTCTGTACTGACAACGGATCTACCACACTGGGTTTATAGCAAACTGGAAATTGTCTGCCAAGTGGGTAAGCCCACATTTCTGTAATATCATTGAGTTTTCCATCTCACTGAATTTGCTGTGAGCTGCTGTCATCACCAGCATGATGGGAATCACTGAAGTATTTTGGGCCATTTTTCTGGAGTCAGAGAAACCTGAAAAAGGAGACCTGGGTTTTGAAAGTGCCTGGGAGGTACCACCCCTAAGATGTTGTCTTCAGACTGTGCCAACACTGTCGTATTTCACTGCAAACCACAATTACAAGCTCTGCAGCTTGTCCCATCACATGGACACTGACCTTCCTTTGGACTAGTGTGTTTAGGGAACACCACAGTCAGCACTCTTCACTGCTGATCTCAAGTAATGACTGAAAATGAAAAGGGGACAGGTTTAGTGCTTACCCTGAATGGAGCTGTGTGTGCTTTTCCATCATTTTTAGAAATTTCCTTTGAAAGAGCTGAGAATGCATGATCTATTTTAAATAGTGCTTCAGAAGATGAAATTATTTTTGGTCGAAATGAAATCAATAAGCAGTATTAAATCTAGAATAAGGTTTAAGTGAGCAAAAAAAATAAATTCAGTGACCCTCAGTCATGCCGTATGTATCAGGACTGATACGACACCCCTTATTGCCTAGTTAATATCTGCTTTCCGGAAAGCAAACAGCTTAGTAAAGCCAACAAAACCTCCTCAATCCAAAGGCCTTCAAAGGCATAAGTAACACATACACATTTAGCATCTACTTCTTTATTCCAGACTTCCTTTTCTGTGGGGTTCTAATCCTCAAAAACCCTGGATCTTACTCTTTTTGGCTTCCATTTGTGTATCAGAAGGTCTTCCCAAGCTTTATCTGTGTAGCCCATGGCAAAGTCAGGTAGCTGGTAGCATCCTGCTTTGTCTTCATCCCCTGGTATGGCATGGCTGAGCTCTCGAGGCTCCCTGCATTACAGCAGCACAGCCACCAGGCAGACATCACCTTTCCTCTGCCCCTGCTCTCATAGTCAAACACTTCAGAATTGATTGGGTTTTTCCAAGCCTCTTCAAGTTCTTTACAAAATATAAGGTGGCTCTCCCTTGATAGCTTTTTTCCCCCCCAGCACTCATCTCTTTGCTGTTTTCTTGCCTCGTAATTGGAATTCTGATGTTGTTGGTTCCTTCATTTGCTGTATTGAAAATGGTCTGAAATAAATAAGAATGTTGCTTACATCTGTGAAAGTGTCGCCTGGCAAAGTCTGAATCTTGATGAAATGTTATTTCATTTTCATAACTTACATCTGTTATTTCTCACAGTATTTGATATATTTTTCATGCTTCTGTGATGCTGAAGGAAAGAGAAATTGTGTTCAAATGGAATCATAGATTTTATCTTTTTTTTTTTTTTTTAAGACCCTTTTTGCAGGATGTGAGACATCTGATTAAACATGTGCTGTAGCTGCCTCCACCTGAGTTACAATTGCAGTTACTGGTCATTTTTGATACATGTGAGGTGAAATATGTAGCCCTGAGGCCTTCAGCTTCACTCTCAAGCAGTTGAGCTACATCATCCCTGTTTACCTCTACCCTGGAGCCTGTGGTGACTTGTTTGGAGGAGATTTCTATCGTGTGGGATATAAATATTGGTGTGGTGAATTCCAACTGGGGAAAGTACAGATCATCTCTTCGTGAATATTCCAGTAGAACTTTGGCCATACAGTTAAACAGCTCTTGAAGTAATAATCTTTTCATATTAGCTTCTTACCGTCGTTGAAGGTGTTTTTAAAGTCAACACCTGTGCATAAGGACATCATAAGTATCTACTTCTTCATCAGCATAAGACTGCATCTGAACCCACTGAAAACTTTGTCACAGTACTGTATTAACTTTGAGTCAGGTGTCCTGCATGAGCACTCTTGATAGCAGAGCAGGTCAGAGTAGTTTTTAAAATAAAAAATAAAAGTAAAAATGTAAATACTTTTCTGCTTCATCTCCTGAGGTGCTTAGAGACTCTCTTCCTTGCAGAGCAACAGGAGGTTAAGATGAAAAAAGCCTGTTTGGAGCTTATTTGGAACACGCCAATGATAGCAGTTGTTGGTAATGATTCTGTTCCATATGAGTACATGGCATGCTCCTTCTCTCTTGTGATAAAAGCTTTAAATGTGAGTACCCAGGAAGTGCCAGCATTCTAATTGCTCTCTGTGGTTAAGTACATAAAAAGATCAAATGCATAAAATATTTTGGCATAAAAAGGAGTAGATGGGTAAAGAAATAGGGTACGCTTAAAAATCCAGGAATATACATGGAGCCAAAAGTATCTTATAATGCCTGACATTGACTTTTCTTCAAGCTTCAAATACTGGTAAGGCAATTTAGCAGTCATGTAATAAATGTGTTTGAGGTCTCTCATCGACCACATTTGAACTGGAGACCTTTGATCTCCAGCTGATTCTTCTAACTTGACAATTTTTCATTTCTTGTTTGTTGTAGTGCTCATTGAGGAGTGCTATAAAGTGGAAAGATCTGCAGTGACCTGGAGGCGTTAACTCCATCCATACTGCTCACGAGACGCGTGCATCTTGTACTTGACTGATGTGCTATCAGTGCAAAAAGAACTTAACCCAGAATTAAAATAACAAAACACAAAATAATAATGATAATAAAAAAACATAAGTGGTACAGAAAGGCCTTTTAGAAAAAGAATTCTTGTTCATTTTATATACAGATGAACTTATTATGTCATTTTATGAATTAAAACTAGCTGTTGGAATGTTAAATACAAATTTGCCATAAAAACTGTATGTTAAGTCAAAAAATGACACTTATGTGATCCAGCAACTGTATAAGTGCTAAATTGCTGGTATACATTATGTACTTCATTATACACATATCCATTATAGCAGCAGGTATATCTGATGATTTTCAAGGTGTGTTAGAAGTATTTTACTTAAATGAAATCCTTATTGTTGGGATTTAAAAGCATGTAACGTTCTATTTTACAAATCTACAAATGCAACTATTTTTAGAATTGACAGAAAGTTCCTCTGGAACTGAGTCACGTTAGAAGGTTTTAGCTGGGAATGCATGGGATGATTCAGTAAGGCTGAATGACTGGAATGATTGAGTAAGGCAACGTTTTTTTTAATAAGCAAAACTGGGGGAAAAAGCTCTAAATACATTCTGTGTTTGAATGCTTGGGATGCCTAAGAAAGTCCTGATAGCTACCAGTACTGCTCCGTAGGGAGTATCTGTAAGTCATCCCTTTCCTACTGAGTTTAGCATTCTCAGTAGGAACACGTTCATTCATAAATATGGACCTTTCTCAGTTATTCTGTAACTGTGGTATAGAATCATATTTTGTGGTTGTGAACTAAAAAGGTTTTATAATAGAACTCTAAATATTTTTATTACTGGAAATTCAGCACTGTGGTCCTACTGAGGGCTTGTTCGCTTCGTGTTTCAGCTGCATGAGTGGCTTACTTTTTTGTGTCTAGCTCATTTCTAAACTGTTTCTGTTGCTTTTGATTATTGAGTGTTTGGTTTAGTCTAGTTCTGTTGGAAAAAGAAGATAACTAATACAAACATGACTATTCTCCCTTCAATCCTTAAGAACACTGTCAGTATCAGTTCTATAGTAATGTTGAATATTCAAGCATAACTGTATAAGTTCTGGAATGAGTGGTTTGTCAATCTACATATCCTTACTATACATAGTTGTAGTGCAACCAATGCTTACATGTAATTTATAGATAAATTATACTTTATAGGGAGAATGGCCGTAAGCTGCTTCTTCTGCCTACCCACAGCCTGTATGCATTGTCACCATTTATGCATTATATCCTTCAGTTACAATATTTTTGTTTTCCTGATGAAGGAACTTTCATTCCATTCTACAGAATTTTATAGAAGGAAAGTGGAAGAAAAGGTTAAAATGCTTAAAGGCCTTCTTAAAGGCCTTTAATGCCTAGATGACCTTAAAGGCCATCGAGTTCCAACCCCATTGCCATAGGCAGGGACATTTTCAACGTGATCAGGATGCTCAAAGCCACATTTAAACTAACTTTGAACATCCGTAGTGATGGGACATTCACAACTCTCCAAGCAGCCTGTTTCAGTGTCTCACCACCTTCGTCACGAAAAGAAGTGAGGTAAGGTTCTGTATTTTCTATAAAGTTAGTGTGGGTGGAATGTTGATGTTTTCCACTATTTTTGCTATTTTCTAAATCTACTGAATATCCATTTTATGTGCACCACTATCTTTCCTAATATCAGACCCCTTTTCACCTCTCTGAATATAATGGTTACATTTGCAAATTACATTCTGTATGTCCTGTTGCTCAAATCAGCTCTACCATCTAGTTACAAATTCTTGGGGTATCATTTATGTTAGAGCCTAAGCATTACATTCAGTTAGGAATTGAGATACCCAAATTTAGTTTTTGGCTGTGTAAACTCAGAAGTCTAGTGACCTTCCAGAAGCCCCAAATTATTCCACATAACTTTAGCTTGTAGGCTAAAGGACTCCTGTCCTTAGATCTTGTGTAATTTTTCCTAGCCTTAGCAGAGCTCCTGAATAAACAGGTAGCCTCAGAAGTTGTTAGATACCTGCATTGATTAATCAAATTACTAACCTGATTCCTATGTGCCTGAGGTCCCACTATAGTGCAGAGACATCTGGTCAGGAGAGAAATTGAGTTCATTGGCCACTATGTGTGCTATGTGTGTAGTAAACTTTGGCATCCTCTGCTGTTTCAGATGCTTTAGATTATCTGTGGCATCTGCATGTGCTAGAAGTTATGTTGTAGGACCTGCAGTGGATGAGATGTATGTCTTCTACAAATGGCATCTGGGGGGAAGGCAGGATACTTGGATGCACATACAGGGGCACTAGACATTGGTATGTGAGCAACTGAACTGAATCCTCAATGACCTGTTGATCCTACAGGAGACCTAGGAACTTTGGTAACTGTAGAAACCTGAATTTTGAGAATTGTGGCTCTGTGAGTTGAGTTTTACCTTCCTCAGGACTTGGATATGAATTTAGCATATTTTTTCTTGTTTATTTGCCTGTGACAACTCCAGACTTCACTTTCATGTATATACAACAATCTAGTAGTCCATCAACTGTCCCATTCCCATAAACTAACTCCCTCTGATGTTTGGCCTATGAGTCTTACTCAAGATGTTCGCTTCAAGTCTGCATGATACCCTGTTACGTGCATTGCCTGTGAAATCTGTGAAAAGGCATCATTAATTTTGATGAATCAACGTTGTAGAAGATAGTACCATGATTGGCAAGTCATGTCTACGAGCTCCTTGTCAAATCCTTCATTGACCGTTTGCTACTGAGACATTGCTTCAACTGTATGAAGCGTGGGAATCTGAGGTTTACGGTAACCATCTGGTCAGAATACAGCTAGGACTAAAATCAGGGCTAACGTCAAACTACGTAATAACACCAGTAACAGTACCTCATGTTTCTTGGTTATTTTAGGATTTCAAAGTGTTTTTGCAAACACTGATTAACACCGCAACAGAGTGAAGTGTGTGTTGTTGGCTTGTGCTCACTCATGGGAGTGAGTGGTGAATGAATAAGAAGCTCATTCTGAGAGTTTGGGAAAATCATTCATTCTGTTACCTTGCACTTCATCTGGATAGTAGTGCTTTTTCCAAATTCAGCAAAGAACTGGGAGCGTATGCCTGTCCATATAAATGGCAAGTGCAGGGGTGTTGTTGCAGCCAAAAATATTAGAAGTGGGGACTCACTTCTTATTTGCATTTATCGCAATGTGTGGAATTCATGTAGTCCAGATGTCTCTATCTGAGCTTGTTACCCTTGGATTTCTTTACAGTCAAGCTCTAGTCAATGTAAAGTGCAATTAATGTCATTCCAAAGTAGGTGTCTGAATACATCGGTCTGGCTCTAAAGGATGCCCAGGCTGAGTAGTTCAGATGTAGAACTGAATCTAATCCTATCTGTTCAGTGGGCAAAACTGCTATGATTCTGTCTTTGAAATACAAATTTAATTTTATCAAGCCACAGTTAGCACACCAGATGTAAAAGTGTCTCAGAATAATTCTGTTCTAAGCGTTTGCAACAGATTGTTGTATCAAAATTTTCTTTTAATTAAAGAAATAATTGCTTCATAATTTTATACAGACACAATGCCAATACCTGTTATGTCTTTTTGGGTCTTCCAGAGCAGTGAGAAAGGAAAGGGACAAGGTTTTGCCATGTGGAGAGGAAGAATATTTATAGGACTTATGTTCTCTTCCTTAATGTGATCTCTGAGCTTTGCTCAGTTTCCTTACACATCTTACAGACTTCTAGATAACATCAGGTGTGCAAGCTGGCACTTTAAGAAGGCATATTCTTCTGTGGGGTCTGTATCACACCTATAATGTGCAGGCAACTTAAGTACTGGTATCTGAATGTCTGAGTTGCACTGAACATCCACAAGTGGAGACCTCATAAGATATTCAAGATCAAGGTCCACAAAATTTCCTACAAGTAAGTGACTTCCAGTATGCAAACTGTTTGGGTCTTCATGTCAATTAATTGATTGAATTGACTCATTACTGAATGCAGTAACCATGAATACGCAGGAGGCAGAGGAGAGGATCGTTTGCATTGCATCTGCCATACTGTTGAGGCTCCTAAACTCAGGATGTCTATCCACAAACAGAAAGGTAGCTTTGCCTCCAAAAATATTTCAAACAACACTGGAGAGCTGCATTTAAACATCTGTATTAATTCCTGGATCTTGCTTTCTATCTAGCACATCTAGGTGCATTTGTGTAAACACCTATACTTTAACAGTGAGTTATTCTCATTTGAAGGAAAAAAAAACCCTGTTCTTTAAAGTTTGCAGCAGTGAGGATTTCAGAGCAGGCACAGGTCATCTGCATTGCAACTGCAGAAATTGACTAATCTGTTCTCTCATTCTCATCCTGATTATCTGTTTTTTCCATCAGCCATGTTTCTTTCACAATCACACCTGATGTTCTTTTCAGGGAAAACAGGCAGTCTTCTAAAAATGAATGAGTAGGATGATCTCTGGAGGTCCCTTCCAACCCCTACAATTCTGTGATTCTGTGACTTTTGATAAACTCAGAGATTGCTTCATATTAAAGGAAAGCATATCTCTATGGGATCTTAGGAATGATAACATTTTTCTGCCAGCTTTTACAGTAATCAGAAATACAACAACCCCCCATCACTCACAAACAAAAATACCTTCTATTCCCCCAAAATCATGAAGCAACATAAAACACTAAGAAAGTCTCCGTAAGATTGTAGTAAATTTATACATACAGGACCTGCATCACTGTGTTACTGAAAGCAATAAATAGGTTGATGTTGAAAATCTTAGAGTTTTGTTTTTTGAATAACGTTATTCACACGCTGATCACTCAATTTACTGGGCAATTCTTTGAAATTCCTTTCTGTATTCAAAGGCTAAAAAATGATTTGAAATATGAAGACGACACAGCATGTTGCTAATTCACATTAAAGTGGATGAATATTTAAGCTTTACATTTGCTATGAAAACACAAGTGATGCATTGTGGGGTATCTGTAGCACTTGCAAAAGTATATTCAGTGATTCACACAGTGTTTTTCCTAAGGAATAAATAACCTAAGTAAGGTCAGTGTAGCTGGAGAACATGGATATTCTGAAACCTACTCATTTTCTGTAGCTGTAGGCACATATTAAATTGATAATTTTTTTTTTTTTTTAATATTTAAACTGAGAAAAGGTCAAATATATGCTACTTAAATGGGAAGGGCAAGTCCATGAGTTCCAATTTGAATGCAGTGCCAACTCCAAAGCCTTTTCCTAGGGAAATGCGGGGCGAGAAGAAAGGCCAGAAATCTTAGCGGTCTGTAAGTGAGGGACTTCAGATGAAAGGGAAATGCTGAACTGTGGGCGTTACAGGAGAACATGAGTCATGCTACGAACCCAAGTGTGTCTCAGTATTTGCTTTATCTGCGCCTACTACATGAAGTGGAGCGGTGGTAAGGCAAACTGCACAGGAATTTCTCCTGTAGTCCAAAAACTGTGAAGCTGTATGAGGGTAATGCTCTGCACAGTGTAATAAACCTTGCTGTATCTGTGAATGAAGGTATTAATTCTTTTGTTTAGCGATTTTTCTTGTCCCTTTGGCTGATGAGTTTGTCCCTGATGTATCTTGGGAAAACAGCAAGTCATCATACTTATTTGGAAATGAAATGACTGGTATTTAAGTTAAGAGATAAATATTACAAATTAACAAATATTTCAAACTGACCATATGGAAAGGAAGCTGTGCATTACATTTAGCACCAATCCAAAGTTTATTTTAAAACTTAATTGTCAGTAAACTCATCAAGGTTTATAGGACTTCATATACAACTATGATTTTGGATAAGCCTGTCTTCTGGAATTGGGCACTGTGATTGTCCTACAGGGGGATTACTTTTTTTGTCTTGTATTTGTGGAGACATTTTTTTTTTTTTGTCGGAAAGTAAAAAGGTTGAGATGATAGTAAATGCTGCAGTCACCTTGTGCTTGCTTAGAAAAGGTGTAAGTAAATAATGAACGAGACATGCTGAGCTGCCTGCTTGCTGTGTGCATCCTGTAGCAGGTTGGTAGTTTCTTGTGCCATTGGTGTGGTATCAGAAGGACAATGGTGTGATGGTTGTGCTGCTAAATGAAAAGCAGAGTTGTTACCTGGAGGATCTGAATTGGGAATTGACACATGAGTAAAGCTGCAGTCCTTACACTAATTTCAGTAGGAGACTTATTAGTGCACACAAGAATGTCTGTTGTTATTTCATCTCTTAAAATTTCTGTCAAGCACTGCTGTCTTTCTCTAAGAAAAGTTTTAGATCACTCCTATGTAATGCTGTAGTGTGTCTTTACATGACTGCTTTTCAATCAGGGTGTTCCTGACCTAAATGAAGAATAAAAAGCAGACTAGAAGCACAACCTTTTCGCTTTCTATTCAGATTTTCTCTCTAAATTTACCTTAGGATAATAAGAACATAAAATGCAGCTTTCAAAATCCAGAATGAATACGAATGTATTAAAAAAAAATTACTCTAAAAGTGTTGATAGCTATTGTAAAAATTGTGAGTTGACAAAAGAAGCCTGCATTATATGAAAGATAGGGAAGCAGCTCCAAATATGATTGGGTTAATAAAAGAGTTTAATGCAACACTAAGCTTCATCAAATGAGAGCTTTTGTTGTCTACAAAACCTTTTATTGTATGGCTTTTGGCACTGTTCATCCCTCCTCCATTTTCCATCTTTGTTTTATTTTCTCATATTCCAGTTACACTCTCAATCATCCACTTGCATTTCACTCACTGAATAGAATAGAATAAAATAGATGCTACAGCAGTTCAACTTGAAGGGACCTGCAAAGACCATCACGTTCAAATGCCTGACTACTGCAGGGCTTACCAAAAGTTACAGCACAGTAGTGAGGGCCTCATCCAAACGTCTCTTGAGCACCAACAGGTTTAGGGCATCAACTCCCTCTCTAGGAAGCCTGTTCTAGTGTTTGAACACCCTCATGCTAAAGAAGTTTTCCCTGATGCCCAGTCTGAACCTTCCCTGGTGCAGCTTTGTGCAGTTCCCATCCTGCTATCAGTTCTCGGGAGTTCTCAGAAGCTGAAGATTCAGCATATAGATAATATGGCAAAATTCAGAAAGCTTTTTGTGCTGGCCTAGACTTTTACATGTGAGTAACGTGTAGTTCTTCTATAGATTTCTCTGTCTTTGCTGATAAAAAAAAATACTATCATGATCATAAGATTAATAAAAACAAAGTTATTCGATTTTAGTAGCTATTTCAAAGAGTGATCAGAATATAACTGCTGGTCAGGAGGATCTGACACCTGCCGTTACTGACTGTTGAATGCCAGGAGTATGTATCCAGAGAAGGATAATTCTTCGCTTTCCTTAAGAGGCTCCTGCTAACCACTGGTGAAAGCAGGACACTGGTGTATGTGGGCTACTGGCCTGAGTTGGTGTATTCATCCCTGGGTAAATCTCCTAAGGATGTGGACATTGGCCAAATCCTGAGTTAGTAAAAAAATTTATATTTGTAGTAAAGAAATTAAAGCAATTTACATAAATTGAGTTTCTGTCTTAACATCTTGTATTTCTTGGAAAGTGTGTATAGAAACTTACAGCATTTAATTCTAGTCTCTGGGAATGACTTGCATAAAGAGTGTTGGCTTCCCAGTCAATAGCTTTGAAAAGTACAGATCAGCAAGGAAAGTGAATTATCAAAACTGTTTCAGTTACTATATCTGATACAAGCCTTTGGCTTTCTAAATCTGTAGTTACATGTTGTTATCCCCTTACTGATTAAAAGCTTATCTCTTAGAGCTTTTCCATTTGTGTTATTGGAACATAGATTTCAGTTGATTTCCCTGGTAAACTTTAGAGATTTTGCAGTTGGGTTCTTGGTGAATCGCTTCTGAGCAATTCCGTGTCTGGCCTGGATGTTGGGTGTGCTTGTGTTGTTTCACTTGTCTTGTTCTTTGAAGTAACGTACTGTACCCTCACATGTGTTCTTAGTGAACGGTGGATCTTAGTATCCGTAGCAACATCAAAGTTTCCTTAATCATTAACATGTTTTTCTGTAGAGTGACATTTAATTTGTGCATTGAATAAATGAAATGGGAATCCTACTGGTTATCAGACAAGTCATAGTATAAGTTAAGTTTGCAACCTAATGTATTCAGAAGAGCCTAAATAAAGGCATTTCATGTTCCCTGGCTTTCAAGTTGCTGCAACTCCAAATATTTTATTTTACTTTTCTAGGTCCTTCTGGCTTCTAAATATGTTTTTGATGAATATTGCATCATTAGCACATATATGTGCTACCACACACCTTTGTCATGCTTAAGAATTAAATTCATCCAAAAGGATAAGAAGGCATTTGTTCCAGTTAGGCCAGTCATGGGGAGAAGATGGCTGATGTTGGAAATCATGGGAAGTGCATTCCACAGTAGCCACACACCAGTACGTGATGACACTGGGGGACACTGGCTCCATGATGCAGTTATGCTGCATTTCTCTATTTTATTTGCTTTGCAGTGGTGCATATGTCTAAAGGTCCTGGCTGCATTTATTTCTCACAATATGCATGAGTAACACTGTCTGAAAGACAAGCAGTGAGAAGGCAAACCTACTCAGAGAGAAGTGTGTTTTCTTGTCAAAGGCTTCAAAACAAGTGCCTTTTCCTCAAGACTGTGCCATGTCAGACAAGGCTGGAGATGTGTCATCAGGCTGTGCAGCCCTGCTCTGCAGGACTGCAGAGGCGATACTGGGACCGATGGGGCTCTGCTTCCCAGAGCCATGCATCTGCTGTGCAGTCAGAGCAGCAGCCAATTAGCAACTAAACAGAAATAAAAGATGCAGCAGAAGCATTTGATGATTTTTAATCTTTTTCTTTCCTTTTTTCTGTTATTTTTTTTTGCCTGACACATCTACCTCAATTTGTCGTAGAGAGATGTTGGGATCAGCCCTCACCGAAACCAAGAATTTCATTAGGAGGGACTCTTTTAGGGATGCAGTATCTAAGACTGAAAACAATCACTTGGATCACTGAAATAGCATCATCATTTACCACAATGTCTGATTTAAGCCCCATTATTTTATTTTATTTTATTTTTTTTTATTTTATTTTATTTTATTTTATTTTATTTTATTTTGTTTTATTTTATTGTTAGTATTCTTTTTTGTCCTTATTTCATATTTCAGGAATCTGTTTTACATCCTTGCTACTTTAAGTGTTTAAAACAAACTAAATTCATAGCCATGTCAGACTGCATTCTCCTTCCCTTTCCCTCCCATTTCAGTGCCGGCAGGATGCTTCTAGGAAGAGAAAGGGCAGTCAATTCTTACTGTGCTTCGACTTAATGGCTTGACTTAATTTGCCTTTTCCACGTCACAGGTCAGTGCTCAAGATAAGAGACCATGAGTTGTTTTTCCCAATTTCACTAACATATCTCTCTCAAGAAGTGTTTTCAGGAACTGAATATTGCCCTGAGTAAAACATCTGTGTTATCTAATTGTTCCTAACCAATGTTGATTCTAAAGCAATGAATGCATAATAGAAGTAAAATATTGAGAATTCATACCACTTAGACAGCAGTGCCCATATTACTGTGTGAAACAGGGATGAGAAATGCCTGGGCATAAAGAACCTCCTTGATTTATGTGCCTGCAAAATTTTGAAGTCTGCTGAAAATTGCAAAGAGAACATTTCAAAGAAAAGGGCTAACGTAATGCAGTGGAAATTAATATATAATTGAATTGCAAGTGTTTCTTCTTCTTCCATCTATTTCAGAGTCTGCAGAAAGTTAGCAACCAATACTGTCAATACTCGTCTTTGTGACATTACCCACTGAAATGAATTAACTCTCATGGTTTATGTTTGGAACTACTCTCTATAAATGCTGCTTCCTCGATTTCAGGCTTTTTTTTTGTATTTTCCTTAAGGCATTTTTTGCATCAGAGTTCCTCTCTTGGACCTCATAGCTTATACCTTAGAGTTCTCTATTGCTTTTTATCTTTTCAAGCAGTTTTGTTGATACCTTGACAAGTCTAATTGACATCCTCAATTCCCTTGGGCAGGGTGCATCTCTGTGAGGAAATTCATTCCTCTTACTCAGAGTGATGCCATGGGAGCTTTGTGTTTTCATTGCTTCTCTTTCTTTCTATTCCTTTTGTAGGAATATCCAATCTTGTTTATAAAAAGCCCATATCAAATGGTGCTTCTGCTGCATAACATATTGCAACCACTACCTGGAGAAGTGTGGGGATAGCCTAGACACCTACTGCTGTCACTCTGCTGTGGGCAGGTGTGGTGTCAATTGCACTTGTAGAACATAGCCTAGAAAGCAGATGACAGTACGGTAGAGAATAGAGCTTTACTGAATCAGAGAATTAAGGGCTAGTAAAAGTACTCTTGTGAATATGTAAACTTGCCTCCTGGATGTTGCTGGTGAGGGACCAGTGGTCCTCAGCCTATGCTCCTCCCAAGACTGCCTCTTGTTGCTCATGGAAACTTTAATTATAAAGTCTAAAACTGAGGCTGCCAGAACATATTATGGCATTTTTGGAACTGATTACCAATTATACCAAAGAACAGGAAGTTCCTCTCCTAAAATTTAATCCAGGAATTCATGCCTGAAGTGATCAACTTCTTGGAAAGAAAAGAAATTATTATTCTACAGAGAGAAAAAGAACAGAGCAGCCAGAGATATAATGAGAGAAAATAGAGAAGGGGGATGAAGTAGGTGATTTCCTTTTCCAAATAAAAGAAATTAAAGCAGACAGTAGTAATGAAGTAGTAACAGAGAGAAGACAATCCTGTTCTGAGCAGAATACTCAAATGGGCTTCTGATTCTAAGTGGCCACTACTGGTGATACAGTTCTCACAACTCACTGGTTGGCACTTGTCCTTCCCTTGTCTTACATGTCCCCCTTCTTTTGGTATGTAAGCTATAATTACAGGAAATGCAATGCAACAAGTACAGTTGTATCCTGTGTCTTGTTGCATTTCATACATTAACATACACCAAATGCTACTAGAGGACTATTCATGATTATAACATTTCCCTCTTGTGTTAGCACGTCCTTGTGCCATAACCTAAGAAAAGATATTAGTTTTACAGCACATTTTGGAGATTAATAGATGTGAGCTTTTAGAAATTTTTGGGTAAATGAATCCCAAACTGAGACCCCTCCATCACAAAAAAAAAAAAAAGAAAAAAAAGAAAAAATCCTTTTGACTTGTATCATACAAACAGTTGAGCATCCCTGTGGATCTTGGCTGTGTTGGATTTCACAGAATCACAGTTTCATAGGGACAGAAACAATTTCTTAAGTAATATGGTTTCAAATCACACAAGGCATAAGTTGCAGCCAGCATTTGGTTCCTAGCTTGAGATATATTGTATTTTCATTACAGTATAGAAAATATTCATGTGCTTCCTTTCTCTTTAGAAGTTTCAGATTTAGGCCACAAGACTTTTGCTCTTAAATGTGCCTGTTCACTTGTGACAATATTTGTATATAGAAGATATTTGTATGAATTTCTTCTGCTGGGGTAGCAGGAAAGCAGGGTATTGAGATGGCATAAAACACTGCCAGGCGTTCATCAGCCTTTTTTTTCTAGACTGCCATTTCATGTGATGATTTATAGCCCCACTTCGAAATGCCCTCCTCTGCCTTTCCTGTTTTATCGCACTGATTTGGCTGTGGCTGTTGGAGGGGGACAGCTGTTGAACCGCTCCTGCTGTATGGCTGTTTGGTTAGGCAAAGTGGGTCTCAGTTTAATTCAATACCTGCAGCTCTGTGATCAAGATACTGAATAAAGTATTTTCTGTTGGATTTGAGTGTAGTGCATTTTGAGCGCAAAGTAAGGCACTCTGACGTCAGTGAGAAGTCTTCCACTGATTAGGATGGCCTTTGGATGTGGCCCAGAGCCATCAACTAAAGTGGATGTAGCTGTGTTTTAATAAGCAGATGATTACAGGTAAATACGTGCAATTAAATGAGAACTAAATAGACTAAATTATTCTCAGAGGTAATTCTGTTGTTTTCAATGAAGTCACACCAATAACTGATTTCACCCAATATTTTATTTATACCAGAGCTCATGAAATGCTAAATATATTGGTCACATTAGTGAAAAACAAACAGGCCTCATATTTGTATGGTCAAACAATGTAATTATGAATGCCGGAACTGACAGCTAAGCTTAATGTGGAATACTGAGCACTAACTAAAAATGCATAAGTGAAACACTTTGTTGAGAGTACATACTGTACGGAAACTGGAACATATTTTTGGACAGCATCCCTGGCTTTGCAAATCAGATGATAAGATTCAGCAAAGATGAGTCTTGAAGGTAAGGAACACTCCAGCAGAATAAAATTGTAACAGGAGCGTTAGTCATGGATTACATTGCACTGTGAATGAAGAGTCAGCTGAAATAATTCAAGATTAACAAAGGTATTTAAACAATCTCTAACTCAGGATATTAAAGCAATCTACTGGCCATTTAATTTACTGTGTGACTGACATTAATCTGAATAAAAGTGCCCATAGTGGAGCTGCGATTTGCTGTAATTGCATTGACCAACTTGGCCAAAACCAAATCCTGCCAGTGTCCTAACAGGAATCTATAGAAGAGGAGATCCCACACAGAAACAGAATTTAAGTGTTTTACATAACTAAACCTTATTATTGAAGGTCGTATCTCCCTTAGATCTGTTTTGTCAAGACCCAATAGAGAGTTTGGTATTTAATGCACACACATGTGCCAACATTACACAATAAATTATCAAAATATTTAAAAATAAATTCAAATGCTATGTGCATTTGAAAAGTTTTCTCTTAGTAGGGCAAAGCATATTTTTCAAACAGTCAGTGCTTGATTGCAGGTTTAGATGATTAGGAAGTTATTAGAAAATACTGAGAAGATAATAATGGGTAGCTATGTAAAGATCTAGATGAGAAATGTGAAGTGGAACACAAAAAATGAACATTTTTACTTTCTTCTGTTCTTATGAGAATGAGAACAACAGGATTTACAGGGAGCAGAGGAGCTGCACCAGCTTTTGCCATCCAACTGAATAATTGTGTTGAATGCTGATGTATGGCTTTGCTTTACAGAAAAACCACCCCTCTCACCAGAATTGCTATCGAAGATGAATTATGTGACTGATATTGTGGCTAATGTCCATTAAAGGGAGGCAGCCACACTTTTCTCTTTATAGATTCTAATACATCCCTCTAATACAGCAGTTATATTCACCCACCAAGCCTCCTACTCACTTATAACACACCCTTAGCTCAATGTCAAAAATATCTCTGGACTTCAAGTGATTTATTTTTGCACAGAAGACATTCAAAAACAATTGGGAGTTCTTTGTTTTTTTTTTTCCACACCATTTTTTTCTTACTAACCAGTACAGGAAGGATGAAAATACGAAGCCTTAGTGTCTGATATGAATGATTTATAGTTTTTAGAACCTCTCTTACCATTAAGGATTATTATTATCATTTTTGTTGTTGTATCAATTACTGTCGTTGCTATACCATTCCAAAGACTGTGTTACCATAGCGAAAAAGAAATCAGCTATGTCTTTAAGTAAGTAGACCATCATATATATCATGTAGACAGAGGACTACAAGAAACAGATGGGTCTGTAGATTTCTGTGAAGTTTCTGGCCATGAGTCCTTGCTTAAGACTGATGACACAGTTATGGAATTAATAGTATCTCTGTCCCATTTCTGGTCCCTCTGGAGCCAGTCCTCCAAATGTCAGGTCGTATGCCTGTTCTGTGTCAGGATGTAAACTCAGCCTTTAACCTACATTGCTACCAAAATCTAGGTGCCATTCCAGCTCTTTTGCTTTTATTCAAGTCTGAGTGCTTCTGCATCTTCGTTTTGTTACTCTGCAGCTACCAGATAGGAAGCATTTAGCCAGTGAGACGAAACATTAGAAAAAAGTACTTTCAAGACATAGCAGTTTCATCCATTCATCTCAGCGTGTGTTATCTTATCCTGGGCTGCACAGACACAGAATGACTTTTTTTTTTTTTTCAATGAAGAAATCTAACTCATTACTTTAAGGTTAGATATTTCTTGCGTTCTATTTCCTAACGTTTCTAGGCCCTTCTCAGTGATCTTACTTCCTCTTCTCCCCTTACAACCCTGACTGCTCCTTCCTGTCCATCATGGGTTGATTCCCAAGCAGCCAGACCACATGCATCATTTGGGTTAGCACAGTTCTCAGCCTTATGTCTTCTCCTGCACTTTTTGTCCCCTTTCCAGACCTCTGCAGAGGGAAGCTCCACACTGATCTAATCTGTGCTTCCTCAGAGTGCCTTTTCCCAGAGCCTCACCTTCCCTTTGTGTCTGAGTTCAGTTTGAAAAAGAAAACAAACAATGTTTTAAAGTAAAAGCTCTTATTTTTGCAGAATGGCAGAATGGCTGAGGGGGGCAGGGACCACTGGGTCCATCCAGCCCTGCTCCAGCAGAGTCACCCAGAACAGAGTATCCAGGACCACATCCAGGTGGCTTTTGAAGATCTCCGAGGAGACTCCTCAACATCTGGGCAACCTGTGCCAGTGCTCCATTATCACACAATACAGAAATACTTCTCCCAGCTGGATACAGCCGAAAAGAACCTGACTCCATCCTCTTTGTGCCTTTCCTTCAAGTATTTATACACATTGATGAATTGCTCATTGAGCCTCCTCCAGTCTGAACAGCCCCAGCTCTCCCAGCCTTTCCTCCCAGGAGAGGTGCTACAGTCTTTTCACCTTCTTCATGTTGCACTCTTTCCAGTATGTCCATGTTTTTCTTGTTCTGGGAGGCCTAGAACTGGACTCAGCTCTCCATCTTCATATGTCACCTTACTACTGCTGAGTAAAAGGGAAATTTGGCATCAAACTTCTTTGCTTCTTGGCTGACAACTTAATCTAAGAGTGCACATTTGACATGGTTGCTCATTATCTTGCCTGTTAAGCCCATTTAACCTTAAAGGCCTTTGTTTCTTGCTTGTGTCTATGGGAAAATGAACTGGAAGTGCTTACTACTCCCTAATGTACCAACTCATCAACTCACAGCTACATTTTGGACTAGAGTCCACATCCACTGTGGAATGTGGCCACACTGCTAATACAGCACTGGTTAGGAAGTTTCAATGTTATTTCTTTTCTGTGGGCCAAGTGGTTACAATATGGTGACAACTAGTTGTACTTCTCAAAGAATCCTTTTCCAATTATTCTGATGCATAAACTCATTGATTCTTAAAATGTCACTAGAATTGCTGCATCATTCCTCCAGCCTAGAGAGGCTTGTTACAGTATTTTAGTATTTTTTAATAGTTTTTTTCTTAGACTGTATCTTTAAGAGGATAGGAAACAAAGCTTTCCCTTGACTGATGCAAGTAGCCACCCCTGGATCTTTCTGTTTTCACTTCAGTGAGATAAAGGATTACAAGCTTCAACCAATATAGGCAACAGTGCAATTTCCAAGTGATCTTATACAGTTGTGCATTGCTTAAAATCCTTTTCAGCGATGATATTAAGGTCTCGGAGTGCCACCTTGGCACAAAAATACTGGTAGGAGAATAATTTTACTTGGTATTTTTTTCTCTGTCTGTTCCTCACAGCTCCTGTTAGTTTGTGGAAATTAATAGGCTGGAATGGAAAATGTTGCTCTTTATTCTCCCTGTTCAGAGAGATTCGTGTTCTTTCTTTTCCATGCAGAAAGAGGAAAGGAAGAAAAATACCCCACACTTCAGTGGGCTGGCTGGATTCAAATACCAGCCACTGTTGCCCTTTCACTGGTGTTCAGCAGTCTTTGTGAGATTGTTTTGGGAGCCTCTCCAGCACATGAATTTGCAATCTGCTGATACATATGCCACAGAGTTGAAAGTGTTTTTCATTTGTGAGGAACCTCTCAGAGCATCTTCCTGTGCTGATTCAGACCTCTACCAGTGTTGCCCCTTACATTTCATCCTTCAGTAGCTGAGGTGGTGCATCACTGCTGCTAGGTAACAAACTCATCCTGCAGATGAAATTGCTGTGTTGTAACATAAAACATTTTACTACTTTCATAATTACAGCATCAAACAGTTATTGTATAAAAGCTTGCTATTACATCCAAACCAGTTACGAAGGTACATACGAGGTTATGCTACTACCCATATACTCACACTTCAGTGTCGATAAAACATTCTCTTAAATGAAGCATTTCCAAAATCAAACGAAGGTCTCCTTGGAGTCCTGAGGATAAAGATCCTAAACTGTTTGTTAAAAAAACACATCAGTTTTATTAAGAGTTCTGCGACTCCTAAAAGTTGGTTTCTCTTAAGATGAAAATAAGTTGATATAAAGAAGTTTATATTTCAAAGTCAGTATTTTGAAAACACCTCCCTCAATCCCCCAGTCTCTCTTCTCTTTATGACAGGTGGAGAACATCTTCATATTATTTTATATAGCATTAAAAAAAGAAGTGAGGGTGGATGTTATAGGCATTGCAGCCTGAAATCTGCATGAGAAAAATCTCTCTTTCCTCTCTTTCTCTGTTTTTCAGAAAACTCAGTTAATTGCTTTCCTGAATAAGTTGTCCCATGATATGACTTAACAGTTGTACTGTATTTAACAGCTTAAAGGTCTTTATGAAATATTTTACATATGCCTTAAACAGCGCTGAACAATTCTTACAAACTGCTGTCAAGTTAATACTGAACTCTAAACAAAATTTTGAAGTTTTGTTCCAGACCTCAGTCGCACGTGCAGAGACAAGTTACAGATTTATAACTACAAAGGTAGTTATTTGTAACTATAAAGGAAGTCATCTTCCTTGATGCATGGGGATCTCCCATTATGAAAGGAAAATAGTTGCCATGATTATCTTGAATATTTGTGTAGTTCAAGTAGACAAGGAAATATGTATAAGCTTATAAGCTCTTATATTCTTCAAGCATCTCTTCTATGGAAAGAATTTTGAGTGTTTTTTTCAGTTTGGGTAACATTTCATACCCTATACTTCGTTAGCCTATAGTAGATATGTGTGGGTAAATGGACAGTTGAACTGCTCTTTGGATAGAATTGAAAAAATCTTCTGTCTTCCCTATTAGCAGTGAAGGCATGCATTTCCTTTGTCTACGTTATCACAAGTTGTTAAGTGGAAGAAAAATCTTTGATGCACAAGTTAAACATTACTGTTGCCTATTGATGCTTGTCCTTTCTGATTTATAGAGTCATAGAATCATTAAGGTTGGAAAAGACCTCTGAAATCATCTAGTCCAACCATCCATGCCCACTAAACTGTATCACTCAATGCTGCATCTACTCTTTCCTTGAACACCTCCAGGGACGGTGACTCCACCACCTCCTTGGGCAGCCTATTCCAATACATCACCACTCCTTTTGAGAAGAATTTTTTTTTCTAATATTCAACCTGAACCTGCCCTGGTGCAACTTAAAGTCATTACCTCTGTAGTAATGTGTACCTCTCTAGTAACCAGGTACTTAGGAGAAATGCCCAACCTCTACCTCACTACAGTCATCTTCCAGGGAGTTGTAAAGAGTGAGTCTCCTGAGTCTCCTCTTTCCCAGATTAAACAATTTCAGCCCTCAGCCACTCCTCGTAAGACTTGTGTTCCAGACCCTTTGTTAACTTCATTGCCCTTCTTTGGACACGCTCCAGGACCTCAATGTCTTTCTTGTAGTGAGGGGCCAAAAACTAAACATAGTTCTGAAGATACGGCTTCACAAATGCTGAGTACAGGGGGCCAATTACCTCCCTGCTCCTGCTGGCTGCATTGTTTCTAGTAGAAGCCAGGATGCTGTTGACCTTCTTGGCCACCTGGGCACACTGCTGGCTCACGTTAGACGACTGTGGATTAAAACAACAAAGAAATAGTCTTTGATTTGTAATTGCACTTATGGTTAGACCAAAGCCTAAAATAATGCCCAAATGCACTGTCTACTTTGGAAATAAAGCTGCAGACTGCAATGTTAAAAAATGAGGCTATTAATGTCAGTTTTTACTTTACATGTTGTCGTTGCACAACCCCAACTGATGATGAGATACTTTCCATTTCCTTTCATCCTTTGCATTTCCTACTTTGTAATTCCTGAAGTTTTGTGTTAGTTCAAGGAATAATAAACAATTAGGTAATGTATTTGCTTAGAATAACTGGAAAATGTCAACACATTTCAGAGTTCAATTCTTAGATGCACTGGTTGTATTAGTCTCAGTTATGTCCTTTGGTCTTCATATTTCAAAGGAAACTTTAACCAAATGACCCTCTATAATTGCATCAATATTCTCCTGAGTCATCAGGGGGTATAGGATCAAACAAAGAACATATACTGGACTGAAAGAGTACTTTGATTCTTATGCTTATGCAAAAGCTTTGATATAAGGACTTTGGAGGAATTCAGTCTTGGCACTTAGGAAGCATACTAATTGAAGAAGATTTAGGATTAAGAACTGGCTGCGCATATGCCTATGAGAAAACATTCCTCTCATTCCTAATAACTCTGGTTTTCCTAATTCATGACCCAAGTATTAGTAAGTTAATGGTTAAGATACATTTGGCTGTATTCTTCTTTGCACAAAAGCATAGCGTACGATTCGCATGACTTAAAGCAGCGCACTCACTTTTAGGCACCTTTGCCATTGAAGCACTTTGAGAGATCACAGGGATGTCACTGTGAAAGACGTGTGCTCTCTCATCTTCAATACTACAGTTCCTTATTTCTAGTCCTATCTCCTGAGTCCTCACTCCTGAGATAAAACCCATGGAAACTTTATACAGCACCTGGAGAGAGGGGAGCATTTCAGAACTAGATGTGAAAGGCTAGCATGTTGAGCAAGACAGCTCAAGTAGCTCAGTGTGAAGCCTTGTTGAACTTGCCAAAAGGGATGCTCAGTGTCCTAAATAGATGTGACCTAAATTTTAGACTTTTGCAAGATTTAGATGCATATGGCAGAGGCCTCCCTCTGCTCAGGATTTGAAAATATTAACTTCTTATAAGCACATATGTTACGGCCTTTCTTTTGCCTTTTCTTTCTTTTTCTTCTTTTATTTATTGTTTTAATATGCATTTTATTTTGAAGTTTTGTTTTGAAACAAAGCCAATGCCCTACCGTGTTTTTGGTCCTGTTTTGAATTCTGGAGCATTCTCAAGAAGTGTCTTCTTGTCTTTTATTTCTCCTTTTTCATGAGAGAATTGGCCCCACCTCCAAGAAGGATGCTTGAGGCTAAAGAAACATTCTCTAGGCCTCTTGCAGGTGTTGCGTCTGTTTTCTTGGGAGCCTGCTTCCTCATACTGATCTAGTGTAGGTGAGAGTAAAGGCTTATAATGCTCAAAGTTCTCTTTCTTAAACAGCCCTGTAGTGCTGCAAGGTCCTTATTGCAAAAAGAGCCTTTTGAAATACTTTTATGAATATACTGCAGTTTGTATAATTGTTAGCAGAAGTAAAGTGGTCCAGGTAAAACATTAGTCATGGATAGGGTTTTCAGTGATACTCGCAGCAAGAAGAATGTAAAATGTGATTTATGATATTTTTAATCTATTTTTTGTACATCATATAATGACATATAAAATAGCCATGGTAGCAGGCAGCACTATGCTTCAAAGGCAGCTGAGTTCCAAGATGATAAATATTTTTGGGTGGGTTTGCTCCCCTGATTTTAGTAGGTATGGGTCTGTGGGCAGCACACAAAATTTTGAGTCTGGGATAAAATTCTGAGAATGCCAAATTGTCACTTTAACCTGTCATGCTGAAATCTGTTTCCCGTATAAACCAGCCTGTCTTTTCGCTGTGAACCAACGCACAGCAAAGCAGTGGGGAAATAAGCGTTAAGCAGGAACGCACACCACAGTGTATAGACTAAAGCTAGTGGGATGTGTGGATGAATTCTCCTACATCGTACAGTCTGACTCGGTATGTACAAATAGTGCATATTAGACTGAGAGAAGATGAGCTGTAATTCAGTTTTCAGTGCTGACAGGCAAGTCAAACTAACATTTCATTTCTAAAGACTATGGAAAAAATATTTTTCTGGTTTCTGAGTACTGAATTGATTTGATTGTGCTAAGATAAAAAAAAAAAAAAAAGCCCAATTTCTACTGTAAATCAAGCCAAAGAGCTTAGTTCTGATTTCAATGGTAATAACATAACTGTTTTTGGCTGTGCCTGTACTGTTGCATGCAGCCTCAGGATGAGGTCAGGACTACTGCTACAAACCCACACTGCTTGACTATAGGAGCATTCCCTGAAAGCAGCCCTATGCAGCCCTGCATTTTGGGAGAGGGAAAACCAGGTGATACAGTAGAGATACTGCATTACTCAGTATTAAGGAGGAAAGCAAAAGTTTTTAATTTCCCTGAATGCCTTACAAATAATGGTAGCTTATTTCTCAGCTAACTTTCCCTGCTTTGTAAGGACTTTCCAGGCCCTTTTGGGTTGAAGCTGTTAACATTTTCTTCCTGTCTCCTTACTTTTTAGCTCCTTTAAACAGAAACTTGGGCAAATAGCTGCCAATACGTCAATATTGTATTCACTGCATCTGCCATCAGGTTTCAGGGAAGCCCCTCAGGGCCAGCTCTGTCAAGCTTCTGCTGGCGATAATCAAATCTTGCCATGAAATTCAGCTTCTGTTGTTTCATCAGTTAGTAAACCAAGGACAGGGTGTGAGTGTGTAATGCAATGAGCCTGAATTATGGCAGATTAATAAGCTTCTGCTTGTCAGTTAAGTTGCCGTGGTGTTCAGAGTGTTCCTTGGGTACCACTGGAGCTTTGACACATATTGATTTAACGACAGCATTATTGTCCAGACACGATCCCAGCTCATGTAAAAGTCAGCTATATGGGGCACACATAGTAGGTGAGCTTCAGGTACATCAGGTTCACAGTTTGCATTGTTTCTTCACGTGTGTTTCCACTTGCAAATTTCCAGTCAAAAGTTAACCGTCCTGAAAACACACCCCTATTTATTTATTTATTTGCTTTCCTACCCAGTTATTTATTTTATATGAAAAACTATCTGACTGTGCCAGTGATTTTATTGATATGATCTAGGAGATACTGGTTGTTAGAATTATTTTTTTAACTAATTTTTGTTAATGGCATGACATTCCCTTTTTCCATTGTGGTACCACATTTCTTGGCTTGTGTATAGGAGTATGAAGTATAGTAATAATTGCATTTTCCATTCATTGGGTTTTTGATCACCTGCACTGTAGTGCTGATTGTCCTAAATAAGCTCATTTCCTTCTTTTGGTCTCACCTTCCTAGTAGATAATGTCCATTGTAGTTGGTGAATGAATAACTAGATGATAATTTCAGACCTTTCTCTTTATTCCTGTACCTTACATGTAAAGAGCAAAAGATCATTATAAACCTTAACAAAATAGGATGGCAAAATTGAGTACATCAGAAAGGTTTTATGCTAGTATGACTGTTATGTATTTCTGTGCGTTTTTCATTCTACATTTCTGTACTTAACTAAATTAAAAGCTGCCTGGGATCATGTTTTTGTTTTTGCTGTATATGCATGCCACATGAATTTAAAACCCTTTCTTTTTTTTTCTTTCTTTCTTTTTTAGGGGGTGGGATATTCTGCATTTTTATTGCATTTTCCCCATTCCTATTCATTCCTTATCTTAGGATTTCTCATCCTCTGAAGCTCGAGAGTAGCTACCAGGAGCTCACCAACTGCTACTACATGGGACTGCCTGCAGCGGGCACGAGGCTTAGACATTATGGGGACAATTCAGGTACTTCTTAAGGGCAAAAGCCTTTCTTTCTGACAGAGATAGTTGCCTCGGAATACAGTGTGAGCTTCAGGCCGTGGCATGATGGTGGAGTGCAATACTGCCTCTAGGGTAGTGAGACCTAGAAGTCGTTGCTCCTGGGTAGTGCTTGTCCTGGGGAGTGATATGTACTCACTCCCCTTGTAGTGGCATTCCCAAACCTCCCCAAAACCTCCTTCCTCGGCCCTCTGCCATGGAGGAACTCAGCAAGCACTCTGTTTAAACATCCCAAATTAAATTTATTATAACTATCCAAGAGCGGAGTGACAGGGCTTCTGGTGGGGCTGTAAGCCTTGGCGACCACTGGGCAGCCACGGTGGCAACTTACCCCCAACCCCACGATTTGCCTCTGAGCCAATGCCTCCCGGGGGTTCTTCCAGCACAGGTCCAGCTTTGCAGAAGCGACAGACTGTGGCCTGAACAGGCTTTGTGTGTGGCTGATTGTGTGCCTTGACTGCCGGCAGCCGGCCCTGAGCATTACAGTGTTTTCCAGAAAGCTCCTTGGCTGCTTCAGTGCAATGAAGTTTTTATGGCTAACACTTCAGTATGGCAACAAGCTAACAAACAGAACAATTCTGTTAAAAGTGGAGGCAATTAACATTCATGGAAAGAAATGCATTGAAGTTGTCAGCTTTCAGGCGAAGAATATTACAGCAATGCCCTCTAGTGTTGCTTTCGTTAAAGTGTGAATGGATGCTCCCCGGGAAAGATCCCGCCGTGCAGAAGGCTGCATCCTTCCTTCTCTGCTTGCAAGAGTAAGCCCTTGACAGAGAACGCACAAGGCAGAGATCAAATTCATGGTACTTGACCTTTACCAAGCTGGATATTCTTTGCCTGAAAAAAATAGAAGTATGAGCTGATGTATGTGTTACTTATCTGTACTACATTTTCTTTAAAGTTGAGTGAATAATTTTATGAAACACTAATAATTTTCTAGTGCAAGATTACGTATATTTTTTCTTGAGCTCACAGCTTAAGTAATAACAAGGAGCTTTAAGCCTTAAGTCCATTTTAAATGGTCATGTGCTGCTGGGATTTGATTTAGCTTTATTACATTGCATGAATCAATATGTTCCTGTAATTCTGAAAATGCTCGAACTAAGTGTAGGCTTTTTTTATTTGTTAATACTTAATTAAGCAACAGCGCTGCAAGTAGAAGAGCAAGACCTGAAATTGAATTTTGGGTCATGATATCTGATGGAGTGGGTTATAAACTATATAAACTATAAATAACATCAGGTATTGCACAGTATACACACAGCAGATTTTATACAGCTGTACAGGTTCCATTTTCTCTGCGTGGTCATCTTTTGTTGGTTAACATTTCCACATCTCCATGTACTATAAAAGCATATCTAAAAATACGGACGAAGGCTTCATCCCCAAACTCTGATCACAGAACAGTTGTTATGCGACATTTACAAAGCCTGTTTAAGCCGTCTGTTTTCTGGGCTTTGACTTCATTTTCTAATTAAACATTGTGAAAATACAACAGTGAGAAATGAATAACAAAAGTGAAGAGGTGATGGATACAGCCCAAAATGCAGTTTAAGCTATTTACTTGTTATACATTAAGAGCATATTTCAACACCAGAAGCCTTTATGGAGGAATTAAGGTGGCAATGCAGGAATTCCATAGAAAGAAACCTGAGTATGCAAAAGGAAGTAGATCCAAACCCATCTATTTTGATTTCATGTTTTAGACTGTTTGCAGCTTATTATTTCATTTACAGTATGCATTTGATAACTATAGCATACTGAAGGGTATTAGTTCTAACAGCTCTTGATCAGTTTTGCAAGTAAATTGTTGATACTATGAACAGGCTCCTTGAAAGGTAAATATGTGTCCCTATAAGGAGGTAGTTATATGCCATATGTAAAGTTACCCACTAAGAAATACGTTGAATCACAAATATAAAATACAAAGATCACGACCTTTTCCAAGTCTAGCAATTTAAAAATACTTGTTTGACTATAAGGTAGTTATAATTTTGAAAGCAATCTTCTTCGTTCCATTGCCTTCTTTTTTCATATTTCTTTTATAGCCACTCTTGCTGACCTAACTGAAAATCTTAATATCTTCAATGTTGGTTTTTTTTTTTAAGATGCTCTCCTACTTAACTAACAAATGTAATGGGTTCTCGAGAATAGACAAGCTACAATATATGATGATCTCTAAAATCATGCTTTCAGTGTACAGTCTCCCCCTAAATATTGTCTTTGCTAGGCTTTTCTAACAGAAAAGCAAGGACAATTGTTTCCATCTGAATTCTATTTGATGTTTTTTCGTGGTGGAAGGACATGGAGGAGGAGAGGCATAAATTTCTATAGGAATAATTCCAGCCTTGGAATTATCAAAAAATAGTGATGAAAAACAAGACAGTGGTATAACACTGTGCTTCTGTAAAAGCACCAGCTGAAATTGGGGACAGGAAAAATGTATTATATTTGCTTTTTTGCAATTACAGTACTGAACCTTAATCTTGAAAGCAAATGAATTTATTTTGTAAGAGTAATTTTTTTTTCTTTTTTCCCCAGTGGAAGTGTATGCAAATAAAAGATTTAATGGACTCTCTATTTAAATATATGAATTAAAAGTGTGTGCAAAGTGCTGTTTGCACATCAATAATTGCCTTGTGCCCAACTGCCAGCCAGGCTAAACAGCTTAACAAACATTGAAAAGGGGCTTAGTTGCTTTCTTCACCTCTGCTCTTACTCCTTGACTACAGCATGTAGTTTTTGCTTTAAAATGTATTTTTGCTTCGGGGTAACTAATTGACACCAGCCAACCTGAGATGAAGTCACTGTAGGAAAACCCTGGGGGGTTTTGTCAAAGGGTAGAACATCATGAGGACTGGTTGATGTCTGTGCCCGTGGCTGACCTGGCCCAGATTACCTTACAGTGCAGCTGAAGAGCTTTTTCTTCAGTGTAGCTTTATATGGTTCATTTAATAGTTACGTTCCACAGTCAAATTATGCCTTTTCTGAGTGAGGAAAGAAACGTTTACAGAAACTTTTCTATAAGAGCTGATGACACCATTGCCATTGAAAGTGGAGCATTAATATGTGCCTCCTTTTGGTTAGGCCGTTGAACTGTAAGATTTTAAATTTCAGCAGAAGTAACTGATTTGCAGGACGATGGATGTGGGTGTTATTTATCCCTGAGGTTGACAGAAAGCACTTTTCCCCTCAGGTGTGCATACTGCAAATTTCAATTACAGATTTGTTTATTTACTTCTGTTGTGTTTCAAATCTGGTCACACAAATGAACCACAAAGCCAAATTACAAAGAAAACCGAGCCCATTATTCACCAGTTCCTTTTAAAAATGAAAATGAATAGTAAAGAAACAAGGGTACAGCTCATACAGCACTGAAAAATAGCAAGCAGTCGTTTCACTTTAATCCAAGATAGCTAGTTATCAGATTTTATAGAAAAACACACAAGAGAGTAAAAGGGGGAAAGAAAGATATGGAAAAAGCTCCCGAATAACCATCAGTTATGTGGTCAAACAGACTGGAATGCTTCAGGCTAGGAAAGAGGCACCTGAAAAAGGTCTGAAAGTTTCACTCATGAGAAAAGTGGGCATCAGCTACAACTTACAGGTGGTAGGTTCACAACGTGTGAAAGCAGAAGGATCTGCATATAGCACGTTCCTGAAACTCCTTGTGTTGGGACCTTTTGGGTACCAATAATTTCAGATCTTTCAAATCAAATTGATTCAGGGGAAGGTCATATTTGAAGGGCTATTAAACACAATGGGATCAATTCAGGTGTATTCACCTGTGTCTTTGTGTCTTTTGAAATACTTGAGGGTGTCCATGACATCTTGCACGGCTAGTACTGGGTCTGTGGCTTCTACAGAGGAAGCTGGAGGTCAAATATGCTATCGTTTGGGCACCTCATACAGCTTTCAGTGCTTGTGAGGTACTACCCAAATGGTCCTGTAGTGCTACCTCTGGCTGAGCCTGTGGTTGCTGGAGGTGAGGGAAGTGTCACTGATTTATTGTGCAGATCTCATTGTCTTTTGGCCATGGCCTCATTAGGCAGTAGGAAGGGTGACTCCAGTCTTCTGAGTAGACTTGTCATGTGGTGATAAACACACTGTCAATGACTTCCTGTAGCAGTACAGCATTGCTGGCTCTGGTGCATTGCATTGCTGGCTCTGGGTGCGGTGCAGAGCTGCTTTGGGCTGGTAAAACAGTGACACCTTGTGTCCAGGCAACACAGACAACCTCGTGGCAAAAGGAGAGCCATGTGCCCAGCTTTGAGTGGCTCTGATGAGATTTGGCAGGTCAGCTTAACTGACATGTTGTTCTTTGTAAAGTGATGTGACTGTTTTGCTGGCAAATAGATAGCAAGTAAAGAAGGACGATATAGCCTTAAAATGAAGCAAGTGCTGTTTTGTGACACGTACAGAAGAAAAGCTATTGAGTTTTGTGTCTGAGTAGTGAAATAAGGAATAACACAGAAGCCATAGATTTTTATTTCCCAAATATCTGTTGGGTTGTCAAGAGATATGAAATCTCTGAATTTTTTCTTTAGGATTAGCTAGTTTTGTTGATTTGGATCAGATTTTTCTATTTTTCATAACAATTTCAGTGTAGAAGAGCAGATCGATTTTTCTGCAACATATCAAACGGTCAAACAGAAGTCTTGAGTGCATTTTCTATTAGTGCAGACATTAGTATAGTTGAGCCATTTGGTCACTCCATCTTTCACTAAGTCACAGCATATTAGAACGTGAATTTGGAAGGGAGCACTGCATCCATCTAGACCAATCCCTTCTCGAGGAGGGACACCCAGAGCAGGGTGCCACGACCTTCAGAGGGAACTTTCTGTGTTTCTCAGTTTGTATCTATGTCTCTTGTCCTGACATTGGGCACTACTGAAATGAGCATGGCTCTATCCTCTTTGCAGTCTCCACTCAGCTATTTGTAGACATTGAGGAGTTTCCTCCTGATCCTCTTCTTTTCCATGCTTTCCTCATAAGAAAGATGTACCAGACTCAGCACTCCAATGGTGTCTTCATCAGGGCCGAGTGGAGAGGAAGTATGACCTCCCTCAGCCTGCTGGCAGTACTTTGCTGAACACAGCTAACAACACTGTTAGTCTCCCTAGCAGCAAGGGTGAATTGCTGGCTCTGTTCATCGCTGTGTTCCCCAGGAGCCCTCAGTCCGTTCCTGCGGAGCTGCTTTCCAGCTGGCTGCTCTCAGCACGTCGCTGGGTCTGGAGCTGTTCTGCCCCAGGTGCTGAACTCTGCTCTTCTTGTTGAACTCCATGGGAACCATGTTAGTCCATTTCTGTAGTCTGTCTCTGTAGTCTGTCTGAGGTCCATCTGGGTGACAGCATGGCCCTCCAATGTATCAACCCGCGTTTCCCAGTTTTGTGTCATCTGCAAACTTTCTGAGGGTTCACATAAGCCAAACCTGCTCTCTCAACACCACCCCTTCCCTATAATGAGTGGAGCTCACAGGCAGAGAATCAGGCCCTAATTTCCTTCTTAGTTCTTAATATATGGTGGTATTTGGCTTACACAAATATTCCCGAGGCTATTTTAGGGTTTTACTGTTTTCCTTGCTATTTATTCACCTGTTTTACCATTCAGCTGTAAGTGCAGAGGAGGGTTGATAGCTTGTAAATAATCACTCTGCATCAGTCTTAGCCATGCTGCCCTGAAAGAATACAATTTATGTGTGTATATCACCTAAAAGCAAACACAAACACCACTTTGTTTTGCATTGCTGTTACTTCCTTGTTGCAGACAGCTTGCTTTCTGTTTCTGGTGGCTGGACTGGAACTTGCTATCACAATGCAAACAAACACTTCTATCATTAATGGTTGGCTATAGCCAGTCTCACTTCTTCTGAGTCCCAAATCCTCTATTACTGCTGCTGTTTTTTGCATTTACTATGGCATTTAGGAAATGCTTTCTGAGAGCTGTACACACTGTGAACCATGTACACACTTTGAAAGTCAGAAGGTTTGACTCCCACAACATTTCCTGAAATAAAGCTCTGCATAGCTTGTAACCAGTGCACATTATTTTAATGCATTTAAACTAGATTGAAATTAACAAGTCCAGCTATATGGAAGTTTTGCTGACTCTCTGCTAAGTCTGTGTGATGTTTTGCAAAACAGTGCATATTTCATATCTAATATACAGTGACCCAGCTTTGCAGTCTGAGTCGTACTCAGTTTTGATGAACTTTCTTGTTAGTACCTTACATATTCTTTCACAACCAACTAGTTCCATAACTAGTACTGCCATGCTGCGAACATTTTTTATAAACTGCTATGCTATAAGCTTTTTTATTCTAAGTGGTTATGAAAAATATGGTCCTAAACAAACACTGAAGACAAAAAGTTCTTGAAAAGCTATAGTTTTCTGAAATTGAAAGTTCATCTTTAAACACGTGAATGAAGTGTGGCTTTTCTTCCTTATGTTTTTGGTAAATGTTAAGCAAGTTTATTAAAAAAATTGACCATGTTGTATACAGTCAAGCTGCACCATTTGTGCAAATAATGTAAGCTAATAAATATCGTGGTTCTTGGTTGTTTACCTGACAGAATTTGATTATTTATTTACAGAGCTAGAGGTTAGCTTTGCCCAGTTACTCTTTAGATAGGTGGCCAAGAGCTTTTTGCAGGATAATTTAGCTCAGTCAGCTACAGCTGCTAGACTGTGTAAGTGTGCATATATATGTGTAAATGTACATAAAGTATGCAAAGGCATCTATCACGGAATTCACCCCTAGTTCTCATCTATTTCTCTATGAGCTGTCTTCCTTCCAGCTATTATCTAGTCAATGAATGTAATATGCAATGTGGATTGCATGATATTTTCTTAAGCTTCAAATAAGGAAATTAGTTCTGAGTGGGATTTACCATTGTGGATCAGCAGATTTAGCCTAGAGTATGTGTAAATATATTTCTTAGTCCTTTTTTCTGAGGTATGTGCACTATATATGCTGGAAGATTTGTAAAGTACAGTTTGATTGCCATCTATAAATAGTGCTACCTTTTCTTATTTTATAGAGTGCCGTATTATGCCATGCTAGAAATGCTTGCTAGTTATTCTGTGAACAAAGGCACAAAGATGATGAGACCAGGTCATTGCAAGACAGTCTTGATGAAATCACACTAAAAGTGTACAAATCTCAATAACTTGTTAAACAAAAACTGTTAGGAATATTGTAAAAACCAAACAAAAACAACACAAGCAACAAACAAAGAAAAACAATGCCCCCAAATTCCCCGCTGAGCTAATCTAATGGGAATCGGGAAGTCCGAGCTCCTTTCAGTCATTTACTGAATGGACTCTCAGTCCTGCTGTTTGAGGAAGGCTCTCAGGAGAAGAGAGAACAACTGCTGCATCATTTGTAGGCTGCTGTGTTTGATTTCTGCACTGCCGTCTCCCTTCCCATGTTCGTATTGTGAGCAGCCGTCCCCACTCAACTGCACTCCAGCTGTGCTCTTCAAACACAGTTCCTTTCCATCAGAGCCCAAATTGCTTTGTATATCAAGGAGATGTGTTGGAAATGGGGAATTACTTTGCAGCAGCTGAGGTCTCCTGCCTAAATCCTAGAATTTGTAGAACACTCATTCATTTGCCTGTGGGACTCATTCTGAGAAACTGCCTTCCTTTTAGCACACTGCACAAAAACAACCTGCCAGAGCTCAAACCCCTTCCATAGCTGTAAAACTACTACAGTGTTGCTAGCTAGATGGAACAGTGCTCAGTTCCATCTTCTATCTGATGGAACACAGGCTCCATTCCCTCTGTCAACAGGCAATAGGTCTGACTTTCTTAGTTCTTTCTCTTGGAGGAAGTCCTTTTTTCTTTTTTCTTTTGCGAGAGTAATGAAACTTTAACGGGACAAGAGAAAAAAAATAAATGCCATAGCTTGTAGTTGAAGGTACTTGTGTGGGCAAGGGAAAGCCTTTGTTGACTCTTGAATGCTTACCTCTTTGTACCCAATTAGCTGTGCTCAGTAGAGGAAGAATTCATTTGCAGCTTTTCCATTCTGCATATTTATCTGCTAAAGTCCAAAAAAAAAATGTTTTGATGCACCTCTCATTGCTGACTGAGATTTCAGATTTCTTATGTATGCTCACGATGTTCTGTGATGAGACTGAGGGATTCTGCTTTTTTTAGAGATGGTTCCTTTTAAAAGGAAAGCCGTGAATGACTCCCTGAGTAAATGTCCTTTATATTCCCTATGCCCTTAAAGCAAAATTCTGTCTAGATTAGGCACTTTGCACTTTGAAAGTTTCTTTCCCCTTGGTTCACTGAGGCTCACTTTCCCAGCGCTTTGCAGCTGTCCTTCCATTCCTTCCAATTTGTGCCAGAGATGGAAAGAGAATGACTTGGCCAGAGTAGGTCTGCTCAGCCTCAACGCGTGAAATGTCTCCTAGGCTGCCCGTTGTCCTGCTGGTGAAAACACATTTGAAATACAACATGATCACAACTAGGACACTCAAGGAAAGGCTCAAGTGCAACTGTCTGAAATGCTTCATGATAGGAAAAAAAAAAGTTGTGTTTCTAAGAGAATGTTGTTGGAAAGGGAAATGAACTGAGTAAGGATCATCTTTTCCTTTGAAAATGGGCTAAGCATTATAAACAGTGCAAATTTTTCAGCAAATTCTACCATGTCTTTGTGAGTTCCAAAACTTGGCAAATATTATTTAAACTGTAATGTTATTTTTAGCTTTTATAAAAATAAGTTGCTTCAAACTTGATAACAAAATAGTCTAACTTATGCAATGTCATTTTAATGGGATACAGAATAAAGAATTATTTCCCTATTTTATTTCATAATGGAAATAAATTAAGAAACTAATTAAAGTGCAGCTAAATTGGCCACAGTTCAGGCATTTTTGAGGAACAAAAGCTTTCTTCACTCATTTAAAAAACTGACATAAAATATGGGAGGATATTTTAAGCAAAAGTTCTCTGAGGTAATGAATTGAATCCAATGAGTCTCTTAATTTGCTACTTAATTTTTGTTATATTTCAAAATCCGTATCCTGGTTCATGCAGACACGGCCTTTGCAATTTCATACTTTAAGAGAATATTGGGAAAAACTGGCTGATTGTAAATTGGAATTTGTACAATGAATCGTCAGTGAAATTTAGCTTTGTTCAGAGATCTGGAATAAGAATGATGTGTAAGCCGTATTAAGGCCTCTGTGAGAATCACATTGTTCAACTCTAAGATAATGCATAATTGATTTTATCTTGGAAATGTATACTATTGCTCTTCTTTGTACGAGATGAATGGGTCTGACAGACAAAATACTGCATTTAAAAGACAAAAGATAAATCATTGTCCTTTGATTTCCTTCCTGTCCTTATGATAAAATCTGAATTATTTCTCCGTATTTTCTTCTACTGGAACCTCAGTTACATTTCCTCATTTCCTCCCTTTGAATTCATGCCTGTTTAGTAGTTGAAGTTGTGTAGTACTTCACCTTGAGAAGTTGGAAATTGTGCATGATTTGCTGGAACTGCTCAGAGAGATATAAATGAAGCAATGGCAAGTTCTCAATCTCTTTGATTTGTAATCACGCTAATGACAATTTTGTTTAGAATAAAATGCCAAAATGGTAATAAATGAATGCAACAACTTATACTGCTATGGTATATATATTGCTATACCTGAGAAAACTGGTCATGGAAACTATAATTTACAAACTGTGGTGGAAGAATAAAGATGATTGAAATTGTTTGAAAGTGATTGAATTTCAGTAACCAATTTGCTAATAAGAGCACTTTTCAATTTTACATAGGGAACACAAAGATCTTTGGGTCATACCTGTTCATACTGGGAAAAAGCAAGAGTCAACTTGGGTCATCTCAAGATAGAGGCAACGCAGATGGTTGAAGGCAGTAGGCTGTGTAGTGCCACCAGAGTCATGGCTCGTGAGCTTTAGGTAGATAAAAGCCCAGAAAGGCAGACAGGCTGCTGGTGTCACTGTGAAGTGAAAGGGTGCTCTCTGAGGCAGTGATGGGTATGTGCACTCCTGCTGTTGATGATGGGTGCATAGGAACCAGAGCAATGAGACCATGACTCTTTGGGGTGTTCCCTGTTTCTCTGTTCCCAGCTCTGCCTCTTTCCCTTCAGTTACGGTTTCAGAAGAGGCCAAGCTCTCTCATTGTCTCAGCAAAACGCAGACAGTTCTCTGTGAGAGCTGTGAGCCTGCCTTGGATGATGGAAAGCTTCCAAGGTTTTCCAGGTTGGCAGTTCTTGCTAATTTGCTCCCGAGAGTTATGGAGGAAGTAGCTAAGGCAACTTTTGAACCAACAGTGTGAATCCTAGAGAGCTAAGAAAATTTCAGAGAGTTGGAAAAGTGCTAATGCAGTTCAAATCTTTAAAAAAGAATAGAAAATGGGATCTATAAATGCATCCTTTGCATGAATTCACATTCCTGTAAAATATTGGAATGGTTAGCTTGGAGCAATCAGCAGGAAGGTTAGGTTAAAAAATACAAATAATTCCAGTCAATAGGATTTGATGGACAGGGACCTTGTCAAATAAATCTCTTCTTTCTTTGGCAGGATTTTAGATTGGCCCATGGAAACATCAGAGTGGATATGGAAACAATTCCACTTCTCCAAAATATTTGGCTCAGTATTACAGGGTATTTTGATTAAAACCTGGAGATGTGTAAGAGGAATAAACTACTTTCTCATTTATAGTTTTAGCTGCGACTTTTCCTAGACAGAACTTGCAAAGACTGATTATTGACTGAAAGCTATTCTGCACGTTGGGCAATGGCCTGTGTGAAAACATAGTTGTCAGTGTTTGAGAAAGGCACATAGATGTTAGGAATGTTAGAAAATGGTGTTAATTCTTCTCTAAATAGTTTTTATTCATAAACTTATTTAAAGGAATTGAGAACAAGGAGTGGATGCTATTACCAGAGCAAAGGAAATGCTGTATTAGAAGGCAGTACCTCTGAGAGGTGGTGTGGTGAGTGTGGATAGCTTCTGGACATGAGCTCAAATAAATGGTCTATCTTCAGAACTAATGCTTACTTAAACATATAAAGTAAGGTGATCAGGAACAAAATGAAATAAATTTTGTCCCAAACTGGTAGGGCTGCCATCAGAGCACTGTGGTCTGCAGATGGTATATTATAGCAGGCATGGAGGTCCTCAAGAGATGTCCCAGCAGGACTCAGACTAAGTGCTTTGTGAGGACAGGGCCAGGAGCTCCAGCCACTCAGACTGAAGGGAATGGAGGGTCATCCGATGACTGAATGAATCCTCAAACAGCATAAAGGTGTCTGACGGGAACACGCTTTTCTGCTTTGCGTTCAAATGCACAAGAACCTCTGGCTGGAAATTGGCAGAGCTGTGGTTAGGGACTTGGGGATTTGCCCAGAACTCTTTATGTGCAGCTTGCAATGTGCATGTCAGCCTAGGTAAGCAGGAAGAAGCAGATGAGGTAGCTGAGACTAGCTGCTACACTGACTACTCCAGCCTCATAGCATAGGTGACTTCTACAGCAGAGTCTTCCTTTCAAATACACCTTTAGTTTCTAACCTTGCCTGTCCAAGAAATGTAACTTGCCTCACAAGTACAGTGTATGGCATTTCTCAGAGTGGCAGTGTAGCTACTATAGCTCTCAACACAGTTCAATTAGGAAACAGAAGTGAGCCTGGCTATCTGTGTTAGTAGAAAAATAAAAAGTCGAAGTGTAGTCCAAAGCCCATTGAACTCATTGCAAATTAATTGCTGTGTCAAAGTCCAGCAAAATATAAAATGGATTATGCTAGCCTGTTGAAAAACAAAACAAAAAAACAAACACTAATGAGATGTATACAATTATATGAATTTGAGATATAGTATATTTAAAAGTATGCTGTAAATCTCTGGTAACACTCTTTCAAATGCAAATATTCATGTAAGCTTTTTTGACAAAAATATTCTTGATAGTGAAGGCTTGCAATGAAATTAAAAAAATCCTATTTGCATACATATGTAGGTTAAACATATATATGAGCAAATGTATTTATAATTACAAATATTATAATAAAAAATCTTGCATACCTTTCATCATATAATATGAAAGAGGCAAAATACGAAACTGACTGGCAAGTGACTGTAGTATTTAAATTGGTGGGGAGAAGCAATTTGTTTTCAAAATTCAGGAGCTGTAAAAATTCAGCATGATGTGTGGAGTGATTTAAGAAAAATATAGTTAATCCAATTTTGATGAAATCATTTCACTTTATTTTGAGCAGCAAAGTACACTGCTGTGGATTCTGTGTAGTCAGCAGTCAGTGGAGGGAACAGACTTTTTGAGATGGCTCATCTCTCTGCTATAGAAACCCATCTGGATCACTCTCTTAGGGTGCCTGATTCTTTCTGTTGCCTACGGAGAGTATCCAGGGTGACAAACCAAGAATTAGCCACACTGCTTTCTGTCAGCTGAATAGAATATTAATTCTAACCAAGCAGTTATGAATCCCATCCAGTATTTCTACAGTAACTAAGCAGATGTGGTTGGTTGGTTTTTTACTACTCCCAGCCTTTTTGGCAGCTCTTTGCACCTGCCTGTGGCCTCTGTTTGTCTGGTGGGCTCTCAATCACACATGGTCTCCCACCTTATTCCCAAACCCAGCATGGCTAGATGAGGTTACCCGTCACACCTTGGCCTAAAGCTTTTGCACTGTGGCAGTGCTGTCAGTCTGCTCTTAGGTTTCCTTTCAGGCTACAGTCATTTAATTTTAACTGTAAAATGTGCACTACTATTACTGTGTGATGACTGTAATTTAAGAGGCTGCAGAGCATGCAGTCCCATGAGGCATGGGGAATACCTTCCACCAGGCGTTGTGGAAGCTGTGGTACAAGAATTCACATTCATGGGTAAAGCTGCGCCAATTATTTTTATTTTCATTTGATGTCCATGTTTTTTAGAAGAAAGAAATTGGTCAGGTAAAGCTACAATGAGCTTATTAATCATAAGAGCAGAGCACTTCCTGGAATAGAAGAGGTTTGGTTAGGTTCAGATTGTTGGTGGGAGTTCTCCTCTGCAGGATAACACTAGGGCTGGATGACAGAGCACTGGAACAGGTTGCCCAGAAAGATAGTAGAGTGTCCTATAGAGATATTCAGGACTTGTCTGGACACCTACTTGTGAGACCTATTGTAGAGTACCTGCTTTAGCAGGGTGACTGGGCTCGATGATCTCTTGAGATTCCTTCCAATCAATGATTCTGTGAGAGCTGGCAGCACCAAATTGGGCTGCGTCTTCTGCAGTGGTAGCATTCACTGCTGTCCTGATCTCTTATGCTCATGGAATTACAGAATATCCTGAGTTGGAATGAACCCATCAAGTCTAACTCCTGGCTCAACGCAGGATCACCACAAAATCAGTCCCTACATCTGAGAGTGTTGTCCAGACACTGCTTGAAATTCAGGAGCTTGGGACCATGACCACTGCCCTGGGGTGCCTGTCTCAGTGCCTAGACACCCTCTGGTGAAGAACCTTTTCCTAATCCCCAACCTAACCCTGCCCTGATGCAGCTCCTTGCTATTTCCTTGGGTCTGGATGCTCTCACTAGAGAGCAGAGCTCAGCACTACTTGAGGAATCTGTAGACCACAATGAAGCTTCCCCTCAGTCTCCTTTGCTCTGGGCTGAACAAACCATGAGACCTCAGCCACTCCTCATACACCTTACCCTTCTTTCTCGCTGTATCCTTCCTTTGCATGCTTTCTAATAGTTTTGCCTTTACTGATAATAACTTGATCTTCTAGAACTCCTCAAGCTCTGTCTAAACCCTTGGGTACCCTTACCTGCCCTTTGGCAGCATTCTAAGTCTCCTGGGATGCAAACATCAAGGCTGATGTCTCCTCTGGAGACCTGAGCCCTGTGGTGCAGTTCCTCTTGCTCTCCAGAACCATGCTTGAGACTTCTCTCTCAACAGCTAGTGCACAGTTTCTTCTTTTTCCTCCATGTCCATATTCTGGACTGCTATTGCATTCATTAGAGACAGTGAAAGTTTAAATTAGGGGCAAGCAAGCTCCTGGAAAAGTTATTGTTACTTTATTCTTTCATTCTTAGGCAAAATACAGGAAGGAAGAATATGCAAACCATCCTTCGTATATCAATATCTCCTTTCCTTAAAATAAAACAAATAGTGCAGTAAAATATATAAACAAGTCTACAAGCTTGCAAAACGTTCGTGAAATAAAACAGAGATGTATGAGTTCTCCTAGGCAGATCCCCAGACAGTCATATTTAGTGTCTGCCATTAGATCAGTACATTCACTTACAGGCACCTAGGGAAAAGTGAGCTGAGTGGGAACGGTGTTAAATAGCATCATGTAAACACATATTAAACAGTTCTAAATAGTAAAAGCAAGTAGAATATGCAGTTTGTGCAGTTCAAAGTCTTTTGCCAAGGCAGAATCATAAAGATTGATTTTGCTTTAATTTTTATATGTTTTTGTATCAATAGTATAAATAGTTTGTTTCAGTAAAATAAATGCATAGAAGTATTCTGGATGACAAAAGCACTCTTGAAAATACACAGGGCTGTTTCGTCAGTATGCTGGCAGCATATTGCAGGTTAAGTTGCTCTCTCCTCATGTTTACAGCAACTTTTGTCCACTTGTGTGTGCTCTGCTTTTTCTGCCTGACACATTGTTAGAGCTCTTAGTAATTGTCTCTTCTGTTTCCCTCAAACATATTCATTTAAATATTTTTTCCTTTGTATGCCTTCATGCCTTTCTAAACAAGTATTTATATTTCTGAGCAGACCTCCCACTTGCAGGTAATTACAAAATGTCAGCAGAGGTAGAAGGCTGTTACCAGAGGATGGCCTCCTTCAGCTGGAGTGCCACATTTGGTGTTCAGGCGTTTATTGAAAATAAATGTAAAAGCAAAATTCTTGGGCTGCGGCTCTGAGAAGCATTCTGTGAAAGTACTCAGTTTCAGTGACCATACTCCTTCTACACTAAAGGGTTAAAGTAGCTGACACCTCTGTTCCCTTCTATGTATGCTACTACAGCATTTTCAGAAAGCTGCATTGTGAGAGCAGTTAATGAATGAATTTTTGCATCTCGGTCACCACCAAACTGCTTGAAAATGTGAGCTGTTTTGCATCTGGAGTCAGAAATGGAATATCTTTCTGTATGGCTGGCAGCTGTGCAATACATCTCTCTGTCTTTCCCACTTAGTCTGTAATTTCACCTCACATTTTAGTACCTGCTTCAGTTACGCAGCACCTTAGGCCTTATGGTTGATGGCTGATGTGTGACAGCCCTCGTGGAAAGTCCTTACACAGAGCAATCATTCATCCTCCAGTTTCTTGTTTTGCTTGCTTTGATTTGTGTTTTTAAATGGTGTAGTGTTTGCTTTTTTTTTTTTTCCCCTCTTTCTAGGAGTATAGAAGCTTCCATACAAGATAGAACTAGAGATCCTGCTGCTGTAAATCCTGTCTATGTCTGGTTCTTCAGAAGCAAATAGAACTCCCATTTGGTAGACTTGTAATTAAATATGCTTTTAAAGGGGAGTTTTCTGAAACTAACAGTCTTATTTAATTTTAGATAAAGAGAGTATAAATTTTACATAAAGAAAAAATAGTTATAAACTTGTAGACCAATGCTGTTATAAAGTAGCTACAAAAATACTTTATCAAAAAAATGTGTAGTGCTTCTTCTCAAAATTCTTTTATTTTCTGCCTTCCAAAGTCAACAAACTTTTCAAGTACTGCCACATTCACTGTATTTCTTTCACTTCTGAAATTTGGGTGTTGTCCTTACTCCATGGTTGTTTTGAGGGATTCTGGCTGGCCATCATTCTGCCATGAGGAATGTTTTAGAAAAGATGCTGACACTAAGTTGATATGGAGCACGCGCTAAATACACCTCCTGCTGCTTAATACCAGGTAAGATAAAAGATTAGCAAGAATCCATCTGAGAACTGCTGCATGCTAACAAGCAATCTAATCAGAAAACCCATTGAGAAGCCAGGATTTCTTCCACCTGCCTTCAAATGACATTTACTCAGTTATTTTAATTATTTTTCTTTGTTTCATGCCATAGTGGTGCTTACAGCAAGAGCGGGGTTTGTCTCTTCTTGTTGTTCTCTTTTTACTGGTGACAGGTGACGAGGAGAAATGGCCTTAAGTTGCGCCAGGATAAGTTTAGATTGGATGTCAGGAAACACTTCTTTACAGAAAGGGTTGTTAAGCACTGGAATAGGCTCTCTAGGGAGGTGGTTGAGTCACCATCCCTGGATGTGTTTAAAAACCATTTGGATGTGGTGCTCAGGGCCATGATTTAGCAGAGGGTTGTTGGAGTTAGGGTAGTATGGTTAGGTTGTGGTTGGACTCCATGATCTTCAAGCTCTTTTTCATCCTGAGCAATTCTGTAATTCTGTAGTCATACTTTATGGGTTTCATGTGGCACAGAGGTTTAGCTTTTTGCAGCCAGCTGACCACTTGTCTCCTTACTGGTTTCATAGACTTGTAGAATCATAGAATGACCTGGGTTGAAAAGGACCATAAAGGTCATCTAGCCACAGGCACAGTTGATAATCATCAGACCGGGTTGCCCAGAGCCACATCCAGCCTGACTATGAATGCCTCCAGTGATGGGGCATCCACAACCTCCTTGGGCAACCTGTTCCAGTGCGTCACCACCCTCTGTGTGGAAAACTTCCTCCTAATTTCTAACCCAAACCTCCCCTGTCACAGTTTAAAACTATTCCCCCTTGTCCTATCACTATCCAACCTCATAAACAGTCTTACCCCCTCCTGTATATATGCTCCTTTCAATTACTGGCAGGCCGCAATGAGGTCTCCCCATAGCCTTCTTTTCTCCAAGCTAAACAAGCCCAGTTCCTTCCCTCACTGTTTCTTCATAGCAAAGGTGCTCCAGCCCTCTGATTGCCTTAGTGGTCCTCCACTTTATTTGTACCTCCTTCCCTCCTTCTCCCTGGCAGTATCACTTTAGCCTTTATTCAGTCAGTTTTTACTCTCGAATTTTGCTTACTGAACTCTGCACATCCTTCCCTGTTCCACATCAATGCATCACTTGAGTGCTATCCTCTTATTTGCTCTATTCCATATTCTTTCCTGTTCATACTCACTGCTGCAGCTGGTAGCATTATGTGATACAAATAAAATAACTGATTAACTGATTAGCTCTTTTCTTTCTTTGTGAAGCAGTTATATAAACTGATTCTATTTGTTGTCAATTTATGCATAAGCCTTTGCTGAGTAGTTGAGATACACATTTTCTAGTCTGTAGGTACTTCACAAACTGCTTACTTTGATTATTAGCTTTTCAGTGTGTGATTAGTCATCTAAATCACAGGGTATCAGTATTGCCAACTTTAAACATCACAAAATCATGAGTCAGTCTCAGAAAATCATGGGATTGCTTAAAAACGGTGTCTTTTTTTTTCCTTTTAAAAATAATTCTGCAGCTTTTGTTTTTTGTTTTGTTTACTTGGCTTCTGGGCCTTTGGATTTCATTTGCTTTATGATTACAAATTTTTCTGTGCAAGTGTGGATTAGAAAACTCATTAGTTAAGATGGTTATGCACTGTGCAATCCAGTTTGATGATGTGGTTTTTCAAGAAAAATATTGGGAAAGTAAAATCAGTCAGCAGTGCTATGCTATATTTCATTAACTTACTGAATGACTGAAAAATTCAGCACATAAGGGGGAAAAAGATTTTCCACATTTATTTAAATTCAAATACTGTAAAGCCTTCACATTAAAATGCCTTCAGTTTCATAAATGTAGACCCTGCAACTCTTGGAGAAAAGACAGATGAAGAGATGTGCTTGCATGAGGCTAACTAACTCATATGGGCAATAAATCAGGCCACAGAAAAATGTGTGCCACTCTTAAAGAGCTCACCATCCCACTTTTATATCAACGAGGCACGTAAGTGTGCAAATATAACCTTTGTAGTGATACGCTGCCATCCTTCAAGAGTGAATTCACTCAAGCATATTTCTGCTCTAATGTACCCAAGGACGTCTCCTGGATTAGACATGACTGACCTGTGAGCTGTGCATTACCTGCAAGGGCAGCTCATAGCACCTACTCCATATGTTTTTTGTTTGTTTGTTTGTTTGTTTCATGGTAGTGGGATTCATTGTCATACAAGAAATCCATCTTGTTCCTGTCCACTTTCGCTATCATCTGTAACCTTTCATTAAGTCCATCAGAATGAGCTGTTGGGATTGTGTGCCCACTTGGTCTGAAGGCACCAGACACTGGGTTTTTCATTTTCTGGTTCCAGACTGGTACCAGACAAAGGATTTCAGGATTTGTAGCCTCTGTATGCCTTCCTTGGATTCCCCACCATATCTTCAAACTGCTGATGCTGCTTCTGTTACCAGCACCTCAACTGGGCAATAGTGGAAGAGCAGAGAAGGCAAATTCCACCTTGTGCAAACCTTTCAAAAACATCTGTGAGGCACCTATCAGTTTTGAATTCTTTTAACCTTTTGGAATTGTTCATTACAAATCTTAACACTCTTTTCTAGAAGAAAGCACGTCTACACAAAGCCACCCTTGCAGCAAATAATCTAAATAAAAACGGTAGAAATTTGCATGAAAGCAAAGTAAATGTCACGATTAGCTTACGTTCCTCAAAGGTAATGTCAGGTGCAGCTCAGTTAAAGGCACAAAATGCAGGATGAAGGACTTAAATCCCGTAGAAGGCTGGCACTGAATCATTTGGCCTATACAGACAGCTCCTGATTCAAATTGCCTTAATTCTGAGGCAGTGTTTATTTTCAAACCAGTTTTCTAACTATCTGTGCGACACAATTTACATGCGTCCCATTCTTAGATCATTGAAAATAAACAGATAAAAAATCAGAATGCTTAATAGTCACCTTTCAGATATCTTGTATACCTTGTACTTGAAATATCTTTTACTTTGACACAACCTCAGAGATGAACTGAACCATGAGACAGGCCTTTTTCTTAACCCCACAGTTTTTTTTCTTCTTTTTTTAAAAGACAGGGATTTTATAGTAGGTCCATGAATATCCTATTGTCCTAAATATATAAGCATGTAGTACACTGCATCACAGTATAGCCAGCCAGGAAAGAAACTCAAAGCCGTATATCCTAGTAATGGACAAACCCTCATGATACCTGTATCAGAAAGTATTCCAATACAGTCTGGACAACTTAAGTCAGACTGTGATAGATAAAAGAAAACATGTCAGTATATTCTGAACCACTTGGCATACTTGTGTTGTAGGTATTTATTTTTTTGTCAAAACTGAAAATTCTGAATATTTGTTCCTGGCATGAATTGGAACCAATGGCATCTTCTGGAGACTTTGCATTTTCTCTCTCCTCTGTTCTCCAGGACCCTTTTTTCTCTCTACTCCATTAACTGTCCCTTAGAAGAGACATAGAATCATTGAATCCTCTGAGTTGAAAGGGACCTTTAAAGGCCATGTAGTCCAACCTCCCTGCAGTAACAGGGACACCACAGCTGGATCGGGTTGCTTAGAGCCCTGTCCAGCCTGGTCTTGACAGTCTCCAGGGATGGACCCCCACCACAGCTTTGGGCAACCTGTTCTAGTTCCTCTTCACCCTCACTGTAAAAGACTTTTTCCTTATATCTAGCCTAAATCTATCCTCTTTAAGCTTGAAACCATTTCCCCTTGTCTGTTACCACAGACCCTGCTAAAGAGTCTGTCCCCTTCTTTTCTTGTTGCTCCCGTTTAGATATTGAAAAGCTGCTATCATGTCTCCCCAGAGCCTTCTCCAGGCTGAACAGCCCCAGCTCTCTCAGCCTGTCCTTGAGCCATTTTTTTGGCTCTCCTCTGCACACATTCCAACAGGTCTATGTCTCTCCTGTACTGAGGAGTCCAAACCTGGGCACAACAGTATTCCAGCTGAGGCCTCACCAACACAGGGAGAGGGGCAGGATCACCTCCCTTGCCCTGCTGGCCATGCTTTTTTTGATGCAGCCCAGGATATGTTTGGCTTTCTCTCTGGCTCGTGTCTAGCTTGCCATCCACCAGTACCACCAGGTCATTTTTGGCAGAGCTGTGCTCAGTCATTTAATCCCCCAGACTGTATTGGTAGAGGAGGTTGCCTTGCCCTGCTGCAATGTCTTGCACTCGGATTTATTGAACCTCATGAGGTTCACCTGGGCCCACTGCTCAAGCCTTTCTAGGTCCCTCTGGATGGCATCCCATCCCTCGGGCATGTTGACTATACCCCACAACTTGCTGTCATTCACAAACTTGCTAAAAGTGCACTCAATCTCACTGTCGATATCACTGATGAAAATACTAATGAGTATTGGTCCCAGCACTGACCCCTGGTGGATACCATCACTGACCTCCATTCACACATGGAGCTGTTGACGACTACTCTCTGAATTTGATCCTACAGCCAGTTCTTCTTCCCTCAAACAGTCTACCCATCAAATCCATATCTTTCTAATTTGAAGAGAAAGATGTTTTGAGGTACTGTACAAAAGCCTTCCTGAAGTGCAGATAGATGACATCAGTGGCTCTTCCCTTGTCCATTGATGGCAGTAACACAATCACAGAAGGCCACTAGATTGGACAAGCAGGATTTGCCCTTGGTGATTCTCTTTTATCACCTCCCTGTCTTTCATGTGCCTTAGCATAGCTTACAGGAGGATCTGCTCCATGATCTTTCCCATCACAGAGGTGAACTGTCCTCTGGTTGTTGGTAGTTCCCAGGGTCATTCTTTTCACCTTCTCAGAAATGGATGTGATGTTGCCTTTTTTCCAGTCACCAGGGACTTCACCTAACTGCCATGACTTTTCAAATATCACTGAAATTGGTTTGGTGACTACATCAGCCAATTCCCTCAGGACTCAGGGATGCATTTCATCAGGACTCATAAAGTTGTGGATGTTCAGTTTCCTCAAGTGATCACAAACCTGATCTTGTCAAACTGGGAAGTATACAAACCGGGAGAAGAACGCCTTGAGAATGGCCCTCCTGAGAAGGACTGCGGGATTCTGAGTGATGAAAAACTTAACATAAGCCAGTAGTGTGTGCTTGCAGCTCGGAAGGCCAATGGTATCCTGGGTTCTATCAGCTGGCCAGTAGAATGAGGGAGGTGATTGTCCTGCTCTATTCTGATCTCATGTGTTCCCACCTGGAGTAGTGTGTCCAAGTTTGGGGCACCCAACAGAGAAAAGGTGTGGAGCTTTTGGAGAGGCTTCAGAGGAGGGCTTTGAAGATGATCCATGGGCTGGAGCACCTCTCCTCTGAGGATAGGCTGAAGTAACTGGGCTTGTTCAACCTGGAAAAGAGAAGGCTGCAGAGAGACCTCATTGCTGCCTTCCAGTACTTAAAGGGAGTTTATAAACACAAGAGAAATCAACTTTTTACACAGATAAATGTGGGAATACAAGAAAAGCTATTCAGAGCAGCAGCTGTCGAGCAGCATAAGCAGTGTGAGAACCAAGGACAGGAGAAGAGAAAAAGTGAAGGGAATGGCTCATGGCTCTGACTGGACAAGCATCCACATGCACAGTTAAGGAGTGTTTGTAGAATACTATGTTGACATGTAAAGGTGGATGGGAAAGTTGTAAGGGCAGATGGGAAAGCTATAAAAAAGGAAACTTGTGAATGTATGTAAGTGATGTGAGGACTTGTAATAAATTATTTGGATCATTCACATTTGAGTCCATGCATCAAACGCTGCAGGTAAATAGTGAGAGGACAAGGGGGGATGGTTTTAAGCTAAAGATAGAGAGATTTAGATTGGATGTCAGGGGGAGTTTTTTACTGAGGGAGTGGTGAGGTGTTGGAACAGGTTGCCCAGAGAGACTGTGGATGCTCTGTCCCTGGAGGTGTTTAAGGCCAGGCTGCATAGGTCCCTGAGCAAATCAGATCTAGTACTCAATCTAGTGGCTGGCAACCCTGCCTGTGGTAGGGTGGTTTGAACTTGATGATCCCTGAGGTCCCTTCCAACCCAAGCCATTCTATGATTTTATGATTCACTTACACTGGGAGGGATATTGCTTCTCCAATCTCGTCCTTGCAAACCAGTCTTTTGAGAGCTGTGTGATGAGCAGTTATCAGAGAAGATTGAGGCAAAAAAATTTTTGACTACTTCAGCCTTATTATTATCTGTTGTTATCAGTTTGTGTCGCTCACTAGGTGGAGTAGACCCTCCTGGACTTTCCTTTTCTGATTAAGGTACCTCTAGGAGCCTTTCTTGTTCTTCTTGGCACACCTTGCTAAGTTTAATTCAAGTTTGGCCTTGGCTTTCCTGACCCCATCCCTACACAGCCTAGCAGCTTCCCTATACTCCCAGGTTACCAGTCCCTGTTTCCACTACCTGTGCATTTTCTTCTTGCTCTTCGATTTGACCAGCAGGTCCCATTTCAGCCGTGCTGGTCTCCTGCCTTTCTTCATACATCTAGGGATGGAGAGCTCTTGTGCCCTGAGGAAAACTTCCTTAAAGATCTGCCAGCTCTGCTTGCCCATGAGGACAGTTTCCCAGGGTGTTTTGTTGACTAAACTCCCTGAAGAGCTGGAAGTTAGCTTTCCTAAAGTTTACCTTCCTAATTTTACTCTTTGACTGTCTCATGTAACTTGAGAACATGAACTCCACTATTGCATGGTCATTACAGCCCAGGCAGTCTCCAAACCTGATGTCACCAATCAGTTCATTTGCATTGGTGAGCAACAGCTCCAGTACTGCTTCCCCTATGGTGGGGCCATCTTATTACCTGACTCAAGAAGCTATCCTCAATGCATTCCAGGGGCCTCCTGGATTGCCTACAGCTCGCTGTTCTACTTTTCCATCAACCAGCCCAGTGGAGAGATCCATGCTACAATTGCACCAACCTCTGATGCACTCCTGATAACTGCTAGAGGGCAGTGCTTTCTGGCACAGCTTCCCTACTTGTTGCCTAATGTGTAAATCATGGGATTCCCCATGCTGCAACTTGCACCATGCTAGTGCATTACAGGGAAAAGGGGCTATCACTGTACTCCCCCAAAGCTACACCCAGAGCAGCAGTTATATCCCCAGCATTGATGGAGCTCCGTATGCTGCCTGCCTGGAAGCATCTGAGCTCCAAGTGAGCAGTACGCCCTATAGATACCTGTGAGGTTGTTTCTCTCCCCATCCGCCTTGTCAGCTTTGTTTTCTACTCTGCCTCACAATCTTTATCCCTGTTACTCTGCACAGACCAAATAGATTGTCCAGGCACCATGCTGCTGGTTGCAAATGCTCTTACAGCCTCCTATCCACACCATTCATTTCTTCTCAGTGTTTTATTTCAGCAGCATTTCCACATGACTCTCCTGAGTAGTTCATTTAGTAGAGCTCAGGTTTATTTTGTAGTGTTCAAGCACCAGCCACTACCACAAAGGAGCCAAAGTACCTGTTTCTAGCTCTTCTGGCAAGGCTAAACACACAGAGATTTATAAAAGCATAAGGTCAGTGTGATGCAATTGTGAGTTTTGTTCTGTGGGTTCATATAATTTCCTCTTGAAATCAGTGTGCAGTGTGCTTCAGTAGGGACTGCAGGAAATGCTAAAAGTTATAAATATAGCCAGAAGAGCTTCTTTGGGCACATCTGAGCGGAGCGATTTTGGAGTATTTCCCAGCCTCTTTAACTGAGTACTCAGGCCAGACCATCACTGCTTGTTGGAGAGAAAGCCAAACACATAAGTAGAGAGTGAGCCATCGTGAGTTCCTCTGTGCCTTCCCATCTGGACCATGGCATCAGGATTTCTATAATGGCTCTGGAGCATTTCTGAGAAGGAAAAAAAAAAAAAAAAAAGAATAGTAAAGGATAAGTCTGCTAAATTATTTTCTCTAGAAAATATGCATTAACAGTTCAGCTGCCAGTGGTGCTTTGGACATGAACTACAGAGGACTGTTAAAGATGCTTTAAAGAACTTTTTCATTTCTTCTCCCAGGCAGTTATCTGACTAATAAAAGAGGAACATTTTAAAAGTCAATCTATGTATCTCTGATTTTAATGATGTGTTACTGCTGTCCTTTACATGGAATGTTGTAGAGAAATGGGCACCAATTACATTATGTTTTTGTAACTATTGTCTTAGGTTTTTGGAAAACAAAAAAGCCTCAGGAAAGAACAGAGATGTAGCAATACAAGATCAGACTGAGAATGGAGAGATATAACACTTTTGTTTCATATTTCAAGGCTTGTTTCAAGGCATGAGGGAGCCGTGTAAATCACTGGACATGTGGAAGATGGCACATTAGTGTAAGGTCATAACGATCATCTATAATGACAGAATGAAAGAACAAGCATATTCATTTTAATATTATAATACTTATGCTTAGAGAACAAGATTTCTTGAGGCCAAAGCACAGGAAGCAGAATGTTATTCCATTGCCAGAATTTTGTAAGATATTGTGAATTTATCTGCAAATGTGTCCATATGCTACAACATCTAACATTAAATTCAAGAGCAATCTGCCTAAAGAAAAATGATCGTTGTGTGCAGTATGAGAACAAGACCTGCTTTGGAGCAGCTGACTAATGACAAATGTTAGATAAGTACAGTCAGGGAAATGCAGTTAAGACTCTTGGATCCAGATCTGAAAAGATCTTAAGTCAGGTGCCTGTCTCCAGGAGCTGAATTCACAGGGTGTATCTAAGCCCTAGATTATTACAGAGTAGCTTCCTTTCCTGGCAGCTGAGGAAGTCTTATTTTCAGCCCTCGGTGGTTTAAACCTAAGTCATAACATGTCATGTAACTGCTGTGGGTCATTTTAGAGAAGAAAAGTTCCACGCTGCTTTCCTTTTGAAATGTAGCTGCTCTCCAGGAGGAGATAAGGAAGCTGCAGCTCTCCTCCGGCAATCGATGGCGTGTGGTTCTGATCCCTGCGTCCTGGGCTCTGGTGTGTTTGTATTTGGATAGTCACTGAATGACGTCCAGAAGCCATCCAGGGAAATTTCCCTGCCTCACACGTTCTCTCTGAAGAAAAATGCAGTCAACTGTTCAGCACAGCCATGCCTTGTTCTTTACCTGCATTTTCCTTTATGATTATTTTACCTATATGGATACCTTCTGGAAGCAACAGTCTTTCACAGAACTGGGAGATGCATAACAGAAATTTAGTCAGAAATAGCAGATTTGACATATATAAATGTTTTCAGTGATAGGGCAGTTTTATAACCTCACATTTCATAAACTGGCAGTCTTAGAAGAGATACCTACATATTTTTTGAGCTCCTTTTATGCTTAGTGAGCATAGGATAGTTTTTCACAAAAAGGAATCATGCATATGTAGCATTTCACTGGCTTGAAAAAAAAAGTCCAGCTACATTTAAGAAAAAAAAAAGGCAAAAGCAACAGCCTTGGTGTTGGGTAAAGAGAATTCAATGGAAACGAGATTTTTAGTTTCTTAACGATTTTGTGGTTTTAAAAATATGTTGTTATCATCTGTATCAGCAGTGAGAAATGAGCTTTTCTCTCATCGCAGTGCAGCTGGAGGTGTGAGAGCCCCAGTGTGGGTTTCTCCAGCAGGGCTGCATACAGCCAGTCCCAGTTTCAGCTGAAAACTCTTCCATCTCCAATTCTTGCAAAGTAGCTATTTTCCTTTTCTGTTAAGTTTTGACTTTTTCAGTTTAAGCTCTTCCAAGGTAAGATTTCTGTGGAAAGAAGAAAGGTTGCGACCCACCTCAGCTAAGCGGGGCAGGCGGGGGCCCTGAGCTGCCTCCAGGTGCTTGTCGCCTTCCTTCCTCCCTCCAAGGTCACTGCCCCTCAGATCTAGGGCTGATCATACCGTCCTAAGAACATGGTTTTACTTTTAAACACCTAACAAGAGGATTCGCTGTGGAAATCAGCACTTGGGGTGAGGTCAGAGAGTAAACATGGAGCTTATCTCTCTCAAGCTGCTGCCCTGCTGACACCAAACGCGGTGGTTCTGCTCCACCTCCCCTCTCCTCAGCTCTGTGTGTTCCTGCCCTCTCCCTGAAGCTGATCGAGCTCACTAAGAGAGCAGAAATTAGCTTATTTGTCTATTCATTAAATTCTGGATCTGTTTTCTGCCATTTCAGAGAAGCGAGTGGGCTCGGCCCAGGGCTGATAAGCAGCCAAAGGAATGTAAGAGAAGGTGCCTGGGCAGTGGATGGGAAGAGCAGGACAGTATTGGCATTATTGGCTCCTCTCATCCTTTGTAATCACCTTCAAGTACTCTGGGCAGCAAATAGGGACAGCTCAGCAATACTGACTGATAGCCTGATGGCTGAGCTGCCTCCCGTGTGGATGTAGATCTGTGACAAGGATGGTAACAGGGGCACAAAGTTCAGCAGCTCTCCTGAGGCAGGCCATCCCCAGTTGTCCATGTGAGCTCGTCTTCTGTTTTCTTTTATCCCGTATAGCTAACTCTCAGGGATGAACAGGTTTTTTATGGACTTTCCAAAAACAGCAGTCACGATAAAGCCAGCATTGTAATCATGCATCCCAGATGCTACTTTGGATGAAACCAGATATAGAAAGATAATTTTGGAGAAAGAAAACGAGCAGGTGACAATAGTGAAGTTGTAATGCAATTGATAGACTTAATTATAGTATTTGCTGCTGTGAAGTCTATAATACTGTATAATAAGTAAAAATGTAGGAAGACTAACAAATTACTGTTTTGTCTATTTACTCTGCTATTTTTAGGATTTATTGAATAACATACCTAGGATACCATGTAGGATGTGAAGGTGTGCATGGAAATATATAAGCTAATTGCATATTTGGTTAAAGCAAAAATTAATAATGCTTTTCTGAAGAAAAATAGTACCAAAAATTCTGACAGTTTACAATTTGCATTGACATTTCCTGGGTTCTTGTTTTCCTGATCATCTCTCCTGAGAATAAAACACTCTTATTTTGTGCTAGTATCCTTTACTGTAGTATATCAGAATTTTTCTGTGTAAACTCGAAGAACAAAAGGTTATTATTCCTAGCTTTTAGTGTAACAAACGCCATTAGTGATGTATTGATACTGTGAAAGACTACTGGGTTAATTTGAACCACAGCCAGATTCATTTTTATGGTTATATAACACTTGAGTAATGATTGTTTTGCATCACTTGATGGAGCTGAGTTTGACCACTGAGCTATTTGAATCTTATGGGATTTGCTTCTTTACACTTCTGCCAGGTAAAGAAGCAGTGAGTAAAGCAGTAAGTCCCAAATCCCAGGAATAGTTCTGCACACTTTCTCTTTCTGCATTTCCTATGTTGCTGTACCTCTTTTGAGAGTAGGGCTTATTTCATTTCTATTAGTGGGTATCAAAAAAACCGAAAAACAAAAAACCAACAGTAAATACAGCCAGCATTAGTTTCAAAATGATAAACAGGCCACTTCCAAAACATAACAAAACAATAACCAAACAAAAATAAACAGAGAACCACAAATGCGTTCAGAGAAAATGCAATTGCTTTCATTTTACTAACGTTTTATGGAATAAAAACTTCAAGCTTATAAGCATAGGAATGTAAGCTATGTGTTCCCGTTTTCCTAATACGTATGGTAATGCCTATCCTTTTGTTCCAAGCCCACCTGCTCCAGTATGACTGAATCAGCAGACGTGTTTTTGTGGGTACAGTTCCGTTCTCATGAGACTGCCTCCAGTGAATGTTATCACCATCCTCTTCTCAAAGCAGTGAGTGAAGGGTGCATTTTACTCTTAGACACTAAAGCAGAAAAATACTGACCTTCAGAACTAACATTTCTGGGCGAGGTTCTCTATAAAGAAAAGTTAATCATCTGCTGTATAATATATATGATGTGTATATGTTGTATAGACATAGGGCACTAATTGAAGATGAGCTGTATATTCATCAGGCCATCAGCTGTATGTTGTCAAAGCAATCCCAGATATGAGCACAGACTGGCAGAATTACTCACTGAGAGCAGCCCTGTGGAGAAGGACTTCAGTATCTTGATGGACAAAAAGGTGGACATGGGCCAGTAGTGTGCTTTTGCAGCCTGCAAGACCAACAGTGTCCTGCTCTGCATCAAAAGATAAGTTGCCAGCAGGGTAAAGGAGGGGACTGTCCCCATTGTGAGGCCACATCTGAAGTACTGCATACAGGCCTGGGGCCACCAGTACAGGAAGGATGTGAAGTTGTTGGAGTGGATCCAGAGAAGGGCCACTAAGATGATCAGAGGGTTGGAGCACCTCTCCTATAAAGATAGGTTGGGAGAGTTGGGTTGGTTTAGCTTGGAGAACTGCAGGCTCACTGCAGTTTTCCAGTACATGAAGGCAATTTACAAGCAGGAGAGGGGACAGATTTTTATATGGTCTGATAGTGAGAGGACAAGGGAAAAAGGCTTTAAACTAAAAGAGGGGAGATTTAGGTTTGATATTGGGAAGCCTTTTTCTATACAGGGTGTTTAGGCATTGGAACAAGTTGACCAGAAGAGCTATGAATGCCCCATCCCTGGCGGGGCTCAAGACCAGGTTGGATTGCCCTGGGCAGCCTGATCTGCTGGGTGGCAGCTCTGCCTGTGGCAGAGGAGTTGGAACGAAATGGTCTTTTAGGTCTGTTCCAACCTAAGCCATTCTATGTTACAAATCTATGATTCTCCTAATTTGCTTCTGCAAAGAAACTGGATCATAGCTATATTAACTAAGAAACTGTAACAAATTGGGACAATTGTTTCCTTTTGTCATTATATTCTTGTGTGTTAAATGTTTCAGTTAAATACTCATCCATGTTAGTTTTAAAGGTATAACTCAAATGCGTATGTGGTGAGTGTTACTAGATTCACTACTTTAACTATTTATTAATTTGTTAATAGATTTGCTAGTAATAACATCTATGCTGTGACTCAACAAAATGCTAAAGCACATACTTATATGATATGCGCGTGATTAAATGTGGAGAGGTTGCTGAATTGTGTCTCTACGCAGTGATTCGTGAGTGTGTATTAATCACTAAAAAATGATCAACTGCAGTGAGTGTCCATGTTCCCACAGGACATCACTGCACTGAGTCAAAGAGCAAACACACACTCCTCCCGTTACACGTCAATTTTTGTGAGTCTTATTCTGTGTTGACACTGTTGTGCAAATACTTTAAAGGAAGGCTTATTACTTTATCTCCCCTCTGATGCCAGTTGTTAAACCTGTAACTGCAGCCTTTTGATTTTTGTACTTCCAAGGGTCAGATTTCCTGCAAAGGATGCCAAGTGTTTGTTTCTCAGTACAAATTGTTCTTAATCTGTGTTACACAGGATGAAAAGATACATATGAATGAAAATTCCAGCACTGTCAAGTGGACCAACATTCATGCAATTTTCTTTTGAATACATCGCATCTGTGAACTTCAATGAGTGGAAGTAGGCATTTTTTTCTTTTGTTTTGTTTAGGTGGATAGGAAGGAGCTTTGCAAACATTTTTCATTAGTAACTCAGTACACGGAAAAAAAAATACATTTCCTCATATGATTTTGCTGCTTCTGCTTTCATTTCATTTCATTACAACCTTGGAATATAGCAAGGATTTTTTAATGCTAGTTGTGCATTTAGAAGCCACACAAATACTTCAGTTGCACACTACAGTTTACTGAAATGTCTTTCAGAATTACTTGCACAAATAATCAGACCATTTATACTTAGAAACATTGGCTGGTATTGATACAGTATTTGGGATAATAGAGTAAACAGTAAGAGAAGTGAATGGCAGAGCTCCTTTTCATTTTTGTCAGGACAGTTGTTGGAACAGGCTTCAGCAACTTCATTGCTAATTCCAGATTCTGATTTGAAGAAGCAGAATTCAGTTCTTGAAAAAAATTGCTGGTGTTTACCAGGGATGAGGTGATGTCAGTGCTAAAGTGTCTGAAGGCTGGATGACCCATGAGAATAATTAAAATGCTAAAACAGGAGCATATGCCAGTGGAGATGGCTCGCCTTGTAATCAGTTGCTCATTCTTTAATGTTTTTAGTAGACCAGGCTTGTCAAGCAGACTGATTATATAGTTCAGCAGTGCTTGTCTTAACCTTTTGTTCTTGAGAGGTGACATTTCCTTGAAAGCAATATGAAAGGAAGAATTAAAAATAAACAGGCTGAAAACAACCTATTTTCCATTGGATAGCCAAGTCAGCAGAAAAAATAACTCCTTTAAAACTACATTTATTTTAGCTTACACTTAATAAAGCATACATGTAAAAGCTTCTTCCACTTATCTACCGAAAAAGTGTTGCCTTATCATTCCACCAGTTCTTCTCCTTATTTCTCATGGAAAACAAGGCTCTTGAAGCATCAAAAAATAGCATTTTTTTCAGTTGTTTAGCTGTCAAAACTTAGTAACTCTGTGCTGTGCCAGTACCCATTGCAAGCCTTATAAAACCCACAAAACATACAGAGTTGAAGGAATGAGTAGTGACTTATTTTTATGGAAGTACTTGGCATGCTCTTCTGGTACATAGCTGAGAGGGGTCCAAATCCTGCCCTGCTCAATTCAGTCAGGTGTCCTTGTACCTGGGACAGTGCTGTCTGCCACTCCAGTACTGGATCACTGAGGACATTTCACTGGGATCTGTGAAAGTAATTCTGCACTGCACAAAACACTTAATTGACTCATAGCAAAGAGGCAGGAAATCGCTTTTTTTAGCAAGTCCTCTGACTGCTAAATTGCAGAGCTCATTGTGATCTGAGTAGCATTTTGTTAATTGTGCAAAATGGGGAAAATGTTCATCCCAGAAGCAGAATCTGTGAAGAAATAACTCACCGTGACAGCCTTTGAAAAAGTAGGGGCCTAGCATCTCTGTGTGGCAGCTGTCTGACTTGCAGCTCTGTCTCTCAGACTGTAAGTATGTTGAGCCTTCATTTCTGTTCCTCCAAGTGAGGAAGGTTGAGACTGTCCCTAAGATCAAGTTAGACCTTGGATGACTTGCCAGCTCTGTGGACACTCTTGGGGATTCGTAGGTTCCGTCAGCGCATTGCGGTGCTGGAGGAGCATTGCCTGCTGAGGACCAAGTATCATTAGGATCAGTTGAGACCATCGTTTGGGTTTTTGATCTCTCTTTTTACCTTTATTAACATGAAAAATACCCTTTCTGTGCAGACATCTTTTTGTCATCTAGCGGTACATAAACATTCAACTGATAAAAGAACAGAGCAGCCATAAAACTATGGAAGAGATAATTTTAACAGCAAGGTAACATCAGTTTGCAGATTAAAACTGTCCTGCTGCTCTTCCATTTCCAAACTGGGCTGCAGATATTATGCATTCTTTCCTCAAAAATCCATGCCAGTAGCAAATCTGTTCAAGTAGAACTGAAAAAATGATAATCTGCTAACTGAGACCTATCCCTGCTTTTTCCACCTTCAGCAACATCTTCCCAAATGACTGAAGCTTGCAGCAACCTGTCATATTATTCATATTCAATGAAACACTGGCAATAAAGATAAATTTTGATCTTAAGATGAAACTATTATTTCCATAAGAATGCCTGCTTGTTAGGAAGGAGATGTGGGCAGTCACTTGGTGCACAGAAATCTATACTCCCTGCTATCAAATACTGCTAAGCGCACAAATGACGCTCAGGCATCCTTCTCTGTTAACTGTCTTTGCATGAAAGACTCACGTAACACAAATCTAGGAAATAAATATTCCTAAAAATAACCCTTCCTTCTCTCTTTTTTTCTACCATCACTTGCAGTTGTCTATCAGGAGTGAACTGTCCCACTTCTGTGTCTGCCTGAATTCTGTAGTGTGCTGCTACCTCAGTTAGTGTGTTGGGCTAAGACATGATGAAACTGACTTAACTTGGAAAAAACAAGCTTTCTCTGCAGTTTTTAGGCCATCTTTCATTTGGCCAGAGAAAACAAGTAGAAATTGCAGAAACCCGATTCATCTTGGCAGTTGTCCAACTGAAAGTGGAGAGTGCTCCAGGCTGACAAAAGCATAAAAGATACCTTTCAGATATGATGTCAGATAATTTCAGTAGGTATATTCTGGTCCTAATACAGTGGGGGCTTCGGTTTCCCATTGCATATGTATAGGTGACTTCTTAGCTGTAAATAAATTTGAAATTAGATAAAGCAAACATCTTCTAAAAGCAACTCTAGGTCACAGTTAAATGAGTAATACATTATAAAGTACTAGGGAACTTCCTTGCTAGTTCATGATCTGCCACAACTGATACACGGGGTATTTATTTCACGTTGAGAATGGTCTTTGATATGAGAATCATAAATGCAAATAAACACTTAGAATGTGTTTTTTTTTTTTTTTTTTTAAAAAAAAAAGGAGATTTCTGTTGGCAGTTCCTGGTACAAAACCATAAACTTTCCTTTTTAATGAAGTTATTTTTCTTCTAGCAAAGATGCTGGGAAGGATGTGTCTAATGGATGGGCTTCTCCAGTGCAAATACCGGTATCAAAACTTTCAGGATCCCTGTGCTTCATACGTGAACCTTAAATACAGTTCAAAAGCAGCAAAGAGAAATAACACACAGGATTCACTGGCATTTGTCTTGTATAGATTATTATGTATATAATACATACTAGTATATTGTAGCAGTTAATTAAATAGTTTATGTGGGAAGCCACGGTATAAAAGTATTTCTCAACACTGTCCCAGACAAAAAACTGAGGGACCAAGTTATGGCTGGCTTCACAATGTGCGGGTGAGGTGAAAACCAGGAGAGCATCTCATCTTTCCTCTCACAAAAGCTGAGGGGACCAAGACATGGCTGGCTTTGTTCAGGAGCATGTGGGCAAGATGCAAGTGTGGAGAGCATCCCACCTCTCTTCTGACAAAGCTTTTCAGGGCTTCACTACTGCCCAGCCAGACACCGTGAGCCCCATCCACATTGGTTCCACCAGGTCTAGCCCTCTTCTCAATTGCCAGTCACTTCTATATTCACTGTTTTCAGGGTGTCCTTGAGGCAGGAAGGTTTTTTCCCTCTCTACTTCTGTACCAGACCGTTGCGACATGGCAGCGTCTTGCCAGATGGGGATTCTGCTCCAAGTCTTGTGAACAGAGCAGGTTGGTGTTTAGGATCCAAGGTGACCTGTGATGAGGGCTATGACTTCTGCTCAGGAGAAATACTGGGGAAACAAGAAATCTCTGTGGCAGGGACTCCAACACCTGTCTCTATAGCACATGTGCATGCTGTGTGCATGCTGACAGCCCATCAGCGGAATTCAATAGGAGGAGTGCGGGCAGGTAGCCAGGGCCTCTCTGTAAAGTGTTTAAAATTCTCCAGGCAGGCATCATTTTTTATGTAGCCTTGTTCTGTGCTCACTTTTATCAGCACGAGTTATGCTGCCATTTCAGTCTGGGGAGCCTCATGACACCACCACAACAAGAATAATGCCAGGACAGGCTTTTCCCCCAGAGCACCACTTCTTCACACACTGTCTTACTGCTTATCTGTGCCCCTGTACCACAGCCTCTTAACTAGGAGTTCACACAGTCTAGGCATTGCAAAGTACTTACATACTTTGTTTCCAAATAGATTAAAATGGGGAAAATGGTGAATATTATCATTTTCTCATTTTGGAGAATGAAAATGTGACTATTTTCCTGGTCAAATAAATATATATTGAAAGTACTGGAATATTTTATTTGCTCAAAAAACAGCTGAACGCTTAAAGATGAATAAATCATAATAACTCAGTCAAGATTTCTTTTGATATGTGGCTTCTTGTGTCAAATCACTCTCCACAGCTTACTCTTAAATAAATTAAGCAATTGCAGCCATGAGTGACTACTTTGTAACTTCTGAGAGAGTAACTGCCTTTTGCTGATTCCTAGAGCTGCTATGCTTCTAGAAAGCTTTTGGGTTTTGCTTTTTGCATGTAGATGCGAATATGCCCATTATTCAGATTTCAGATTCATTAATAGAAATAGAAGCTGCATTTGTCTATTAAAAATAAATTTGAGGGAGAATGGTGCAACCGTTGCATTTTGATGTTATATCACAGTGCGATATTTGACTCCATTAGTATGTTAAATGTTATATATTTAAACAGTGGATTAATTCATGTTGGGGGAGACATCTAGGGGCCATATACTCCAACTCTCTGCTCTATGCAGGGCTACTTTGAAAGTTAGGGCAGGTTTCTCAGGGCTGAGTCCATCTCAGTTCTGAAAATCTTCAAGGATGAATATTCCCCAGCCTCTCAGGGATTTTTTTTCTCAACATCTGATGATTTTCTTGCAAGCATTGCTTTGTATCCCTTCACTGTGTGCCAATGAGGACTGTCTGATTCTGGCCTCATATATTTTCACTGCAATTAGATCCCTCTTTAGCTTTTTCGTGTCTTTCTGAGCATGTCACCATGAGAAGACCACCACCTTCCAGAGATAGTAGAAGAAGGGCTCACAGTCATTGTCCTTGGATTTAACTCACCCATTTCTACAGGCTTACCATATTCAGCTGGTTTAAGTGATCCCTTCCTCATTCCACCTGGATATGCAGCTTAAAGGTGCACCTCAGGAACTTGGGTGAATCTCTACAGTTGCTGTAGGGCACCCAAGATCTGGGCTCCTGGTAAGCAGCAAACTTCCGAGACAGCAGAGAAGTGTCTTTGTCCCCATAGAAGGGAATATCCAGCTGTTACTATCCATTCCTTACCTTCTACAACCTGTGGATCAGGCTCAGGCCCTTGTAAGTGACTAGCTGCTCCCTCTATCACTGTGGGGGCTTTTGTCCATCCCTTAACAGGCGTGATCTCTGCCCCTCTCTCCTTCAACACAGGATGAGGCCTGCAGAGTCTCCATGGAGAACCATAACCTTTGGATCATTACTGGTCTGCTACAGTTATTTCTGACCTGCAAACTGCATGAGACACCAGAAAGTAAGATATCTCACATACAGATGTTGCCATTAGGTAGGAGGAGCTCCTGCTGCTTACGTAGTAACAGATAGAAGAAATATTTGAGAAATATTTGTGATTTCTAGTCTACACCAAGATCCATTTCTCATGTCCAATGGCAAGTGTAAGTGAACTTGTTTGTGTAGTGCAATGACTGTGCACCTGATACATCTGATGAGATCCTTAGAAATATATCATTTGAAGAAAAGTTGAAAACATCATTGGTTCTGTCCTGGTCTTTTCTTCCTGGCAGTTTTGCAGTGTTTATTTAGAGACATCATCATCTCTCAGAACACTTTGACATCATTTCTTCTAGATTTTTGCTGGTGTAGATATGGTCAACTGTGCTATTATTTCAACACTAAACTGATGTGTTTCCAATGAACCTGTGTTTATAATGCTGAATTTAGTTTGAGGCATCTTAAGAAACTATGAATTTTTTGAAGTACAATCAATTACAATAGGTGGACCTAGAAGTCACAAGTGCATGGGTCACTACAACAAGATCTTGTTCTATCAGTAAATAGTATACTTTTCTGCAAAGTCAAAGGTGTAAGGGAGGTTTTGTTTTTGCTGATGTACTGTTCTCACAGAGTCTAAATACCAAAGAGAAAGTCAGAAAGAAATAGGGTATGTGACTGTTATTTTCCTCTGGCATTCCATAGGGAAAAGGCATTTTTAATGTGTTACACTGAACCACTTCAGAGCAAGATGTGTTGCTAACTTTCAGAACACCTGATTTTTTTTCCACAAGGTTGTCTCTTTTTCTGTTTTTAGCCTGCATATTGCATTCTTATGAGAGCTATGTAAAATGAGTATATTTTAGATGGTAACTTTAAAATATTACACATTTATAAGTGCTTGTTAATCACAGAACAATTCTAATTAGTCATGCTAATGCAGATTAATGCTAACATGAATCTAAATTGTGTCATAATGATAATCATATTTTTCTTCCTAAGCCACCAAAAACTGATCAGGCCAGTGTTTCTGTTCACTTCCCATGGTGACTTCAGTAAAAGGAATAAAAAAGAGAAAAAAGAGTTGAACTATTCTGTCTGAAGTCCTCATAAAAGTGTAACTTTTCTTGTAGGGTTGTTCTAACTTATTTCATTTTGATTCAGAAGTACAAAATAGATTATGCATTCAGCAACAGACTTAAATGTCTGTTGCTTTTAGTTCTTTTGTTGATGCCAATACTTCCTTTAGCTATGGAAAGGATTTTAATTTTTTTTCTTCTTTTTGGAGATGCAATGCAGTCTGAAAGAAAACACAGTAGTATGGATACTGTAATGTTTTCAGAATCATTCTAAGATGTACCTTCCTTTATTTAATGTTTCCTTGTATTCAAAATCGAAAGGAAACAATATTCATTGCATATGGTATGATAAATACATTGATACAATATAAAAGGATTTGATATGTGGTGAGCACAGTTTATCTCTATTTCATTAATGCTCATCCTTTCAACAAACGTTTTATTTATGTTCTTGTTATCTCAGTGCGAATGGTGAATTAAGGTAGAGGATGGTAAGAGAATACTCTCACTAAAAAAAACCCACAAAGCAGATGAATCATTAGCAACTTCTGTTTTGACATTAAATTAGTGTGAAAGTTCAACTGTGAATATGTGAAATTGGATATTGGACAACAGCAGTCTAATGAAGTCTTGAAGAAACATAATTGGACAAGCCTGGGACAGCTCATCAGAATCCAATGAAATGAACTGACAAGTCAGCCCTCCTGCTGGGTGCTGCTCATTGGAAGCCGTGGCAAAAGGTTGTTCATGGGGGTGGGGGCAGAGGGACTGACAGCCTGCAAGGAATGATTGAAAGGCATTACAAAGCTCCTCTGCTTTCAGCAGTGCTGGAGACACTAAGAACAGATAAATCTTGATATTTGCTATGTGAACAGTGAGCTCTCGCATGGACTTTGCCATTATGAATGGGTTTGGTGTTGCTCTGGCACAGCACATGTGCAGGGTTGGGCAGGAGCTGGAAGGGCTGGTGGTCACAGAATCCCTCTCATCCTGCTGCTCTCCTCAAAGTTCAGATGTCTCAGGGCTGGTTTGATGAGTAGGTTTCTACTGTTGACGCCATTGAGCTTCAAGCAAGACTCAGAAAGGAGCCATTGGTTATCTTAGGTTGCTTCTGAGTACTTCCAGGAGCTGAAATTATATCAGATATTTGTCAATACAATCTCTAGATATCCTTTAAAAAGTCAAAAAAATAAAATGATGCTGGTGAGAATGATGTGCAGATTTAGCTCCCTGTAGGTTGAAACCATTGCAAACTGTACCTGTCAGCTGTGAATGAAGAAACAGGGTAATGCTGTAATGATAAACCTTTAGCTTATGATGATCTGTACCACACCAAAACAAAAATCCTGAGATGACTATAAGGGAAAGTAAATACAGATATATAATGAATAGGATCCTTAAAGTAAAAGCAAATAAAATTCCTTCTACATAATCTGTGTGGTCTGTGGGAAAGCAGCAATCCCTAGCATGGAGCAGTGCAGATAGCAGTGCCTAGGAGGTGCCTGCCTTTTGAACAGAAGTGACAGAGCATTCAGAAAACAAAAAGCCAGGAACTCACCTACTGATTCACATCAAGGTACCTAACCTCTTTTCTCTTCAGTACTGTACTTCTTTCACAGCAGATGCAAGGTACACTTTATGGGATGACTCTTCCTAAGGACCATTTCTTTTCAATCATTAGTGCATGAGTAAAGGTCAAAAAAAGCTTTCTTAATCATTCTGTAAACTTATATATATCTGCCCTGTATGTATTTGACACATATTCTTTTGAATATTGCAATATTCTTGCAACCAAAATGTTTAATTTATTAATTGTAACAGTTTTTTGGGTAGGAAGGTTTAGGAGGATAGGGATTTATCTTAGAGACAGTCATTGGCAGGGGTTGCACATGAACACAAGGGTTTTGGTCGGCACAGCCAAAAGGTGATATTCTGCTCTTGCAGCCTTTAGGATCACAGGATTTCAAGGACATAGAAAGTAGACAGAAAGCAGAGACAAAATCCAAACACAGTTTGGAACTGTAAAATCAAGTTGAAGTTCTTCCTTTCTGACAACTTTTAAGCACAGTAGAAATCCTTGTTAAATTCTGCCTTGAATTATAAGTTGACTCCTGATTTAGATGTTCTGTAATTCTGGACCTGGGAATTATTTGTCTTTAATTGCCTAACTTTTCAGCTGTGGTTTAAGGTTTAGTAAACAAATGTGATTTATTCACATTTGTTTACTAAAGAGGAGAAAATAGGAGAAAATAGTATCCAGCTCACTTTCATATCACTATTTTAACAGTCTAATTGTAAGCAGACTAGAAAGCAGTCAGAACATCTTTATCATTCAGTACCATAGAGAGGTCTGAACACAGAACACAGTCATTCAGCAGATCCTTTCAAGTCAGTAGGTATCAATTTCACACATGCACTTTTTCCATAGTAGAATAATTTTACTTCACTTCTTTTGGCTTCTCTGTAAGTTTTTGAAATTGTGTTAGAGGTTAGCACTTTCTAAACTTGAAAAGATTTTATGAGAATTAATTCCAGTCCTTGTTAAACCACTCTAAAAGAGTATTGGATGCTGAACATGCAGAGAATTTTTTTTTTTTTTTTTTTTTTGTGAAATGGAATAAGCATATATATAAAAATGTGATGTAAGGATATGTTATTCTCCTCTGCTGCTATGAGAAGCTTTCTGCATATTTGTAGTACATATTTAGAGCAACTGAAAATTTGAACATTAATTATGACAGAAATCATAGAATCACGGCCTGGGTAGAAAAGGACCACAATGATCATCCACTTCCAACCCCCTGCTGTGTGCAGGTCGCCAACCAGCAGACCAGGCTGCCCAGAGCCACATCCAGCCTGGCCTTGAATGCCTCCAGTGATGGGGCATCCACAGCCTCCTTGGGCAACCTGTTCCAGTACGTTACCACCCTCTGGGTGAAAACCTTCCTCCCTACATCTAACCTAAACCTCCCCTGTCTCAGTTTAAAACCATTCCCCCTTGTTCTATCACTATCCATCCTCGTAAACAGCCATTCCCCCTCCTGTATATATGCTCCCTTCAAGTGTTGGAAGGCCACAATGAGGTCTCCCCAGATCCTTCTCTTCTCCAAGCTAAACAATCCCATTTCCCTCAACCTTTCATCATAGCAGAGGTGCTCCAGCCCTCTGATCATCTTAGTGGCCCTCCTCTGGACCCACTCCAAGAGCTCCGTATGTTCACATGTATATGTATATATATGTTTATAAATATATATAAGCACAGCAACCTGTAGTGAAAACAAATGTGAAACAATTGTGTCCTGATTGATATCAACTGACATCAGTTAGAAGTTTTCTTTGAATTCTGAGGAAGCTTTGCATTGACACTGTGTTCTGAGTTTGTGCTCCTGCCACATGTGGTCATGTAACAGTACTCTATGGACTGGATCAGAGTTAATTTGGCTAATGCTAGGGAAGTGCCTTGTCTATAACGACCTGCTTCCTGCTGTGTTATTTATTCTATTTCTGCGCCAGCTTTAATTTAGTGTTTCAGTGCCTTAGCTCCCAGCTGGGAGCTTAAAAAACAACTGAAGGTTAAATCTTTGGCTTAATGTAATTGATACCTCTCACTTCCTCAAGAGAAAAAACAAAAACAACAACGAAAACAAAATGTTCAGATCTTTTCTTTCCTATGTTTTTTGTTGTTGTTTTTTGTTGTTTTGTTTTTCTGCTTGTGAGGATGTTATTTTGACTTCTTCTCCCATACTTTGACTTCTTTAGCAGAAATCACTGCACATCTGACTATGGTTAAGATTCTCAATCAGACTGCCCCTGTTTAGGTAAGATCTCAAATCACTAAATCAGTCAATGAATCTAGTGTTTATCTGTGAAATTAAAGAAAAAAAAAAAAAAGAAACTGAGACATAAAGACATTTTAAGGCATAAGATAGGGTTCACAACTTTCCAATGAATGAGAGGCAAGCAGCTGGGGAAAGGAAAGACACGTAGAGAGAGAAAGGTGATAATTTTGCTGAGGAATGCTTGTGTCATTTTCCTTAGGGAGGAGAAGAACAGAGTGGGGAGATGTGGGAGGAGAGCGGTGTGAAGAGGCTCTTTGGGTACCATGGAGATGGGTACAGTGTAAAAATCCGTATACTGTAGATAAGTAAGTGGGAGGTTGATATCAAACTCCTACCAGCCAGAAACTGTTTTTGTACAGGGTAAACATGGTAAGGGCTGGAGAGAAAGAAGGCAGCACTGTTTTAGCCTCTTCCATGCCAGTTACCTACTTAACATTTAAGAGAATAGAGGAAAGGGACAAGCAAATATTTTTCAAGCTTGTGCCTTTCAGTGTGACTGTTCTCTTATATTTATCAGGTCTACCAGGAAGGTAAAAATTGTGTTCCAGGGTGTTTGTTTTCCCAAGGAAATTGTCTCGCTACTCCAGACCTGCTTTTTTTTTGTGTGTGTGTCTTCTTTCAGATTCAGCCTTAATTTGATTAACTGGTGCTCATAATAAATTCATAATGCTGCTCCATGGTTCATGAATGTGGGGAAGAAAATGTGACAGATTCACTGGAAACTAAGTGCTATTTTATGTCTGAGTAAGACAGGGTGTTTTCAAGATTCAGTCTTTGTGTTACACTGCTTTGTCTCTGCTCATTCTAGGATTTCTTTGTTCTCTGCTTCTAATTTTTATGCTTTCAGTGCCTATAAGACTATGCTGTTATTTATATCCATGGCCAAAATGAAAATGCTTTAGTTTGAAAGTATTACGATACACTCCTAAGTACCCCTGGATTTTTTCTTTTTAAAATTCAAAAAACACTAGCAAATGATGAATGTAGTTTTCACAATTTTTTTTTTAATGTTATTGTTTCTTCTTAAAATACATGCTTCCTGCTGTCTGAATGTGAGTAAGGGAAGCTAATACATTGGTTCAAGTCGTACTGTATTCCCCTAAGTAGAATCATAGAATCATAGAATCACAGGATCATAAAATTTCTCAGGTTGGAAAAGACCTTAAAGATCATCGAGTCCAACCACAACCTAACCATACTACCCTAATTAACAACCCTCCACTAAATCATGTCCCTGAGCACCACATCCAAACAGCTTTCAAACACATCCAGGAATGGTGACTCAACCACCTCTCTGGGGAGCCTATTCCACTGCTTAACAACCCTTTCTATAAAGAAGTTTTTTCCTGATATCCAACCTAAACTTACCTTGGCACAACTTGAGGCCATTTCCTCTCGTCCTGTCACCTGTCACCAGTGAGAAGAGACCAACCCCTCTCTCTCTGTAAGCACCTTTCAGATATTGGAAGAGAGCAATAAGGTCTCCTCTCAGCCTCCTTTTCTCCAGACTAAACAGCCCCAGTTCCTTCTGTCTCTCCTCATAGGGCATATTCTCCAAACCCCTCAAGCCTTGTTGCCCTTCTTTGGATCTGCTCCAGCACCTCAGCGTCCCTTCTGTACTGAGGTGCCCAAAACTGAACACAGTACTCGAGGTTGGGCCTCACCAGTGCTGAGTGCATGAGCAGGATGACTTCCCTAGTCCTGCTCACCACACCATTCGTGATACAAGCCAGGATGCCATTGGCCTTCTTGGCCGCCTGAGCACACTGCTGGCTCATATTCAGCCAGCTGTCCATCAGCACACCAAGGTATCTTTCCATAGCTGTACTTGAAGGAAGGATGGTTTATGATTGCTTCAAGTGAAAAGGATTTCTACTTGGGAAAGCAATGTACTTGCTGACAGGTCTTCTGAGTACCAAAAGAGATGACAACGGGTGGTATTTAGCTGTTATGAACATGCGGAAATTCAATTGTACCAGCAATACATGCATGCACAGCTAAGACAACTATCCCTTGCCTCACAGAGACAGCAAGATGTGAGTCTTCTTCTGCAGTCCTGTACTCAGAGGCATGGACTGGGCTTTGGCTTTGAGGGCATTAACTGTGGGACCTGTTTAAATTGAGTTGCAGCAGAGTGAAGGATAAGAGCGTGATGCTTTTCACAAGTAGACAGCAGTAAACCTGTCACAGAATCACTGAGTGGCTGAGGTTGGCAGGGACTTCTGGGGCTTCTTCCCTCAGGACCTTGAGGGACTTCCAGATTTCAGAGTTTCTCACAACTGAAGCTCTGGGGAGATGTGTCGCTCCTCAGGAAGTCCATCTGGGTGCATGTGTCAGCCCAGAAAAGGGGTGGCCCCCTCCATCTGGGTTTTGCCACAGCTTGGCTATTGCAGCAGGTGGTCACTGTGCTTGTTTGAGTAGAATGCTGCATTCTTGTGTTCACTGGTGAGAAGAAAGTGGTCTGCCTTGTGCCCTCCCTGCATGTGCTGCTGGAATAAAGTGGAGACAGGTGGCTCCAGGCACCTCTCTCTCCCTGGCTTCTCCTGGGTGTTTGAACTGCCTCGCACAGAGTAATCTCCCCCTCCACTGCAGAACACAGCTTCAGTGGTGCTGTTCACTTCAGAAAATGACCAGAATGATTTATGCAAGATTTTATGTTTAAATGCTTTGTCTGCAGTAGAGTTTCAAGGAGCTGTGTGGGGAAACTCTATTTCCTGTGGCTTTGTGTCCAGCACAGCTTTCTGTGCGCAGACTGGCTCTTTAAGTTAAAATGGCAGTAAAAGCTCAGCTTTGCAATGGCACTGTGTCTGCATGCGTGCTTTTTAGAGTCAGCTCAGTGCAGCAAATTTCTTAAGACCTTAATTTGCTGTGCTGGAGGATGGCTGAGCAGAGGTGCTGGTTTCATGGAGGTTTACCACAGTGTGCATTGGGTACCGACCACAGGGAAGGCTGAGGCTTACGGTGCTGTTGCAGGGCTCCACGTTTCTGACTCTCATCCCTAACTGCTAAACTCGGCCAAACAGCAACAGCAGTCTTCATATTGAATAAAAATATTGCTAGGCCACAAAGTACTTTCCTTCCTGAATTTCTGAAACTTAATACGAGCTGTGACGGTGCCCAAGGTGTTCTCACTGGTTAGAGGGCCAGCATTTCAACACTGAGGTTATGTTGGTCTCCTGTTTGTACAAACTAATTTTTTTTTTGAGATTTTCAGACTGAAAAGGGTACATGCTGACCCTTCAGGGAAAATTAGTAGAGGACATCTTAGAGCATAGCTTTTAATTGGATTTTTCTCTGAAGTAGCAAAGGAAAAGCCATTAAGTTTTAAGCTACAGTTTTACAGATGCTGTTAACATTGTAGAAGGTGTTAATTACAGATTTAAAAGTCAGATTGAAATTAGGTCTTGCATGCTTCAAGCACAGGTTGCTGCTGGAAGGAGCATCAAAGCTGCACCACAACAGATGACTGCAGTGTGTACATCTGTAAGAGGGATGGGGCTGCCCCACCCAGAAGAAAGGGCCTGTGGTGGTGGGAAGCTCCTGTAGCCTTTCTCATAGGCACCTCAGCACAGTGATCATGATGAACTACTTGTCTGTCTCCATTCCCTTGAGCTTTCTATCCAAGCTTCAAGGGTTTTCTTTTACTTACTGGAAATAGGCATCTGAGAAGTGATCTCCTAGCCCCTGGGGCTAAAATCAGTGTAAAATCAGTGCAAAATCAAGAAGAGGAGTGGCACTGGCTGATAATGTGTTGTCTTTCTAAGTTGAGCACATTTACTTATGTATTTATATTATTTTACTCAATTTTTCAATATTGCGGTCTATGGGAGAGGGTGACACTACCTTTAAGGGCAGTAGGAAGCAGCTTACCATACAAGATTCTTCTCCATGTGTGATTCCTAATGAGCGGGGCTCAGATTTGCACTGTGCAATAGTTAATTTGCATCCAGAATGAAAGCACAAAGCTCAATTATATATGCACTCCAACAATCACTAGCTCTTCTTCAGGCAATGTTAAAAATATACATATGTTAATGTCTGTTTCTTTGTTGCCACAGGTTCTGCCTGGCATACTGCAGAAGCATTGCTGTATTTTACCTGACCGGAACACAGGTAAATTTCTTTCTTAATGACTTTATATTGGATTATGATTTGGAGAAATACAAAGACACACTGGACAATGTGGAGAAGTCTTGTTTGCTACCTACGGTCACCAAAGTCTACTCTAGGGAGTGATGGCTTGGATTCTTTGTTTAAATGATCTGGCTTTGTTTGAAGATTTTGTTTTCTGTTAGCTTTCTGGAGCTATTGCTTTTTTAGAGATTGCTATCATGTCTCACAAAGGTATTTCTGTGAATTTAGGAGTTGTCTATTGTTAATTATAAAATTACCATTCTGTTAAGAGCTTTAATACTGGAATCTGAAATCTGGTTCTCTTGATTCACAAAGGTGTTAAGCAGTAAGTTGTATGTGTAGCACAGTTAGAATATAAGACAACACAAGCACACTTAGGTATGGAAACAGATGTCACTTCTATTGCTTCTGTGTGACTGCTAAAGTATTTTTATGCTTACCTACTGTATAGTTGGGAGTTGCCAACAGGTGCAAAGTAAAACACTGCTGTGTTCCACTTTCTCTGTTTCCTCCGTTTATGGTGTTTAAATCCTTGGCAGAAAGCAGGAGAAGAAAAGTTCAGGGTAGACAAGAAGAATAACTGAATTTCTAGCAGGTTTCAGATGCAGTTTCTGGATTCCAACACAAAGAAATGGTAAACTGAGGTGAAGAGATGGCCATTGTGTCATCTGCAGGCTTGCTCTCCAGGATTTTGTGGTAGTAGGCTTTGTCAGTCTGTGTTCAGTAAGAAGAGCTGTGCTCCCCAGGAGCCCTTAAGGATGGAGCTGTGGCTTTCCACTCTGCAGGGGCACTCATTCTCTGCAGCTCTGGAAAGAAATGCACAGTTTGAATCCCACACCATTCAGTTTTTCTTGTGTAGCCCACAGTAAATAAGTAAAGTTGTCTGTCTTTTCTTTGCTTCTTCCTATCCCCATCTTCTACATGTCTGTATTTGATGGAGGCAGCAGTAGCTTGCAACCACTTCACAGGAGTGCATTTACGTTGCTGGGAAGCTGAATTTGGTTGATGGAGTTGATTAAACATAGATGAACCATCTTCTTGTTTGATTATGTTGGAATCCACAAATGCACAGTAAGAAGGCAGTCATTAAATTTGTGTAAATTTGGAGTGTACTGTTTGAATTCAGACATTTACATCATATATAATCTTGTACAACTCTGTTCTCATTAATTGAGGCAGGAGAAATGGCCTGATTGCAATCTTTGGGTCTCTATCTGTGTTCAGTTGCTAGTGTTTGGAAGAATTTAGAAGTGTACAGACTTGGGTGTTGTGCCTAGTCAAATAAAGAGCAAAAGATGCAAAGTGGAAGATGATAGTAGGAGAGGAAGATTAAACTGAGACCTCTAAAACCTCTGGGGAGCTGCTCAAATGTTGTGAGAAGTGGGATGGCTAAAAGGCAGAGGCATTAGTAGTTTTTCCACTTGTTCACATCCACTCAACAGTTAAGAGGCCAGCTTAGGAATCTTAGACTAGGACTTGAAGAGCTCTTTCCCAGTCTTAGCACAGAAGCTACTGGGGAGCTACACTGCAGAGAAGGTAGAGAGCCCTTGGGAATGTATGAAGCCAGTGATAAGGGATCACTCATGCTCACCTAGCTGCTGTTCCCAGTTTACCCAGCCTTGAGTCTTGGGAATACCTTTTAATACCTTGGATAACTCATACCTTGGAAAATGTCATGCCTTGGTGACTCTTCCTGCACTGCTGAAGTGCCAACACTTACTCTCTCAGTGTCAGTACCCCATATTTGTAAACTGGAGCTGTACACATAAAGAAAGTACATGGGACCATGGATCACATTCCCCTTGTGACTGTGTGTTAATACATCTACTGCAAACTTTTATTTTTGGTTCTAACAACTTTGTTACGAAAACATTTGTTGCAGAACCTTCCAAAAAGGAAGGTATAAAACTAATTCAACTGCTATGTAGCAATACTGTTTTGGAAGAAGACATGGTATTTAACAAGTTTAGGTGTTTCAAACATGGGAGAAGGTTTAGCTTTACAAACAGGTAAAGTAGCTACAAAATCTGATTTAGATTGCTTGCATTAAGGTTTCCTAATAGATAATGATGTTTAATTTCTGAAGCGTTAATTTATATCGGCTTTCTTTTAATCATATTTTCATTACTAAGTTAAAAACGTACACTGGCGTAATGTATGTTTATTATCACATTAGCTGGAATCCAGAACTTGTATTTGCCACATTCTCCATGCCCCAAGAGGCAAAAGATTCCAGATCAGACACCTTCATTCTGTACATCTTTCTTGATTGCCCTAAGCATCCTGCAGACTATACTGATATCCCTTCTTGGTTTCTTTCCATCTCCCATAAGTTAATGAGCCAGCAACAACTGGGGTACATTAGCAGGTATAAAGTTAATTGGAAGAAAGCAGTTACATGCTCTGTACAGGTGTTACTAACAAGATCATAAGGAAAAATAGTGTGAAGATACTAATGACTGGGTGTGAAGCAGCTCCCTCATTTCCTTGAATTATATCCCTCTCTATTTCAAGCTCCAGCTGGGAAAGATAAGCCACCCTTTTTGATGTATACCCACCAACCTTTGTGCATGTATGCAGCCAGATATAATTAATTCTCTTTATAAATATTTCCATCCCCTGCCTACTGAAACTCTTCAGCCAAGACAGAGATCTCTCTTATAACTGCATGCTCATTTCTATAAATCTGAAATAGATGCCAAAGATGCTCTTCCCTTCCTCCCTCCCCTCTTAGTAAGGTTTGCAGTTGTAGTGATGGCTTAGAGAGCTGTTCAGACCGTGAGAATGTTACACATCATACCTGTGAAATAGCAATAGAGAGGTAGCCTTTAAGTACAAAATATTCTTAGCATTCCAAAATAAACAAATCAACAAAAACAATCAAACATATAAAAAGTGAGGTATAGAACTTCTATGAAATGGAGAATGTAGTCAGTGTTTGCTGATGTGGATTTTTAAGTTTGTGCTTTTAGTTTTACTTTTTATTTCTAGTCCTTCTTGAAGAAGAGTTCTTCAGACAATACATGTGGGCTGTTTAGCAATAGATGTTTTCACACAAAGAAAAAGTGGAAATGAGTGTGAAAGCTTTTGCTTTTCTGTATGCTGTGTTTAAGCAGACTCAGGCTAGATCAGTGAGTTTGGAGTTTGATTTCTCCTTGTGCCAGGGCTGCCAGCATTGTGATCTAGCTCTGTAAAAATGATCCTTGAGGTGAGTACAAGTATAGATGGTATAGCATAACAGGTGAGTAATCAGGTGGACTCATTAGCAGAATTGCTCTGTGCAATTTTTGCCATTGCTGCAGCTGCTAAGTGGACATTCTCATTCTGCAGAGATGCTGATGGGTGTGTGCATTGTCTGCCACAGTTATGCTCTTGATACACAATTATTAGTTTCCTATGATGAAAGAAAATTGCACAAGAAGCTTCTGTACTATTCTTTTCCATCAGAGCTGTGAATTTAATATATTGTGGACTCTAAATTTGGGCTCGGTTTTGCAGTGAAGATCCCAGAGAAAGCAACGAATCAATAGTCACTAATGGCTTCTGGCGTTGATTTGTTCTGTGATGCTTTAAGCTTGCATTTCCTCTCTGACGGTGAAAGAGAACATAGGTGCAATAAAGCAGATCCACACACCTATCAGGCTGACTTGATTCTGATAAATAGCTCTGTTAAACTTTAAATAACACTCTTAAATTAAAAAAAAAAAAAAAAAAAAAAAAAAGAGATTTATACTGTCTCAAGTTCCTTCATCATCCTTTTTCAGGTCAGCTCTTGTGTGCTGATATTGAACTTGTGCAAGACATTACATCTTTTATTATAATCATTTTGTTTTGTCCATTGCATTGGCTGAAATTACACTGACACAAAGTGGGACCAGTGTTCTGTTCTCTGCAAAGAATGAATAATATCTGTTTGAGAAACTGGTAATTGCTTTAGATACAAAAGCAGGAGTTTAATAATAACCAATCTGTTGTTTGGGTAAAGTATAGTGCAAGACAGCAGTGTTTCATCCTTCTTTGTTTGCTTTTCTTTCTGTTACTTGAAGAGCAAATATGGAACAGGAGAAAAATCTAAGATGGTATTAAAAAGAATTATTGCATGAAACTTTACTAAATTGCATAAGGAAGTTAACATTGGTTTTTATTTTTTATTTTTCCTTAATGATGCTTACAACTGGAATGCCTTAGATTTTAAAAGGCAAGTTCTGGTGATTTATATGACTTATAACTAGCAGATGTATTACTAACCTCTAGTGTTGCTTTTTTTGTTTGTTTGTTTCTTTATTTTTAATATGTAAATATAGAATGCATCTATATGGACTGGGCATCGGCCAGTTTGATTTCACAGGTGGAATTACAGAACAGTGTCTGACAGTCTGGCAATTCTGCTACAAAAATATGTTATCATTCTTGCTAATATGTCATCTTCTACCTGAACATTTCAAAATATGTTTAATTGTGATGGATTTTTGTCTGGTGCGGTTTAGATAAAGAAGTGTTATCCCTGCCTTTTTCACAAGATGAAATCAGATTATCAACTCTTGCAATGCAATGCAATGAGAATATTTGCTAAGGATATATGTAATCCTTCTTAGAAGTCCTTTGCCTAACTTGAGGTCATCCTTTTACTTTGAAAACCTGGCTATAGATTTTCAGGCAGCTCCTGCAGGTTTCACCTGCTGCCTGCTTGCTGAGTTCAACACAAGCGCTCTCATTCAGATGTTCAGCTGCAGGCTGCCTGCTGGTACTTTCCAGCCCTGTTTCCATGGAAATAGGAATTAGAGGGGTGAAAGCAAAAGTAAGTATTTTCCTAATCTTCTACTTAATCCGGAATATCTCAGACCTTGCCATCAAGGTTGTTTTGCTTTTAGTTGGCCAGTCGTGTGATGGTAACTTTTGCAAAAGAATAAATAAATAAATTGCTGTCACTTAGAGCTGTGGTGAGCAATACCTATTACCATAACTCTGTAGAGATATATGGGATCACTAGCAAAGGATGAAGAAGGGAGAATTGAATTGGACTGCAAGGAACAGATGAAAGGATGTGAAGTGATATCCAGTGGCAGGGGTGATAAACTGTAACAGAAGTTCTTGTCAATTGTAGCTCATATGGTGACAGTGCTGACAGTAATTAATTACAGAATGAACCTAAGGGAGGAAAACATCCTGGCCAGAGAAGATCTAATTTAAATGCTCCACTCTGAGTGTGAAACAAGGATATCCTCAGATGTATTCAGAACATAATTTGGAGTTCTCAAATCTCTTGAGAGATGCTTGCTCTCCAGTCTCTGTCCCCCTAGGCTACTTACTACTCAGCAGAGTCAGGACTGCAGAACAGAAGCTGAGCAGGTGGCTGTGAGGTGAGGTGAGCATCCCAGTTATTGTGAGCAGCTCTTATATCCGCTCTTCTGCCTTTTCCCTGTGGGCTGAACTACAGCCCCTGTTTTCTGTTGGCCATTCCTTGGGAAGGATAGGTCTGGAGCCCTTGGGCTGTGTTTCTTACTCTGCCCATCAGCGGTCAGTCACGCCATCAGAGAAGCAGGAATGGGGGGTACCTGGCCTCTGCTGTGCCAAGGGAGGATCAGCTATACACACATCTGACAGCTGTCTGTATAGACTGGCCAGGCTCTTTATTCAGCTTCCCCGATCCTACCACTGGAAGCTTTTCCTTATTCATAGCCTGAATCTTCCTTGCTGCAGCTTGAGCTTATTAACTTGTTTGTATGTTGGGTGCCTTCAGTTTCTCAGCTCCTTCCAGATACCCTTTCTATATCAGAAGACTATTTATTATCCTGTTTTCTCTCTCTTTAGATTTGATTGTCTAGGCTAACGAATTTCACTCTTCCCCTCTTCCATATGTATTACATTACCACATATCTGAAATTGACATGTTTTGAATGTAACTTTTATTTCACTGAGTGTTTTTATCCCCACCTGGATTTGTTTAGGAAAAAGAACAGAATGTAGCAGTTCTCTAAATGTGACGTGATCACTGATTACTGATGTCTAATATTCGATTTTTACACTGCATAAACTTTCATGTTTCATTCTGTCTGTGTCCTTTCTTCTCCCAGAAGACTTGATTGACTTGTCTGAGCATGTTACCAGGAGGTTTGTTTAAAGATACTAAACATTTTAATTGTAATATTCCTGAGCGAGTTGAGTTTCACCTGTGTCTTTCCTGATTCTTTAAGTTCTTTACAGAGAGAGTGGTGAGGTGCTGGAACAGGCTGCCCAGAGAGGTTGTGGATGCCCCATCCCTGGAGGTGTTCAAGGTCAGACCGGAAGGGGCCCTTGGCAGCCTGGTCTAGTATTAAATGAGGAGGTTGGTGGCCCTGCCTGTGGTGGGGAGGTTGAAGATTCGTGATCCTTGAGGTCCCTTCCAACCCTGGCCGTTCTGTGATTCTGTGATTCTCTTCCTGTCACCCAGCCCACAAGGTCAATACAAGCTTATTACCTGACCTTTGGTCCTGAGTCAGTTTTTCTTCTAGCTTTTCTAATACCTACAGAAGATCAGCAGCACATGTGACGTGGCCATAAGGGGCCAGTGTGTTTTTTCCATTTCTCTCAGTGATTCAGCATCCAGATGACAAGCAACTGGCCAAAGCTATCAGCTTTTCAATACAGGTAATTTGCAGTGAAATCAAGAGGGAACTAGCAAGCTGTGTCAGAAATCAAATTTTAATTTTAGTTTCTATCCTGTGGGTCGGTTTGGATTTCTTAGCATTGTTAGACATCTAGCCAGAATACAGAATGACACACTTGTAGTCTCAAGCCAGCCAGAAGACTGACTTGTCTTATTTGATTTGGCTCTACCTAGGAACATCTACTTTAGTCCGCTAAAATCTAGTCTTTGTGCAGTGCAAAATTACTGGCAGTTTGGAGTAGACGCAGATTTCAAAGGGGGACAGAACTATTATCTCAAGGGCAGTAGGACCTCCACCTTCAGTATCTTCAATACTTCAAATTCTTTAATATCTTCAATACTTCAATGTTTTCAGTACCTCTTGGTGTAAAGCTAATTAAGATTTGATGTTTCACATACCATAATTGATTAGGTCAGGATAGTCTGGATATATGTGAGGGCAAAACTGTTTTAAGACTCCTGCTGGTGCAGACCTCTATACCATTTTGCTAATGAAAGCAAACACATGGCTTTAGCACATGGCTCCAGTTCTTCAGCCTTTGCACTGTAGCGTAGTTGGCTGGGAATCCTTTTTGGATTTCAGCATTCTCCACTATGCCCAGTTCCTCCTTTCTGAGGCTTTTTCCCTCTCCTGATGGGAAGTCATGGTTGTGTTTCGCCCAGAACTATGTCAACTCAAAACCAAAACTGAGCAAGAGAGTTCACTGATGTTTGGCTACTGTATGAAGTGTTCCAAGATCAGTAAAATGTGCTTCCTCGACAGGTGAGACTGACTAGCCCTTGTGCTCTGGGTACTAAATTTAAACCATGAACTCATTTAAATTAAATTAATTAAATACCACTTTGACGACGGTATCAGCCTCATGTGCCTTGACAGGGATATGTGTGGGTGAGCAGCGGTTGAAGAACGGACTCTAAGTCAGTAAAGCATACTTCTAGAGACAGAAATGTGAGTGGGCATATGTGTTTGCGATGTCTTTGTCTAGAATCAGAAGAGCTCTGGTGGCTGAAGGTGTGTAGGAAGGAAATTCTCTCCAGAAAAGAGTATCTCTTACAAGAAAGCTTACTTGACCTTTATTTCTGAGATGTTTTGTAAAGCATTCCCAATGTGTACAGCTCAGTTACCAAAGGAAGAGATAATAAACATACATCATCAGCAGCAAAATCTGCATGCAGCCCTGATAACCAGTCATGTTAGTAATGTGGCTAAGCATTGCTAAATGAAAGCAGTATGGGGAATGGCTGATATCTGTATGCCAGAAGTTGAGATTTTTATTTTTCAGTGCCTCCATCTATCTGTGAAATGGTTGCCCAGGCAGAATATAAATCATGTGGACTGAGGGGGTGTGTATGTGAGTGTACAATACACGGGCATTCTCCTGCAGAGGAATAAAGTTTTGAAGTCCACTGCCAAAATGTATGACTTTGCCAACACAGTGCGCAGTGTGTGGGTAGAGGTAAAGAGGATGTAATTCAGCAGAGAAATCAAAAGACAGAAATTTTTACTCATACTGTAAGGCAAAATGTGTCTCTGAAGAAGTTAAAATGTTTGTACTGCTTTGTAGAACAACTACCAATTAATGGTGAGGAGCACAGGGAATTCATAAAGGTCTCAGAAGAATCTGGCTGTAATACTGGAGGAGTCTTGGATTCATTGCTTTTGTATATATGCAGTAGACCACACTGGGACTTCATTCCCATTAGAGGATCTGGCTTTGACTGCAAGCCAAAAGAAACCACCCCCTCACCTTTGAAGGGCTTCAGTGTCTTCACAGGAGTATCTATGTTACCTGTTTCAGTACGGTCTTGTCTCACTCCAGCCATGGCGAGACAACTCTGAAAGAAGAAGAGGTCTCATGGCTGGTGTGTGTAAATCATTCAGTTGTGCAAGACATAAAAGTAATGAGCCTGTTTGTATTTGCTGACAGCTCCTTAACATGTTGATTACATTCCTTTTTTCCCCCTTTGAATTACAGTTCAATTGTATAAGTAGATTTAGGAATTATCCTTAAAATGCATGCTTCTGTAACCTGGGAAGTGTCCCAGTTCTGAGTTCTGAGTGGAGGAAGTGTGATGGAAGCACCTCTGTAAGTGACCATCGCGCTCTTCTCCTGCAGTCACTTCAGTTCTATTGTAATCTCCATTTTTTTGTGGAAGATCTTCATGATTCTGAAGTTAAAAGCATTGGGGTTTTTTGTTTCTTTTTCCAGAAGACATGAGAATAATAGATATGAACGCAGAAATTTTCTTACAAAAAAAAAAAAAGAAAAAAAGAAAAAGAAAAACAAAAAGACAAATAGAGCCCCACCTCCCACCCCCAAGATCATCAAGAAATTCATGTTTGCTTTTTATGTCGTCTCTCCTACCCTCACTTTTACTAGTAGATGGGGAGAATATGGGAATTGAGTTCTCTGAGAGGCTCAGTGTTAGGTAACTTCTATTTTCACAAGATGCTGAGTGATACTTGTGTGCTCTAAGGCATGCTGCTCGATTTGGAGCACACATTTAGGACTTGTATTTAACTCCCCAGGATTAAATAACAGGCTTAAAAAGCAGTAGCATATAAGCCTCTCCACGACAAAAACAGGAGAGCTGTCTTATCTTCCAGTTATGTGTTTTCCAGAAAAAGACACCCTGCTTGCACTGATGCACTTCCTCCAGATCTCTGACTTTATTAATGCACAATTTTTCCTGTCCTCCTTACTTCTTCTTACTGTATCACCTGATGGGGTGGGAGTACTAAAACATATATTTTGTTTTGAAAACATCTGAGCCGTCCATGCTTTCCATTTAAAGGTAAACTACAGTGATATTCGCTGTGCTTAAAAAGGTTATGCTAAGCTAAAATGGTTTTATTTGTAGTAATGCTTCATGACATGGTTCTCCTGTCTTTTGGGATACTGTAACATAATAGGCACTATAAATAACTTCTGCTAATGTCTACAATTGTGTACAGCAGGCAGTAACTTAACCAGTTGTCTCCTTTCTGTCACAATGGGAAATGTCAAATGTTTCTGCACCAACAATGCTTATGATCCCTAAAGCTGTTAGTGGTGGTTATTGTAGAAGCGCTGCAGCCTCTGCCCTTGAGATTAAAGCATGGAGAATGCTTCGGTGTGTGTAGGTTAGGCATCTCGGTGTCACTCTGCATTGGATCAGATACTGGCTGTACCTCCTGAGAATCTCTCCCAAACTGCCAGCCAAGAGGAGGAATGCTGCTGAGCGGAAAGGAAAAGCAGGTGAAGAGCTCAGGAATAGGTAAAAGCATCCTGTTAAGTTTATCCTCCCTGAGGCAAAGATCACTGGGGCAGAGAACTGGCAGAGAAGGAGAAGGTGAAGGTGAAGGAAAGTGGCATTTCAGTATACCTCTGTGAAAGTAGCTCTTCAAGGCTGGGTACACATCAACATCACCTGCAAGTGTCAATTATATTTATATATATATATTCGTTTGCTAGACTTCAGTAGATAACTGCTTAAATGAGGAAATTGTGAATTTGTAGTTGATGAAGGTGCTGTCAACAAGCAAAGAACAGGAGTCCCCCAGGTCTTACTTGGATATGGTTTAAAATCAAGGAAGAAGCAATAGGGAAGAGGGCAGTACCGGAGAAACCATGAGAAGCACAGCTCACAATTGTTCACAGCTGACAGCAAACCCTGGGGATGAATCATTGACAATTTTCAGTGGTATATTTAGGAAACCTAAACTTACCAAAGAATAATGATGGCATGACAAAAAGCCATGGGGGCATTTGCAGGCTGTATTACATTCTACAATGGCTTCTCGAGTGTCCTTTGTAAACTGAGGGCTGATCCTCTGTACTGTGCTATTAAAACTTCCTGGGAGCCAGGAGCCTCCATACTGAACATGGGCAGAACAATGCTGGAGGCTTCAGCTGACAGAACTTCAATTCATGAACCACCTTCACAAATATATTTGGAAATTGTGAGTCACAGGATTCAGCCCACAAGGCATAAGAAATTTCATCATGGTTAAACTGTAGGTGATTATAAATGTAAGGGGTAAGATATCATATAAGCTTCAGGGAAAGGAAAACATATTTGAAAATTCTTCAGTAGCGTTTGCTCCTGCGCTTGTTTGTGGGGCAGTTGGAGACAGCAGTAGGAAATTGAAAAGCTTAAAGAGGTAGAACAAGTGTGATGTGGACCGATATTAATGTGTGTTAAATGAAGTGATCTTTTTCTTATTGCCATCGAGACTCAGAAATCCTGTACAGTCATGAGCTCCTCTGCATTAGGACTACTGATCCACGTTTCATACACCTGAATTTAAATCTTATTGATGCTTTCTGTGTACACTAAATATATGTTATAAAGATTCTTTTAAGAAGATCATTAGAATTCATTGCCCAGTGCTGAAATTTCCTAACTCTTTCCAGTTTCTATGGAAACTGGAATAGTAAAAAGACACAATAAACAGATGCACTGCATTATAAGCTTCCACTTCTGTAGGACATCCATTTTATTAATGTGTGTCCAAATTGTTCTGGTAACAGGTATTACGCATTTGATCATACATACAGTAATGTACCTTTTTCCTTTTGACTGAAGAATTATCTTCTAGCTTTGAAGGCTTTAATTTGGCCTTTCGTCATTTTCCTGAACCATTGGTGGGGTGGTATGTGCCAATAGTTATTGCACTACTGCTCATTGTACTTAGCTCTTAAGGGAGTAGTGAGTGCTTAATAATGTTTAAAATGCTTCAGAGATGGGAAAATCTTAAAATGCAGAAGCAGACTTGTTAGTAGCTAATACAGAAGATCAAAATTTCCTTTAGATGGGATCTTTTGAACTTGCTTGCGTGGCATGGTTTTCTATGGGTCTAGCTGGAAAAGCATAGCCTGCTTCTTTTAAGGATAACCAGCATGCCTTTAGTGGAATAATTACATCTCACAAAGTGGAGTGTCATCATATGGAGCCATGGTCGGTTTCAGTGCTTGGTACGTTCTTTTTGTGCAGCACTGAGAGTTCTCCCTAGCAGGACTAGCAGGCTGTAGGAAGGAGCACGGAGCATATCCTCTGCCACACTGGGGACTGTGCTTCTTGCAGGCACATCTTCTGAACCAGGGAGTTCAGGTTGAGGAGGTGAATTTTGTACTCACTGTTGATGCAATGAACTTCCCACAAGATCACTGATCTCACCTTATGTTTTAGAAATGAGCCTTTCTACTGTGAAACAAGTTTTACTACTGCTGAAATAGGTAGTCAGATTAAAAAAAAAAAAACTATAGTAAAAGAATTCAACTGGCTTAGTGAAACATAGTAAGAGACGGGGTTAGACTGAATGGACAGTGCTATTTAAAAAGGAATGCTTTGCTAAATTATTTCACTTTCTGTGATTGACAAAGAACTCAATTCAAAAAATGTAGGGTTTTGATAAATGGAAAATGCATAAAGCAAATTGTGGTAGCAAAAAATTATTTTCATTTACATGCATTCACTAATACAGGAGGGATTTTTTTTTTCCTTTTAAATTTGACCAGGATCTATGCTTGCTTGAGTGGTTTACTGGAGATTAAAAAGCTGAAATTGAAATATGCTATGGACAATGTACAACGCTTAATTCATTCAAGATCTGCTGTATTAAATGTTTGCCAAAATCAATTGCTAATTTTATTTAGTGGTAATTGGTTTTAAAAATGCAGGAGTAAAATTGACAAGGATGCTGGGGCTAAGGAACAAAAAATGTTCAAAGAATCCTTTCCTGAGGGTCGAGTCACATCTTGAAAACCCTGCTGTTCTTTTGGTGGTGGTGAGAAAACACCAAAAGCCAAATTTGTAAGTTTCTCCTTTTAGATACTTTAACACTATTCAGCTTATCACTGTTGGTGCAAGGCATGAGATAACCTCACTCAGTGACCTTTTTGGTTTTGGATACAATGGTGTCAAGTGGAGATCCTCAAAGGCACATAATGGTTTGATATCCAAAAAAAGCGAGGCTGTTGGATGGGATTATAAAAGGTATTTGTATCAGTCCTTGCAAATGCAGGTCTTGATATTATCCTAGAGAGTACGTTCAGATTTGTTCTACTACCACCACTTTGGAGAGAGTAGTGTTGAGAAGGAGCCCCCATGCTTAGACAAACTTCTTCATAACTGCTGGACTCAAGGTGCTAATAAAGGCTCATCAGGCTGCAGAGGCAGAGAAGATGGGTTAGAAGAAGATAATATTATTATTAACATTTTCCATGCAGTGTAGACTGTAAGCCTTTGATATGATTGTCTTTCCATTTCTTGCATTAACTTGAAACAAAACAGGTTGCATCATCCATTTTTTGGTTTTGATTCAACTTCATGTCTTTGGAATTATAGTTCAAGAAAAGATAAAGCTTAAATAGATTTGGTTGCTCATCTTTTGCATGAGATTTGTCTTCGCTGTAAAAGGCAGATTTTGTCCTTAACATAGACTTCATCAAAACCTCAACCTTATAACCACAAAGATAGAGTTCTGTTGGGAACTATTGGAAGTAATCTTTGCTGGGCTGTATTCACTGTTTTCTGCTAGAACTAGTCTCTGACTTGTTTGTTCATGTAATTTATGTGAGGGGAGGCTGTAGTCATCTTTCTTCTCTTGCAACTCTTATCATATAAGTCCTTGTGGAAGACATCCTATGTCACTTCATTATTTTTATTTTGTTTAGTTGTAACTCAAGAGCATCACAGATCACAGATATATTCTCTGATGTTTTGTTTTTTCTTTTTCCTTAGGGCCTTTCACAGCTCAGCACAGTCAATAACTCCTGTCTTCTCCCCTGTTGGTAGTTCTTCTAATCTCTTTTTTTTCCCGTCACCTTTATCACTTTATTGGATATTTTGCTGATTTCCATGTCTAATGTTTTATGGCTCCCTGTAGAACTTTTTCTCCCTAGTTTAGTGCCCTTCCTTTCTATGTTCTGATTTTATTAACAATAACAACTTACAGTAACTTACCTGAATTTTCTCCTTTTTTTTTTTTTTTTAATTTTTTTAATATGTCATGTAAGAGACACTTCCTATGTTGATACTCAGTGTATTTAAACATAAGTAATTTACTCTTTGAGCTAACATATCCGTAACAATTCAAAATTTGGTAATGCTGGGCTGATTTATCTGAAAATGTCTTTCAGCATATACCAATGCAAGTAGACATCTTCTGGTGTTTCTTTGTTATCCACTTCCTTCTGACAGTCATGCTGCAATGGTTTGGCTCCTTAAATTGTTCCCAAACTCCCACAAGCAGCCCCTCTTCAGTAACACAATCAGTTGCTATTGCCTTTGATTTATTTTTTCAGAAATATTCTTCCTTTCCAAGTCTCCTGGACTGCATTTTGTAAGTTCTTAGATTAGAAAGCTTGTCTACAATTCAGGTTCTCTGGTATGTTTTATAGTATCTGTCTCTTTAGGAACATGTTCTCCACTCACATTTTATATCTTCCTTATGGGTGGGAACTACGAACTTACAGCACAATCTACCTGCAAGCATAAGTTAATGTGGAATTGTTGGCTAATTCTGTAGGGAAACATTACATGATAGAATGGTTTGGGTTGGAAAGGGCCTTAAAGATCATCTTTTCCCACCTCCTCTGCCATGGGCAGGGACACCTTCCACTAGATCAGGTTGCTCAATGTCCAACCAAGCTGGACTGGAACACCTGCAGAGATGGGGCATCAACAGATTCCCTGGGCAATGTTTTCCATTACTTCACCACCCTCCTGGCAAAGACTATCTTACAAATTTTTAATCTAAATCTCCCTTCTTTTAGTTTAAAGCCCTTACCCCTTGACCTATCACTACAGTTCCTCTCCAGCTTTCTTGAAGGCCCCTTTGGGCACTGGAAGGATATAGTTTAATTGAAAATATATAAGTATAAATGATATGTATATAATTTAATAGAATAATCTGAAAGATAATTTCACCTCATGGAATTTCTGGAGAATATGGAATGTGCAAGTATTCTGCCTAATGATGTGTTTTATCCAGTGTAAAACTGCCCATGATAGAAGAAACCAGCTGTCTTCTTATTTTTTCACTGTAATTGATTTGGTGTCTTTTCATGGTTTTTCATGTACTTTCCATTTTAATTCATTCAGATAACAGATCTTATATCTTTATCTTCCCTTTGGCTCATGCAGACTCTGTTCTTACCCACCAGGAGGTCACTTGATGGCTGTGTAGCCTGTGATAGTTTGCACAATGTTCTAAAGCAGTATAGGTCTATGTTTGATTAACCTTACTGCTAGATGTTGTGCAAAGTATTTCAAACTAAGTGTATGCTGTTGCAGCTTTAAATCTACTGCTATTTATTCAGTCTATCAGAGACATAGATGATTGTTATCTCGTTTTTTGCAATGGCATTTTATATGCCTAGAAACTTTTGCCCTTGATTTCAGATTTCTCTTTTCAGTACAAAAAATACTGAAACAGTTTCTTGGCACTTGACTGTATTTTCTAAACCTCCTGGGAAAAGGTAAATCTTTCCTTCATAAAATCTTTTTCTCAAGTGTGATATGAGTGCACTGAAATGTTCTCTTTCAGTGGGAAGAAAATGTGACCAGAGTTCATCAAACCCAAGACTGTCCTGTGGTTAAATTTGTTTGGTTGGTTGATCTTTGTTGTTGTTTTGTTCTTTTGCCTGAATGCAAGCTCTTTAAACTTGTATTAAACATTTGCCTCCATTCGGGTACTAACTGAAAAGCAAATGATAAAGGAAACACAGCAGCCCAGCAAAATTAATGTTTCTTGAATTATTTGAATTGGAAACATTAAAAAAAAGTTCTAGGTTAAAAGCTCAGTTTTAGAAAGGTGTTTATATATTCGTTTATAGATTGCTTCTTAATTATTGAATATATTTTTTCCTCTCTTCGTTCCTTCCTGAAATCCTTGGTAAAACATGCATTTCTTAAAGAATTCTTGTTTCCATTTATGTTTTTATCCATAGTATTTCATTCACTCCATTTAGTAAATTTAGAAGTGATCTTTGCAGAAAGCCAACAAAACATTCAGTATATTCTCATTAATGTCAACCTTGGAATTTTTAACACAAAAGTTTAATTTGTGCAGTAGCTGCTGAGCTGACATAGGAATGCACAGATAGTAGTGCATGTTCACCAGTGAGTAAATGATGGCCAAAAATCAGGGGACTGACTACAGTGACCTATTTTTGCATTTTATTTTGACATACTTTTATAATCACAACTACCATCTTTGTGGTATTCCATGTTTTCTTTACTTATGTGTTTTTCACTGAATATGTTTACATTCAGATGGCACAATAAGAAATACATAGACGTTTAATGACCCTGCTTTCTTAAGTTATAGAAAATAGGCATATTGCTGCAATGATGATTTTGAATGTTAAGTATTTTATGGAAATGTGTTAAAGGTCATATATATGTGCAGTAAAAGCTACATAGTTGTTTTCCATATAGTTCTTTTTTCTTCTGCATATTTCTTAGCACTAAAAGCAGATCAACATTTTTTTACCTTGAGTTTACTGATTATATTTCTCAGATGGAGAAGTATGAAGAAGCTTTTTTGAGGTTTCTAAAGGCATTTTACTAAAAGTTTCTTAAAGTTCTTTTGTTTATTCCACAGTAAATTTTATTTCCAACTCTTGGTGTCAAAAGTCAAAAAATAATCATATGTTGTGTCTGGGATGCTCACTGATCATAGAATCATTAAGGTTGGAAAAGGCCTATAAGACCATTCAGTCCAGCCATCAGCGGACCACACATACTTCTGGGAAAGTGATGCTTTGGAATCTGATGAGTTTGTAAAGACAAAGAATCACATCAGCTTAGTTTACAAATGCAAAGGTTATTTCTAAATATGGCTGTGTTGTTAAAATTATGCAGAACTGGCTTCTGAGCTTTCTGTCTTCACAAGGAGGAACGTTTCCCTAGGTCTGATTCCTTGCTTGATTAGCACCTGGTACAGCAAAGCACTTGAAAATGTTCAACATTCTCAGTGACCTCAAGGGCGTTAGTGAAAAATACATTCTCAGTAGAGAAAAGTCTAATGCAGGATTTCTTAAAAATTAACAAAAAAAAAAAAAAAGTTTTAGCAGAAAAATAAGTCCACTGTGGTTTCGTTACAGTCTTTGTAATGAAGATGAAGTTAGAGGGTTCCAATAAGTATTTCTATTCTGCTTATGACTTTACAGGTTGTAGACCTTGTATTTTGCATGTCATTCAGATGTTTTGCATGCCAGAGGTATTTAAGAAAAAAGTATCTGTAAAATCAGCTCATTTACACCCACGTATCTGAAAAGACTCATTTGAGAATTTTTCTGGTTTATTAATCCAAGGCTGGATGTGGCTCTGGGCAGCCCGGTCTGGTGGTTGGTGACCCTGCCTGTAGAAGGGGGATTGAAACTGGATGAAAATGGATGGTTCTTTTCTGTGGCCATTCTGTGATTCTATCATAATATTGGAATAATTCAGAGAAAACCAAGAAATCTCTATAAACACGTTGATATTAAACCAGTATTCGCAGTAGCAATTGGGATGCCTCCAGAAATGATTTAGTTTTGTTTGTTACAAATCCTGAATCCTGTTTCATCTGGTTTTTAATGTTGTTTTGTTAGTAAACACTTTTAGACTCTGCAACAGTTTTTCACATTTCTTTCAGAGTAGGACCTGTCAAAAGATATTTTTTCAAGGTTTGAGCTCATTTCAGCCAAATGTGTATAGAGTGCTGTAAGCAGTTTGACTCTATGCGGATGATTTAAAAACTGTTATTTTATTTTGACAGAATACAGACTGGATGGGCTGGCTGCTGGTTAAAGACAGACCTCAAAAGGTTGTCCTGACTGCAGTGAAAGAGGATTGTTTTTAGAATAGCTGCACAACAAATGGCATCAGGTTTAACTCTATTAACACTAACCTGAGGGTAAAGATGAAAAAAATCTTTTAGATGGTGTATCTGAAATGAACAACTATAATACCCTGAATAGCTATTAAAGTGACCAGGTATATAAATCAATCTTATTTGTGCCCAGTAAGCTGCGCCCTTCCAAAAAAAAATTGCTTTGCTTTAGAGGAACATGAAATGGTCTATTAGAACCAAGTCAGGAAGGTCACACATTCTAGCATTGGCTACAGCAGTGTAATTAAGTATTCTTGAAAATTTCAACTTTTTCTGCTCTGTGATAACAGACTCAATTGTTAACTCAATTGCTGTTTTAAGATCATGTTGGGAGTTAGAGGGCTGGCTTGCTGAGACAGTATTTAAATAGAGGACAAGTGAATAGTGTGGGAAGAATGATTTCATAATCACAAATGGTCACCTTGAAATTGATATTAGAACATTACAGTTTTCTTGCTTGCAAGTGATTTTGAATAAATTTATGGACCTGCAGAAATAAGAAAAAAAAAAAGACACACACACTCAAAAAAAACAACTGAAAACAAACAACCAAAAATTCCAGCATCTTAAGAGCTTGGTAAAATAAATCACAGTCTCACATTCCAGGTTGGGGAGACCAGGCCTGTCAGTCAGAGATATATTTATAGAATATGCATGAGGCATACACTATGACTCCTACCAAATGGTAACACCACGCTTCTTAGCCTTTCTCACCTTGGTTTTTTGGAAATTGCAGGGTACCTATCGTTCAAGTACCTTGCTAGTGCACGTCAGGTACATCTAAAGATCTTAATCTGTTCTACTTATTTACTTGCGTAGCTGTGTGCATGCACTGATTGCCTTTAAGAATGTAATTGCCATTTACCAATTTGGCTAAATATAAAATTTGATATTAGCTGCAGTGAGGTAAGCACTAAACATAAAAAATCCTCTCTCTTATTGCATGTAATTTTTCTGAAAATGCTTTGAGGACTGGAATTTAAGTGACTAAGAAACAGCTGCTGTTGCTACTAAGACCACCTCATGGGCCCATGAGCACTAGGAGGTTACATTTTGCACAATCAAGCTGACTGGAGTTTTTTGAGTTACATGTGGATGTCTTTGAAGAAATGGAGGCTAAGCATGTTGATTTAATGATCCTTTCCAGCTCTTTGAGAATAATGGACCATGCGTGAGCAGCTTTGCTGGTAAATAAGGACTTCAGGAACAAGCTCAATTTCTAGATCCATCAGAGCCTGCTACTTGTACAATGCAGCCTGTGTATTCTGCAACTTGCTCTTATGCTACTATCTTGTTCCCAGCTATCTGTAACTTCACAATTTTTAACTTTCATCTTTATGTTATCATGGATGGAGCTTTCTGTCTTTTCTGTCATTAGTTATGTAGACAAACAACCTGAAGAACGGTTTTCTTTCAGTGCCTTTGAGTGTATCTGCATGATGTAATATGGAATAGCAGGACATCAGGCTGTGACTTGCTGGATCCAGTGAGCCTGTGTCACAAAATACTCTAAAACTTTTGTGATCTAGTTTTGTACAGAACTAAGCATATCTGCTCTATTCAACATACAGTTGGTGAATTTGACAGCAGCTGTGCTGAGAAGGACTTGGGCTCCATGTGAATGAAAAGCTGGACATGAGACAGCAGTGTGCGACCCTTCCAGTACTTGAAGAGAGCTTGTCAGTAGGGTGAAGACAGACTTTTTACATGGGCAGATGATAGGACAAGGGGGAAAGGCTTTAAACTAAAAGAGGGGAGATTTAGGGTAGATGTTAGGAAGAAATTCTTTGCTCAAGGTGTGGTGGGGCACTGGAAGAGCTGCCTGGAGAAGCTGTGGTTGCCCCATCCCTGGAGATGCTCAAGGCCAGGTTGGATGGGGCCCTGGGCCACCTGGTTTGGTGGGTTGTGACTCTGCTCATGGCATAGGGTTTCGAACTAGATATTCTTTAAGGTCCTTTTCAATCTAAGCCATTTTATGAATTCAAAGTCAATTTTTAAAAGTATTAAAATATAAACATTTAAAAGGAAATATTTCACACTTTTGATGTCCATGATTAAGATGGCATCTGTGAGACATGTTTCTCTAAACATTAGAAAGTATTGAACAGATCAGTGCAGTATTTATTTTGTTGCACATGAGAATTGTGTGATTGTTGTACAGGGACTTGTGCATGTCTTTAAATAATTCTGCTTGATAAAAGGGGGCTCGAGCCACTGTTGAGACACTGATGAATGCAGGTCCAAAATTATTTTCATAAAGAAAAGCCCGAATTTTTAATAGTGTTTTACTACATAAGTGCCAAGAGAGGGATTAAGAAATTTCATGTTAAAAAACAACAACCATAGAACACAGAAAAACAACTATGTCTAAATATAAATGTATTTTTTGTTGCATTTACTTAAATTTCTAGGAAAACATCCAGCCTAGTATGTCAGAAGCATGTAAATGAATTCAATCATATGTGATAGCAGAGGTGCCACTGTTAAATAAGGACATCATTAAAATTTGAAACAGTTGTTCTGCAAGCATTTATCAGAGACAAGCCACGGGTTTCTGACTGGTTACATTATTTGTACCATGCAGGAAAACTTTTCAGGATTAATTTTTGGATCTTATTTACTACATTTTGGATTTTATTTAGGATACACTTAATCTCACATTTGAGAAAAATAGGGAAATGAGAAGGTTACCTTATTTTCTGACAGAGGGGACTTAACGTTTGTGCATTTTATTGATATGACTATGTTTTGTAAACTTGATGGTTTCTGAGTCAGTCTTGTCTTAAAATTGCAGTATTGCTAAGCACACGCAGAGTAGAAAACTAGTAATTCCCACAATTGGACAAATATATAATGTTATTGGGTTTTAAGCATCTCATAGCATATTTATCTTTCCTGCAAATATGAGGATAAGTTTTATTATGAGTTCCTGTAAGTTGATGAGCCTGTTGTTTAATGGTAAATCCGCTTTTGTAGGCTGGAGCCATTGGCAAGGCAGGCTCTGTGTATCATGCATTGTGAAAAGATCAATCCAAGAGTAGTTCAATCCAAGACTGTTGACAGCCTCTTAACTGAATTTTATAATGGGAATGATAATGCTTGCTTCAGAGAGTGGGAATTTTAAACATTATTAAAAACTAAAAGCAATTACAGTGACTCAGAAAAAAAATAAATACAATAATTGAAACTAGAGAAGACTGTAATGAGTTTATAATGGTACAATAATAATAAAAACAAATAATAAGTAAAGGAAGATTACTCTCTCAAATATGTAAAGCTCCTGACAATAGCTAGTGAGCAGAATGGGTAAGATGGATGGGGAACATTTTGCAAAATTGATGAGGTAGTAATTATCTATGAGTTGTGCTGCAGCAGCGCTGGAGGTGGCAAGAGATTGTCCTCTTGGAGGACATGTGGGCTCGCCAGACCCGAGCAGTCTCTGGATTGATGTCAGAAGCACGACAAGGGTCAGGCAACAGAGGCATCCAATCCACGTCTTTCTTTAAAGCTGAATGCAATATATGTTTTGAATTTTCACTCATAAATTAATTTCCCTTAGTACCAATTCTATGCTAAGATACTATCCTATTTCATCAGTGCTATTAAAATTCAACAGTGAGAAATTAGGTAAAAGAAAGATCTGAATGTTGTTGTTTGTGCTACGGTAGCCCCCAAAGGTCTTCTGGAACTTCTGATTACTGTTATTAATATTTCTACAGACTTAGTGGTGATGATACTGTGAGCTGGACACGTGTTACTGGATTTGTATGTGCACTGGCTTCCACCAGGGCACTGCAGTGGGTCTGGCTGCCCTATGCTGTGATTCCAAGAGCTATTTAAGCTGATGCTGTCGTGAGAAGAGCCAGTCCTGAGCTTGCCTGGCCAAACATGTAGCCTGTCCAGTGTTAAGGTGGTGTAAACGTCCATGAAAACATGAAGTGAACTGCAGAAAGAAACCAAACCAGACTGAATCTTGTGCTTTTAACCTGCATCTATTCCCACTTGTGCAGCTGTAAGTCCTATTGCAATACTTCAGTCTAGAGAAGAGGAGGCTCAGGGGAGACCTTATTGCTCTCTGTCACTACCTGAAGGGAGGTTGTAGTGAGCTGGGGGTCGGCCTCTTCTCTTGTGAAACTGGTGATAGGACTAGAGGGAATGGCTTCAAACTGCACCAGGGGAGATTTAGGCTGGAAGTTAGGAAATACTACTTCTCTGAAAGAGTGGTCAGGCACTGGAGTGGGCTGCCCAGGGAGGTGGTGGAGTCACTGACCTGGAGGTGTTCAAGGAACGTTTGGATTTTGTGTTGAGAGACATGGTTTAGTAAGAACTATTGGTGATAGGTGGATGGTTGGACTGGATGATCTTGTAGGTCTTTTCCAACCTTGGTGATTCTGTGATACCAGAAGAACCAAGTGGTCAAGTGTTGGATGGCACTGCTGCCTCTCAGCAGTGCTGCTTGTGCAGGGTTAGGTGCAGGGATTTATTGTTAACATTTTTCTATAGCTGCTTATTGAATTTCCAGAAGTTGTTGGTTTTTTTTTTTTTTTTTTTTTTTTTCCTTCATGTCTTCCAGGTATAAGTCTAGATAAGAATGTTTTTTTAATACTGAAAGGAATATTTTGTTCCTCTCTAGGACAGAAAAACGTCAGTCTGGTTACAGGGCTTTGTTTTCACAGGGCTGGAAGCTAGGTATTTGTGTTTCTCACAACAGTTTGACATGAACTCTTCTTGAGAATATATACATTCTGCACAGAATTTTTTAAAACAGATTTTGTGTTGATTGTTTCAAATGGTTGCTTTGAACTCTTTTTTTTTCTTCTTTTTTTAAAATTAGAATTGATGGATATGACTTCATCCAGATTGTCAATAAAGACCAAGGTTACATTTGTACTAATAAACAAAACCATGCAGTACATAGATCTTACTGTTCCACGCAAAACCTTGTTACATTTTTGAGTGTTTTCCTTTTCCTTTTCCTTTTCCTTTTCCTTTTCCTTTTCCTTTTCCTTTTCCTTTTCCTTTTCCTTTTCCTTTTCCTTTTCCTTTTCCTTTCCTTCTCCTTCTCCTTCTCCTTCTCCTTCTCCTTCTCCTTCTCCTTCTCCTTCTCCTTCTCCTTCTCCTTCTCCTTCTCCTTCTCCTTCTCCTTCTCCTTCTCCTTCTCCTTCTCCTTCTCCTTCTCCTTCTCCTTCTCCTTCTCTTTTCTTTCTTTCCCTTTTCCCCTTTCCCCTTTCCCCTTTCCCCTTTCCCTTCCCTTGACTATCCCCTTCTCAGACAATGTCTAGATATGGCTGAGTAGTGGCTGAGGCTAAGGGCAACACCTAGTGTGTAGTTACTTGGATGTAGCCTCTCTGTTTTGGGGCATAAAACAGCATGGAGAGGTTGTTACATGTTGACTTTGGTCAACATGACAGTGTTTCCTGGTGAATGTTATTTCCTACTATTGATTGGCAAAGGCCTTTGTGAGAAGTGGGAGGTTGTTTGTAGTCTGTGTCCCAGGAATGCATGGAATGGGTCTGACTGCAAGTGGGATTAACAGGTTTTTGCTGTGATCCTAAGAACAGTGTTGAGTATCCTGAATTCCTGACTCATGAAGATTATTCCTTGTCTTCTTATTTCCAGCCCCACAGTGGTGGTTCCTGTATCTCAGTGTTCATTCCTCTGTGCTCCTCAGGCTCCCTGCTTTGGGTTCACCCCTAGATGAGGAAATGTGAGCCACTGCCTCTGAACTTGCCATTGTAATTGATACTAGTGTTCCCTGAGCACCAGATGTGCTTTGAGACCTATGCATTAGTGCAGCTTTACTTAGTAAGAATGTATTGTTTCTTGAGAAAGACACTAATGACCTGAACCAGTTGAAGCAAAGGAAAGCTTCAAGGGTTTGGGTCAAGGCAATACATGCCAGACATTCTTGCTTTGGTTCTCCTTTTGTACTGAAAGGCTCTTTGGCACTGACAAACTCTGTATCTAAAGAAAACTTTGTGTCTGGAAAAAAAGATCACTGCTTCTTGGTAATCATATCCACACACAGTAATAATAATAATAATGGGCATTGCTTGTATGTGAGCATTCAGGTCTATCAATAAGCCTCTGAAAATATAAACAATATATGAATATGCCCTGAATTCAAAGAGCTGTCTGTTCCTCTGTAGTCACACACAGATCTGCGTTCTTCATGTGTCCCCCAGTGAAAAAGTAAGTGAAGTTGACAGCGATCTATTTTGTTTAAGAATGGAGGCTGTATTATTCTGAAAGTCCTTTGCAATTGGTGACTTTGTTAATGCCATATTTTTTAGGCAATTTTCTCGTCTCAACCACTTTTCACGTGCTTTTAGCAGATGTCGTTTGAGCACTTCATCTTTCTCTCTCTGCTATTGCAAGCAAACACTCAGCAATGGCATCTTGAGGCATCTGTAGTGCTTCTGCTGGAAGTGAAGAAGATTCTCTCCTGGAATCTGAAAGGGGCATGGCTGCTGAATGACTAGCTTGCAATGTGGTAAAAAATAATTACAAGGGGTTACAGCTTGCTCTCACCTAGAAGATGTGCTAAATGTTTGAATAACAGCAGTAACACACTGGCAGCTCATGGGAGAGCATCCAAGGCCAATGCAGGGCTGTTCTATGCCCCAGTGATGTGTATCCTTCAGAGGCTCCCAATTCTGTCAGCTTGTTCTATAACCTCTGCGCATTAAGCTTGATTAAACAGAAATACACATTGTGCAGTGGGACTGCACATAGCTAGCTCTGTCGTTCTAAGGAAGAACTGTGAAATTAGACTAACAGTTAGAAGGAACAAGGGATGCAGTAATTTTTTCACTAGATTTGTCGCTGCAAGGGGGAAGATGATCAGCACCAAGAGAGGGCTGGCCAGCTGAGAGAGGGATGGGATTGTTCCCCTCTGCTCTGCCATCACGAGGCCCCATCTGGAGTACTGTGTCCAGGACAGGGGCCCGCAGTACAGGAAAGATTCAGTGGACCACCTGAGGAGGGCCACTGAGATGATCAGAGGGCTGGAGCACCTCTCCTATGAAGACAGGTTGAGGGAGTTGTGCTTGTTTAACTCGGAGAAGAGAAGGCTGTGGGGAGACCTCAATTCGACCCTTCCAGTACTTGAAGAGAGCTTGTCAGTAGGGTGGAGACAGACTTTTTACATGGGCAGATAATGATAGGACAAGGGGGAAAGGCTTTAAACTAAAAGAGAGGAGGTTTAGGCTAGATGTTAGGAAGAAATTCTTTACTCAGGGGGTGGTGGGGCACTAGAAGAGCTGCCTGGAGAAGCTGTAGGTGCCCCATCCTTGGAGGTGCTCAAGGTTAGCTTGATGGGTTCCTGGGCAGTCTGATCTAGTGGTTGGAAACCCTGCCCATAGCTGGGGGCTTGGAATGAGATGATTTTTCTGTGTGAGCTAATCTACATGTTCCTGCTCCAGCAGGGGGATTGGACTAGATGTCCTTACAAGGTCCCTTGCAATCTCTGACATTCTGTGATTTTTGAGGTCCTTTTCAAAGTAAAACATCCTATGATTCTATAACCACCTGGGCTGTTGACACCCGGGCGAGTTCCAGTGTGATCACTGAGCAGCTCAGTGCCAAAGTTTTTGGCATGGAGGAGACTGTAGCACACCTCCAAAATCACCTATAATCAACAATTGTGATCTGAAATGACAAACTATAATGCTATGGTATGAGACCTTTTGTGTGCAAAAAGGATTTACATACAGCATTTTAATGTCTTCGTGCATTATCTATTTTCTTTTGATTATAATTTGCAGTAACACAGGATGCAATTTACAGAAATTTAATTAGGTCATTAGCTTGAATTAAGATGCAAATAAGATATATATTTTTTTCAAATTTGTTGAATGCACAAAATCTTTCAATGAAATGTTAACATACAAATATTTTTCCTGCTATTTCTAGTATGATTTCTTTGCTGTTGGCAATTGAAAGAAAAGGAATTGTAGTTGTTATTCCTTGTTAAGCACATTTTATTTTGAATATTGCAAGGTGTATTGAATGGAGATAATTAGCTCTTAATCTATCCTGATGGGCCTATCCCTAAGCCCAGTACATGCAAAGAAAATACCAATTATAGTTTTCTTTCAGTTAAATCTTTAGGTCTGAATAAGAAATGATTTTTCTATTTCAATTTTGTCAATTATTATAAATATTTCTCATCCTTGTAACTGTTGAAGAAGTCTCAATATTATTTCAGCATAATTCTAAGAAAAAAACCAGCAGAGGAAGAAATTATTATTAATTCCAATGTCCACAACAATTAGAAAGTTAATGTAAAAAAAAAAAAAAGGAGGCAGCCTGTGAGCAAAAGAGGCTGAAGTTTTATTGTCAGTCACATTAGGATTGCAGATACCTTACCACTTTGCACCCATTCGTTATATATGTAAACAGCTGGACCAGAAGAAACCTCTGCATGGAGCTCTGCACAGGTATCATGGGCACAGAAGAAAACATTCTCTTTAATTAAAATGTAGCCCTGTGCAAGGTAGGAGCCCCGCTGAGAGAATGGGTACAGTGAAGTTATAATTATAGAGATGTACTCTGTTAAAGTGAACATCAAGCACAGGGAAATTACACATAACTGACTGAAATTGGCATCCTGAAAACAAGGTTTTTAAATCAACTTTAGTGTCTGGGAAGCTGATGTTAAGCTACAGTTAGTTTCTCCCCACCATCCCCACTAGAGGCCAATAGTTTATATTTTTTTGCCTAAAATATCTGTTCTGTTTACTGTTCCTGAGAGAGAAAAAAGTGTACTTTTATGGTATTTGATGGTCATGTTTGCAAACATTGGTACTGAAACATGGTGAAATTCTCAACTGTGTGCCCTGGTTCAGTATTTCCCTTATATTATGGGGAGAGTCTGAGGTGAAAACCCCCAGCTTTGTTCTAGGAGTAGTTCTCGTGCCAGATTTCCTTTGCAAATTTCAAATGAATGAATATCTCTAACAGGCCAATTCCTTTCTCTTTGTTGCATTCTGCAAAGACTTCTACCTGTTTTCTCATTGATAATAGGAGCATCCTGTTGTTTGTCTTAGAATAATTTAGACACAAAATTATCTTAGATCTAGGGCATCAGTGCAATGTGGTTTTGTTCAAGGTTCTTTTTACTACTTGTCCTTCAGTCAGGATTTGGCTTCTTTGGGTATCTGCTGGAAATCTGTATTAGCACTAAATGAGTGATCAGTACAATCACACTCAGGATATTGCACAACAAGCAGGCAAATTAGCTAAGATGAGGCCCAGTGCACAATTTAAACGTAGCTGCTAATCATTGAGAATACTGTATGAACAAAAATAGGCCAAGCTTGCGAGAATACCACCTGGTCACCATGCATGGGCTTCCTACACCATAAAAGAAAACGAATGTTCATTCTGCACACTTAGTCACTGCATGTCCTTCCAGCCTGGAAGCTATTCAGTACATCGCTGAACAGCTGCAGACTTTACTGGATGAGAATTCTATCCTGAAATAAATCTTCACAGAACAATCCATTGGGGCACTCAAACTACACTGATTTGGCTAATGTCATTTTGCACAAACACACTGCAGGCTGAAATGAATCAAGGCATTAGCGTGAGCTTGTGAATTTAACACATCCACACAACAGGTATTCATCATTCAAATTTTGCCAATAACAGAACCATCAAAAGCCTTGCCTATAGCAAGATGTAGACTGCTTTATTTGGTGTACTGATTAGCTTGAAGATAAATGCTGTGAACTACTGTTTTTGTCTGTGTGCTTGTCTTGAAGTTTCTCATTCCTGTTTTGGACCCAATGGGTGCTTCTCAACACATCTCTGCTTCCTCTGTGTATTTGAATAGTTGATTAACAACAGATTCTTGTGTCTGTCATTAGTGTTTAATTTCTGAGTAAAAGCTCATTCATTGCCTCTTTCCAGTTCACCAATAGATGGTGTAGAAAGTGATGATAATTCTTTAAGGATTCATTCAGATCATAGCTCTATTGTAGATTAATTCCAGCTTGAAATGAGTTATGCAACACACCAACAGCTTTATAATGGGTAAATAAAATAAAAATACATTCAAGTGCCTTCACTAAACAAGGCATTTGAGAAAAAGACTTCCTTTTACCTCAGCCATTCTTTGGTATTCTAGCATTAAGTAAATTTTTTTGGAATATACTGTTTTACGCAGCTGTTTGGTAGGAGGAAGTGGGGGTGTCTTCAGTGAAACACAGAAGTTTTGCATGCAAAGACTGCTATTTTTGTTGTGCATTAATATTCAGATTTGTTCAAGTTAAAGTGAATCAAGAAGAAACAAGTGTTGTGATGAACAGATTCTTGACAGTTAACAGTTCTCTGACAGTGATTTCATGACTAAGTGTCCTTATCTTAGTATACAGCCTGCAAAATTAATGGCAATGTGTACCTCTCAGAGAGTAAAGTGAAACCCATTATGATGTGGGGATTTATTGATTTTCCTTTTTTTTTGCTGTTATATCTTTATTATTCCTGAATCTCTATGTCATGAAATGTAAATTAGATTTGTTTGACTTTATCTACTTGGTGTTGTTAAGCTTAGTGACATAGGACCTAAAATTTGAATACAAGTGTTATTTCCGTTCATTTAGTATTTCAGTAAAATAGACTTTGGTATATAAAGAATCGAGCTTACCCCATAGATTTCAGATGGAATGAATAATAAAATATGCTTTCTCTTCTTTCTCTATGATTCTGTGATTCTCTTAGAGGTGAAACCAGTGCATAGTTTAGTGATCAGAATTGTCTTGCTCTTATCTTGCTTATCCTCTATGTTCTGTTGTTCCATCAAAGATTGTCTTTCTCTAAGGCAGTGAAAACTGTCCAAGCAGACATCAGAGAACTGACCAGTTTTCTCAAACTTCTGCTAAAATATGAGCAATTTGGAAACCAGTTCTGGAGAAACCATGGCTTGAAATGTAAGCTAGCATTTATACTCTCTCTTATTTCTGTCTTTTTCTTCTTTTTTTTCCTTTTTTTTCTCTCACCAGTTGCAAACCATTTGGTAAACATTGGCCAGAAAGTTCAGTTAGAGCAGAAACTTTGGATTTTCTTTCTGTCTCAAACATCAGAATGAGCCCCAGGCTTATGTCTTCCCTCTTGAATGGTCATGGGCATGGGATGTTGACAAGGGAACAAATTCTTCCTGAAATCAGAAGAGCTGAAGGATTGATTTGTGTTATTGATGGAATAAAGTTCCTGGGGAGCTTATGCCAGCTCTAAGAAGTTCTCACCTGTGCATAGTTGCACACTTCTTGTTCTGCTATGTTCCTCTTATATTTTGCATGAAAGGAAGGCTTGAGTTGTGATGTGACAGCTGGTACAGGGGTAACCTTCATGTGAGCAGAGGGTTCTGCAAAGAGTTCTTCCTTTCTCGTTTACAATTAAAAGTCTCACAATTTGCTCTGTCAGAGAGCATTACCAGGGACTGGGGTACCTGCTACTGCTTGCAGAGTTAGACCAGTACATCGTTTGGCTATCAGAAAGTAATACTGACTAATGGTATTAGAAAAACTATTTCAGTCTCCTGAGGCAAAACTAAGCAAAAAGCTTTTTAAAAGAACATATTTTTTATCTTGAAACCTTTTAATAGGCAGTCTTATTACTTATATTACTGTCCCAGACATTTTTCTTTTTGATATTGTTCAGTTGTTATTTATGATAACTTAGAGTGTAATAGCATTGGAAAGCCATTATTAGCCAAGTCCCTTTGTGTTGCACACAAGAACTCTGCTGGTAGTTGCTGTTCTTCCCATCCCTCTATTCTCCTTGAACATCTTGCCAGGAGTGATGTCTGTATCCACTGTAAGTAGTAATAGACCTGAAGGGAATTGCCTGTACCTGAATTTGCTTTCTCTGAAAACAAAAAGACATAACATTTTACTGATGTCCATTTCTGCTGCCTGCTTGGAACGCGTGATTCACACCTGTGCTTCAATCTCTTCTGCTGCTTACAGCTCTGTGTTGCTCATTGTTTTGCACACCTTGCCACTCTCCTACTTGTAAACATAACAGACCAATGAATAAGAGTTGAGGTCTGTCCTTTTCACCCAGACGCGTATGACTGTAAAAAAATAGCTGCTCTGAAAGAAAATTGGTAACTAGAAAATAAGCCACTTTTTAAATGAGTGATAAACCGTAGTCATATGCTTGAGGACAGATTTTAACCCCAGACTTGCACCACAATTCATCTTTATTTTGACGTGCTCCTGGCACAGAATAGACAGGGAACATCAGATACTGCTTCTGAAAGAGCTTATTTACTGCTGGGACGCCTGCAGAGTTCTCATAGCAATGACCTGAGGACCCCAACTCGTTGCAGCTTCCAATTGCAGGGCTAGTCATTTTAGAAAGCCAGGACAGACTTATAGATTTTCCATGTGCTATTTTCTCTGTAATTTAGAACCATTGCTTTCTCAATGACATTTATAAAGGAATCTTAACTGGTTGCAATTTTATTTAATAAACTAAAATTTTGCTTTTATGTTACATATTAACTTGCAAATAAAGTCAGTCTAGATTTCTGATATGCATTTTGCAGTCATAGTAAAATATGGATATCAAGATGGAGTTGCAGGCTTAAAGAAATCATAATATCAGTAATTCTATTGGTTATGAACCAAGGACTACTGCAATTGCTTTGCCTGATCTTCTATACAATCGAGTTCATAGGACTTCCTTTAAATAACATTTACATAAAGCAGACTGCATTTTTCAGGGGGAGAAATTCTGATTCTGATTTTAAAAATACACGACAGTTTAATAAGAATCGCCCTTTTATTATTATCTTCCTAATGCACATCTAAGCCACATACTTGACAGAGGTTTTCTTCAGTGCCATTTCAATCTCCATTAATATTTTTTTAATATATCTTATTGCAAGAGCGTAAATAATACTTAGTGCTTTTCCAGGACTTCGTATTAATTAAGCTGAAAATACTTCTTATTTCCTAATGTACCGTATAATTAGGTAGTCATTGCTGCCTTTGTATCTTTGTGTGTGTTTGGATTTCCTGAGAATGGCTTTGTTTTGAGTAACATACTTTTTATTTTAAAGAAATACACTGCAAGAGACAAAACAGAGAGTTGGTGACAGTATTCACAAATCTTTTATTCTGAAAAATGTGAAACCATTCAATTTACCATAGAAACTGCAAATGAAGGCAAGAAAGAGGACACTGGCTTGATAACTGTCTCCAGGACTCCAGTGGAGTAGCACAAATAAAAACTCAATGTTTTCCAAATAAAATAATCTTTAATTGTTTTTCCCAGGAAGGATTTCTTGCACATCCATGCTTATAAGCATTCTTCCGTGCTTCAGCTAGCTGCCCACTCGCTTTCTCTCTTTAAAGACATCGCCTGTTCCAATTACCATTGAGAACTTTCAGTCTCTCATTAGATTCGGAGCAGTAGGCAATTTAATCAGGTGGTGATCGCTGTAACATTACAGAAAATGACCTTCAGAATTCATATCTTAGAAATGTGGATACTCTTTTATGAAACACATTCTTAGTGTTTTGTCAGTTCTCTTTGGGGGAAAAAAAAAAGGGGCTTGTAGACTGAATTGGAATATGTTAAAAAGCAGGAATAATGTATTTCTCTATACACCTTTGTCTTTAAGGCCAATCTCCTGCATATCAAGCAGTAGGAAATTTTGTCTTCCCTCCCTCAGCCCTGTTTGTATTCTTACTGGGCGAATAGACAGAGTAGGAAAACTGCCAGTCCCAAATGAGTTTTCAGTTTGGCACAGCATAGTTCTGATGAAGCACAGTAAGCCAGTCAGTGCAGTTGCTACCTGTGTTCATTAGGAGTTGGCAAATTGTAACTACCCTATATATGTAGAGGGTATATATATTATATAAATAAGCCATTGCAAATTTGATTTTTGAGTAAGCAAATTTAGTGTGTGTTAAAACCCAGACCCAAAGCGACATTTCCCTTACTGTATTCAGATAACAAATTTATTTTTTATTCTTCCCATTCATTAAGCACGTCATCCTTCCGGAATCTGGAATTTGAGCTTAAACCTGACTCTTAGTCTCAAAACTCTGCACCGTCTCCAACATGGAGCTTTTTATATGTGATCCAAAGTTAAAACTGGGCAGGATCTCTCTGTAATGTCAGAATCACTAAGGTGATAAGGTCAGAATCAATAAGGTGAATAACAAGTTGGTCAGGTAAGTTTTGACTTCTGGCACTCTTTTAGCATATGATTTAGGGTAGTACGTCCAGTGTATTTTCTATTTCTTACCTACTAGCGTTGTCTGAAAAGCTAAATATCTTTTTCATGTTGTATTATATTGTGTTAGGTTATACAACATTATTCAGCACTGCCAGCCATAAAGGAAGATACAACATCCTCTCACACATCTCTATCAGAAATACAGAAATATTTATGTCAAGGAAGTGGTTCTACTACTGTTTCTTAACAGAGGTAATGTCAAGGTGTTGTTGTCATAGCAGTTCTGCTTCTGTTTGTTGAAATCTGAATCAGTTCCTTGCAAGAAAATAATACCAGTTTCATGAGGTCAGGAATTAACGAAGAGGCACCAAGGATTTCTACCCTTGGTGGATTAGAGAAATTAACAAAAAACCAGCATGCCAAAATTGAGCATCCCAGTTCTACCTTTACATACTGCCTGAGTACACATCCAGGAAGAAAATTTGTCAGTGAAGCAGTATTTAATACTCTTTCTTTCACAGTTGGTGAATAACAAAAACGTTCAGCAAAATGAACCACAGGAGGGAGGCCAAACTCAAGAGGAGCTAAGTGGAAATTAAAAACCAAAAGAGAACTTTCAGTGACTGCTTAGCTAAAGAGAGATGGGTTCCCTTTGTTGTCTGCTGGATAAAAAATTGCTTTTACCAAACAGGAATCCGGAGCATTAAAACACTGGCCAGTGATACTGTAATTCGCTGAATATTTTCAGATTCTTCTTTGAGCAGTTGTCTCTAAGCAACACATCAGGCAGTGTTGCAGTATTTCATATGGCTACAGAATGTATACATTTTTTTCATCTAAATAACAAGATTGTTCAAACCTTTGAGGACAACTGTGTCAAACGGTGGATTAGTTGGTGAAAGCCAGCAGATCAATATTAAATTGCTTTGACTCCTCGTTATAGGACTCAGCTGGGAAAGCTGCTCATCAAAAACACATTGAAATGGAGACAGAAAGGTAAGGTTAAGAAACAGAATGCTTTTAATATAATTTAGCACCTAAAATTATCAATGAGTTAAAATCATTTTGTTCAGTAGAGCACGGTTTTAAGGGCATACCTCTACCCTTATTCAGAGATATGAATAACTGGGGGTGCAACAAGAGATTAATTGAAGAAAAGTCTGGAGGGAATTTTACAGATGTCCAAGTCATGAGAAACTTTGCAAAAAGCTTGTGAAGCTGCCCACAGATTTTGAAGCTGTAAGAAATCTGAAATGCCATGGATGACTACGATGCTATTTAAAATTGCTGAGGTTAATGGATGGCATGGTGGGTATTATGAATGTCACTTAACTGCACTGCTTTTCCATAATATAGTTTTCCTCTGCAAATAATATTAATTATGAAGCACACACAACCTGAGACAACGTCACGGGTGCTGTTGTTCCTTGTGTGAAACCACTTGTTTATCAGTGCTGTGCTTAATTTCATATTGTACATAAGATGATGCTGCTGCAGATACGCTTTTTTATATGCCAGTAGAACACCACAGTTTTCATCTTTGCATTAGAGCATACAATACAAAGCTGTTCCCACTCTTATTACAGTCAAGAATGCAAAGTGCACCTCATCCAATACCTTCTTTATTTTAGAAAATGAGTGAAGGCTTTCTTCAGTCCAGTGAGTCTTCAATACCTGAAAGTTTCTAATTAATAATTTTTTTCCCAACAGCTCTCCTGTTATTTCTACCGCTGAGCTATTTTGATCTGAATCAAGACATAAGCAAAATTACCAAATCTCATTAAACTGGTGGCATAGGCATAAGAGCTGGCAGATGGCAACTGCCACAGAAAGAGTCTAGCCATAAAACCCGGCCTATTGTGAACTGAAGTCCCTTCCATTCCTTTTTCTTTGGGAAGTGTGGATAACAGCATTTCAGTTTTATCCTTGATATGCAAATATGCATGTCTTACTAATGTCCAGTTAAAATTTATATGTGCATTTTAGTGTTATGTTCCTGTTATGAGCAAATGAGGCCAGAGAACAAAGACCTCTTTCAACTCTTTTAAATGCCACAAATAACTTTCTACAGTGATAGACTTCATCTAATATCTGTGGCATCTGTGAGGAGAGGTATTACTCCTCAATTTGAAATACTTCTAGAATTTCAGTGGTACCCTCTCACGTGCATTTGTTTGATGCTGATCATGTGAGATACATCATGCCCCATCTCCCACCTGCCCCATGATCTACTTTCAACTGAAGGAAATGTCAGGGATTGAGATGGGTTTTTCATTTGCTATTTTGATAGCAAAATTTAAAACACACTTGAGATTGACTATGCTCCAGTATTCCAGGAGCTTCGGATCTCATTTTCTGTCAGATTGTAGCATGTTGAAAACTTAACTGTTTTACAAATTCTAAAATTATTGCTCACTGAACTGCATTTAGCCATGTCTGAGATACTGTGAGTAAAATACTGCCTCTGCATTACAAGCAAAGAGGCACTGATTTGATGATTTGAAGGAAAGTTATTGAAGATACACACTTGTGTTCATTGCGCTGAGGTACTAACTTGCAGAAATTTCCATTATGCTCCACTCCCATGCTTATCCCACTTCCATGCTCCACCATGCTTACCCATCCCTAAGAAACTATTTTGTTGAAAGCTTAAATTAATATTACCACAGTAGAATTCACAGCTATTATTCAGCTCTTTATTCAGTCGCTGACTGACCAGTGAGTACTTCCAGACTCAACAAAGGTTAAAATTGTCTCCACGTACCAATGTGGCAAAAAAAGGTACTCTGTTCTCTTTGCTAACAGGTTTTTGTGAGGTGTCTCTAAAGTAGTAGTGGATACAGAAAAACTGAAAATAATAGTTCAGTAAGAAAAAAATGTGGGAATTGTTGATATTAAGAAAGAGGAAGAATTAGAAAGAATACCAGTTGTTGCTCCATATACTTACTTTGAATTACTATCTATCAAGGGAAAAAACAACCAAATGACAAGTTTTATTTGATGAACTGAGTTACTCAAATAACTTTGAGTTTTTTACACACACACATTCTGAAAATGGCTCTTTAATCCACAGTTCCAATTTGGTTTGGACTCAGTCTTTGATGACACATGTTTTGAGTTAGAAATGTATCTTTTCAGCTCAGTACTGGCTGGAAATTATCTTACTGCTAGTGATCTATATCAGATGACTACAGTCCCTGGAAAATACTATTGTAATGAGCAGAAATCTATTCAATTTTATTATATTTTCTCTGGAGGATCATTTTCTGAGCCCAGTAAGTCCTTGTCCAGCCACCTCATTTAGAAAGGTGGCCCCATTAACACTCATGAGTGTTTGCTCATGTATGAGCAAAACCTACTGCTGCTGCCAGCACTCTGTCGGATAAAAGATGATTAACCACTGAGAGTCCCAGTCTGGAAAGTGCAGTCTTAATGTCCATTTCCCTTTCATTATTATTTTAAGCAGGCACATTCTGTAATGATCCTCTGTAGGGAATAAAGATGCCTTCCCAAATCCCATTAGCTCTGCTCAGAGCTCCTGATTGCTGATACACATGCACAGCCCATGGGTTTGCAGTGGGTCATCATCCTACATTCTGTAACCAATTCTTCACCTGCATGATTTCCTCAAACAGGTTATGGCTAACACCCTCTGAAGAAATGGAAGAGCTATTAAAAAAAATAATGGAACAACAAAAAAGAGTCACACGTAACCTTTATTTTTAGTGCTTGTTGGCTACTATTGTTTGGGATTGTTTAAAATAAGAGGCTCAGAGGAGACCTACAATTACCTAAAAGGAGGTTGTGGTGAGGTTGTGATCAGCATCTTCTCCCACATAACTACCAATAGGACTAAAGAGAATGGCCTTAAGTTGTGCCAGGGAGGTTCGGGTTGGATATTAGGAAAAGAATTCTTCTATGGATGAGTGATCAGGTGCTGGAATGGGCTTCTTGGGGAGGTGGTTGAGTCAATATCCCTGCAGGTGTTTAAGAAATATTTAGATGTTGTACTAAGAGACATGGTTTAATGATGAAATATTGGTGATAGGTGGACTAGATGGAGGTCTTTTCCAACCTTGGTGATTCTCTGATTCTGTGATTCTATTTTATTGCCCATAGAATCGTTTGAGTTGGAAGGGTCCTTTAAAGGTTATCCACTGTAATTATTCTACAGTGAATGGGGACATCTGCAGCTAGATTAGGTTGGTCAGAGCCACATTCAGCCCTATCTTAAATGTCTCCAGAAGTACACCACCTATACAGACAAACTGTTCCAGTGCTTTCCTCCTCCAATTATAACAAAAACTTTTCCTTATATCTAATCTAAATCTCCCTTCATTTAGTTTGAAACCATTTCTCCTTCTTCTATCATAACAGACCTTGCTAAAGAGTCTGTTCTCTTCCTTCTTGTAACCCCCCCATGTTGTTGGTGTAACCCACATTCAGAGAATACATAGTACATGCACTGAATACTCCAAAGTTATACTGCAGTCATCACTAAAAGCCAAACTTGGAAAGTTATAAAATTATCTGTGTCTCTGAATCCATGAAGGCTCTGCTGGGTCTGGGTGTGTCTGACATTTAAGCCATTGGAACGCTCAGAGATGAAATGGTGGGGAAATAGATCAAGTGACAGAATCACAAAATGGCCAGGGCTGGAAGGGACATCATGATCATGAAGCTCCAACCCCCCTGCCACAGGCAGGGCCGCCAACCTCCCCATTTAATACTAGACCAGGTTGCCCAGGGCCCCATCCAATCTGGCCTTGAACACCTCCAAGGACGGGGCATCCACAACCTCTCTGGGCAGCCTGTTCCAGCACCTCACCACTCACTCTGTAAAGAACTTCCCCCTGACATCCAACCTCAATCTTCCCTCCCTCAACTTAAAACCATTTCCCCTTGTCCTGCCACTATCAACCCTTTCAAAGAGTTGATTCCCCTCCTGTTTGTAGGCTCCCTTTAGGTATTGAGAGGCTGCAATGAGGTCACCCTGCAGCCTTCTTTTCTCCAGGCTGAACAAGCCCAGTTCCTTCAGCCTGTCTTCATGGGGGAGGTGCTCCAATCCCCTCATCATCTTCATGACTCTCCTCTCTTGTCTTCGTTGTTATCAGCACACGAAGTATAGTATGCCTTTAATATACCAGATTGAGAGATTTTTTTCAGAATTTCTATCTTAAAAGCCAACATTATCAACCACTGTGTAGTACAACTGAGCATATACCAGACTTCTGTTGCCTTGTATGTAGAAATCAACCAAAGTCACCCAGGAGACAAAAACCATGTCTCTCACAGGGCATCTGGCTTGGGTTCGCTGGTTCACTGTGGCCAGTTTCATCTCTTTTATTCTATATGGGAGATATCAAAGGGATACAGTGCAAGTCAGGTCCAATGCCTAAATTCTTATCTCACTGCAGAAATAAAAATAGTTATAGGTGGTTGTGCAAGTTTGTGCACCCAAATAGTAATGGCTTTATTTTCCAAGCTGTTCTTTCCTCTGAATATTGAAGATAAAACACTCTTTATTTAGAAATGTAGTGTTGCCTTTGATGAGTATAATGGCTGGTAATAATGCCAACAGCAAGTACGGATCGCTGTCCTCTTACATTTCAAGAGAAAACAGAATTATTTTGTAAACATCTATTCTTCAATAAATGAGAGATAGAATTGCAGTCTTTTTTTTTTATGATGAGCTTTAATAATCCAGGTTCACACTATGCACAGATTTCTGAAATGGCATCCTTCAATTTTAGGCAAAATAGGAAAAATAGATAGTGGAGTACAATTTCTTCATGAGGAAATAGTGCCTGTTCTATTTTTCTTCTACCTGTTGAAGTGAGAAGGGAGAAGAGATTATTTAATGATTCAGTGCAAATATGTCTCCCAAACTGATAAGCTTTCAGATTTGCACATTAAGACCACTGTGCTTGCAGATGTCTCAAATATTTGAAGAATTTTAACCAAAGGGATATTTCTTCTATGTTTGAATATATGTGCTGTCTGGTGTGGGTGGACAGTCACCCCTGAGCCTTTAGCTTACTTGTTTGTGCTAATGCTGAAACTGAGTTCTACTTTCAACTTTCCTTCACTTCACATCAGTTCCTTTGCTCACGTCTTTGGATGCCTGCTCTCAGCCAAGTGACTAGCACAGTGGAGTCTGATTCCTGATTGTGGCTTCTAGATGCTATGGAAACAGAAATAAATATTTTTATCTCTCTCTCTTTTTTTTTTTTTTTTTCTTTTCTTTCTTTTTTCTTTTTTCTTTTTTTTTCTTTTTTTTTTTTTTGGGTATTTCATGTTATGTAAGTGCACCAGGAACAATGCATGGCACAGGGAATGCAGGAATTGAATGTGCTGTGCAGAGCTTACTCTTTGTTGCTTAGCAATTAAATGTATGCACGTAGCACCAGCACTGACAAAAATGCTAATAAAAGGTGACAAGTTATATCTCCAGAAAAAATTACACAATTAAGATAAAAAATCTCTGACAAGATACAGGAGCAGTAGCAAATGGTACATACTGATAGATCTTGTCCCTCCTGAAGGCAAGATCTTCAGGTACTGGCCACTAGAGGGGCTGAGATGATGGGAATAGAAGGTATCCACATTTATAGCATGGGCTACAGACACACAGTTGTGCAAACATCATGGTAAGGCTTTTTGTCGTTCTTGTGGTTGTCCCTTTATTATCTGTACATATTTTTTCTCTGTAAAATGTTTAGAAACATGTTCTGTTTTTTCTGTTCCATTTTTTTTCTCCTTAGTGTTCAGATTTGAAGCTTTTTCAGAGCATGTTTTTCTGACTCTCCTAGCAGATCCTTGTGTCACAGTGTAAGATCTGATTTATATAGCAACGTGCAACCTGTCGTCTCAATGTAAAAAAAAAAAAGTCTATAAAATTATTTCTTTGATAGTACCAAACTGCTTCATTTGTTCTCTTGATTCAGAACAAACATGAAGCAGAGGAACTGCATTGTAGGCTGCATTTACCAAAAAATACCAGCAGTTAAGGACACCTTTGTTTCTGGGATTTGTATGTTTAACCTTTCCCTCCTCTCTCATCTTTAGTCTTCAAAAATCTCTTGCTTGGGCTGTGCTCAGGAAGTGCATTGGTACATGGACTGGTTAATCCTTACTGAAGCACTTGCTTTGCTGTGGGTAAACATAGTGCTCAGGTTATTTTAGACTTTTATCCAAATCAGCTTGGCACAGTGTTGCATAGAATTCTTTTTACTACACGTGTGAAGAAATTGTTTACAAGCCAGAAATAATTGCTCTTAAAGAGTTTGTTGGTGTCTGTGGTATTTAGCAAATATTAGTGAGATGCAGGATTTCAGCTGTTTTACTTCTAGCAATTCTGATGTTCATTTATTTATTTATTTATTTATTTATTTATTTATTTATTTATTTATTTATTTATTTATTCATAGAGCTGTCCCTCATTAGCTTTCAGCTCACCAAAGTGCTGATTCTGCCTTTGACAATCTGCCTGCATAGTGAATTGCAGGATCCGGGCCCAATTTTGATGTATTTATATTATAGTCCATTTCATTTCAACTGAATGCGAGTACTAATTTGGCCGTACTTGCTTTCAGTGTTATCTCAGTTTGTGCCAAATCATCAGAGAGTCCATTTGGGGTTTGGCGGGCTTTGCTGAAACTCCTGCATTTTTGGTCAGATGCTATTGAAAATACTTTTATCTATCAAACAAAAGTAGCCTACCTCTTGGCTTGGTTTAGCAATCCCAATTTCCTATCTCATGCCTAGAAGATAAGATGATACTGGACCCTGAACTTGTATAGACCAGGTTGTGTTCTGTTTAAATAAAATGAGTTAAACTAGTTTTAATTCATGTACTGTACCTTTTAAGAAATGAAAAGAAACACACAGTAAAAATAATGATGACAAGTCAAAACATTAGTTGTCTTCTCTTCTCTGGCTTCTTTAATAATCGAGAAGAATAATTGAGACAACTCTGAACGTAGAAAAGAGCTGCCATATGATGCTAGCAGCAAAAGAAGATTCAGAGAGATTTTTCTGCCTTGCTCAGTTTGTATGCACTTTACTTCTTAACTTTTTTTCCAAAAAGGAGTCATTTAACTTGTGTCAAGCAGGTAGGAATCATCCCATACAGATGAAGCTGGACCTAGACCCCAAGCCATCAAAATTAATGAAATCAGAGTGCAAGGCAAAGACTACGGAGGAGCAACAGATCGTTGTGCTAAAATATTTTGAGTGCATTTGGTTGTGATCTTTCTGATGAGATGGTTTACAACTTGTCCAGGACATTGAATCAAACATGCAGAAAAGGAAAGATATGACTCCACTGGGTTGATATAAAAACAAATTTTTCTGATTTCTCTCTTCCCCTTACTCCAGTAAATGTCATCCTGGTAAAATAAGCTCTGAGTGAATCAGTTTGATTTGTGAAATACTCTCTTCTGAAGGCTGCATTTTGAAAACTACTTTCAAATAAACGTATGCTATCCAAAAGTAGCAGAAATATTTCATGTCTCAGAAACATTTTTAAAAACATTTTTACATATTTCTTCCTATATTACCTGCAATAACACGCAAATCTGGTTTGTGCATGTGTGTATATGCATTTGTGTGTGTACGTATATGATGGAATATGAAAAAACAAATAGTTTATAGAAGCATCTATTTAAATGTCTGCCTGGAAACGTATGCAGTATGTTCTTTTTAAAGTAGCCTCCTCCTGGTAGTACCTTCAGTAAGATTCTCACCAGCTCCCATGGACTGTTCTGTAAATACCCTGTGAGAATGACTAGCAGGGAGGATGATCTTGCATAACAGGCAGCTGACTAATTTAGACCAGGAACATTGATCTACAGTGACTGAAATAGCCTTGGTCTTGTTCTGTTTTTGACATTTGAAGTTTGGGGATTACACTCTTTACCTCTGTGATTCAGACTCCGGAAGTCACTGCTCATAAAGTCTACCATTTTCAGGTGGAGCAAGGAAGGGATAAAACACTCCAAATACCAATGGAAGGGAAGGATTTTGGGTGTCGTGCAAGTTCCTAACACATAGAGTGGGCTGAGTCATGTTTATGTAAATTATGTCTACCCTATACCACTTATTTAGGTAAATACCATAGTAGGGCAACTTGTCTTTCTGAGCTGGAGACCTTGGCCTCCATATTTCAGTCACCTTTCTCTACACTTTCTCCTAATCTGTTCTTAATCTAACTAGATTAATTCAGGTTTTAACAAAGAAATGGCCTCCAAAAACTTAGTGAAATAATGCAAGTATGTGGTCCATCCCTCACCCACGTAATCCCCAGGTTTGGAACATCCACATAAAGTTCGACAGTGTGATGTATTTCTGAGGTGCAGTGGTGTTGCCACCTCTATGGCTACTAGTTATGGAGACACTGATCTCAGTGCAGCTCTAATGCAGGCTGCAGAGAATCAGGACTTGGCCAGAGACTGCTCTGGTAACTTGGCTGAAGCCAAGGGACGAAGCTGAGCTCTCAAGGTGAGCGTGTCTTTGAGCGTTAATGACTGCTGATCAGTAGAGCTGCTTGGAGGTCTCCTCTGGGTTTTCATTTGATTGATGCTCAGCTCTTGCCACAGGTGTTTATACAGATTCAGAGCCACACAGTAATATGTGGTATTTATATAAACAGCTGAGAGTCCACTGGGGGACTGCAGTTTCTTTGCCATCACTGAGTTTACTTTTCCTTCACGATCTTGCACTTTTGTTAGAAGAAGCCTTAAAAAACTTTGATGCACTATTCTACATTTGATACACTAAGAATCATGCATCTTATATTCCTTGCTACCATAAAACTGTGACTCATACTTCAACTAATTTTGTTTTGAATAACAGCAAATTGCATCTGAATTCCTGAGGTAGAAAGAAGTCAGGGAAAAAATAATGGTGTAGTTTGCTAGGTTTGTTTTAATCTGAAGCCCTTAGGAAGACCAATGCTTTATGGAATATGTGCCCATTTAAAACAAACAAATAAACAAAAAACAACAATAACAAACCCCAAAAATCCTAGAGCTTAGTTTACAAGGGTGGACAGTGGTAGGACAAGGGGGAATGGTTTTAAACTGAGACAAAGGAGGTTTAGGTTAGATATAGGGAGGAAGGTTTTCACCCAGAGGGTGGTGATGCACTGGAACAGGTTGCCCAAGGAGGCTGTGGATGCCCCATCACTGGGGGCATTCAAGGCCAGGCTGGATGTGGCTCTGGGCAGCCTGGTCTGTTGGTTGGCAACCCTGCACATAGCAGGGGGTTGGAAGTGGATGAGCATTGTGGTCCTTTTCAACCCAGGCCATTCTATGATTCTGTGGTTCTATGATACATTTGCCTCTGCCTCTGTTTATTTAGCTTTATATTCTTATTATAAAAAATACATATAAATGAGAAAAATGAAGAATAATAGATTAAGGAAAGAGTAGTCAGTTGCGTAAATAAGCTTTATAACAAAAGGAGCACTCTCCTGTTCTTTTTTTTTTTTCCTCAAACACGTCTTGCTCACAGTCATGAGCTCAGCAGTTTTTAAAATTGGTTTGCATTAACTGCTTGTACCTAACTTGCAGAATATGTCGTCATGAAAAATCAAAACTTGTTTGAGTTGAAATTTTTTTCCTCGTTAATAAACACAAGAAGGAAGTGATGGGTAAAATTTAGAACACCATTGTGTAATAAATGAGTAATCGGAGGAAATATAATGCATGGACAACAATCTCTGCTTGCTGTTGCTCAGATACACAGCTTGCCTAAATCTAAATATATTGATTTATAAAGGGTGCATTTTTGGTGATACATATCCTGTAAGCCTGGAAAACAGTTAAGAAAAAATACTGATGTAACTGGTTACGTATTTGATTAAGCCCGTATAGGAGTGCAGTAACCTACAGGGAAGTGAAGCTTTTAAACATTCGTTGCGATACAGGTTTTGGACTGTGGCAGTAAGAGAGGGGAGCACAGAGCCATCTTCTCAAAGGCTTTTTTATTTCTGATTGGAGAAGTTCCACTGTGAGAATAGCCTGGCGTACATCCTACCTCATGGCAGTGGAGAGGATGAAGTCAAACTCATTTATTAGCATTTTTAAAGTGTGGGATTTGATGCTCTCAGGATTGTCAGACTCCTTGAAAATATTAGCATGGTGCTGCGGATACTTGCTAATTCATTGATAGAAAGAAGAGCTTGTTCTTTGTTAGTAAAGTCTTTGCAACAGAAAGGACTATAGCCACCCTCTATTATAATCTCTGCGTTTTACATTTCTTCATATTATATACTGATGCTCTATTTGCTACTGGCTATAGATGCCTTCATGAAGATATGAGTGGAAAACACACTGGCTGCCTATTTGCTAAGGAACACAAGTGGTGAGAAGTCTGTGGGCTGTCTGCCCGTGGGCTCCATTCTCTTCCCCAGGACAAAAGTAGGCTTCACTCTGCGGCACTGTAGAGATGCTGCATAATCTGCTGTAATGGGCTCGGTGTTGGAGACCATTCAGATGAAGAGGTAGGTTTTGGGAAAGACTGGGATTTGTTTTGGGCTGCACAGGCTTTCCAGACATTGGGTGGCTGAGACGTGAGATTGGCCCGGGTGTTCCCGCTGGAAATCTCTGCCAGGGGGCAGCTTGGATGCTGCTGGGGAGTGTGTTGACCTGTGAATGAACAAAAGGCATCAGAGATGCAATTACACCATCGTAACAGCTGAGGGATTTGTTGCCCTCTAGATGGAGCTGTGCACTTGTGTTATAACGGTTTGACTCCAGGAGTGAGGATTAAAGAGGAAATCTCTCATGAAGGATTGGGTGGCAGAGCCCTGCAGCAGCAGTCCCCCTGCTCAGGCACAGCAGGGGATGGCAGGCTTTCCACTGCCGCTCCTGCACGTGTGAGTACGGCAGAGCAGGCTGTAGGGAAGCAAAGACTTTTATCCCTGCTCCCATCCCTGGCTATTTTCTCTCAGGCTTCTGGTCCTCTCTCTCCCTGTTCACTTCTTGCAGCTCACGTTGTTTCCTAGCATCTTCCAGGCCCACAAAAGCTGCCATTTCCCCAGCATCCTCACTGTCTCCTTAAATCTACCTGCTTGCTGTTCTATATGTTAATGTCTTTTTAATTGCTGCAATTTCTTTATACTCAATTGCTATGATTGTGGATTAGCACTTTGTTTGCCTGTGCTTTAGCTAAAGTGAGGGCATATCTTTGGTGTACGTGTAACTTCATTTAGAATGCTTTCTAAAGCTTCATTCATAGCTTCGTGGAACATTTTGTCACTAAATTGGGTTGAATTAATGTGAACAACATCTATTTTTGTTTTAAATATCATGCAAATATAGATTAGGTTGTTTATGGAATGCAATATTTTGTCATTTCTGCTCTCTTTTCTTGTCATGTTGCAGCTGAACCCCTGTATTAAGCCATATAGTGCTGACCACTTAAGTTCCTCAACAGCTGGATCTGTGAATTCTCATTGTGCCTTCTGTGTGTATTCCTGAGCAGAAAAAAAATGTGCTTGTGTGCCAGCCTGCCTCTAACATATTTTAAGTAGCATGATGTGGCATACTTAATAGTCAGTATACAGAGGTCACTTTATTTTTTGGCGTTTCTCCCGGGAAATAAGACAGAAGCACAAGTAAGCAAGCAAGAGTAACAGAAAGCAGCTTTAGAGACAAATAAATATCAGCTTTTGGTGTACTCTGCTTCCACAATTACCCAGTTTTTGTAAACTCCCACTAAACTGCTATTTTTGCTGAAGCATGAAAACAAATGCATTTGTTAAGGCTTCATGAAGAAGGAAAACCCTATTCAAATTCTCCTTTGAAAAATATGAAGTGAAGAATTGTTCGGTAGTGTTCAAACCAGTTTCTACTACTCACGTAGCTACTGATAACTTCTGCTGAAGTCATAAAGTGGTTGCCTTGTGACGTGTTTGTCCTTGAAGACTGAAGATATCAGACAGTGGATTATACTACTTTAAATGAGCAGCCGAGCCCTGTGATTTTCTAGGAAGTACCTTCTTTAGTGTATGACTTAATGTATGCCATACATTAGTTGTGTAAGAATTTGTGAAAGAAAAAGTGACCACTGCTGCTTTGTTGTTCCATGTGACCCCTCACGTGTTGCCCAAAGATTTGTTTTTTGGAAAGTGAAGGATAATGGGAAAAGTCTTGTTTGTCAATTGGAAAAAGAAAGTAATGGTATGACAGACAGTATTCTTAATTCCGAGAGATTGCAAATCTAATTGAAACATACCCTAACAGCTTAGAAATCACCAAGGGAGATTTGCATATCCATCTTTTAAGACAGTGATTGTGATTTTGAGAAAGCTCCATTTGCGGCTTTTTGGATGATATTGTCTCAGTATTTGGGACTGGCAGTGCTAGAAGAGATTATGTGTAATTGAGTGTCGAGAGGTTTATAGTTCTTGTACAAACTGTAGCTCTATTCCAGTGTAATTCCTGCTGATGTTTTCAATTATTCTGCCTGTGTTTTCCATAGACACTGAGCACTCTGCTCCTCCTGAAAAAGAGAGAAAAGGTTCTTGGTGAAACCTTTACAAAGGACCTCTCTGAGGATACAAAAAGTAATATTAAGAGCTTTCACCTACAATAATCATCAGCAAAATCAGATAGAGGGAAAATGAAGGGAAAGGGCTGAGCTGATAAAGAGTGCATTGATTGGCCCTGTCAGATGGGTCACCTGGCTGCTAAAGGCAGTGAGCTGTGAGAAGGTGGTGAAACGGGGAGAATGGGATGCTTGGGTGTAGCAGGGGTGGCGGTGGCGGTGGTTTGCAGAATAACAGGCAGAGCTGTGAGCAGGCTCACCTGGCATGTTGCTATGATCCTCAGCAGAGAGCTACATGCATTAATAGAAGTAAGAAATGAATTTTAGGGGCTTAATTGTATATCAAATGACAGCGAATCTGGGAAATGGAAGGTTCAGCCAGTTTGATATTTATGTAAGAGTGCCAGTAGGAAGAGAATCATGCAGAGTACTGTAAAATAAAGGAACTCCCCCAAACTTTAGTTTTACATATAGCTGTTTCTTACTCCAACAGATGCGGAATCTAATCAGGAAAGACCAACTTTTAATTTTCTTAGAAACAGGAAGATTTACAGTGATGCTAAATGTATTCCTCTGAATTTGGCTGGCTCAGTCCCCAGCTGATGTTTCTTATCTGGCACCCGCTATAGCGTTTTCTGGTTTTCAGCTCTGTGCTGGCCAAGAGCAGAGTGCTGCTCCTCACATGCTGCTGAAGCTGCTGCCTAATGAGGCATTCCCACCGCAAGGCTTCTGCTGCAATAACCATCCCCGTGCCCAGATGGGTGATAGCATGCCTCAGCTAACGGTCAAAGCTTTAAAAGGTAAAAGCAACACGGATAAAAGGCTGATAAACCAAAGAGATTTTCCTTTTTTTTTTTTTTCTTCTTTTTTTTCTTTTTTCCTGTCTGAATAATTTTGGTGCATTTGGTGAATTTTAATGCTTATGAAAATGAAAGATTGTATTGGAGGCAAAGCAAGTGTAGGCAGTAACCATAGTGACTTCTACACATATAAGCTTGCCAGTGTGCTTCAGTTCCAGTCTGCAGAATTCTAGTGATAGACATTTGTAGGGTCTTATTGGGCAGTTACAGTGAAGGGTCGATGCAAGGGGGGTCCCTGTCCTTTGCATATGATCCTATGGTCATAGAAACACAGTGCTCTTCTGCCAAGTTTCTCATGGAGGTCAAATCTGAATTACGAATGCATCAAAGGTTGCCACTGTGAATATTAATGTCACTGCTGATGCTTTTCCATTGAGTGCTGCTGGGGTTAAACAATCTGTTGATGATACCTGCATTTTTGGCACATCGTTCTCTGGCTCTCAGCCTCTCCTTACCCCTGTAAGCAGTCCTGAATCCATTGTCTTCCTGCAAGAAACATGAAACTTAACTGAAACAATCTACCAAAAGTCTAATTCTTCTGTTTCGTTTGCTATGTCAGAAATAACTTTGCTATTTTTAGTGGTCCTGCTAAACAGCCCTTTCGTTGCACAATTTAACAGTCACAGCTTATGCTAGAAGGCTCTGCATTTATTCAAGATGAAAAAAATTGTTAAAGGATGTAGTTTGGGTCATCTTGAGAACTTTGTTTTGGGCTGGAAGCAAGACTCCCTGAAATTAAAAGGTGGTCTGGCTGAGGAGGTGGATGATGTATCTGCTGTTATATGAAATCACTGTGTATTTGAGTTTTGAACATTGTATTGTATATAATTTCATGAAAGACTTCTGGGGTTTCCATCATTACAAAAATGCAGTTTTCCTACCCCACACTGTGCATATATGTCTTTTATCCCCCCCCCCCAAAGAAGCATTTAATATAATTTAATTCAGTTTCTGAAACAAAAGGCAGAGTCGTTGATAAAATAGACCTCTTAAATATTGTAAGAAAATTACATGCACTATTGATAATTTTTGTCTTTGTATTGCACAGCTGTTTGCCTCTATGCTTTAAGTTAAAACATAGAAGAGACTTTGTATCAGAATGTATTTTTAATGCATATTGTGGGACCCACTGTACTAAGTTTTTTCTTATAACCCCTGTACCTTGTTTTTTTATATCTGCTCTGGTTTGCCAATGGGGAAAACTATTTCGAGCACTGTAGGTTTTTCTGCCTTTGAAATGTTTGCTGGTGATATGCAGATACTTTAGTTTGACCTCCCAAATTTATTGGGGATGGAAACAGCATGTTAAGCTGGTGCGTATGTTCAGTATGAAGTAGGGCCTCAGAAGAGCAGCCATTCACTAGGGCTTTGTAAAACAGTTAGAAGCGGCCCTTGCTTGAGGACCTCTCAATTTATTTAAACAAAAACAGAAACTATTTCTTTCCCTGATTTGATTTCAAGTGGATGTGCCAAAGCATTGTTGTGTGAACTGCTTTCTTGAGGTTTAAATGCTCATCTGAGATGCTCAGAAACAGCAACAAAAATACTAAGCCTTATATCTTTTTTTCCTAAGAGCTAAATCATTCCATCTCACTTAACTAATGTATTGATTGCCTTTATTGAGTGCATAATAGTTCTGAGTTTATGAGCTGTGATGCCTGGAAATGGATTAGTGCCAGTGGCTGCGATAAGATACGGCCAGGAGACAACTGTTTTGTCTCATGGCAACTTTTGCAGTTACAGAACTTGACTTTACTTGACCTTCAGAACAAAGTTTGTCATCCTGGATCACTGTGTATCAGCCCAAGCAAGGACTTTAATGTGATGTCAGTCCCTACAATGAGTTTCCACTTGCAAAGCCCTGAACTCCGGTGCTCCAGCGCACATTCAGTATTGGGCTTACTTAGCAATCATATGAGCAGTGTGGAGGTACAGGTCATGTGAAGAAGAGCCTTATTTACATATCAAGATTATGTTATTACCCCCATTCTGTTATTACTAGCCAGTAGCCATGAAATATCAATGAGAACTTGTGTGCTTTCTAACTACCCTGGCCATGCCTGAGGAGGTGATTCTACACAGGAACACAGGTGTGAAGATTCTCCTTCAGACACAGGGTCCTTGCAGAAGCCTTTCAGCACTCTGCAGCTGCTGGAATATGTCCCTCTCTCTTTTCCTCAAAATGTTGCTCATCTGCTTTTACTTTTCTCTTCTCTCTGATTCTGCTTGGTTTCTCATACAAAGCCCGGTCTCAAACTCATGCTCTTCTTATTTCCTGGGCTAAAACCTCAGACCCTACTTTTCTCTGCAGTAAGTTTGGCTTGTAATACAAGTGTTTCTTTTTTTCCTTTTTCCTTTTTTAAAAGACATTTTAAACTGCACAAGTAGACAGAAATCACACTGCCCATTATTTCCAGGAATTTAGACTTAACAATGCATGTGGGGACTTTCTGACTTTAAACTGTGTGACTGGTGGGAGCACAATCAGGAGCTTGGTCCTGCTGGTATCACTGCTTACTAGTATCTTATTGGTTCTTGTGTCTGGCCAGAGCCTCTGTGGCCAAGCATCTACATAGCAGCTTTTTTCAGTATAGGTCTCTCACAGGTGTAAGTTTTGCCTTTGTTTGAAATCCCTAATGCCTTAGAGCAAACTGTTCTTGGATATTTACAGTGTTTTTTGTTCACCTCTGCAAACTTGCAAGCATTTAAATCATGTGTTTAAGACCAAACATCAAACCAAGGCATTCTAGTCTTTGCCTTTGCTATCTTCACATTTTGTTATTGTCATTCTTGGTAACTGAAATTAAATGTGAAGATGGAATTTCCAGCTTCAGAGAAAATATCTGTTTTCCCACTTGCATACAGCTGACATGAGCATGCCATGATCTAGGAGTCTCATTCCAATGTTTTTCTCTCAAATGTTGCTACTGATTCCATTTGCAAAGTGTCCACACTGCTGTACTACTTCAAGATTTAGCAGGTTCTGTATCCAGTCAAGGGAGAACGTATTATTTGGTGTGATCTTTGCCCAGAATCTGTTCATCCTTCAGCCATCTTCAAGCCCTTCTTGGCAATATTTTCAGTATAGTTTTCAGAATAGTTTCTTAGGGTGCCAGCTTTAATCTTGTCATCAAGTCTATTGCTCACCTTTCAAAGAAACCAGGAATGTGTAAAATGCAAAAACTGATATGAAATCACTGTGCCACTCTGTAGCCTACTTCAGCTTAGAAAATCTGAAAGGAGTAAAGGAAAGATATGGGGAAGGATGGCGAAAGGGAAAGAAGAGAAAGGAGAAAGGGAAGAAGACAAGGAAGGTAAGGCAAGGAACACAGGAGTGCAACTGAAAGAACTGTGTTTGTGACGTGACACAGATAAGGAAAAAAAAGGTTAAAAAGATAAAAGCCTGTCATTTGCCACAAATCGTCTGGAGCTGTTTTCACTCAAATCCGTAACGGCTCAGAAAGTTCACTGATGACACTGGCAGGCTCAGACCAGTGGTTTTGGAAGCTGTGTTAGCTGAGAAAAACATTGGTAGATTTGGTAAAAATCACACGTCGGTTAGAAGGTTTGATAAAAGTTAGCAGTGCAAAGTTGAGACAGTTCTCAGCTGCCATGAGCTTACATTTCTCCATAGAAGAGCAAGTGTTTACTGTTCACTTTTCTTTTCCAAGTATCACGTTGAGATACAAATGTCTTGGGTACATTCTGAAAATGAAAAGGGCTGGAAACTCTGGAAAGGAAAAAAACAAATTCCAAAGAATTAAGAACTAAGTTAAGAATTAAGATCTCTAGAGATGTTAAGGACAAACAAGTGGACTTTTAAAGCAGCTAAAAGGTATTACTGGTACATTTCTTGTGTTGTATTTTTATGGGTGTTTTAAGATTGTCTTTCTCAACACTTGCATAGCAGGCTAGGTAGAAGTTTTTACTGGATGACCTCTGTCTCTTCCTATTAGGCTTCCTGTGGAATTGAGGTCTACAGTAGAAGCATGAACAGCATTTTGCACACCTGATTATGCTACAGATGTTTCAACACAGCTCCCATCAGAGCAGTGGGGAGTTCCACTGTGGGGAAAGCGACTTAGAAAGGTGCATGGTTTCAAAAGGAAAATGACATCAGAACTCTTTATCCATTTCTTCCAATCTTCCAAATGATGGTGATTTCTTTAAGAGGGTCAGTAGGTGCAAAGTATAGTAATTAACAAAAAATAGGCTAATGGGGATTTGAAAAATGAAAGCCCCCTCTTAAGCATTTTAAATGTTTCTGATCTCAATTATTTTATTATTGATATGGAAATGAAAATTACCTGTTCTCCCATCACAGGAAGTCACTTTTTACTTGCTAGATATTTTTTACAACTGTATTTCTAGTGTAGTTTGAAATTAAAACTAACATCCATGTTTTCCTTGGTAAAACAGCATTGCAGTTGCTGGTGTAGAAATGAGCTTATAAACAGAATATTTGCTTATTATTTTGCCCATTAAGTAAAAATATATTGGGATTTTTATTCCTGAGAAAATATTTAGGTCTGATATTAGCAATAGGTATTTCTTTGTGGGTTTTTTTTTGTTTGTTTGTTTGTTATTGTTTTTTGTTTTTTTTGGGGTGTGAGGATTTTGACAAGTAATTAGAAGCTATAGAGTGTTCTTTGGCGTCATTATTATATTCTAACAAATTGCATTAGGCTAAAATCCCCCTTTGGAGTTTTCTGTGGTCTTGGTGAAAAGCAATAGTGATGAATCTCAGAAGGATTTAAGGAAGAATATTTGCTTAAGTACAGAAACAATGCATCTGGTACTAATGTTTGTTCAGTGTGCCATTTAAGTTAGTCTGAAATCCTCCTGAGCTTTTAGACATGAGAAGATGTGGCTAAAAGAAACAGGATGCACATTTTAATCCTAACAGTATTTGTTCTCCTACTCTGTGTCTGGAAATGGATGACAAATAAAAATCCACTTTTCATTGGTACTGATCGTTGGCTGCTTGCAGTTTAAAGAGGTGAGCATCGTAATTCCCTTATAGTATAATTTTTGGTTGGTTTTATGTATTTCCACTGGTTAAAAATAAGTTACGGTGACACTTAGTGGACACAGCATGCTTTTTTGTTCAACTCAAATCAGCAGACAAAGTTTGTTTAACTGAAAAAGTGTCTTCCATCTCTGAAGATAGTATCCACTCAAATATCAGTGGGTGTATTTGAAGCACTGTGCTGGTAGAGATAATGCTGGAAGGTAACATTTTACTGCCTCCTCCCTTTCAGAATGGAGTTTCCAAACCCCAGTGGTGTTTCCAACTCTGTTTTATGACTTGGGTCTCAATTCTAATTAGTGGAAGTTCTACATGTTTTACAGAAGATCCTATCTGCTTATTCTCTGCCCAAGAATGTGCAGATTTATAGACTGGCCAAAATGTCTGGAGAGATTTAGTTTCCAAGTGTGCTGGAAAAGAATAATTATGCCCAGTAAAAGGAAGACAGTAGAATTGAGAAGGTAGTCTGAGGACATTACAGCTTCTTTTTCAGGATATCAGTGCTTTTATTACAATCTCAAGTATAAAGCAAAGATGTTAAGAAGGGTAGAATATTGTTTTATGTGGTTTGCAGTTTTCTCATATGTCCATTGGTTGCTTGCTTAATGTTGATTATTGTGGCTTAGGACAGTGTCCCCTGCACCCAGTACAATAGCTTTCTTCACTAGTCACTGGATATGAACAGCCACTAGTCACAGCATAATCCTTCAGCCCACTTCACAGACAGGAATGTCTTTGGGGTATTTTCTCACAGTATCTCCCAGCACAAGTGGGAACTGCTTGGAAGCAGTGGTCCACTCTATTTCTTATGAAGCTAAGGCATCTTTAACCAAAGATCAGAACCACCAAGGCATCTTCCACTGGGCCATGTTTAACATCCTCCTCTGCATAGGAAAGCACTGCTTGCTCATTACTGCATGCCCGGTAAGCCCAAAACTAGGTTAAGGAAGAGTGGTGTCATCCCTTGGCTCAGAGGCTGAAAAAGATACTGTTCTAAGAAAATGCATGCCTTCCTACCACGGCCTGAAAGAGCCTTAGAAGGCTTTGTACATTATACCAAGACGATCTGACATTTGGCTTTTCCCAAGGCAGGACTGAGTTTGATGGAACAATGATGAATATTCTTTTAAGCTATTTTCTGCCTTTTTTTTCCCCCTCACTACCATTTCATCATTTTTTATCTGGACAAGAGAGACACTTTTGGACCATCAATCTCTGTTACACTCACACATGCTTCCACTTTCCAACCATTTCTTGTGTTACAGAAACACATGGAGAATATTTATGCCATCTGGACATGTAGAATATATGTTGTTCTACTTCCTCTTGGGACTGAAATGAAAGGGTTATGATCCCCAGACTCAAAGTAGCATTTATGTCCTTGCCTAAATGGCATATCTGGGGAGATTGGCTACCTTGACAAAGAATACATTCAGAATGGAGGGAGAAAGAGAGCAACTGCTCATGTCTCAGCTGCTATTCAGTGCTCTAAAATGGTTTTCTCCATTGATTTCTATCTCTGAGGAAAGAGTTCATCTCTTTGGGGTGTTTTCAGAAAATCCATTGGCTTTTCTGCTTTCACAGCATAGCTTTGTCTTGGAGCCATGGGTGCTGTGCTCAGATTTTACCTTCACCCCACCTAGATCTGACATAAGTCACTGTGGTAGTGCTGCTTTTATTGCTAACATTTACACCACTTGCATTTGGGTTCTTCTCTATTTACAATACAGAAATTTAGCAGAGGATGATCTCTGCCTCAAAGATGTTATGAAGTAAATGAAAGGTACTGCAAGCACCACATGCAGTGGAGGAGCTGCGTATTGGGAAGTGGGCTCTGCTGCGGTCAGACTACACCAGTTGGAAACATACAGGCAGGAACTACAATTTTTGTGCTTTTAAGCTTTAGCGTTTTCTACCCCAAATCCCTGGCACAATAAAAGTTCTTGTGAGTATTGCCCAAACAGCAGCAGGGATGGATCCTAACACTGTGCCTTCCAAATTAAAAAGGAGGTGTTGAGATGCAGTTATGTCTGTTCAGACCAGGATTTTGTAAACCAAGATCTTTGCAGATAACATTGAATAATGGTCTCAGATTGTTGTTGTTTTGTTTTGTTTTGTTTTTTGTTCTTAAACTGAGGTCCTTCTTTTGAAGGTGTTTTTGAACATCTGCCAGAAAAAAATATTAAATACAAAGCTCTTCAGCACTTTGCCTCCACCACTAGGAGCAGCTAAGTCCATTGGGGAAGGGAAGGGGAAGCAAGTGAGCCTTGACTCACCTTTAATGCTCCTCAAATCGTGATATGCTAAGGCAGGCAGACGGAAACTCATTTTTGTTAGCTGTGAGTAGCGTAACATTTCCCAAATATGTTTATCTAATTGAATGATTTTTCCTACAAAAACACTGATCTGACAAATCCATGCACGATGCACCATTAGCGCATGAACAAACTGGTGTAGCAGAGTGGACTTCAAACAGTCAAAGGGTATTTTGTTACAGAGCTCATATTCTAAGCTACTGGGACGGGCAGTTGAAGCAGTTGCTAATTCTGAAAATACTCCCTAAGAGTGGGTTAATTTGTGCATCACTGAAGCATCAGTCCTTTTTGTTGTCAAGGTATATTTTGCAATTGCAAGAAAGGAATATGTACAGTCTTCAGTGTTTGCTAAAAGCTAATTGGCAGCTACACTTCTTAACTGAGATGGATATTGCTCATATCTGTGGGTATCCTCGTGAGTGCATGAGGATTTTAAAAGGTGCCACTGCTCTCTGGTTATGCTTTATTTGCCTTTACAACTTCTCTAGTTTTGTTTTTTTTGGTTTTTCTTTTTTTTTAATTACCATTTATTTATTCATTAAAAGGAGCTCCATCAGACAGGTTTAATGTTTCTTTTCGTTTTCAGATGATTCTGCAGGTTTCATGATATCACATCAGCAGAAGCTGCTGTAGATTGATGGGACCCCATCAACCACCCTGCCCACTCGATATTATAAAGATTTGTGTCGTCAGTGGTCGTGACGTTTGGTAGGAAGTTGCCCATTTATGGATACTAGAGCAAATGATATCATCACAATAGGTGGCTCCTGTCTAAATAGGATCATTTGTGAAATGAGATTACGGGCATTTATCTGGGAAACAGGAGACAGAGGCACCTGCTTTATGTAATTGATATCCTGGGGACTTATAGTGTACAATAATTAAGAAAAATCTTCCTTTCTAATTCTATTATGTGGGAAAAAAACCCTCTTTTTTTTTCTGCCTGCATAAAACAAACCCCACTTCCACATGGAATAAGCTCCAGACCATGTTTTCTATTATGCTTGAATATATGGGACATGCATTGCAATCCTATGCTTGCCACACTGCTGCAGTATACTTGTTTTGCAGAGCTCTGTAGCAGGCTAGTCAAAGCTGTGACTAACCAGACCCTTGGATACATACTCTAATTTCTGGCCTTTATTTTTACAATGAATTTGATTCATTCTTTGATGGCATATTTTTTCTGATTTGCGAGAAGCTTCATGCTCTGTGTTTGGATGCTGACTGCAATACAGCAATAGTCTTTGATACGGTAAGTCAAAGATGACTCATTTCTTACTCTCGTGCCTTCAATTTATACTTTCTACAACACTATCTCGTCAGGTAGAAAATGATGTGTTAATTAATGTTGAAGGAGTTAATTTTCAACAGATGCTTTTCTCTTCCCTCCCCCCCAGTACTTTGCACCATGGTTTTTTTCCTCCTCACGAAAGCAATAGGTTTGAACTGACTTTAAGTAAAATGCTTTTGCTCTATTATTTTTAATAATATTGCCAATATTTTTTCCTATTCTGCAATTTCTAGAGTGAAGAAGAAAATATATCACAAGCACATATCTGGGACTTAACATGTGATGCTAGGATACGATAAGTTCAGTCCAGTATTAACCTTTATTACAGCGAGCATGATTTGAAAGGCAAGAATCTTTGGGGAATTTATACTTCAGATAAAGTAGGAAGGTTTCAGTTTTCACTTGAGAATTCATGTAGCCAGGTCCATACATTTACAAGAGCCCTTATTTTATGTGCAGGCAGCGGAGAGAAAATGCCTTACAAAAAGACAGTTCCCTTTGTATGCAGCGTGCAGGAGAAGATTCAGTAGTACCCCTTATCAAGTGTACTGTGTGAGATAAGAGCAAAAAAGCCCACGTATTCACTGCAGAGTGATAGGAGCCTCTACAATGCAGAAACGTGGCTGAGAAAAATGCTACCTGGCGAAATATTCTTTGAAGAGCTTTAAAACAGTGCTGTGATCACACACGCAACATGCCCTCTTTCAGACAGCTAAGATTAAGTGTACAGGAGAGGTAAAATTTAACATAGCAATGTTTTTTAGAGAAACAGCAGTCTGCAGCAGAGGTCTGGAGCCACACTAGGTTACTGGGTCTCCCCTGGGGAGATTTGTTCAGTCCTGGTTTTAGAGCTGGGCAACTTTGCTGCAAGTGAGCAGTGCTCAGATGGCTTGAAATGAGTGCCTTTGGGAAGTATTCTCTCTCTCTTTTTCCTTTCCCTTTTATTTTTTTTTTTTCTTTTTTCTTTTCATGTGTTAAACTTTTCAAGAGCAGAGGGCTTTCTCATCACCCTTCTGGGTTTGGGTGTGCCTATTAAAAATAAAAATTAACAAAATATCAATGCATTTGTATTTGTCAGTGTAGGCTTCCGACATGCAGGTGAAATAGCTCGCTTTTCCAAAGTTCATTCACAAACAGAGCCAACAGAGGGAAAAAGAAGCGAGGTCTGTGTGAAATCAGAACAAAGCTGTAGGCTGGCTGTCATCAGGCTGTAATTACTGTGGCTTTTCCACTTCTGCTGAGAAGTTTTCAGGTTTGATTTCTGCATTGCCAGTGTGATAATTTTACAGGCATGCGTTAGCGCCAGCTCTCGCACTTGCTGATAATTAGTTCACGGATCCATATCTGTCATGTTTTCCTGTCATTTGAGACAGCCTACATCCTTTGAATTTAGCAACAAGTGATCAATGTGATCATGTACTGCCCAGCATCGTGCACTCTGAAATGGATCTTTGGAAATCTAAAGGCAGTTGAATAACACTTCCTAGGTGCATAAAGTATGTATGGTTAGTGAAATGAGTGACCGCTGGCAGCCTTTTTTGAATGAAACGTGCTGTTGTAAAATGCTCGAAGGCAAGTGGAGGTACGTCAGCATAGGAGCCTGTTAAACACTAGCACTTTGCCTGCCAGCATCCTTTGCTTTTGCAAAAAAAGCACAAAACCAAATAAAAACCCAGCAACGAAAACGCAGAATAAAGGCTATATTCTCCTCAGCAACGTGTAATTACATCTGCTCAATGTGTTCCACGGACATTATTTCACTGTAAATGTCTCATACGGCGATTTGGAAAAGTGAAGACATTTCCACAGATTTCATTTCTGCATGTTAAGCAGAAGCTGCAGGAAAGTGGCATGTTCTGCATGTAGAGGCCACGTTACATGCTCTGTAATTCAGGCATTCAACTGCTTGTAGCTTGATCAAATTCCAAATAGCGAGCGGCGTGCAGGGTGCACTGCTTGGAGAACAGGCATACAGAAATCATTGCGCAGTCGGTGCTTTTTGTCCTACACCTGTAATTTTTTTTTTTTAATTGCATTAGGAATTTTCTGCCAGTTCTGCCTCTGCAGAATGTATGATTTCCCACGAAAGGAAAGCGTACTTGGCAGCAGCTTTTCAAAACTAGCAAAATGACTTAAAAATAACAGGACAGATAATCAGTGAGAATCACAAGCATACTGGAGGATATATAAATAAAAGCATTCCACCCATTGTGCTTAAAACAGCTCTTAGCTGAATTTAGTGAATGTAGGGGAGGAATGGCTGTAGCATAGGGCACACAGTGTTCCACTTTCGCTTTATCTAGTAACTTTGTAACTGATGTATCCAAAAGTGCTACCAGTGTGTTGTAGATAGCATTATTAATGATGTTCCCTAATATTATTTGTTGCCTTCTTTTATTACCGATATGTTAGAAATCTCAGATACATTTTTCTGAAAACCTCATCTTTTCTGCTTTCATTTCTGTTCTTACATACACGATGTCGTGCTCTTTGCTTTATCATTTCAATAAATTCACATAGTTAATAATTTGATTCTATTTTTTTGAGGTGAAAGGCTTGAATTTGAGCTGGAGCATACCAGGGAAAATCAAGAATAACAGCACTTATGTACCTCTGCTTTTATGTGTAGTATTAATGAGATCAAATGAACGTCCCTGACATGAACATGAAGGGTGTTAAGTGTGCACACAAAGTACAGCATACGTGGCCCACATCCCTGCGTGTCCTAACTGCTATCAAATATGAAATCCTAGGAGACATTCTAAAGTAGTAAGGAAAAGCAGCTGGCTTTTTATACTCACTTAAAAAGGAAGTTGTGTTCACTGACAGGACATGAATATGGCACAGGGTCTGTCAGTGCTGGCTTCACTTTCTCTGAATACCACAGGCTTTTTTATTTTTTTTTTTCTAATAGATATTTGCTTCAGAAATCCTGCCCAAGGTCAGCGCGGAGGGCTGCATTATGTGTGAAACACACATCCTCGACTGGAGACCCTGTGGCTAAATCAAATTAAGATGCTTTTAGTTTCTTATTGTGAAATATAAAAGATTCATACCTGCAGCTACGCATGATTTGCATGGATTGGTCCAACACAAATTACGGCTGCCATATAATTTAATTGTCTTTGACAGATACACTTGAAAAATTGATATGAAACCGTGATCATACAGGACAGCGTGAATGCCAGCAAAGTATGCAGAAAGCAGCAAAGAAGTTCTGTTAGCGAGCCATTAATTCCTTTTAGCAGCACGTTACCGAGGTACAAATAGGGTAACAAATCTGTTACTGTCAACCTGCACAGGAAAGCAGTCAGTGGTATATAGATTAAACCACACAATAATTCAGAGATTTCTTTCCTTTTGGTGAAGGAAAGCATAGCTGCAAATGCAGTCACCATTAACATCTTAAGAGATACTTTTTGCAATTAATAAACACTATCACAACATTTGTGGTAGGAAGTTATTTGCTGCATTGAAGACTTAAAGGTGACCATTGCCCATTACAAGAAGGAGATTCAAAGCAGAAAATTGTGCAAGGATTTTGCATTTCTATGCAGTTTCTGAGAAAGGTTCAAGTTAGAGCTGACCTCTACAGTAATGCGTTGTGAAAACAGTCATGTTTTCCTCCCAGTTCCTAGCACTGTGTGTCTCTTGATACAAGAGCAACAACACCCTTTATAAATTTCAGTTCTTTTTCTAGGTGACCTGCCATCATCAAATCCTTGTACCTAAGGCTTGAACACGCTTCTGCTGAAGTTGCTGGCAAAACACTTAGTGGCTTAACTGGGATCATGATAAGGGCAACTCACCATTTAATAATCCAGGCCAGAAGATATCAGGCTGCTTTTTCACTTGTTATTTACAGGCTCTTTTCCTGCAAGCAGCAACTTCACACCATCTTATCAGGAGGACAAAGTCCTCTTTCAGACTTCTATCCAGGGGAAGCAAGGACAAGCCTGGCACAGTGAGATCTTAGAATCACAGAATATCCCAAGTTAGAAAGCACCAATAAGAATCATCAAGCACAACTCCTGATAAACTTTCCAGTAAGGCAGGGCAGAACGTGTGACAGCCCTTGCTGTTGTCAGAGATGCAACTGAGGAGCAATATACATCTCCCCAGCAATCAAGACCTACCTGAGTCCTTTACTTTGAAAGCAAAGGGTGGAAAACTGCACAAGCAGTTGTGATCAGATGTTAGTTCAGCATAAAGCCACAGTAACTGCTTTGCTGGGATTTCACCTGTAAGCAATAAGCAAATCTGAGTGGAGGGAGTTCACTTGGTGGTGGATTGGAGGTGAGTTCTGTATTGCTTTGAAGTGTGACCCTTGTTGAGGTCTTTGTTTTGAGGGAATTGGATGTTTTCTGGGAGGAGCTTTTTCTTAGAAAGTCCTTCAATATCAGTACAAGCTGGGGAATGAAAAGATTGAGTGCAGCTCTGCCAAAAAGGGCCTGGGGGTAATGGTAGATAGGAGGGTGGACATGAGCCAATAATGTGCCCTTGCAGCGCAGAAAGCCAACCATATCCTGGGCTCTAAGTAAGCATAGCCAGCAGGTTGAGGAAAGTGATCTTGACCCTCTGCTCCATGCTGGTGAATCTTCACCTGGAGTGATGTGCCCAGATATGGAGTCTGTGGTACAGGAGAGGCATAGACTTGCAGCGGTATGTCCAGAGGAGGGCCACGGAAGTCATCCAAGGGATGGAACGCCTCCCTTTGAGTACAGGCTGAGGGAGCTGGGGCTGTTCAGCCTGGAGAAGAGAAGGCTCTGAGGTGACCAAATAGTGACCTTTCAATATCTAAAGAGAAGCTGCAGGAAAGAAGGGGACAGACTCTTTAGCAGGGTCTGTGGCGATAGGACAAGGGGAAATGGTTTCAAGCTTATAGAGGGTAGATATTGGTTGGATATAAGGAAAAAGTCTTTTACAGTGAGGTTGGTGAGGCACTGGAACAGGTTGCCCAGAGATGTGGTTGATGCCCTTTCCCTGGAGGCTTTCAAGGCGAGGATGGATCAGGCTCTGGGCAATCTGATGTAGGTGTTCTGTCCCTGTTCATTGCAGGGGAGGTGGATTAGATGACTTCTGAAGATTCCTTTCAACTCTAAGGATTCTATGGTACACTGTGCTGGCTCTCTGCTGCTAGATGCAAGGCTGTGTTAAACTCCCTGAGGCCCTACATCTCTGCCTGCTTACATCAGCTGGGAGAGGGCATGGATCTGGGGGCTGCTCTGCTTTTCTCTGTTTTTAGTTTTTAGTTCTAGTTTTCTTCATGCACTTTTAATTCTGTAAATGTTATCAACATCTCTTTAAGTATAGCGTTGTCCTCTCAAACATTGTTCTCACATCTGATTTATTTTCCTCCTCCCCCTGCCCAACTGCTGATAGAAGTAATAGGCAAGAGCTAAAAGAAATTAAAGGCATATTTTTTCTGTTCACTCAGTGTGTTTGACAGCATTTTGTATCTATTCAGCCCCATTGCTTCTTCAGTGGAATTATTTGGCTTAGTAGTATCTGTAAGGAAAAAGCATCTTAAACCAAGAGGAATAATACTGTAACAACAAAAAGACTGGCAGGCAAAGTTGCTAAATCTCAGAGGACTCTGCATTTTGTTGATTATATAGAATTGATAATATTTTTTTCATAAATATGTAATCTGTATACATCTCAATAGATGTCATAAAAGCCTATATTAGGTCTTCCAATTAGACAAGTAATTTGTGCTATTGCTCTGAACTGCCCTTACAGCATTTATCTCCCCCTTTTCAGCTTGTCATGGTGACATTTTGTTATTCCTCTAGTACAGCCATCTGAAGGGGCTTGCATCCTGCCCACAGACACTTGTTCTTTCCCAGTCCCTGTTTGAAGTGCCCCAGATGTGCTGACTCTGCTCTTTCTGTGGCTGTGTTCCAAGCACAGCAGATAACTTGTTGATCAGAGTGATGTGGGGCCTTTTGAGGCTGATGCAGGAAAAGATCTGAAATGAGCACCGAGGCCAACTTCCTGTGCAAGCCCCTTCAGTCAGATGTAGTAAAAAGCTTGTTATGTTTAACTGAAAATGTTGGGTTCCTAAAACAAACAAAATGAGTAACCAGTTAATACTAACCTCTTGTGAGGCTGTCTTGGGAGATAGTTGCAACTAGTTTTGTTATTGTGTTTTCCTTTCATATTCTTACAAAACAGTGTTTCTCTGTTACAATTTCCATTCTTACAGCACCTATAATTCAAATAAGGACAAAAGCTTCCTGGAATAGAGCAGTATATATGTACAACATCATTTTTATAGGATGAAACAAAAACGAACACAGTTCCTTAACACTGGCAGTGCACCTGTCAAAATCGTTTCATCAGGGTGAAGGACCAGCAAAACCAGGTTTGGGATGTTGAGCTAACAACACCAGCAGACCCAACTCAGTGTGAAGACTTACTGAGTAGAAGAAGTCAGATGGCACAAGGGACTTCTCAGGAATAGTTTGCAGTAGCATTGTTCCATATTCAGGGTGCTCTTCTGGCTTGCTATATGGGTTCATGGCCATACTCTGGCAAGAGGTTCTGACTTAAATCCCACAGTGCTGGCTGCAGTGAGGACTTACTTGTAGCTTCATTGCTGTCAGTTTGCGTGGCTCTTATACTATTCAAGTCAGTATTCACACTGCATCCTGCAATGAAGCCCTGCCTTACAAAAGAAAGCAGTAGTACTAACTGTGTGAGTGCACTGAAGATGAAAATGAGTAGGAGCTTCCCCTTGGTTTTGGCAGGCTCTGGGATAAGGTGCTGTGGGAAAAGGGAAATGCTTCTGACACAGGAAACCCCTGTTCCTGGGAGTGTGCACATCACATCAGCCTTTGCAATCGGTCTCCCTTGAAGCTAGTTGCTGTAGTGATTTGGATCCCTCCTGTGACAGTTGTTCAGGGGCTTCTTATCTTGCTCTTGATTCACAGATAGGACAAAGCTGTCTAGACAAGAACTGCTTTGTATTAAACCCCTCAGTGTACAATTTAAGCTTGAGGATTTATGGATGCATCCATGCAAGAGCAGATATTATTTTAAGATATTTATTATAATGTAATATTGAGATTCACTTCTAATTTCTCTGGTTCTCCTAGGATCTCGTGCTCATATGTACATACATGCATTTTCAGTGAGAGGAGCAGGCAGAGCACTGTGTGTATCCCCCAATGGGCTGCCAGGTTTTGTGGACCACAGCATCCAGAGAGAGTGTCAGACACCTCTTGGTGCCTCCCCTCGTCAGCCCATGCCCCGCTCCACGGCTGCACATGCCATGCACTGTCCCTGGCCCTACAGCTCCAGCCCTGGGCTCAGCATCTACCCCTCACTGCTTTAAACACAGGTGTGCATTTCTCAGATAAGCCTTTTCAGCAACTGCTTACGTTTTCAATAACTGAACGAGCGGAAGATAGATTTTGAACTAATCGTTGTATAGTGACGGGATTCCGAGGTGAATGCAACTGTTGATAAATAAATTTAAGATTTCCACTCCTAATTTCAGTATGAATAATTAACAGCCTCCCTCAGACTCAGGGCTGCAAATTAACCAGTTCATAAATACTTCAGTTGTCACTGTTTCATGCAGTGACAGTGTTTATTCTGATCTCTGCCAGCTCTGCCCCTGGGGGACCAATACATGAGAGTTGTTTTTTCTTTTTCTTTCTTCAGATATGTAACAAATTAATTCTTCTCAGGTATTTTTGGTTCACTTCTATGCTCATGTGATTAATAGAGATAATACAGGAAATTAATACTTGAATATCTGAGGAAGAAACCTGTGGGATATAGACATTCTTCCTGATTGGAAGGAAAAAAAAAAAGAAAGCAGGAGGAGCCTGCCAGGCATTGTAGTGGAGGATGGAGATGTGGCTGGGCTAAAACCATTTTTGGTTGTGAACAAGCTATTAATTTGCTTTGCAAGTTATTCCTCTGTAAAGCAGGGATGACAATTCTTCAATGGGTAGCTGTCTTCTTTGAGATAAATGTGCGGGAGTTGGCCATGATATATTTGGGAAGTGCTACCAATATAAATTGATGGAAATTACATCTGATGCTGTCCATAAATGTTTCTGTCTATACTGAAGAAGGGGGAATTATCCTTACAATAGGGCATGCTTTACCATTGATTCTCTTCTGTCAGTTGGGAGGGGAGGGAGATTGGCTGAAGAAGTCCATGAAAAGAGACTCGGATTGCAAAAATCAGTAAAGTCTCCCCGGGAATCTGGTCACTGCTGCACTCACTTTCCAATCTCTTCTTCAGCCTTAGGAATAGTCAAGCAAGGACAGTCTTACAGAGCTAAAAATAATCTAGACTTGCCAGAGCTTTAAAAAATAATGGCTTAGAAATTGAAAATCATTGAAGTCGTATGATAGGTGCTGCCAGTGGTCTGACTTGGTTGAAGACTGTTGTAAGGAAGTTCTCCAAAGTGAAACTTTTCAACGCCTTCTGTGCTTTTGTATTTGAGTGTTCGACACATTCTGTATTTGAGTGTGCAGAGACAAGCAGATAACTCAAAAGGCACTGTGTGTGTCTTCCTGTGTTGGGCATGAGAATGAAAGAGGAGAGCGGATATCTGTTAGCAACACACAGCTCTGGAAACCACCTCAGATATTCAACATTATGTTTCAAGAGTAGTGCTATAGTATTAATTTAATGGCACAATTCCTCTTCTGCTGATTTCAGTTCCAAATGCTGTTAACAGTTACTGTGAGATCAACTGTTTTCTTTTTTCTTCTTTTTGCACGGCACATTTTCAGAACACAGTAAGAACTTCCCCCCTCTACTCCCTAAGGGTGAAACAATAGGTTTTTTTGCTTTCTACAATTTTCACACATCTGAAATGACATAACAATTAAGTTTAACTGTCTGCTTTCAGATGGATTACTTTCAAAATAAAATAAGCTGCACTTGAGTTTCCAGGTAGTTTGCCATTAAGAATCTGAAAATCTGAGATTTCCATGGGATTGCACTTGGTCATGTGGGTATGGCACCTGCATCCCTACTTCAAGGGAATCTGGGTGAAGCTGACATGCTTGGAATTTTTTGAGACGCTGAAATCTGTGAACTTATCAAAATAGGATTGAATATTGGCTAATGGAGATTCCTCCGAACAAAACATTTTACATTCATGTTTTCATGCTTAGATTCAAGTGGCCTTTTCCACATAGCTGAGTTGTGCCACAAGCAGAAAAAATAACTGAGATTAGGATTCCTGGATACTGTTTCAGGCACAGATTACCTTGCTAGCAGCTGTTTCTCTTCAAATGAAGGACACTTATAGAGAAGTTGTATAGAATATGAGAGGACTCAAGTATGTGCCTAAGTAAAGGGAACTGGGAATCTACTGAAGCTTCCCTAACCTTGCAAAATCAGTAGGTTCAGGCATGTGACCAAGTATTCCATAGTCTGGTATCAAAATTTTGATTTTTCATTTACTTTTTAGCTAAATGTTATAGATCCTCTCAGTCAAATTGGGGTATTTACCAGTAGGCAAAATTGGATGTAGTAATACCCTGATGTCTGCCCAGGATGTATAAATTCACTTCTGCTCAACACATTCCCATTATGAACTACGACTGTGACTGCCACATGAACATCATCTTTCAACAGTCATAATCACGAGGTTAGGAAGTAAACTGAGAAGGTGGGAATCTGTTAGCTACTTTTCATGTATTCAATACTAGTTAGACATAATGTTAGTGAGAATGCTCATGAGAAGTATTAAAACTCACTTAGTTTTTCTCAGGTACCTTATTAACGTATGCATCTGAAGGGGCCTAGGTGAATCTACAGATTTCTGTATAGATTTCTTTTCTTTCTACTAAAACAGGAGTAAAACAAAAATGGTGATGCGCTGGTAATCAGAGTGGCAACAAAATGGAAAGAAAGAACACAGCTAGGTATACTGCTAAAATAAAATGTTGGGCAGAGGTATTGCAATAATATATAAGCACTAAGATATAAGCAGCATATGCTGTTAAGAGAGGAAAAACAGTAAGAAGTAAGTGAAAACCTGAATTGGGCACAGAAAGATCCTTATTTTCAGCAAGACAATGTTTATTCATGAGCACCAATAAGAACATGTTTAAAAATCATCTTGTGAAACCTGAGATCCGTTTTGGTGGAGGGTTTAGTGATTTAGCATTTCATGAAGCAGATTGTCTTTTGCATCACTATTGCATTAGTTTAAATTATTCCAAGTTTACATCATTGCAAGTAAGATTTAGTTTGGGGAGTTGATTTGCTTTTCCTATGGAGTGGCTCAGACTAGATTCCCAGATAATGGCCCGCTTCCTCCTCACCTACTCTGCTTGTGGATTTTTTACACTCCTGTGAGGTACTACAGGGGTTAACTGTGCTGGTTCAAAGACCAGGACTGGCCATAGGAAGAACATTGGAATTGCATTCCCTGTGCCATCAGAACTTGCCAGATAACCTCAGGCAGAGGAAGGCTTCCTCAGTCTTCAGTCTGCAGAAATCAGCAAGGAACAGTGCATTGTCCACCAAGTTGTTTAACAATTTTATGAAATATTCTTGTAAATAGACAGTTAACCTGATCTGTGGTTCTTTGCTATAATGACAGAACTCAACAAATCAACACAAAGAAGAACCCCAGGCACCTGTACAGGCTGGGAGGAGCGGTCCTTGAGAGCAGCTCGGCAGAGAAGGACCTCGGGGTCCTGATGGACGAGAGACTGAATATGAGCCAGCAGTGCGCTCTGGCAGCTCGAAAGGCAAATGGGATCCTGGGCTCCATCAGGAGAGGGGTGGCCAGCAGGGACAGGGAGGTGATTGTCCCTCTCTACTCGGCTCTTGTGAGGCCCCATCTGGAGTACTGTGTCCAGGTGTGGAGCCCTCAGTACAAGAAAGACATTGAGATTTTGGAAAGGGTCCAGAGGAGGGCGACTAAGATGATCAGGGGGCTGGAGCACCTCCCCTATGAGGACAGGCTGAGGGAGTTGGGCTTGTTCAGCCTGGAGAAGAGAAGGCTGCGGGGTGACCTCATTGCAGCCTATCAATACGTGAAGGGAACCTACACCCAGGAGGGGAGTAAACTCTTCAAAAGGACTGACAACAGCAGGACTAGGGGAAATGGATCCAAGGTGAAGGAGGGAAGATTTAGGTTGGATGTTAGGAGGAAGTTCTTTACTAGGAGAGTGGTTAGGCCCTGGAACGGGCTGCCCAGGGAGGTTGTGGATGCCCCGTCCTTGGACGTGTTTAAGGCCAGGTTGGACGGGGTCCTGGGCAACCTGATCTGAATGTGTATGTTTGGTGGCCCTGCTAGGCAGGGGGGTTGGAACTACATGATCCTTGAGGTCCCTTCCAACCCGGGTGATTCTGTGATTCTGTGATTCTGTGAAAAATACTTCAGAAAGTTAAGAAAAATAATTAAAAAAAAAAAAATCATGTAATTAACAGATTTGATGTGATGAAGTACTGAATTGCTAGAACAGTGTATCTCAATGCTTGTGTTGGGCTGATGTGGACCAGCTGCTGGGCGCCCACCCAGCCACTCTCCTGCTCCCTCTCCTCAGGAGATATGGGGTAGAAAATGAAGTGAAGAAGCTCATGGGTGGACATACAGAGGATCACTTACCAATTGCTATCATGGGCAAAACAGGCTTGAGGTGGGGGAAATTAATGTATTGTGAAATAAAAGTAGGTCTAGAAAGCAAGAAACGAAGATGAATTAAATTAATGCCTTCTGTCCCATGGCACCTTTTTTCCCAGGCTCAAATTCACAACTTTGTTCCTCCCCCCCAGGCAGTACAGGAAGGGGTGTGGGAAGGGGTGTGGAGGTCCATGCTAGCTCCCATCAGCTGCTCCTTTTTTCGTCGCTTCTCCCCTCCTCCAGCATGGGTCTTTGGCACGGGCTGTAGGTGTGCTCACTGTGGACTCCTCTCCACAGGCTGCACCTCCAGCACAGGGCCTGCTCCTGTGGGGCTCTCCGCGGGCTGTGGGAAAGACCTACTTTACTATGGCCTCCCCACTGGCCGCAGCGTTTTTGCTCCTTCCTTAGCACCCTTCCACTGATGTGCCACCAGTGTGGCTGACAGGCCCAGCTGTGTCCTCCAGTAGGTCTGTTCTGCAGTTCTCACAGAAGCCCCTGCAGCCTCCCTGCTGCCAACACCTTCCCACCTACACCCACACCGTGCAGTGCTTTTTTGGGAAATGTTTTAAATGTAAAGTTCTTAATATACGTGGTTATCACTCCTTAGGGCTGCAATTTAAGGAGTCTTAGGTAATACAACTGATGTGTAGGTAATGTGTAGGCAAACCAAATAGAAAAGTCAGTATTATAACCTTTCTCTGCTGTTGCATCCTGCCTTTTTCTCATGAGAGAGAAGCAGTGGAGGACAGACCTGGATGAAAAATGAAACCCTGATCTGAAATTTCAAAGTTGTCCCGAATTTCCTCTGTTTAAAACTTAATCTTTTTTATTCTGATGTCTTTGGAGATTTTGTTGCACTAGTTTTAAAAAGTGTCACAGAAAATTTCCAGGTGAGGAAACCCAGTTTTTAGTGAGGTATTGAATAACTATTTGGATAAATTTCATAGTGTTTCTGCTCATAAAAACACTCTCAGATACTTTTTGTGGAAAAGAAAGCACTCAAGTTTCAAAGCATGGATCAATTACTTGCAAAAGTTTTCAATATGAGGAAGAATATATTTTTAGAAGCAACAAGCTTCACACTGTTTTTCGTTTTGTTGTCCATCTCCAACATGATCCAGACCCTGTGAGATAATACTGCATCCAACACTGTGCAAGTCAAAGCAGTGTGTGTGGCTCTGTGTCCTAACTTCAGCCCACAAAGAGGGCATGAGCATCTTAGTGCTGGAGAAGACCCAGTCTTACTCACAGAGAATGTTCTTCAGATTGAGTAGAAATGTTTCACCAGAAGGCAGCCAGTCCAAATGCTTTCAGCACATTTTGCAGCAGTTTGACCTCCAGTAGCTTCCTGCTGAGGCGAGCAGCAGCTAGCATATCTCCTCTTCCATAAGAGGAAGCTTGACTTCGTCCCTTGATGTGAGCTGCTCCCTGCAGTGTGGTGGTAAATTATCTTATGGATCACTCGACTGAACCTTCATAGTAATACTGAGGTTCTTCCTGTCCAGCGAAATTACTTCATGTCTTCAAGGAAGCGTCACAGCAATGGAAGAACTCCACATTTGAGTGATTTTTAGATTTCTGCTGACAGTGACTCCTGTATAAGTCCACAGGAGCCTACTTGAGCCTCATGTAGCCTCCAAATACAGAACAAACACTGGGCCTATTTAAATTGATTTCTATGAAACCAAGTCCAAATTATAAAAAAAAAAACTGTACGATTTCAAAAAGAAAATTAGAAACAGGTTGATTGTCTTTGACCATAAGTGATATGGATAGTCTATATGATTATCCTTAAATGATGCAGTTAATCTGGATAGATTCACAGTGAAGGAATGTGAGAATGAGGTCTGCACTGTGGTGCACTGATGTCAGGAGATGAACACCTCAGCTTTGGAAAGCTGTGGTCTACCATAAGAGCAATTAAGAACCTCTGCTTTCAAAAATTCAGTACTGGTTTGGAAGCCTTTTTTTTTTCATTTTATTTTTCAGTCTAACTCATCATCTCTGGCTTCAGACTTGCTTATAAATCTCAACTTACTATGAATTGGCTTTAATTTTCTGAATAGTCATATTCATTTAGCCACAATGCTGCAAAATAAGGAGGAGAATGTCAAGAAAAGTAATTCCTGAAGGTAAACTAATGGCTTGTATACAGACAATTAAACTTACAAGGAGATGCACATGGTGCAGGCTTACTCTTGCCAAAGTTTCACAAGCAGGCTCTTGCAGATTCTGGACAAGAAGAGTTGCCCCGTGCTGTGTCAATCTGTCTGTGTCTGAGGCTGACTGTCTCTTGGATGTATGGTTATTTTTCAATATCAGCAGCTTTACTTGGGCAGAAGTACTATGCAACATATTGTGCATTTCTGCCTTGCTTAGAATACTTAGGGCTAAAGGCATCTCTGGCAGTAAAATTAATGTGTCCTTTTTCTGCTTTATTTTATTTTAAGTAAGAGAAGTAGTAAAGTTGTTCACAGAGACTTGCATTAAAAATAGAGAATGCAAAAATCCAAATGAACCCACTTCTATATGCTCACAATCAATTTGTTATATGCCAAAGTGATAAAACACCTAAAGGAAGAATGTTGCACTGTGCTGTCGTGGAACTGGAGAAGGATATTGTGAATACATTTGTATTTACAAAATCATCTCTCCTTCCAAATAAGACTTGATGCCTTCAGATTTTAGGAAAGCACCTGTTCCTGGGGTGTTTATTTAGGCTCACTTTGTGAAATCTTTCACATTCGTTCCATTACTGAGAATGTACAGACCTATGTATATGTGGATCCTGTGATTTAGTAGTTGGCAACGCTGCCCACAGCAGGGGGGTTGAAAGTAGATGATCTTTAAGGCCTTTTTCAACCCAAGCCATTCTATAATTCTATGCATATGAATATGTGTTTGTGTGCATATGTTTATGAACAAAGTAATGTAAGCCAGTTTCACACTGCCACAACCTGTCTCAGGCTTCATCCGAGTACACGTCTGAAGTGGGGAAAGAACACTATCCCATTTGTACATAATAAATGGAGGCTCAGTAATTTCTCTCATATCTCTTAAGAAACCTTTGGCAAAGGAATTAGACCTGTTATTCACCAATCTCAGGCTACAGCTGTAGCTGTAACTGCTGACCTGAATGATGGACACGGTGCAGTAGTCTTCAATTTTTCTTAAATATATCCATCATTTTCTTCCCACCTCTGATCACTGTGTGTGACAAAATTCCATGAGAGCCAATATGGTTGATGTTTTTTCTCCAGTAACTGCTGCAATTTCACATATCCTGACTCAGACAGCCTTAGCTACTCAGGCAGTTGAGATCTCTGGAAAGTTTATGCTCATATGCATGTGGGATCTGACCATAGTACGGATGGAAGATCTGGTACATATCTTTTATCCTGTGGTACCTAGAACAGAGAGTAGGGAAATTCACTGTGTTCCCTCAGCAATACGTCTAATACAGTTTTGGGACCAAACACCTCATTAGGATCACGGATGGCTGCTACCTAGACTTGAAATGTTTAGGAATAGGTTTGGCTCTTAGCTGATCTAGTGAGAGTGTAAGGGATGGTCTTTTCTAGCTTGTCCAGTGTGCAAGTCATCTTCACAAATGCATGTCAACCTGACAAGACTAAACAAATCATTACTGGGAATGCAAGGTGTATTCCTAATGACAGAATCATGTTTAAATTCCATTAATGCAATAAATCTAATACCAAGTAAAGTAGCTATAAACTGTGATAGAGAAAGCATTTAGTCAGATTGTTTGGATAGGCTACTAGGAAGTATCATACATAGTAAAAATAAATGTCAAGTATGCTTCACAGATAATAAAGACTTTATTGGATAAGCTATAGCTAATTTTCTCATGAGATCTGTCATCACCATTCTATCTAATTTAATCTAGAATTGCTGTAATACATGGTCACGCTGTAGACATCAGAAACTCTGTATCAAGTGTTATGGCACCATAACTTCCTTTCTGAGTGCCATTTCTTAGTTTCACTTCAATCTGAATTTAAAGCATGACTTGAGAAAATATTAATCATTTCCCTTTTTAACTGCCTTGTGTGGAAAATGAGTAGGGGGTACAGAAAAGGGAGAACAAACTTCATATTACTGTAACCTTCCTTCATTTTATGTCATTGTCTATCAGGAAGCATAAAGCTGTGACCGCTGTGATGGACAAGAATCTAGAATATTTGAGATCACACAGCTCTTTTTTCTGTTTGTCTAGATACAAAAAAGAAGAGTTGAGGATATTCCTTAAAGATGCAGCCTAGCACTGAGTCCTTCAGAACAGCATGTTTTTGTCATTATTTCTTATTCCTTCTGTATACTCTACTTGCATGAGAAATAACCCAAACATCAGTAAGATGTTTGATTACGCACGGAAGAACAGCACATATAAGCAAAGGTGTAGGATATCAGTGATGATCAGTCATTATCCAAAGCCCAGAAAGGCAATGACAGGGCCTTAGCATTGGTCCTTGTAAGAGCAAGAATAAATCCCACTAATTTGTATCTTTAGAAAAAAATAGGGAATGTTAACTATTTCTTGTCATATTCCACATCTTTTAAAATATTTTTCTCTTGAATGTGTACCTATCAATTTTAACTTTTTCAGGGATATGTAACTGGAAGTAGATCCTGTGCAGGCAGCAGTGTATTTGTGACACTGTCTGCAAAAGATAAGTCACTGTAAGAAAGTGAAGTGCTTTCGGCTCTGGTGCATGGACTACACAACATGTACACACTCTGGTAGTGTAAATGAGTGTCTTTCCCCTCACTTTTGTGTTACATAACAGCAAGACTGTCTTTTCACAAATGTTGTACAGCACAGCTGAACACAAATGAGCCACAGTCAGTCCTCGTCCCATTTTTGTTTTGAATCAAGTCTGGCAATTGTCTGGCATACGCCACACTTTATTAATTACAGGCGTGTGTCTGTTCTTAGGTGCATCCTGATGCAAGTCATTAGAGGGCTGGAAAATCACTGCATCCTCTGACAGAACTTTGATGCCTGGATATTTATGATGGAAACCAGAACTGATAAAAAAGATGTAATGCTTTGTCTTCAGTTTGCCCTTCGAATATTTTTACTAACATGGGTACTCTGTACAGAACACCAAGAAGCAGCCAAACAAGCCTTTTCTTTTCAGATTAAACCTTCTCTTTCCTTTCTACTGACTGATACATCTTTTTAGAACCCTTAACTTTTGCTTGCAGATGGGATGTCTCATACTTTCATCTGTTCCTTACTCCTTGTGTTTGTGACCAAACTTCTTTGAGGCAGTTAATTGTCAGGGGAGGGTTGGACATCCCCATGGCATGGAGGCACACAGTATTACCAGGAAAGAGCCTGGTTATTCAGAGGATGGCTGTAGTCAGCTTCATTTGGGTTATACAGCATGAGTTGGAGTGCTGCTACCTTATCTGTGGCCCAGGGCAATGGACTCTTCCTATCCTGCTTTTGTGGGAATGGGGTAGGAGCCACTTGAGGAGGTAACTGCTCCCTGATTTCTCTGGCATTCCTTTCAATAGAGTTATCTCCAGCACTGGGTTGCTCTGTGGGTAGGAAGTATCTTTAGGAGAGGAGGCCAAGGGTTTTGAGGCTGGTTCAGCTGGCAGACTGTCCCTGAGGCTGCCACAGCCAGCTCTGGGCAGAAAATCAGGGAAGAGAATGCAACTTGTGAAGCTACCAGCTGGCTCAGGTCTCTCGGTCACGTATTAAATAAAAAAACAACAACATAGCTTCAGTTCTGGCATAAGGAGATGAGCCTTTTTTAACCCATTCTGTGTGGGGGTTCAGCATCTTAAAAATAGTCACTGCAGCTGCGTGCCACAAACCTGGAAGTAGGAGGAAGGCTGAGCAGACTGGGAGCGGTGTCTCAGTGAGGCAGTATCTCCCCACTGCCTTTCACCATTCTGGGGTCGCCTTCTGCAGAGGCCACAACAGGGTCCCACAGATGGGTTGGGGTCCAGGGGAGTGCAGGAGCAATGTGTCTGAGGCAAGTGTGAAAATGGTGCAGAGAATTAACAGCATGTTGAATGCAGCTTTCAATTATTCATTGAGAGACTACTTCTATTCCTTTTTGGCTTTATCCTTAGAAGCGCAACCATGCGTTTGCTACAGATTTTATGGATTAGAAAATCATAGGATTAGCCAGTCCATAAGTTTATCCTGATGTATACTAAGTAACTCATCGAAAAAAAAGGATGCTTCATATATAGGAAATGAATAATTAATTTTGTTTTCCTGCTTTAAAAAAATATAATCCCTAGGTGCTTTTCTGTTTTCTGCTGAAGCTGAATTTTTTTAGTCCTCTGACAATGTCTTACACCCTCCAATATGTCTTGTTTCTATGGAGACACCAATGAACTGCTGCTTGCGTTCTTTTGCATATCACAATACGAGATTGCTTCAGAATTTTTCCCAACGCTTCACTCACTTCCCTTATAATTAGAAATTAATCAATAGGTTCAGTGCTCTGGTGTCATGCGCTCACATAAACATGCACAGACATATATGAAGCCTGCGAACCTGCCTGCAAATGCTGCGTGTGCTTTCAAAGTTTTGTTTTACAGAGCAGCACGTTTTGTCTTGGGGCTCATAAGGCTGTCATTCGAGCTGTGTTGGATAGCAAGGGTGAGAAGATGGATATCTTGTGTGCAGTGGACTAGATGGGAGGAGGCTGGGACACTCCGTGCTTTTTAAGACCAGGAAGGAAGTGTAGAATTCTGGCATGGCCTTAAAGCACACTGTTAAGATCTTGGACTTTTATTTCCTTAATATTATGTAAGCTGTTGTTTAGCCCCATTGAACTCTTTTGATTTTTATGTGAAACTTGCCCCCATGCCTCACTTATCAGATAAAGAATTATTGTATGCTGGTCCTTTACATTTAATTCTCCAAGCCCTGTTCTTCCTCTCCAGCATGCACGTGGCTCCTCTTCAGGAAAGCAGCCAGTAAGCACATGTGGAGCAGAACACAATGCAGAGTGTAAGAAAAAAAACAACCAACAACAAACTAAATTACATCATTTCTTACTGAAAATTTTCTATGAAGTAAACAGTATTTTTAATTATGAAGAATGAGTGAGACTGAAATGATACCAGACTGGAAGTTGCACGCTACTATTAGTGAGCCCTTTCAAGTCACTGACAATCCTGTTCCTACTGCACTGTAAGAAGAGGGGATTTTTTTCCCCCCAGTTAAATTGCACAGGTGAAACAGCCCCGGACTTTGCTATTACCATGAGCTCCTTGTTATTGGTTCATATCATAGTGAAATAAATTTCTAGCAATAATTCAAAACAGCATTAGCAGAGGCCTCATAACCGATAAATGCACAACGCCTGATGATGGCAACAGATGATGTCTCATGCTCAGTTTACACACGCTTGCACTGAGATGTATGCTGAGAAACTTTTTTCATGTTTTCTTTGTACTACACAGCTGTCTGTCTCCTCCTGCTGTCTTAGACTTTGTGATCTCCTCTAGACAAAGAAGATACGTTTTCCATTTTTTGCAGCTTCTGATGGATTACTGATGCTGAAGTGTAGTTCTTAAATTCTACACCAGTCAGTAATCCAGTGAAAAAGAGAGTTTTGATGGTACACTGCCGGCTGGTGTTTCTAGCCAGCATGTTCACATATGTATTTATACACACACGCGTATATGTGTATGGGTATAAATATGTGTGTAAATGTTTGCCTTTTGTTACACTTTCTGCTGTCAAACTGAGAAGCAAATCAAAACAAAACCAAACCTTTTTTTAATGAGATTTCATAACGAATGCTTGAACTCCATGAACATATATTGTATTCTTGATTTATTGTAACTATTCAGTATTTTTGTTAAATATACAGAGGGCAAGGTTTAACCTCCAAATGAACCAAAGAGCAGTACTGCTTTCTCAAGAATAATTACTGTAGCTATGCAAGCTAGCACATAACAGTTAAATATATCCTTGCTTTTGACAGAAGCTAGTGGAGCTGGAACAGAGATGAACATAGCTTATTAAATATAGCTCTTATGAAGACTGCTCTATAATTACTGTGATTTTTCTTTGTATCATTATGATCATAGGCTGATCAAAAACAATGAATCCTGTGCTTTCAAGAGGCTAAGAACTATTCAACCATATACAGAGATCATACCTAGAGTAACAGCCCTGTTAGCTTGCTTTGAGTAGTCTATGTAAATAATGCACTATAAAGGTTAAGTAGGTCCTTCCGCTGATGGCCCCTCTCCCACTGATGAGAGTTTAAAGCTGAGAGAAGAATGCTCTGAGCAGGACCAAGAACACTTTGTTCCACATACATATCCACGAGCAAATATTTTGTTACTCTTTTTAACTGAGACCAGCATTCAATGTATAAAAAGGGATCTGCTGATTTTTTATTTTTTATTTTTTATTTTTTATTTTTTTTTCACATGTCTGGAAGTGGTTTTTGAGCTGAAATCTTCTGAATGTAGTGACCTATATACCCAAAATGTTATGAGAATAAAAATGCCCAGTTGTCCTTTGCTATCATCTCCAGCACTCCAACACATCCAAAATAGATCCAGGGACCTGGATTCAAATATTTTCCATCTTTTCCAAATCTTGAAAGATTTCCATGCTTTCTGGGTTTGAATGAAGAGCAAATAGCAAGGACGGGTTCCTGTGGTCTAGATTATTTCTTGTTTCCTCAGGTCTGTGTTGACGGGACTGGGAGGCAGCAGACCCCGATTCTGCTGTGGGAAGCAGAGGGAAATGAGAGCTTTTCAGCCAAGACGCTGCCCAGTGCAGGGGCCCATTCAGGACTGCCTTTGCCTGTGAAGCTTTTCCCTTCGTGCATTTGCTGGCAATTAACGTTTGAGGTGCCAGAATTCTGGCACTTAAAATTATAGCCTCTAGCTTCTACCTAGTAATAAAAAATAATGATTTTATTTCCCTATTTTAGATTTCAGGCAACTTAGGTGCATCAGCATTAATTTCAGACATTCGGTATGAAAAAAAATAAAGGGCTTGAGAACAATCAGTAATTCCGAAGGCAAAGTTTGGGGTTAAGATGTGCTGTTCTTTACTGCTGTGCTCATAGAGCTGACATGAAGACGAGGATGGGCATGTGTGAGATCAAGGCTGGGTGTGCTGCCTTTTTGTGCAACCACTCGACAGTTCCTTCCCTGAACCAATCCAGCTTTGTATTAAAGACATTAGTTCCGTTGCCTTGGCTACGTGTACTGGAAGGCTTATCTGGAGCCTCACGTTCCTGATGGTTGTTATATACCTTCTCATTTCTAGCCTAATTTATTCTCAGTTAGTCTGTTTGCAGATCACCAGTGTTAGCTAAAATCAGCCTTTCCTTCTCTGTGTTTATCTGTTTTTAATGTTTAACAGAGAGACACTGCTCCTGCTTCCCTTAATTGCACTGCAAATGTACTTGGAAATGTTTGTCTGCTGTACATTCATATATATTCACACTATCTGTGTCTATTAAGAAACATAATAATATCTTCTATTTAATATTGTTTGTTAACATGTGTCTTTCTGCACAGTTTTTGAGCAAGTTAAATTGTTTTATCAATTGCATGGAGTTAATTCAAATATTTCAAATCTGTTAGGGTAACTATGGTATGAAGCAGTGAGCGTGACGAGATTAAATAGAAAGGAGAACCGAAGTAAGCAGCCTAAATCCCATTTTGAACCCAATCCAAACATTCCTGTAGGTTCGGTTTAAACAAGAGCACTTACATAAACAGTCTGCTTTTCCATGCCAAGGTTTCCCAAACAGCTTCTTGGTAAGGCCACAATTAAATAACAGTCAATTCTACAAGTAATACCTTATTGAAAGTAATTAAAAGGAATGATTTTGAGAAACAGCCTTGCTGCAGAAAAACCTGGCTGATGGCACATCCCAGTTGTCTGATGCAGTACCATAACAATTGGTCTCTGTTTCAATCTTATTTAACAAATTCATTAATAGTATTAAAGAAAGCAAGTGAACAGCATGTTAATGAAGTCAGCAGATGATGTAAACAGCAGGAAACAGAAATTAGAAGATACTTAGAGATTAGAAACATGAGCAAGAGGCGTTATCAATGCATCATAATCAGATTGAGAAGGAGTAGAAGCTAATGCATCTGGGATAAATTAATTCAGAACTGATTTTACATAACCAATACATATTAAGTCTACAGAAATATACATGCTAGATTATGCTAAAGCTAAATTAAGAACCAGTTTCTGATCAATGCAATACCTGAAAAGGCAATGCTGTCTTTAGAAGAATGTGTAGCGCCAAAGAGCAGACAAGTAATTGCTGAATTACAGCAAATAAGAACTGGTGGTTAAAAAGACTGATTTAAGAGGAAAGAGTGAAATGTAATGTCTTTGACTAAGCAAGGTATGGAGATGAAGACTGGAATAATCTGCAGCCCTGAAATACGGGTAACATTTAAGCAAAATATGATATTTTTAGCATTGCCAAAAATTTTATTTCATTTCAGGAAAATCTTTTTTATTAGGTAAAAGCAACCTGTTACCATATTACATCAAGAATTAAAAAATAAATACATTGAGGCTGTAAAGACAATGTAATGCCACTAAATGGAAACCTAAAGTTGGCTGCAGGCTGCTGCTCACTAGCACCTGGAAATGCTGAGTCCCTCATGTGTGAGGGACATGTCCCTCATGCATGCCTCAGTGTGAACGTGCATTGCAGAGGCCCTAGCCAGTTATATCTAACCTGTCATTATTTTCTTTTTTTCTTCTTCCCCAACAATACCCAGTTCATAGGAGAGGAGACTTCCCAAGTGCTCCGTTCAGTGAGCCCAATCCCACACAAGCTCTGAAATACTTCCCCTTCCCTGCTGTGGTGACGCGCGCGCTGCAGGCAGGCTGACAGCCACCTCCTCCAGTTAGGACATGCAATCATCAATACCCTTTTGAGCTCACTGAAAACATGACTAACCCAGTTCTCATCTCATATGCTGTCAAATGCCACTTGGTGAGTCTTGCTCCTGTTCCAGCTGGAGATGGTCCCACACTGGAATTTGGGAATCTGATTTTCGTGTTCCAAAACTGAACAAAGAATCTCATTTCTAGCCTCAGTCTCCTAAGCTGCAGTCATGTCTGTAAGTGAAATGCTCAAACACTAGTTGTCTGGGAAAAATAAATGAGTGATGATTTTAAGAGAGATGCTGTGGCTACTCAGTGCAGTAGCTGCAAGTTTTTTGGTGCTGTTCCCAGAAATGCTTCAACCATGGTGAGGAGCTCAATTCTCTAATTAAAAAAAAAAATTGTATCAAATATTTTTCAGCTTTACACTCTCAAATTAAAGCTTAAAAACCTCCAAGGAAGGAAAGGAGGCCAGATTGGAGGGGGAGGAGGTGAGAGGAAGGAAGCGGGTGGAGAAAACCACTATATTCCCAAGATGCAAGGAAAGTTGAAAAGTAGAAGAAAAAATATATTAAATCAGTGTAAACTAAGAGGTAAGTTTAAGGCATTTTTTTTTTTTACATTGAATGTATGTTTTGTTGGGGTATTTTTAGCAGTAAAATGCTGTGTACTTTAAAAACATTTTAAATACACTAAAGTGAGGTAATTGCTTTTTCTTCATTTTGTGTGCTATAAAATTGATCTATATTTTTATTAAGACCCATCAAAGAATGTGTTGTGCTGGGAGTTTGGTACGTTTTTGCTGTTGCTGGTTAGAACCGTCTGTTACCTCACCAATGACCTACATGAAGTGAAGCAACATCCCACGGCAGCAGGCAGGGTGTTTTGTTGTAGAGCTCAGCTGCAAAAGTTAATTGTTTATGGAGATTTAATGGGCATCATGCTCCTACTTACCTACATCCCTGTCATTCAGCAGTGTATCGGTATAGCTAAGCAAAAGAGGCTCTAAAGTAATAGATTTTGGTATAGTTAGGAGGAGAGTTGACCTGCATTCTTTGAACTGAGATCAGATCAGTGCCCTACGTTGCCTATTAGTGTTGTTGCTACTACTGCTACTTGGTGTGCTGCCTATACAGGGGTTGTATAAGTTAAGTTTTGATCAGAGACCACATGCCAGCAACTGAATAGTAAAGTCTGGTGCACTTAAAAGCTCATTTATTCCTAGAATGTTTGTTGCTGTGCTGCCAGGAGCCTGCCAGAGAAGCAACAGAATAAAAATATTGCTGATTAATACGACTGTGCTTGTGTTGTAACACCATGTGATACTAAACGCTTTGTCACAGATGAGTTTAGAGAGGAAAGGAATAGAAATCTGTAAGGAGTGGATGCAGATGTAATGAGGTTTCTCATGGTTGTGTCAAACAGCTGGGCTGAGTGGGAAGGCAGAGATGTTCCCGCAGCTTCCAGTACTTACTTACTGCATATACAGACCAACTTATGTGCATTATTTTTATCTTTGGAGTTTGGGAACTGGGTAGAGCAAGTGTGTGAGTGACATCAGCTGTAATGAAGAGAATCCATGATCTTGGGAGCCGATGGTTATGGTGAACACAGGAGAGGGAATGCAGAGAAATTGCTGCCACTTTCCTCTCTGGTCCTTGTGAAGCTTTCGCTGGGTCTGATTCTCTTGGGCTGGAGGTCATATTTTGTTTCAGAGCTTCTATTGTCTCTTTGTTCTTGAATTTATCCAATCTTGTTCTTTGACCTGTTTGCTTTATTGGTTTGCTTTATTGGTAACATGTTCTGGAAATGGATTCTGTAAATTAAGTGTACTGTCTCTGTTTTGAGCCTGCTGTTTGAGAGTTGTATTGATTGCTTCAAGTATTTTTAATGTGAAAAGTGAATAATATTTCTCACAGAGATGCTTATCATTGCCACCTTAAACTGTCTAATTATAGGCTGAAAAGCTGCAGCCTGCTTATATTTCCCTCCTGCTCCATATGTCTGATTATCCTTGTCCCTCTCTTTGTGTTTTCTAGCCCTTCTATATTTCTTCAGTGATGTAGATGAAAATGTTAGAGGTTTACTGTTTTCTGAAGACATGTTTGTCTAATGGCTATTTCCTCTTCCTTTCTGTCACCATTTAGACTTCCTTAACTTTTCTAAATATTATTTTCAGAGTTGAACTGAATGCTTAAATATTTCTACAGATAGCAGTTACATAAATATATGCATGGCAGCTGTGCACTTCAAGATGAATATATTATGAATGAAGAGCTTGAATTCCACAGTATTTGTACTATTTTTATTCAGGCACATCCTGAGAATTTAGTATCAAATGGCCTAATTCTGCTCTGACACTAAAACCAGTGAATTAAACCAGAAACTCCTACACAATTCAGTAGGATCAGGGCTTGTCCTGCCTACTGTAGAACAAAGCTCAACACCACTTTTAGAGCTGCTCTGAATTGTGTATGAATCTAGACGTTCAGAGAAGGAAGCTTGGGAGGGAAGTAACCAGGATTCTTGAGCAGATGTGATTGTAGGATTGGAGAGAGTTAGAAGACAGCAATGGATGAGCAACAGGAGCCGGAGGGAGTGGGCAGAAGAGTCAACTGCAGACTCCCAAGAGTGGCAGGCTGTCATGACGTGATCAGGTACTCTGACATGCATCCTGAAGGTCATCAGTGCCTAAATGGGAATGTAGCATCCTAATTCAGCTCTGTGATTTTCAGCCTTAAGGAAAATCAACAGAATGGGAGATGGTAGAAATCAAGCTTAAGGTCAGACTAGGTATCTGATAGCTGTAGTGGTCTCTATTTTGTTCTGTATAGATTAATGGAGAGTATTTTCCTCTGACATTTAGAAATCATGTCTTATATTTTAAACAGTCTTAAATAATTAATATGTCAATTTTACCACAACTCCATCTTAACACAGAACTATCAGACCAAAGAATGAATCATACTCTTCTCAGTACCTGGCATCTATTCTCCCTTCTGTGAAATTTTTGAAGACTGAAGGTCCCTTTTAAGTCCATACAACTTATTAATGGACCAGAAGAAAACAGAAATGTCTAAAAGAGGTTCCGTGTGGAAAATGCCCTGTTTAGAGATTTTTTGTTTAGTGAGACACTTTTGCTCATTGCTAATAGAAGTAGCAGAAAGATAGCCTCAAAGAGGCACAGCCCAGGTTGTTAAAAATTCCATCAATAAAAATGAACCCTTTCCTTGGAATCTAACAGCAGGCTATACACATCAATGCATTGGTATTAATATATCATTCACCAGTTGTGTTACTTCAGCTTCACTTCACTGTGAACGTTCAGGTATAGAATGCTTTGAAGAAATCTGGGCTAGCATTAATAAAGGTATGCATGGCAGCATCCAGGAAGAAAACGTGCTCCTTATGCAGCTTATTTGAGAGTTTATCCAAATGTGTAGAGTGAATCTAGGCAACTAATAGCAAACTGGAATAACAAGCAACGAATGCTTTCTTCTATCACTTGTCTTCATGAGCCTTGGTTCATCTTCTGACTTCCCACTTTAGACAGGTAGGACCTCTCTGACTTTACATGGGGCAAGTTTTAGTAATGTTTCAGCCCTTTGTTCGCTGCAGTGTTCAACCAGCTGCAGCTGGATCAGCCAGTGGAAATGAAATGCATATATGAACTTAAGGACTCTTTGACATGAGTTCTGACAAATATTCTGCTGGTAACTGGAAATACTGGAAGCTTTGTTACTGCACACTGTCTCTCTTTGCCAAATTCTTTTTCTCCCCCCCAAGTCTAACAGTGCACCTTCTCCCTCTTGCCGTGTGTGACTCTTCCCTTGCATCCCCAGAAGCCTGATGTTCTCTGTTTCCTCCCCAAATCTATGCTCCTCCATCATCACTAGGGTTAAATAATAAGCATGCATGATGCTAAAGAAAAGGAATGAGGCAAAAACTTTTCTTCTTACAAAGTGATCCAGACTGTCAGATTAGCTTCAATATATGCGTCCTTCCCCATGCCACACATAAAGTGTAGCAGATAAAACTTCATCCATAGTAGAAAGGGAGAATGCTGAGTAGACTGGAGAAAGCAAGGCATCATCTTCTTCTTTATGAGGTGTTCCAGCCAAAAGTAAAGATTCTCTATCCTCTTTTTTATAGAATCACAGAATATCCTGAGTTTATGCAAAAGGTGTTGAATGCTTAGACTTACCATGACTTCCAGATTTTGGGGGATTTGTACTGTTTTTATATGTTTCAGACACTAGAAGTGCGTATCAATATTAACTAACATCTTTTCTAAATTTTATGGCCTTTCAGGAGGTAAGGAAATGGAATCTTCCTCATGCCCAGTACTCACACGAGTTGCTGTGTGCTATATATAAGCAGGAGAATGACTGGTGCTGTAAACTGAAAGGCAAGGAAGGGATGGATCTGAAAGACATTCTGTGTCTTGATTCTCTTGACATCTGTGCCAAGATATAGATAGAAGAAAGAATCTGGTCTTGCTTTGAAGTAATGAAGCAGTGTTGGTTCTCTAGAATACAGGCAGAATTGAATTTTGGAATAGTTCCTGTTCCCTGCAGCATGGCTAACTGTGCTCCCTACAGGTAGACCTGAGGAAACAACAGATTGCTTCTGCAAAGGCAGCCTGTGTAGTGAAGCAGGAGAAAAACATTCTGATGGAAAAAAGCCTAGGTACTATTATTTCATATTTCCACAAATGGAATAATAAAGCAATTCTGAAATACCTTTCTGACCATGCAGTGACCTCTAAATTATATGTACAAAACTGAGTAATTTCAAACACTGTCCAATTATCTCATTCCAATATGGCATTTTCAGTAAGAGAAGGATTAGCCAAGGAAGCAAGGTGGACTGAATCTTCAATTAAGAACCATCTTTAGTGAATAGAAGCTTACCATATTACTATAACCGTTATTTAAAGAAATTGCTTGTACTGGCAAAGTTTTGTTTTATGCGAATGTTTGCCTCACAAAGCTCCCTTGCAAATACGAGAATGCTAACAATTTTGGCTTAGAGAAAACTTTTAGATTTTCAGGGAAGAAATGCTACATTCACCTCCATTGCCAAAGGTGCCTTTAAGTTCATAGCTGTGCACTTCTCTTCTGGGAATGCAATTGTGATTTCAGCTTTCATGATGGTAGTGTGTTCTTAGCGGGTGGTTACAGTTGAGTTACTTTGTAGAATCACAGAAATTTTTGAGGTTGGAAGGGATCCCTGGAGACTGTCTAGTCAAACCCCACCTGCTCTAAGCAGGATCCTGGCTGAGTTGGCCGTGGCACTGCCTATCTCAGTCAGGTTTCGGATATTTCTAAGGATGGAGACTCCACAGCTTCTCTGGGCAACCTGTGCCAGTGAACTCCCTTACAAGGAATGAGTGGCGATCAGCCTGTAATGCTTTGTCTTCGCCACTTCTTCACGGCCACTCTCTGCCCCTGCTTCACATGGGATCCCTCCCACAGGACGCCATCCTTCCGCAGCTGATTGCACGTGGGCTTCCCACAGGCTGCAGCTCCCCCAGCCCTCCTGCCCCACCGCCAGCTGCCCTTCATGGGCTGCAGCTCTGGCCCAGGCTGCTCCTTCAGGGGTATCCATGGGCTGTGGCTTTCAGGCCTCATGCACTGCTGCACTGTGAGCTCCTCTGTGCTGCATGGGGATCTGCTCTGCATGGTGCACATGGGCTGCAGGGGACGGCCTGCTCCTCTATGGGCCTCTGCTGGGCTGCTGTCCTCTCTGCTGAGGCCTCACCTGCAAACCCCTGCTTGGTGCATTTGCAAAGAGGGGTTGACTCAGCCCTTCACTTTCAACATGCTATCTGAACAAGTTCAATGGATCTCTGTCCCTCAGTTGAATCCCATGCTGCTCTAAACGAGCTAACTCACAAGACTAAAAATCAGATACTCTCTAATTTTAGACTGCTGCAATATTTTTCCCTCATTTCAGAGTAATTTAGACCTGGATTGTCCTAGTAGCTTTGTTAGGGAAGTAGCAATTCCCTGTGTCACTGTGCTTCCATCAGTAATACGTTCAGTGCAGGAGGGTTGCGTGCTTTTTTTCTCTTTAAAGTAAGCATGGAAGATGAAGATGTAGGGGAAGAGCCTTCAGCTGTGGTTCGTGACCCAGGAGGCCATCCCCAGCATGATCCAGGCAGATATCTAGAGCAAAACTTGGAGGCAACCACAGTTCATTACTTTACTTACAGAACATTAATGCCTATATTTAAGTGAAGATTTTTCATTATACCCTGTTAACTCATAATAAATGTTTTACTGAGGAAATTATTTAGAATCAAATTTATTCTTCTCCACAGTAACCTCTTTCTGCACCTTCTATTATGAAAAGCAGCAAACAGTTTTTGATACTGTAATTTGCAAGCTTAGGTCATCCTACAAGGCTATACGTGGTGCAAAGGATAAATATCCAGCGTGATTTCTGAGAGCATTTTAGCAGCTGCCAGTGTTTTCATCAGAGTAGAACTGAATAATACATACTTCCGTTAGATGGATGGCCCAAAGCCATTATGTCGTAATCCTGTTGTGTCTGAGTACGAAAATGCATATATCGGGAGGTGTGTCTGCTGCCTATAAGAAAATCTTTCGTGTACCAGATTAATTACTTACTCTTTGAAGAAAAAATTGAGATTAGTCCATGCTCACGCAATGGAGTAAAGATAAAGAAAAGCCAGTATTTATTCCAGGTAACTTTTTATGCTTTGCTTATTGTGGCAGAAGTAGTGGTTACTTACTTGTCTACTGTGGACATAAAGGCACAGAATATGTCTAGCCTCCATCTCACAGAAATGCTCAAAGTAAGCTGGAAAGAAAGGTTGGATGGAAATTCTATAAAAAACAATATTGCTTCTGCAGCAGTTATCAGGAATAGTTATGTCACTCTGTGAAACTTTCTAAATAGGAAGGTGAGGTTGAGTTGTGCGATTTCAACAACAAAAGAATGCGTTCACATGTTTACAATTCCCAATCTTAGGTAGAAGGAAAGGTAGTGTTCTGTTCTGTTTGATAGCAATGGCTTTGATTTTGGTTTTGTATGTTTCACTATGCTGCACAAGGTATACTTCACAACTGTGTTCATTCTGTTTTCCAGAACAATTTTTCTGTCACTGTGCTACTGCAGTATATACAATAGAATTCCTTTTCATATATGTCTTCATTTGACTGATAAATTAATGGGATAATATAACTGAGATCACAAAGAATTTTTTTGTGTTTTTGTTTTCGCATCTGTGCAGGTGTACATGTATTAATGACAGATGTATTGTGAGTCATTCACATCCATCCTAGAAGGATTTCTTCCTGATTCAGATCTGTGTAGATATATATCAGTGCTGCAAAATGACAGCAGAATGTCTTTACATCTGTTTTATGAAGCCAGAAGTCTAAAATGATTGAATTACATCAAATTATTGGAAGTGAATTCAATGAATATGTTTACAAAAATATAAATTCTAACCATGTCCTTGTATGGGAATATATTTTTTGTGAGTTTATCCATCGTATGGAATCACTCAGCAATAAGTTTGTGGTGGCCATATCTTATAATCTATTACATACTCATATGGAAGCACCAATTCTGGCTCTAAATGCAAAGAAATACAGAAGGCTTAGGAGTTAAATGTTCTCTTGTCAAAATAAATGCTACACTCTATGCAGCTTGCCCAAGGGCGTGATGGACTGACATATCACACTAAGGCTCATTTTTGCAGCCTATAATTCATGTGATTAATTCTGGTGTAACTTGCATCTAATTGAAACTATTGAACCTTGGTTAAATTAGGTGGATCAAAGGGATTAACTGAAAAAGAAGAACAAATTCATTTCCTTATTTTGTGAGCAGTATTCTTACATGATTTTCTAGTTAAAATTGTCACAAGACAGGGGTTTTTTTTGATACATGTAGTATGTATGTATGTTTCTCATACAGTACACTGTAAGACTGCATTAGTAATCAACATTTTGCTGTTTTTCCATTAATGCTTTCCAGTTATTTTCCCAAACTGCTAAGCTAATTTTCTCCCAGGTGTATAGTTACCACTGAATCCTTTACAGGTGAACTTTTGCTAGATAAAAGTGTTAGTGAAAACAAAAGCAGGGCTTGTTCTAACTGTAAAGGAAAGGAATTATCTGTGAGAATGGGGAGCTTGCACATTTTTGTTGTTGTTTTTTGTCCAGTGCTTTTTTAGCATATTTTGCTTAAAAACAAACAAACAAACAGATGCTTCAAATGTGTGAGGCTGAAAACACTGTCGTGTGACATTAACTTGAAAGGATGCTAAAAGCTGCCAAAGGCTGCAAAAGTGGCTGAAACATAGTTTTAAGCATAAGATGAGGAGTTCATTCTTTTAATGTTCTCTCTGTAGTTTAGACAAGTCCCTAATGGTCGACCCTTTATAATTTTTATTCTCTCTTAGTGTAACAGTGACAGCAAAAGACCACTGGGAAATAATGGTTAGTAAACAGCTTTTAATCCTGACTGATGTTCATCATCTTTCTTTCCAGTCTTACCAATATTTGTCTGAAACAATTGGCATAACCAGGATATAGCTTTAAAATAGCAATGCCATAAAATATTCTTTAAAACAACTCAAAATAAAGAAAGATGTTTATCCTAGAAGTAAAACAACCGTATGCAAGAGAGACTGCAAGAATGTAGTAGAGGGCTGATTAATAGGATCACTAGATAAAATAACTGCTTATGTTCAACGCTGCCGTATTTCTTATATTATAGACATATGGAAAGTAGGCTGAAGAGTTCAGTATAAGATTTAAAATAAAATCAAGCCAATGTAAATTACTGCGTATGCTGTATAAGCACAGATGCTCTTGGAAAGACAATTGCTTCAGCATCGTGGGTTCAGCCAGTCCCTGGATATTCTCTACAATAATTCAGTGAAATCTGTCATTACTGAGAGTTGATTATGAAACAATTTCAGAGGTTAGATGTAAAAACTTTTTATGAGTTTAAGTGAACAGTATCTATTAACTTTTCAGTATTCGTCAAAAGCACACAGACTATGTTTAGGTTTTCTAATATTTGTGAATAGATTGAGTTTTAATTAGTTATCATACCTAAACAGCAATGTAACAATTCTGGTAATAATTACCAATTGTTGACACTTCCTGAATACTGATCTGGTGCTGCAGGATTACTCTGGCTTGGGAAGGACAGTAGATTCACACATCTCAAAGGAATATTTACGATGGGAATGTGAAAATATAAGCTGACCAGTGGTTGACCTTCAGTCTTTGGGGACTTCATTTCAAAGGAGGTAGACTAGTTGAGAACCTGGTCACTCACTGTTCAGAGAACACTTAAACCACCTCATCTCTCCCACTGCAATACTATAATTTTTCTGCCTAGTATGTTTTCCTAATGCTTTATCTAGTCCATACAAAAGCTTTTGAACACTTCTGTACTTTTGTATAGAGATTATTTTATAGTCCATTAAATTACAGTGCTGGGTGGTTAATTTAATTTTAGCATAGCTTCTTGAAAAGGGAGCAAATAGCAAGAAAGCAGTCTTCAAGTAAAAATAACAGTAGACAACTGACTTCTTGCCTCTAATTAAAAAAATGGAGGTCAACTTCCATGCTGCACCTCCATATACATTATTTTCTGTAGAAGCACTGGCACAAAATTGAAAAGGTCAATGATTCATGATCCAATCCCAGCAATGATCCAGAATGAGGATGCCTTTCTTGATGATCGAAATATAGGGAAGTATGTATCTGTATCTCTCAGAGCAGCAGAATGTCTGCTGTGTTACCTTCAAGATGTTTATATTTCTCAGGCGTCTAGTGTTATCTGTGCCACTGATGTGTCTTAAGTTTGTGTATCTAAGTTTGTCTTACTAAGAGGAATATTTTCATGTGTTTAGGATATTACACACTTTCCAGTTCTCTGCAATTTGTTATACTTCCAGCCAGGTTTTCTTATGACAACCAGTTGTCTTTGACATGTCTCCTTATCAAATGCTTCTTGAAAAATGCATGCTGTCCACGTCAGTTTCTTATCTATCATAGCAGAATTATCTTAAAGAGTTCTATCAGCCTTGTTATGCAACACACTGCTATTATATGTTCATATTGGCTGATTCTAATGGAATTAAACTTTTCTTAGTACTCCCTTTCCAGTTGCAACAAAATTGTTTTCCATGTGTATTAAAAATGCCCTCTGTCATGACTTCTTTGAATAGTGGGCTGTGGTCTCAGTTTTTAAGTCATTCAGGGGCTTGCTTTACTATCACAGAATATTGACTGTGAAAGCTTAGTAAATGCTTTGCTAATTGGAAAGCATTATTAAGCAAATCACAGTCATATACTTCAATGACAGAAGTAAATTTTTATAGAAATGTGCAAATTTCAGATTGGAAAAAAAAAAAGCCCATAGCAAGTTTCAGACAGCACAAGAGTCTAAAATTCAGAAGAAAACTGCTGTTGTTAGTAATCAGAAAAGTAAAAGAATGTTAAAGAAAATTAGTATCACCTTTAAAAATAAGGTCCTTAAGGCTTGGAGGACTTGAAAGACAAAAACCCTAACTCTAACCCTCCCACTTGGGGAAAAAAAAATATTTATTGTATTCTTCATTGTTGTGTCATAGGCATCATTGCACTTTAATACTTGAATTGCAGTTTTTAATAGATTATCAACTTGAATATTTATTTTTGAAAGATATACAATATCTAGGTATAAATCCAGGTTTATTAGCTGTTTGTTAATTTATATAATTGAGGCAATTATAATACTAAATAATAGAGTAGAAGGAAAAGATAATATAAAATAATGGATTATTCCGTCCATTTCTGTGAGCCATAGCACAAGAAGGACATGGAGATGTTGGAGTGGGTCCAGAGGAGGGCCACAAAGATGAACAGAGGGCTGGAGCACCTCTCCTATGAGAACAGGCTGAGAGAGCTGGGGCTGTTCAGCCTGGAGAAGAGAAGGCTCCAAAGTGATCTGATAGCTGCCTTCCAGTACCTGAGGGGGCCCACAGGGATGCTGCAGAGGGACTTTTTATAAGGGCAGGTAGTGGCAGGATGGGGAGAAATGGCTTTAAAATGGAAGAGGGTAGATTTAGACTAGATATTAGGTAGTAAGGGTGGTGAGACACTGGAACAGGTTTCCCAGTGAGGTCATGAATGCACCTTTCCTGGAAGCACTCAAGGCCAGGCTGGATGGGGCTGTGAGCAACCTGGTCTAGAGGGAGGTGTCCCTGCCTACAGCAGGGGATTGGAACTAGATGATCTTAAAGGTCCCTTCCAACCCAAACCGTTCTGTGATTCTGTGCCGAAGTGAAAAGAGACTTAGGGAGACAGTAAAATAATAAAATTTTTTCATACATATGAGGGGTCAGCTTACTTCCAATACAGGTGTTCTATGGCCGTGTGAAAATAAATGGTAGAGATACTGTAAAGTTTAGAAATGATACTTCACTTTTCCACTTATTTTCGTCTCGGAAGGAAGGAGTAGGTCTGAGAACATATCTGTTAGAAGATGGAATATTATTCCAAAGATCTTCTCCCCAAAAATCTGAACAGTCTGAAAAAAAGAAACAAAACCAAAGCACTTCTTTGGAGAGCTTGAAATTCCTGTTTTTCAAATGTTGGAGGTAAGTTTTGTCTCCTAATTGTAACTGAATTGGTCATTATATGTGTGAATTTAATCTCAAAACAAAGTAAGCAAGCACTTAGCTCACTGTAAATCACTCACACTATGAAACACTGGGAAACAAGCCATTGATTTAGTAGTAGGTGTGTGGTTATATACTATAAACTTAGCTAATATTTTGGTGAAAAGTGGACATTGTTGTTTTGCAGGTTATCTCCTAAACTGAGAACATTATCAGTAAGTTGAGTGCTGGAACTTGAGCAAACTGCAGATCTTTTCTTCCTTCTTTCTACTTAAATCTGTAAGAATTCTGTTCTGCTGAAGTGCAGTTACTGTAGGGTACAGAAACAAGTTATACTTGGTTAAGGTAGGAACCACAACTGAGACAAACCTACATTAGATACACATTCCGCTTTAGAGAAACAGACATATTCTGACATTATTTAAAACATAGATATATTATTTTCACTTGAAGAGCTAACTAACATAATGGAACTTGACTCTTTGTTAGCTATTTTTCCCTTGTGAAAGAAGGTATATATCAACCCATTTAGGAGACAAATTATTTCAGTAGCAATCTCATTAGCTGCTAATAAGTGGCACGCCATCTGAAGTTTTTTTCCCTCACTTCTTTTTTTCTTTCTTGCATCGAGTTGGCCTCTTACCTTCTTTAAGAGAGAGGCTAGGAAAGAAAGTACAAAGAAAGATTTAATAAAAAATGCTTTACTGAATATTTAACAAATTTGATAATAGTGCAGTTTGAGCTTATACAGGTAGGAATTCTAAGCGAGTCAGGCTTTCAGATGCATCTCATGAATCACCCAGGCAGTGGAAAACTGTTAAAACTTCGCAGATCTGATTTTGCTGAAAGATACTGAGAAGCAACTTCAGAGCACTACAGCATCTGTTAGAGGTGCTCAGATGGTCTCTTTTTATTTAAATTTAATTTTTTTAAAATTACATGATGCATTCCATGTGAACACCCACACCATTATGTTGATGATAACTTAAAAGTCCAGATGATGTGAGGAACATTAAAGCAGCTTTCTTCCTTTTATTCCTGCAGGTTTGGCTTAATCAAGATGTATATATTCATGCATGCCTAACATTGTCAGAATACTTTTCAGTGAGATATTTTGTTTACTGTAAAAATCTGTTTTGCTTCTTTTTACAACCTGTAAAAAGAATGGAAAAGATCCATTGATAATAGTGCTGTTAGATCTTACACTGGAAAGGAAAAATTGATTCTTGCTAGTACATTATTTATTCTTTGGAGTCATCTTCTATGTAAATGAATGTAGTGTCCCTGAAGGAAGTGAGACTGACAGAGCTCTTTACTCAAGTCTCTTGCTCAGGCTGTGCAAAGCATAGTGAGCACTCTTGTGTCTGCCCTTCGTTTGTCCTGCCCTGAAGCAGTGACAGGTAAATCTCCATGTCCGTGTTGACTTTTTTCTGCTCTGAAATTTATGATTAGAGGCCATTTGTCAAATTTTAGCTCTTTGAAACAGGAGGGAAGCTAACCCATTCTTTTTCTTCTGAGAGCTTATTCCTTCCAGCTTCTTTTTCTACTGGTTCATTCTGTTAAGGTTGAGGTGTAGCGTAGCAAGAAATTTCATCTTTCTGAATAGAGAAAGAAAAACGCTAGTGATTTTGACCAACTGTTAGGGAAATTCATACTTCACAGATTTGCTTTGTTCTGGACATTGATTTTCCAAAGCCTGAAAATTTTTGAAGAGAGAGATCTTGGTTTTGATTAAGTGCATACCATACATCGAAGAAAACCAAAGTTGAGTTTCACAGTAGAATTTTTGGTGAGAGTTTAGCAACTTGTTATCAGGTGTTCTTTTCCTAATAACTTTATAGAGCTCCCTTCTGTATTGTTATTCGTATTACATACACGCTTAGGCAGACAGAATGATTTTGCCTACCTACTGAGTTAATTTTGGAAACGGAATGGGCCTCCAGCACCTACCTGGATAGGAACAATAATTATACTGTTTTAATGCTATGAAAAGCATTTATTTCTAGAGTCTGATGAAACATCAGTATGAAGTACCTAAAAATTGGAGTGGTGATGCAGCCTTCAGCCATATTCTAATTCAGTAATTTGTTATTACCGTAATAGTTATTACAGAAGCTTTTGTTTGCATTGCCATAATTTATTTGTACGTTAAGATTCAGATCATTGTGCTGCTTAGTAAGTAAAAGGGAAAGTTTATTTATTTATCACCGTTTCATTATTTATTTTTGAGAGAAAGGCAGAAGAACAGTGAAAGCATTCCTATCAATACTTCATTCATTTCTCACTCTTTTTTTGTGAACAGAGAGCAACCACTTTAGTTGTTGACAAACTCTTCCAATAACTATTCCTTAATGTTTGGACAAAATTATTTACTATTTCAGTAGCTCCTTAGCTATTAAAATAGGGGAAGCCTTTCAGTTAAAACCTTCATCTTAGCAGTGGTTCAGATTGTTTTATCTTTCTTTATGAAACATAAAAAAAGTGGGTTAAAAGGCAGCCTGTACCCTCATGTACTCAGAATACTCCCTCTGCTCCCTTATTTGACTTTGTAGCAAGTGTACAATAAAAAAATCCAAGCTCCTCACATAGATTGAACTTTTTATTATTTTCTTTTTCATTTACACTTTGTTTATCTATTTCAGCTCTTTGGCCTCTTTGAACCTCGTTTTAGAGGAATGACAGTTACTTGCAAGAAGAGTTACGTCCTCTTCTAGCTGTGGTTTTCACCTAGGTCATCAAGAACTCTGTAATGGCCAATGTCATAAACATGACATGAATGATGACAAAAACTCAGAGGTTCCAATGGGGAGCTATTAAGTCAGTGGGGAAGAATAACAAGTGAAAACTATAAAATTGAAGATCTGATTAATTTTAGTTTTGCATGCCTGGAGTCTTAGAGACCCTTCAGCGATGGTAACTTTCCTTCAGAACCGTCTCATGTATAAATAATATGGGTGTGTTTTTTTTTTTGTGCCGGGCAATGCCACTGGATGGATGGCATCATAACAAACAAGAAACTGACTGTGGAAATTAGTAGTTACAGCCTTGTTGTCGTCGGAACATAGCATTGCACTAAAAGCTTAGAAGTTTTCATTTTTAAGATTAAGTTGATGATTTTAGAAGTAAGAAATGCATATAATGACAAGAAACGGTGGGATAACCATGATTTATAGCATGAACAGAAAGGATATTTTTGTCAGCAAGACTTCTGGCAAAGAAGCTATGTTAACATAGCCTGCATAGCATTTTACACATGAAAATGACAGCATATACTAGAATGCAGCTTTAAAAATAATGCATAGTTTACGATATGTGAAATATCCCCATGCTGTTGAAGCAAAAGCCCTTCAGTATGAAACTGTTGAGGTATTATTCCTACTTGTTTTCAAAGGTATTGAAGGACATCTGTTTCTTCAGGATTTCTGTTGCTGACACCCATCTCTATTACTCTTTTAAGTTGTCCACATCCTCGAGGCATATAACATTATCAGTAGGACTTAACACACAGCATTGTCCCTTTAAATAGCTTTGTGTTTGTGCTCTGTCCATGATTCTCCCAAAAAACTTGCAGCCTTTGGGGCTCTGTGCAGAAGTTCTGGCTGACCACCAGGTAGTCATTTGCGGGACTAAGACCAGAAAATGAAGGTGATTTCAACTGAATGGAAGGACCCTTATGAGGTTCAGCACCTTTATGGTCAAGATGCTGGTCTTAGAAATGATCCTAAGTAGGACCATGGTCTATGTGACACTAAGCTTAATCTCTCTGTACTTTTCTCTGTAAGCCCTCCATAAACGGGGCTGAAAAGAACCCAGATAACATAGTTGCTGAGTACGTATTTAAAATGAAAGCAAGTATCATCTGTAATTTCTAAAGACACTTGCTGATGTTAAGAGGTGTATTATTTTTGAACCTGCCACTCTGCATCACAGATTTTCAGTGAAGAGTTAAGGAATTCAATACCCATCTGAAAATAATCTCCCTTCAGTACACCATCATTTAATTTTGCCTTGCTTGTTATGCTGCAAGGATTTGTAATTGTTTTAAATTACACTGTACATTATTTTGACATATTCACCTCTTAATGTAGCTTTGTAGAAACAGTATGGTGTTACAACACATTAGCAATCAATAACCACACTGCTGCTTCAGGACATTGCATTTCTCAAAAAGACACTCACACTCCTGAAATATTCAGAATTACCTCATTTTTTCCATTCAGAATTTTGTTAAACAAATGCTTCCATATCTTCAGAAGAACCATGCACCCACAATTCTATATATGTGATGCACATCAGTGGTATCAAAACTTCAAAAGTTTGTAATGAAAAATCAGAGTGTACTTTCTATTTATAAGATTTTGAACAGACAAGCAAAATCTTAATGTCTTACACCCTGGGTTTCCAATCTTTTGACTTGCCTGTGCTGCATTGTGTAAAGAGGTGTTTTCTTGTGAAAACAAGAAAAAAGGTGTGGCTCACCTTTTCAGTGAAGGTGAGCCACTGTCACCCCCTGCCTCACTGTGCTCACATCCACTGTTTGCTGTCCATAAACATTCAGCAAGTGTAAATGAATGCCAGTGGGTGCCATTTTTTCTGCACATAGGATTTCAGTTCCATGTCTTTACTTCATATACGCTTCCATGTCAGATGCATTGTGTCAGACTGCCTGTCTGCTGCCACATGTTGCACAGCAACAGCACGTAATGGAATGTTGGTGGGAAGGTTCAACCTCTACTGCCATATTACCAACATCCACCTCTGAAGTTGTGGGCCAATAGCATAAAATAGGAAGCACTACTATCAGAGCAGTCCTTCTATAAATAAGAGATGTGTATGAGATAGATTTTGTGTGAGTTTTCATCAGCGTCTCAGTAAAGTAATCATTTTCCAGAATGATTTTTATTACATTTATTTGTGATATATGATATGTTTCATCATTTGGGAATAGAAAGATGTGGTATAGGAGCAAAGAGTTTGTTACTAATGTAGTGTGGATAGGGTGGTGTGAGGTGATCTAGACAGATTATTATTTAAAAAGTGGAAATAAATATCTATGTGTCTTCCATTTGTTCCATTAATTTGATATTTTGACAGAACAATTGTTTTACATGTCTGCTGTCAAGCCAACATCTTAGCAATCATTTTGCAAATCCACAAATTCAGTTCACATTCATGGCCAGTGGTGCCACAAACAATGCCATCTTTACTGTCATGTGTTAAAGCACTACATATTCTTTAGGAAAAAGAATAAAGATGTAGAAGTCACTGAAGGATTTATATTTTATAGCCTCCACCATGACTGCTGCTGCTTTTGAAAGCTAAAACAGTAATAATTGCACAAGGAGCCATGATGAAATCTCCCTTGTTGAAGGTGAATGGAACTGGATGTCACTTTGTACCTTACTCTAAACAGCTCTGTACATTTAGAAGCAGAGTAAATTCACATTCATTCTGGTGTATCACCCTTCAATACCTGTTCAGTTTTCCTGAGACAAACCCAGAAGTCTTTAAAAGTCTTTGAGTCAGCTGTCATCAATTTCATTCCTAAATTCTGCAGCCACTGGAGAAGAATAAAACCTGAATATTTTCAGTAGTAAATTCTGCTAAGCTTTGAACTTACATGAGAAGTTTCTGATTGGTAACATCAGGATATTGATTAATCCAGCCTGATACTTTATTTGTTCTACTAAGACGTTGGTAGCCAATTCATGGTATGTTATACAGTTTGAACACTTTATATTATTTGTTAATTCAAATATAGTTTTCATAGAGAATCTTTTCTTAGTTGAACATTTATTTATTTATTTATTTATTTATTTATTTTTGAGCAGAGGGACTTATCTGTACATCTTCCTCTACAACACAGGTGGAGCTATATCAAGTTTCCAATGCCAATATTAGGAAATTGCTTTATTTCCTTTACAAATAATAATAATCTTTAAAACATTGGACCAAATGTTCCGTTTTCCACAGCATTAATCTGACAAGCAGTTTGCATGACTGAGTTCAAGTGAATTTGTCTCTATGAGGATATTTTCCCTTTTTATTTGCTGTTATCTCTGTTACTGTTGAGCTGACAGCTTCCTATGTTATACAATTGGACATATGTAGCATTCTTCTCAAATACTGTTTTATATTTGCATGACATTTTACAGTGACACAGAGTAAGAAGGCGTGTAAAGTCAGCATCACAGTAATTCGATTCTATGAGATTTACTGCAGCATTCTAGAGTTGATGAGGAATCTGAACTCTTTGATCATAGCAGCATTCTTTAGATTTATTTTTTTTTTAATTTTTAAGTAGGCTTTTGGAAATCAATGCTAGTTATGACAGCTTTTATTGAGTACGCTTCAAATATTTTCAGATTGACTTGCCTCCAAATGCAAACTGTTATGTTGCAGAACAAACACTGTAAATGACAGTTCATACCAGAAGGCCACATCTAAGCACTGAAGTTCTGTTCTAGCCATGCAGCTGCACAGATTGGTGGCACAATTACAGCTATCTGCGTTTTAATGTACTGTTAACCCAGTTTGGACTCCAGCTTCAATGCTGCACAGTCACTTCACTGCTGACACTAGTGCTATGCTTTTTCATTGCCTGGACATTCTGTATCAGAGATACTACTCTACTACTCTTTCCTTTTTGAGAGCAGCAGCATGAATGAAGAATCACATGGCTGAATAAATCGAATCTGTAGGAGGTACAGGACATACTCAAGTGAGCCCTTTATGTTGTCAGCGGTTCAATTCTATAGTTTGTAATAGACATTACGTTCTGTATGGTAAGGTGTACTTTCTGTTACGCTTTCATTGAGAACTGAGAACCGTGAGAGCCTAAAACTACCAGAGCTTTGTGGCAGTACAACTGGAACCTTTTCCTCATAAAGAGCTTTTCTAAGAGGATCCAAATGACTCTGAAATTAAAAAAGCCAGATTCTCTTAGACTATGAACTGGAATAGTTAATAAAAGCTGCAGTGATTTCAAAGTGGCCTGATGAAGCAGAGTGCAGATATGAGGTTTATAATCCAGTGGCTCTCTTCTCCCTGTGACCTCACAGGACAATCTTTGCTTTCAGTCAGCTATTCTCTTCTGAGCTCCTACAAACTATGAATGCGCGTACTGATCCTTGTATCTCCTCTCAGTCTCCTTTGCTGCTCTTAGCAATCATTTGGGCTCTCTTTGATCTGCAGGATCTGGGCATGCTTTTCTCTCACTCTGTTTTTTTTTTTTTTCTGCCTCTGTCCTTCAGTAACTCAGGATGCTGCATTTCCCAAAGAAATATGCCACCTTCTAGGGGATGCCACCAGCTTGTCACTCCTTTTAAAGGAATGAGAACAGAAAAATGGAAGGAAAGAAGCACATCTGTGTATCAAACACTGTATCTGTACCTTGTTAGAGTGATTATTCTGATTCCCATGGTGTGATCATTCAATATAGCAAATTTGTTAAATGCATGTATGCATAAATAGTACATTAGGTTTTCCATATATGATTATGAGTACACAAAAGGTGACGACAGTCTATGAACATACATATTTTATACTGACATGGCATAGTTTTTTCTGTTTGGAGTTACTGTGAATCACTTCATATACTTCATGTAGGTTGCTCCATAAGTAATGCCTCCCCTTTATTTCCATGGAAACTACAGACACAGAGTGCAATGAAAACAATTTGATGGAGCAAATTCTCACAAAGCACTATTGCTCAACGTAGTCACCACCATTAGCTATGCATATTTGTCGGTGATGAACAAATCTCACATGCCACGCTCATAAATGTCTGCACCAGTGGAGGTGACCCGCTGTTTCACAGATTCTTTGACAGCATCATTGCTAGGAGAATGTTGCCCACACAATCCATCTTTCAATGGCCCAAAGAGCTGGATCAGCATTGTACTCCATGATCTTCAAACTGGTATGGGGCCTGGCATTATCGTGTTACAAGAAAAAGGTTGTCTTCTTCTCTGGCCTGACTCTGGAAGTTCAAGGCTTCTTAGTCAGCACTGCAGTGTCTCAGAGTTGATGGTTTGTCTGGGTTTGAGGAGATCCAGGAGGATCACCCTTTTCCTATCCCTAAAGACAGTGCACTTCAGTTGACCCACTTAAGATTGCACCTTGAACATTTTCTTTGATGGAGAATTTGTGTCTTGCCACTCTATGGTCTGCCATTTTGACTCAGGCTCATAGTGGTGACACTGTGTCTCATCACTGAGATGATGTCACCTTCAGACTCGTATTGGTTCAATAGGTCCTGAAAAGCTTGGTTATGGTGTTCTTTCTGTTTCTGTGTGAGTATTCATAGGACCCACCTGGTACAAACTTCGTGATATTCCAGTGTTGCCACCATCATTTCCAGTTCATTGAAGCCAATATTCCACTCTGTATACAGTTCCATGATCATAATCTGCTGATTCAAATGGATGAGCTGATCAAGACTCTTCATTCTGTTTGTGACAACTGTGCATGGTTGTCAGGAATGTGGCTTGTCTTTCACATCACTGTTGGCACTGCTGAAAGGCACCCCCACTGCCTCACTGTTCTCACATCCACTGTTTGCTCTCCTTAAACATTCAGGAAGTATCAATGATTGTCAATGGGTGCTATTTTTTCCACATGGATTCAATTACCTACCTTTGCTTCATCCACACTTCCATGTAAGATGTCATTTTGTCAGTCTGCACCTCTGATGCTATCTGTCGTACAGGAACAAAACGGAATATTGGTGGGAAGGTTTAACCTCCAGTGCCATACCACCAACATCTATCTCTGACACCGTGGGCCAGCAAATTAAAATAGGAGAGCAGCTTTCATATATGAAAAGACTTTTTTAAGGATATCAGCAGTTCAGAAGATACACGGTATGCTAACACATAAAACATTAGTCCATCAAAATGATAGTGTGTCACAACAAAACATTCTCAGCTCAAGGAGATCTCCTTAATTTAATGCCAATTAATGTACTTATTGATTTGGGCACTGAGAGATGAAAGCAATTTAACATTCAAGGGAGGCACCTCTCCCAGCCGTAGGTTCAATGCCTCTTCCTTCTTCCTGGCTTCCTCTGCCCTTCTTACCACCACAGGCCTTTTAAGCAGTGCAGAAGGGTGAATTTAGGATGGTTTCTTTCAGCAGTGCCTTCCTCCTTGCTTGTTTTTTCTCCTGTAGTGAGGAAGGGATGGTTGCATCCCTGACTGGTTGATGCTTTGAGCAGGGCGGGGAGGGTTGTGGAGCTGGTTGGGAACTGGCTGGGACTGACTAGCTGTGTTGAAACCAGCTGGGACATACTGGGATCATTAGTGCACAGGGCAGTGCACAGCCACGTGCCACACTGGGCCTTACCAATTATGCCCTGTAAAGTTGTTGTTTTTTTTAATATTAATTGCTTTAGAATCATAGAATCATAGAATCATAGAATCACTAAGGTTGGAAAAGACCTAAAAGATCACCCAGTCCAACCGTTCACCTATTCCCAATAGCTTCTACTAAACCATGTCCCTCAATACAACATCCAGTCTTTCCTTGAACACCCCCAGGGTCGGTGATTCCACCACCTCCCTGGGCAGTCCATTCCAGTGCCTGACCACCCTTTCTGAAAAGTAATACTTCCTCAAGTATTACTTTTAGTGTCCTTTAGCGACCATTTAGGGGCAGCTTGTCAGCTCATAATTGGTGACCTCACAAAGAAGCCCATGTCTAAGTTGAGGTGGGGTGATGGAGTTGAAAATGAATCCCAAAGTGCAGGAAACTTTCAAGGACTGGAGGCTTTTAAAGATATTTTCCTTTTTTTTTATCCTGACAAATTGCTCTGTCTTGCTAACCCAAGAACTTTCCTTTATTGAAAAAATACTGAAGGTAACATGAGCTGTAAAATATTCTCAGAAATAATTACAAGCCCTTGGAAGAGCAAGTTGGCAATGAGCCATTGGTTACTGCACGGAAAATTCACATTTCCTTGTTTTTCACTGGAACTAAAACAGAAGATTGCTGTTACAGTAAGGGCTCATTCCTACAACATAAATGCACAATGCAAATGGCTCTCATCAATGCCTATTTGTTTACATGTTGTTGTTCTCCCAGAATGCCCCTGGGACAGTAGTTTTGAAAGTAAAATGTGTACTAAAAATAGAATAAGTATAAAGTGATTTGAAATGTTTTCTTTCAGACAGGTTGAGGTGGCATTAATGCTTCATTCTTTAGATCAAGTTATAAGATTGTCTCTGCTCACGGTCTTCCAGGACAGCTGCTTTCTGCTTCTTGCACCCTTCTCAGCAATGTTGCTGTCTTCCTTTATACTACTGGAGAGACACTTGAAGGGTTAGGCAAATAGGCTTTTCATACTCAGTACCTTCAATCCCAAAAGGATGAGAGCACTGGTCAGCCATATTAAGCAAACAGTTTTTGGCTTCAGGCTGTTAGGATGGCTGAGAAGTGATTCATGACATGTCACCTAGCATTTTCAAGTATTGAAACTGGGAGACTTATTGAAGAAGATACGTGTGTAAAAAGCATCTAATCTGGAATATTTTTTCTTCTTTTATTTTCATGGCTACCAGTTCAACTACGTGTTTATGAATGAGGGAAGTTGCTTGATGAACTTAAATTACCATTCTTTGAATTTCACAATCCATACGGTCAGTCAACAAGATAAGATATGATGCAGAAGCATAATGGGGTATTTGGTTTCACTACAGTAATCATGTCGAATATTCACCCAGTTGGCCAGGTTTGCCATCTGTGTGACTTAGAAGAAGCCTACTGAAATTTGTGAACAAAATGAATAATAATAGCTCAGAATTGCCACAATTGTTTAATCATTATAGAACATTTTTAAATCCTCAGTGCTACATTTCATTTTGTCAGTTAAACATATCAATTAAAAAACACATAGAGTAGGTATTGCTTTATTTGAGGTATAGCCTTACTTTCTTGGTTCTGCATAAGGTCTAATTGTCCAAGTGCTTCAACAGTCAAATACTGTTTTTTTGTAAGCCTTATATATTGGTTTATGTAAGCCTATTCTGTGGCAGATTTCTTACTTCTAGTATCATAATTTCTCTTAGGAATCCCTATTTACTGCATCAGATTCGAATTCTCAGGTGCATGTGAGTTGTCCCATTAAATCTAATTGAACCATGTAAAGCAGATTCTATTGCTTTTTGTTCTTTGATATGCATGAGCTCATTCATAGCGATGGAGTGCAGTTGTTCTGGGTGCTTACAACCTTCTGTTCATGTTAAAATGGATATAAGAGTGAAAGGACACATTAAGTTGTAAGTCTACAGACTTTATCCACATACACACACACAGATTTCCTGTTTCTTATCCAGTATTAACTGGGTGAGTAATTTCAGCATTTCCCTGACTATACTTCCAACAGTAATGCACACACAAAGAGTTCTTTCCTCCTTAGGTAACACCATGGCAACGTTACTAGCTACTGCAAATTTTGTCACTTCGTTGCATTATATTTATACTTGCAAAACTCTGCAAATATGTTAGCATTATGAGATACTAAAAAATATTTGTATGTTGACTGTAATTATCAGTACTAGTAGGCTGGCTGTTCACACACCAAATCTTGCAGTTTTTTTCTTTGTAGTTTTGTCAGTATTTTATGCTAGCTCTATGCTTAACCCTCTTGTACAGCAAGTACATTTAGCTTCTTCTAGAAACCAGTCTCAAAATGAGATCTAGAAGGTTTTCATCCTTACTTCTGTTTTGCAATATCTGTACAGAGATTTCATAAATCTATTCATGAATTTAAATTAGAAAAAATAACCAAAGGAAAAGCAAGATAACTTTGCAATGTACACTCCAAACTTGAGTGGTTACTTTTACTCACTGACTACCATATACATTAGCTACTACCAATCTGCTATGCTCGGTAGAAATTGTACTGGATATCTCTGCATAGGGCTTGACTTTTCCCAGCCTTTTGCAGAACACTCAGTATACATTTCTTAGCACTGAATGTATATATGATGTATATATTTCAGAATTGCAGAATCGCAGGGGTTGGAAGGGAGCTGAAGAGATCATCGAGTCGAACCCCCCTGCAGTATGTCGCATGAGTGTGCATCTAGATGGGCATTAAATATCTCCTTAACATGAGCCAGCAGTGTGCCCTTGCAGCTCGGTAAGCAAATAGTATCCTGGGCTCCATCAGAAGAGGGGTGGCCAGCAGGGACAGGGAGGTGATTGTTCCCCTGTACTCTGCTCTTGTGAGGCCTCATCTGGAGTACTGTGTCCAGGTCTGGAGCCCTCAGTAAAAGAAAGACAGAGAGCTGTTGGAGAGGGTCCAGAGGAGAGTTACAAAGATGATCAGGGGACTGGAGCACCTCCCCTATGAAGACAGGCTGAGAGAGCTGGGCTTGTTCAGCCTGGAGAAAAGAAGGCTGCAGGATGACCTCATTGCAGCCTTTCAATACCTAAAGGGAGCCTACAAACAGGAGGGGAATCAATGCTTTGAAAGGGTTGATAGTGGCAGGACAAGGGGAAATGGTTTTAAGTTGAGGGAGGGAAGATTTAGCTGGATGTCAGGGGGAAATTCTGAGAGAGTGCTGAGGTGCTGGAACAGGCTGCCCAGAGAGGTTGTGGATGCCCCGTCCCTGGAGGTGTTCAAGGCCAGATTGGATGGAGCTCTGGGCAGCCTGGTCCAGTATTAAATGGGGAGGTTGGTGGCCCTGCCTGTGGCAGGGGGGTTGGAGCTTCATGATCCTTGAGGTCCCTTCCAACCCTGGCCATTCTGTGATTCTGTGATTCTGATCTCCATAGCAGGAGAACTTCACAACCTCTCTGGGTAACTTCTTCCGGTGCTCTGCCACCTTACCATAAAGAAGTTCTTCTGCATGTTAGTATAGAACTTCCTATGTTCGAGTTTAGTCCATGACTCTTTGTCCTACTGCTACACACCACCAAGAAGAGCCTGGCCTCATCCATTTGCCTCCCACCTCCTATTAGATATTTATAAACATTAATCAGATCTCCTCACAGTCTTCTTTTCTCCAGCTGAACTGACCCAGGTTACACAGGCTTTCCTCTTATGGGAGATGCTCCAGGTATATATGATAATTGTTCATTGTTTCAAAGAACACCAAAATAGTGCTCTTAGGCTGTAAAGATACCATTCAAATTGATTAATTCAGAAAGTGAGAGTATTGTCTGTAAGACCAAAAACTATTTATTAAGTGATAAGGTTTTAATAATTAGCTAATTGGAAGCAGAGATGAGAGACAACGTAGAAGAGATAAAGCTGAATAAAAAAGTGGATAGTGTGACTGGATGCACCAGCAGAAGGAAAGCACACGGACAAAATCCAGATTGAATAATATTAATTAAATAATCAGTTGTGTCTGACTGTACTTGCTTTAGGCATGATGCACTCTTACCAATTGTAACTCATATAAAAGATTTAGCAATAGCTTTGAAACATTTCAGCATACAGCTTGTTAGGCAATACATGGGTGAAGAGCACAGGACTTGTCACTGAAGATCAAGGTTCAGCTTCTTAGGTCCATTCCTAAACAATATAAAATAATCTGATTTAAGTTATATTTATTCTTATTTGAAAGCTTCAGCTTATTTGAAAGCTGCCAGAGGGGTACAGTGTACTCCAGTGAATTTGGAAGTTAAGGAATGAGCTTATCCAGTATGGACTTAGACATTCTGAGCTGGAAACTGAACCTGGAAGCATACAGACTAAAAGAAAAGTCCCGTTATCTTGTTGTCAAGAAAATAGAATCCTTTGTCTGCTTTCTAGGCCATTGTATGTTAGTCATCTATTGTACAGAGGTGCAGTAGCGCTTCAGAAGAACCTGCTTTCATCAAAAGTACATATCATATTTTAGAGTAAGGCTTCTCCCAGGAAAGACAGTGTGCCTGCTACCACTTCTTCTGTTCTTTGAAGAATTGATTTGTATGACTTAAAAAGAAAATATTTAATGTAAACTCAATATTTGAACCAGAGAAAACAGACATTAAGAGAGGACACATCTGAGAGAAGTGTCCTCAGGAGAAAACATACTAATAGATGTTCCAATAAGAAAGGAAAGTTGGCCATCCATGAAAGGACCATAAATAACATAATATTTCTTTTTTGTCTTCCACACAATCTTCTGCTATATTACTTCAATATCTATAGTGCAAATCCAAAACATATTTTCTCTGTTGGTTGTTCATGATCAGCTAAGAGAAGTTTGTGTTATAAGAGAATATAAATATCACAAGATCATCGAGGCTAAAAGTATACAAAAGTGTTTTATGAATTCAGCTAACCCCATCTGGGTGAGATTGCATACTTGCAAATATCTTTGATACAACAGGGACCAGTAATCTTGCTCTGTGTTTAACTATGAGTTCTCTGTGCTTTTTAAACCTTATGTTTCATGTTGTAAGTATGAAAAAGGCAATGAATTAACAGTGTAAAATGCTTTAAAGTATAAAGTGCCTGCCAGGCACATAGCACAGGTTCTTTGGGCATCTCTTAAAACCTTGGTTCTAATTAGCACGAGGAAAAGAGTTGTTTCCAGATGCATAGGGAGCATTGTCTGTTTTATAATGGGTTGTTTGAGTGGAAGCATTATCTGGATATGTTTATTAGCAATCTTACCTTGTAAATTTTTTAGTTATTACTAAATGTTTTAGAATCATAGAATCATAGAATCACTAAGGTTGGAAAAGACCTAAAAGATCACCCAGTCCAACCATTCACCTATTCCCAATAGCTCCTACTAAACCATGTCCCTCAATACAACATCCAGTCTTTCCTTGAACACCCCCAGGGTCGGTGACTCCACCACCTCCCTGGGCAGTCCATTCCAGTGCCTGACCACCCTTTCTGAAAAGTAATACTTCCTCATGTCCAGCCTGAATCTCCCCTGCCGTAGCTTGAAACCATTCCCCCTGGTCCTATCACTAATGACACGAGAGAAGAGGCCGACCCCCAGCTCACTACAACCTCCCTTCAGGAAGTTATAGAGAGCAATAAGGTCTCCCCTGAGCCTCCTCTTCTCCAGGCTGAACATTCCCAGCTCCTTCAGCCTCTCCTCATATGGCCTGTGTTCCAGACCCCTCACCAGCTTTGTTGCCCTTCTTTGAACACGTTCCAGGGCCTCAATATCTTTCTTGCAGTGAGGGGCCCAAAACTGGACACAGTACTCGAGGTGCGGCCTGATGAGTGCTGAATATAGGGGAACAATCACCTCTCTGCTCCTGCTTGCAACACTGTTTCTGATGCAAGCCAGGATGCCATTGGCCTTCTTGGCCACCTGGGCACACTGTCGGCTCATGTTCAGCCGAGCATCAATCAATACCCCCAGGTCCATTTCCTCTACGCAGTCCTCCAGCCACACCGCCCCAAGCCTGTAGCGTCGCCTGGGGTTGTTGTGGCCAAAGTGCAGGACCCGGCATTTGGCCTTGTTGAAACTCATCCCATTGGCTCCAGCCCAGCTCTCCAGCCTGTCCAGATCCCTCTGTAGGGCCTCGCTACCCCCAGGCAGATCCACACTTCCAGCCAATTCGGTGTCATCTGCGAATTTACTGAGGGTGCACTCGATGCCGTCATCCAGGTCATCAATAAAGATATTGAAGAGGACAGGCCCCAGCACCGACCCCTGGGGAACACCACTCACTACTGGTCGCCAGCTGGATTTGACTCCATTCACCACCACTCTCTGTGCCCGGCCCTCCAGCCAGCTCCTTACCCAGCCAAGAGTGTACCCATCCAAGCCTCTGGCTGCCAGCTTCTGCAGGAGAATGCTGTGGGAGACAGTGTCAAAGGCTTTGCTGAAGTCTAGGTAGACCACATCAACAGCCTTTCCTTCATCCACCAGATGGGTCACTAGATCATAGAAGGAGATCAGGTTGGTCAAACAGGACCTGCCCTTCATGAACCCATGCTGGCTAGGCCTGATCCCCCGGTCACCCTGCACATGCCGCATGATCTCCCTCAAGACGATCTGCTCCATAACCTTCCCTGGCACCGAGGTCAGGCTGACAGGCCTGTAGTTCCCCGGATCCTCCTTACGACCTTTCTTATAAATGGGAGTCACATTGGCAAGCCTCCAGTCTTCTGGGACCTCACCAGTCAACAAGGAGCGCTGACAGATGATGGAAAGCGGCTCGGCTATCACCTCCGCCAGTTCCCTCAGCACTCTCGAGTGGATCTCATCTGGCCCCATGGACTTAGGACAGTCCAGCTGGAGTAGCAGGTCTCTGACTGTGTCCTCCTGAAATGGGAGTTTAGTCTGCTCCCCAGCTGAGATTATCAGGTCAGAGAATGGAGTATCCTGAGGATAACTGGTCTGACCTTTAAGGACAGACGTAAAGAAGGCATTCAGAACCTCCGCCTTTTCCTTATCCTCAGTGGTCACATTCCCAGCCTCATCCAGCAAAGAGTGGATATTCTCCTTTGTCCTCCTCTTACTGTTAATGTATTTATAAAAGAGTTTCTTATTCCTTTTCACGCCAGCGGCTAGGTTAAATTCAAGCTGGGCTTTTGCCTTTCTGATTTCACCTCTACACATCCTAACAACTTCCCTGTATTCATTTTGAGTGGCCTGTCCCTCTTTCCACAGGCGGTAGATTCTCTTTTTCTCCCGGAGCCTCAGGAATAGCTCCCTATTCATCCACGCTGGTCTTCTTCCCCGCCGGCTCATTTTGCAGCTCAGGGGGACTGCCTGCTCCTGCGCCCTTAAGACTTCCTTCTTGAAGAGCAACCAGCTCTCTTGGACTCCTTTACTCACTAAGACTGAATGCCAGGGGACTCCCCCTATTAGTCCCCTGAACAATTCAAAGTCCGCCCTCCTGAAGTCCAAGGTAGCAGTATTACTATTCCCCCTCCAGGCTCCACCATGAATCACGAAGTCTATCATTTCATGATCACTCTGTCCAAGACAGCCTCCAACCTCCACATCTCCCACCAAACCTTCCCTGTTTGTGAACAGCAGGTCTAGTGGGGCAGTTCCTCTCGTGATAGTTACACTATAGTTTTTAGTTACACTAAAGTTTTTAATTTTTAGCAAATATCTTAGAACGTGTAATCTGTAGCTCTTTCTTTGACAACTCTCCTGTTTATAACTACAAAAAAAAAATCAGAAAGATGTCTTAAAATTAGTTTTGAATAGCTTATAAAATAATACGCTTTTGCCAGTATGGGTATCTTCAAGCATTTTAGAAGTTTCTCTTCTATTGTGAGCCGATACCCCAGGATGTTAGAAAGAGACCCTAAGTTATGGCATTCTGACAGGTCTCCTTAAGATGACATTGTGGCACTGGATCATGCTGATCTCAGAGGGGACTCAAAATCTAATTGTTACTTTTTAGCTAAGTACAACTCTCACAAGCAATGTAAAGTTAGCCACATTTATGTTCCTACAGTCCTCAAACAAGGCTGTGTAATTTGCTACACAGCTATGCTGAAAGAGTGGTATGCTAAATTCTGCTTGCCTGTGCAATGTTCTGTTGAATAAAATTTGTCTTAGCGTAATATTGAGAACATTACATTCAAATCTCTTGATTTAAACTCAGAACTATTTATGAGCAGGTGATAAAATCTGAAAATATAAAGGTTTCTGCCATTTCTTTGAAGCATTCTGATTATTCTAATCACTTATTCCATAATATAGCAGTATGAAAAAAGCTTCCTTGATAACAGACCAAAGTTTATGTCTTTAAGAGGCATGCACTGGTATAAATATGTAGAACTTAACTGAACAGTTCATGGTGCACACATGACAGAATCACAGAAGTGTAGGAGATGGAAGGGACCTGAACAGATCAGTGAGTCCTTCCCCCCTGCTAAAGCAGGTTCCCTACAATAGGTCACACAGGTAGGCATCCAGGCAGGTCTTGAATATCTCCAGAGAAGGAGACTCCACAACCTCTCTGGGCAGCCTGTTCCAGGGCTCTGTCACCCTTACCATAAAGAAGTTCTTCTGCATGTTAGTACAGAACTTCCTATGTTCAAGTTTTAGGCCATTACTCCTTGTCCTATCGCTACACATCACCAAGAAGAGCCTGGACTCATCCACTTGCTTCCCATGTCCCATTAGATATTTATAAATATTTATCAGATCCCATCTCAGTCTTCAGAAAGAAAGAATAAAATACATACATAGTAGCAACAAAAATGGTAATTTTCACTTCAAAGCATTATAGTTTTTAGACATTTTGGTAATTCTGGGTCTAAAGGTGATCTCCAAAGGCAAGTATGTGTAAGTTGGACTTATCTGGGTGACAGCACAGATAAAAACAGAGCATTTCTCATTTACTCTGTCCACACCGTGAGTCATCTAGATACATGAGATGATTTTGATCACTTTTTAGTGGATGTGTGCAGCCTGGTAACCCACAGTGCACAGAAGGATGCATTCAAATGGGTTAAAGCTCTGTTCCTTGCTCCTGTAAACATGTCTGTCTGTGTCTGTAACTCCAGAACTGTAACTGCCTGTGTCAGATTGCAGAGATTAATATAAGTGGCTTATTTCAACTCGAGATGTAGAACAGATGGGACAGTGGAAACAGAAAAAAAAAGCTATGCCGTGGAAAATACAAAATAGAAACATGAGTATGGAAACTAGCTGGTCTGATCCAGTCAGGAACATGGCAATTTAGTAATATTCTCCAATCCATCATGCAATTACTATGCAAAGTAGCAAGAACATGCATGAGATGAAGCCTGCCGCTCGTTGGAGTAGCAACCTAAGTGAGTCACCAGCGCAGCTGAGCTACATCAGGTGGGAGGAATCACTGCAAACTGCTAAATGCTCTGAACCAGGCTGCTCATGAGACTGTATGAGCTCCTGACACACAGTGTGTGCTGAGTCATTTGGAGCAGAAAGGTAGTGCTGGTCCTGCAGCTGCTTGGAGGTAAGAAGTCTGGGACAGATCTTGTTCACTGAAGGTTCTGGACAGTCTGCTGTCCTCCATTAACACTTCTCATTAATGTGTTTGAAGTCATTTCTGTCCTGACTGGTTACCTGCTAAAGGGGTTTTTATGCTGTGAGCAGTTTCAGCTCTTACATTCCTGCTCCTGGGTGATCATAGGAATCATGGTTCCGTTGAGCTGAGTTCTACCTGTCCTTGGCAGGCACTGTTAATGAGGGTGGCTTAATGACATTGCCCTTTGATACAGTCACAGTGTGCTCTGTGTAATAGAATCTAGCTGTGAATCTGTCTTCGGAGTAAATTTATATTGATGATGCAAATGCCTTAAATTATGTTCCTCAGCTTTAGATGTTCTTTTTGTCCTCACCTTTTTATTTTGTAGCCTTGTTTTTGTGCCCCTGTTTTATATGACGATTCCGTGCAGCAATCCCTTCCCTAATTGTTACGAACCTATAGTTAAAATTGATAGAGAAGTGCCTCACTCATCAAGGCAGGAGGAAGTGAAGGGAATGGAATGGAAGAGGGAGGCAAGGATGGCTCAGGTAGAATCACTTCTACATGGTAGCCTCAGCTGAGTAACCACATGTGTATTCGCTGATACAGCGCATAGACTGACTTGATGTCAACACTGCAAATATTGATGGGAAGGCTTGAGAGCACTGTGTGAGCTCTGTTACAGAGGAGCATACAGACTGGAGAGCGTGCCCAGGGAAATTTGTAACTGGAGCTGTTGTAAGGAGTGCATTGTAACAAGTTCTGTGAGATGGAGGTGTAAGCAGGGAGGCACAGAAGCATGATGCACGTCTTAAGCAATCCGTGGGGAAAAGCAGGCTGTGAGGATGATGGTGTGCCAAACCTTAGAACAAGGCCAGGGAATTGTTTGGGCCTTGGATTAGAAAACAGTAACAACAGCAAAATGCTTGATTTTTGGTTTTGATCTAGTAGTGAGATCTTTGTCGTGTAGCTACAACTGAAAGACAGTAACAAATTCAAGAGATGAGTTAAAAAAAAGTACACAGAATGCTTGAATTTTGTGACCAAATGTGTGGAAGGAGAAAATCAATAGAAATTTTGTTTTGTGTCCCTCAGTCTTCTCAGTATTAAACACAGAACTGCCATTGATAAATAAATACTGAATTTTAATGAGGTTAGTGCAATACTATATGTCATCTTGTAAAATAAATAGGATGAGGATTTACTACTACTTCCAGGAAATTTTAGTTTTAATTTGAAATCAGAGATGTGTTGTTGCACACCTTTTTAAATTCACAGATATGCATTTGTTCTGGTTACTGTTTTGATGGTGTCAATTAAATTTTAAAGCTCTTTTAAGCTTTCTATGCAGATCATGCTCAGTGTTTACAGTATTCCCTTTACTCTTCCCTATAGTCACTTTTGAAAATCAACTCATGATTCATTTTATGATGATAGCGTGCATGGCCATCTGCATTATTCCCTGATCCTTACTGCCATCAGTAGCAGTCCAACTCATTTATGTGGAAATCTTCAGCCAGCTTTTTCACTGACCAAGGCTTCTCTCCCCTTTCTTCTCCTGAGAAGGAGGATCTGTATCTCAGCTAATCTTTGAAATTCCTTTATTCTTTCCTGGTCCCTCCATCCCACACCAGCAGCTCATGTGGAAAAGGGAAGAATCAATACCCATTGAACCTGACTGACATAAGTGCTGAAAAATCAGAATTTGAGTTCATTTCTGTCAATTCAGTCTGCCTTGAGAGAGAAGTTAAAGTGAAAAGTAGCTAAGAAAGTGCTCCAAAGTGATTGGATTAACTGCACAGAATAGCTGAGTCAGGATGGGTGTTTTGTTTTGTTTTGTTTTGTTTTTTTCCTGGGAATAGGTTGTTTGCTGGAAAAAAAGAAGTTTCACAGAGTTTAAAACAAGCCACTCATTTGAGTAGGATGTATTTGGTGACAGATCTCTTTGCTTTGCTCTGCTTGGTCACTAAGACCACTGGTGCAGTTACCGAGCTGTAAGACTCTCCAGCCCTGCTGTGCTAAATGCAGTGATTTTCTTGAGGACAGGGAAATTTAACTTCACTTAACCCCAGCATCTTCTCTTCAGGCCAGCAAAGAGGCATCCTTCTGCTTTCTGTAGCTCAGAGTCTTGAGGTGCAACAGGAGAAGTTTACTCATTTCTTATTGTGATTGCTCATTTATTTAGCAGCTGGCGTGCCACTAGCATTTGAGCTTCAGCCTTCACCTCCAGATCAGATAGCTAGCTGGAGTTTAAAGCATTGTTTCATTGTAAGACACGTGTATGTGTGTGTGTGGAGAATGGCACCAAGGAGTTATTCCTCCAGCTAATGCTATACATTATTGATTGAGAATGTGAAAGAGGAAAATCACACCTCTTCATTTCTCTTTTTTTTTTCTTTTATCTTTCATCTCAGCTAAAAGGAAGGTTACAAGGATTTGTCTTGCTCTCACTAAAGTCAAGGTTAATTACTAAATACTTTTTTGAGCTCTGTTAACATCCTTAGATTAAAGGCTCCAAATACTGTAAGTATAAGGCATCCTTATTTATTATTCATTTGTTTTCATCTGCTTCCAGACATATGTAAAACGCATTTCTAATTTAAAAACACTTCGATGCAATTTGGGACTTTTTTTCTTTTCAGTGGGGAGTGGGAGTCATCTTTGGGTTAATAACCCTCCACAAATATTGCAATGGGAATGATTGAGTTTTGTTTTGTTAATATTCATATATTCTACAGGAAAAAGCAAAATATAAGCACTAAAAGTGAAGTTGTCTTACAAGTTCTGAAAATAAGTAGATCCTCCAATTTTATTCCATGTTTTTAAGTCATCCTCTTTGTCCAGCACCTGTAGCCTTTGCTCTGGTTGAACTGATCTAAGCCAGATGCTAAGCAGAAAGGGGGTGGCAATGTATTGAGTTTGCTTCATTGAGAACTCTGAAGAACGGGGCGAGCATTTCTAGTGGTGGTGTGGTCTGAGCTGTGCAGAGGCCTGGCTCAGTGAGGAACTGCTCTGTTGTCCTTTCTCCTGGAGGGTGTCTCTGTGAGCAGGAGAAACCTAGGGCTGAATCCTTTGTCTTGAGTAGCTGCTTTGTGCTGAGAAATAGCTGCAGGGGACGAGTTCTGGACCATGCTATTACGACTTAGTGAAGTTTTGTAATGAGGTTTATGGACCTAATATTTATTTTATTAAAGTTTTACAGCTCATTCTTAAGCATCATTATAGAATGTCAGTGTTTATTAGAGATCTGTGTGTGTTTCCAGAGTGCTGATGGCTGTGCTTTCTGAGTACTTGAGGTGTCGAAGTTATCAATTTGACTGCAAAGCTAAATTAGGCTGTAATGCCCTTGAGTATGTTTCCTCCAGATCAGGCAATAATCTCCATGATTATGGGCTCTGTTGTGTATTAATTGACCATGACTCGTTGTGCATCCTAAACTGAAGATGCATAACCTATTTCAAGGTTGGTTATCTCCTAGTCAAATGTCTCAAAAGGGTGAATATTGATGAATTTCAGCATTAGTCATCTCCCTTTAAAAATGTAACACAGATCCTTTGGTGCATGCTTTTATGTAACACATCCAAAGCTTGTCTTCCTTAGATCTTTACACAGACACTTGTAGCAAAATTTTCAGCTTTTTATAATTAATGAAGAGAGACAATAAATTATTAACTTTAGAAGTCTGAGTAAATGGTTTTGCTAATGGTTGTTTACTGGGAATGTGCAATGTTAATTGTGCTCTGGTAAAGTTAACAGGGAAGCTGTGGAATACAACAGTTGTGGTGCTTGCATGGAGAGAAAGTAATTGTACAGCGATAGCAAAAAGGAAATTCTGAGTGTGTCAGAGGATTTGAATGGGAAATGAAGCAAGTTGTTTGCATTATAGTCGTGTTTTAAGCCATGTTAAGGACCTAAATGTTGTAGGTAGGCTTCCCTGTGCTGTGACTTGCATGGGAAAACTATCTAACAAAAGGAGAGAAGGCTGGACCCAACTTTGTATGTGTTGTATATCTCAAAAAAAAAAAAAAAAAAAAAAAAAAAAGTAAATGTAAAGAGTGTGTGAAGATGTACAAATTGAAAGAATAAGGAGAGATTGCTTTATTGAATGTCATTGCAGTAGATGTAGTTTTTGAAGGCATTTTCAAAATGCTCCTTATGCTGGATTTTATGGTAGCAAATATCTTTTCCTGTTTTATTGAAATATGTTATAGAAATTTAATTTTTCTACTGTCATATTATTTAGCAGATTCAAATATGAAGCTTATGCTATTCTAGACATATACATCTGGTTTTTATATTATTAAAATGACCTGCATTTCCCTAAAGCTTGCAGTCTGCATATCTCAGTGGCCTTCATTAAGGTCACCTAATGACCAAATCTTTATTATCTAAAAGACTTCTGAACAGAAAACTCAGGATAGAAATATCAACTTGAAAGGGACTGAAGAGGAAACCAGCGCTACTGGTGGAGTCAGAGCCCAGCAGCCCAACCCCCACCTCTCTTTTATACAACCATGTCTTGGCAGTAACTGGAAGCCTGTGCAGCACTTTGTCACCAGCTCAGCACTGACTCAGACATTTCATAGCCCTTTACTACTGGTATAACAGTTAGCACAAGAATAATCACTGAAAGTTAGCTTACAACACTCCAAAATATAACTAAATAAAATTACATGTTTCTTGGATAGGACAGGAGCCAACAAGCTTAATTAATGTAATTATGAATTGGACATAAGTTAGTATGCCAAAATATTCCTGTTTTTCATTTACAGAAAGTTACTTTTCAATCATAAATTATCAAAGCTTCTCTTGCCTTTGTAGTTAAACTGGAACCAATACTGGAGTATACCTTATGGGTAGCATAGCACTTCTTTCTAGGAAGAGAAGGACATGCAATGTTAGTTTTTTATGATTTTGACAGATGAATAGTATCTTACATTCTGAAAGCTTCATTTTTCACAGTTTCATTACTCATTTGGTATTTTCTCTTGAAAGCTACAACCCGTACCTTTTCAAGTCATTATGTAGCAACAACACAAAAAAATCCCCACAGCATCACAGCAGGATACCTGTGTTTACTGACTGTATACAGCTGTGTCAAATCTCACTACTGTCTACAGCACAGAACACGATGAGTACTGCTGGAGAATGTTGGGTCTGTCTAGGAACGTGCCACCCACTTCCCAAGTCATGCAGACCTGATGCCAGGACTGTGCTTGCTCCCTTAGACACACCTTTGTTGCCAACACAAGTAAATTTAGCTGGATGCTAAACGAGAGTGCAGTTGATAATAAGGCTCTAAGACGGAAGGTGGGAAATATAGTGATTTCTGTTGTTGTTGTTGTTGTTATTATATTTTCTTGAAATAAAAATTTGTTAGGATATATAGCTTCATATATTAGTTATTCTTGAATTCTAATTAAGACTACCATCTAAGATGAATAAAGATGTTCTTCGTGGTTGAAAAAGAAATAATCCAAAGATGCAGAGATACCTAAGAGGAACTGCTTCCCTTGACTGATTCAGTAGTCTGCTCATTTTGAGGTATATTGCAATTGGAAGACAAACTGTATATTTTTAGAGAAGGAGGTAGGAGGTAAGCCTCATTATGATATCTGGTATGTTCTTCACCCCCAGTTCTAAAATTAAATCCCTGGTTGGAGTTTAAGCTGGATGCCTGAAGCTGGCTACCAAGACCCAAACTTCTTAGTCTGTTTGGAAGGATTTTATTTCATCTATTGCTGATACAACAGAGATGTCTCAGTATTGAACTGATCCTCTCCCTTCTTCTGTAGTGGCTGTTGAGTAATAGGTGTCTTTAATTCTGCCTTCTTTCGGGTCTTTTAGATGAGATGAATTGTGCCCTTAAAGTGACCATTTCTCTCTGCTCACAGAGAGGCAGGTACCTTATATGCAACTCAGTGGAGTCGTCTACATTTGATTATATGAATTCCATTCTATAGTTTTTGCATAATGAAAATGGACACTCTCCCAAAAAAAAAAAAAGTAAATTCAAAATGAAGTAGACTAGCTTAGAAAAGCTGTTCAGTCCAAGGTCATTGCTGCCTGATTTAACTTCTCCTCCTATGCGTTGCCCGTCTGATCTAATGTATTATGTTTAGCTCTCCATTAGTCTTGAAGAATGCATTGTTCCTCTTTTTTTTTTTTTTTTTTGTCCCTTTTTCTTCATATTAAACATCACACTCATAGATAATAAAAATGTCCACAAAACTATATAGCCATAGAAAATGTTTTATCCTTAATGTGGTCAGATATTTCGAAGCTAAATTTTCACAGCAGGATTTCAAGATGGATATGATTTCTTTCATCAAAAAGTCAGATAAATGCAGTCTCTTGTGTTAAGGAGAACATTTATCTCTCATCTCACTGTGTCATATATAGAAACATGAGGAAGACTGTGCATATAAGGATGTGTCTCATCTTGGTAAATCTTATTTGTTATTGGTTAGAGGGTAGAGAGGGTTTTTTTATTTCATTTTGTATTGTAAGTAAAAATTTTAAAATTAATTCTGTGATAATTATAATGCTTTTAAAGCATTAAGCTCTATGATGGGATGTTTCTAGTTTTGTGGAGAATGGAGTGATTTGGCTATTTTACGTGGGATGTGAGCTGACCAGCAGGCCAGATGATTTCTTAGGGGGTGTATGCAGTGAGAAACGTCTTTCTTCTGTGTTCTACAGTTTCTCAACAAGCAACTTAGAGCTTTTGGGCAAGGGTCTTGCATCCAGTGCCTTGTTCCATTTCTTGAGTGTGTGATGTTTTTGTTTTTTTGTTGGTTTTTTTTTTTTCCTTTTAGATTGAGGGATGGACTATTGGCTTCCTGCATCATAGCTGTAATGTACAATTGTTCTAGTAAGGACATAATGAAAGAGTCCTCAGGAGCAGAGTGAGTCCATGAGAAGTCTGAAATAAGATCTATCAGTAAGAAAGACACTGGACACCAGGCTTACTGACAAAATAAAACTCATGGGTGGCCAGATTAGGGAGTCAAAACTTTCACGTTGCTACTTTTTCATGGAACAAGATGAAACTGGCTGTTTCCTGTTATGACTGTGGGCATACACTGGGATATTCAACGAAACAGATATTAAGGCAGCAAGTGCCGTGTTTCTATAGTAACTGAACTGTATAACAAGAAGTAGGGTTCTTGTTTATATCTGTGTTTTGGAGATGAGACTCCTATGACAACCTCGCTACTTTTTTTTGCTGTAATATACTGTAGTAGGATGAATTCTCTAAAGTCCCACAGCATTCTCATTTGTCAGAAGATTGTGTGTGTGTGTGTGTGTATGTGTATATATACATATAAGGTTGACTGCAGAGACAGGGAAATACATATCTTTATTCCCAAGTAGATGTCCTTCTAGCAAGTACAGAATCACACTTTTGTCCTGTGTTTTAGTTATTCATTCCTATTAATTTTCCATTATTTACTGTCCAGTACAACAACTGTAATGGGAATGTTACTCCCACTCCATCCTTGCCTCAAGCTTGATAACTGGGGTCACTTTCCTGAGAGAAGGGAAAGAGTTGTAATGGTAAAATCCTTCCTACTGAAGAAGTCTTTGGAAGAGACTCATTTTCCTGCTTCTTAGATAAGGTCAGACCTAGGCTGGTGTAAAAAAGATTAAAACAATTCATTTCCTTTTTACTCACCGTTCTTATGCTTTATCAATGTCAGTTGCATCTGATGCTGAGATCCTACTGCTGAATTATAAGCTGTTAGTGTCTTAGATGGATTCGTGGTCTGTCAACCCAAGAATGCCTACCTCTGAGCTTTTGCTGGAAACACAGTTGAAGAGGTACCATTGCAGGAGCTCAAAGATGACAACAGTTTTAAGCATGTGCACATCTTATTTAGTTTGCCAACTCTTTCCTTGGTAGTTTGACAACACTGCTAATAGATTGGTGAGCTGTGTACATTACAAGATATTTTACTTTTCATCTGCTGGTTGTGTTTCCTGTGCTAATTCCATTTCTGTAACAGCAAATCTGATGAAGTAGGACTACTGTTTTCTTGGCTTTGGCAAGAGACTTCATATACTTACAAATCATAATAAACTTCTCTTTATGTGTAATATGTTTATCATTAAAAGCTAAACAGATGTTATTCGCAACCATTTAATAGTAACACTTTCTTCCTTTCATTTCTCATGAATAAGGAACATGAATACCTGAATAAAGTAAGTTGCATTATATGGTGGATATTAACATTTTAGTTGCAAGTAGTCTAAATTGGCCCTGTTTTCAGCCAATGGTTGGACCACATGACACCAGAGATCCTTGCGGTGTACATGATGATAGCTTGTTACCATTATAGGTATTTTGACAAAACTTCTAAATCATTTTTCTTTTCTGGAATGTTGTGTCTCTTTCTCATTGAACACGTGTACTCCGTCTCTTTCCTCTAAAGCAGCTCTTTAAACTTGGTGGATGATTGCTTTACTTCCAAGGCAAATCGCTGGCAGCTGTTCCAGAGTGATTCATGGTGTCTACATTTAAATAGTGATGCCTAATCATTATAAAATGATCCATCTGGGTTTTTATTCTACAGAGGGGGACTTTCTGTGCTATGAAAAGACACAAAGCATGTGACACAGGGATATTTTAGTATGAGAACATAACAAATGCTCTGTCTTACAGCTTCCTAAATTCTTGATCTTCCCTGAAACCTTAAACACAGCAGCATATAAAGCTTACTTATGGAAACTAAGTTGCTGACACAACTGTCCTGTTCTTTATTTAGGGCAAGATTGTGCCTATTGGCATGGCCCTGAGCGAGAGGCGATATGTGAACTGCATCAGTGTAATGCTAGCCTGGGGAAGTGTGGTGACTCAGATATTCCTCTGAATCACATTTTCTCTTCAGCTTCTTCCTTGCTCAGAGGGAATAGTAATTTACTTCTGGAAATTAGTATCGCTCTGCAGTGGTGCAGCTGTTCTGGCAGAGCCTGGAAAAAAGACTTCAAACTCCACCCAGTCCCCATCCTTCCCTATCTTCCTTCTGCCCATTTGTTTCAAAGAAGAGATAACTAGATAAATATTCTGGGTTACTCCTACACACGAAGACCTAAAATTTGGGTAGTTTGCATTGGGTTCTAATTGCAGGGTTCTTGTTCTTCCATTCTCTCTTGCAGACTAAGTCTTTACAGAGATGACTCCAGATGTGATACAGCAGCCTAAACAAAATAAATAGCATTTTATTTTGGCTCAGTCACTTATGTAAATCATGACTGATAATTTGGAGTTGTTGTACCAATAGATGGATTTTTCTTTATCAAACAGCTCATAGTTTTGAGCAGTAAATAGATTCAGTTCTAATGCAGTCTGAAACACAGCCTGCCAATGTCTAGAGCTGCATCTTCTCCCTGACTTTCTCTCTCTTTGAGTGGAAGTTTCTTGACGTTTTACTCAATGACAGGAACCCAAAGAGGTTTATTCTGCCATTTCCGAATGCAGCTAGCACATCAACATGTGGTACTGAATGGGCATTTAGAGCTGACAGAAATGTAGGAGGGATGATGGGATAATTGTATGCCGGTTATCAGTGCTGATAAGATTTAGCTGAACTGAGGAGGGGCAGAGAGTGACCGTGAAGAAGCAGCAATGATAAAGTGTTATGCACTGACCGCAGTTTCCATTCCCCTTACCCTTGCACTGCCCAGAGAAGGGGAGGTAGGAGGGTGGAGGGGAAAAGGTGTTTGTTTTTGGTTCTTCTTTTCTAGTCTGCTAATAATTATAGGCAATTAATTATATCCATGTCCCTACACTGACTTTGCTCTTTCTGTGACAGTGACTGGTGAGTGATTTCCCTGTCCTGATCTCAACCCTTTAACTCTTTTCTATCACATTTTCTTCTCTTGTCCTCCAGAATAGAGGGAGTGAGAGAGCAGTTGTGGTAGAGTTTAGCTGCTCACTGATGATGTGATACCACTGCAAGTTAACACAGTTATACAGTAACCAGCAACATTTGACATGCAATTACTAAACTGGAAAAGCAAAATTTGGAGAGGAGCAAACAAGAAGGCACTTTTTTTTTCTTTCTTTGGAGGCTGTACAGGGCATTGATAATGTGCAGCATCCTTAACCAGGTGAGACAGTGCTGCAGCAATGCTCTGTTCTTCCTCTGTTCTCATTCTTGTACGATCTCTGATCTTTTCCGGTTTTTCTCCTTTTACTATAAATAGCAACTTTTATGTGTTTGATATACGGCTCTTTATTTTCTCTATTATGCTCTAAAAGCAATTCTACTAAGCTCTCCAAGTTGCACTCTTTTAGAGCTAGGAACATACCATTGGCAGTATGTGCTCGCTCCCCCAGGGCTCCTTGTGTTATCATGAGCCTCTTCTCTCAAGACCTCTGTTATCATCCTGTGCTTTCACTCTCAAGGACCCCTACTGCCATGCTGACTTTATTATAACTATACTGAGCAGTTACTCTAACAAAGCACTGCAAGGTTATTGTTGACCACAGCTGGTGTTGTCATTGCCAAGATTGAGCTTGTACCTGTAACAAACTGGGGCAGTCTACTGCCTTTGCACGTATGTTGGTCTAGACCTCAATGTTGTCTTACAATGTATAGTGATTTAAATTTTTGTATTTTGCACTGATGAACAAAGATAATATTTATTTTACTCCAGTAAGAGGACGAAGCATAAAGACATACAGAAGAAGCCTTTTGTTAGGAACTATCGAAGGCCTGGAGGAAATAAAAGCCCCACAATACAAATGCCCTGCTTAGTGTCTCCATTAAATCTAAACTTTGATAACCCTTTGAAGGAGAAACTGAATGCTACAGTAAATTGTAATGCACTTTCTACTTTGTCAAAAAGATTTGATCTAATCATTATTTCAGCAGTGCTATATTTTTCTTTTTAACTATGTTATGTATCTTTTTTCAGTTTGAGGTTATTACCCTAATGGGAATCAGAAGGAACAGAGAATGTTCTGCATCCTATTAAGAAAACTGTTGAGAAAATTTGTGTGCTGATGACAGGTGTTGTTTCTTATGGGTTATGCTGTGGTTCAGCTACCCGTAAGAGGTTTACATGTAACACCATGCCACATAATGTGAGTGCAGTAGTACCAAGGCAGTTCCTTCAATCTTGCATCCTAGTTGAAACACTTTGAGTGTGCTGGTGTTGTTTTCATCTTAACTGGCCCTAGATTATAGCTTTCCTAAAGGGAACTGCCTTTTAAGGTATAATAACCTTTGGAGGGGTTTATCTGCTCAGAAAGTCAAGTAGACGGCACCCTGTCTTATCACCCAGAAAGAAGCACGTCCTTTTTGTGAAATGGCATTGGTATTTCTATTTAGTGTTCATCAGTAACCTGGATTTCTGTCAGCCAATTTTTACCTACTCAATATGCTCGTTCCTCATAATAGTGTCCACAATTGCTCCTCTCTAATGTCGGTACTTCTGTTTAATTTTGTCTTTGAATGTTGAGCTCACTCTATTTCATCAAGATCGTTTTGGATTCTGATCTTGTTCAGCAGTATGTTTTTGACCATAGAGTGGTATGAATGCATTTCTTCTGCAGTTGTGTGAATCACTGTTGAAAATATGTTAGGCCCAGGTTTGGGACTGCACTGAAGATGTCTTCCAAGTTTGGTGACTTCAGGTTTGATGTCCAAGAACTGATAATGGCAGGAATGCTTTGTGGTGGTGTTTTTTTTTTTCTTTTTTTTTTTTTTTTTTCCTCCTACAGTTGTAATTCTTTATGGGAGTGATTATATTCAAGTTTTAAAAAGATCCTGGTGATTTTAAAATACGCAGTAGTGTTGCAACCATTTAAGAGCCATTGTTATGTCATATCTGCTGATGAGCGGGAAATTTCATTGGCTTTACTGTGATTGGCAAATTCTTACTAAATACTTGAAGATTGTTTTCTGTTCTTATAATTTGTTTATCTGATAGCTCGTTTTGCAGTAGTTTGTCTTTCAAATGTAGATTAACATGATTCTAATTTCCTCAGTGTTTCTTTATCCCAGTAGGGACAGGTTACTCTTCTGCTGCTTTCTCCACACATTCTTCAAGGTGAAGTTTCTGTTAATAGACTACTTTGTCTAGTTGGAAAAGCTCCCTACAGTAATTCAGTCTCAAAAGCATGATAGGTCTGCCTTTTCTCCATGTTTGCCAGCCTTTTTTGTTGTTGTTGTTGTTTTTTGCTGGTCTGCTATTTGATAGATGATTACAATTAATTTTTCTATATATGAAAACTGAACCAAAGTGTTGAACAGGTTAGCTTTCTGTATGTATGGTCCATATTTTCTCCAATTAAATAACAGTCTCTTTCTTTCTTTTGTCTTTCTGTTACTGCTTAATGTATTTATAGACTTTTTCCTCATAGCTTTTTATGTCCCTTGCTAATGAAACACATTTTGCACCCCAGCCTTCTGATTATTTTTTTTTATCGGTAAGGAGCATGTGAGCTACCTATTATGCTTACTGTTAATCATGTGCACTTGTTTCCACCTTTATAATGTGGCTTTTTGTATTTTTTGATCATTAGAAACTAATGCAGTTATAATAATCTCTGCATATTTTTCCTTTTTACACTTCAAAAGGAATCTACTGTTGTGTGTTCAGTATAGTTTCTCTCAGTAGGTAGTGGCTTCCATGCACTCATTTATCCATTAGATCATCTTCTTGAGATATCATACTGTGGCTTTTTTTATTATTTATTTATTTATTTATTTATTTATTTTTGTAAACTTGGATCAAGGACTTCACCTGAGCAAATTGATTTGGATTTGGCTAAAACCAAAATCTAAAATGGCTCCTCCCCAGTAGCTTTTACCAGTTCTGCATCAAATGCTTTTGAATTACGTTTCTGCCACCAGAGAGCAGAGCTCTGGCCTCCCTTCTGCCTCCTCTGCTCTTGAGGAACAAATCAAGGGATCTCAGCTGCTTTTCATACCCTTCCTCATTTTTCTGGCTTTCCTTTAGGTGCTCTCAAATAGTCTTCTGTCCTTCTTACATTGCAGCACCCAAACCTGCACACAGTGCATGAGGTGAGGCTGCGCAGAGCAGAGTGGGCAACCCCTTCCCTTACCCAGCAGCAGTGCTGGGTCTGGGGCACCCCAGGATGCAGTTGGCCCTTGGGCTGCTAGGGCACACTGCTGGCTCAGATCCAGCTTGGAGGTGGCCCAGGCTGTCCTTTGGTGATGTTTGTAAAATAGCAATGTAAGGAACAGTAGGACACAGTAGATAATGAAATGGAATCAGTGGCTGAACGCAACTGTTGACCAAGACAGGAAGTACCTAGGCAACTGTATCATAACCACCAAGTAAGTGCATAAAGTCAGCCAATCCGTAGTCCAGAAGAAAAGGGGAAAAGTGGGCTGTTTATTTGGAAATGGATAAAGGCAGTGAAACAGAAGAGCTTGAGAGAAGGAAAGAGAGAGTAGAATGTGAATCAACCCATCTGCTTGGGGGCTCTCTGGGGGTACCCAGTGTGCAGCCTGTATCTAATTGGAGCAGCCTGTAGCAGGACAGCCCACGTGTTGCTTCTGTGGTCCTGCTGTTTGACTGGCTTGGGGGGTGGGGGAGCCAGGATGCTCTCCCTAATGGCAGAGAACATCTCAGCAGGATGGATGGCTTCCTAACAAAATACTAAACTAAATACAAACTAAAATACTAGCAAGCTTTCAAAAGCTGTGAAAGTTTGCAGGTTTTGTGATAACTGCTCAGTGACAATGGCAAGGAGGGAGCGAGACCCAAATTGTATCAGATTGCTGGAAAGACTTTGGTCTGAGTTCAGCAGTCTGCTGCCACAGCAATGGATCTGTACCAACAGGCCTAGAGCTGGCATACTGCTGGGCAACAGTTGGTGAGAAGATTGGGTCTGGGTTAAGGGAAAAAAAAATGGATGGAAAGGAACTACAATTACTACATGAGACCTAGGAGCACAGGAAGAATCTAGAATAAAGTACTTGGTAGGTGAGGAGTCAAGACAAAGAAACAGACGCAAACAAAATGCTTTTTAGTGCCTTCTTGTAGAACAGTGTACTTCAAATCTGCATGGATTTCCTCTAAAGCGTTTTTAGGTGAAGGGGAATTATTTATTTAGCTTCCTTTTTCCACAGTGAATCATCCTAATCTTTCAGGAAAGCAATCATCACAAACTTTAGACTTTAACTGTGATAAAAATACCATTTTTTTTCCCTTGCTTTTCTTTCAAACTTCATCTGCAAATTATTTCTATTGTTCTGACTCGGCACTGATAAAATATCACTCTTATTCTCACAGAACTAACATCATCTGCAAATTATCTCCTTTGTTCTGATGTCTTTTCCATATAATGTTCACTGACTTCACTTATGACAAGCAATCTTTGTGTCATTCATTTGGGTGAAGAATGCAGTATGTGTATATTGCAGCTCCAGAGCTGCTGTTGTGCAGATCCAAATGAAACTTTCTACTGTCCTCTAGTGTGCTGTGTTCATGAAAAATAAAAACAATTAGCTAAATAAAATCTTCTTGTCTAATTAAGCATATTTTGACTTAAAATTCAGCTCATCTAATAAATGTAGATAATTTTGGCAAAATTCAGGCTTTCCAAATCACGGGAAACCTGGTTTTACTCTTTATTTTATGTTGCCACAAGATACTCATGATTCTATCTAAAATAGACAAATGAGAAAGTGGGAGTGAATGGCTTTGATTCATGAAGCTTTGACACTGCTGTGGTATGATAGCACCTTTTGTCCTTTCCATCTCACCTGGTGGCTTTGGTAGCCTTGCCATCTGCTCCTCTGCTCTGTAGTGTCCTGTGAAGCCTTTGTGTTTTTTGGCTTATGAGTTAGTTGGTTCGGAAGAATAAGAACACCAAAACTTAGATGTACCACCCAAGCAGTTTGCCATGGTAGGGGACATCAGTCTGACTTCAAAATGATTCTCTTAGATCTCAGAATAAAGAATAATATGTTTAGCATCCCTAAACATAAACCACTACAGTTGCTTTTCTCTTAACTCTTCATAGGCTGCTTTACCACTTTGTCTCTAAACAGGAACCAGTACGGTGAAATCCCTGAGAAGCTGTAGGTGTTCAAGTGCAACTCTCACTGACTTGTTTGCAGTCTGGTAGAATGAATTCCTCTGTTACTTGTAACAAATTTCAACAATTCTTACTGAAGTAGAAAAAGCATAAAAGGTAGGGTATGTATTTATTTCCTAAATAATGTTGTATTGTAACATTTAAGTCTGTACAGTAATCACATTTTCCTTTTTCTTTGCTGTCTCAGAGTGTTTCAGTTGAGCACTACAGCTCCATATACTATCGATTTTTCAACAAACAGAAATGGTTCTGATATCTGTACGAATGCAGTTTCTCCCATTTATGTTATCACCACGTTTTTGCCTGATAACTTCCAGTGATATATAGTAAAAGCTATAGGAGTAAACATAGGTGATATATTGTGAATAATATACCTGAATGTTGTCGTCGGCTCTTGCGTTGAAAAGTTAAGATGCATTTACATAGAACACTTACATAGTACCACCAGTGTGATATTACATCCCCCAGGAGACTGTATTGGAAAAACTACACGCAACTTCAAAATCTCTGTAATATATTGAGTATGCTGAGACCTGACTGGAAATGACCTATGCTAGCTTTCTGTGTAGCAGCAACACAAAATGCTCAGTTTTAAGGGTGCTTTGCGATACATATGTTGAGATTCTGAGGAATGTTCACTTCCAGTAATATGAACTGCCATTTGCTATCTCAATGGGGATTGCCAGATAGTGAATGTCACCTGTCACCAGTTCATTTGTACATCTTGGACCTTAGGATCCTGATATATAGAGGAGGAAGAGAAGTGAGAGAAAAGCAGGAAAAATGCACTCCCAGGAGGGAGAATACATTTCTCTGGAAATGCTGCTGTATTTCTAATTGCCATTGATATAAAAGCACTTGTCTGGGGTGGGTTGGTGTGCTGCCGTGCACTGAAGAAGGCTGATTCTCCACTCCAGCTCAGATGCTGGCAGTGGCTGCTGTCACTGTCTGCACTCCCAGTGTCCTCCCAGCTGGTGACCCAGTGGTGCTGCTCTATGCCACTTCTTTGTGTGTGGGCATTGTAACTATGCCTGGGGGATGCTGTCACCCATGGGCACTGGCAGCTGCCTTCCTGCTCTGAACAGCATGGGAAGTGAGGAGCTAGCCATACATATGTGTACTGTTTCTGATAAAGGGGAAGAGAGGTGGCAGCTCTATAGGGACACCCTTCTGAGAGTTCAACAGATCTCCATCCCTCCAGCAGACGTCGAGCAGGAGAGGCAGGCAACCATCATGGCTGTGCAAGGACTTGTAGCTTAAACTGAGAGAAAAGAGGGAAATGTACAGAAAGTGGAAGCAGGGTTGTGCAGCCTGGGAGGAATAGAAGGCTGTTGTCTGTGTGAGTAGAGATAGGATTAGGAAAACCAAGGTGCAGATGGAGCTGAACTGGGCAAGGGATGTGAAAATTAACAAGAAGGGGTTCTACAGGTGCATAGGCAGGAGGAGAGAGGCCAAGGAGATTATTCCCCTTCTGATGAAAGCCAATGGCTTCCTCAGACACAGGAAAAAGCTGAGGTACTCAGTGAGTGCTTTGCCTCAGTCCTCATAGGTGGTCAGACTTCCCATGTCTGCCTCACCATGAGCCTCTAGGTGAGGGTGTGGGGAGTGGTTTCTGTTTCAATGTAATGGTGGAACAAGTCTGAGTCCTCCTTGTGAAATTAAACATATATAAGTCCATGGGGCTGGATGATGTCCATCCTAGGGTTCTGAAAGAGATGGCTGATGTAATTGCAGAGCCGTTCTCCATCATGTTTGATGGCTGTCTGGTGAAGTCCCTGGTGACTGGAAAAAGGGAAACATTGTTTAGCTTGGAGAAGAGGAGGCTCTGGGGAGACCTCATTGTGGCCTTCCAGTACTTGAAGGTACCGTATAAGTAGGAGAGTGAATGGCTATTTACAAGGGTGGGTAGTGATAGGACAAGGGGGAATGGTTTTAAACTGAGACGGTGGGGTTAGGTTAGATATTAGGAGGAAGTTTTTTGTCCAGAGGGTGGTGACACACTGGAACAGGTTGCCCAAGGAGGCTGTGGATGCCCCATCCTTGGAGGCATTCAAGGCCAGGCTGGATGTGGCTCTGGGCAGCCTGGTTTGGTGGTTGGCGACCCTGCATATAGCAGAGGGTTGAAACTAGATGATCATTGTGGTCCTTTTCAACCCAGGCCATTCTATGATATTGGAGTGGGAATATTTTAAATGGATACAACTGTCCAACATTTCTCTATGAACCAAGAGGAGCCTGAGCCAGGTGTTACAAAATTTAATCAAGAGTGCCTACCAATTTTCTTACAATTTTCTTTAATTTCTTAAATTAATGACCTTTGTCTATGCTATTTCAACAGAACTTGAATATCAGACTTCCTATTTTGTAAACGCCTACTCTATTCCTCAGCTACCGCAACCTAATATATTAATATGGTCTCAGTTGCTTTGTAACAGTATTGTTTTAGCTTTATAATGACAGATTAAACAAATAAATTTAATAAGATTACTCTTTTGGTGCAATTTTCCAGCAAATAGGATTGTGAAGCTAATTTTCTAAAAATGCATGTGCTGCTAGCCAGCACATCACTTTTCTTCATGCCCCTTCATAAAAGGAAAAATGACACTAAAGGGACAGGCAAGGCAGCTAGAGAGAGATCTAATCTGTACTCAAGGAGCAAGAAGTCCTTGTGCAAATTTATTAATTATAATTAAAATAATTATTAATCATTATTATTTTCCTTCCCTGGGCAAAAATAAGTGCAGGAAATATTTATTTCTGATACCTGTGGCTGTGCTTTTGAAATTAGAAACAAATGAGCACCGTGATTTGAAGAGGAACTGTACTTTCTGGTATTCCCCTTGAGACATCATGCCTTAGCTTCTGTACAGGGTCAGTTTTTTTTGTAGTTCCCTATAAAAATGCCTGTCAGAGCATTCTGACCCATACATATGTGCTCATCACACTTGTATCCCCCAATGGCCACTTGTTCACATTCAGAAAAATCACAGTGCTTTCTCTAACTACTTGTTGAGCAGTAAGCTGCCAACATAAAGAAAGCAAAATCACTTGATAGTACCCACTGGGGACAAAGCAATGGAAGCACTTACAAGAACCCGTGAGCACAAGGCATTAATGTATGATTAGATTTTAAATGCAGCAGAATTTTGTAAAACGTACCTGACTTTTTCAAGCATAGTGCACTTTTCTCAAACTTCACCCAGAAAGGGAAATGTTCTTAGGGGGAACCATTTGCATTAGGCTGCTCTTGCTGGCTGCTGTGTTGGCACCAGAATGGCAGCTCTGAAGGACAAACAGAAGCACAGAATAAGGGCCAAGGGGAGAGACATTACAGATTGCAATAGCTTTTTATAGTTTATTTTTTTTGTTTTTAAAATGACGTGTCAATTTCATTCTTATTTTCTACCTGGAGAAAATAATATTGAATAAGGATGCAACAAAACAGTAATAAAAATATTGATACCGTTTAGAAATCTTGTTGGATTGTAAAAACATGAACTTGCCTTAATAATATTAAAAATAGTGCAGGTTTTGGCATGCCCTTATGGCCACCTTTATTAAAAGTTAATATCTGATAAGGAGATCTGCAATCTTTATTACATATTCCATGATGGAGGAAAATACAAAATTGCCAAATTTTGGATCTGTTGAATGCTACATAATAGGCATAATTTCCATATTCAAGTGAGTCAGCCACATCACAGGACTGTGCTGTGTTGAAATGCCTCTCTCTGTGATTGATAAGGAACTACATGAACATATGCAGTTTTAACATCTTCTAGGCAGTCCTTCCTTGTGTCTGCACCCTTCTAATGGATCATGTTTCCAGGACTAAGCTTTTTCCCATGTTCTACATCATCATGTGTTTTCATAAGAACTAGGAGGACATCACAGAGTTGCCCAGTTGCTATGAAGCCGCTTGTTGGCTTTGTGGGAGACCTGAGAACAGAGAGCAGTACAATACGCTTTGACCAAACTAAAGCAAACAGTAACAAGGAATGTTTCCTTTCTCTTTGATTACCCAAAGTTAAACATTTCAGCTTAGTCAGGAGAAAACTGATGTACAAAATGTTGATGTTTAGGTTTTACTCTAGTTGTGGACAAAAGCAATTGCTGAAATGCTGAACTTTACCATCAGGCAGTAATTCTGAGCTGTTAACTGAACTACCACAAGTGAAGCTACATATACCAGGTCCTAGTGAGTTGGAGTATCATCTTAAAACTAGACTTAATTTATACAGTAAATATGCTGTTCCCAAAAACAAATGACAATATATTTCTATTCAAGTAAATGACCACAGAAGCATCCTGGGGATGAGGTCTCTCAGAGACAGTTTCATTCCTATTGCTGCTGTGAAGCACTAATCAGCTGACTGACAGTAACAGGAGCAATGTACCACTTTACACAAGTAGGTTTATGGTTGCATTGTAATATGAGGACTGAATGTTTCTCACCTACCTGGTAGGAAAGAGGAAGAAAGTTAAAGAGCAAGAAAGAACTAGTTGGCATACAGAAGTGTACAATAAAGGTCTGGTTCTCTCCTGTAAATGTGGGTTGAAAGTTCTCCAAAAGACGGCAGTGTTCTAGGGGAATGTTCTGAAGAACAGTAACTTAGAGATTCTCTGATTTTATTTATTTTTAATTTTTTTAGAAAAGAAAACTTGCTGGATTTTTCAATATGAATTAAAAAGTACTTTGAGATCAGTAACTTCCTGCAAGATAAGGGACACAGTTAAGGGAAACCTTTATAGACTTGATAGGTTCTGTGACCAGGCTGTAATTAATAACTGCAATACATCAGTCACAATATTAAAATTCTTCTGCTGAATACAATGGACCTGACTTCTAGTAATTTACTAGTTCAAAATGAGATTTATGCTGAATGCTCCAATTCCACATTGAATAAAGTTATTGTATTTGGAAAGCAAGCAAGTTGCTTGATTAATGAATGCTGGAACTAATGAAAGTATCTATGGATTTGTGATCTACGTTCCTGAGTGGTATCCCACTCCTTTCTCCTTCCATTCCTTATAAATAACTTTCATCCCAAGTAATCACTTCCTCTGTAACATCTGTTAAGCCTCCCATCTCTTGATACACTTGGCTCTCTCCCATGTCCCCTAAATCCCAGCTGCTGGGGAAGAAGCAGCTTGTATAATAGTTGATTTCAACACAATACTTGTCCTGATTGGGGGACTGAACAAAGCTGATTGTTGCTGAGCTTGTGTGACTGCTTATACCATGGGGGGGAGAGGGTCTTAATTTGGGTCACTGTTTCCTCCGCACAGATGCCAGTATTCTGAATCTTTCAGCAATTTGTTTTCAAGGCAGTGAGCTCTCTGTAGAAATGCAGGGCAGTGGGCAAAGGTGAGGGGAACACTGTAGGTGAGCAAGAGAGCTGCCAGATGGTGAGGTGCTTGGGTCAAATTTAATCTTCTTATCAAAGCAAAATTAAAAGTAGAATGAAATGGGAACAAGGGGTAGTTTTTTTGTGTGTGTGTTCCTGTTCACAAAGGGATTCTAGATTAGTGGCCCCCACCCATACAATTCCAATCCTTCCAGCTAACCTCTCTGACCCTGCAAATGGCTCCACAGCTCATGCCCACAGCCCCATCTCCTATCCCGTAGGATCCTCTCCCCAAAACCCTGCTACAAGCTCCAGACTCCCCATCCAATCCACAGTGTCCCACTCCTGTGGTCTTGCTCTTCCACTGCTGCTTCTTCTACAGAATGCTCTCACACCCAGCACTTCATGCCCATCTGCTTCTTACTCCAACAGAGTCCATACACTGGGGTTGCCTCCACTGTGTCTAAGCTAATCCATTGCCATTGGTTTGGCACTTCCCACCAGCTATCCTCATGGACTTGTTGGCTGGCATGACACCTGACTGTGTCCTCTTCCTGGGGCTCCTTACTTCTTACAGGTGTCAATGCTGTAAGGTGTTCTTTCAAGTGTAAGAGCTATTCACTGAGTGGAAATATGCACTGGAGTGCAAGTGTGCACTTGAACTTATACAGCTAATGTGGTGATTGAGAAAGTGGAGAGCTTACTTTACAAGAGAAAAATATACTATGCTAAGTTTTGCACAGTGGGAGGAAGGCCTCGAAGGGATATGATTACTCTCCATAGGTACTTCAAGGGAGTAAACAGCAGGAGGAGAGAAGAGTCATACGGTCTAAAGAACATAGAGTAAACTAGCCATGAATTAATGTAGTTCGATGGCTTTAATCACCCAAGATTGAAACTTTGAAATTGCATTGTAGGAGCAGTGGGAACAAAAATATCCTAATGAGGGGCTCAGGTGGAGATGTCAAGTCCCAGGTGAGGCTGGGAGAGGCTGACCACCCCTAGCCCTGGGAGCACAGCAGCCTTCCACCTGCATCTCAGTGCTGCACCACACCCATCTGTACCAGGTGGAGTATTTTTGATGCTACTTCGGAAGTTCCTTGAACACTAATAACATTGCTTTCCTTTGTAGTATAGCTTTCTATCAGTGTAACCTGCTATCATCTTTGCCTTCCTTTTTTTTTTTTTTCTTTTCCCAGCAGCTCTGAAATGATTTGATGGTTTTAATTATTTTTCATAATAACCCCCAAATTCTTCTCTTGATTAGCTTGCTAGATGAGATTTCAATTCAGTACGTATCCTCTAACTTGGTGTTTGGTTTCCCTGCTAATTATCTCACTTTTTTTTTTTCTGTGTTAAGCTGCATTTGCCATCTGCTCATCCAGTGACAAAAAAAAATAATGGAGAACCTTTTGAATCCAATTGCAATCTCCTAATTACTGGCTCTGTCTCCAGTTGCGTTATTGCCCACAGATTGGAAGATCTTGAGCCAAATAATTGATAAAAAACAGTGAGATTCCTTTGATTTTTTGCTGAGCCATAGTGACACATACCGAGATCCTGATCTTTCACTTCCTACTGTTGTATATTTTAAGTTCCCTGTCTTTCCAAAAAAAAAAAAAAAAGTCTGAGTCATGCTTCTATCAATTTTCATGTATGGTATTGGTGCTGTTTCCCACACTTAGACCAAGCTCCTGCTGTGAATGAGTTTTCATTTATCTATGCTCTGAGTGTACTCTCTCCAGGGAATTCATAGGAAGTTTGTAGCACTTCCAGAGAGCCTCATTGTGTCAGTAAGCATGAATGCTTTAATGCAAAGTATTCATTTGTGGTTATGCAGATATGAACTGGAGGTGATTTACAAAGGCAATAAAGCAAATAAACCACCTTTACAATTTTCATATACATCTTTTTCTCCATGTCTGTTGATATTGCTTTTTTCAGCTTCTCAGTGCATATGATCTTGTGTAATTATTTTAAACCTTCACTTTGGTTCTGTAGTGCTTGTTACCACTTGGTACTGCCTATCTTACTTGATAACAGTAACATTCATTTAGCAAGTTGGCCTCTTCCATCCTAGATTGTTATTGCTAAGCTTTTCATCACTAAGCTTGTTCCAGTCTGTATACCTGCTGATCTTCTGCTAGATTTTAAAAGGCAGAATCTGTTTCTTTCATAACAGTCTCTTATTTGGAAATAAGCTGATGTAGACTTGGAGTTATTACAGTAAGGAGACATACTATGCAAACTATATAGAACAGTTTCTTTCCACGGAGGAAAAATATTTCATGTAAGTATAACTCCTGCAAGTCATTAGTTTGAGCAGCGTGACTGAAATGTCTTGACAAGGACATGAAATCATAGCAAATGCAGATTTATTACAACATTTGATCTTGTAAAACAGTGATAATATGCTTTTCAAAAGTCTTAAAAGCAGAGTCTGGGCTTCTAGTAAGCTAGAAGTGAGCCCGAGAACTCTTTAACAAGCACCTGGATTTCCTCAGAGGTATTGGTTCTTTTGTATTCCTAATTATTGCTTCGACAGCAAAATGTGACTGATCTTGATGCTCCCATTTAACAAAAAGAAATAACAGTTAAATGGTAATTATGAGCGTCATATGCAGAGTCTGAAATGTGAGGCAATGCTAATTTGGGACTGACCTGAAGTTTCATGTGAGAGGTTATTTCCTCTCTCCTTTCAAATGCAATTTAACGTTTTCACATGTATATTTCTCTGGTCCAATTATTGATTTATTTATTCCACAACTTACAGTTTGATTTGCATAATCAGATTGTGTTCTCTTCCTTATGTTACTTTGTCAGTTAAAAGGGAATGGATATTCTTTAATTTCCTTTATATTGTATGTTTATATGCTGATTGGGCATTTAAGCATCTCCTATTCTGGGTCCATTTCAAAGTAGATGCATTTTAAAAAGTGTATTAAAGAGTACTTATTTCTGATGAAAGCAGTGTTAAAAAATCACTTGTTTAAAATCTAAGTGTTTAGCTGTTGCTTTTGTGTGTGTGTACATTTGGTATCCCCTGCCTTTATGTGAAAGCATTCAGCTTCACGTGTTACAAAAAGATGCTTAATAAATTAATTTCTTGCTATGGGACTAAGTAGAACCGAAACCACAAACCTAGTGAAAATCTTGTGAGCCTTCAGAGCATGGAAAGATCAAAAATATGTGCAAAGATATGTTTTGTGAATACTCTCAGGGGACACATTCGGATTCCTCCAGGTAGTTTAGATGCTAAGTGAATTTTTGTTAGATTGTTATTTCTGTCATAAAATTAGGTTAAACAATTTATACCACAGTACTTCACTTAGGCTAAAGCATTTCTCAGTCTAATGGATAGATTCATGTTGTTACTAGTGCATCATACCATTAGATTATGAAGACTGTACATTTGTTAAAGGGGCTTGAGTTATCAAGAATTATATATATATTGGGAAACTTGTTTACACTGGGACTCCATCTTAACTAATGTTATGCTTTACTGTTTTTCAATCAACTTTGAGGCTCAGCTGTTTCTTGAAGGCAAATAGTACTTGTCTGACTGCACCACTCAATCACTGGATTATTGTAAATAAGAATACTTAAATAAATAGTGCTGAAAAATATGCATGGTAAGTCATACTTCTTTTTTTCAAGGATGAAGTATTAAATCTGGCAGACAGCTGATTTCACACCTGTGTGTGCCTGTTTTCTGTCTGTTAGTAGTTCAGTGGTGTTTCTGTGATTAAGAGAACTTAACATTACCAGTTTGTGACATTTATTTATGAGTAACTTTTGTATAACTATTTTTCATTTTACTGTGGAAAGGTGGATCTTAACTTTTTCATTGTCTCTTGCAAGTCAGTATGATACCCGCAGTGATAGAAATCTACTTAGTTTCAAATTTTCAGTCATTTACCTTGTAGTTCCATTTTGTATATAATTTAATGGAGGCCACTAACACCGTGGAAATCACAGAGTTGTGTGATTATCATCTCCAAATTCATGCCAGTCCTGCAGGTAACCTCACTAGGAGGTTCAGTACAAGGAGTGCAGTGCAGTTACGCAAAAGAAAACAGCATGAGCTTTTTGTGACTGAAGCAGATTTTCTACCGTTTAAATATTTGGGCAGAAAGGCAAATGGGGTGGCAGTTTCTTGGCATTGTCTCTGAACAGGGGATGATATATCTTATAAGAGAAACTGCTCAGTTAACCTGTGATTTTACATTTTTTTTACTGTACATTTGTTTCCACTATATTGTTAGGGAGCAGAGAAAACGTTTTGTTATCCAAAGATTGAAAGAGATATTCTCAGTTACAACAGAAATTTTACTTAATGATTTTGGAAAACAAAACAACACGAAACCGATAGTAACAAGCTGATTTTGCTGCAAACTCAGTTGACTAATCTGAGAATTTTCAGGCACTTAATAGTGACTAGTGTCTTTTAATAGCCTGGAAAGTGATGTGCAATTATCTTGATCTTGTGTTTGACACAACAAAGCATTTTATTTCCAAAATGCAATAACATTCAGATGGAGCTAGCAGCAGTATCCTGCCCCTAGGCTGGGCTTGTCCATGAATGTTTGTTCCAATTATGATAATATCAATGATTTTTACTTAATTAGTAGAGTATATTATGCATCAATTTCAGCTTGAGTTTTATGAGTACATTAATAACAATGTCTTACTTATGTGGTTTACACTGAGGTTCTAATTTCAATGATTTTTAAGAATTGGACAAAAGAGTCTTGTAGGAATTTTGAGTGTTTGTCCTTCATGTTCCCCAAAGTTTCTAAACAACGTACCTTGATGCATGGTGCTTAGCATTTACACATATGGCATAGTGCAGGTTGATAATTCACACTCTTTTTATTTAAACCTTGGGGTTCTTTTTGATAATTCCGCTCTGTATATAGACTCCTTGTAGTGCAGATCTGGACTTCCTTGTAGCTAAGTATTGAAGAAATCACCAGACCATGGCAAAAGTGTTAAGGAAGAGAAGGTCAGATCACTGACAGGAAATATTGGCTTGCTGTTGTGATATAAGAGGTGGTTGGCTGCAAACAAGTATCCATAGCTACATACGTGACAGATTCAAATAAATAAAAAGACTACTCACATAGTTAAAGAGAAATAATAACTTTAAATCTGTTGTTTCAGCTTTGCTTTTGGCTACTTAAGGCTAAATTTTTGAGCATTTCTGAGAAAAACTCAGCATTTTTTAGTTGCTGAATTCTACTGCATTTCAGTTTTAGCTTCATGCAATATTTTTGGACTCTCATCTCTGCAGTTTTACATCTTTTTGTCAAAAGATCTCCATTCCTTATTAATGTTCATTTCATTGCAACTGAAATTTTGGATTGTTTCTGCTTTTGAATATTTGCCATTCGATAAAAAATTTTGAGATGTGCCAATTTCAGTTGTTCCAGTATGGGAGATCTGGACAGGTGTGGAGTCTCACTGTGCCAGAACTTGAAGCTGATGTAAGCAGCTGCTCTACAGAAAATGGCAGACTTATTTTTTTTTTTTTTTTCTGCTAAACCAATTGGAGAGTTTCTGTTACCCCAAATAAATCATTATTTTCTATTGCGAAAGCTAAAAGTACCGTTATCTTTTTGAGTTCAGGTCTGAGTCCTACAGTGAGCCCTCTGTGCCTTTGGAATGGTCATAACAGGGGTCATGCTTATGAATTCAGTAAGATGGAAAAGTTTGAACTTATCCATGGACTTCTGAGAGCGCTCAAGCACATTTTACTCTATTCACTCTTAAAGAGTTTCTGTACTTTATTTATTAGCACTTGTTTGCTGACAAAGGCTATCCAGGTTATTTTTTTTAATTGTTTGGTATTTCACACTACTTTTCTATGGCTTGTGTATTTGCTCACTCACTGGAAGATAGCATCCTGTAATGGAGAGCAGAGGTTACGTGGTAGCTGTTTTCATAACGCATGCAGATATACTTAGCAATGTCATTAGGCCTCAAAAGTCATTGTAGATCAGTCAAGACAGAAAACCTTACAGAGGATAGGTCAGGGCTCATATAAGCAAGTTTGTTCCCTCCGGCATGTACTGGCAAAGGTATCCATATCAGTTTCCTTCTCTGCACAGTAGAAACGGCTTGTATGGCATGTCAGACCTTAAACTGTGGTCTATACGTGTTGGGAGACATTACACATTAGAGGTTACTGCTATAACTTCCTCAAGTAATCACTTAGCATGTGAGATCACTGCACATTCGGGACTGGATGAATTCAAAGCTTTAGTTATGTATCAGTCCTTTCATGTTTGAGGGCCCTTTTATTGGGATTTCTACAGTGAGTCTTTGCAGCAATGAATGCTAGCTGTGTACTGAACTGCATTACTATAACTAGCAGGTTTTAAAGGAGGTAATTATTCCCCTTTTTTCAGCACTTGAGATGTTGTGGTTGTTCCCAGTTCTAGACCCTGCCCCACCATAAGACACAGACAAATTGGAGTGTGTCCCCAGTACAGGCTAGGGTAGGGTTAGGGTACTGGGAACAGATAGTGCACAGGGAGACATTGAGGAGGGCTGGGTTTGTTCAGCTTGAAAAAGAGAAAGCTAAGAGAAGAGCAGTGCTAAATGCTGTTCTCAGCTGCTTAGTGGTCATTGCAGAAAAGATGGAGCCAGACATCTGATGCAGCCAGACAACATGTATGAAAGGACAAGATGAAATTTATAGATATTGCAGCAAGGAAAACTGCAATTAGACAAAAGGTAAAACTTGTTCATGTTGAAGGTGATCAAATACCACAACAGTAGGCCAGAGAGACTGTTGGTTCTCCTTCCTAGAGGGTTTTCTGAGCAACCAAATGTTACTCTGTCTTCAGGGCTAGACTCAAGACATCTCTTCTGACTTGTATTGTTCTAAGTCAGTATATGTTACTGAATTTACACGAAGGGCATCATTCAGCAGTCTTGGCCAGCAAGCTCTCTCTTAAACTGATATGATGACTTCTTGATGACTTGTCCTCTTTTTATATTAAACTCAGTTTTACCGCTTCTAATGGTTGCATCACGGTCTTTCACTCTTTCTGTATGCCCTTGGCATTTCAAATGACCTCCTTGAATCTGTTTGCCAGCTACTCCCCCCCCTTCAAATTTTTTTGAAATCTGATTTCAATATGAGAGATAAGAATGAGAAAGGTGAGAAAAAATCAATTTAACCTTCACAGTATTAGAGAATGTAATCTAGTCTGTAACTGTGCTGTCCCATCCTATATTTTTTGCTATCTTTCTGTCAGGTTCTTTGTTATATCACATTCAACTTGGATTTGTACCATTTTTACTTGTTCTTAGGAGACGCTGAAATTTTTTTGCAAGATCTCATAAAGTGAGAAAAGTAAAAGAAGAGGGGAGGAAAAGACAGAAAAGGAAGAATGGTGGTAGATAGAGTAGTAATTTTTTGCATTAGTATGCTGTTGAGGTTTGACCTCGTGTCCACTGTAATCTGCTGAGACTTGCATTGGTTCCAGAGGGGTTTTGAAGCAAGACTAAGGTGCAGAATATCTTCAGTTTGGAGTTGCACAGAACTCTCATGGGTCCACACTCAGTTTATTGGTTTCCTCTACTTGGAGCTTTTCATAAAGATGCAACAGTGCCATCAGCGAGTCGGCAAGTTATTTTTTTCTCTCGGTTTTGAGGAAGATGACTGACTTTAAACACAGAATGTCAAATACTGGAAAATGAGTATAAAGATGAGAAAAGCACATAGATTTGCCTTTTGTAAGCACATCTCAGGTTTTTTTTATTTTTTTGACTCGTTCAGAATATTTGAACTCTTCAGTACTGTGCGTTTGAAAAGTGTCAGAAGTGTGCTAAAGCACATACATTTTATTACTGTGTTTATAGCTGCTCCTCTAAAAACAAAGTGGTTGTGTTCAGATCACCGAGAGAATCATCAGCATGTGTAGTTTTTTTTCCTTGAGTGGTTTGTGTTTTATTTTTTATCGCTACAGTTACATTTGTTTTTCTATGAAAATATTTGAGTGTCTGGTCTCATCGTTCTTTTCTGAAATCTCTTCTGGCTTGGTTAATGCACATGTAATGTATAAACTCCATATGGAGGAGGATCTGATATGCAAGTACTGTGAATAGGTTCTGGCATTGCTTTGAGCATAAACTTTATATTTTTTTTATCTGGGGAAGATAATGGGCTTTTAGTGCTTGCTTTATACGTTTGGTTGAATGTCAGTTCGTTTGCTCAAAATGATACAAAATCAGCTGCCAGGTTGGTTGATTTTTCTTCTGCTTTCAGCTCATTCAATTTTAATAATGGATATTCTGTATTTTTATAACTTGTTTCAGTCTCTTCTCTTCCCTGGGCAACTCATTTCCCTTGCTCTATCTTTCCCAATATAGTCCAGCTGCTATTCTCTCATAGGCAGCTATTTTCTTCCCTCCCCCCCACACCCCCAAGACCTGATCATGGGCAATAAAAGGCCCTTTTTTATGAATACTTCAATTAAAAGATTCAAGAAAGCTGTTCCCTATGGCAGAAGTTGCAAACTTGGGGAAGTCTCCTCTGGGGAATAGTCAGCAGTGAGAAGCAGGCAGGTGCTCAGGAAAGCAGGCTTTTATACTCGAGAACAAGAACTGCTTGTAGAAATGGTTCCAAGAGGGATTAAATGCATTTGTTGGCCACAGCTGTTATGAACTGTTGCTGTTATGGCCTTTTTCAAAAAGTTCTACAGGATGGATGGACTCTTGGTAGTTATTGTTACATTTAAATACTATTTATTTATTTATTTATTTGCAAATAAAAAAAGAAGATTGTGAGATATATGTGTGTGTATGTAAATGTATAATTCCATACATTTCTTTTGATTATATAACACATGAAATTCTTAAATTCTTCTGTGACTGTTGAGGGACAAGGGCCCTAATAGTGTTCGAGTCCAAATATGGGTAGATTCTGTTCTTTTAGCACTATTAATCAGCACTTCAAATACTGTAAGAAATAAATTGTTTGGTTACAGCATCGTTTTGATTATTTTTGCCACTCTGGTAGTTTCAAACAAAAAGTTTTAAGGAGAGTCTGGAACATTTTGTGGATTTCAAATGGTTTACATGGTTTGTTTGAGCAGGGCCTTTACTGCCAAGGTAGACCAATAAAGTATCCTTTAGTGTTATAATTTCATTTTTATGACAGCAGATACTGAAGGTGCCTCTATCAAATCCATGTCTATACGGATAAAGTGAGATCTCTTTTCATGCTAGAAAATAGCAGTGCCCGAAATGAGGCTAGTGGCACTCTTAAAAGTATAAGTTCACAGGAATGTAACGATGGAAGAGTTCAGGTGGTTTACTGTGCACTTTACATCATGGCTAAGTTGCAGAGACTCCAGAGGAGGACAGCGAAGATGAGATGGCTATTAGAAACAGCTGGAAAAAGTGAATAAACAAGGCTTAGAATAGTAAAACTAGACTGGAAGAAAACAGTGAGGATCTGAAATACAGTCTTTTTTCTAAGATTTTATTTTCCATGTACAAAGTGAAAACCAGTGCCCATTGATACTGTATAAGAAGAAATCTCTCCAGCTGCAAGGATAACTTAACAACAGAAGTAATTTACCTGAAGACAGTTGCATTCCCTGTCATCAGAAGTTTGGAGGGAGCATTGTAGAAAAAAATGTATATAAGGAATGTCCTGGTGTACTTCACAGAAGGTTGGACTAGATGGGTTTTGTGGGTGTCTCTTAATCGGTTACCTACATGCATGACTGAACACAGAGTGGGAGATGTCAAGAGGATTTGCTCTGACTTCATTGTGAAACAAAGAGAATTATTGTGAAGGAGAGAATCTCGGCAGACATGAGAAAAAACTGCAGTGTATCCCACAGATTTTTCAGTGTTTCACCTGATGGTATTGTAACAGTGAGATATCAGCAAGAGGAAAAGGCACACATAAGGGCAAAATGCATAGCAGAAAAAAATAGGCATGAAAATAGAGAATAAAAACCAATTCATAGTACAGTTGGCTTTTGTCACCATTATTATAGCCACATTTAGATACAGATATTAGACTAAAATCCTATAACTGATTAGAAGTCTTACAGCTGTCCTTAAATTACGCCTTGCTTTTTGGCTGCCCGAAATCTCAATATCCTGCATAGCTACTCTATGTTTCTTTAATTGTTGCAGAGTTCCATTTCACCATCAGCAGTAAAATGATATAAAAAGACACTAATGAAACAGTGTGCAAAACTGTTGTATTTCTTGCCTCTGGAACAAGTGAAATGAAAATCTTTTAAGTATTACCTGCTAAATTTCCTTACTAGAATTGATTTATTTTTTCACTGCATTTTAAACATATGTATACAGTGTGAGTATTTTGCTAAAATGAAAGGGGCAAAAAAAAAAAAATCTGAGAATTTTTTTTCTGTGGAGCCAACAATATTGTGCTCATAGTTAAATTTAAAATCCTATAGAGAAGGGTGGCCTCTGGTACTATCAGGCAGAAAGAGAGACAGAAAAGACTTACAGATCTGAAGCAGGGATATAACACTGGATGTGTGCTGTTAGTCAAGGGGCAATCATAAGAGCTGAGAGCTTCTATTTTCTGAACATGATGCTGAGCGGACAGATTATCCCCAGTACTGCTTCTGACCTTTGCATGAGTTCTTGTCATACTATCACTTCTATATATCTAGGTCAAAACTCATCCAGGCCACACTCCATAATCTAGGTAAGCCCCATGGAGAGTATAGTGTACTTCAAAGCATAGTTAACTAGGAAAAATATTTCCTTTAAACAGATTTCAAACACTGCTATTAGTGTTTTGGTTTTGTCTTACTACGTTACATAATTTGTATGAGCATTTTAAATAGTAATTTATTCACAATATCTATTTCATGTCTTTCTTTTGGCCCATATATTGTTTTCTTTATCCCTGCATAGTCGATTTGACTTTATTTACACCAGCTGTACCTAAAAAGAGATTTACAAAGTAGGGGAAGGTGAAAATGTTTAATAAAATAATTTATCTTCACTCTAATTTAAATCTGAACGTTAAACTCAGCTGTTTTGAGAATGAATATTGTCTTTTGCATGACGGGGTTTATTAATTTTAGTGTTACCTATTACGTTAGACAAGAAAAGCTATCAAAATAAAATAAAATTCATATTAATTGGGGGAAAGAAGAAGCTCGTTTCTCTGTGATAAATTTGTTTCTTCAAAAGATCTTCCATGTGACCTATTTTGTCAGCAAGTTCTTGTATCTAGGAAGATTGTTTCTGTTGGCTAGCCAATTTCAAAATGATAGAGTGAGATTAATAATATGAATATGATATTTCCATGTTCTGTTGATTTATGGGGCTCCAAATCTCCAAACACCTATCTTAGTCATTTTTCTTCTGAGAACAATGACAAAGTTTCTCACATGTATGAGTGTTTGCAAGAATGATCAAGTGAAGCTGATTAGCAATGTGTTGAAAAGAAAGAATATCTTCTGTGAATGCATCATCAGAATACTTCAGATGAATCAGATATCTAGAGGCATGATCCATTAATAGGGAATAGTAGAAAGAGAGGTTTAAGAAATATTCTTTTCTGAAATGTAGTAACAGATCATGTCCCTCGCTCTATTCTATTACCATGTGCAGTAGCTTAAGCATTTTCACTTTAGACTTCATTTCACCCTCTGTGGGCATACAGAAATTGCCTGAGGCTGAGATTTCATGACTCCCTTGAGCTGATCCATGGTCTGGTGGCTCCTGGAAACAACAGCCTTGGTCTGCCTCATTGTGCCAAGATTCCTCCCTTGTGCCATACATTAGCAGCAGGATAATTGCCAGGTGACTTGAGGCAGGGGACTGGTCTTATTAATACTTCATTTTATTCTTTTACTTCTTTCCAAAGTAGGTTATGTACAGGCTGACAGCATTCTCCCATTGCAAATGGTTACGCTGCACAGAGGGCTACTGCACAAGGAGTCTAATCAGCAGATAGAGGCATTGTTCTTTCCTCTGGTGAGAATACACCAGAATATACTGCATTTGATGTCTGGGGGTCCCTGTTCAGGAAACACAGTGAGACATCAGAGTGACCTAGCAGAGGGCCATCAGGTCAGGGGGACTTGACCTACAAAGAAAATACTTGAAGAAGCTGGGCTGATTTATTCCAATACAGTAGAGATCCACTAGCAACCTAGGCATGTCTGAAGAATTACAGAAATGATGGAGCCAGAGTCTTTTTGGCAGTCATATAAAAAGGAAGAGAGGCCACAGACAGCAGGTTGAGAGATAGGGTAGGACTGTAGAAGGCTGAAGCAGCACTGTAGGTTGCCGGCTCCATCCCTGGTGATTTCCAGGAGGTGGCTCTCAAAGCCCCATCTGAGCTGAACATGAGTGGGAGCAGCCTTATTTCAGCAGAAGGCTGAGCTAGGACATCTCAAGAGCTCACTTGTCAGTGAATGCTTCTGCCTTGCCATGAATATTACTGTGAAGACAGAGCCTATGTCTAAGACCTTGCACAATGCACAAAAAAAGAGTGTGCACTTACAAAAAGTGATTTACCTTATCCTAATATAGAATTCCACTAATTAATAGATCTTTATTAATTTATATTTGAAACATGAATGAGAGCATAACGGGTGATTTACTCAATCTTAGGTCACGTGCATTTCAGCCTCAGTATTGTCACTTCACCTGATGGAGTAGTAACTTTTTAACTGTTGTCATGTCCTTGGTTGCTGCCATCCCAGAGCTCAAATTTAAATTGGATTGAAAGGAAAAATGCCTAATTAATTCAGGTATTGAGTACTTAGCTATCTTCCTGAGAGAGTTGTTCTACCAAGATGCAACAATTTCCTTCTAGAAGGAAAATAAATAAATAAATAAATAAATAATTGAAATTAGCTTCAATATCCAGCTTTTTTACAAGATTTTAAGATGTCTGTATTTATAAAAAACGTAAATGTAGAAATATCTGAGTGTGATATTCAGATAGGCTTGGAAACGTATTACATGCAATCTTTCAACAATTACCACAGGATGTGTGGATCTAAATAGTCTTAATTATTTCCCACATCATAATGAAAGTGTAGAGGCACCTAGCCTGCCCATAAACTCAGGACCTTAAGCAAATACCAGGAAGAAAGCCAAAATGAGTGGTTGTCCATCAGCGGTTGTGCAGAGAGCTGGCAATCTTCTGGGCGACTTCCTGGCACCAGTCTTATCTGTAAGCTTTATTTTGAGTTAGGCTATTGTGCTGCAGATTTATAACAGTGCTGTGGTATATTAAGGTCCTTGAAAGCCTGTAGAGGAGGGCACCAAAGCTAATAGAAGGGCTGGGGCAAGCTGAGGACATGGGGGCTGTCTAAGAGAAGAGCAGGACAAGAGGTGACCTCATTGCTCTCTGCAGCTCCTGAGGGAGAGAAGCAGAGGGACATGGCAGGGGTCTCTGATGGCAGGATGGGAATGGCACAGGGAAGGGTCAGACTGGGCACTGGGAAACTCTTCTGTATTGTCAGACATTGGAACAGACTTCCTAGAGAGGTATTTGATGCTCCATGCCTGTCAGTATGCGAGAAGCATATGCATAATGTTGTTAATGCACTTCAACTTTTGCTTAACCCTGAACAGCTCAGACAGTTGGAATAGATGATATATGATAGTTGAAACAGATGACCTTTACAACTGAACTGTTCTGTTTGGTATTGGCACTGAGGTACGCTGATGGGGAGAAGAGGGAAGCTACTAATTTGTGCTATTGAGTGGGGACCTTTGGAAAATGGTGTTGAGGGCTGCAAGAAATGTCAGGCAATCTCTTTGGGCTGTAGCAAACCAGTGAAGCAGTTGCTAGCAGGACATAGAGGATCAGCAAAAAGCCACGAGTTCAGAAACTGAGTTTCAGCTTGTTCTTCCTTATCAATCAGGACAATAAAGTGCAGACAGACAGGCAGCTCCTCTCAGTCCAACCTCAGAAAGTCTTTGAATTAAAAGTGAAAAAAACCTTTATGCTGTTTCCTCTGCATCACTCCAGATTGCGACTAGTGCAGTTTTCATCCAGCAGTGGAAGAAAGAGCCTTTTGCTATTTGCCACTAAACTTTTTATGCTTTTTGCCGGTGGGTTTTCCCAGGACAGCCACTGGGGTGCTGTTTGCAGTTTGTCACTGCTGCTGGATCTGTCAGAAGACCAGTCAACAGCATGTTTCACAGTGCTGGCCTGCATCAAAATTAATTCCTCTTTTCTTTCATGCAACTTTATGATGTTTTAAAAACTGTACTCTGCCTAACAACAGTAGTTGAGTTGCCTGAATAAACATTACTTTTCTCATTCCTTCCCATCGTGTACACTACAACCTCTGACCGTATTAAAAAGCAACAACTATAATTTTTTAAAACATGTGAAAGATGTAAGCTCAAGTACCTTTCCAACAGCGGGCTATTTTGTTATAGACTCTTATCTGTACAGAGAAAGGACCTCTAAATAACTGGCAATGTCACAGTGGCACTGTAAAGGTCAAATCATCTCAGTGTTTGCATTTCATATTCTATGTTTCTGTTGTCTGTTTTTCTTAAAACCACAGCTCAAGTATGGTCTTCCATTTGGCATTCAAGGACAGAAAAAAATATCAACAGGGTTAAAGGATTTGCATATAACCAGGAACACTGAACTGTTGGGGTTTTTTATATCTTAATTTATATTAAAATATACACGTACTTGTGTGTCTGCTTGTGTATATGTATATTTGCTTCAGAATACTTTTTGCTGTTGGAGTTATCACTTTTCACCTGAGTTGTTAAGATGGAGATTCCAGTAGTTGTGACTGTAAAATAGACTGCGCTGCTTTGAAGTAAGACTTTTTCCAGCTTTATCAGAATTATCTACCAGTTTGACTGCAGTCCCCGTGATTTCATTTGATTCTGTTGCTGGGGTTCAAAATAACAGCTTTGTACCACAGCTCGATGCTAATGCCTGACAAAACTCAATCTCAAACAAAGAAGGCTTAAAGTGTTTCGTTTGTATGTGCACATATTTCTACACTATGCGATGTAATTTTTAAGACTGCCAGCTTCCAAATAGTGATGTGTAAAGAAAGTAATAATTGCACATATAGAGACTGTGTGTTTATTATAATAAAGCTGTACTTCCCTCTTTTCTATAATCGAATATTTTGTAGGATATCAGAACACTTTTACTTTTTATTTGACTTATTCATTCGCCTGGAAGGACTTGGAAGTCTTTTATGAGAAAGCAATGTAATACCTTTGTCGCTTTTACTGTCTATTGCCTCCAGTGATAAAATATTAAGAGGCTTAAGCTCTTTATTTGAGTGGCTGCTGTCACTGATCTACAGCTACAAATACAAAAAAGTTACGCTGAACCCCAAAGTCCTGCTACCTGCACTTGATTGGAATATGTGGAGGTGATAGTGACATAAGCAAAACTAGAAACTTTTATGACTGTTTAGAAAATGTTTTTTTGCAAAAACTCTCTTTTAAAAGTTATGTTGCAACTGTTAAAGAAATAGATGCTGAAAATGGAATTGCATTTTCCATGCTAACTCTGAGTTCCATAAGGTTTATTTTATTTGGATGTAGTTACGACTTCATAACTGTACACCACACAGATCTTAAAAGCAAGAAATCATAATTTTTGTCTTTTTCTTTTCAGAGTCACAGTGTACACTCTGTGGGGAGCCTGAAGGTGAGCATATTTTCCTCTTCATATTTTTCAAAGCAACTAGTTGTGAATGCTTGACTCAAATGACACAAGTGCGAGAGATTGGAAATGGTATCTGAATGATGAGAATGAATGAATGACTTTCTTCCCTATGTTTGATGGCAAAAATGAATCGAATTAAGCTGAGTAAAGCACGGTATGTGCTCCAGGCAGGAAATATCTTATAGGACAAATATTCCATTAGAACAAAAAAGGAAATATTTACTTCTTATTCATTTTTGTGTTTGTCAAACTGATTTGGGGTAAGAGACAGTGTAAAGAGTCATCTAAGGACATCGCTTTGCAGATGGAAAACGAAAGTATTGGAATTAAAAGGGAAATGAGAAAATGTTTTTATATTTGATATGATTTACAGAGAACAGAGAGGCTAACACATGTTAGCAGGTGAAGCGAATAAATATTGTTTTTGAAATAAGGATAATTAAGCAATAACTGTTACGCAGTGCAAATATATGCCCAAGTGAGGATGTTTGGTGGTTGTTATTTTTTCTCCAAGTGATTAATTAAATGCCATGGCAAGACCCACAGTTTATCTAAATAAACACTGCAGTAATAAGGCTGTGATTTTTGAGGCGGGTCATTGCTTTAGAAAATCTTTCTCTCCCTTTCTCTTTCTTCTCTCCTTCTCCTTTACACACATCATACTGGTGCCGTTTTAAGAAAATGTCAAAAAACTTAACCTTACTTTCAGATAAACCATCTGGAGTCTTTCTAAGAAAAGCAGCCCAAAATAGCAAATGTAACTGCTGAAGCAAAGCATGTTCTTAAAAAAAAAAAAAAAAAAATTGTGTTTTCTCAAAGAGATTTGGCTTTATATATTGAAAAATTTCTGAAAAACAATTCAAACTTTTAATTTTCATATATTTAGGAGGGAGGAGTTAACGAGGTGAGGTCTGAAAGTGAAAGCCTTTGAGACCTTGCAGCTAGTGATATAACTTAGTAAATTTACCATCCATTATCTGCTGGGAAAATAAAATGTTTTAGATTTTCTTCGGACTTTGCATTACTTTTATAAACAGCCATTTCTTGTTTAGTTTGCTTTCATTGTGTTGTATTTGATAAATTCATAATACCACAGATAAATATATGGGGAGGAAAAATAAGGCAGATGTTTATTTGCCTTTTGTGAGATATACCTTTCATAATAGGGTTGTCTAACTCAGAAGTTATACAGTTGATTAGTTCTCTTTTATTGCATACTATGCCTGCTGTATCATTCTCCTTTCTGCTTTTGCTGTTCTTTCATACTACTTCCGCATTTCAAACTTTATGTATAAGGATGGTTTAAAAAGGGAATTAAAATAAAATGAAATAAAGCTGTAGTAAAAATATTTAATGTGTATGCAGCTAAAACCATATAATCAAAATATAATGATACACATTGCTGTAGGAATGGTCCTCAGGAACATAATGCTGTTTTCAGTTGTGTGTAGAAATGAACTTTCCCAAGAACGATGTCTCTTGGTTCACCAAATTCCCCACTCAAATTCAGCATTACTGTAATGCTGTTTATTAATTCTATTAATTCTCCCCTCTTCGTGGGGAGCCCTTTGCAAAGATTTGGCAGTTACTTCTGTAGTTCAGGAAGCAAGTTTGTTTATCTGCACACATTGCCACGGGACATTTTAGATGCAGATATTTTACAGAGTAAAAAAGATCTGCTGTGGGAAGGAGATGTTTATTATTGATAATTTACATTTCACATCACGGTCATTCAGAGGTATTGCCTGTGGAACTTGTAGATCTGTAAATACACACGTGTGCTGGGTCTGCCTATGCAACTGATCTAAGGAGGAAGAGTTGGTCAACACTGAGGTCTCTGTTTAAGTGGTTGTCTTTTGTAAGAACTGCAAAGACTTGCATATTCTGCTTCAGAAAACATAGGTTTGATCTATGCTTTTTGACAAGGTTGTCAGGCACCACACCTGTCAGTGTGAGTTGTTTGAAAACCAAGGAGCCTGTCTTGTGCTGGGAGGGAATGAAATTTGAAGAAGACAGAGGTAGTGTTCTTGATAAATCCCATGAGTGCATCTACTTTGGGTTGCTCCATCTTCCTGAAGCTCATAGCAAGGATGTGTTTTCAGGCAGATGACAACTGTTTCCTTTGTGGAAGTAATCTGCATCAGATAGGTTACACTGTCGTGGTAAATACTGCATTTTGCTCCTGCTCAACTTTGAAGTGAGAATGGCATGTGTAGACACATGTGTGACTTGAGTCTTTGTGACAGCCAGCATACCCTGACAGAGGAGTGGTGTAGTCCTGAGATGTTTCAACACAGTTGCTTCCATGAAGCAGACATTGTTTCTCTTCTAACTTACAGCAGCTATTCACAGAAGTTCATAAAAGTATTGTATTAATAAGCATGATTTGCTATATTACCAAAACAGCAAGGAAGTTAATTTTGTGGCTGTTAAGATTTCAGTAGATTACTCTTATCTTCTCAAAGACTATGAAAGTGACAGCTGCTCTTCCAGACCTATTTTATATCCTATGAAACTCCACTAGTGACTTACGGGTTCTATTCATGACTTGGATTGGTTGTTTTTTGTTTTTTGTTTTTGTTTTTGTTTTTTTTTTTTTGGTTTTTATTTTTTCCCCCAGTATTTTCTGATTATTCTGTTTCTTTCCTTCTGAAAGATAAATAGGGAGTCCCGTACAATACCAACACTTTTCAGCTTCTTAATAAAAAGTCATGTCTGTGGATTCTTTGTAAAACAAACTTTATCTGAATACTTAGGTCTGGAAAATGTGCTAAAGAGGCCTACCACTGCACAAAGCTGGTTCTTGGTTAACTGTGAGAATTAATACAAGTTCTGGTTCTGTCCAACATTTGTCTCAGAAAAAAATACTGATGATTCAACTTGTCTTAGGAAATCCTTTAGCCACTAGAAGCTAGAAGCTATAGTTTACTGGATTCAGGTAAAATATCGTAGTGTGCTCTGCTTCTACTTAGACATTGCTGTCCTATAGGTTAGATATTAGGAGGAAGTTTTTCACACAGAGGGTGGTGATGCACTGGAACAGGTTGCCCAAGGAGGCTGTGGATGCCCCATCTCTGGAGGCATTCAAGGCCAGGCTGGATGTGGCTCTGGGCAGCCTGGTCTGGTGGTTGGCGACCCTGCACATAGCAGGGGGTTGGAAGTGGATGAGCATTGTGGTCCTTTTCAACCCAGGCCACTATGATTCTAAGACAGAGAGAAAATGGGAACATGGTTTTCTCCAAGTAGCTACTGCTGGCAGTCATGGGGGACAGAACATTGAGACCACTGGCATTTGATCTGACCCTCTGTTGATGTTCTTACGGGCTTGTGTTCTCAGTTTGAGGTTAAATAATAATGGCTCTGTGTGGATTTTTTTCTTTATATCCCTTGAAGAAAGAAAGCCTGTGTTAACTTTGCTGTAAGTATTAAGTCTTCTCTACTGTGCGTGTGATGCTGATAACAATTTCCATTTTACTTAGAAATATTCTGTGATGTAAATGAACATTCCACGTAGAAGTCCTGATGCATTATGAGAATAATAGAATTAGGCAAAGACTGGGGAGTAGACAGTAGGCAGTTCAGTCTATTGTTCACCCTGTTATCTGGTACCTCTTGATCTTGCAGTGTATGTACAGACTGTAATATGCACTTCTCATTCTACTGCAGATATGATGTGGCAAATGTCCTTTCAATTCCACAGCATTTAGCATTTAGTCTGGCTCTCCAGAAAGATACTGCTGTTCAGAAAGGCTATGAGAAACAGTACATCTGTACTTTACTGTGATCTGTGCTAACATTAGCACAGAAAGAAGATTCGATTTTCGTTATGAACGGTTCAGTCAAGACCTCTAATTAAGATGACAGTTAAATAAAAACAAAATATGAATATTTACAAGGAATGAGATGGAGGGTACAATGCAGTACATTAAAACACCACCAGTCCATATTAGAAGTACCCCAGTATGAATAAAGATTCATACAAGTTGAATCTTTACTGCCCCCACCACTGGGAAGAAAATAGAGAGTAGGTGTCTGTACATAGCAAACTTGATGAAAATATGTGAGGAGTGGTTCTGTGTGAATGAATGTCAAGATGGTTTGCTGTGTGTTGTTCAGAGAAGATATCAAAGAAAACAGAATACACCTGCTGCACATTCTTGATAAATGATGCTTCCCATTTTTCCATGAGATCGGGAAAACTGTAAGTTCTAGTTCTTTAATATGTCCTGAGCAAGTAAATATTCAAAAGCAGAACAAGTGTAGCTCAGAAGGGCAAATGCAGTTGTGGAATGTACTTCCATGATGCGACTTCTGCGATTGACTAATATTAGTGCTGTATGTTTCAGTGAACAGTAAGAATATTCCTATGGATCTGGAACAGGGGCAAGTCTAATTATTTTCAGTAATTATTTTTATACAAACAAAATAACTACCGCTCTTTTAATAGATAAAGGAGATGATGCCGCTGTGTATAAGCTACTGCTTCATAAATTCATTCTTGGTTTTGATTAATTTGTAACCCAATGCCCCAATAGGCCTGGTCTGTTTCGGAAATCCTCATATCCCTTTTATTTAGGCCTAGTTTACATTTTCAAACTAAGATGCAGGCATTATTTTGTCTATCTCTGAGAAGAAATGTGCTTGTGCAAAATTTGTACCAAAGGTACAAGAATGCCAGAGAGTATGTGACTCATTTACCCATACACAATTTTATGTCAATTAAAAATGGAAGGCTTTTAAATGTAATTAAATGTTAAGGATGCAATTAAGTAATTTTTTTGAAGTAAAAGAATTGTTGAATGTTTCATAATCAAAACAAATGGCACTTTTGAATTGTGTGAATTCACTCAGAAAATGCATGAAATATTCAGTAGAATTTTGGAAATACAAGTACTTTAACTTTTGAGTGTAAATAATTGACAGGAACAACAAAAACCTTTTTCCAGAGGAAAATATGACTTTTTAGGATATGTGCATGTAAATGTCAGTATTAGAGTGGTGCATTTGCTGCAGGTACTGCCAGCTTTAGTGCCATCTGAACTCTTGGTAATTCTCATATGTTGGAGTTGGAAAACAATTTATTTTTTTTTTTTAATAAAAATAAAGAATTCTGGACATTAGTAGTTCAGAAAAGTATATCTTAAAATTTGTGCTATCTTTTAATATTGACAGTGCCACATCTGTGTACTTCTGGCTCCAATAGAAACATTTCCCTTGATATCTAATGGAAAACTATTACAGGCATGTTAATAACCCCAGAGAATGTTGCTAATCTTCATTTCACTAATCTCAGCGTTCAGTAATCGGCACTGAAAACTGGCAGTTTTATGACTGTTACCAATGACTTTCAAGAGTCCTTAACTGTTTTATGCTTACTCTGTATTTACTACACCAACGATTTTCAGTAAGAAAACCTGAATTTTTCTATGGAAAGAAAGTGCATCTCACAACACATAATCCTGATATTTTCAAGAAGACAATAACACATAATAAAATCTACTTTGTCTGATTTTAATATTGCTTATTTTCTTTTGAGTTATTAAAAAAAAATCACATTATTTTATCAAATTAGAAAGATTTCTTCTGTATATCTACCACTAAAGTATTTATATAGATTACTGGTCCTTCTATCGCCCTAATGACAACTCGCAATTATTACTTGAGGTGATTGACATATTTCCACCTTTATTCTGTCCATCATGAAAGATTTTATGGAAATACAGACCCAAGGACTTATAGTGAATTTTGCTTTGATCTATTTGCATGCCAACTCCTTGGTCTGCAGGAGCAGTCACATTGATATGCTGGTGTGAGCTTCTTTGCTAACATTTTAATAACAGGTTCTGGTAACATCCCTGATGATGCGAAGCTTCCTCCTGATCAGAGCATGGCTAATATGTCTGTCTTCTCTTTTTGCTTTTTGGCATTACTCTCAAAGCAAAGTGCTTTGATTTTTCAGCTTCACGGAAACCTTTTCAAATTGCATAGAAATACATTGCTACCATTCTCCACTGTACAGTGCAAAGATATATATTTTTTACATTTAGAGGATAGGGAAATATGCAATTTATGCTATACATTTTTTTCAATAAAATAATCTGCAAAATTTGGGGAATGCATGAGTCTAAATATTTTCAAATCTCTCAATAGGCTAATGTGTCAGATTTTACTGATTAATTTCCTTAGGATAACAAGGTGTAGTATATTCACAGTATGTATTATCCTGGTGTGTCACGACTGCTAGGAAGTAGGTACAGTATGGTTTTATTCAAACACTACTGAGAAACACAATGCTATTGTATTTTCATATCTGTACTTGAGCAGACAGCAGAAGTTGTTTATAGTACGTCTGCTACAGAGTTAGTTGCAAAGAAAGCACACAGTGATTGATTACATTTGAAGTATTTGAAAATTTCAATGTGAACACTTCTAAACTGTATAGTTTATATTCATATAGTTTGCAAGCTTGTAAGGTTAGATATGGCATTAGTAATACAAATACTTGTCAACAACAAGGAATAAATTTGCACATCTTATGTGCTTGTTCTGTAGTCAGGAATAAGATATTTAAAGAAATAGAGCCTATATAAGCCAGATGTGAGATAGTCTTTCTTTTTATCTGTTTGCTTTATGGAACATCTTGTAGTAATTGAAGAGCACAGTTTTAAAAGAAAAAAGGCTCTTAAAAAAAATATATATATATATATATTTTTTTTTCTTTAAAAAATATTTTCTGGGCCTTTATTTGTCATTTATATTTAGTATAAATTAAACTAATTTCTCAGTTTCTCCTTCTCATATGTATGTGAAACAGCTGCACTCAAAACACCATTGTTGTGCCTGTTTTTTTCACCTACAGTTTCAATCTCCTGGGTTGTGCAAACTAAAAAAAGCTGATTTAATTTGGACAAATGCGATGCAATATCAAATGCAGATGGTTTTATTTCTACGTTCATTTTACATTGTTGTGATTAAAATCCTCAACAAAAACAAGCACAAAAATCATCTCATCTTTCCTGCTTCGGTGTGAATGAGTAAATGGAAAGTTCATTTGATGTATGTGTGGGAAGAGCTGGTCTCAAAGCTCATAGTCACAGCACACCTTAGGTTGTGTGCAGCTTTAGTAACGTGAATATTCACTCTGACAACAGCTGCACATTATTCAATTCTATAGAGGACAGGATTTAGGCATTTGCTGGAGTAGAAGCCAATATAAGCAAGGCTAGTGCAGCCTTAAAGATGCTGATGTTTTAAATTAACTTTGGAATTGAATTCTATATGCTTAAGAATGCACATTTCTTTCATTGCTCTTATTTTGCTAGCTGTTCAATCTGTTTTTATATTGAATGTCATGTCTTGTTTTGACTGGTCATTGGTATTTGTCAGATATGCTTGCTATATGTTAATTTCTGCAGAAGCATGTTTTGGAGTGGTGATGTATCACAAATAAGAATGTTTATCTCAAATAGTGTGAGCAATCTGTGCTTGAAGATGGTCTTCTTTCCCTTTACTTTCAATTTTGATACTCTGCAATGCTTGGAGTTTGTGCATTTAACTGTAATAATCCTTTGTCCATATATATAACTGACCTCTTTAAGTTGAGCAACAGTGGTTCTTGAATATTGCCTACAGCTTCTAGCTTCCTTTATATGTTAGAAAGATATTTTTGTGCCTGTGTAGGAAAAGAAGTATGATGGATTTTTACCACAGCATACAGATTATTATTTTTTTTATATTTTAATATTAATTTCTTATTTGTGTCACCAAAGATTTGACTGAGTAAAGTTGAAAGAACAGATCTCATAGGTAAACTTGAGATTCTACACTGTAAACCTGGAGAGGATAGATTGCAAGAGCTGAAGTTCCCTGGCTTTGTGACTTAGTCCCAAACTCAGAGGGTACTCAGATGGGTTATTTTCAGACAGCTGTTTGGTAAGGAAAGCTAGCCCTGCCTTAGCAGCTCAGTATGTAGGAGCTTGTGCTGCAGTGGAACTGTCAATGTATTTGCTGCCTTCTAATAAAAGGTGAAGCTAATTCAAGCAGTTGAACAGCACAGAGGTACAAAAAGTGCTGTATAGAATCTTGGGATCTTCTGTATGCAAAAGAAGTTATGGTTAGAAGTAAAAACATAAAATAACCAGTTGCCATAGAGTTTGAAGAGTATGACAGTAACTGAAAAAAAACATCTTCCTACCACCAGGCACCATGACCTTCAAAACAGTATTTCCAATCCATCTTCTGAACCCATACTCAAATAAATTACTTGGTTTTTATTGCACCCATGTATGCATTTCTTTCTGACAGAGCAGATCATGAATGATTTTTCACTTTGATTCTGGGTCATCAATCTGCAAAGTTAAGAAACTGTGCTAGAAGGAATTCTTTCCCTAAGCCAAAAACTGCATTAATTTAAATGAGACTTCCATGCAGAAGGAATGCTGACTTGTAGAGTGTGTTTGCATAAATCTTAGATAACTTCTGGCAATGTTCACCTCAATGATGTATGAAAATCCTGAGCTCTTATCCTGTGCAGAGCTACTACTGATATTAGTGGAAGTATTATGTAGAAAAAGAGCAAGAGCTTTCACAGCAAAGAGCTTCAAGCAGACTGATTTCTGTACTTGCTGATTATTTTCCATCAGTTTTCATCGTATGTTTCAGTCACTGGAATGGTCACACACCCTATAAAATATTAAAGCCAACATTTGTCTGTAAAATATGTAACAAAAAATAGCTTTGGAAATCTTTTTTTGTATCCGCTGATGGAATCTTCATGAAAACAATGAATCATGTGGTGGCAGCAGCTGTGTTAATGACAATTAGCTTGTGCAGTTGAATGTTAGGCAATCTCTTCAGTATTTGTCTCCAAGGCTGGATGTGGCTCTGGGCAGCCTCGTCTTGCGGTTGGTGACCCTGCACATAGCAGGGGGGGTTGAAATTAGATGATCATTGTGGTCCTTTTCAACCCAGGCCATTCTATGATTCTATGATTATTCTAAAAAAAAAATACTTCTGTAAAATCTAGATAAGTCATTGTTCCAGTTTCTTAAAAACTTGATTTCTAGTTGCATCAAGAGCCATCTCCGCAAGGAGTTCCTACCTTCGTACTGGTTTTTCAACTTTAACTCTACACAACAAACTGAAACTTGCATGGATTCTTTCCTCCAGTGGCAAAACTTAAGAATCATTTTTTTCACTTCTTAGAATGGACTCATTTTTTAATTAGAAACTTCAAGTGTTGAACTCAGTTTCACTAATGTCCATTATCAGCTTCTTTTATGAGATAGACAAATTATTGAAACTTGGAAATCATTTCTCTTTCAGAATATGTAGAGATAGGAAGCTCTTGAGGTGTTTTTTTTTCAAGTGCTATATTTTTATTATACCACTGCATTTTTTTCCTGTCAAGTATAACATGCCATTTTCCTTTCCAAGAACAGAACATTTCTGATTGGAAATCAGATTTCATTCTGAAAAGAGACTTCTTAAAGTGTTTCTCAACTAACATAAGAGTTAGTGTTGAGGTAGTTCCATCTCTGCAGTTTTTGACATGCTTTAACAAAGGAATCCGAAAACCGCAACAGAACAGTGTTCTTGAAGTAGATTATTGCAAATCATGGATTTCATGAGCTGAAATAAGGCTCAAAATTGCTGTCTTCAGATCTGCTGTGTGGTCATGAACTGCAATGTAGAGATTTTACATTTACCTTTTCCTCAGTAATCTTCATCTCATCACGTTGATGTAGAAGAAAGTGAATTTCCCCTAACACAGAGAACATGCGAGGGTTTTCTTTTTCCTTATGATTTCCTTTGTCTTTATTGCATACAATTGCTTTAAAAACAGTTTTGTGCTAGAGATGCAGATTTTCACTTTCCTGGCTTGTTGAAGCAGCTAATTAAGTAATTGTTAAGCACTTCAGTATATGCCTTGGTATCACAGAAACAGCACAGAGAAGCTGGGGGACATTCCTGAAGCTAAGCCAAAATATTCTGCTTTTTTGGCCTATGCTAACATGTTGGACAGTTCAAGATCAAGGAAAGCTCATGCAGTTCAAATTCTGCCCTTTTCTTCTGTTTAGCTAAATCTTGCTACCATAAGGTTTATGTGTCTGTTATGTTTTGTAGCTAGCCAGCTGCTGAGAGTTTAAACCCAGCCTGGGAGAGGATTTCTTGGAATTATTTATTTCATGTTGTAAAAACGCTCATAGGAAAGAACATGTTATGACTATTTCTTCCATTAGAATTTCTTTAAGGGCACCTATTTGTAACTTCAGAATCTGCTTCTGCTCAGTACTCTGGTCTGAAAGAAGCTCTGCTTTAATGATGGGACTTGCTTATACTTGGTATTTCTGAGCATCTCCCTATTGATCTAAAACCTGAAAAAATATAACAAAAGAAATTATTTCTTTATACACTAACAAACTAAAATTGGAGGACTGCTTAGCTTCAACAGTCTTTCCTGTAACAGCTACAGACCAGGAGACACTGCCCAGGGTAAACTCAGTTTCCAAAACTGCATTGCTAAATAAGCAACAGCAAAACTGATTGATGGAGGCCTTCAGGTAATGAAAGGGTAAAATTCAGTTTAACAAAGGAGATGCCATTGCTGTGGAATAGAAGTGAGGTTTCAGATGATAAGACTTACAGCAGAGCAGAATCATGGAAACATAAGAACCTCTGAAGTGTCCCCAAAGAATACAAAAGAGCAGGAAGGAACTGAAAAAAGGAGAAAGTCTACCTGTGTTTTATTTAATATGACACTATGTAAGATGTTTTCCTTGCACTAGATTGTGACTTATGTCACCATAAGCTAAAATTGATTTATATGCAGTCTGTGAATCTTTGTAGCCCTTATATACCTGCTAGCATTCAATGCCTTTAACCTGAAAATGTGAACAGTGAACTCAGATTTCCCATAATCTAAGGAGAAAAGAGCATGATCTCCAGAAATAATACAGCTGAGATTCAACTTTTCATTTTGTGAGGTAGTGATTAAATAAAACACAGACCTTGGACAGAGATTAAACACACCCATTTCTCTTACTGCAGAAACCAGATACAGGAGCAGTACCTAGCAGAAAAAACAGCTATCAATATGGTGAAAGAGGTAACAGAAGAGGAGCCAAGGCTGGTTCCATCATTGGAATTCTTGCTCTATTCTGTTGATTATTTTTTTCCAGCCCTCCAACGGATGGCACATTAAACACCCATGGTGAACTTGCCCCATGTTAGCATTTTAATATGGCCATAGAAAATGACACGCAATCTGCTCAGCTACATAAACGCCTTTCTGCCACAATTACTTCACAGTAGCAAGCTTGGAATTTGATGTAGGGTGAATGACAAGGCATCCCAAACTAACATGAAGGATGTGCTTGAAATGGGAACTTTGCACTGTGTTTATTCTACCAGACAAGAGAGGCTAAAAGCTTTGTGTCTGCATCTGTGCTGTATTTCCAATATTATCCTTCAGAAAGATCAGGTTTTGAAGACATATTATGATTTTTCAAGATCTTGGTTTCTTTGTAGTAGGCTTTAACTAGATGTCGACAAATTAATCATTCTGACTCCCGGGGGAAGGAAGAAGGCAATTTGTTACTGCCTCCAAGAATGATGGAGATTACAGGCAGAATTGGAGGACAGTATGAAGTGGGACACTAACAAAAGCCAAAACAAAATACTGTATAATTAGCTGCTGTCCCAGCTGGCAGATCACAAAGTCTTGTGATCAAAGTATGCTTACTGTTTGGGTAGTAGTAACCAGCAGTTTGTAGAAAACATAAACTGTATCTGTAACAAAAAGAGATTATCCGCTAACACATAAAGAGTTGTATCTTCCACTTAGTATTCAAAAAGTACAAATTCTAGAGATAGGTATTCATTATTTACAATTTAAAAAGGGATAATAAATTTTTATTTTGTGTTTTCAGACACTTATACAATATTAAGTATAATGTAATACTGTAGCTAAAGAAAATAAAAGATTACAGTCAGTCCTACAAGATAATCACAATTTCTGTTTTGTCAGTCCAAAATAAATCTTTTTCTAGAGAATCAAGTGGTTCCAACAGAGAACTAAAAAAAAATCACATAGAAATCAGCACTTGGAAGACTTTTAAAACTTAAAAGCTATGTTAGTAAACAGTGCAATTAAACCTTGCAAGTTATTACTGAAAAATACTTAGCAATCCCCCAAAAAGGATATTCTGTGTTTTTATAGCCTGATTTATTAACAAGAGATCTTTCAGAAAATGTTTGGGTTTCTTGTTTGTTTCATTGGTTGGTTTTTGGTGTTTCCGTTTTTGTGTTTGTTTTTTTTTTTTTTACAAATTTAGTAAAAAGTCAACGTCCCATTTAAAGCTCTTATTAATTGACAGTGGAAGCATCACACAAGGCCGTGCCAGTCTGTAGGCTAAAAGTGTGACAGTACAAGACTGAGATTGAACACGTGTAGCTAGTTTAAAATACCTTACCAATATGCTCTGGTCAGAATGCTTGGTCTGGTTTTGTAATGGTTGGTTGGTTACTAAACTATAAATTTCAAATAATATCTGAAATGTTTTGGTTGAGTTCACAGAGTTGTGCTTAATAAACTGCATGATCTAAAAATTGATCAAATGTACAGAGAAGTGAAAGTGACACTATTTAGTAGAAGCAACACTTCAACATAATTTGAAGAAATGAATGATAATTGTTTTCACACTAAAATGTGAGACGCAGCAGGGCAGTTCCAAGAAGTGCCAGGATCTTCCTTTATTACTGGCTTAGAAACAGATAAACGCGTTGTAATATTTACAGCTTTGATGTTCTCTTCAACTCACCATCTCCTCTTGGAACATTTTTCACTCTGTGGTAAACATCTCTCCTGTTTCACTGTGAATTTAGAGCCCTAAATTGCCGCACCATTCTTCTCTCTGTTTCTTTGCAGCATAATGTATCATGGTCTAGCTACTGTTAATATATGCACAATAGATGATTCTGTTTCTTGTTTGAGCAGGCAATACGTTCATTAATAAATGCTGCATAATTTATTAGGGAAGTAATATGCAGAGATAAGTTAAGCTTCCTAGCAGTACTGAGCTTTTGCCAAGCTTCTTCAATGTTAGCAGTGAAATAAAATTGATAACAGCATCTCTCCCCACTCGCGGGATATATAATAATCCTATACTACTATAAATAATCCTAATTTAAAATTGGTGAACCAACGTTTTAGGTTGGACTTCATTTTGAAAGAAAAGGTCAGCCTTGTGGAAAATAAAACTTTTCATGGAAATGTAAGAATGCAGGTGACCATGTGCTTACCAATGTTTGATGAAATAAGCATCCTCAATAGTTGACTGACATGCTTACTCTCAGAAGTGAGAGACCCTGCAGGCCCTACTCTGCTTAGTTCAGAAAAGGAACTTTGAAGCTGAGAGCCCATCTTCCAGATTAGTGCCCTGCTCTGGATTATTGCCTCGTGTAGAACAGGTCTCTTCTGTGACTGCCCTAACCAGTGGAGTATATAATCATTCTTGCTTTGAGACAGATGATGGTTCTTCATCTGCAGCCATTCAAGAAAAATAGGTGAACATGTTAACTAAAAATGCTTAAAAAAAAAAAAAAAAAGAAAAACAAAACCAAAAAAACCCACAACTCAGTCAACATCTTGTGATTCCATTTGTAAGAAATAAAAATGAAACAAAGGAATTGCATGGAGACAAGTACTCTGTTTCAGTGAATAATGATTTGAAGCTATTATTTACATTTTTTCCAATTAAAAAAATGTTAATGTAGATAATCAGATCTAAAGTGTGACATCTTGGTATATATCCCAATACATTTAGGAGACATTTGGAGAAAGATTATATTTTGGAGATACCATGGAATGGATTACTAAGGATAGTGCCTCAGTACTTACAAAGGCATTTTTACTGTATAACATTTAGAATATGTAAAGGAAAAGCTTACAGTATGAGGTATTGGTAGGTTTCTTAAGTTTATAATACTGAATTCTGCCTGCCTGTTTTGGCTTCTCCTCATTGACAGACAGCTTCATCTTGTGTGTGATGTCGAAGCCACTGTGCATACTGAGGGCTTGAATTTGCAGCCCTGCACAAGGGAATGGCTCCTGAATGCTCACCACACTAGCCTTGTCCTGTCCTGCCTTCCTCAGTTCCAGGAGGTAATTTCAGACTGAGGCTAGAACAAGCGGCATCCTACAGTGACTGACTAATCAAAGTCTCACCACTTAACATGTCGTTCTGTGATTTCAGTGTGTGTGAGAAAATGAAAGAGAAAATAGCAGTCTGTTCTTCAGCATGTTTTGTTTACTCTTAAGTCACTTTGTGCCTCTTGCCATTTTATTGCACTGAATGGGGAAACAGCCTTGATCCTCAGAACACACCTGGATGTTTACGTCAAGTAACAAAGGCAAGCTCAAGGGCTGCTGTCTGAGTGCAGATCAAAGCTTCAGAGATAGGGTGCTTTTCAGTTTTGTTTTCTATCAATTTTAAAAAAAAATAATGCAAATAAGTCAATTTCATAATTAAACATATAGAAGGAATTAAACACAGTCTTGAACCAGAACAACTCCATTTCTTCGGTAAGCTTGATACCCAAATTGAGTTCTGTATTTTTTTCTCCTTTTCCAAGCTAATGTACAAAAGAAGGCTGATAAACCTGGAGCATACAGATGCTTTCTTCTCCTCCCTGGGTGCTTTCTGTTTAACTTATTTCTACCAAATGATCATTGCAAAAATTTGAATCAGTGAAAGAATGTTAACTCTTACTGATTTGATTACTTTTTTTTTTTTTCTTTTTTTTTACTCAGCTGTATACTTATGGGCAAAGATAGCTGGATAGGCATACAAGGAGGAAACTTAGCACAGAAGAAGTATTAAATTAAGGCCAATATATCGTTCCTATCTCTTGTGCAGAAAACGGTTAAATGCTCTGAAAAGTAATTCAAATCATTCTCTCCTCCTGCTGCTTCCTCTCCCTAAATGTCCATGAACTGCAGTCATAACAACACCACCAGTGTCATATGCTTGTAAGTGCGACGCTTGACAGAATTGCCCTCGAGGTTCAATTACTTGGGTGTGTGATGATGAATGAATGCTGCTGCGGTTCTCAGAAGATCTGCAACAGCCTGGAAATTGTTTGATCAACTGTGGCGTCCCTATTCAAGCTCTGGTGGGACTGGAGCGTTTCAGTAGTTACAGAATATAGGCATGTCAGAGTTTTCACTGTTCCCCAAGCACAACACTGCTGTGTAGGAGGCAAAAAAAGAAAAAAAAGCTCACTTGAAGAATTGCAGATGATGAGGTCTGTGTCTAGAATGCATATATAACCCTAAGATAAATATTTCAGTAGCTGAAGATGAGCAGACTACCTATTGACACCTCTGCTAGAAGAAGGTGAAGTTATCTATTCTTGGAGAAAATCCAGAAGTAAAACTAACAAAAGAAAAGAAGAAAAAAAAGAAAAGAAAGAAAAATATTGCTGATGCAGCATTATGCAGCAGCAGAGCTTGGGAGCTACTGAAAAGATTATTATAACCAGACACTCGTGCATTCTGGTTATGGACCTACTGGCCACCGAGAACTGAAAGCAATCCCCAGCAGGGTCTCAGGAGATGTTTCCCAGCACATGGTTGTACGGCCTTGGTCCAAAAACAGTATATGCAATTTTAGATTTAAAACTCAACTATGAAATTGCTGGTTAGTGTCATATAGGAAAGATCAGTACATTATTTAGATGTCTACCCAGTAATGCAGTTGAGCACGTGCTTTTTCTCCAGCAGTCAAGTTTAAACATTTCATTATACTTCAGTAATAAGCAATTTAAGCCTATGCTGACAATTTTGTTGTTGTTGTTAAATTAGGGATATTTTTTTGACAGCTGTGATAAAAGAAAGGTTATTTGTTTTGCAGATCGGTAGGACTGCTTCTCCTGCCATTGGAGTCCCATTGAAAAGTCAGAATTGGCTAGGCCTTAATAGTCAAGAATTTAAGACTGATGACTGCATTAAAGCAAAGAGAAATGGGATGACAAATTGGGTTTCCGAGCTACAAGGGCGTGTGTGTGCATCTCATCTGTGCTGTATTTGCACAGTCAAGTTAATTTTAAAAAATAGAGCCAAAGTAAAAAAAAAAAAAGACCTTGAAAAAAAAATATCTGAATCAGAGCCTGCTTTTCATGAGAACATTGCAGCTGTTACGCACTGACAGTCAAGATGCTTCTATGTTATCAAAGAAGTGCATTTTCTACAGATATCCTATGGTACCTCCAGCAGTTAACTCAGACATTGTAAACGGAGACAATTAAGTTTAATTTGCAGTTGAACCAAGTCTTTCAGTTGTCTTTGTTATTACAAAAAACAGTCAAAACCTGCTTTTCACACGAAATCAGTACAGCCAAAACATGTATATTCACTTTCATCATTATAACCAATGTTCCATATAATTTATTATTAAGCATAAGACTTTCTTAGTGAGAAGCATGAACAGGTAATGACTTGCCAAATCCTTCCATTTAACTTTAAATGGTAAAGCATTTTGCAGTTAATTTTATTTGATATGTCTTGAAACATGGCATTTGGAGAATATCCAAGCATTTGATAAGTCTACTTTCCATAACAGTATGAAATTCTTTTGTGCAATTGGCTGAGTCTGTGATTTTCTGTGAATCGATGAAATGAACATCTAAGTGGCCATAAGGTAAGTGGCCATAGATTTAATTGTTTTAGTGCAAAAAGTGACATTCTAATTTTAGATACCATGTCACAGATTCAACTATTAGATTAATTGAACACTGAAGTTAAACAAATATTTATATTTTCTTCTAATATGATGGTAAAAATCTGGCAGGAAAAAGTAACTTAATTGTCCTACCTCTTGCTCTTTTTCTCATTAACATACATTTTTGACAAGATTTCTATTCATTTTTTGATCAGTCCAATATCCAAGGAAAACATCATGGAAAAACAAGTGAAAGGGAAAGACTGCGGATGATCTCTTCTGTAATGTTAGTTGTGGATGAAGATTTTTGTTGGTTTTTGTTATTTCTTTTTGTTTTTCACTTTCCGTTTTTTTACACCTATTCATTGTGTTGTCTTTGTTCTGTCTTTAGTCACATCAGACAGCTCCCAAACAAGGGGTTGCCTCTAATAAAAGAGATAAATGCTTTCTTTTTTTGTTAATTTATATTTCAAGTCCCAACCTATAGAATTCCTGGGTAGTAGAACTGAGGAACTTCTTTCATCTTTCTCTACGGACATTTCTGAACTTGTTTCAGAAAAGTAGAGTATCTGTTTGTTACTCAGCTGTTGTACAGGTCCCCAGTGAGAGAATGAAGAAATGGACCATCTAGGTTTAAAATGCCAACTATGGCCAGTGACCCCATGTATGAGCATTGAAGTGGATAAACATGCAAACCATGAACACGACTGATGATGAGTCCTGGGTGGGCTATATGTATCAGCCACACACTAACAAGTAATACTACCTCTCCTCCTGCCTATACACCCATCCTCTCTCACTGCTGTGGGCTATTCATCATTTGGCAGATACAGTTAAAGACCTTCTTTCTCCCCCAGGCACCTAACCAGGTCCTCTTTCCCTCTCCATTGTTCCTCAGCAACTTCAGATTTCCTCAGACTCACCTTCAAACCTCTTCTGTCAAGCCTGCCTACAGCTTGGCTCACGCTTGGCCCCGCTGTGACTTGTTTGCTTTGATTTAATTAAAATGCACCCATCCAGAACCCTGGGCGCATTACTGACTGCCCGCCTTGAAGAGACTTTAATTTCTGCAGTATTTTCACACTGCCTGGAACAGCCTCAGCCTCCTTCTTCAATTACAAGCAGGGACCAAATATTTCTCCTTCGCAACCACCTTTTGCGTCTTTGCTTGGACTTAAGTACCAAACCCTTATTTTTACCTTCTTTAGCCGGGCAGGATTTTGTTTATTTCAATCGATGAAGAAAGTACTGCAGTTAGGAAGGTGTAATCCCAGCTCAGCTTTTCAGGGACTGTTTATCTGTGGATTCTTTTTTTCTTCTTGGTGATGTTAAGACTTTTATGTAGCAGGAGAGGATCACCATCCTATGAACACTAATTCCTGTGGCTGAACAAAAGCAGCATGCTGTCCCCTATTATCCAAGTACTTTCCTGATTGACAGATTTTGTGAGGTGAAAAGCTGCATCTTCCCCTTATAAGTGAGCCAGTGGTTGATCGTGTTCACCCATTCAAAAACAACAAAAAATGCTGTGACTTTCTCATACACAGAGGTTCAGCTTTATTCTTAAGTGCCAAAAACATCAATAGCAGACTGTAAAAAATGAATAATTCAAGCAATTAGCAAGCAGAATAAAAATAATTTATTAATCTTTTGCATGTGCTTGTTTTGTAAGTAAAGGAGCTGTCTTACTCCTCCTTTCTTTCCTTGTTTCTCTGCCTGTTTCCAGATCTGTCTAGCTCCATCCTCTTTCTCATTCTCTCTTTCCCCTCCATTCCTGCACTACTCCTTTCTGCATATTGCTCATGAATTCTGGGGTTCGTTCACTTTTGCCTTCTTTCATACCCTTAGCCTTAATATTCCTTCTCTTCTCCCCTCTCCCACCCACACACTTAGTTCAGCAATAAAGGTCTGCTCCTCTGATCACTCATTTTGGGACGTCTAGAAGGTGGGATGAATCTTCATGGATAATAAAAGCAATGACGGAAGCAGGTCTCACAGAACACTGCAGATCAGTGTCATTTCTTGATCAGAAAGCGTTCAGAAAGGTTGCAGGAGTCTTGAGACAGCTGAATTCCCGATTTGGATTTTCAAATCATAAGTATTTTGGTTAAATATCTTCATCTCTCTCATTAATCTAACTGATTTAGGCTTCTATTTTGTATTTTTTTTCAAATGACATCTGCAAAAGTCAACTGTAAAATACTTCATTTTCTTCTGTATTCATGGTTTGAATTTAATGTTTTTCTGTAAGTATACGAAGTATTGTTCTGTCAGTTAAGCATTACAGTTCTGTGTTTTTCCCTCTGTTTTGATGGTAATTTCAATCCCGGAACACCAAGCCTAACGTAACATAATTCCAACTCTAAAGGTAAATGCTATAATACCCAATGAGCAAAGAAAGATACTGTTATACAAACACAAATTTTACTAATGTTTCTTCTGTCTGTAGTATTCTTTTGGGCCTTCTAGGCAGAAATGCTAAAATGTATTTAGTTGTTTTCATTTTCATTTCTAAATTTAGGAAGACTTTAATTCATAACCAAAATATTTTGTTATCTCCAGCATGCAATGTTCAATATTTTTTCCAGTGGGAGTCATGTTTCTTCTGTTTAGTCAGTGATGACTTTATATTTTGGTTTTGGAATTTGTTGTTGCTTTTTTATTATTATTTTTATAAAAGCTTTTATTGTATTTGAAGCCAATGTCACTGGAAAAAAAAAAAAAGTTGTTTCATTTTCTAATAGGATGGAGTGTATTATATATCTCATTCTTGGGAAAAAAACTTACAGAAAGCATTAGTTTCCTAAGACAGATAACTAATGTGATTAGATCTACAGATTAAGATCAAAAGAAAGCATGCTTTTAGCTGTAGAGGTTGTGCTCTTACAAAAGCTCTAATTTTCAGTGCATCAGTTCTAACATACTTGGATTGGTTTTTTTCTTGTTTTGTAAAGGAGCACAATTTCATTCAAAACACATCTGTCTAGTTTAGTACAAACGTTTTCTTTTTGAAATGGAGAGATTCTAAAACTTTGAATTGATCTTTTTCTTAACCTCCAAGAAACCAACATTTTTTTCTTACACATTTTTCAATTATTTTGGTGCATACATAGAAGAGCTAATTAAATCAATTCCAAAGAAGTTGAAGGAGTTTATTTCAGAAGAAAGAGATTCTTGTTGCAAAAACTTTACCGACCATTTCATTCTTTCACTTGAGCTGCCTGTTCCCCAGTATGCAACCAGAGCTGCTTCAGACTCTGCTGCAGCAGTAGATTCTGACATTCAGAAATACAGAAGCAAATTCAGTGTACAAAAAAAGTTTGATTGAAATTGCACAGTATTTCAGATTCTTTTATATACACTCCTTTATCTTAGATTATATTTATCATGTGAATACAGTATTTCATTCCATTAAGTTTTAAAATTTGGACTGGTTTCATTGTGCATTTAGTAGCTTTTAGCTCTGTGAGATTAGTTGAAGTTACTTCGTTTTAATGGCTTCTTCTTGATGGATGTATAGCTCAGTGCTAGCATATACACAGATGTACTTAACATTCAAAATCTTCTGCACTGATCAATACTTTTCCTTGACACTGTGTAAGAGTGTTGTGCTAACTCAGTGTTGTGGAATAATAGAGTATGTGTTGGAGTGTAGCCGTTTAATTGTGAAAATTAGCTATGATTTACAACATTGGTATCCAGGATCATGTTTAATTTTATGTTCAATTTTGTTATTATTTTTTAATTACCTATTACCTGTGATCAGGTATATGGGGATTGAAGTAAATCTACATGAACTTTCATATCAATTGTAGCAAATTCTTGTTTGAATTTTATCTGACAGTGGCATAATGACAAATGTGACTTCCTTGTTTCATGTTAATAGCTGTCTTATTAACTTGTTTGTTTGTTTGTTTGTTTGTTTGTTTAAAAGGTTGAGTTAGCCTTTTGCAAAATTTACACTTAAAATCCACAGGAGGATGGGGAAGCAGTGTTGTAAAGTGAGAGGCTAGATAGAGACCTCTTAAATGTTTATAAGCATGAGTCTTATGTACAATAAAAATGTTAGGTTGATCAGAAATGAACAATATTGTATTTATTGCCTAAAAGAATTTGCCATTTCAAGAGAAACAATCATGTTTCCAAGTAAAATAAACAATTTATTTTATATGGCATTTAGACATTTTACTACGCATTCATATGAGAAATTATTGTTGTCTCTCTAAGAAATGTTCTGATGATGTAGCTGTACTCAGATGAATGTCTCCACTTGGGATTTTGATCATCAGCTGGGTTGCCAAAGCGTCAATTTCCAAAGGCTGTCTAATAATATTTGTTCCCAAATCCCAAGTAAGCTCAGTGAGAATGTAGATTATAGCACATGAAGAATAAAAACTTATTTTTCTACTAAAAACATTAGTTTACACTAAAAGAACAATAAAAGGCAGAGGGTGAATCCTAATTTTCATTTTGTCTGCTTGAGAAAGCTGTGTTAAATCACAAAGCTCTTTTATATTTTTTCACCCGAGCAAAGTAACAACTCAGTTCTGCCTCTGAAAGCTCAAGATGTTCTTCAGCAGTTTGAGGTGTGCAGGTTGTTTATCTCTTCAAATACAGAGCTGTGACTGTGGTAATGATGCAGATTCTGAACCAAGGTAATACTCTTTAAGTAGCACTCCCCTAAGAGTAGCGATGTATCTTCAGAAGGACGTAACTTAAAAATGAAATCCCACTTTATTTATATTAAGAGAACTGTCTCTGGTGATTTCCCTGTGAGTGATGATGACCTTTTGGTCTTAGCTGCACTGAATCTACTTTACATAAATTGAAGTGCTTTAAAGATTTTTAAGATTTTATAACTTTTGATGATTTTTGAGGGTTTTTTTTTTTCTTGTCCTGTTGCATTTTATTTTTTAGCTACCAGTATGCCATGTTTTGTCTAAACATCATTGCTTTCTCGTGAATTAAACCGTATTTATTCTTATCATAGAATCATAGAATATCCCAAGTTGGAAGGGACCCATAAGGATCACAAAGTCCAACTCCTGGCTGAAGACAGGGCTTCCTAAAAATTAGACCATATGCCTGAGAACTTTTTCCAGACACTTCTAAAACTCTGTCAAGCTCACTGCCACGACCACTTCCCTAGGGAGGCTGTTCCACGGCCTAACCACCTTCTTGGTGAAGAATCTTTTCCTGATATCCATCCTCACCCTCCCCTCTTGCAACTTCATGCCATTCCCTCAGGTTCTATCACTGGTCACCAGAGAGAGGAGGTCAGACTTCTTGTAGAAATGTTGCAGATATATCCACGCAACATTTTATGGTAATTAGTATCATGAAAAAAGTCCTAGCCTGTCCCAGCTTCCTGAACCTCAGAGCCAAACCATTGTTATTCAGAAGGGATGTAGAAGCACATGGACATTTGTAACATACCTCCTTTGTGAGAAAATTGTCCTAGCAATTATCTCAAGAATTTAGGCAGTGTCAAAGATTAAATCCATAGCCTTTTCATAGTTTAAAGTGGTGAATGTCACAGTCCATTCAATATTGTGAAGGTTCCTCTAATACTAGTAGTCTTCTCAGCAGAGGTTTTCAATGACACAGTTAACATTAAACTCCTCCCAACAATTAATTGTGCATTTGTTTAAATGCTTGCTTTTTGTTGAAGCAGTTGAAAGTCTGAGGTATTGTTAGCATTTCCAACATAATGCATGCATCCCAATTATTCAAATAAATTAAAAGTTCAAGGAGACTTCATCAGCAGTTATTAGTTTAGAAATCTTTGATATTGGAAGTGGCATATATTACTACTATATACTTGGTTCACCTCTAATGGTCACTGTCAAATGACAGATTCAAATAGATGAGGTCAAGAGAAAGAGTTGAGGAGTAATTTAGTCCAGTCTCTGATTTCTGGAAGGATCAACCGCACCTAAACAAGCTGGCATAGGAATATATTTTGTCGTAAAAACTACCTAAGAAATAATTATGTGATATTCCTTGTTTCTTCTGCTCTTACAAATGAAAGGCTTCTGACTACATAGCTTAGAGAGTGCTTTTTGCAAGTTGGTTGCATCTTTGTCCTGTACTGGCGTTGGTGTAAAATGGATTATCGCCATTTTGTTCATAACACTTTCGCATGTTGGAAAAATGTTAGGGCATCACTACTCAAACTTTGCTTTTATAATCCAATCAAATGCTATGGCTTGTGCCTTTTCTCGCAGGTTATACTTTCTTACTCTTTTTCTAATCACTTTTACTGTTCCCTGCAATTTTATCTCCATCTTTCTTAAACTGTGGTTGTGAAAAGAGGACACTGCATTACTTGGATCACACTGGTGCTGCGCTTAGCACAATTATTGCATCTTTATCTGCTGGGCTGCTGCTTACCCTGTTATTTTGTGTGATACGGCAGTATGTTTGATTACTGTTTCCCAGGTGTAACAATTTGTTCTTCCCTCTACTGAATTTCAACTAGCTGCTGAAATTTTCACCCTTAGTCTAAAAATAATTTTTATTCCAGCCTCCTGTGTGCTGAGAACTTTTCCCCACTTCATCTAATGATCAAATTTGCTCTTGTCTATGCTGGTACTCATGAAACTAATAAAAATGCTTGGTAGACCTCAGCCCTCACTGTCCCCTCTCTTGTTCCACTTGAACCTCTCTACCAGTTTGACAGCAAATCATTGATAATTGTTCATTGAGAGCAATTTCTCAACTGGTTGTCCACCCACCCAGTGGTGATTACATCTTCTGCCTTAGCTTATTTGTGAGAATATTATATGGAATAGTGTCAGAAGCTCTAATTAAAAGTTCGGGTGTGTCACATATGCAACTTCCACTTTGTCTAGTCAGCTTCTCAGAGAAGGAAAGTAGACTGGCTTGACATGATTTTTTTTTTCTCCATGTATTTATGTTCTTTTACTATCTTGTCATCTAGAAGCTCACATACATGATTTTTAAAATTTATACACTGTCTTTATTAAGTTGGTGATTTTCTGTTAGCTCTGAAAAGTTGTAGAGGTTTTTGTTGGTGGTGATTGGTTGTTCTTTTCTTCTCGTACAGGTCTGTGATACATACTTACTAATATTCAGGATTCCAATGGCTGATTTCCTAAAAATTCTGCAGTAAACATTTTCAGTCTCTGTTCCAGTGCTCACGTTTGACTGTTCTGTTTTCTTTCACCATGTGTTCTCCATCACCACTTGTTTTTTAATGCTTCTTTTCATTCTAATAAGTGGCTTTTCACAACTTGTCTTTCCTGCCAAGATATAGAAAAAGGATAGTTAATAGATTATCCTATTTATAATTTGAATTTCAGTCTCCATTCTCTTTTTATACTCTTTTGTTTTCATCATTCAAGTAGAGTTATGGATCCTTTGTATTGACTCGTTCTAATGAGAACTTTTTTTCCCCTTTTGCACACCAGCTTTTTTGATCTCTTCGTATGAACATAAACTACTCCATTATCCTTAGTGATGAATGGTCATTATTGTACATTTCTATGAATCCTGTTCTGCTTTTAGATCATCAAAGAGATCCTGGCTCAGCCAGAAATATCTCTTTAACTTTACTTTCTCTCTTTCCTTCAGATACAAACAATTTGCCTTCATGAGTGCATTTGATAACAAAAGTAAGAACTTGCTAATTTTGGAACTATATGGCTCTCAGACTAGTGAAAACACATCTTACATTTTCTGTACTTACTAGGATGTATCCTTGAATAAGTATCCTAAATATATTACTGTTGTAATATAGGTGTTTTCAGAGTAAAATGAAGTAAGACAGAGCCTTTGAAGTGCACATGCAAAAACGTACAACTTCTAATGTCAACAATGGTAGCAGAAACAGCAAAGGATTCAGCTTTGAGAAAACCAAGTCACTTCTATTAGCAGTTGCTTACAAATGTTCACAAGAACAGACAGCTCTTCTGTACTTGATGGTTTGTTCAGTACTATTTCAGGAGCAGCATAGCCAATTAGATGCATTTTTTTCTGCAAACGTTAAGGGTAGGTCTCAGCAGGAACTGAAAGATACTGCTTCTCAAAAAACAAACAGATACTGTCAATCATGTTATCACTTGCAACCTTCTTTGTGCAAGATAGCAGCTTTTGGCAGTTGCAGAGCCCAGGAGTCAGCAGTATCCACCAGCTGGATTGCCTTCCCCAAAGCCTCTGCTTGTGCTGTCACTCCTAGTTCTTGGTGCCATGTTAACCCTGTTTCACAGCACTACCTTTCTACTTCTGCTGCCTTCAGCATCTCTGTCTTAGCTTGCTTATGCCAAATTCGATTTTCTTTTCAAGAGACATTCAAGCTTTTTGAAGTCCATTATCCCTATTTATTTTATTGAGGCTTCCAATTAATTCAAGTAGTAACTATAATAGCTGTTTTTCCAATTAATTTTCTCCCTCTGGATTCTCAATCAATTCCTCGCTATTAATCAAACTTAAATCTAACATAGCTGCTCACTGGATCAATAAAAGAAAAGGCTTGTCTGTCTTCATTTCTTTCTTAGACCTCCTGTTATGGCACTGAATAAACTGACTTCTTCCCTCCTTCTGAATTCAGAGGAAGCATACTTGTTATGTAGTATAACTCTTCTGCCTGCCTTTACAAAACTAATCATAACTTTCAGGTCAATATTGCCATTCTGTGATTTGCCTCAACAAGAAATTATGATAACAATTTTTCTGTAACTTTGGTTGTTTAGTAGGAAAGATGGAATGTTCTGTCTTAAGAGAAAATGATTTTCACAAATAATTCCAGAGTACAAGTATGTACCAGGCTGTAGTAAAATTGTAAAATACAAGCAGCAACTTGCTTGAGTCAGGAAATAATTTGAAAGCTACAAAGTATGAGCACCAGTTATTTTTTAAGCAGCTGAAGCAGTTTCTTCTCTGTAGGAAAAACGTTATCATGCAGTAGCAGGCACCAATACACTTTACTAGAGAATTTTTGTCAGACGGTGTTATGTGGATTTCCAGTGCTTTATATAATATCTCAATGTTTGTTGTGGAGCTCTATGAAAATACAGTGAAATCAGAAAGGAACAACAGAGCATTTTGTGTGAACTTATTCTTTTACACTTTTTTTTTTGAGAGCTAATCAGAAAGGTGAGTGACTGTCACTACTGTTATGAGGTGGCTTTGTTACGTTCAGTCTGTACTTCTTTCCACAAGTGACAGTGTTTACACTGAATGTGGAAGACAACACAGATGTTTTTTTGTAAGAAGGTCTAAATCAGTTGCGATTCCAACAGCCTTTAACCTTTATGTACATATTTATAGGAGCTTCTTTGTGTTGTCTCGTGTTAAGTTTATGCTAGATTACATGTAATCTTACAAATGGATGGGCAATGCTTAACACAAAGAATTTTCAAAGATGAGGGAAAAATGGTAGTGGTTGGCAACACTGCTTATGTCAAGGGAGGTAGAACTAGATGATCGTTAAGATTCCCTCCAACCTAAGCCATTCTATGATTCTGTAATCTCAGTGCCTGAAAAAGAGGTGTTTTAACCATTAGAGGTCTGCTAAATTACTCTGGGGAAAAAACATTTGGATAACCTTGAACTCCGGGCAAACTTCCTGTACCCTGCAGATTGTAGAAGATACTTTTACCATGCTTTCTACAATGCGTCACAAATGCCATGTTTCTTTTTTCCTGATATCTACTACCATGAGGTGATGGGGCTACTGGAACACTGGGCCTCCTCAGCTGGGGCAGAGGCAACTGAGAAGGCTGCTGTATCAGACAAGCTACATAAATTTCCTAAAGATCAACACTTTGACCGTGCAGAATAGATATTCAGTACTAGTTGAAGCTTCTGACTTTTTCTCAGTTCTTCATACATCAAAGCTAGGGTGGCAAATGGAACTATCCCAGGAAACTGTAGTTCTTGTACTTCTTAACCACTGAAAGGCTCATTTTGAAAACGATGCTCTTTAATGCTGTGTGTCTGTGTATAATGAATATTTGCTGTAGGTTGGTTATTGTTTGTGATTGAAATTCTAATTAATTGTTATGTCGCCTGCTGCTTTTCAATGGAAATAGTTCTTTTATTTGTATTCATTATGTGGAATGCTATCTTTTAGCATCTTTCCAGAATATCAAACAACAGATATTACAGTAAGAGATGCAAGCAATAGATGTAGGCTAAGACCATATACTTGAACCTCAATTCTTCAGTTTATGAATCTAGGAATACACATAAGCTTTCATCCAAAGAAAATGTTGGGTATAGAAAGGAAATTATTTTCTCACTGTCCTCTCTGAAATAAGCTGCTGCCAGTACTTTTCAGATTAAGAACTTTGGTGGTTGTGTGACAGCATAGAGTTGCCTGGACCACAGGGCTGTGTAGGAGATGAGATTCTCTCAGCTGCTTCAGTTAGGAACATAGGCTGTTTCCTTGGCATCTATTTACTCTGTGGGAGAACTGTACATACTATAATCAGAAAGAGAGAAAGCTGTGAGAGCTGTGGCTATTGAAAACATGCCAAGAAAAATAGTAGGACCAAGAAATAGCAACCTCACTGCAATATGCAGTAAAAACCTAAACTCAGGTATGTAGTTCTGTGTAAAATAGCAAAAAAGCTCAAAACAGAGCATGTGGGAAAGAATCGAGGGCATGCTTCAGAGAGCACAGTTCATTGTGTCTCCTGCCTCTGACAGACATTCCTCTTTTTAATAGCCATGTCTGAAACATTCTGCAGGGCTGAAACAGATCAGAAGTTAGGTCCAGTGAAACTATCTGCTGCTGCAACAAAGTTCAAGCATAACCAACAAGTTCTTAGGAAACTTCTTGCTTGAATCATTGCTCAGACTCCTCTGGTAATGAAAGCATCCAGAGAAATTATGGATGTCGTGTTGAGGGACATGGTTTAGTGGGAGCTACTGGGAATAGGTGAACGGTTGGACTGGATGATCTTGAAGGTCTTTTCCAACCTTGGTGATTCTATGATTCTATGATTCTATGAAATTCCTACTGGATGCTGTGGAAGGGATGCATGACAAGATCTCATTGCATTTCCCTTGTATGTTGTTTTCTCCCAGAACAGATACATGGTAATTCTCTGGAAGCTTGGTGTTAGTTCACTTTCCTTGTAATTCATCAATATTTGTGTTTCATTCAGATAAGTATTAGCATTTATTTATGGTACTTCAGATCTGTAATGTGGCCACATCTGTGTTTAAATATTCATAAGGATTTTTAAATATGTTTTAAAATGTTTAAGATCTATTAGTTGTGGAGAGCTGTAAGTACCAGCTTCAGAATAGTAGGTACCAAGTTGGAAAATTGTAATTTACCAAGACCTTTGGTGCAAAGTGCTAAGATTGCCTGTCATTGTTATTATACCTCTGATCATCTGAAATACAATGGGAAGAAATGCTGAAAAAAAGGACCCATGTAGTTATAATCTCTCTGAAAAGAATTATCTATGAAAGTCATGTTCCCTGAGGGAGTCCTATTTCATTCTCATGAGTGATTGTTTCCCCTTTCATATATTTTTTGCCTTCTCCTATCTCATCATAATAGATAATTTCACACTGCCCTCACCGTGCCTAATTATTTCCTCCTTTCTTGTTGACTTTTCTAGGCATGTAGATATTCTCTCTCCCATATGCTATCTTCTTACCTTTCTTTACTCCCAGGTCTGTCACAGAAACCTTTATTTGTTAGATGCTTCTCATTCTTTTTCTCGTTCAGTCCTTTCCAATTTCTGCTTCTCTCTAAATCTTTCACTTCTTTTCCCTTGCCACATTTTCTCAGTAAACCCTAACCACTGTCTAGCTTGCTCCTTTTATTATTTTCTTTTTGAGTTTTCTCAATACATCTCTGTGACCTCTCCAGTTATTTGAATGATTTCTTTGTGAAAATCATCCACATTTGATTACCTTTCTTTTTGTCCAACTAAGAAACTGAACATGCGTATGCTGATGTGATTGTAGGCATTCTTAGATTCAGAACCTTTGATTATTTCTTTTTGATGCTGCTTGAGATTGCATAATCTGATATCACAAGGGAGTTTATTTCAATGTGTCACAATGGGAGGGTTCAGCTTTGAAACCACAACCTGACTAGCTGTAGTGGTTTAATCCAGCAGATGGCTAAGGACCAGACAGTTGTCTGCTCACCCCTCCTTCCCAGTGAGAATGGGGAGAGAATAGTAGAAAACAAAGTAGAACTCGTGGATTGAGATAGAATCACAGAATCATTAAGATTGGAAAAGACTTCTAAGATCATTTAGTCCAGCCATCCACCAACCACCAATATTGCCCCCTAAAACCATGTTCCTTGGTACCACAGATAAAACTAGTTGCTAAGGTAGAGAAAAGGAAAAGGATAATAGTTATGACAATTTATATATATACACATAAAACAGATGATGCACAGGCATCATCTCCCATTGCTGTAACAATGTGCATACCACCTAGCTGCCTTTGATTCCAGTTCATGTTGAAGTTCTAGCACATCTGGCACAGCAGCACTTAGCAGTGATGTGACTTCATTTAGGCTGCAATAGTCCAGTTAGCCTCTACTTCCATGCGGACCCATATGGGACTACTGAAGAGTGAGTAAGTCTTGCTGATGCTCCTTGGTTCTCCAGTTGGAGAATCAGCTGATGAATGGGAATGAAGGAGTCCAGATTGTTGTGATACTGCCACCAGTGCACCGCTGTAATAGTAATATGAATCTGCTGTTCTACGCTTAGCAACCACGCAACAGAAGTGTCCTCTGAGAGAGTAAGGTAAGGTAGACAGCTGCTTAATGTCCTCCATCTCCAGGGCAAAACACAGAGCCAAATCACAGCATCATAGAAGACACTCTGAAGAAAACAGTTCCGTTCCAGCTGAAACAACAGTCTCTTTGCCAATTCAGCAAGCTGCTTTTGACTGGGTAGACTATTTGGGCTCCTATGGCTGCCATTGCTTCTGTGATCTTCACTGTGGTCTTTGTATTCATGATGGTTAGCCTTTGATAACATAGCACTTAGAAAAAAATTCCACCTTATCCACCTGTTAATAATGATGCTTCTGGAAAAGATTAGTACACAGGTCACTTCAAAAGTAATGCCTTCTATTTCCTTCCATGGAAACTAGAACAGATGCAAAGAATACAGTAACACCATTTGACAGAGGAAACTCTCAGCTATGAAACACTATTTTTCAACATAGTCACCACTATTAGTTACACATTTTCACCAGCAATGAACAAGAGCCTGCAAGCCGTGCTCGTTAAAATCTGCACCAATGGAACTGACCCAGTGTCATTGCCACCTCTGCCAAAATGCACCCCCACTGCCTCACTGCGCTCACATCCTCTGTTTGATCTCCATAAACAGTCAGCAAGCATCAATGAATGTCAATGGGTGCCATTTTTTTCTGCATGGAAGAATTCAATTCCATATCTTTGCTTCATTTGCACTTCCATGTCAGACTCCATTTTGTCAGGCTGCCCCTCTGCTGCCATCTGTCACACAGTAACAAAATATAAGGGAATATTGGTGGGAAGGTTCAACCTCTACTGCCATACTACCAACACCTGCCTTTAATATGATGGCCTAACATAATAAAATAGGAAGCATTACTTTCAGAGCTGCCCTCTTATTTTTTCATCTTTTGAAAAATGTAAGTATGCTTATGGGCTCGGTTTGTTACTAAATCTAGTACTGAAGACTAGCCTCTTAGCACAGAGAGCATTTTTCAGAAGTGTTTTAGCAATACAGAGATGATCAGAAGGATTGACGCTTGCTGTCTAAGTTGTATTTAAGTTACACAACTTGTAGCCAGGGAAATGGCATAAATTGTGAGAAAAAAAATGGTAGAGGATAGACAAAATAGCTTTGAATTATGTGCTATATCACCTTATCACACAATGACATTTCAAGGCTCTTTTCACAAGGTGTTCGTTCATTTAGTAGTGTGGTCTCTAGTGCCGATCAAAGTGACTGAAAGCACAAAGGGGAAATAAGTGAGCTTTCAGTTCTGATTTAGGGCAAAGCAGAGTTCCAGGATGCTATCTCAGGTCCATGTAGAAATTCATTATCTGTGTCTGCTGTGATCAAATTCTAAACTTAACGTCTCTATTAGAAACAAGAGGTAATTTGAGTTTTGGAGGGCCTGGAGGTGCATTCTGGGGAGGAGGCAGGGACTTTTTTTGATTCTTTGGTTGTTTGTTTTGTTTGTTTTTTGTCAGTCTGCAGATTCATGTCTATCAAATGCGTTAGCACTTACTGCACTTTTGCACTTATTCCTATATATTCAGTACTCACGCTTGACTTGTGAATTAATACAGAAAAAAAAATAATTTCAAACATTCCTTTAGTGTATAAGAGAGGAATATCTACTCTAGAAAATATCACTTACTTTACAAACCATCTCTCACAGGATACTCAACACAAAGGCTCATAAACCAAGGAACTTGAAGACAAATTTTACTCTGATTTATAGAAATATGTGAACATATATTGAATTTACAAGATGAGGCAAACATAATTTGCAATGGAGAAAAAAAGTGGAAAAGAGACTAAGCATAGGAAAGGGACAGGAATTGTCTTTAGATGAAATTTTGAGGTAGGCTTCAAGTCAGTGGAGTTGGAGGAAATCAGTTTTAGGTTTTAGGAATAGGCAATTTCTGAGTGTTCAGGAACTTGGGAAGTGTGGAGGAATTCTGGAAAACTGGTATAGATGTTGAGCTGCAGAGATAAACAAATGAAGTTAAACATGACTTCTGTGATGCTTTGAGCTATTTAGTAGGTTTGCAAAACACTGAAAAGAAAAAAAATCAAAATCTGAGTATCTCAAAAATTTCTGGTCTGAACCAGTGTGTCTGTATGCATACACATGTTCAGTGGAGAAGCAGATGGATAAAATTCATCTCATTTAACATGAGGTATTGCAGTTTGGATTTTTGTATGAGGATCAGTTGCATGAGGCAATCTTCATAACCAAGTGAGAAGCAAGCAATTGCACTGTAGCTCATCTGACCTCAGCTTCAAGACATGCTAAAATTGTGCCGTAGAATGGACAATCTGTCACCTCTGACTTTAAAGGGAACCTAGATGACCAGAGTGAGTAAAATATCAGTACTGAATATCTATATTTGATCAGTGAAACACTCTACTCCTCCCCACTGTCCTTCTGTCCTTCCTATGCTGAGTTTGTTGCACATTGTTTTGCATCCTAAGGATAAAAAGCACATGAGGCTAAGGATGTGGATGCTGAAATCTTTAAGTCATTTCATTACTTTAATGAGAATATGTGTATCAAATCAGAATCATATATGACAGTGTTCAAAATTCATATATTTAGACAAAAAAAATAATTAAAACAAACAACCCCACAAGCAAGAACGTAATCTACTCTTACATCTGTTGTCCAAATCTCATATGAGAAGGGATCCCTTGCATTAAGCCAGCACTGCAGCCATCTCCCATTTGCCTCCAGAGATCCATTTACAGGAATAGTTTGGGATCCTGCTGGTTATGTTATGTGATTCTGGGGGGCTAGGGCTAAGCCAAAGAAATCAAGAAACCAGATATGGATTATCTTTCCTTCTGCTTTGTTCAGCAAAAAGTCTGTCTTTGCTAAACTAGAATGGTATGTAATGTATTTGGATGAATACACGTACATGTACAACCGCACGCCAAATAGCCTTTCATGTACTGTTCAAATGTGGGTTGTACGCAATTGCAAAACAGAAGTGTTGTGACAGACTGACATTTGGAATGGGCTGTTAGGAAGTTGATAGTAGTTATGATATACAGTAGTTTTACTTATCTTGCATTCTGGAATGGATGTCAGAACCCTCAAGCAGAAGACTCCCAGCACCTTCCATTCCCAAATGTTCTGCTTTTCCTGTCTGTCATGTCTGCCTCCTGCTGTTCTTTCCTATCATTTCTGTTCTCACACATTAACTTAAGAGATGACACTACTGCCAGTGAAACGTGTGGAGAATTAGGAGTGGCTGTGCTTGATAAGCCCAGTTGCTAAAAATATTACCCACTTATGCACTCACACTGCTACTTTTTCTTATTAGTTTAAGGATATATGTCTCTGCTGTCACTATGGTGCAATATAATGGAGACAAAAGCTGGTCCTCCTGCCTCAGTGACATTTTAAAAAATTGCTGATAGTCACTTTTGGGTGTTGTTACTGGGATGGCCAGCTTGGGATTCAGCAGTGATGTTGGGGACAGTATGAGAAGAAATGTCAGGGCAGGGCCTTGGGACAGGCATGGACTTCAGCTGCCAACCTTTTGCTCTCCACCACATAGCGTAGGGCCAGACTGGATGGAACCTCTTGGTCATGGATCACAGGAGCCATACAAAGGAGAAGGAATGAGCAACTGTGTGACAGTCTGGTGTGTGGTCTGTCTCAGGCCTGTTCAGTGCCACCTTTGGTGTGCTCAAGCGCTGATCATAAAGATAATGTATAAAGGGCCACAAAGATGGTATGTTTGTTTCTAGAGTAAGTTGGAGGCTGAGGTGGGGGGAATCTGTTGCTTATGAACAGTGAAGGAAGTGCCAGAGCACTGAACATTGAGCCTCGGTAGAGAGCCAGTAAGCTGAATGTGTGTATAGACCCTAAGAGCTGTGAGCAGATTCACCTTCTATCACACTTGCAAACTGAATGTTTGTAAATATTTAAAATTGCTGACTGTTTATGTATGCTTATTCACCACTTGGTTTGGAAATGGCAGGAAATTTACCAAATCTTTTTTATACTGGAGTCACGACGATACACTAGTAGGAAGATTTTAGCAACATGGTGTTTGAAGACAGTTTCTAGAATTGTGCCTTTTAAACACAGGACAAATTTGTTGCTTTTCATCATTTTTCATCATTTAGCTCAGTTATATCAGAACCTCCACAAAATCTAGAGCTCAGCAGTACAGACAGAAACAAAATGTCTTTCATTCCAGCATCTTATCTAGAGTATTATCTTTAGTGAGGTGCCTCACAGAGAGATAAACTTTCCATATATTGTGTCCATAAACAATAATGTTGACTTATTAACCAGTAGGTCGTTAACTAATGACCTAATTCTATCTGAATTATGTCAAGAGTAGTATTACTGACTACTCATATATCATTTAAAGACTTATAGTAAGCTATTACATTTTTTCAGTGCCTCAAACTTTTAATTGTTCACAAATTCCAGGTAAAAAGAGAGCTTGCAACTTTATCATATGGAAGTTTTTAATATGTAATCAGTGAAACTTTGCTTTTATCCACAGTCATTGACTAAGTTTTCAGAGAGTTAATGCAAAAAGAAACAAAAGAAAAAAAAAAAAAAAAAAAAAAAAAAAAAAAAAAAAAAAAAAAAAAAAAAAAAAGGACGTTTCTCGGTACAACATTGATTTTTTTTCTTGAATGACCTTTCTTAGTTAGTAATGTATTTTTTCTATTTGACTTGTACAATTTGATTCACATTGATTATGAACCTGGGGAGCGCTTAAACGCATGCAATGTGAAAAAACTGGGCTTCTGCATGGTTCAGTGTAATCATACAGCCCTGTGCCCATGTTCTGCCTAGTTCACGAATGTTAGGCTGACTTGAAACCATCCTTGAACCATCTGTTCAGTCTTTCAGCTGTAAAACCAATGCACAGTTGCATTTTATCATTCTCTTGAGGAATTTTCTTAAAATTGATACCACCTGTGTCTTCCTAAAAAAATGACTTTTCTTTCTCCTGTTTTGCAGAAAGGATTGAAATGTAGCAGTGCTTCTGTAGCAACATTTTTAAAAATGCCAGTGTGAGTCTGTTGGGAATAACTAGGTATAAATACCACTAATGAGTAAACAAACGTTTAATCCTGTTTGGGACACATCAGTGTAGGAAATGTCTAAATCCTTAAAAAAAATCTAACAAACCAAATATGAATTGTGATATTACAAATATGTTATTTTTCTTACGCGAGCTATTTATTTCCAAATTGTTTGTCACTAATCTCATTATGAATGTCTTTTTCAAAATGCCAGAGTGTTGAAAGTGTACCAAAGGTGAAAAAGTAGAAGAAAATACTTGAGATCAAGGAGGCCATAGTGTTCATAACAGCTCTCCTTTGTTTACAGCATAAACATACGAGTTTGGACTCCGTTATTCTATTTGTACAACTGCTGCTTAAATCACAGGAGAAGATCAATACCATTCAGAGCCATAACAAGATTGTCAAATAGAAAATACAGTGTGAGGTACAGATCTGGGCTGTGCTCCTGCTTGTGGGCGATCTTATCCGAATTTTGTGCTGTGTGCATTACTTAGTCCCTTTTTCTTTGCAAAAACAGCAGCTGTACACAGCCATGAATGCTGTGAGGAGTTGATCTGGATTGCCTGTGGCCTGCAAGCCCCACACCAAGAGGCTGAGCTGTGGTAGTTGTTGTAGGCTTGAGTGGTCTCTTCCTGTCCCCTCACACCTTGGTCTGCTCTTCAGTGCTTCTAGTCATTGTGGGGTTTGACAAAAGGCAAAAGCTTGAAACAATCTCATGGTTCTGGGGTCTTGACTTCTAATTATTCTGTACCCTAGTTGTTTTTGAGTTTGTTTTTTTTTCCCCAGAGTGATGTACACTGATTCCTACAGAGCCCTATAACTTGCACAAACAGCGCAGAGGTCAGCTGCTAGGCTACATGCTGTAGTCACAGGGAAAACGCAGGCTTCCAGTGCAGTTTTAAACCTTCACAAACATTTCAACAGGATCATTTACTTGCACTTCTTCACGTACTTTTTAAAAAGCCGTGTTCAGAAACAAACGTAATCTTGGAAAATAATCGAGGCATGGAAATATTCTTTGAAAAAGAGCCTGTGGGCTGTGAACCACAGAAGCAATTTTGAGCTCGTGCAACCATTTACCTGGCTTATGGAAATGACCTCAATTTGACCTGCTGTCATGGATACACATAGCGTCCTCAAGAGAATTTTTTGTCAGTTTCCAAAGGGAAAATCTAGGCACAGTAAGAACAGTTCTCCCATTGCTCCCTCTGGAGTGCTATCAGGTCCAGAAAAAATGTTTCCATCTCAAAGTTTGGATGCATACATGCCCTTTTCTCCCTTCTTTTCCTAGCCCTTGGTTTCCAGGGCAAGTCTCTGTACTGGATAAGTTTAGAAACTGGGAGCTTAGAGGATATTATATAGTGTGGTCTTGATTAAGTTTACATGCACTCAAAAACACTTTTCCATATATTTATTAATTAATCTTAATAAAATTTCTTAAATCTTATTAAGATTTGAAATCTCTGAGGAGACTGGATTTCATGCTAGGTTCCCATTTCTTGCTATATAAAATAAACGTAAATACAAGATATTCATAAGTTATGCTGTCCCTTGGCTACAAAGTCATCAAATTTCTGTTGCTTCTATTTATTTATTTTTAAGCTAATGTGAGCAGTCTAACACTTCAGATAATGTGAAATGTGTGAGACTTTAGAGAAGTTAAGTTTTTAAGCAGCTTTCACAGACTTAGTTCATTTTAACGCTGCCTCATTTAATGGTAGAAATTCTGGAAGCCATTCTGTACCATACCCAAAAGACTGAAGGTGACACCATAACAGGTGAATGTTATGGGGAGCAGGAGCTGTTATGGTTCGTGTGCTCTGCCTGAGCCCCTCTTGCCTCTCCTTTGAAATACGCCTTACATATGCTCAACTATCAGCGTTTTTAAAATACTTCAGACATAATGAAGGATTTAATGTAAAGATCACTCACTTAACACTCCTACATTTCTGAAGTTCGAGTGAGGTTCTGGCCCTATCGAAGGCAGTGGCTCAAATGCGAATTTGGAAAAATTCTTACTTTTCACATAGGTGATCAAAGTTAGGTCTTGAGCAACAGTGAGATTGAGGTGGTAGTATTACCAAGCACTTGTTCTGTAGCCCTTTGAAAGAACAAAGACTTTAAATTGTTTATTTTAGAATTCAAAACAGTAGAAAGTGTATTTGCAGTTATATAATATCAACAAATGTGTTTTTCACTGAAGAAGCCTAGAAAATGTCAAGCCCAGAGGGTGGATATTTTAAAGTGAGGATATGAAAATGGGAACTAGATTGGAAAGTACTTTGCAACCTCAATTACAGCAGGCTCTGCCACTGCGCTACAATAACGTGCATGTACTTCATTCTATTACTTCCTGTTCTGAAGGGATTTCAACAACATCTGGTGAGGTTTTTTTCTCCTGCAGTATAGGAGTGCTGCACTAGATGAGTCTCTAATCACTGAATTGGCTGTTCATTGAACACTTGGCTAAGACACGTGGCACTCCACAGGTGTTTCTAGTTTATGGTGCATCAGAAATTGCTCTTTCAATTGACAGCTCCCTACTTGCCACGATGGACTGGAGAGGTCATGAGATGGGGTTCAAAAAGGAAATTAGATAACTGTTCATTTGTGTAACCAACGATACATTAGAAACTTGTTAAAAGATCCTGCTTGCAGAAGGATTGTAGGGGCTGTGAAAACTTTTTCACATATTCTATTTAATATCCACAATCTCTGCAGGACCAAATTAAAAGAGTCAGTGCCTATATTCCTTTATGACACTTGTGATCACCTTTCTCATATCTTTGTTCATTGTTTAACAATCACAATTGCAATCCAACCACCAGGAGGTGATTAATTCCCCAAGGATAAGTTGTCTGTTTGTGCAGCCCCCAACATAGAAGGACATCAAATAAAAAAAAATGAATAATTGGTGTTAATAAAGACTGCTAAGATATCCCAGTGTTCCATCAGCAACATCCTGCACTGGCAGATATTTTCAAACTTTCCTTTTGTGTTCCTTTTTCTACTTATAAAGAAAAAGATAAAAGGCGTGATAGTGGAATACGGTAGGACCTTGGAAATTGCTGGAAAAGTATATTGCTTATTTCTAAAATGAAATGTAAAACCTATAATAACAGGAAATGGTATGGTGGGGTGCATTCCAAGAAATGGAGAATTGCTGACAAACACTGAATATTTGGAAGAGAGACTGAAAGAATAACAAATGCCTTTGAATCATTTCACAATAGGTTTGTGAGGCACTATGTGTATGCTGATCAGCTAAGAACTCTTATTTGTTAAGGTCTGTTTCACCAGGGTCACCTTGCTGTTCTTTTTTTGCATTGCATTCAGATGTGTTTGGGGGAATATACTATATTATATTAACTGAAGCATACACTTTTGCTTTCTCTATCATTTGTCATTGTGCTTGCGATATCACCATAGTAAAACTCTGATTTAACTGCCAGTGTAAGGAAGTTTAAAGGTAAGGCTGGAAGTCTACTCTGATGTACAGATGATAAGAACTAAGATGTAAAATTTTGGCTGCGCTGCCATCGTTACACATTTTTTCGTGGACTTAAGTGGATGCAGGATTTCTTACCAAGTTTCACGCGTCATTCTAAATGCTTTTAATGTGGGGGCAGAGATAAGAGGGGGTTTTACTGGTGTATCCCGAGCGCCACTAGGTGCTTTGCTTTCCCATATGACGGCTGCTCCAATAATAATGCTATTTTATTATGTTGTCCCATGACATCAGAGGCAGATGTTGTGCTGATGGTATGGCACTAGAGGATGAACTTTCCCACCAGTATTCCTTTATATTTTGCTGCTGTGTGACATATGGCAGCGGAGGGGCAATCTGACAGAATGGTGTCTGACATGGAAGTGCATATGAAGCAAAGGTGTGTCACTGAATTCCCCATGCAGAAAAAATGGCACACATTGACATTCATCAGCTCTTGCTGGATGTTTATGGAGACCAAACAGTGGATGTGAGCACAGCAAGGCAGTGGGTAGTGCATTTCAGCAGTGTTGACAGCAACATGAAAGACAAGCCATGTTCTGGACTGATATGTGCAGCTGTTATGCCATAAAATGAAGAGCATCTCAATAAGCTCATCCGCTTAAGTTGGCAAATTGTGGTGAATTTGTTGAAAAATAGTGTTTTGTAGGTGAAAATTTGGAACAGGCTCCCCAGGGAGGTTGTAGATTCTCCTCTGGAGATATTCAGGACTCACCTGGATGCCTTCCTGTGCAGCTTGCTTTGTGAGCCTGCTTTGCATGGTGGGGGTGGACTGGATGATCTCGGAAGGTTCCTTCCAACCCCTACAGTTCCAGTTACAGTTCTGTGATTCTGTGATAACCGTTGTAGTTTTCACAGAAATAAATTGGAGGCATTACTTTTGGAGCAACATATGTAGGTTAAAAGCAGATCTAATATGATAAATAGATTATTTTTTTTTAGTCTCCTTTTAAAGACTCAAGCAAAATTCTGCGCATCAGATCAAATCTAGATTATATCTTTCAGTATTCAAATCCTTTTTTTTCCCAGAAAATATTGCAGGAAATGCATGGAAATAATTCCCACTACTTGCTGCTTAAATTTGATATAATTAAATATAATTTAAAAATTCGTTAACATTATTAAATTAAATTTATGTATATTCATTAACTTTTCAGCAGCCATTTTGCAAAGTATTCTATGTAGCTCAGAAGCCTGAATCTTAGTTCTCCTACCAGCTCTTTCTAGTTTGCTGGAAGAAGACCTAGCAGGTTACCATCGGGTTTTAAGCCCAGTTCTGAATTGTATTGATTTGTGAATTGTCTTGTGAAGAGACACAAACACTAATACTGCTGTTAGCTCTGGCATCTAGATGTGGAGGAATTCCCTGGGTTGTTGTTCCAACAGTATTTCTTTGTACACCTGTGCTCACTCCCCAGTGAGTTTCTAAACTGCACAGCTGCTCTCGTGTGCTATTAACAAGTCTCTCACAGCTTTCTGTTGTGTGGAGGACTGCTGGATTTCATCAGTGATTTTTTTCTCATCCCACTGTCGTGTACTAATTGGCTATTATGTTGCTAGATACGTGCAGCCCTTAGTCCAAAATAAAACATTTTTGCTTGAGCTTAGGATTTTCTGTTTTTGTTTTTTTGGGGGGCTTTTATTTGCTTGTTTTTCTTTGTTTTGTAATTTATAAGAGGTCATCTTTATTTTTGTTCCAAATAATAACTTTTGTTAGATGAATAACAGCCTCATGCTTAGAAATGTTTCTTCACTGTCATTGCTCAGTCCTTGCTCTGTGGCAGATGATGTTCCAGACCCAGCATGTGCCCTGTGTCCTATGTGACTGTCAGCTGCAGCCCAGTTTTCTGTTACTTTATTTAAACAATTTTGATCTTCCTCAGTGATTAATTTTGCAACAAATACACGCTGTCATGCCAGGTTGTTGTATCCCAGCGTATTCTCATGATTTATGTCTAGAGCAGAGACCTCCACGCCTTTCTGCTGTGAGCACAACAACTCTTCTGTGCAGTTGCGTGGCATGAACTCTTCATAGTAACGTCTGAGATCTTGAAGGAGGCACAGTATCAAGAGAATTGGTAAAGGGGAAAAAAAAAGGCAATCACGGTGCTTGACTATAAGCAGAACAAAGACAACAATCTGGCATTTTTTATCAGTTAACATCAACCTGTGGAAAAATTCTAGAGCAAGAAGTCAAGTAGTGTAGAGGAGCAGAGCACTAGCTGTCATGTATCCTGTACTTGATGCAATGCATTGTCCAGGATCCTTTCATTAGCAACCTCAATGATAGAATAGTGAGTGAGCTTATTGTATCTTCCTGCGATCCAAAACTACAAGAGACTGCTTTTATACTGGAGGATGGGATTAGAATTCAAAGTGATTTTGACAAAGTGACAAAGTATGTGAAGTTATAAAGGAGGCATTATTTACTGCAGCAATAAAAAATGAAGACAGCTGCTCTGGTAGCAGTTTTTCAGAAAAAGCTGGGTTTGAGCCCACAGTGCTTTAAAAAGAAATTAATGCTTTAAAAGAGAAATTAAGCACAAAGCAAAAGTACAGCCACCACAATGTGTGAGGCAATCCTGTACTCAGGAATAATTGAGGCCTCTGGTAAATTAACCAGTTGAACAACTGCACTCTGGGGCACTGTACTACTAGAAGTCCATCATTCAATAGAGATGGTCCAGAAGAAATGTATGGGATGGGTTGTGGTTCTAGAAAATTTGATCAATTTCATGGTTCACATTCTTTTAAATGGCTGAGTCAATGAAGCACTGTCATAAATTTCTTGGTAACTGAGGAACCTCAACCACTAAACATTTTTAAGAACTGCTCAGATAAGCAGCTCTTGGAAATGATGTAGACATCATTTATCCTACCTGGGGTCTAAGTGAATAAAAGTAAATAATAGTTCCTCCAAACGCCATTTTTCTACTATTCTTTGGTAAGTAATGCCTATCTTCAGTTTTAAACATAGCTAAATTAGACACCAAATAAGAGGTTAACAGCTTTTTTATGGATTATTGCATTTGTAGAAATTAATACAGATGTGACAGTGAGAAGGGGCTGGCTACTTCCTCAGGACTAGGGAGATGCAACATAGACTGTCCCTTTATCCATGGGATAAGGTGGCCCTAGACTGAACAGGGTCAGAGGTGGGATAAGGACACAGGGGATATTGACAGCCCATAAAGGGCTACAAGTGCCCCCAGGAGTCTGACAAAACAGTCTTAGAGGAATGCATGTGACTTCAATTCATTCTTCTTGAATCCAGGCTTGACAAACATGGAGGTGCATTGTAATTATCATCAACTCTTGTCTTCAGTAGCTGGGGTTTTGCCTTCCAACCAACAGTTGTATGTTGTGTTTCTGAGTAACTTTAGTTCTGTAAATTATGATGTTAGGAAAATCTTACTAAATATAAATAAGCAATAATGAATGTTGAGAACTTTTGTTTGACTTAATTTTGGCAAGCCCAGTATAGTTTTCTAGATGGAGTTTCGCTGCTGATAATAGCAAAATAGAAATAGAAAAATAGCAATTATATGTGATAGGCACTTGTGGAGAAATTAAAATTATTCTGTTGTCTTCTAAGCAACTCACTGCTATATCTTCTGCTTATCACCTGTGCTTGCTTATGCTCAGATCTCTATCAAGGAACATTCTCCCATCTCCTGATGATATTGTACCATTTTCCCTGTAGTAACATATAAGTTTGATGAATAAAGGAAAAACTAATATATATGAATAGCAGAGGACCTTGGAATAACCCGAGTAACAGAATATCACCTCAGTTTGTACTGAATCTATTCTTTAGTATACTAATGTTTTTGAAACCTTGACAAGATACTGTGTTATTTTAGTTCTTGCTCCAGAATCCATGCTTCCCATGCACTACAGTGGTGCAAATTCCCAGGTAGTCTTTGCATTTTCTTCCATGAAATTTTGACTAAATATTTAAGCAGACTGTGCAACTTTTCTATGGGATGATTTGTATTCAGCTTGAACTGCTTGCTAAGTGTCACCTTAACAATTAAGCTGGGGTAGTGTAACAGGTGCTTATTGTCTTGTTCCTCATTGTTTTTCAGATGTTATGTTTTGGCATATGTTAGTGACTGTCAAGGGGACGTTATTGATCTACTGAGACATCTGTTCTACTCACATTAATTTGGCTATTCTTTAGTGAAAGATGAGCTCCTTATGACTTCCCATTCCTAGCACAGTAAAACTGACCATGTCTTTGCAGCTGGAAAGGAACATTATTTTAAAAGCCCCTCTAAATTGCATACTTTTTGCTTTTTGGTTACTTCTAAATGAGTGCCGTTCTTTTTTTCTTCTTTCTTTCTGTGTGTTATTATATCATAAGCTACCTAACAAATGAAAACCTAAAGACAAAAACAGTTAGTGCCATGAGCCAGCAGTGTGCCCTTGTGGCCGAGAAGGCCAGTGTTGTCCTGAGGTGCATTAAAAAGCGTGTGGCCAGCAGTTTGAGGGAGGTCCCTATATATTCTGTATTGATGATGCTACATTTAGGATATGCGTCCAGTTCTGGGCTCTCCAGTTCAAAAAAGACAGGGAACTCCTTGAAGGAGTCCAGCAGGTGATGAGGGGCCTGGACCATCTCCTGTATGAGGAAAGGTTGAGTGACCTGGGTCTGTTCAGCCTGGAGAAAAGAAGACTGTGAGGAGATATGATTAATGTTTATAAATATCTAATAGGAGGTGAGAGGGAAATGGATGAGGCCAGACTCTTCTTGGTGGTGTTTAGCAATAGGACAAAGAGTAATAGACTAAACTTGAACATAGGAAGTTCCATACTAACATGCAGAAGAACTTATTTATGGTGAGGTGACAGAACACTGGAAGAAGTTACCCAGAGAAGTTGTGAAGTTCTCCTGCTATGGAGATCACAAAGATGGAGATCACAAAGAGAATCACAAAATGGCCAGGGTTGGAAGGGACATCAAGGATAGTGAATCTCCAAGCCCCCTGCCACATGCAGGGCCACCAACCTCCACATTTAATACTGGACCAGGCTGCCCAGGGCCCCATCCAATCTGGCCTTGAACCTCCAGGGATTGGGCAGGTGCGAGGCAAATGGATGAGGTGAGGCTCTTCTTGAGTGTGGTGCGTAGTGACAGGACAAGGTGTAATGGCCTAAAACTTGAACATAGGAAGTTCCATACTAACATGCAGAAGAACTTTTTTACAATAAGGGTGACAGAGCCCTGGAACAGGTTTCCCATAGAAGTTGTGGTGTTTCCTTCTATGGAGATATTCAAGACCTGCCTGGACGCCTACCTGCACAATCTATTGTAGGGTACCTGTTTTAACAGAGGGGTTGGACTCAGTGATCTCTTGTGGTTCCTTCTAACACCTGCACATCTGTGATTCTGTAATTTTCTTTTTAAAATGTGTTTTAATTCACTGTGTTTGATGTAGCAGAAAAAAAAAAACAGAACTTTTTTTGCCTTAAATGCCCTTAGAATATTTTAGGGAATAACCATAAACCAGAATTGAAACAACTGAAAGACTGAAAAGAGAAAATTAATGAGTAAATATAGGCAACGATATATTTACAGGCATAATTCTAAAACAAAAATCACATATTTTCATTAAGTTGAGGAGGAGAGGAAGCGAAACTCGATAGAGAAGTAACATGCCATAAGAACAGAAAAACTGGCAGCCATCAGTTAAAACAGTATCCAGAACAGTACCTCCAGATTTCTTCCTTTAATTTAATTTGTGTTTCAAGAAAGCCTTTCATTTCATCAAACTTGAATAACGCACTTTTATCTTGAATTAATTGAGATAGTGCAGATTTAAAAACTCTTGAAGACACAAGTAATCTAACTTTGCTCTTGCTCAAACTAACTGCTATGGTTGATATAAAAGAAGCATTATTTCTATAAAGTCCTTCCATTTGTGTCTACAAATACATTTTACTTTAAGAAATGAATGAAGCTCTGCTTTGAATATCCGTTCTGCATCTCTCTGTAGTTATACTTATTCATACTCCTGTGTATCTTTGAAGTATTAAGCAGATTAGTGAATAATCTGGTTTGCTAGCTGTGTTCTCATCTATGTGGGACTTGGTGCAACTTTCCACTCCTTCACTTTATCTCACCTACCTCATGAAGTGGCTTGTGCTATCTTATTGCTCACCTGTTGTGGAGAGAGACTTTTCTCCTAGAATTTAGCTCCACTCTCTAGTGATTACCTAGCTGCAATTAGACATTGTATTGTCCCACACACAGGGCCTAAAACATCCAAAAACATTTGGTGCCCTCTGGATTCACAGGCGTAACAGTGTATAAACAGGAATGAAAGGGATCAGGGTGCAAATGGAGGTATGGGGCAAAAGAGATTGTGAGGTTAGCTGTCGTAGTATTTGGATGGTATCAGAAGTAAAAAATAAAAAAGTCTTATAATTGGGAAAGACCCACACTTTTGGAGCAGAGAAACAGTGGCTATAGGTGCATGACTGAGTGAGCATTGCAATTGTTTGTCTAAGTTGCAGTAATGTACCTCTACATCTTTGTGACCGTTAGGAAATTCCTATGCTTATTGCATACGATATAATTTTTATAAGTTCTTATACAGACAGTACTGTACCTTGGAAAGTCAGCCAGCCAATTCTTAACTTTGCTTTTAATCCTTAAGAGAAAGCAAAGACTTTTTAAAGATGGAGCACTGAATTCTGGAAGGAGAAAAAAACACCAATATGAGATCAGTTAAAACTCCAAATGTTCATGAGTACAATTTAGTGTTACATCTCAGGTGATACTGTTCTGAAAAAAAGAAATCTTTGGAATGCTCTGGAATATAATATATAAATTCTATCAGAATATATGTATTTTATGTATGTATTTAGTTATGTGGTTACAGATGTATTTTATTAGCAAAGTTCTAGGAGCTCAGAAGAAGGGATATCATTTTTCTATCTATGCTAAAACAATTTAACTGTGCTATTTGCTATCACTGAAATTTCAAATTATGTTAGTATAATTATGAAGGCACTGTGTAGGATCTGGTCTTGCTTTTATTGAACTCAATGGCAAAATTCCCATTAATTCAAATGGCAGCAAGAACGATACCCAAATGTTCCTATTGAGCTGCTCACAAGCTGTGCCTTCTTCATGTTAACCAGCAATGAATTTTGTTTGTCAGTGCAGCTGATCGTTTCACATTAAAATAATAATAAACAGATGTGATAACAGCCTGCCATTTTTCATTCCTTCAGTCAAATGCTTGATGTGATGGACTGTGTGATTTCCTCACTTAATGAACTGCCAGCTGAGGATGCAAAAGCTGTAACTGACACAAATCAAGAATATTGTCAAGAAAATCTTTAATATAATTTCAGGAATCTTTTTAATGGAAGATTATTTATTCATTACCTTCCTTGTTCAGGCAAATAGCCTGTTTAATTCTGTACATTTAAATTTAACCCTGTATCTTTAAGAGAAAGGAATGGAAGAAGTAGGGATGACACATTGGGTGGTTTTGTTGGGCAGTGCAACCTCACAGGCTAAATAAACAAATCAGTACAAGAATTCAAATTAATAGAGCAGTAGGTTTCCTTTCAGATCTGTTAAACACAAAATCGCAGGTCTCCTCTCTGATTTTCATCTATATAGTAGACATCTGTAGAATTAGATTTCCATTATATCCAAATAACTGTCTCACCTGTATAACTATAACCTGTGGAACCCTCTTCTTATTTGGACAAGGAAAAAAGCAAATCTTCCTTTTTTTCCATGATGAATGCTTCCTTAGGCTATTTTCTCCTTATCTTTTGACCTCTTTTTTCACCTTGTTGCTCCTGAAGATGCTTAGCAAGCTGTATTCATTTCCATTAACCAGCTGTTCAGAAGCAAATGACAAGGAAAAAGGCAGTATTAATGTGACATGACAGAAATTTGGATTTTTTTTTTTTTTTCAACAGTTTTACTGTCAACCGACACATTTTTCAAATGTACAACATTGTACACTGTCATTTTATTTTACTTTTTTCAACATTAAATTCTGTCGATTCAGTGCAAAACTAACTACACAATGTTCTGCATGGATTCTTCCTTGCAATCCAGTTTCAGGGAGCAAAGCTATCCCTGCTAGTGCAGAATACACCAAGGAGTGTAACATGGAAGACTAGCTTGAAAACAGGCAACCAATTGAAAAAAACAGTCCCTGGAAGCAGCCACTTCTGTGCTCTTTGCTAGTGGAGCCAATGCACAGTTTTAGACAGCGTGGAATTTGATGCATCAGTATGACAAAAAAACAAACAAACAATGTAACGTCTTTCCCAAAGACAGACGCACTGTGCAAATCTCTAAGTCCTACCAGTTTCTCTAAGGGCCTCAAGTCTTGAAGAAAATTCCTACATGAAAGAATTGGAACAAGAGTCTGTTCTGCGCCAGTGCCCTGGATGAGGACAGAGGGAACTCGAATACAAATGCTGAGTGCCATGTATTTTCCTTGCCAGCATAGTTGTTTGACAGAGAAACATAAGTACAAAAGGAGACATGCCACTGTTGGCTGATACAGTATCTCGGAGGAGCAGTACTGAATTGCTTTTAAGGGGAAATGTGACAAAATTTGTTTTTGTACAGAGATATGAGACCAGGTTCATCGCTTGTGCGTTGCTGTACAAACTGAAGAAATATACTCACTGAAAACTAAAAGCTTGCAATCAAAACAACTAAAAATCTACAGTCAATAACAGAGTATGGCCCACTTATTTTTCACTGTCACATCTCATCAATTCTGAGATTTAGGTGTTGTTATGATAGCTCTTAATTATTACAAATATATACTGAGGCCACTTTTTGCAATGCAAGAATTATGCCTGTAGTTTTTGCAGGAACACTCATAGCTGAACTGTGACTTAGAGCAATGTACTTTTGAGGATAATTTTTAGCATCGCTTTTCAGTGCAGTGTGCTTCATTGTTCAGACATCCATTTTTTTGCAGAAGAGATTTCAATACAAGTTTTTTTTTTTTTTTTTTTTTTTTTTGTCCTAATAAGTAGCAATTATTTTCTTATTAATTCCTTAGAAGTTCTCTGTATAAATTAGAACAAACAACTCACCAAGGAAGACTTCCTAAGTTGAAACCCCAATATATTGCTGTTCAACACTCAGCAAGATGAGCCAGAAACCTATTTGCTCAGGTAACAAAAAGTGACCCTGGAACAGTGTGTTATAATTGAAGTGTAGAATGTCACCCTCTCTTTTGCTGGCATATTAAGGATAGATTTATTTTCTCAGGAATAAATGCATACTAAGATGCCATCTTTGGTGTTGTGACTTGACCTGCTTATTTTTCTGAAGAAGGCAGGAGAAATCTGCTCATTAAAATTGCTTTTCATTTTCTAGTCACGTTTTTTCCTGAATGTGTTTTCAGAAAAGCCAGAAACATTGATCCGCAGCTGTTTGACAACATGGATCGGCACCGAAGAATACTGCAGATATACTACAGCAGATACTACAATACTGTGTACATTAAAATAATAATAACTGTAGCTTGAAAGCATACAGCAGTATTCCCGGGACCTAACATTAGTGCCTAGGGTAACACTCTTTTCAGTGTGCTTCAACATCATCAAGAAATCACAGAATCACAGGATCGAAAGGGTTGGAAGGGATCTCAAGAGATCATCGAGTCCAAACCCCTGCTGAAGCAGGCTCCACACAACAGGTCGCACAGGTCTCCAGCTGCTCTCAAGGGGGCAAGCTGGAGAACCATAATTTAGGAACCTTTTTTTTTTTTTTCCTGTTGACCAATTTAAGAAGTCTGGGTACCTGAAGACACAGATTGTGAATGCTCCACAAAGGCCCAGTTGCAAACTTGACTTTTGAAAAAACAAGTGAATTCATTGTGTTGCTTGAAGAGTAAAATAGTCTCCTTCTAGCTATTGATGTGGTTTCTGAGGAGCTTTGAAAAAGGAACAGTTTGGCTTAGGTAACACCTCTGTACTTTTTGACTAAGCATCTAGGTGCTGTTCAGGCATCTTTTAACAGTCGTGCTGCAGACATCGTGATTCAGAGCATTGGGAAGTGCATGGATACACTCTGTAAAAAACACGTTAAGGCTGTTCGCCCGCTGTAGGTGAACCAGGGCTGTCACTGCTGGAGCCATTCCTCCCTCTTCCTCTCCTGCTCCCAGTTTTGCATGGGCTGTTCTCAAGCATCCTTGTTATTTCCTTGTATTTTCTCAAAGCTTGTGTTGGTTGTGTACTGGATGTGTATTCCCTGTTTTCTGCTATGACCTAAAACTGGTTCATCCTAGTTCACAGAGCTGTATTCACAGTGCAGTTCACAGTGCTGACAGGCATTTGCTATAGTCACACGACTGCCCAGTCAGGAAGGGACCCCCAGTAGGTGTAACTGTATTGGAAAAAATACACTGTCATATTTTTCTTTCTCTCTGGCACAACTCAGCAGATTTATAACAGAGCTAACGTTATGGTGATGCAATGACTTCTAAAGACAAACTCCAAATACCAATTGATAATTTTTTTCCTGACAATTTCCTAATCTCCTTCAGTTACTCATAAGAATCTATATACCCAGACTAACATCAATCTTAAGAAACACCACAAACAAGGCATTGCCTTTGGCTGTCACATTCAGTCATCCTAATTTTCTGCATTTAAAATTGGTAATAGAATTCAGTAATTCTATCAGAGATCCAGAGGATCATTTTTTGGAGGTGAATATATATGATACCACAGTGACCTTCAAATCTTCTTTGAAAACTCCAGATTCTCACATCTTTTTTTTTTTTTTTTTTTTTTTTTAGATATTCCTGCTTTGATTGTTGTTCAGCTACTCTCTTTCTAGGCATCTCTTTCATTTTTCACCCCAGAGGGTGAGAGGGTGGTGACACACTGGAACAGGTTGTCCAAAGAGGTTGTGGATGCCCCATCCCTGGAGGCATTCAAGGCCAGGCTGGATGTGGCTCTGGGCAGCCTGGTCTGGTGGTTGGCGACCCTGCACATAGCAGGGGGTTGGAAGTGGATGAGCATTGTGGTCCTTTTCAACGCAGGCCATTTTATGATCCTATGACTCTATGATTCAAAAGGAATCTTAGGAATCTGCTTTCACGGGTTATGGCAGAGAAATGTTAGACACAGCTCTACTTATGCTTTCCTCTGGTACAGTATATGCTGGATTCAAAATTTTTAGATTTTAAATACCTCTATCATTTGTATGTTTTCAATTCCATAAAAATATTTGAAGAGTTCAATTATCTGAAATGTTACTGCTTTGGAACATAAAATGCTCATACATATTGGGTTTTCTTCCTTCAACATTTCTTTCATCTTCACAAAAAAATAGTGGAATACATTGGGAAGACAGAAATTAGTGAAATTAGTCTGACATTATGTTCGAATTATTGATAAGAGCCCAGTATTCTGTTTCATAATTTCCAGTGTTCTTTTGTCCAGCCAATTGTGAAAGGCAATTATATTCTGGGAGCTTGTCTTTACTGTCTTATCCCATGGCTTTATTTTCATAAATCCATAGTCCTTGAGCAGTGATGTTTGGGTTCAGTTGTTTATCAGGGTTCTGAAGGCTGTGAGACCATTCAAAATATTTTATCTTGGTGGACTAATTATTACATGATAAGTATCCTCATCTTATCCAAGGGAAAATGAACATTATCATCAACTGAGATCCAGCTCACGGTATTTAAATGTGGACAATTTTGTTGCCCACTTGTAAATTTTATGGGCCATATGGAACAGAGGATTTATAACTATATAGCAGCTTGGTATGAAATACATTGGGTTTCAGAAATTTTGATGGGGGCTGGAAATTATTTTGCCACAAGGCAAAAAAATATTATGTGAAACGCTAAAGAAAAACCGTAAGAATAATTAAGTGTATTAGATAGTAAATCAACAGTGCCAAAGCTAAAATATCTTAGTTTTGTTTTCTACTTCAGTTTTTAATGAGAGTTCAAATTTTCACAATTATATATGTGGTAAATAGATACACAGTGCCAAAGCTAAAATACCTTGGTTTTTGTTTTCCACTTCATTTTCAGGAGAGCAGATTTGTTTGCAGTAATAAACCTCTGATTAATAGGATAGTGTGAAATAGCAAGCTAGTAGGTATTATTGCTCCTCAGTATTCAGCCTCATACAAAAGCTAAATTTTTCTGAGTCCAAAAAATACTTACTCATATAAGACTGAAATATTCTTTCATACCCAGGAAGAGAATGAATTAAAACAAGCAAGCTACACTGATTATTTTAAGGTTTTATCTTTTACTGGTATCTATTAAGAGTTCCAGAGAACCAAACTGTCACTGGTAGTAGCTCTCCCAGCATCGTTACTCAGCTGTTTCATTCTCCTGGTTCTTCTTCTTTCCATAAAGTATATTTTGCGAACATGTGGGGGAGTTGAAAGGACCACCGCATGTGGAACTTGTTTACAAGATGTGAAACTCCCACATTGGTTTCATTTTGGGCTTCTTCAGGCTTTCAGGCTGATGGAGGAAAAATAAGAAAGCACTAAAAAGATTTTTTCAAAGATACTTAAAGCAAAAGGCCACAAACCAAAAAAGTGTGCCTTACGCAAATCCATTTCTAGGTGTGATAAAAGAGAAGGATGCAGCAAGAGAAAGGTTATATTACTCTGTGACTTTTATGATCAAATGCATGTGAATGCAGGAGCTCCACATCTTCAGCACAAATGAATGCCATGCCCACAGTTCCAGCAACCTTTATGCTTCTGAATTGCTCTTCAAAGCTTCCATCTTTCTCTTTTCATGAAGTCTTGCTGACTTCTTGTTGTTGTTTTTTTCCCAAGACGTGACCTGCTTTCTTTCTTTCTTTCTTTGGCTGGCTCGTTCTTCTCTCCACCGTTTTATCATGTTCAGAGACTTCTCTTGCACTGCAAGGGTGTCCTGGTGGACGACAGGCTGGCCATGAGCCAGCAGTGTGCCCTTGTGGCCAAAAAGGCCAATGACATTCTAGGGTGCATTAAAAAGAGCGTGGCCAGTAGGTCCAGGGAGGTGATCCTCCCCCTCTACTCTGCCCTGGTAAGGCCTCATCTGGAGTACTGCGTCCAGTTCTGGGCTCCCCAGTACAAAAAAGACAGGGATCTCTTGGAAAGAATCCAGCGGAGGGCCACGAAGATGGTGAAGGGCCTGGAGCATCTCTCCTATGAAGAAAGGCTGAGTGATCTGGGTCTGTTCAGCCTTGAGAAAAGAAGACTGAGAGGGGACCTGATCCAGGTCTATAAATATCTGAGGTGTGGGGGCCATAGTGGTGAGGCCAGTCTCTTTTCAGTGGTACGTGGAGACAGGACAAGGGGAAAAGGACACAAGCTGCAGCATAGGAAGTTCCACACGAATGCGCGCAAGAACTTCTTTACAGTGAGGTGACGGAGCACTGGAACAGGCTGCCCAGGGAGGTGGTGGAGTCTCCTTCTCTGGAGATGTTCAAGACCTGCCTGGATGCCTACCTGTTCAACCTGCTGTAGGGAACCTGCTTTGGCAGGGGGGTTGGACTCGATGATCTCTGGAGGTCCCTTCCAACCCCTACAATTCTGTGATTCTGTGATTCTCCTTTTCTTCTCACCAGTCCACTGCTTGAATTCCTTTCTCGTTCATGTTTCCTCTGTAAGCTGGTACAATGTTGCAGCTAAGTTTTCTCTACCTTATCAAAGGTTGTAAGAGACAAGGTTTACTTTAAATAATAGAGATCTTAGCTTCTAGCTTATTGCTAATGTTTCTTGATTCAGCCAATATAAGGCGTATGTATGCCTCAGAATCTGCTGTTTCGTCTTAGCTATAGTTCCTCCACTGGGAAGCTATTTATTTAGAGGCAGTTAATAGGAAAAAGAAACATCAGAGCAGTGATTGACTTCAGGCTTTGTGGAGCAATGAGTGTAAATAAGACATATTTATTATTGTCCTCTGCTGATATTTTAAGACTAATGTGTCTTTACTTCCACAAAGATACAGTCCCTTTTAGAAATCTGATGAGCTTTTTCTACTGCAGCGTGTGATTCACATACAAACTGTGTCTTTCATGTGGGCGTTTAAACCAGGCAGTCTGCATGCAAAACATCTCTGAGCTACCAGACATCTCTAAAAGCATATAAAAGACACTGCCGTAGTCTGAGCATTTCATTTCTTCTATAAGTTACTATTGCAGCCATTGGTAAAGAAAATACACATGCACTCTATCTTTTAAGATGTAAAGAGAGCACTGGCATAGAAGACTATTGTGCCATTTCTTGAATGAAGAGTAGAGAACATTCTAGGTGACTGTGGTCTGTGGGTTATCCAACTGAACCAAGGGAAATGTAGTTGTAGCAGCCAGATCCATACTCTCATAACCCACATAAAGCGCTCCTGCTGCCACAGGAGCTGTGAGACTGGTATTATTAGATTTGTTCTGAGCTAAACCAGAAAATAACAGAGCTCCTCTTGTTCCCTGCTTGCAGATCAGCCTGTGACAAACAGTGTGAGAAATGAATGCTCTCCTTTCTGTTGTATCAGGTTTCAGCACTGTAGATATCTAGGTATGTGCTGAAGATTGACTGCACTCCAATCCTTCAGTTTCATTTATCACTGGAGTATTTTTCACAGTTTTGCAAAGAAAATTTAAGTGTTTCCTTCAGTTCTGTGAGTTACTATTGACATTAATAAGGCTACATAGGAAGTAAGATATAATGAGCAGAAGTGAACGTTTAGAATTCCACTGCAAGAAATGATACCTGGCTTAATAGTGAATGCAAGGAAAAAAATCTGAAATAAAGCACTCATTGCTTTGGTAAGGTTCCTCTTTCTCTCCCTTCCTTCCTTCCACAAAAACTATGTGGTAGCCTTGCTATTGCACTAGTTTTAGATAGATTCTGACTTTCTCCTTGTTCTTGCACCTCGACATTTGATCTCTGTTATCAAAATCTTTTCGAGTTGTTTTAGTCTTTGCTATTAATCTGGCTTCTGTGGGGAATAAATTAGCATATGTGAACTTGTAGAACTAATTTTTGTGATTAATTTGTGAGGATATTTGAGTAGAGAGTGAGTTGTACTTCATCCTGACTGCTCATTTCCCCTTTATGTCAGTCTTACCAATACTTCTTACCTCAGTAGTAAAAATTCACGGATTGGTGGCTTGGAAAGATTCATGAAGTAGCTGCAGGCAAACGTGTACCAGATGTGAAAACAAGATAGGCTCATACACACAACACAGTTAACATAAGGATGATAACCTATATGTTCTAGATTCAAGTGAAATCCAAAGTGTGATTTGAGAAGAAAATTGTTCTCTGACATGTTGTTGTTTTTTGTTGTTGTTGTTGTTCTTTTAATGAATATCAGAATATTTTTGCTTTTTTTTTTTTCCTGGGGGAAGGGGGTTTGTTTTTGTTCTCTTACATGTCATATAATTAGGGAATTTGTGTACTCACGAGGTTTGTGCAGATTTCAAGAAGGTTTCATTTTTTTCCCATTTCTTATCTCTAGTTGTAACAGCTAATCCTTTCCTTTGACATCAATGCTTCGGCTGTAATAAGCTCACATGTGGTGGTACAAGATGCAAACTAGGTCACAATGAGAAGATAACGTTTTGTTCCAGGGTTCATGAGTCTGTCCTACCCCCTCTGGGTACAGATTATGTTTCAGGACATTTGAATAACAGCATAAAAAAAAAAATCTGCTCCCTTTATAGCTAAATGAACTATGAATTAAATTTGTTATCAGATGACCAGTAACTGCTAAGCTTTTTCCAGCTGAGTAAGCTAATAAACCTATTTACTCTTGCTGCACAAGGAAGCACAGGCCCATTAGCTGCAGATGCCTTTAGCAATATTCTGTGACATATAGAAGGTCATTCTCCTTGTATTGTCTTCATATCTTTATAGTTTAATGGTTAGCAAAAAGAAGCTGCAATAGTTCTATTGAGTAGCTAATTAGTAATTTAAAACTGCAGTTGTAGGATATTTATCCCCTTTAACCTCATTCTGATGGATTAATGCTTTATATGCATTTACTTTGAAAACTCTAGATTTAAACTGCAATCACCTGCAGTAATTTAAATTGTCAGAGGCTTTATTAAAATGTGGTGGCAAAATACCTTGCATATCAAAAAGCCTCATCTTGCTCTTGCTTGTTATTCAACAATGGAGTGTTTTCTGGCAAGAAGTCTCAAGCGAATGGATGGGCCAGAAGCTCCTGGGTGGTTTACTTTGCCATGGGCTCTGACAGGTTCTGTGTGCTTTTCCCTTTTGTGACATGACTGCAGGACAGGATCATTTTTCTAATAGACTTTTCAGGACCTTTTCAAGCTTCTGCAGTAGGATTACCAAAATGAAAAGCATGATTACCTTTATTATCAGCATGGCCATGTTTTCTTTAGTGATTATAGTGATGACTGCTATGCTTGCTTTCTGCACTCCTTTGCAAATATTTCCCACGAGGACCTGGCCTGTTCACAGTATGAGTTCACATCACAGGAAGCATAAATGGCAGACAAAAGAACCGATTTCATTTTTGCTTTTCAGGGGTGATGAACTTTTTGATGTTTCTTGTTGAAGCTACAGAGCATTGCTTCTGGACCAGAAGCTGTTCTGCTTGATCAGAGCAATGGTCTTTTTAAATTCATGTCCTACCGCAGGGAGTGAGATGAACCTGAAAGAAAACAATACATCCCAACCCATTCCATCTAGAAAAAGCTTATTCTGTGCTCTTCTCCCCTCTAGAGAATTGATATCCTATCCAGTAATACTCAGTTGTTCCTATCACAGCCTCAATTTTCAATTTTTTTTTTAACTATTGCAATATGTAAGCTTCTCAAGCTTATAAGAGGTATTTAAACACCCGCTTACATTTACTTGGGATTCTAGGTTTTCATTTCACATTTCAATTTGCTTAGAATTATTTCCAAGTTCCTACAGTTTTGCTACAAGCTGGTAGAATCCTTCTGTAATTGCATTAGGGCCATAAATTAATTAAATGTGTTTTTTTTTTTTCTTTTATTAAGAGGATAGGAATGTTAATTTTGTCAGAAAATACTGATATTTTTAGTTTCTTTTTGATAAAAGATACTAGAAACACCCATAATTTAAATATATCAAATAAAAAATATAATAAATATTATAAATATATATTAAATATATTAAGTATATCACTACTTAAAATTAGTTTGCAGTTTTCTAGAGAGATACCCAACTGTTCAGAGTTTAGCTGGGAAAAAAAAGAAAACAAAAACAATAATGTGAAGTTACTGAAGTGTTAAATGAAAATTAGTATCAGCGGGAAATTTTGACACCAACTGTGGGAGGCTTTATGTCATCATGTGAAGCTGTCTGCCTTAGAGTGACCTATTGAAGAAATATAGCTGGTTATATTCTTTCTGGATCAGTGCTGGGTCTTGCCAGGAACCCTTCACCTTGCTTAGCCTCTGTGCCTGTGGCTCGCTGATCTCTGCTTGTGTTGACTTTCTGGAGTGGAAGGGCTCTCCTAGCTTAGCTTGTCTTTTGACACATTTACTCTATTTGTGGGTAGGTTGTAATTTGGCATTGTCTTCTGTCTTTGTTGTAGGCCTCTTGCTAGTACTGGTAGGACTCAAGTGGATGGTCTTGGTTAGGGCCTGAGCTAGTTTTTCGCAGTTCTGTGGTGAATGCACGTGCAAGGAAGTTACAAGCTGTTGTGCGGCGCAGTGCAGTGTTTTTCAGCGCCTTTGAAGTTTTTATATTAAAACTTCTGAAGTATCATTTCATTTCCACAAATGCTTGAGAGTATGAGGAGCTCTTATATAAGAGCAGTTTTTGATATAAATGCATAGGACAAAACTGTGGTAATAGCTCTGCTGACTTCTACATTCCATCGATTTACATTCTCGATGAACCTAACCTGTAGATGAAGTGTTTGAGAGCACAATGTTACAGTTGTTCTTCCAAACTGTAACTCATTCTGCTAAACAGCTATCCAGAATTCTTTTGTGTTTTCTGTATGTGGTGACCAAGCTGCCAGTAATGAATCCTTCAGTCTCTCTACAGCAACAGTGAGCAGACAATTTCAGAACCAAACAAATGACATTACATAAAACCTTTGTTCATACCAAGGCAGTATTCTTATAGAAGAAGCAAGCCATTCAAAATCAAGAATGTATGCAAGTCACAGAACCTGAATCCTTAACATAAGAATAAGAACGGAGCTTCAAATACATGCACACTGACTGTAGCTTTGTTTTGTTTTGTTTTGTTTTTGTCAATACTCTGAAAGAATGCATCTTTCTTTTTTTGTTGACTTTGATGTAGAGAAATTTACTGGTTTCTTAAGCAATTTGTCATAAAAAAAACCCATGCCAAAATCAGTTGTAAAAGGGGGTGTAGAAATTCTGAGCCTTGAATCAATCACACCTTTTGCTGTGTTCCAGGAACTCTTCAGCCAAGTAGGGCACTGCGGCAGTTGGGTGCAGCCCCTTCTTGATCACTGGAAAAAAAGATTTTCTCCTGGGGTCTACAAGGCTGTCTGCGCTTTTAAAGCCATACCTGCATAGGCTGTTTGCTGACCAACTCTGCCACATCTGTCTGTTTGTCCTCTTTCTTGCCCCATGGGGAGGGTCAGTGCTGCCTTCCCTTCATGCTCTTCATCAGCAGGATAGTGCAGCACCCGGAGAAGACAAACACAAATTTTCTCCCATTGTCCCACCTGCCCAACTGCAGCCTTTTGAATGTAACATCATCATACAAAAATACATATCATACATATTTTGGACAGAGAAGCTGTGGATGTCCCATCTCTGGAGCTGCTCAGGGCCAGTTTGTATGGGGCCCTGGGCAGCCTGATCCAGTTGGTGGCAACCCTGCCCATGTCAGGGGATTGGAACTGGATGGGCTTTAACATCCTTTCCAGACCAACCCATTGTGTGATTATATGATATATAGTAGAGAAATATTGTCAGTCACAGTCAGATTTTTATTTTTATTCAAGTTCCTAAATGTTTTGAGGACTTGCTTCTGAAACTTGAAAATCATACTATATTTTTCCGCAATTCATGCTCTAGGACATGAATTTCTAGGACAATCCTAGCTTGTATTATTATAAACATAATAAAATATACTCACAACTTATAATTCAAGTTTATTTTTTTCAAAATGTCTTGGTCCCATCCTTAAAGACAGGAGAGAAAAGCATGGGTCGCTGAACACAAATTTTTCTTCTTGGACACTGTAGTGCTTACCTCCATAGGAATGATTCACTACGTGGAAATTAGGGAGATACTCAGTGTTTGATTTTCTCTAGGGATCAGCTGCAGTTGAAGCTTCCATACATGAATGCTTGGTCTGACGTCAGCATTACTACTCACTATCCCCTCAGTTGTACCCATGCAGTTCTTTCAGAACAAAGCTGTCGCTCCACACCCTCACAGCTACTGCTTCCTAATAATTTTGTTGAACTTCAATTATAAAAAAAGAATCAGAATTTCTGTACTTCTGAAATACTTATAACACAAGTTTTGTGTAAGCTGTTCACACAGGTTCTGTCACTAGGTGTGGTTCTAAAGTCCTTTCCAGGAAAGTACCAGTACAGTTTCCATTTGCAGCAGCAGTAGGAGGCTGCTGAAATATGGCTAACTGGACTTATGAGCACTATCTGAGTTTTTAGTTTAGTGGGTTTAACTGAGGTAAGAACAGAACTTAATATTGTCCTAGGGAGCAAGTTATCCTCTGACTTACTTTCATAATACTTAACATAATTTTAATTAAAGAAAAAAAAAAAAAAAAAAAAAAAAAAAACAACCACAAAATGTTGAGCTTGTTAGCATCCCTGAATGAAACAGGTCATATTGTGGGTAATATTGGAGGTAGCTGAGTTGGATGGTTGCAGTAGATGACCTTAGATATCTTTCTTAACTTTAATGATTTTTTTAATATGTAAGGGGATGTCCCACCCCTTTTGTTTCAGACACATGGAAGAAGGACTTCCCAATAGTTTTTTTGTTTTTTTTTAATTCTTCACCTCAGATGAAGGCCACCTGTGGCATTCCCAAGCCTCACTAAGACATGAGATTTCTAATGCATCAGATATGTTCCTTGGGAACAATAAAACTTTCTAAGTAAAAATAATAATAGTGGTGTGCTTAGAAACAAAATGTTGGGTTAGGAGATGCTTAACAGTTAAGGCCATTGATAGAGCAAACCAGGGCTTTATTTCTATAGCCTGTCTGTAAGCAAAGGATAAATTGTTTTTTTTTTTTAATCATCATCTTATAAGTTAGGTATAAACTTATAAACTAAAATGCAGAATTGCACTTTCAAAAATCCCTGTTCATATCCATTGCTTTTGCTGTCATATTGGTTTCTGTCCAGCAGTGTTCTTGGTCTGAAGTTGCTTTGACTTTACTGGGGATTTTCAAGTCAGCATCTCATTTGTCTCTAAAAGAAGTTTTAATTCTTTTTCTTAAGCTAAATATTTTATTCATATTTTAGTGTTTTCATGGGCTCACTGAAATTCTTTATTGTTTTTTATGAAATTATGGTATTCCATTTTCCCTTTTTACTCATTTGACATAATCTGAATCTGCTCAGGAGCTGTGAGAGTTTGTATTGCAGAAAGCATCCTGAAAAATTCTATTGTGAGTGCTTTTGGAGACCTTTTAAATTTATATTTCTTTTTAGTATATTTTTGTTGAGATTTCTCTTATGCTGGTAGATTAGAAAATTCATAGAACTGACTGATTAACAAGGACCAATCTAATATTTGTTCACAGTATAACCAGTCAATCCCTATAATAAACAGAAAATACACTTTCAGAAAACTAGGGAAGAGAAGAAACCCTGCCCCTATAAAGTCAATGATCCTTAGCAGATGTTTAGACTAACCTGATTTTCAGTTCTTGCAGAAGAAAGATCACAGTATCCTCTGCAAATTTGTTCCTCTGTTTCATGATCCTTGCTGTCAGAAAGTTCAGCTAATGTTTGACCCAAGTCTTCTCTTTTTCAGAATAAGCTCATTATGTTTTTGCATATGAAAGTTTAAATAGAGTTTTTCTTCCCTTTAGCATCATCCTTTCATGTACCCTGTTAGTTTTATCTCTTTTAGAGCTAAAGGAAAATACATTTTCAGTCTTTTTTTCGTACATTTGGGAAAGCTCTGCTCTTTTATCTACTGTCAAATCTGCATGTAGCTGTGGCTCTAACTTACACTGGATTTAGGATGAGAAGGACTTTCCATGTGTTGTAACTCATGCTCTTGTTTACGCTCCCTCCAAATGCTTATTTTTTCATAGATAGCATGATATTGTCTACTCATATTTAACTTTAGGTTGACTACAGTAACAGACCACTTTTCTGTTAAACAGTCTCATGAACACTTCTCCACCTCTTGCAATTAATTAGTTTCTGACCAAGCCAGTAACTGTCATGGAAATAGGCCAACACTTGTGAATTCCTTGATTTGGCCATTCTGTATCCTGTATTGCTCTTCTACGTTGTATGCCAAAGGAGAAATTTAACATGCCGCTGAAATCTTAAAAGACTGACCTTTGCTATATCTTTGCATAGGAAATACTTATTTCTCTCTTTGGCTGTGAACTCTCAGAAAATAAAGGTATTGCTGAATGTAATAAAATACACCAATTTTATTTTAAAGCTATTTTTAATTCAAGCATCTACTTTAAGTACCATGTATCAAATTACCAGATATTTTGAAAATTGTTCTCACAGTTAGACTTTAAGATAGTATATATTAATTATACTAATGGACATCGATGTGATTCCAGCTTTTGGAAGTATTTTATATGCTACTGAGTTTTTTCCTTTGTCTGTTTCCTTTGGAACAAGGCTATTGGAGAGGAAATTTAAAGATGGAGTATATCATTCTCTCTCATTCTTTTTTTTTGTTTGTTTGTTTCATTTTGTTTCTTGTGTTTAATTTTTGGGCTTTGTTGGAGTAGAATATTTGCACAATCTGTCAGCATTCCCAAGTTTTTGATGTGAATTTTTCAGATCTTGTGTTTAAAGCAAACTATAATCAATTAATTGCTAAAGGGAGGTGAATCTCTTAAAATAATACTACAGATACAGTCAAAAATTAGGAATCCTTATGAGGAAGATGATTAGGGTAAGTATATATCCTATAATTGTATCTAGAAGCAGAAGGGAACTGAGCTAGAACTGGAACCCCAGAATGGGTGAGCTTGGCTGGGACTTCAGGGTCCATCTGGTGCGGCCCTGCTCCAGCAGCGAGACCCAGAGCAGTGTGCCTAGCACCGCATCCTTGTGGCTTTTGCAGATCTCCAAGCAAGAGATTCCACAGTCTCTGGGCAACCTATACCAGCACTCTAGATTCCAGGCATATTTTTTCTGGGAAAACAGTCTAAGCTGTCCATCAGAAGCTGTTTCCCCAACAGGTTAGCTCTGCTGCTGCTCTCATTACCACAACATCATGTTCTCCTTCAAGCTCCGTTAAGACCTGGGTGGGCTTTCCACAACAGAGAATTGAAGAGAAAACTGATGAGTTGACAATGTCTTAAATATCTGATGAGAAATGTATTTTGGATGTATAATGTATGAGAAGAAGAGACCAAGGACTAGGTATGACCTTACAAGGAAGAACTTCATTTTGAGAACTGACTGACAGGAGATGCCCATACTCAAAACTTCTAAAGACAGGAGTAAACAATTCTTTACTGTTGGGCTTAGCAAATTTTTGTCACAATCTACTGTAGTTGGATGAAATGCTGCTTGAATTTATTTAAAATCCATTCAAAGATTGGAAAGCTGGATGCTTTCTTCAGTGTATAGAAGAGCTTGTAAAACAGGTCTTGTAGTGCTGCTTCAGAAGAGAAAAGAAGGAAAGGGTTTAAGAAAATCGAAATCATTTAAGGTTAATCATTTCTCAGAGATTATAAAGCCAGTTTTGAGAAACCGTCTTGCCTGAGGCTGCTGACTTTAGATTTCTCTCATCATTAATCTTTCTTACAGTGTGTGTCATATTCAGCTGCAGTAAGACAATTAAACCAAGAAATGTTAAAGATGGATATTATCATCTCCACTTTACATCAGTGCGGAAGTTTATCTATCAACTAAATCCCTGCGAAATCAAAAATTTTGGGACACATAAAACATAACTTCCCTTCTTGAAAATAATTACATTGATAAGAAATGCCTAAAAACAGATGAGTCTTTTAGAGCGAGAGTAGGACAATTTGTCTTTTGTTATACTACCAACCAACCTTCTCACAGAACTTACTTGTATCATGTTAAATACAAAGTTTAACATGAAGACAAGAATCAGAAGTTGTTTTGACTGCTTTTTTTTTTCCTTTTTATTACTTTTCTTCATTTTTACATTTCTGGCAATGCATTTTTATGATTTTTACAATTCCTGACATGCAATAAGATAAAATTACAAAGCCATGCAGCCAAAGTCAATTAGCACTGCCAACAGAAGTAGTTGTTGACATCCTTACCAATGGGCTGTCACAGATTTGGGAGTTTTGGAAATTGCAAAATTTAATTTATTTTGTTTCTGGCAGATTTCCAGAGTTGTGGGTATTTGTTTTCTTTTTGTTTGCTTGTTTTCTTTCTGGTTTTGTTTAGGTTTGTGACTCTAATGGTGTGAAAATTAATGTTGAGTGGAATTTCATATTCATACAGAATCATAGGGGTAGGAAGGGACCTCTGTATTTCGTCTAGTCCAACCCTCCCCCACTTAAAAAAATATATATATAATGCAACCTTCCTATTTGTAAGCGTAGTGCAGAATATAAGTGTAGTTATGCTGAACATAAGTGTAGATATTCTTCATCATTTAGAAAAGGTGAGTTAAACATTTGGCTTCAAATACAGATATTTAATAGCATTCTGATAAGTCTGTGCTTATGATAAGTCACATTTCATTTGAAAATTCTGATTTTCTAAGACTGCCCAGAGAACCAAGCAGTTTCAGTGTAATTTTTCTTGGAAAAGCTTCTCAAGGCCTAAATGGAATTAATCAGAATGAGAAGAACCCATGAGAATTTGGCTGCTTGCATATTTGCATGTTTGTTGCCTTGAATTACCTTGCAGCTCACAGATATGTATCAGATATATATCCTGGATTTACATGTGGAAACCTCTTTGCCCTGTTTTACCTATGAGTCCATGCATTGTGTGACAACATTCAGAACAGTCATACTCAGCATTAAATGGTAGATATTTCATCTAACATTTGAATATTTAAAGCCAGTTGAATCAAACACGTTTGATGGTGAACCATATTCTGTACTGGAATAATTCTACTGACTTCATTGGGTTATACATCCTGAAATAATTTTTCTCCTCTGGTCATATTCCATGTGAAAAATGCTAAAAACACACTTGCACAAAACTCAGCTGAAGGAACGTTAAACCATCCAACTGAAGAAATCAAATCTGGAAGTGCCTATGGGCAAAAGCCAATTCAGCCTTAACTTCATTCCCTTGTGCATAGAGATTTTAATTACATTATTACAAACTTTTTCCCATGAATTCCTTCCTTCCTTCCTTCCTTCCTTCCTTCCTTCCTTCCTTCCTTCCTTCCTTCCTTCCTTCCTTCCTTCCTTCCTTCCTTCCTTCCTTCCTTCCTTCCTTCCTTCCTTCCTTCCTTCCTTCCTTCCTTCCTTCCTTCCTTCCTTCCTTCCTTCCTTCCTTCCTTCCTTCCTTCCTTCCTTCCTTCCTTCCTTCCTTCCTTCCTTCCTCCCTCCCTCCCTCCCTCCCTCCCTCCCTCCCTCCCTCCCTCCCTTCATTCCCTTGTGCATAGAGATTTTAATTACATTATTACAAACTTTTTCCCATGAAATCCACTCTCCTGTTTCATGTTTCCTGTTCTCCTGTTTCATGTCCCTCCCTCCCTTCCTCCCTTTCTCCCTTCCTCCCTTCCTCCCTTCCTCCCTTCCTCCCTCCCTCCCTCCCTCCCTCCCTTCCACCCTTCCTTCCTCCCTTCTTCTCCCCTCCCCAATTCAGTGCAATTCTTACCCCTATGAAATCCAAGAAAATCTTGCAGTCATTTCTGATCCACCTCTGGCATCTATCACTGAAAACACTGACAGCTTTCTTAACTCGGCACTTCAGAAGCAGAGTACTGGTCAGGAGACATGAACAACACGTTGTCAAGGAAATTGATATTCCGTGCTGCTTTGTGTTATAGGTTGTTGACCCATTCCTATAGTCTTTTTTAAAATGGTCACGATCTCTTTCTCCCTCCATTCTGGCTGTAGAAATAAGTCAGTTAGTTAGGAAAGCAAGTTCTCTGAGTTTTAATTTTTTATTTCTTTATTTCAGTAAAGGCTTAATTTCAGGTGAAGATGTGCAAAGAAAGCAACAGTTTGGCAAGATATGGACTTGTCAGCTTGGGCTCTGAAGCATTATAGATATGTTCAGATGATATTGGACTACAGCTGAGTTTATTAGCTGAGATACAGCGTGTCATGAGTGTACTACTTTGTGACCATGGTCACTGAGTGTGGAACCAACACAGACCTCTGCAATGTGCTTACCTCTGCTTCTGATTCCAACATTAACAAGCCAAGGCACTCGTGCTTCTTGTTCAGTGCCCCATAAGCTGCTTGGAATCTGGAAATTCTCCTAATTTCCATTGCATCCTTTGGAAACTTGGCTAGTTTTTACATTTCTTTCTTGTGGGGAATGTATGAAATTAAGAAGCTTATTTCAAGTTCAAACTTTGATGGTACATTGATCTGTCATGACTCTTACTTCCTTCTAGGGCTTTATTCTCACAAAAACACATTGCTACTTACTTTTTTTTTTTTTTTCCTTCTGAATGAAATCATATCAGTTTTACAGTTAAAAGTTGCTGTAACATTTTCACCCAAGAAGTTGTCTTTCGCAAGCCTACCCAGAATCCATCTATATCTTGAATACTGTGATATGACAGGGCAGAAGGAAAGCCTGCACCTGGTGCTCTTCTCATTGACGTCATTCTTGAGAAAACTTGTTAAAAGCAGGCCTGTGTCTAAACGTTTTCAAAGATTTAATTAATTTTAACACTGTCTCCTCTGACATTGCCACAGGCTTGAAAAGGTTTAACTGAACATAAAGTTTGAAGAAGCAGTGAGACCTAGGAGAAAATAAAAACAAAACAGCAGTCACATTTTGCTGCAGCATAATGTTTTAATATCTGTAACATATAAAACTGATTCAAAATATTAAGGAAAATTTTTCTTCATTTCCAGAGCCCAGAGAGCACTTCTCAGATCGTGCTAGTTTTCTAAACTAAGATCCAGGTGAAAACTAAGGAAACATTTTGAAAGGAGAGCTGATTTCATCCATGTGCACATCATGCAGCTGAACCCCATAAGGACATTTTTCTCAAAGAAGCAATGTCCAAGTATTTGTTGACCAGATCTAAACTTTAAATGTCCTTCGATGTACTCATATTAAATGACAACGTGATCTGTTTTAGCTTCAGTGACTTACAAGCCCTGAGAGCTTTGTCCAATTATTCTTTGAAATAATGTGAAGCAGCATTAATACCAGACAGCATTACTTACATTTGTAGTTTCACTAGTTTTCGAATTATCAATTTCAAGTCATTTACAATAAATTTCTCATGCTTTCTCTTTCAGCCCCACAGTCTTTTAGTCCTTATGTTGGTGATATGCTTTTCATCTAGAAAATCTGTTTTTAGGGTTTGTTTTGTTTGTTTTTAAATTAACATTTTAATTTTTTTTCTTTTCTCTTTTTTTTTTTTCTTTTTTTTTCTTTTTTTTCTTTCCCTTTTTTCTTTGCCTTTCTTCTTGATGTAGAAGCATTCCTCCAGCACTAATCAGTCTCTCTCCAGTACCAGTTTTGGAGATTTCAAAATGTATGCATATCCAGTGCCAAATTGGTAACTTTTCCTTCTGAAAAGGCATTATCTGTTGGCAAACTCCTGAGAGTGCTTTGTGGAAATGCTTCATTGCCTGCACTTTTAATGATTTTAATTTTTTTAAATAAAGTACTTAAGTAGCTACAGGGTTTTGCAGTTCTAAAGTACTTTCAAGGCTCAGCTTGATTAGTGTAGCAGGAATTGTCCTAATATTTAGTAAGTTGAGTCAGCTGTGTAATATAAGGTTCAACACTGTGCTCTACGTGTCAACTTTTAAAAATGGTTTTTTGGTATCTCTGAAACCAAATAAGGCATCTAAGCCTTGAAAGATTGCTTAATAACCGCTGCCAAATTTTATTTGACAAAAGGAAAAAGACAGAAGAATGAATACGAAAAAATACTCTTGGCTTGGCCAGCAGAAGATAATGAATGATATATGAAAGAGCAGGGCAAGCTGAGCACAAACTTCAAAGCAATTTGAGATGAGTTAGGGAAGGGAAGTAGATGCTGAGGTGAAAATGAGAGAGAATTGGTTTTTTTTGTTAGAAGCAGTTGCCGATTGGAGAGCTTACATTTATATAAATTTCAGTGCAAAAAAACCAAACTCACTAAAACTGGGGAAGTGTAAGAAAAGAGGCAATTCCAGGAGAAAAAGAAAAAGAGAGAGAGAGTGAGAGAGAGAGAATGAGATAAACTGAAAGAAGCTGACAACACGAGGAAGCACCTTCCCAAAGACATATCGCAGTGTTTGACATGAATAGCAGCGTGAAGTGGAACAGTTGCATTTCACAGGATTTCTTGCCTTTCTCATGCAGAAAGCAGATCTAGAAAGGGTCTGAAATAAAACTGAGCAGACGTATTATTATTCAGTTTAGTCCTCAGAAACCACATTTTTATGATTATTGAATTCTAAAAGCTCTGTTTGAGACTCCTGGATCTGCCCAGTGTCTTCTTCCAGAATTTCATCGGAAGATTTCACAAACCCCTCAGCAGTTACCCAGAGAGTGGTGAGGTGCTGGAACAGGCTGCCAGAGAGGTTGTGGATGCCCCGTCCCTGGAGGTGTTCAAGGCCAGATTGGATGGGGCCCTGGGCAGCCTGGTTTAGCATTAAACGTGGAGGTTGGTGGCCCTGCATGTGGCAGGGGGGTTGGAGATTCATGATCCTTGAGGTCCCTTCCAACCCTGGCCATTCTGTGATTCTGTGATTCTGTGATTTACACAAACAGCTGGGTTGATTTTTTACTTCCTCTATAATTTTTTAATTTAGCATATTTTTTACTTGAACTGTTCTGTGGATTTTAGGTGTGGAAAACTTGACAGCTTGTTATTTTCAAGAGACATGATAAATCCATATCGTGATATGTGTAATCCCATTGCTACTCCAGAATCATGGAATTCATGTGATGCAATTTAATGCAAAAAAAACCCCAAAACTTTATAAATGTTTTATATAAATGTATATATATATATAATATGATATAATAGAAATATAAACATTTTATAATATATATAAAATACAAGATAATATATAATAAATATAATATATATATAAGAAATACAAATATATATAATACATAAGTAATATTTATATATACATATATATATATTTTTTTCACATGGGAATGGTATGATTGAATGCATAGGTCAAATTCAGCTGTACCCAAACTCTACCAGCTTTTTTGTGTCCCCTAGTAAATAACAATATCTCAGACGTTATACAAGTATAAGCCTGTGGCTGTCTGTGCTAGCAGCCTTCTTAACTGGGAAGCTGTGTTGTGGGATACATCTGTGCCATTTTTTTAGACAGATATGAAAGAGTTATACTTGTCAGCAAGAGAGCTTATACACCAAGATAGCTTTGGGTCTGAGCTGACTTCTGAGTTTTCCATTATTAGCTCAAGAATACAGCTGTACTAAGAGCAGTGCCAGAGATTTTGGATTTGTGCAGATTTTAGACCTGGCTCCACTTTGCCAAATTTACAGATGTATTTAAGAGAAATCAGTGAGAATTAAGCCTTTCTTAAGGGTCAGTTGTTAATTTTTCAATCAACTGTATGTCATTTCATAAGTCTTTCTGAGATTAAAAATGTGTGTAGGCATAGAAAGTTAATATAGCTCAATAAAGTAATTATTGTCTCTCTTCCATGCCTAATCCAGCTGCAGAAGTGGAAGGGAAAAGTATGAATATTGTTTTGGTTTATGTTTCATAGAAACATTTTTTTTTAAGTTTTGTGGTTGTTTCATATATGTACAGACTAGGCTGGAGCTGGATTTAGGAGCTGTAGCACTGCCCGTGGTATCATGACTTCCTCAAGGCATTGAAACAGGTTGCCCAAAGAGGTTGTGAATGTCCGATCCTGGAGGCATTCAAGGCCAGGCTGGATGTGGCTCTGGGCAGCCTGTCTGGTGGTTGGCAACCTTGCTCACAGCAGTGGTGTTGAAACTAGATGATCATTGTGGTCCTTTTCAACGCAGGCCATTCTATGATTCTATGATTGGGATCACTTCAAGCAGTGAGGACAGTATGCTTGTTGTAGTCCTCAGGATGGGGCACTAAGGCTGCAGTGAACTGCAGGGGGTTCCAAATTACACCTGCAGGGCTGACAGCGTCCTCTGTCGCCAGTATACAGGTGCTCCTAAGTGATGCCTCAATGTATCTGTGCAGTGGAGTGGAGTGGATGCAGCTCCCCAGCTCAGCAGGGAACCAGGGCTGGGATTTCTGCCTGAATGTGCCATGAGGTTCCTGGTGAGAGCTGCTTTGGAAAGCATTAGTGTTCTGATCTGGAGATGGCTGTCTGCAGCTGTGCGATCTACAACATATTTTAAGATGTTATTTTAAAACCCCGTATTGCGTTTGGATAAAGCAGTCCTGAGGCCATGATTATACTTGGAAGCATGAAGCAGGCAGCTTGTTTAAGATGAGAAGGAGAAAATGCATTAACAATGGCTTTCAGAATATAAGGAAGCTGGCTTTGATATTGGTGGTTGTTTTTCTTTACTTTTTGAAAGTTAGACAAGGAAATGAGGAAAACCAAAGTTTTGTAAGAAGAGAAGCAGACCTTGATTTAGTTCAGCTGGCCTGAGCCAGGTTGTTGTTTCTGGGGTTTGTTTGGCTCTGGATCATGTTACCAACTATCATCCTACTAAAGGAGCTCAGTCACGTCAAACTAGATTGGAGGATGTGTTTACAATCAACTCTTTCCAGTCAATATCAAATATTTTTTAATATAGTTTAAAATTTAAATGTTATTTTTCCTGAATGTAATGTGAACTTTTGTTTCTTACACAGAGTGGTGGTATTTTAACACAAAATAGTAAATACAGTCCCATCAACACAAAAATGAATTTTCTCTAAGGAAACCTGGGATGATGTCTGTAATTAATACTTACTATACAAAGGAAGAGGATGATGCAAAATAAAATTTAAAATAAACCTACATTTTAAGAGCTTTTTGTTTTAATAGGAGGCTTTAGGAAATCTGGAAGCGTATTCTCCACTTTTATTGTGTTATTTTGAACAGGATGATTTAAGGATATTTTGCTTTTGGTAGTATTACCAGCTCCTATATATGGATGTCTGGAATAATTGGATTTTTGTTCTGCCATTAGCTGCTTCTGCTAAACCATATTGCACAGGGAGGCAGAGGCTGCACTGACACACAAGTGCCTTCTGAGTGAGCTTATGTGACTGATTTCTGTAGGTGCCGAGGACACAAGCTGTGCCAGTCACCTGCACAGTGGAAGTTTACTCGTATTTAGACAGAACCCTCCTGTGTTTCAGTTTGTACCCATTAAACCAGAAGGCACATTAAACCAGACATTCTGGTACATTAAGCCAGAAGGTAAAGCTTAACCCTGTAAGCATCATCCTGTATAACTATTGCATGACTTAAAGAACCTGGAGAAAATTCAGCTCCAAATACTTACAATATAGGTTGTGTGTACAGCTGTCTAAGCTCCCACTACTTACAGATCAGTGGATGGAGATGGTCTAATGCAAATAAGTTTGATCTCTAGTTTTCAATGTAATGGTTTGATTCCATTTCAGCTACTTCTTCAATGGAGCTAATGGAATTTCAGGTACTGAACTGATGTGTAGACAACTCTACTGAGGAAATGCAAATTTGAACCCCACTCTTAATGATATCAATGAAAAGAAATGAAGCAAAATTAAACCCTGATTAACACTGTAGATGAGGTCTACCTGTCTCAATATGACACATATTAGTCAACACATCAATGGTCTCTAGATGAATCAGAGTAATAAATAGGTTTTGTGATGCCATATTGTTAGGTTTTCATAACTATCTATTTGTTTTTTTTTCTTCGAATTATCTCCAAAAGTGAAAAATCTGTTCCAACAACCAGTACAGCAAGTAGACAGTGGGACTGTAAGGCGGCGACTGTACAGTTATGGATTTCTAAGTGTAATCTTTAAGGTCATTCCTTTTCTTTTTTAACATAAAGGGTTTACATTCACATTGAAATGATAATTTGGCTGTTAACAGGATCAGTGACAAATTAATGCAATATCATGAATCACTGAAAATAAGCAAGAGCCTAAAAACAGTTTTATTTCAGTAGGCTGGGAGCACAGTGGCTGTATAATGGTAGGCAGTGGTATGGGACTGTATAAGAATTTCCTTAATTGCAAGAACAAATTTTTAGTGAACAATGCTCATAATTTATGAAGCTGAAGGAAAATTTCCCCCTCTAGAGGCTAATGCAAAGAACTGCTTATCTACTTCTAGTTAGGTATTGGCTTCAGCCTTGGGTAGTGACTAACTGAACCTGGATGCTTCCAAACACACCATCCTGTTCAATACAAGGAATTATATGCCAGTGTTTTTCAATGAGCTTATTGTCAAAGCTGTCTCCCATCTTTACCCACTGCAGCTGTGTGTCAACTCCACTTTCTCCTTTGTGAGCAGCCCTTTTTACTTCTTTCGTATTCCCCTTTCGTGAGGGGCCAGACTTCACCTTACTTTTGGTTCATAGAAAATATATGGTTTGCTGAATTCATGGTCCATGCACTCTGCACCTCCACAACAGCTCCAGAGCGCTGAGGTCCATTTATGGGACTGTAGTGAAAAAAGATTGAGCCCAACTAGGGAATCTTAGCAAAGCAGAGGCATTCAGCTTCCATTGGCAATATATCTGAATCACTTAGAGGCAGGAAGAAAACTTTCTTTTTTTTTTTTTTTTTTTGAAAGAGCATAAATTAGAACCCATTTAACTTCTCCTAACCTTTATGAGCAGGTACCAGTTCTCAGAGGTGGTTTCATCATCTCGCTGACAGTCGCATGGAGAGTCTTTAATGCCAAATGACTTAAATGCGTTCCTCGCTTTAAATGTTTTCTCTTGTACCTTAAAAATTGTCCTTCCATTTCTCTGGTGTTAGCACTCTGCCGACGCCTGTCAGCGGTGTCACTGCAGAAAGCAACTGTACTGTGCTTTGGCATTTTGCTGTAAGCACAGCGCTGAGGGCCCCGTGCAAGTAGAAGTCAAAGGTTGTGTGCTGGATTATTGTGCAGTGTCCTTTTTTTTTTTTTTTTTTTTTTTTTTTTTAATAGGAAGAACAGAGCCCTGGAGGCAAGGCATAGACAGGACTTCATCTTTGCTAATCAGCTCTAAGAAAAAACAATTAGCTTATTGGCATGAAAAGCTTGTGCCATCTCCAATGTCTGTTGCCCTAAGCTAATGAAATCACTGCGGCATACCAGAGATGCAGCTTGCTGAGAAGCACATCCTCTTTCCTCTTTAAAAATTATACCATGTAGCATAAGTGGAAATCAACTTTTTCTTTAAATCACCATTTTTTCTACTTAGATAAATTAATTATAGTATGAATCAGGTAGATATTGCATGAACATAATTCATTGCTAATCGCTACTGTGGACATGGCAGCTATTTTTCCCTAAAAAGGAGGTAGAAATGTGTTGCATTTCATGTGCTTCATTTTTATCTCATATTCCCGCTCTTTGCTTAGAAAGTCTCATTTATGACAATACAAGTGAATGCTACAAAATCAGGGCAATTCATAGGATAAATAGAATGGAGGAAAATTGGATTCCACTTGACCAACTTTACTTAATTGAAAATCAGTTCAAAATCTGCCAAGTCCTCTGAACAATAACAGAAAATGTTGAGTTCTCTCCTGCTTTTTGAATCTAAAGAAAAGTAGAAGCAATCCTATGGCAGAGCCTGAATACTGCAGTTGTTTCAGCCACAGCAAAGGTTTCATTCCAGTGTAACTGCAGTAACTGCACATATTGAAGTCTAGCAGGGAAATGCTGCACACTGTATTTATCTTTCTATGGGAAATTCTACATGGCCTGCCTGTGCTTTGTCTGCTCATATCACTGTTACTGAAATGTAGTGATGGAATTGGGCCATGCGGATCGTGATTTGTGAGTACAAAACCCTGTAAACTTCCTTAGTTTTTGCTAATAAAGTAGCTTTAATTTAAAAGTTCTCACACAGGACATGTGCTTTTTTTTTTCACCCAGTGTATGTTGATTTGTAAGAAAACAAACACATCCACCATTCATATTTTCAGCTTAACATGTAGTGTTATACAGTAGTGCCGCTTTATGCTGAGACAAGAGCCACACCAATTTATCTGCATTGTTTTCAGAACAGTATTTTTACAGTAGTCTCAGCTGCAAGTCTCAAACTGTACATGCACGCTTGAGAAATAAATCCCACTTTTTTGTTGTTTTTCTTTTAAATCTAAAGCCTTCTGAAGAAGGCTTTTTTTTTCTTCTCATGTTCTTTTTCTTGAATTCGCATAAGGACACTTGCATCAGTAAAATGACACAGAGCAGATGTTCTCAAACACATTAGTGCAGTGGCAGGATGTGCAGCCACAGCATGTGCACAGTGACAGCAGTTTGGGCAATTCCAGTATTACGAGGTTGTTTGGGATGATTCAGATTTGTGGATGTTGGATGCATTCAGTCTCAGTGCTTGCAGAGAGCAGTCCCTGCACAGCTAGATATTGCCTTTATGCATAGTGTGCGTTTGGGGGGGCAGCGGGTTAAGAGGCTACAACGTGATTTTATCTCAGGTTCTAGAAATAAAAGTGCTGAGATTTGTTCTTGCTGCTGTCGCTCGGGATAAAGTTTGATGTGATAATGCTCTTGACCCCACGTAGAGTGTTAAACAATGTGTTGTGTTGTGGAATCATAGAATATCTGAAGTTGAAAAGTACCCATAAGGGTCATGAAGTCCAACTCCATGCTTCACACAGGACCAACCCAAAATCCTGTGCATGAGAGCATTGTCCGAATGCTTTTTGAACTCCAGCAGCTCGATGCCATGACCACTGCCCTGGGCAGCTTGTGCCAGTGCCCAAACACACTTCCAGTAAAGAGCCTTTTCCTGATATCCCACCTGCGTTCACTATCTTGGATTTTGGAAAGCCATTCTATCTCATTTGTCACATCTTAGGTTGTTCTTCCCCATGTTTGCTTATGATATTGAGCATATTCTTAGTCGTCAGGAAATTTTTCTCCTTTGAACAGGTATAAATTACTGGAGCCAAGAACACTTTCCTCTTGCCTTCCACTAGGAGAAGCTACCCATCAAAGGATTCATTGGTAGATGCTTCCCCACTGATATTTACAATCATTAATTGCATTACAGGAAATTTAGAATTTCTGTGGAATCAGTCAATAACTAAGAATATGTATCTGTTCATGGTTGCAATCAGGAAATAATTATTTTTAAGATAAATGAATTTAAAAATGCTTCTATAAAATGCCTAGATTGCAAGCTACTTTTTTCTAGGTATTGCTAACGTATGTTTATGGTACTCAGTGTCAGCAGGAGTACCCTCAGTTCTCTTTTCCTTTGCACTTGTGTTTTTAAAACAGATGATTTTTTAAGAAATCCAAAGAAATGAGCATTGGAATAGACAAAATGAGATCTTATTTTTGACAGTCAGGATAGAAAATCTTCCATTAAAAATGCTATGATTTAAAAAGCATCCTGCAGATTTTTTTTATTGATCATACGTCCAAACTGAGAACAAATGCTTATACTCAAAGTATAAGCTTCAGAAAGGAGTTGTGCATTTAAAAAAATATAAAACTGTAAAAAATAATTGTTTGTCTTATAATAGTAAAAGAAACTTCTTTTAGTGTTCAAAACTTTCATCTTTAGCTTTGTACAAAATGATGGAGAGGGAAAACAGTATAATGCAATGCTGAGTATAATATCTTTGTTTTCCATATCTTTGATTCAAATTTGATATTAGTAATAATGTCATATTTGGTGCCAGGTTTGTCTTCAGTTTGTTTTTTAATATTAAATTAAAGATGATTTTTTCACTGTTTTAATTTCAGATTTGGATTCTCTAACAGGGCATGCATTTCCAGGTAAAGTGGACAGTTAGATTAGATTTTATTTGTGTGTCTTAAATTGCTTTTTTCATTTTATTGGGAGGGGGGGGTGGGATTAAAATTTAATCCGCGTGATTCTTACAGCATTTTGTTACATGTCAAAATTGTGCTGTTAGTTATTTCACATTATAGATAATTGAAGAAGAAATAGCTATTGCATGCACTAGTTGAGAAAGGTAGAATTAAAAGCCTGCTTTAAATATTAACTACAATATCTTTGATATTAAACCAACCAAGAGAGTAAAAGCATTGATCCAAAATGTCAAATCCTAATGAAAATATTATTCTATTCAAACTCACACATGATTCTGAGAAGAAAAATAAAAGCACCCTATAGTGGCTAAGGTTCAAGAATTATGACAGTTATCTGTTCTCTTGTTACAATTATATAGGAAATGGATTTTGAACAATAAGAAAATCATTTTCGGAAGAGAATTAAGAATGAAAGAGAACACAATTATGTTAATTATGTCATTTTTTATGCTGCATGGAAATTAACTTTAAAAGCAGGCCACTTGATTAATTAAAACCTGTTGATTCTTGCAGCTATAGTAATGTAACAATTCAAAACTTTTGAGTTGGGGAGTTATTCAGCAGAAATATAAGAGAGGAGAATTTGATGCTTAGTAATCATGTGAATTTCTGTGTTTCCCAAGTCAAAGTTTTGGATCAGTAAGAACATAGATGAGCACTCTGTGATAAGGCAAATCTCTTACATTTTGCAAACATGCAGATGCTTTCTCTAATCAAAATCCTCTCTTGAATTTTTCTTTTAATTAACAGGTTGTATAAGCTAAAGCATAATTTTCTGTTCCCAAAGAGCTTTCTAAACACAATTTTGTGATGGTATTTGTTATTATAAATGTACTGATCTTTGTTATGTAATTGGCTTCTCATTTATCTACTGCATAATATGATATTCCTCCTTACATTGTCCTTTAAAGCAGTATTCTTTACAATTCTTGTGACAGTAGCTTCACTTCAGGTTTTCCAAATGTTTCTGTGTTGCCAGCTTTGGATATGATGTAGGAATCTCAGTAGAAAAAATAATATTAAAAAAAAAAAAAGAAAAAAAAAGAAAAAAAAAAAAAGATTAGAAGTTCATCGTGGAATTTGTTTGCAGCATGGAGCAGATCTGAGTACAGTCTGTCAGGGCTGTTTATACTCAAATACAGCAACAGTCCAAGCGATGTCTGTCCAAAAAGTCAAACACTCCAAGTGCAGATTTTGCCATTTTCGTCCTAGATGAGGAGACTTTCTTTGAGTAGTCTGGTTTGATATGAGTCAGAATTTTCATGTGATAATGTACTGCTTAGCACAGACATTGTGTATATCTGATTTTCATGATTGCTGTCAGATATATGCATGCATCACCGAGAGGGACATGGAGAGGAGCAGCATCAGTGTATCTTTTTTTTTCACTCTTTTTTAAAATTGAGTCTGCTTTCTTTCTTTTTTCTTTTTTTCTTTTTTTCTTTTTTTCTTTTAACATAAGTATTTTATGGTGCTAGATAGTGCTATCGTGGTATGTCTGATTCTTAGTTTGAAATATGGCAATCCTAACATAGCAATCATCACCGATTCTGACAACGGAGCCTTACGCTAATGTGAATGCTATAGAATTATGGGAAAGAGAAATCGTCTTTATTCTATGTAGAAGATGTCCTGAATTACAGGACGGGTGAATTATATTGCTGTATTGTATTCCAGGCTTAGCTGTGCATAGCTCCATCAAATGGCCCATTGGTTAGCACAGACAGAAAAATCTTTGAATCATACTCATTGTCAAGGGGATGTAGAAGAATAGTATAGGTATCTGCAAAGAACAAAACCCTGGGAACATGGGGTTTGGCTTAAATAGATGCTCATTTGGAGACTCACAGAGTGAAGATGCCACTGTGCAACTCACAGAAATCACTAGAAGAACCATTTCTCATTTTTTCCTTTTTTTAACAGACTTGCTCTTTTCACACAAAGCTGTGATGACAGCAGAATGTCCTGTCTTGTCTTCAACTTTACTAGCACTTAATAATTAAGTCAGTATTCTGCTATATCCCAAGTCATAACAGTATTCTGCTATTATATTGAAGGTTTTATAGTTACAGATGTAACTAAGTTAAATGCCAAAAGGGATGCTTGGGTGTCTAGTTATAAAAGAAATCAGACAACTAAATCCATCCTGCCACTCATACATAAATATTATAATTAGTTAGGCATGTTAGTTTTCAGGAGAGAGAAGGAATCAAGGTGCTACTTTGATATCAATGAGTTAATTAGATGAGATATGCCCAGGTGATCCTAGTATATTAATGCATGATTTGGATCTCACACTGAACAAACAAAACAAATCCAGTGAGTTTTCTGTTTATCTCATCTTTGCTCCCTGTGAGCCCATCCAGCAAGATTGATTAACAAAACCTCTATGAATGTGGTGAGCCAGTAGTTTTCCATCTGACCCTCTGCCAGTGCCCTGCAGGGGCCAAGCATGTGGAGACTCCTTTCCAGAAATCACGTAGTTGCAGCAGTGCGGTGCAGAAGGGAATGAGTGCCAGTCCCTTTGCTGGGCACACAAATCAAACCTGGTTCAGCAGTGACCTGATCACACAGTTCCCAGTTCGGAAGGGGTTTGCATCCAAGTGGCTTCAAACTCAGAGAAAGAGAGCTTGCATTAGGATATGACTGCTCAGACTAAGGAAAAGTACTTCCCTTTCACCTCTGTCCTTAATATCAACTTTCTCTGTGCTTTATGTAGATGTGGGAAATCTCTGTTACTTCAGAGACAGACCAGAACATAAATCAAACCAAGATGTATGTTTTTATGTCAAAGGAAAAATAAATTCTTTATAACCCTTGCAGTTGATCGGCTGAAACCCTAAAGTATGAGATTTGATTATAGTCATTGTCTTAATGCAGAGCTGCAAGTGTTATGGGCATGTTGAGAACTTCCAGAAGCTGGATTAAAGCATCTCTTTTACAATGATATCTATTCTCGTCCTAAAGCTCCAAGCAATGGCGAGTCCACCAGCTCCCCTGGTAAGCCGTTCCAATATTTAATTACCCTTAGCGCTAGGAGATTGAAATGTTGTGGAAAGGTTGCATTTGTCTAATTTCAGTTGCCAGTCTTCCTACTGCTATGCTTTTGTCCATAAGACTGAAAAGTCTACTTTTCCCAGATATGTTTTTTTGTCTATGAAAAACTGATTATTTGCAGTGACCTGCTGAAAAGCCTCTGTGCACAGACGCTTGTGCACTTTTTATGGCTGTGCCACCTGGCCTGATGAAGTTTCTGACCTGCAATACTTGCTTCATCCATTTCTTAAACTCAGCACAATTTCAACACCCCTACTACAACTAAAAATTTATACGTACCAATCAAGGCACCTTTCAACTCTTGCTTTGGTAAGTTGGATATGTTGTCCTCTTCAATTCTCACACTGTAAGACTGTTTTTCTGATAGCTGCCACAGGAACTTCATATTTTTTTTAAACCTATGAAAACTGTAGAGAGTCTGTTCATGTAGAAATTTTGGAAATGCTGTGTATAGAATCAAAGTCATTTCTTTTTTAGCATAACACCTCCTTCCTCTCTCCACTTTGTAAGCATTTATGTACAGTTTTGAATTGCCAGATCAGGTTGCAATGGCTGTCTGTGTCAAGCAATCCAAACAGTGATCCCAAAATGTAGCTGATTGACTAGGAATGAATGATTTCCCCTTTTTAGATGGAGGAATGTGTCTAACAGCTGAGATCCAAGTTGCGTTGGAATGCTTATTGCTGCAGTACATGAAATCAAACTTTTTTTCCAATCTGCTGATACCTGTGGGATCACCACCCAGTTTGGGGTGATCATTGTCCCAAAGAGGAAGGAGGAAAAGCCATGTGTCTCTTGGGAGCAGGATAAAAAAAAATGGCTGAGAGTTCATAGCATGTCATACAAACTCTTACCCTAATTTTCATGATCCTGCTAAAAAGAAAATATGGTGCTGTTTACTCTGACCAAAGGCACAGTAGTGCATTTCCTGTGTTCTTACCAAACTACTCAGGTAATTACATTCTTAATCCCATCAGTGCTTTCATGGCAGAACAATGAGAGATCTGATGTTTGGGGTTATGTATCTGGATAATAAATGTGCCACCAAAGCAGCTAATTGGAGCAGAATCTCAGATGCTGTGGGTCTAACCAAAGTCCTTTGTCACCACATTTTCCATGTCTTTTGTTTGCCTGCTTTAAAACCCATTTTGGTGGTGACAGCTTGTCCAGACTGTGTCAGTAGTGTGTCCAAAGCAATCATTTGCTTTCTTTAAAACATTTTTTCAGAAGTATTGAGGAAGAGACACATTTTAGGGATCCAGTTCGTACTTGAAGAATAAGATACATTGTATTAAAGTCTTTGAATAAGGACAAAAAGTATAGTAAATACCAAGGTCAATGTGAGGGATCATTGACTTGCAGGGGAAGGTCCTTGGAAGTGGATGGCTCACTCAGAGTGTGTTGTAGAATTACAGTTCTTGTGCTCCTTTTCTGAGCAATAGGCTAGTTCCTTAGGTGAAATGGAGAATGGCTCTATCCTCTTGTAGACAGAGGCAGCAATAGCTATTATTAAATTGCTGAAGTTTGCATTTCAGGTCTGTTATTTTTTTTCACTCACACTCAGATGTGAACTCAGGCCCTTGAAACTGCAAACACTCTGAGGTATTAATTGCTTCACTGAGTTATGCTCTAATTCATAAACATCCGTGTATCTAACATCTTGTGTTAACTCAATGTGTTAAGAATATGTCTCTTAATAGATTATGAATAGGCACTCTGTGTAAAGGAAAATTAATAGTGGTTGTCTGAATTGCTTTACATTGGTTGTGAATTCAGCCCATGGATTCATATTCTGAATCACATATGTATTAAGTGGGTGCCAGGTGAGTTAGGAATCTTCAGTAGGTAGTCAAAATGTGCCTTCTACCTCTGTTGTATTTTATTTTAATTCTACTTTAATATGTCTGGACTGTTTTCTCCTTTTCTTACTATCATTCCTAACTACAGCATCCAAATTCTTCAGTACAATGCATAGACTTTGGTTTCCATTGTGTGTATTATTGATGAATACTATTTTGTTGCAATTCACCTGAATAGGCTTGAAGTTTTGTGAAATACCTCAGAACCAAAACCATGGCTGTCTATTTATTCTACCAGTTCTTCATTACAAGCAATGTAATGCAAGATCTCAACTTCAAAATGTTTTGTTTTTCTTTTCCTTTTGAAAGTCATTTAGTATTCTGGGGAAAACAATGTTGTCTCCAACTCTGTTGTAGACCCAGGGTAGAGCCAAACAGAATTAGCATTCTCAGGTCTTTGCATAGTAGCTGGAGTTATGGTAGGAATTTGGCACACGCAGTCATGTAGAAAGTGTTTACAGAAAGAGGGTCTCAGATGCTAATCGAGTGTGAACCATTCTAATCCCTGAGTGTGTCTAATCAAGGAAGTTGGTTGGTGACCTGCTCGTTTTCCAGAAGTAACGCTTTGACCACATAATGAGCATCATTTCACAGGTTAGTTAATTGCCTAGTGAACTGTGCACTTTCCTATTCACAGATTTGCCAGGTCTAAAAGTTAAATGGACATCTCATTCATTATACCGGTTCTGGGGCTTTGTGGCTGAAATCAAAGTTTATCTGAAAGTGTCTACTCAGCCATATTATTTGCGGTTACTTAGCATTGTTAGAAGTGCAGAAAGTCCTTAGCTTGTTTATCCTTTTTTTCTGCCCTTGCCCAAAGCATGTTTAAGATTGGGCAGAATATTAATGAAGAACGGGTGTTTTAGAACAAATAACACTGAACAGAGTTTAGTCCAAGAGTATCAACAACAGAATATCAAAGTTCAGTGTTATTTGATTAGAGGTGGCAGATCTTTAAAGAACAAATTTGGAGAAATTACTCTTTCAGAGATGCTTTAGGCCAGCTGTCTTCTTGATTTTGCCCAGGGAGTTGTCTGCTCATGGAATTGAAGGCTGGCTGAATGATTTTTTTTTCCCCTAACCTTTCTACTGAACTTTGTTGCCACTAATTTTGATTTGCATCATGTTCATAAAGAGCAAAATATTTCAGCTTGAATACATATGTATAAATATATTCGTGCTGAATACAATCTCAATTAAAAAGAAATAAAATGAAAGCTAGTAAGCCATAGGGGGATGGAATACAATGAGTTAGTAAACTAACAAAAAAGTCATCCACAGTTGAGTTCCCTCTGATCTTCCTGTTTTCTCAGAATCAGGGGATGGTTTCACAAACAAGAAATAAGCCTTCTTTCATCTGTTACATTATATCTCCTAGAGCTCTTATCTGGCCTCATTAACAGAACTAAAGAACAGAACTAAACACTTAAGCCCCTCGACTGTCTATTCTCAAGTGAAAATGGTGAGAAGAAGGCTCATGTGTGCACTGTCCTTCTGTTGCCTTCAGCCTGGAGTAGGATTTAGCAGTGCATAGTCCAGCAGGCTGCCAGACGAACCTGCTGGTAGGAAACCAGCCATTCCATTTGGTAAGTGAATTCGCACAGGGAAGGGAAAGATAAAAGTATATTTCACATTGATCTAAATTTCTTTGGACATTTTTATCTGTTTCCAGGCCCCTTCAGTTTTCGAGTCCAAATGAGCTGATGATTTCCCTGCTGGGTAGCTCTGGACTTGGCCCCTTATGGGTGGTGGGCAGAGGCTTGTAGGTCACTGATCAAGCCTTTCCTGGGATTGGAGCAGCTGGGCTGTGTACAGCACTGTCATGTCCTGCTCCAGACTGTGGACTCCTATCCATAGATCTAATAAATAAATAAATAAATAAATAAAAATAAAATGGTTAATTATGCAGGAATTTGACAGTTGTACAGATTTCATTTCATTACTTGAAGATTGCTTTCTATGTCCTCAGTTTCACCTGTTTGATTTTCTCTTCGGTATAGATAAAAAGGCATGTGAAAAGTACACTAACGTTTCTGGAAGGTAGTTTCAGAATTAGTAGGAGCTATATGCACATTCTTGAAAATGAGGAGTTTCACAGAGACATAAGCCGCAGGTGCTTTGTCATATGCATTTATTTTAGTCTTTAGATTTACTTGAACTCATTTGTTTGGTTCTTCACTGTTTCATATTTTTTACTGTGTGAGAACTGTGTGAGTAACCATAGGTGTAGATGTTCAGGTAACTACATACATTTCATTACTTCGCCATTTCTATAACATTCTTCTTTATGAGATCTATACAGTTCTTGATTATGTTTAATATCAAGTTAAGGGTTTAATTTTCAGTTGTGCTTTTAATTTATTCTTTTTAAAAATATGTTATTAACAATTGCTTTAACTCCTCTGGGGTGCTTCATGTTAAGGGTAAAAGATGAATCAGAGTAATTATATACCACATTCGTTACCACCAAACAGAATTAAAAGAGAACAAAAAGAAGAAAAAAAGAAGAAAAAATAGATGTGGACTCTGCCTACCAGTTACTGCAGAGATTTATGATGTATCTCTGGTTTACAAATACATGAATTCATGACTTGATTCTTTTTTAATTAAACATTTTCTTCTAGAAAAAAAAAAAAAAAGAAAGAAACATAATTACTTGAGAGCTGCAAGGGCAACAGTAATTATGACATTGGGCTTGTCACATTATCCTGAAGAGTCTATTAAGGCAGTGATTTTTCTAATCTGTCATTCAACTATTCTTGCTATGTGTTTAGCCTGTGATGCTGCTGGAAATTGTTGTGAACCTATTATGCTGCAGAACATTTTAAATAGCCCCAGCACTTCATAATGTTAAGAGAAACAGGTCAAATGAAAGCTGAAGTATTCAAGTCTCCAAAAAGAAATATATTCGGCGTTTAAAACTAATTCCATCGTCTACAAGAAATCACATGAAGAAAGTTATTAAATTGGAATTATAGCCATAGGCAAATCCTTAAGGAGGATAATTTAGATTGTGAATTGAAAAGAGGACAACCATGTTGGCTCAAGGCATAAATTTGACATTAATCTGCCAAAATGTGGAGTTTTTATAGATTTTGACAGATCTATGAAGTACTGTGCATAGCTATTGAGCTTTCCATTGTAGTTGCTATTAAAAGACATCTAGTTCCAATTTTGCACTAGGCTCTGCATTTCTGAGAAAAGCAGTTTGCTGTTTTCTCCATCATGCCCAGGAAGTAATAAGAATTGTCATAAGGCTGAAACAGAAGTCTGACAATCACAAGTTAAAGCTCAACTTCTTGTGATCCTCACTTAAAACTTTTCTCCTTTAATTTTCTTATTTTCATTCTGTGGACAAAACAGCTTTTTTCACAGCTAAAATGAGAGTAGTTTAGCTTGTAGATTCTAAACAGCTTGGAAAGTTTCAGGTGGTAGCTGCTGAAAATAGTCAAGTATGAAGCACTGCGATGATGTTTCTAATTACCAACCATTACATACTTTTAAGTTCTGCTCCCTAGTTCCATGTTCAGGCCATCCGTAAGCAGCTGAAGGTTTTGCTGAGAGTTCTTTACAAACTGAACAGTTCATGTCAGTACACATTGTTCTTCGATATGCATCTGTTTTCTTGGGACACCATATGAATCATGGCCATTACAGTCCTCAGTTACCAATTAGTGATGTAGCAAAAGCATCTTTATGAATTTTAGTTGTTAATGTACACAGCAAGGTAGATTTTAAAATAGTAGTTCAATACTGTAGTTCTGAAATGGTTGCATAAATTGAAATGGCATTGCTCAGAGAAATAAAATTTTTAATTTTTGAAATTGTTAATTATATTTTTGACATTTATTTAAGACCACGAGTTTTTAAATACTTTCATAATTAGAACTCAGCTGTGAACTACTGTATTGCATAGACTACCAGTGAGGTATTTCATTGCTGTTACAAAATTTTTAACAATAAGCCATAATACTATATAAACTTCTTCTGAAATGATTAAATAGTATTCAAATGTCAGATACTGCCACAAATTAACATGATGTTGAATTTAATTTTTTTTTACTTTTGACATTTTTTTCTGTTTCAGTTAGTATTTTTCCTTATCTTTCTCTACCTAACGTGGTCATGATTCTTCTAACCAGAAATGTTAAATGCGATAGTGTGAGTCTTATCTATCAAGATCCATGACTTATACGTGACTGATTTTTAATGTAAGACTAAGCACTGACATTTAGTATGTAGACAGCGTTTTTGCAGTCTTGGTCATTACCATTTGATCAATTTTTGCAGAAATGGGATATTTACTATTTTTTTCTAGTTTGACAGGTGCAGTCAACCTGCCTGGCAGCTTAAGAACTTGGAATTTCTGGCATGAAATCTGTGACAGGAAATTGCAGAATCTGTGTATAGGACAATAAAAGCTGATACACTATTCGAGTAGCATAACCCAGTGCTCACTTATTTTATATGTTCAGCTGCAGGATAAAAATTCTATTGTAATAATTACTGTGGTAAGTGTAGTGCTTTTTACTTCTTTTATATCAGTCAAACATGGCATCATCAGAGTGCTGGATCATACACTCTTACTTGGTATTAAAGAATTAATAGGCAGGTTCTGTATATTTGTTTGGATGGCTGTGGAAGGAAGCAGAGGATTATTCCTCAATGTCATAACACCTTTGGAAAGGGTTGCCCAAGGAGGTTGTGGGTGCCCCGTCCATGGATGCATTCAAGGCAGGATGTGGCTCTGGGCAGCCTGGTCTGGTGGTTGGAGACCATGCACATAGCAGGGGGTTGAAACTAGATGATCATTGTGGTTCTTTTCAACTCAGGCCACTCTATGATTGTATGATTCTTTGTCTGGAAAAAGGCACATACTGTGTTATAGTTGGAAAAAACAAACCATATGAAAGAAAAACAGACAAACAGAAAAAAAAAAAAAAAAAAAAGAAAAGAAAAAAAAAAAACACCTGGCTGCCATGGCTACTTTGTGCAATTTTTTTTTAAGGTGAAGTTCATGAGTAGTGTCTGTTGTATTTCCCACAATGAGCCCCAAATTGCTGCTGTCAAACTTTTCTTCTCCCCACCCTCAGGACAGGAGATTCTGCTCCACCATCACCACTGCTTTTTTAGCTGCCACTATCAGCTCCTGTCTCTACTTCTTAACTCACCAAATGAGAAAATACCTTCAATCACATAAGTTATCTGCGTCCTTGTATCACGTACAATTAATTCTCACTTGTGAAGTTAACCACTTAGTGCTTTTACCTTCCATATATTTTTTGAGGAAGGAAGATATTTGAAGAGGTAAGTGCCTTGGGGCACTGCAATGGGCTCAGAACTGGAGAACTTCATTACAAAGTCTATCAAATGCAGTGGCCAATACAGCTTGCTTTCAAAAGCATCAGTTACCTGCAGACAGGTGGTGATTCACTTGCTGACATTGATTAGATCTCTCTTCCAGAAGGAATTCTTTCAGCCTTAGTGAGAAAATACCATGAGACATTATTCTTTGCAGTGTAAGGATTGCAGACTGGCAATGCTGACCTTCCTGTTAATACAAATTGACGGTCCCTAATCTTTCCACTTAAACTGCAGCTACTCAAGTATGAAATTTCAGGATACCTTTAATGAAAACGTAAGTTCTGGTGTCTCTTTTAAGTTATTTAATTTAAAACTGTAGACTTAGATATTTAAAAAAACACTTTGAAAAAAACCACATTATTCAGATTATTAGCGAGATTCACAGAACCGCTGGGGAAGCAAAAGGCTTGCGGCTATGGGAGTGTGTCAGCAGCATATTAAATTAGTAACTGTGTGTAGGCTCAATGCAAGGCTGAACAGGTGCCCCAGATATGTTGTGCTGACTCCATGCATTGAAGTGAGTCTTATTCTGGTAACTGAGAGGAGGAAGGAGAGAAAGAGGGAATCTGCCACTGAAAAAGCTTCAGTTCATTCCAGAAAGAAGCAGACTAGCCTAGAGGCAGGCCACTGTCAGATGGCTTTCACTGGATATCCTGCACCATAAGGAGAACTTGGTTACTACATGGTGGTTTGAGGGTGATAGAGGATGCTGTGAAATTCAGGTGAGAAGAGAAAGAAGCATTTTATTAGAGTGCATCTGAAAAGAAAGCTATACCTTCCTCAACAGGTTTCCAGTGTTTTGTCTGTATACCATGTCAGAGTTTTAGAAGAATTACTTTTGTATTATGTAAACAGAGATGACAATGAAGTCCCTAGAATGGAAAGCAGCTATGTAAGCTAAAATATGTTGCCTGTTGCTATGGGAACAGTAGCTCACAATTTTTTTTTTATATAAGCACTTCAGCTACAGTTTTTGTGATGTCTTATTCTAACAGAGAAACGCTTATATTTCATCCCACATCATTTTTTGCTCTTGTTGATGTTTTAAAAGCCGTATTGGGCAGTAATCCCCAGAATCAAATCCTGAAATAATATACCATCCACAGAAATATGTTTCATAATCATTAACTGATCAATTTTTTAATTATAACATAATTAGGAAGATACCAACCTTGAAACTGATTTGTCTCTCCATTAGTGATGGCTTAAACACATGTAGCTGCTGAAAAATATTGTTTATTCTGAATGATGTAATTAATACTCTGCCCATCTCCTATCCCCTTTCCATAATTTTTTGTTGCAAATTAAGATGTACTAAGCAATAATCAATATTAAAATAGGCTTCAGATGTGTAACTAATTCCCTTCTGAGTTTTAACCAAAACATAATTTCATATTACCCTACAGAACATTCTCACTGGATCCAGCCAAACATTATTTTTCCCTGCAGAGAATTACCTACATTCTTGTAACACACTTTCCACACTATGCAAGATACACAATCGCTGTTCATTTCTTATTCAATAAAAAAAGTGTTATATTTGTCTTGATATCAGAAAGTGGAATTTGGAGCTCATATTTTCCCCATGACATTATTTTATTAAATTATGTAGTTGCTAAATAAACAGAGGATTATCTGTCTGCAAGAGACAAGAAATAAGCCAAGCAAAACATATTTTGCCTGCATTAGTTAAGCATTGTGATCCAAGTAAAATAGATCAATATTATGAGAAGAAGGCAACTTTTTATGAGTATGGAGATGCATTCACTACCACATTTAAGATAAAAAATCCAGGAAGTGTTTTCTGCTTAAAAGGTATACTATTTTTCTGTCATCTTATTATGTGGAATAACCTCATTAAACAAAGCTTTTATCTTCTTTGAACAATAGTTCAAAGAACTATCATCTTCCATTTGCCTTGATAATTTTTCTTGTTGCTTCAGTTGTTGCTTTCAAGGCAAAGAAGCTCCAAAAACAAATGCATTTCTTGAGCAACTGAGTGGATAGCACTGACTCAGGAGTTGTACAGCGTACCGTCGAGAATTTTGCAGGTCATTGCTAGGATCTTCCTTAATAAACCAATTGGAAGTAATAAATACTGTTCTTCTTCTCACCTCTCCTGGATCAAACCTTCCTTTTCTCCTTGTAAGTCATCCAACCTCTTCTAGTGTAGGATTAGCTCATTCCTTCTGTGCACATCTGATCTGAATCCCATTTATATGCATTGAGGGGACCGTGCCATGCACTACCTGTGATTGCCTCTGCAGTGGGCCAGGGTCCCAGTGCCACATGGCCATCCACACAATTACAGTGCAGACGCCTTGGCGTGTTTCAGTAATAAAAGTACAGCAGGCATCTTTCTCAAAAAGCAGTTTTATTGCAGGCATCTTACATGTGGAAGGTGAAGACAAAGGTGAGGTGCTTTCAACAGCACAACACAAGCAAGAGCGGTGTTGTGTCAGCCTGTCTCAAGTCCAGCATGGTATCCCTGGCCCATTTCATTTACAAACATGAACAGAGCCTGTACTGATATTCCTGAGCAGCAGTGTGTACTTGGATTGACATATTCTCTCATTCTGATAACTGCAGTCATTTCTCATGTGGCCACCAGATAACTGAGATTTCCTTTTTTGGGTCTGCACAGAACTGAAGGGCAGTTCTTCCTCTGGTATACATTATTGGATTGAATCGAGTTATGACACTTGACAGCAACTCAGAAACTCGGCTATTTCTCTCCCACACGCACCAGGACGATAAACCTATTCATCCCCTGTGAAGCTTTCTACAGAAAGGAAAGGATCTAGCTCAAAATTGGATTGAGGATAGCTCAGAATAACCTCACGGCTTTTTTTAACGTAAGAGTTTTAAAGCCTTTCCCGTATTGTCTTGTAAACAGCTTTTCTTGCATGTTCCTGATTTTTCTCAATTATCCACTGATATTATTCAAGATGAAGAATAAATTTAATTCTCTGAAATGAAGCTGGGTTATTGTTCCATTTAAGAAGTTGGCAAAACTCCTGGGTCAGGATCTGCTTTCTGCCAAGGTGAATTATGACTGTGTTTGTTGATTGTCACAACTTTTTAATGATATTAGTGAACTTTGTGATTTGAATAGGTGCTATTTTGTTCACTTCTCATAAACTCTGAAAAGTTACAGAAAGTGTGTTCTTATTTTACTGTTTAAGTTCATATCTTGTCTGTGTTTTCTTGATCTCTTATTCTGTATTTTAGTCTTTAAAATATTGCGCAGTGTTTGCAAACCTTTTGCAAGCCTTTCCAGCAGTATGCAATAGGAAGTAGTTCTGCAAAAAGAGTTATGGAGATGATAAAGTGTATATTTTAATCTTGTTTATGTCTTCAAAGGCATTTTTTTATTTATTGAGAAGAAAGTACATTTTATAAACAGGAACTTTCTCAACTGGGTAACAAAATCTTACCTGATTTCCATAATGCAGCAAATCATTTTTTCTTGAAAGAGGGATGTGCTAAAAGCTTTTAGGTATGTTTATAGCTTTGTGGCTGAAGTCAAATCTATTTTTTCTTCAGTGCTGGATATGCAAAGAGTGCTAGAAAGGGTTTTGTTATGCTTGGACAAGATATAAATATAAGCTATTACCATCTTAGACTGTTTTCCTGGTAGCAGATAAATTCAAAAATGTACTTTTGAGTGAAAAATAGAAGTTTTACGAATCTGCAAAGGCTTCTGACCAGTACTGGTATAACTTCCTTCCAGACTGCAAAGGCAACTGCTATTATTCTCAAGCACTGATATAAAGTTTGCAGCTTTGTGAATTTCAATCACCATGTCTTGGCATGGAAGTGAGTATGAGAGTAGTTGGGGCAATCTACAGGATCTACCTTGGAGCAAGTAATTCAGCTCTGGAGGCTGTTTTTGTTATATTAGACAGTGGAGAATTATGGTCTGCAGCAGTACTGTGGTTGCAGAACATCTCACTTCTGAGTTTGCAGATCTGATTGTGAGCCCCAGTACAACCTACCCACGTGTAGGTGTGAGAGTGGGCAGTGGTCTTCCCTCTTTTCACACTCCAAGCTTTGAGTCATGTGGTAATGTGGGATGCTTGGTTTGCTCTGCATCTACCATCCTGGATGATCTGTGGGTGAGTGACTTCCCAGAGGAGCTTGGGGTGAGGAACGTTCATGGTGGAATGGATTAGGCTAACTCAGTTGGGTTAAAATCTATAAGATTAAAGTGCAGGAAGTACAAAGGACTGGTCATGGCCAGAGCAATGATTTCTTCTTGCTGCTCTGCCATGACCAGTGTGGAAATTTGCACTGTCAGCTGTCAAATCTGTGGCTCAATGAAGAACTCAGTTTGGAAGAGTAGGCAACAGGGATGGTATTTGGTTCCAAGTAGTGGTGACAAGTGTATCTGCTGCATGTAAGCATCTCATGTCAGTCTAGTTGTTCAAGGGTTGTTATATTTTATTATTTATTATTTTATTTTTGTCTGCACGTGCAGGATAAAATGTATTGGAAATCTGTTTTGTTTTCGTTTCTAGGAAAAAAAGAAGAAAATCAGTTGGGATTAAATGGAATGTAATTTTTTTTTCATGTTAAATAATTATTTATTGGGACTTTGACATGGCTCTGTGCTAAATATCTGCTTCTATGTTTGAGTTTCAAAGGTGACATTCATTTCACCTAACTATTTACACTGTAGGTGCCTCTGTTAAAAGTTGTTACCCCAGCCTTACTTTACATTAAATGGAGAAAAGCAAGCACTTTCAGGATATGATTCATCTGACCTATTTAAGATTTCTGTTTTAGGATTAGACGAATAGCACAATAAAAGTACTTTATCTCCACATTGACTATATATGGACTTAAAACTACTGAAATTCATTTAGGCAGTTGGATATTGTTCCTGTTGAGTCAAATAAGTATGCAAGAAAAGTTCAGGAAGTAAGGCTTATAAAGAACTTTAAATCATGTTGGCATTTTGGTAGAATTCATGTCAAGGAATATCCATCTAGTGTGGGTTTTTTTCTGAATGATAAGTGAAATGATTTTTCCATTGATCACTCTTAGTGAAAATTGTTAATTATTAGGTGTATAGGCAAGTTAATTAGAAATTAAATTAGAATAATTGGATTAACATTAGAATTATTTAGAATTAAATTAATTAGAATAATCGATTATCAAAAGAACCTGCACTAAACAAGTTCCTATTTGAACGAATAGAAATACTGAAGTCTTAATTTCCTATGAATTTGTGTTCTCTATCTGAATTTCCATCTCTTCCTTCTCTTTATTGCCCCATATAGCATCCCATACAGAAGCAATGCTAAAGCTAACTCAGAGCTAACTTAGTATTAACTGATACCCGTGTGCCAGCTGGGCACTAGGCTTCAGCCAGCTCTGGTATCATGGCTTAGTTCCACCTCAATGGTGACGGCTAACTTGCACTTCTCTCCTTTGCTCATTTTATGACTTTCACAAATAATCTGTGAATTCTGTTTCTCTTTTGGCTGAGTCCCTGACTTCCTTGAGTTAGTGAGAGACTGCAGACTGCCAGACAAATGGACCACCTGTGTGCACAAGCCAGATCCTCTTGTTATTCAATGCTAGAAGTACAAATAAGACATATAAATAAGACTACAAGAATAGTGGAAGGGCAGTTGTAGACTACAAGAATGCAGTGGAATATGAAGTACAAATACCCCTAAATTACTATTTACTTGAGACCTAACTCTTTATAAAACAGCACCATGGGTGTATTTGCAGACTGGAATCAATCAGCAGTCTTTTGCTCAGTGATCACTCTACCTGGCCTTACTCTCTTATTTCATGCTTTTTGTGATTTTCGTGCATAGCACATTTTAGCTACCCAGATGTGAGATCCTTTCCCACACGACACATTTGGCAGATCCATAGATGGATTAATAGTTATGACAGGATGGAAATGAAGTAATTTAGGTCTACTTAAAGTGACTGAGGCTGGCTTTTGCACTATATTTCATATTTCTTCTATATGTCTTTATGTATTTTAGTTATGCATGAATTCAAATTCATTCTGCTCATGCTCAGAGTTGATCACTCATGAACAAATTGCAGGGCATGTAGCTGTAATTACTGCACTACAGTATGGAGTTAAAGCTCTGCTGAGAACTGAGCTGTAGCCCAGTGCTGTGCTAATGACAGCCTGTATGGCTCTTCCACGGAAGCTGGCTTACACGGAATCATCAGAGCCTGTCTTTTTTGCAGAAAGACCCTCAGTACTGGTAATCTCATGTTGTATTTTACCTGCAGCTTGTGTGAAGGAAGAGCTGAGCCAGACATTAGTCTAACTAATAAGCCTTGCAGAAGCACAGGGTTCAGAAAACACTGTTAAAGCTGATGATAATTGTGAACAGCACCTCTCAAATATGATCTTTAGGACTGACTAGAGTGCCACTTAAAATGCACTTTTAAAAAGCTGGTTCTGTGCCCAGCTGCCTGAGAGAAGTCTCACAAACACTTCTATAGCCCTAATCATGATGCTGTGCTTTTCACGCCTCTTTTTTTCTGCTCATTCTGGCTTAAAAGGTCAGATAGTTCATGTATCATTCATTACTTTGACCCAGCAGCATCTGTAGCAGTTAACTCCACAACTATTATTCTCTAACCCCTTGGAGTGAAGGCTAGAAGCCTCCAAGTCCTGAGCTTTGAATTCTCTCATGTTTCAACAAAAGGATTTTGCTATTGAAAATGACACAAACCATACCTCAAGTATGTCAGTAGGGCTGTAATGTGGGGTGGAAATAGAAGAACAGGAACAGACTGCCAGCAGTAATTTTCATGTAACTGTAATACACAGTGCATATTAGAAACACCAGTTTGGGATTTGGGGTGGTTCCCCTATTTGTTTTTATTTATTTATTTATTTATGGAATAATATCTGTCCCTAAGACTTAGTGAAGTACTTCGAATCTATAAGCTATCAGGCTGAATAAGAACTCACATTAGACATTTTACTTCTATTTGTCTCCATAGAAACGGAATGTTCAAATGTGTTAAGTTATTTTTGTCAGGAGTTTTTATGTGCTTCAGAATTTGGACATGCGCTCAGAGGGAAAAGCTGTGAGATCTCAATTAAATTGTGTTGCTTTATGTACCATCAGTAGGTGAATGAGATGTTTTGGAATGACTAGTGTCACAAAAATAAACTCTGGAAAGAGACAAATTCAGCAGTCTGTATTGCAAATAAATAATGTTTCATTGGTTTGCAAAATCTATGCAGTGAATTATCCTGCTTAAAATATCTGGAGCCAGCAATCTTTTGCTGTTGCCCCTTTGAAATCCAGTTGGAATTGGTAGGACTGCTAAAAGATGGTTAGCAATGTGGCTGTGTGAAATTTAATCACTGTTGGAACTTTGTTTCTCAGTAGAGACATAGTAATTCTTTAGAAAAGCAGGGAAACTGCTGCAACTGAATTAAATCTCACTTTATCTGGCTTTTTAACGTAGAGTTTTATTGAAGAAAAACTGGTCCAAAGCCTAGAGTTCAGTGAAGGAAGAGCTTCCTGGAGAATGACTTCCTTCAATCCCATTACTTAACAGAAAAACTGATATTTATTTTCACTGGTTTTATTTCAAATGTATTGATGTCTTAAATAAAATTGATGGGTGGTGGGAAAGTTGAATTTTGTGAGGGCTGAACTGGTAGATATCAGTATTAAAGGATCAGCTCTTCCTAGAAAGATTCAACAGTCATCATTTTTTGAATTAAATGCGTTTTTCTTGTACAAAGCAGAGTTAGAACGAGTGAAGATTAAAAATAATGACAGCAAATTAAAAAAATAAATATAATATGAAGTCACATTTGCGGTCTTAAATAATAGTTAACATTCATTTGCTGCTTTATGTTACAATACAGAAAGACAAAAGGAGATGAAGAGAAACCACAGAAAGTGCAGGAAAAATGTTACCTGGAACATTGTGTCAGACAGAAGGAATACAATGCAGAGCCAAAAAATTGTTAACACGCAGCAGAGAACAAGCTTGATATTCATATAGATTCTGTGACAAGAACACAAGTATACATTATATCTCCATAGCAAAGAACTTTGCTGCCTCCAAGCTACCACGCAGTAGTGTCTCTGATTTCTCTTCAAAACTTCAGGTTAACTAAAGGACAGCCACAAATTTAGTCTGCAAGTAACAAAAATCTACGGGATGCTAAAAAGCAATTCTAGGAAAATCAAGGTAAGTAGAGTTGAAAATAGTTCAGGTACCAGAGGAAACAAGTACGTAAAAATTTTGTCTTCTAGGTAACTAACTGTACACTCAGAGATGTGCTTTAATTGTATGATACCAGCACCTGATCTGGAGGGAGGTGTCCCTTCCAACCCACAGCATTCTATGATTCTATGACCCTGTTCCTTTATGCAGGCGTTAGTGAAGAGGTTGAAAAGCACCGATCCTGGTTTTAGCCCTTGGAGATGCCACTAGTAGTCAGTTACAGGGATTCTTTATTACTCATCACAGCACTGCAAACTCCTGCTGGCTTTCCGTCTACTACAAGGATAGGTAGTCCACCTATCTATAGCCGTGGTTTGGGGTATATGAATGGGGTTTATTACAGTCATAATACATATGTTCTTCATTAATATTCATGCATTGCATTTGTGTTGTTCTCACTGAAAACTTGACTAATATTTAGTCAGTATAATAAGATGTTTCTAGCTATGCAGCTGTTTCCACTTCAACTCAAAGTATCTTTGGAATAGGAAATTTCAGATGCAGATATTATCTTATTCTGTGTTTGAGTACTACTCCAGATGGACTGATAAGAGATGATTTCTAAAGGCAGTTTTATGTGGCTAAATCTCTACAGATCCGATCCCAAGAATGCTGAAATCACTGACAAAACACCATCCAAGTTTCTGGGTTTAAATGAGATCCACTGAATTCCCAAGTTCATTTGTTCAACAAATGCACTTAAATTATTGAAGAACTGGTGAGAAGAGCAGCAAAGAATGGTAAAAGGAAGAATCTTGAGTGTGAATAACTTTAGTTTAAAACTTAATCTATTTGATTCTGTTAAATTTACTAGAAGATTTCACTACAATTATTCTCTTCATGTACAGAACTTGATAGGAGGAGACAAAGTAATGCTTCGGCCAGGATTCAAAGCAAGATACTCAAAAGAATTTTGAAAACACTTGAGATCTTTAAAATATACATTATTGAAAAGATGAAGTTAGATTTGGTCCTTGTCCTGAAAAATCTGCACATTTTTTAGTACAAACAGAGTAGACGGTGTATTAGCATTGAGATATTGTAGGGAAAAGTACCAAAGAAATATAAATACATGCACACAAAATAAGCTCTGGTGCTTTGAGGAATGTTCAAGAGCAACAGTTTTGTCCTGCAGTTACCTTTGCTTATTTTAAGAAATGTTTTTCCCTTTTCTCATCAAATTGGAAACTTGCTCACAGCAAATTTCACTCATGTAGGATATTTCAGAAAGAATCTGTAAAACCATCTGCATCTACATTTAACAAAAGAAAATGCTGATTTGCATTCACCTGGAAATGTGAAGTTTTTCAAGTGATGTAGGATTAGAGATGCTTCTGGAAATTTTGAGTCACACATGAACACTTACCATTATGTGTTCAAACCAAAGTAATCCTGTACCTAGAGCTCTCATGTGATTTGGAGAAGGCTTTATATTCTTTCATACACTTAAATATCAGAAATGACATTCTAGCTGGCTCGCTAAAATGAGAAGATAAAGAGATAAAGGTTCTAAAGGTACTAAAATGATTCAGCTACCTTTCTATAAAAGAGGTGCACATTATTTACAGCAGTAAGTGTGGCTCAAAGTTTCACATCACATCTAGTATTTAGAGGCCTTATTTTACATTGTTATTTTTAATTGCCTTTGATGAAGCCTTTAGTTAACAGCATGACTCTCAGTGCACTTTGTGAAGGAAGGTTAAACACAAAAACGAAAAGCCAGAAGACTTATTTCTCTAACAGAGCTTTTATAATATTTTGAGTCAAATCCACGTATTCTCTTGATCAGTTCCATCCGGCTCTCTGTACCAGAAAGCAAACTGAACAACACAGATCTGTTTCATATTATTTGGCTACCTTTAGTGTTATTTACGAGTTACTTGTTTGTACACTTTGATATTCTTATCTTAAAATATCACATGCATTCCCCGAAAGACCGGGCCAAGAACCTACTTCCTACTTTGTTTCTGGTGCTACGGTATAATCTGGCTTTTTCAAATATTAGAGTTGTTCTTTCTTCACTGTTGAAATTTTTCCTACTGAGAAACACTGCCTCAGCTGAGGGATGACAGAAGGTGCTGTTTTCCAGGAAAAGAATCATAGAATCATAGAATCGCAAGGTTGGAAACGACCTGCAAGATCATCTAGTCCAACCACCCTCCCATTCCCAGAGTTCTGAATGTAGGTCAGTGTGACTGCACTGACTGCAGGGAATTTATGGCAACGTGCATGCACATCTTGGCGAGCAGTCAGCATTGTCACCAACTGGTGGTGAGGGCACTGTGTGGTCATGGGAATTCCTGGAAAGTTCCCTCTTGCTGCTGGTGGGAAAAGGCAAGCTCAGTAATGGTGGAAGAAGAATATATTCAGTGTGTGCTACGTGGCACACATTGCCAGTTTTACTATGGAAGAGTTCTCACAACTATGCTAGTTGTGCTATAAGAGATTTATCTCTGTTATGCTTCTGATTTTAAAGAGGAATAGCCTTTGTGTTGTTGTTGATAATGTTTGCTTAGATTGCAGGAGCTCTGCATGACCCTGGTAGAGAATTCCTACTGTTCAATGGGGGAAAAAGTAAGGGAAGAAAAGCAATTGTGTTTGCAGAGTCTAATAACATTTGTGTATTGAGCTGCACCAAGTTTAGAATCTTCTGTGTCATCAACATGAATTACATGTTTCACATCTACCATCTTTTCAGATGTACAGAAGGTACATTGACAGATTACATTGTACATGGGTCTTTTAGGATATTGATCAGATTTATAGGTTTAAGTAATACCTCTGTAAATGTGTCATCTTGAGATGAGATTAAAGCTCTTCTTATTTCTGAGATAGTGGGAAGTGTATCCTCACACAGCTTTTGAAGCTGTTATTCATGAGCAATCAGCTACATCGAACACTGAAATAGGGAAAGAAGTGTGACACATTGGTATTTTGTAGTTTTTAATATGTTTTATACATGTATTATTAATAATAAGATAGGAAAAAGTGGAGATATTTGTTCTGAGCAAGTGAACTTCTTTGCTTTAGACTTTCACAATTGCTTTAATCTTTTTAGATTTCCAATTTTCTTGAAGTCTTGAACATAAACTGAAGATATTGTTAAAAAACTGGCAGGTCATACAAGCCCTGATTCTGGATTATAAATCTCTCTTAAAAACTGAAATGCTGCAATTCCATGGCATTACACAGGGACTCATACAAAAAGGGAAAGAAGAAAAAGAGGTCTGATAGAAACAGGTCCTTTAATTGCAATACCAGCAAATTCTCATCCTTCTGCATTTAATATCTTTCTGTTACGAGTTGGAATAAATCCAAAGTTTGTCCTGACTTTTTCTGGCTTCACACTGCACTTTCGATTTTATCTTGCTCTCCAGATGTGTTAGAGGTCCCCTACTGTTAGGACTTCAGCTTAGGATGTCTTTGAAAGGGAAACAGAAGTGAAACCTTTTTGTGTGTTTCTTAAAATGAGTGTGTGGGGTTTCCATTTATTTCAGCAAAACAACTTATTGTTTGTCCTCCTGTTTTGCACAGCATATACAGCACGGTCCTGATCCTAAATAATAAAACTAATTGTCTAGAACCTGCTTTTTGATTTCTGCTGAATTCAAAAGATAGATTTTTCACTTTTCTCGTGTCTTTAAATAATGTTTAAAAAGACATTATTCCTGCAGTGTGAGAAAGAATAAGGCTATCAAATAGAAATATGAGGAGAAAAATACATGGGTGGAATATAAATACTGTTCTTAATTTAGTAGAACTCAGTGAAGCCACAGTTTTTCTTCCTAAGGTTTCACTTCAGCTATTTTTATATTTATTTGAAATAATTCCTAAGTAATCACATGTGAAATATAAAAGAAACTCAGGATGAACCCAGATATTGGGGTGTGATGATGTCTTCACCTCATAACTAGTTACCATAAGCATTTAGCACTGCTTGCTTTGAGCTGATGGACAGTTTTTAATCAATGATGTCAATACAGTACTTGCTCCTGTCTTCTCATTTCCCCACCAATTTCTGACGTGACAGCTTATCATATGCCTGGGTGAAATACAGACAGATTGCTTTCATCACCTTTCTATCATCTATTTCCTTGGTCACCCTGTCACAGAACTCACTTGGATTTGTTTGGCAAATAAATAGAAGTTGGTCTGTCATCCTCAAAGAAGTAAACCCTCTTTTCCCTAATGACTGATGTTAGTGTTCTGCCTGGGGGATAGGTTGGAGTAAAATGCATTTTTCAGTCTTGTTCCTTTCCTGAATTCAATGTCTAATATATTTAACCCTTTTCAAGTTGCTAGTCTGTAACAGCACAGCCTTCAGGAAGACAGCTCACCTCTAAGGGCCTGGGTGGATATCACTGTAATATCGAGGGAAAGAAAAATGATTTTTTTTTTTAAACCTGCTCGAATCTATGAAGTTCTTTAAAGCTGACATATCACCTGCTGTAGCAACTTGTCCAGCAAGAGCCTAGAGACCTCCCGTTTGCAATTTCAACCAGTTAACTGTGTTTTGCAGCTGGCTGCACACTGCTGGGCTTTGTAAGCATAGCCTGGAGAAATCAAATGTTAGGCTCTATTTCTGAAAGGTTAAAGCAAATAATGGAAACTGAAGGTAGGGCTGTTTCATGGAGTGATGATTTTTACTGTCGATATCCTCTGTGTTGCTAAGTGTAGGAACAGATTCCCAAATAGCAGGCCCCAGCAGGAGGCTGGCCAGCTTAGTACCACAGGCTGTGGGTGTCCCCTTCCCTTCCTCTGTGCTTGCCTCAAGCAGTGGGTCAGAGGGGTGGGAGGGATGCAGGATGCTGTGAGCCCATCCATTCATATGCATTAACAACGTCTCTTCCCAATTACTGTCTCCAGTATCAAAACAACTAACATTTTTAGGGACTTTTCTCTGATAGACATTTACTTCGGTCCTGTAAGATTGAGATGGAAATTTCTGGAAAGTTCAGTGGTAACTCTGTGCAGAATAGGGGCAGAAATCTCTAGTGCTGAAATATTGGCCTGTTCTCTCATGCAAGGACAACAGGCCGTCTGGCTTCTGTAGGTATGGATCTCATAACAATGAAGGCCCGATTGTACTTCTTTGACATTATGTTAATGAAATGCATTACTTTAAAATTAATTCTATAATACAGTGCAAGAGTGTGGATCATTGAATAATTCCAACAGGACAAAATCACCTATCAGAGCCAATCTATTAATTTCCATCTCTTTATAACTAAGAATAAGATCTTTTTCTATTATTTTATTCTTTGATTACACCTCCATTTCATCTTGTAGAGAAGGACAAAATTTAATATTGCTCCTTAGATTTGAATTTAAATACAGATATGAGCTGGCTTAATTATTCATCAGTGCATATGACTAAACCGTATAATACCTACCAAACCAATTAAAAGATAGCTAGCACTGTCAAAGCAACTTGGCAAAATATAATGGGCGGAAAATAAGAATAAAGACATAGCAGTTGACCCATAGAGCTTCTCTTGCTCTTTTGCATGCCCATTTTCACAGGCAGCAGGGAGCGCAGAAAATAACAGATGATGCTATGTATGCAGGAAAGATACTGTCCTATCCAGGGATCGTGTCAGGAATGCCTGAGTTTTCCCAAGGAGATAATGTGAGTTTTAAGATCTTTGCACTGCCATTACAGCTTTACGGTCATGTACATTTTTTTAATTCCACTTTTTCTTTTCTTTTTTTTTTTTTTTTGTTAATGAAGGAATAACAATATAAAAGCTATGTATGTTTTTACATGAAAGGATAAAAGCTATAATAGATAGATTGAGATAGATCAAAGTTTTCCTTCTGTGTCCACAACCTCAGCTGGCACACTATCTATATAATCCCCCCAAATTACTTTGTCTATCTACCCTGCTTGACGGTGACACAAATAAACACTCACTATTTGGTTTTAAGCAATGACCATTCTAAAAGCTGCAAAAAAAAATAGAAGGGAGGGAGTGCAAGAAAGACAAAGAGATTAATTATCTCATACACATTTTTAACTAGCAATCGCACACTGCTTTGGTGTCAATGGATTTAGCGAGTCTGAGGAGAAAGTGACCTTCATGTATTTGCACATGTTTCTCTAGTGTCTCTTCAGCATGACTGAAATTACTGTAATGCTGAAGGATGAAATTCAGTAGAATCTTTTGTTGCTAATTAATTGTAAATGTTTCTTTGCAAATTCTGTCTTTTCTTTGGGCGCAGGAAGGATTCTACCTGATTCATGTTGCTATGCAAACAAATAAAAAAAGATTGAAAAGGCCCCTAAAGCCCCTTTGAAATTGCATGGTTAAAGCACTGACACAAGGTGTCTTTGTACCAGGTTAAAAAAATGTGATTTAATTGAGGTAACAGTTAATTCTGCTTCGGTGGACATTTCAGCCATGAATCTCCAGGGAAATTTAGTCCACAAAAGAGGCAGAATCAGCTGCAAATGATGTTTGGCTTTTTACTGTGCTTTTCAAAAGACTGAAACGCAGCCCCAGGTTTGTGGCAGCCGGTGTGCTTGCGAGTCACATGGGTTTTACATACTGCAGCACACTGCCATTCAGAAACAAATTAAATAAATAACAAGAGAACCCCAGCTTCTCTCCATGGCAACTGCTGCATCGCTCGAGCCTCGTGCCACCTCCTCAACAACTGCACATGGGGAAATAAGCCAGTGCCAGCACAGAGGAAAAAGAATAAGGAGAGACGTACAGAACCTGCCCAGGCTGTCTGTCCTGGCTTTGTGTAGACTTCCAGGGCTGTATTTGTAAAGTCTTCAGGATCTGAGTGAGCAGCCACCTAGAGAAGTGGAGCTGTGTGCCACAGCCTCACCCCACTGCGGGTTTCATGGGCAGGGAGGAAGGGCTGACTTCTCTGGGTCTTCCCAGGGCACAAGCACTAGGTTGCTCCATCAATTCTTCCCAAGGGCAGACTTGCACACTGCACTTGAGACCAAGCTACAGCCACCAAATGATAAAGGAGGCTGTTGGCAGCAGATAACATGAATCCTTGAGCTGTATTCAATTGTCAGCTGGGCTTATTTGTTTTCTTTCACTGAGTCCATTTTAGCATGAAAAATAAACCAGAATAAGTGGCTGAACTCTTCTTGCTCCACATCCAAGCTGCTCCAAAAGAGGGGACACAAAATAGGTCCACCTTCTGCCTGGTGAGGTGTTGGTTGGGAAGGATTCAGCCCATGCTGGAAAAAGTATACACCATAATGTCCATGTGGCATATATATGGGCTATGCTTTTTCTTTTAACAGCACTGAACTTTCAGCAGAGACACTGAAGAGATGTTGGCAAAGTGGGACTTTCAGCGCACGGATTTGGGTAGGAGCATGCTGTAGCCATGTGACAGTTCTCTGTCAAACTTTTGGTCTTACCTCAGAATGTGAATCTTAGAGTGTTTCTGATATTTCTATGTTTTAATCAGAAAGGGATTAAATATCATGGCGTCTCCTGCACGAGCAAAGACCAGATTTCATGACCTGCAACTCTACTGCCCTTCAGATCTAACGGGTTACTCTGTGAAAACATTCTAAATATCCCTCACGATTAGTCTGTAGAGTCCTGGTACTGTGTCAGAGGTATGAACTTGATACTGTAGACGTGGTACAATATCAATATATAGACACTGTAAGTGTCTACTGAATAAGCATACATAAGTGTATGAAGTACACACTTTTATTTACTTTTCTATAGCCCATAACAAGAACTTCTATATCTATTTTATATTATCAGAAATGTTATTCTGGCACCTTCTACTTTCTTTCTAGGCACACACTTTATTTCACTTTGCCAACGTGCTGGTCAGTTGACTTACTAGCATTGTGGCAGCCAGCAACATGTGGTTATTAAGAAAATTAATGGAAGGGTGTGGAAAAAACACAACTTTCTCCTTTTTGTTACAAGTGAGTTGATCGTAGGTGTCTTTGTGGAATGCTTTCTTATCGTATCAACAGGTAATTTGCCAGGAGAATGCCCTAGTCGCTGGATTAGAGAGACATACTTCATGGGTCAGTGCATTCTTAATTATTTAAACAAGATGGAACAGCTCCAGCTGGAGAGAAAATAACATTAGCCTGCTGGTTAGGGTACTCAGCTGTCACTGAGAGATGCAGAGTCAAGTCCCCACGTCAGGGCAAGCAGACTCATAGGCACTATGCTGTGCATCTGACCATTTGCCTTTTGGCTGTTCTCTAATAGCAGTGTTTACATCTCATGTTCCTCATGACAAATTCTGAAATGTTTTGATTTTGCTCCAGTGAAGATTAAAATTAAGACCCAAACCTCATTTCAAAAACATTGTTTATGAGGAAGAAGCGGCTGCCTGGCAAGACTTCCTCACCCACTGTTCAGAAACAGGTTTACGTGATTTTTATTTTTATTTTTTGATGAACAAAGAAATCTGCTGGACTTAGTTAGTTGAACTTATTAAGGGAATGCAGGCATGTGCATGTGTAGCTGAAAGAATGGGAGGGTAGGTGGGATTAAAGAAAAGAAAACGTCGTGGGGGAGAATAGACAGAAATATCACTTTACTGATGCTGTTGTCTAGCAGCTTTTTTGGAATTCTGTATCAATTTAGAAGAATGTCCTCAGAGCTGAAAGTTTCTATAGCTCATTTCCTATTGCCAAACCTTGAATAGCTTTGCTGTTCTACCATTCCTTGTGTTGAAGATGCTCTGTCACACTTAGCAGCAGCCAAGGTCTTTTCTTCCTTTCTGGAACACCTGAAGACTCAAGTAAAGTGACAGCCTGCTTGGGAAACAGAGACAGCAGCTGGAGACTGTATTGAAATGCCTTTCTTTTTATTATCATGAGCTATTCTGTGGTTTCTGATCATAGCTGCGTGATATTTTTCTACATGTAATCAGGTACATGAAGTACTCTTAATAGAGCCATTTTAGAAAGCTGTGCTATTTCAGACTTTTTGAAGCTGAATATTTTTCAGGCTGCCTACAACAGCTCTGTGCTACAGCAAAACTCTTGAAAGTTTTCTAAAAGAATTTCTTGTGGAATCAGAAAATATGAAAATAACACATAATCGGGGAGAAGCTTTAGGGATGTGTGTAATACCAAAGTTGAGATGGGAACTCATTTCCTTTGACTAGAGTGAGGACCACATATACACGACTCACAGACTTTGGCAAGAGTTGTATTTTTATGGCCAAAGGTGGATTTGAGCCTTCAAAACGTAGTTTATGTGTGTATCCTCAGATGGTTCCTGGAAATGGCTGTAATGGGTGTATTACAGAGATGTGTGCTAAAGCTCCAAACCACTTCAAAGGGTAGTACTCTTTGAAGTAGTCAGCCAGGGCTAATCACCTTATCAAAATTTGAGGTGACATATTGAAGTAGTCATTTGGATGCTCTGGATTCAGATAATAAATGTTCAGAATGAGACTTACTCTGTGTGTCTATCCTACTCTGATATTTCTGCCAATCATGTACACCTCCTGAGCCTGTGAAACTGGTCATGTTGTAAGTGCCTGTTGCAGAGCAGCCATTCCAGGCTACCACCTCGTGTAGTAACACCTGCAGCAATGCAGAAATGTTGTGTGAAACTGACAGAGTCAGTTGTTGGCTCTGGGACTAAAAGGCTGTTTTCCAGATAGGCACAATCTTGCTGTGTTCTGCTCCAAGACAAATGAAAGCTGCTTGAAGGTGGCTAATGGTCACCAGACTGATCCTCAGCTAATTCACCCTCCCTTGCAACCACCTTATTAGCTCATCACTGTGCTAACTGCTTTTTATCTTACAGTCATTAGCTATGCAGGATGGACAACTGAACACATCTGCTTGTAAATAACTATTCAGACACTGAACTTTTCTGAAGGCATTGTGACTGAGACATAACTGCTTCTGAAGCCCAATTGTCTTCTCTCGTTTTTCTATTCAAGTCTGAATACTGTGCATCTCAGATGGGAAGTAGAAGAGATATAGAATTATCTTGAGTTTCCCTTTGCCACTTTTAAGTCTCAGTGGAAAACATCCCAACTTTCAGGTTTCCATTTGGCACTAAATCATTCTGTGTGTTCTGCCTATTGAAAATGACTATGGATTGCTCATTAGTCTATGAAGATCAAACTATCTCATTGCTTTAATAGTTCTTTTGAGTTCACAACTTGTCTGAATAGTGTCCTAACCAGCGACTTAGGAGACCGGATTCATATAGCATGTTGCATGACTTTAAGCAAAAAACAACTTTCTTTACTGTTTCCCAGATCACAGAGTGTGAGTAATGACCACAGCTACACCATAGAGTATTCTGACAAGTACTGATGCACTGATGAAGAGAGGTACATACTGAGAGAAGTGTTATTATAACCATCATTTTTTTCTGGATTCACTGAGCAATAATTGTTGGGTAATATTTAGCACATCTTAAGTGTTAAGACAAGAAACTTTATAGATATGTTGAGCAACCTCACAGAATTTGAGGAAGTAGATCAAATAGGAGAACAAATGCATCTCCTTGCATTTCCTGAGGGGATCTGACTACTTCCTACTCACTGCCTAGTACAGTGTGTTCAAGATAAAAGTAATGAAATGATCTTTGGTTCTGAGGGTGCATTAAAAACAGAAACATAGATGATAGATGAGAGAGGAATAGGATATTTAAATCTTTGGACTCTTGCCTAGATAGGCTTTCCTTAGACATGTGGGCAGGATTTATACTATATATGCATGTAATCAGACAAAATTTGAGATCCTCTTGTGAATCTAGCCCTGAAAGTGACTTCTCTGAGGATGAAGTAGATCTTCATCAAAATGATTACCTGAATTCTCACGAGTGCCATAACAAGGATCTGAACCAAATTTCTTTTCAGAAATGACTAAGTATGAGCAAACACATGAACTTCATGCACATAATACAAATACAGAATCACAACTCTATGAGAGGGAAGAAGCAGGCAGTAAATAATGCCTATAGAATACTGTTACACACAAAATTTCTGAGGCCCTTTTCTCATCTCTCATTTTCAGTTTTGTATTTTTGTTAGGGAAGGAAAGGCAGGAAGGAAAAACAAAGAATCAGAGGGTGCATTTTGGAAAAGCAAGTAATTCAGCACAGCTTACCTTTAGCTTCACCTTCATAATGTTTATCACATGCTAAAACATTATTTTTTGGTGAAAAGTAAAAAGAAAATCTAAAAAATGATTTTTTTTTAGGGTGAAGAGGAGAGGGAGAACTGCCTGATTTCTTCAGCAATAGTTTGGTAACAGCTGTAGCACAGCTGAGTTCTCGTAAGTGTAGTGGGGAAAAGCTACACTACTAATGTAGAGTATTTATCTTATGTTGTTCTCCAGGCTCTGAATATTATCTAAGCACTTTGTGCCAAATGTAATAAAATGACCAGGATTCTCATTATAGAAAGCATAAATTGCTGAAGGCAAATATATTATGAGGGAAACTGTCAATATGATAATCGTGCACTACTGTCAGTAAATAGCATAAAATATGTGTATTTATGAGTGTGATAACTCTGTAGAACATTTGCTGATAGAATAACTGGGAGATTGTCCATTGGGAATATTTTGTTCTTTTTGTCTTTTTTTTTTTTTATTATTGCTACATAGCCTATGGAAATCAGACATTATACTGTATTTGAAAAGTATTATAAATAGGTCAGGATGCCACTATTTGCCCAGTCACAGTCAGACACTTGTAATAATATCATCTTCAGAATTACAAAATCATTTAAGCAATAAATTAACTTGCAGTTCAAGGGAAATGAAAATCAGTCAGTGTAAGCTAGGCCTTTGTTAAAAATATTAAGTCATCAGGTTTTACTAATGAAATGCACACTTCTCATATATAAATCTTTTAAATGAGTTGGTTGATAGTCATCAAAGAAATACTGGCAAAAATCATTTTAGTAGTTTAATAGTAACAAGTAGTTAGCTTGCACACATCTGCATTTCATAAGTAACTTATGAAAATCATTACGAAAAGGTATTTAAAAAACAGCACTTGTGTGCTATGAATAACTTGGACCTTGGTATCTCCAGCAGAAATACTTACTAACTAAAAGGATTAAGACATAGTTAAGAATCTGCCATATGTTAATTTCAATATTGCTTACAAAGAATATGGTGCCATTATCATGTATTAAATAAAATTTCATTTCTGCATCAGAAATACATTTCCCCACATAGAAGGTCTGGTGAAGAAGGATAGGACTGGAAGGTGGGAGAAAGAAACAGAGAGCAGGAATAAGAACTCCAAGTTCTACTTGGCTTTTATCAACAAATGAGTTCTGTCATTTGAGCTACATTCCTAGCAACCAGGAAGGAATCTGCAATGAAAATATTGAAAAAGAGAAATTAGACTTTCCACCCTGATCAAAAGAGGAAGAGGAGAGGGAGGTACATAAAGAATCTTTCTTCCTCCATGCTTTTGTTCCTACGCCTTGATAGGAGCTGGAATATGCTTCAGGCCAGGTTTTAAATGAGAGACACGCCTTGGTTGATCTGTGCGCGCTAAGCTGCCTGTCTTTAACATTAGCCAAGATGTTGAAGCAGTGGAGAAGGAAAGAGATCTCAGGTATAAATTTAAATAATGCTTTGTTAACTTACCTTTCTGGTTTTCAACTTCACTTATGATATGTAAATGAAGAACATCATTCTACTTTTCTAGTGCCCATATGTTTAGAATGACCTTAGATAATGAAGGCAGGGAAGTCTTGAGCAGAATTCACTTCAGAACTAAAATGCCAATGCTAGATGTTCATGCTGCCACTATGATCTATGAAGGTCACACTGATAGAGCCTTAGCTCACACTGAAGACTCCGTTGACCATATTGAATAAATCTCTTTTGGGTATATGACAACTCAGATGCCTAGCATACATGTAAACACTTCAAATAGTCAGTTAGTCAGTAAATAGCATCAAATAGTCAGTTAGGAATTAAGTTGCACCCTAATATCTTAAAAAAAAAAGAAAAAAGAAATGTGACAGGCAGGTATTTAGAAGTTGAATGCCTTGATAGAACAGGTCCATAGGATTGTCAGGGCCACTTATTGCCCTTTAATATTCAGGCAGAGTGGATACTGTGGCTACATCCATACAAGGGAACTATACTTCCTCAGGAATGGTTCTGAGCAGTGCTAAGTAACAGAAGCAAGTCATAGACCAATGTAAAAATATATCCCTAAACTAGCTAGACACCAAAGCCTGGGAATGTCCCTTGTAATTGTTTGTTACTGTAGTTACAGCTTGTTAGATAGCACTTCTTAGCAGCATAACTTGCAGGCTATTCCTCTCTATCCATTGTGATACAACTGGCCTGGAAGAGTGTTGCAGTTCTGTGAATGAAACGTAGTGATTTGGTTATTGTTGAAGGTAAATAAATAAAGAATCAGACACAGATCCGAGAAAACAGGGAATAAGGTTCATCTTCCCACAGCTTGTGACTCAGTATTGGTACAATGATGCAATGCTTCTCAGGATTTTCTAGTAATGCACACGGAACAAGTAGCACAGGAAGATGAATGGTGCCATGGAAACAGAATTTAGATATTGCCTTGAGCAGGATGGTAGGGTACTGTAGGATGAACAAAAGCATATATAATAATTATGTTAAATATACTCTGAATGTGAATGATTCTTACATGAAAACTGAAGTTAATACCTTATTGTTAGCTCATTTTCTAAATAAAAACAATGAAAATCAACCCCCAGAAAGATGTAGCACACATAACACTGAAATATGAGATTGTTACTTTATAGTGATAAATATCCTGGCTTCTAGAGGTAACTCGTGTTTTTTGAACTCTATTTACTTATGTGCTTCAGTCTGCTTTCTTCCCATTACTTTCACTGTAGGAATAAAACAGTCAGCTTTATGGATCCTGGAAATTTCTCTCATTGCTGACATCAGCACAAACTGAAATTTTGAGGGCAGATAAAAAAATAAATACAAATGATTCTATGTCACCTATTCAAAGGTGAACATCTAGCTTTTATAGTAAAATATGGATTTGGTGAATAGCAACAATATTTTTTGTTATTAACCTTCTGTTAAAATTACTTCAACTTCAATGAAAAGCTGATCATTTCCATTCGTACTTTCTTTTGTTTGTTTTGCACACAACTTTTACTCCAGTTGTTATTGAAATGTTGCAGCTGCCAATAGATTTGAGTGTTTTACAACACTGAGTCTTCACATTGCATTACCTTGATTACCAGGTTAATCTCTGCCTATATTTTAAAAAATCTTAAGCCTTTCTGATCTGTGAATGGCATCACATTGGTGAAAAAAAAAATGTCTGTAACTGAAAGAATTAAGCTACTTCTGAATGAGGTGTCACAGTGTGTTAGGATGCTCAGCAGTATATGTGCAGTTTAGGATTTAGGACACAGAAATGGAAATGCAGTGCATCATTTGCTTTGGATTATATTTTATAAATATTATATTTGCAACCATTATATTTAAGAGCTTGTGAACTGGAGAGGGGCAGGCAGAGCTGAGCGATGTGCAAGGGCAGGAGCTGCCTGGGTTTGTCAGAGCAGTACAGGACAGGTGGACATATCACCTTTCCATGACTGTCACTTACTTGACTTCATATCCTCAGCGTTGCTTTCATTTGGCCCATTGAAGCCACTGTGGGTGAGGAAGGCCTGAATGCAGTCAAAAATAGAAACTCAGGAACCATCTTTGAAAAGTACAGCTGTATTTAATGTTACACAGATTAAGTAGCTGAGGCAGAAAGTAGCTGAGGCCCAAGGCTTAAAATCAAACCAGCAGCAAAAGCAGCAATTAGGATCCACAAGTTCCTGAGTCATAGTTTTCACTTATTTTCCCAAGTGCTGCTGCTTCTCCGTTCCTTTTTCTTTTTTCTTTTTCTTCTTTTCAAGTAAGATAACTGCAATTGTGAATTGTAATTAACCTTCTTTTGAATAAATAAGGTACAAGACCCTCAACATGCACTGGAAAGCATGGCCATTGGTATTAGCTTGTCTCTTGAAAATTGAGAATAGGATAGTGAGAATAGGATACATACAGTTTTACATATTAACATGAAATATTTATCACGGGAAATCTGGGGAAAAGGAGGCTGAAAGGTCAGTTTTTCCATTATGGTCTAGCAGCAGAAAGGACAGCACAAATCTTCAGAGGACAGCTGAGGCAAAAATATTGCTTCATGCAGGATCTTCATTTATTCCATCAAATGGTGTCCTATTACTATTTGGCCCCTCTGCTCCACTGACATTCTACTCCAAGAGCCATGCTTCACATTTTCTACTTACTGTTTTTCCTTTCATTAATTCTTTATGCTTGTAGGTGTGCCATTCTTTTATGTATGCCCAACAGGGTTCTCTGGAAATAAACTCTTTGCACAGAGAATTATTATGTAGCTTTTTCATCTCTCCAATTCACTGTCCATGGGTGATCTCTTTTTTAAAAAATGCTGTGGGAATATTCTACCCATTTCTTTCTGATAGAAGTTAAAACTTTTTGACAATTTCTAGCACCCATTTTACAGCCAGCAGCCTGCATAAAATCCTGCATAATGTTTTTTTGCAATTAAAGAATCACAGAATTGCAAGGTTGGAAACGACCTGCAAGATCATCCAGTCCAACCACCCTCCCATTCCTATTAGTACCACAAGCTACTAAACCATATCTTGTAGCTCCTCATCCAGGCGCCTCTTGAACACTACCAGGGACGGCGACTCCACCACCTCCCTGGGCAGCCATTCCAGTGCCTGACCACCCTCTGAGAGAAAAAGTTTCTCCTAATGTCCAACCTAAACCTCCTCTGGTATAACTTCTGGCCATAAATTCTCTCGTTGCTCAGCCATAAATAACTTTATTCTTCATATTTTTATTCATTTTGGAATTGTGGTCATGTTGTGTTTGACTTCTTTCTGTCCTTAACTCTGAAGCCACACATCTTGCTCCTTTTGCACTGATGTGTCACTCTCCAAAAAGAAGAACCAGACTGAAAAAGTTTGCAGTGCAAACATGGTGATACTCAGAAAGCGAAACAAACCCAAATGCCAGCTGTTTTACTGTAGAGGAACCTGGATGAATAATGAAGAGGAGTTATCAGTAGGAATTGCAGAATAGTAAGGAGTGAAGAATTAGAATTTAGAATCTTCTAAAATGAAGAAGCCAAAAAAGGCTTGTAAATTGACAACATTTCATCTCAATTAGTTTTTCATTTTGATGCACAGTGATTGCAAACTGCATGTAAATATAAAAATTTTGTTATAGCAGAAATAGGCCTCAAATAGACGGGGATTCAGATTAAGGGATACTCTGGAGAATTGTTTGAGGCCTAAGAAAGCAACAATGGAAAAGATACATTGTTGGTGGTGATCATTTCTAATGCAGAATATTACCCCTGGAGTTTATTTTCCCACTAACTTAGTTACTCAGAAAACAATTTGAGCAAAGTTTTTAAATTTTGAAAAGTTGTTTCCTGTTTTTCTTTGTTTTGCTTTGCCTTGTTTTTCTTACAAGGTTGCATTGCCTGGAGAAATAAGCAAGCTGACATATCCGCAGTCGGAAGTTTCAGGACTCCAGGAGTTTAGTAACTAAATTCTATTTTTATTGCTAAGAAGAGAATCAAAAAGCAGGTGATAACACCGCCTACTACAACTTTGTAACCCACACAGAGCCACCAAAATGCAAACCAATTCACATTAATTCAGTAAGCAGAAGTCACTGCCAACTGAAAACAATGACAGGTTCTGTTTGGCCAAAAACATTATTTTGTTCAATTGGTGGAATATTGAAACTAAAACAGACTTGAAACTTTAAAAGCAAATTTAAGAGCTTTTCTGTTCATTTTTTTTAAAGTTACTTTTTTTACTTTAGAATGTTCAACCGGTTGTTGAGTTGAGGAGTCTTTGCTATTGTCTTCACTTAGGCTTTTAATAGTTTAAAGAGAGTCTTTAACTAGTCATGGAGAGACATGAATTGGGATGTAAATAAGGCACTCTGTTCCATGTACCGGGGTGTCCTAGCACCTGACTATCTTCTTGCATTTACATCATGACTGTGAAAAAAGATAGAGAACTCTGCATTATTATTATATGGCATGAAGAGGTAAACTGATATCTCAATCAAGCATTACGTTATCAGTCTTCAAATTCTGCTTAGAGAACCATCATTTTAAAGTTCTTGAATTCTAAGACTTATACCAGCTCCTTTTAAAAGACATCTTTATTTGAATTTTGCATTACTCTCTGCCTTCTTTTTCTAGTTATATTTTTTTTGGCAAAAGCATGGCAAAAATTAGGCATTTTTCAAATAGAAACATTTTACCAGCGAGCCTATCTCAGAGCTGCAAATGCCACCTGGTAGCTCTCTGAGCTGCAGAGGAGGGATCCAGAAGTAAATTTCTTTCCTCTGCTGAGTTCTGTTGGGATGGGTATATCTCCACACAATTTGTGGATTTCAGTGAACAGGAACTAGAAAGTACCAGTGTTAGCCAGCTTCCATTTTTCATTTTGCCACAAAGCCTTGGCCTTATCCAAGTTCTTGTATAACTTGTATCAGTATAAACTTTTTAGTTTTTTACAAATGTTGGCCTTTCACCCATTCCAAGTAATCCAAATTAGTTACAAATTAGAGCCAAAAATAATACTCAATTTATTTCACAGCTATTAATATTTTCTCACCAGTGTCAGGTAGATAGACAATGGCTGTAACAAACATACTGACTTTTTGGGTATATTGATACTTCATGTCATAGGAGACTCAGAATGATGAAATGGATGTGAGATTAATGGGGAGAAACAAACTACAGTGTTAATAGCTTATGAGAAAATCTTGAACATCTTTAGATAAATAAACACTGATATAAAAAAAAAAAAAAAAGCATTTTAAATGCCAGAGAATGTTAATTACTTACAGTTTAATGAGGAAATTAATTAAGGCACAGCGTAAGTACAAAGTAAGAATGACTGTTGTTTTTCTCGGCAGATAATTGATAGCTTTGAAATACTGAGGAAAGTCTAGCTAGAGACACAAGGCCTATGATTTCATACAGAGGTGAGTTGTGGGTATGTATTGAGGAGAAAGTTAACTTCAGAAAGAAATCAGCAAGAAGAATTTGGAGCCATAAGAAAAATGATACATGTTTAAACAAATCTAAGAAGAAAGTCAGTGAATTATGTGGTACATTCAGTGAAATCCCAGCAATGAAAGCAGGTTGAGTGATCCTGGTGATAAAAGACCCTTCCAAAATCTTCCCAGAGTTTAGCTTCCTATTTTTTGACCTTGTTGCCAAAGAAAGTGGAAAAGATCAAGCACAATGCATGACATGCATTATCATCAACAGGAAAAATACATTCTTGGCTAAAAAAAAAACAAAAACAAAAAGGGACAGTTGTGGGAAAAGCTTAAGATCAGGGAATCCGCAGCAGTATTATGCATATACTGAAGAGTGGGGATGTCTTAAATATTTCACATGGCAAGGGATCTCAGTGTGGTGGTCCTGCTCGGTATGATGTCTAGAGATTTTTACTCTTTGCATTTGACAAGCAAGCAGTAGGTTTCTTCCGCTGTATGTGGAAAATATATGTTTCATAAGCTTTGGATCGTGATGTAAGAAAGGTTTGTTTTCAGTCAGATGTTTTCCTTTCTGTAGATGTATGTTATTTCCCCTAATTATAGTCAAACAGATGGAAGAAAAGGAAGGGGAAACATCTAAGGGGAGCATCAGAGGCTACTGGTGAAAGAATATCAGAGATAGTTTGTAACAAAATGATTAAAACAATAAAACAACAAATTACAATATTTTTTCATGAATCACAGATTGGAAAAAAAGATATTTTTATTCGTACTTTTACATGTTCTTTATTCTGGTGCATCTCCAGGGGAGACCAAATTCATGTAAATGTAAATACATACAACAATTAATCATGGACATTGGATTCAATACAAATTGACAGTGCAGCCCCACTTTGTAGTTCCACTTACATGTCCATTTATTTATTGTAAATGGTATGTTAGTGAGTTAGTTTCCACAGGTCTTATGTGGACATCATCACAATGTCCACTTGCCAGTCACACAAATCAATGCAACATATCTATGCAACAGTTAGTTTCTATGTCTTCCTCCTCATTGGACACAAATGTTTGCTTCTTTCCTGTTTGTACGGATTATTACTCAGCTCTGAAGTTACTAGATTTCACTGAAAAGCATCTAGGTGAAAATTTCAGTGGTTGTAGTATTTCCTTGCTATATCAGCCTGCCCTAACTTTTGTATGAAGCCATGCTGTCCCAAATTGTGCACTTTCTTCATTCACTATTTTCATTACTCTTAGTATTCTACTAAGAGGTACTAGCAAAATGTCTAGTGCTAAATACTCCTTTCATTACTTATGTTTTGCTGATCACGCCAGGAGACTAAGGCACAGATACAGAAATGCTGCATATTTGGAAGACTAGTACTTGTAATTCATAAGCCAAAGATAAGAAAGTAACAAGGTATGGAGATGGAGCTCCAATTTGAAGATACTGTGTCAGTTCTGTGCTTATGAGTTCTTTTACTGGAGTTTTGTGTGTTATTTATACATTCTAGTTAGCATTTGGGGAAGGAGAGACGTGTTGATAAGTGAGAAAACAAGCAAATGAAAACTGTTGGAGAAGTTTGAGAAGCTTCTTGGGTCTGCTCCACATGTTTAGAACATCAGTACCATAACCTAGCAAATGGCAAAGCAAGTCCTGTCGTCTTGTTGGCAAAGCAACCACTGCCCTGGACATTATTATCCCTGGGCATATTTATACTGCAATCAGATGAGATTTATATCGATTAAATTCTGCAGATTAGTTAGGGTTCACTTAAGGTTTTACCAGGGACTCTGTGTATGTTCTTGGTCACTAAAGCCTGAGTTATTAATGCTTAGAAACTGTTGACTTCCAACGAGATTAAAGTTACATGTGCTGTAGTTATTCTTAGTGGAAAGATGTATGATATCGGGCAAGTGTGTGCACGTGTCAGGGCAGAGGACTGAAGAAGGTGGATGTCAGCAGTATGGAGACAGAAAAGTACAAAAATGAGTTTGAGGGCAGAGGAGGCCTTGCCTTCACTATTTGAGAGTAACAGTTAGTGTTTTTATACCAGTGTAAACATTCCATCAAGGTATGTTCACTGCTTTTCCACAAATGAGAAAACATCTTGTGCTCTTCATGTCCTTGGATAAAAGGCCCTTTCTCCCTACATTTTCTAGAGTGAACTGTAAAATAACATCCTTGTATTTACACTTTCTGGTGATGCCAGTAGTGCAGAGGATATGCAAACAGCTGCTGGTCTTATTTGGAGGACTGAACATTTGCTTTGCACTGTATTGAACAGACAGCAGTTTTCCACTGCCAGAGGACTTGTCATGATTGCATGATTTGCAGCACTGCAACAACACTGTGTGCAACAACACTGTGGTGGGCTGATCCGAGCCAGCAGCCAAACACCCACACAGCTGCTTGCTTATTCCCTTTCCCACAGGACTGGGAGAAAATGGAAGGATGGTAGACTCAGAGTTCAAAGTAACAGCAGTTTGATAGGTAAAGCAAAAGCTATATCTTCAATCAAAGCAGGAATAGAAATTCACTTCTCATTGGCAAGCTGGTGTCCAGCCACTCCCTGGAAAACAGGGTCTTAACCCCCTTATAGTGGTTGCTTAGGAAGAGAAACACCATAACCATGATTGTTCTCCTTCCTTCTCCTTTCTCTGAGCTTTAATTGCTGAGTGTGATGTCGTATTGTGTAGAAGATATCTTTGGTGAGTTTGGGTCATCAGTCCTGGCTGTGACCCTTTCCATAAAAGGGAAAAGAGAAAACCTTGCTTGAGTTCAAGCACCATTTAGCAACAGGCAAAACTCTGGTGAGATATCCTCCCTTGCCCACAACTGCAAAAGCATGGCACCATGTGGACTGGCATTAAGAAAGTTACCTTTATCCTAGCCAGACTCACCCAGTGTAAACTGAAGCTTCTCATCATTTTTTTTTTTTTTAAATCTCTATTTTGTTTTCTTTTGTTGTGTTATGTTTTTAATAACAAATAGAAAACCAATATTCTATGCCATTCTATGATTCTATAATTCCCCATGGCAGTGATCATGGCACCAAGCCTGCCAGAATTCAAAAAGCATTTGGACAGTGCTCTGACAGAAGGTTAAATTTTGGGTGGTCTTATGTGGAGCCAGGAGTGGGACTCAGTGATCCTTGTGAGTCCCTTCTAACTCAGAATATTCTGTGGTTCTAGGATTCTGTTCAATGATTCTCTGTTCTTGACTTTACTTGACTTTTGACAGTCTCCATCACACCCTATGTTTTAATAAATATTTACACATTTAATCTAATTGGAATAGGACCAACAGAAGAAACTAAGGAAAGATCAAGACCAGAGCATAAGGATACTTTAAGCACTTGATCAGAGCGTGAGGAGCTTGCTGTCTCACAGCAGGTCTGACCCAGATAAAGTAACAGCTGACAACTCCTTTTGTGAGAATGAACCAATGTCAAAATTAGCAAGTCCTTCTAAGGCAGATTTCCTTCTCTCTTTGGCTGGAGACAAAGCCTTCATCAGAGTTGATACATTCTCACAAAAAATATAGGCTTCAAAGTGGTGTTATTTTCTAATAGCAAAAAGAGAATTATTCCCTCGAGGAAGAAGTCTTGTAAAATTTCCTCAGGAAATCCAAGAAGATGGGATGTATACAATAAGGCACATTCAGGAGTTAAGTTTTGAATAAGAAACTGCAACTGTGAATTGTACAGCACAGGGAAAAGCTCTGATCATGTGAACTCGTGCTGTGAGAGATGATTCCATATTTAAGAACAGTGGATGTGCTACTCAAGTTTAACTTGGTAAATTCTTTCAGTATAAGAAACTGATGGCTGGCAAGTCATTGATACATGCTGTTTATCAGGGTGATTTAGATTTAGCTAAACACAGTCACGTCCTTCCTATTATATGTAAATACATAGTGCCTTTTTAGCAGCTTTGGCATTTTGCTGTGGTCTGACTCAAAATAAAGTTTAACCAACTGAAGGTCTTGTATGAAAAGACTGCATAATTCAACTCAAATTAGCTTTTTGCTTAGAGTCCATATGAAAAGTTATATTTCTTTCAAAATAAAGTCATTAGTAGTCATTAAAGCAGCAGTCAAATTCAGACGGCATTACAGCTGCAAAAAAAAAAAAAAAAAAGGAACTGGAAATCAAACATTACTACTAATCACTGCCATTATCCTGAAAGAGCAGAAAAAGAGCAGAAATTAAGCACAGATTTAAACCCATTTGAAATCCCATTACTGGGAGACCACATTGCTAGAAATGTGAAAGTCTTATTCATGGATTTCTATAGAACAAAAACAGCTTTGCATTCTGAAACACTCACAAATGTCCTTAAGAGATAGCAGAATGACAGCCTAGGAACCATATCCAATTACATGAGTGAATAATGGGTATGTGGAGGCAAAATTCCCAATACCGTCTTGCTGATGTGACTTGACTCTGATGGAGTGTCACATGGAGAGCTGACAGGTTATTTTATTCCCCTTACCCTTTCATTTTGAGACAACAAAGAGTAGGTGAATTTTTTTTTTAGTGATGGACACTTTTCTTGTGGGAATTGACAGAGTTCTCTAATTCATTTTCAACCAATGAGTTTGCCTCTACCAGCCTGGGCTTGATTTGAGCAATGCACCAGAAATGAAAATCTCAGTTCTCAATTTGCAGCTCCCTGACCTTTCTGATGGCTCTATTTATGGCTTTGAATAAACAGAGATAGGGAGAACTAAAATGGGCCCAAAAGCAATCACTTGTTTTCCTTTTGTAATGTGAGTATGAAGACTCTCCCACAAGCCTTTATTCTTCCTCCCTAAAAGGAACCTCTTTAGTGCAGCCATGGCTCAAATGCTGCTCATATACTGTTACTGTACATAACATAGCAGCAAAAAGAAATTATTTATGGATGTCCTAAATGGCTGTTAAAGATTACAATGCAAAGGTACTATGTTAAGGTAACAATACTGTCCAAAATGCAGCCATAAATTCAGTGATGCTGTAGTTTCCTGCTTAGTTTGTCTGTGACTACCAGATTGAAGTTATAGCCCTGAAACAGGTTAGTGTAGCTTAGTGAGGGGTCATGTGTCTGCTGAGCCATGGCAGCTGAACTTCTTTGCACTGTTATACTATTAGCAAAATTGAGCAAATTCTAGGCGCCTTTACCCACACACTGCAGCTTAACTAACCTGGCTTTACAGGCAGATGGATAGGTACACCAGCAGAGCTGAAATGCTCAGATGTATTAAACCACCAGAATTTGATCAGATATCTAAGCCTATATGAGCCTAACACGATATGTATATCCCTAACCATGCATTGTTCCCAGGTCAGGAAAGGGCCATACTGACATCTGGCAAAAGTACTTTTGGTCTATTAGGGAGGGAAGATTGAGGTTGGATGGCAGGGGAAATTCTTTACAGAGAGAGTGGTGAGGTGCTGGAACAGGCTGCCCAGAGAGGTTGTGGATGCCCCATCCCTGAAGGAGTTCAGGGCCAGGTTGGATGGGGCCCTGGGCAGCCTAGTCTAGTATTGAATGGGGAGGTTGGTGGCCCTGCATGTGGCAGGAGGGTTGGAGATTCATGATCCTTGAGGTCCCTTCCAACCCTGGCCATTCTGTGATTCTGTGATTCTATTACATGTATAGGGAGTAAAAAAGAGCCCAGGAATGTGCATAACATCAATGACTTTGGCTCTGTGAGGGTTTCCCGATATTGATCAGAAATTCTAGTGAGAAAGGTTTGGAACCTATTTGGCATGCATAACTCAGATAGGACTAGCAGCATCTAAATGCAGAAGAAATTTTGGGCTTTCCTTTCAGTGCAGCAGCTACAAACATAAATGCAGATAGGGAAGAGACCTGGATAAGTAACATCTTTGCTGAGAGAGAAAATGTTTGCATACAGATTCCCAGGATTTTTTTAACTAATCATGATAGTCTGGCTTCATGTCACTTTGCTTTCAGCCCTCGGAAGAGGAGGGGAGGTGAAGAGCCCAGACACCCAACATGCCTCTTATGAATTGATCCGCCCTCAGCTCCATTTCTGTTTCCATCATTGAAAAAGTCCAGATAACCCAGGACCAGCAGAGGTTGTAGCCAAATGTCACAACCAAGACACAAAAAGGTTCACCTCAGCCCTGGTATAATTGGTTGTAAAATGCAACGTGTCAGCATGTCTGTGTATGCTAAATGATCGCAGAAATACTTCCTATATATTGCATGGTTTCTAGAGCAACCAGAGAGGACCTGAGAAGGCATGCACCCACTGTGTGGAGTGCTAAACAAATGCATTACTGACAAAGCTCACCCTGTGGAAGCTGGCAGAAGCCTTTTCTTTGTGAAGTGCAATCTTCCTGAAGCAGGAGCATTTAGGATCAGCTTCAAACAAATCTCATCTATAAGTAAAAATGAGGGGGGAAAAAAAAGATTTTCAATTGTTGAACTGTTTTGGTGTTTTTTAAAGATCCGTTTTTTCAGGCTTGAATGCTTGTTGCTTCTGGCTTCCTTCAACTTGTGAAAAATGTTTGGACTGCAAGGAAATATTGTAAAAATACAGGAGTTTCTTTCACTTGAGACTTTAACTTGAAAATTTTATTAATTTTAAATTGACTCTAAGCTGGGATTTTTTAAATTTGCATTTGAAAATTGCTATGGGAAGGGAAACAGTTTCTTGGCTGCTTCTAATTGCAGTTCTTCAATAAAGACTTTGCGATATAAACAACCAGAACAGAGCCTGTAGTTGAGAGCACACACACACATGCACAAGGCATTCAGGTGAACCTTAATCAGTGGTGTGTTACTTGCACTTAAGTAGTATTGCAGCTCAAGTGACAAGTAAATTAAAAAGATCAGGAGAAAGAGAATAGAAAGTGAGCTGGTTAAAGATGAGAAAGATGAAAGAAAGCAGATAAGAAAGCAACATTTCCAACACATGACCACTGCAGGAATGAAGGGTAAAAATAATGATCAAGCATTTGGAAAAGACAGTAAGTTTCAGGGATGTACATGAACTGCTGATCATAATTTTGGCAATGTCCATGGGACACTGAAAACACAGGACAAAGAAATGAGGCATCCTGATCCTTCAGTCCTTGCCTGCCAGTTGCTCCAGTCCTATGGTTCTTTCTAGGAAGAAATCTTGTTTTGGTTGTAGCTATTTTTAAGAGGAAAAAAATCCTCATTTAAAAGATGCTGGCATTCTGTATCTGCTTAAATTGCCAAAAGAAGCTGCGTATTACAGTTTATGTAATCATATCTACTAAATAAAAAGCCACAAGCTGTCAATCATACCACCCCAGCACTTATGTGTTCACAGAAGTCCTCACCAAAATTGGCTTGTGTAGGAATGAATATAGGAATGAATACATTTCAGCCCTCCCTCTGCTCTCCTTTCAACCCTTCACATAGAGGTAAAACCCATACTCCCGTCTCTGGTAATATAGAGCTTCATTATCTAATGTCAAAAGGCCTTATTGAGGGTTTCCGCAGCTGAAGATACTGATAGCTAATTTCAGTTTTCAGTGCAAGTGCTGACTTTGCCCTCACATCCCAGCAGTCAAAGGTTTTCCTGCTAAATTTCTTCCACATTGGTAAACTGTGATGGTTCCACCCTGATGGGCAGCTGAACTCCACCACACTGTGCTCACACTCCCTCTCCTCAAAGGAAGAGTGGGAAAAAATATGATGAAGAGCTGAAGGGTGGAGATAAGGACCTTATCTTCATTGGAAAAACAGAGTCAACGTAGGGAGATTAATGTTATTTATTATTTATTACTGACAGACTGGAGAACTGAATGCAAACCTAAATCACTTTCTCACCATCTGCTCTCTTCTACCTTCTCTCACAGTGGTGCAGGGAACAGAGAGTTGGGGCTGCAGTCAGCAGCCCGTAATGCTTCATCTCTGCTGCACCTTCATGGCCACTCTCTGCCCCTGCTCCACGTGGGATCCCTCCCACTGGATGCCATCCTTCCCCAGCTGATTGCACCTGGGCGTCCCACAGGCTGCAGCTTTCCCAGCCCTCCTGCCCCACTGCAGGCTGCTCTCCTCAGGCTGCAGCCTTCAGGCTTCATCCCTTGCTGCACTGTTGCAATGTAAACTTCTCCTCCATGGGCCTCTGTGGGGCTGCAGGGAAATTTTTCTCTGTGGTTGGAGCTCTTCTTGCCCCTTAGCACTGATCTTGGTGCCTGCGGAGCGACTTCTCTCCCACAACTGCTGTTGTACAGCAGTTTTCCCTTGCTTAAATCTGCTCTCTCATAGCACGCTCAGCATCACTCATGGCACAGCAAGACTAATTGTTGTATCTGCAGTGGTTTCTCTCTAAATGTCCACTTTATCTTCTATGCATAGGTAGAAGATAAAATGTGTTCATTAAATACCAACATCTTATCCATTGCAACAAAGATTCCATACTTTCATATCAGAAACCAGGAAATTGCAGGGAGATTGTTTTGCTAAACGATGTATAGGCCAAATTCTGTGACTTGTATATTCCTCTCTTGCTTCTGGACCTTGTCCTATACCTTGTCCTAGCATTCTTCCTCACACTGTTCTCTTTAAAGTATGTTTTCTTTTTTATTTCTATTCAATTTCTTGAGGCTTTTTAATAAACCCCATAAGCCCTTCACCTGTCTGACACAGCAGTGAAGCCTTAACAGCTGTGCCAAATCATCCAAACTGTTGTCCTGACCTCCATCTTCTATTTACTCTCTGTAAATGCTCAAGAAATGCTTCTTGGACTTACTCAGCTGCCCACAGCGGAGGCAGCTGCAAGTCTTTCCAAGAGCTCTCATAATGGGTGGAAGACAAGAGCATGCAAAAGGCAGTAGCTGCGTTTAACTAGGGATAAGAAAAAAAGGATAGATGTTTAAGGACCGCATCAGGAAGAGCTGCAGATTTTTTGAAAGTATTCAGAACACTTGGACTCAGAGAATAAGGGTCTTTATTCACAGCTATTAACTGGTGGATTATTGAAGTTTTTTACTTTTTATATATATATATATATATATAAGATTTGGCATTTCTCTCACAGTTCCTGAAAAGTAGTAAAGGAAAATGGCTCATTCAGGAGCTTGACACAGCCTTCCAGCTGTGAAAAATCAGGTAAAAAAGGGCTTTTAGGAATTTTCTAGGCTGTTTTGAGTGCATGATCACACAGAGCTGTGTCTGAACAAAGGGCGTTATCCCTGGCTCTCTCTCTTTCCTTGCAGACATTTGTTAATTTTGCTGAAGAGAGATACAGTTATTTAACTGAGTTAGTCATTTAAACTCAAGAATGACTGAAAAATGAACCTGCTCTAAAGCTCCACAGCATGATCCCATACCTTTTTGCATTTATTGGTTGAAGATGGGTGAAGAAGACAGAAAGCAATTTGCAGATCTCTGGGGTTACAGAGATAAGGCAACTCAGAAGGCACCTTTCAAGGAGCAAAATGAATCTGGCTGACTCGGAAAAGGCTGGAGTGGGGAACCAAAGACTTTCAGGGAGACCACCAAAATATTGCTAAGACAACCCAGGTTTTGTGGATGATTTTCGACTGCCAAAAGTCAGGAGGAGGAGTTGGTGCTGCCAAGACTAAAATGACCCCTGACAGTTTCTGTGATCCCCTGCAATATATTTCATTTTACACTTTTTCAGAGATAAGACTGCAGGGATGCTGCCAGCTTCCTTTGCTTGATTTAATAGGCTGTGTGCCTGGCTAGTTTCTCCGACAGCTGAAGCGTAGTTTCACAGTCCTGCTCTCTGGCACTGTGTTACATAAAAGAGGACGGACCCGATGAAAGCAAGAGACTGGGAATTCCTCAGTCCTGTTCTTCTGGGGGTGGCGGGGGAGGACTGATTGTTTGGTTTGAGCGGTCTTGTTAGTAGCCTGAGCTAAGTAAAATGCCAGGATTCTTCAATATTTATTAGAGTAATATGTAAGAGAAATGTGTTTGTGTTTGGGAAGTCAAACAAGTTGTGTCTCTTGGGCACAACTTAATATGAATAATGAATTCTCTGAGTTATGAAATGGGCAGATGAAAATATTAAGGAAAAAAATAATAAAAAATAAAACAAAGCAGAGAACTACATCATGCCTCTAGAAAAACCCATACAGTAAAGCCATTTACATTTCTGGCGTCTGTGTCTGAAAATGACATAGCTGAGCAACAAAAATATACGGGGAATAGTGAAAAGGATGATGAAAGATTTAGAATGGCTTCACAATGATAAAATACTAAACAGATTGATTCCTCAGTTTGAAAAAGTGATGGCTGAAGCGGGGATATGACAGATGTCTACAGAATTATAAATGATACAGACAAAGTGAATAGGGATCAATGATGCATTATTCTCCACCACAGAAGAACTAGAGGCACCTAATTAAGTTATTGGGCATCCTGATAAACAAACAAAAAGGAAATTCTTTTTCAAATAGCACATAATTAAATTGTGAGGTGCATTGGCACAGGATGCAGTGCAGGCTATCAGTATAAATGGGCTCAGAGAAGATTAGATGAATCCATAGAGGATAGATCCACTGGTGGCTATTAAAAATGCTGGTATAAAATAAACTTCCATTTCAGGATGTCCCTTAAGTGCTGATTGCAGGAAGTTGGAAGGGTTTTCTAGGCAGTCTGTGTATATTCTTCTGTTTTCCATAGCATTCACTTTGGGCTAGTGCTGGAGCCAGCTGCTGGAATCATTGGGTCTTTGCTGGATCCATCAGGGACATTTCTGTATGTAAGAAAAAAAAATAGAAACAAGAGGGGAAAAAAAAAAAAGAGGCAGTGAAAAGAAAAATTGAAGAATTTAAATAATGAATTCTTCTTACTGTTACTGCTTTTCACACAGGTCTCTTTGAAAGGAAACCTCAGTAACTTTAAATAGCCAAAGATCATCTTTATTCTTTGCTTTAATCAGAAGTGCTTCTGTGTATTTCCTGCTTACCAGCATGCTATCAAATTAATGCACAAGAGTATTCTACTCTTTGATGGTACTGCCACATGGACTGCATCTTTAGCAGCCAATAAAATGGCCACAAGACAGAGGCCAAGGAAATAGGAAGTTGATTATTGTATGGGAACTGTTGAGTCACGGCCTGAACCTCTGATTGATCACCTGAGGTGAGCCATGAGTCAGCCAGAGGAGCACAGGTGAAGGCAATTCACCTGTGCTCCTAGACCTATTTAAGAGCTGGCTACCAGAGGGGAAGGATCTCTTCTGGAGATCACCTCTCTTGGTGTTTTGTGGTGAGCTCAGCCGAAGGGTAAGCTTTTCCACTTATTCTCTTTTGTGATCATTGTTTCCTTTGCCTAATTCTCTTGATTATATTGTGATTATAACATCTTGATATCTGTTGATTATACAATTATATTGCGATTATAACATCTTGATATCTATTGATTATACAATTATTTATAATGTTTGCTAGACCCCTGTCTTAGCTTTGACCTTGAACAACTAATTTACAATCTCCTAAATAATTCCCATGCTTGACTGGGGAGTTAGCATGTGCAAGAGACCATTTCCAAATACAGTTTGGATGGAGTTCTGGAATATGTGACAAGACCATGCCAGCTGGCCTCATAGCCAGAGAACAGGCCTTCCCCATGCCTAATTTACTACATAGGTGTTACAATACTGATTAGATGTGAATTCTTAGAGACTGGCCTGGAAGAAGTTTGCCACAAATGACTGTGGCCACCCAGAGATGGTCCAAGCTAGTCCAGTTAGTTATCTTCCAGGAGATAACATAACAAAGGAAAATCCATGGGGGCATTTCTCTGAGGTTATTAGTATCATGACAGTTCTCAGTGATGCATACCCTCTAGCTGACTGGGAATCCTTTGGTTAGGATCGAAGGGCACCTATAAGAAACGCTTTAATTGGATAGCAGACAGGCGGATTTTGAGTTACAGCAAATATCTTTTCTAGGTATCCAAGTATCTCTTGTCTAACAGAGGTGGTTTGGTTTTCTGTGATTGTGGAGTGTTTATGGTACAAGTCCTCTATTCGTATTCAGGATTCATTTTATGCTTGGTTATTATGTGATCAAATGAAGTTGCACCTGCTGTTTAATCCAGATGTTTTAGTGCCTCTGTTTTCTGTCATGCACTTGTCACAGTTAATATGCCAGGTGCTGCTTTAAAGCAGAAATAAAAGAACAGTTACAATAGGGAGCTTACCAGCTGAAAGAAAAGCACACAGAAAAAAAGATCAGTGGGAGGTCCAGGGAAGACCAATAACAAATTAAAATCCAATAAATGGAGAAGTTCAATATTGGTTGTAGTTGTAGTTCTGCCTTACTCTCATATAGAGATGGAAATTGCAGTTAATTGACTATAAGTTTTGCTGATATGATCCTTTCAAAGTACGTGAGCAGCTAACTCATCGAGACTTGTGCCTCTTCTGGGAACGGAAGGGTTATGGAAGAAGAATATTTTGGAGATGAAAACAGCATGCTGGTGTATTGAGGGCAGAATGAATGCGTAAGAAATGAGAGCCAACATAGAGACATGTCTTGGTGCAAGACTTGGGAGGTGAAGAAAAGTAATTTAAACTAATACATCAGGCTTACAGAGCAGACTGAAAGGTTAAAACTGAGATGATAAAATTTGATGGGTAAGGCTGAAGGAAAGAAATGATAGCAGATGGCTTCTATGCAGTGCCTGTCAAAATACTTAGAACATAGGAAAATGAAAGGGAATGGGATAGAAGAGACAATACTTTTGTTAGCTCACACAGAAATTTCACTTTCTTGACCCAAAACTCCAAGTAATATCCTACTGACCTACAGTCATGTATCAAGCACAGCTCAGGCACAATGAAAAATTGACCCCAAGAGATCAACTGCACCTCCTTTACCCACATCTAACATGAATGTAATTCTATGGTCTTCAGCAGTTTTATTTTGGACTTACATTGTACTTCAACCTATTCTCTAGATGCACACACAAAAAACCAACCACACAAACAAACAAAAAAACCAAACAGAAGAACCTGAGTCTACCTCTGTGCTTGATAACTCATCAGAAACACACTGCCCTTCGATGGCACTCAGTCATCCCCACCACACTCTCTTGCTCCTTCAGTCTATGTCAACAGGCACTTCCCCAGGCCATGTCTTTTCAGCAGGGTGAGGAAAAGCTGGAGCCAAGGCACATTCCTAACAGAGAGACAGCCTGTTCTGAGGACAAAAGCTGATCTCAGGCACTGACCCATTTCATTTCTCACTGTAGTTGTAGCAGCCTCAGGGTTGAATAAGCAGTCTGGATCTGTCAGGCTTCCAGCTCTGCCCTGTCGCCTGGTATTTTGAAGCTTAAGTCAAGAGCTGCAGCTGCGAAAGCTTCCTATCACAGTCTCAAGTGTTGTCTGCAGTGTTGCACTGGAATGCAAGACAAATCCATCAGGGTTTTCAGAAAGAAAAGGCGATATTAGATGTAAATGACAGTTTGTGCTCTCTTCTTTATGCAGATCACAGCATCATTTGACTATACATTCAGCTTTCACAGAAGCAAATGTCTCTGCATTTTTAAAGCCTATCATTTTTTGTCACTCTTGTGAGCTCTATTCAGAGTGAAAACATTTCCTACTATTTTTTCAGTTCCAGTTTCAGAGACAGTTTTTTGATGCAGATGGTGTACGTGTAGAAGGGATTTTAGCTAGTAATTGTGTTCTGGGTCTGGGCTGTGTGCTCTTTACATCGTCTGAAACTGTAAATTGTAAATCATTCTAATTTTGTAATCTCATCATTCTTTGCAATATATTGCCAGTCAAAATCCTCCATAATATGACTAACATTTTCTTATGTGTCCAGTGGTGTAAAACTTTCCATCAGCAAAGCCACCGTGAGCAATAGGCAAGCTGAAATAGTACTGATCTATGACATAGAAAGGGTGAATGAAATAAAATGAATGCATACATTTTATGACATGTGAATTTTAGCAGGAGAACTTTGTGATAACCTGCCTGAATTCACTGCCATGAGATGTGAAGGTTTCTGTGGTGCTCATGAGTAAAAGTTACTCTTTTCATTTCCATGGTCTATAATAAAAATTGTATTTCCTAGGAAAAACAGTAAGCTGAACAAAGACCATGTGTGTCTGTTTTTGAAGGGATAATATGACTTTGAAGTACAGTTCAGCTCACACAAAGATTGTCTTTGTAATAGTGAAAGAGCCACTGAGGCTTTAATTTATGCTTCATAAGAGCAGAATACAGAAATTAAATCTCTTCAAGGGCTGAAGATACTGGCAGTAGCCTTTTGAGAAGATAGTCTAAACATCAAATTAGTCATAAAGTATAAAGAAATAAGAAATCTTTAGTTTAGAACTTCCAGTTTAGGAAGTAAACTAATCACTGAGAGCTACTCAAATCCATCGTGCAGATTCATAAATCTTAGTATTTCACAAGGGAATTCTAAGTTCCTTTGAGACATTCAAGACTGACCTTCTTCAAAAAAGAATATAACTTTTTTGCTGGATGGAAATTCTAACATTTTTATGTTCTCTACAGGTTTTATTAGAGAACAAGCTCACTGACATTAACAAATGTGCTAATAGAGGATAGCTATGAAAAGAGACAAATTAGGATTATAATTCTACTGGATAATTGAGGTGGAAAGAGAATAACTTAAATGTCCAAATTTACATAGAAATGTTATTGCTAAGACATAATCTGAGTTATAGAAATAGTTGCATGGCCTTTCTCTTTCATTTTGTAAAGGAAATTTCCTCTCTCCTTTTTTTTTTTTTTCCCTCAAACACATAAAACCCATAAATGCCTATTCTAGTTTATCCTATCCCTAAAATTTTAGTCTAGACTTCTTAGAATCATAGAATGGCCTAAGTAGGAGGGGAACTTAAAATCATCTAGTTCCAGTCTCCTGCCATGGGCAGGAGTGCCACCCACCAGCTCAAGTTGCCCAGGGCCCTATCCAACCTTGTCTTGAGCACCTCCAGGGATGGGGCACCCATAATTTCTCTGCACAACCTGTTCCACTGCCTCACCACCCTCTGTCTAAATAATTTCTCCCTGACATCTAACCTCGACCTATCCCTATATGCCCATTTAAAATGTTGGTCTGCTTACTGTAGGCTTGAAACGTATTTCTGAGGATAATGCTGACATCTTACATGGGAGAAATAGTATTTTGCATTTTATTCAGAACATTCTATAAATGTTTCTGAATGCATGTGTGTGATGTATGTTGGGAATGAATCCAAAACTATTCTTTTTCAAGAAATACAAAACTACTGTTTCAACGTGAAGCTTCTTTATTGTGAAGCTGTAAGTGAAATCTAGTTATTTACGTGAATTTAAAGAATCCTTCAGAATATTTTTAGTTTAAACTTTCATTTGCTTTGTTACCCCTGTGCAGCCAAATTAGAGGATATGCATATGAGTTATACAGTATAGCCAGATCACGTGAATAAAGTCTCCATGGAAACTGCCTAATTTGTGCTTTTATTTAATTAGCATTGTCCATTACCTCTCCAAATGAAGTTTAATTTCAATTCATATGTCAGTCATTTTAAAATTAGGTATGACTTTTTATCCATCACTTAGCAAGATCTTTAGTAGGCTGCATTTAGCCGAGTGAGTTTATTTAACAAATGAGTCTTTATAAACAAGATGTTTGACATATCAGCTTTTCTAACTTTCTTAACATTGTCAGGATTGTTTTCATTGCAATATCTATACATCCCATTGGTGTCTATTGTATATTCTTAACCTCAGGAACTGTCTAAACCAGGAACAATATTTTGAGTATCTGTATGAATGTATTCAATCATTTTCCTTGCTGTGACATAATCGGTAAGAAATCTCAGTACAAATAGAAGTGCACAACCAAGAAATATGCAAAATGCATTTAGAAATAAAATGAACAAAATGCTGTGTGTTATAAAGTGAACCACAAAAACTAATGTGTCTGATATGGGAACTGAGGTATGTTTTAGAAAAGTTAGAGTTGCTTCCAACTTGCTGGTTGTTTGCCATCATCCTCAGTTGTGCACAACCAAAACAAGATCTGCAATACCTGATTTTGCCTTTCTCTGAAGAATTGCTGTTGAACACATAGCAATGGACTATGAAGTGCTCCATTCTTTCACTCTTTTGAAGTGTTTGTACTTGTAACACAGGCAGTTACAGTACAGTGGAAGGCTGCTTGTACTCAAATGGCTTTCATCTAGCTGAGATTCCAGAGAACATGAATAGTAGGGCAGAAGCATTAAAATCAAAGCTCCAAATTTCAGAAGTGAACTGGTGGTGAATTAAAGATAGAAAAAGCAGCCTGAGAATCATGAGTGCCATTACTGTCATCAGAGCTGGGAGGTACTAGTGCTACAGCTGGAGGACTGGCAGTCATCTTTCCTGAAAGAAATATATGTTTAAAAGACCAAACAAAAAACCAAACCAACACCAAAAACCATCAACAAAAACAAAAACCAAAAAAAAAAAAAGCACAGAAAGGCAAAAGAATTCAGTGACTATGCAAAGTTGAAAAGAGCAATGTAAGAGATGTTTAAAAGGTACTTATAAATATTATGACCCTGGTGATGTGAAAAAAGTCTGGCAATCATCTTTTTTTTTTTCTTTTTTTTTTTTTTTTCTTGAAGTTTAAAAACCACTAGAACTAATGGCAATTAAAAAAAAAAAAAAGTAAATACTGCAGGTAACAGCACATGAACAGAGATACTGCATGGTAAGAGGTATCACTGGGATGTGAAAGCCAGCAGAGAGTGTATGTCTGGGTATGCAGAAATATCAGCACTGTTAAATAGCTACTTTGTTTCTGTCTTTTCAGAAGACGAGGGTGGCGATCTGCTCAAGTCGAGCTTCAGTTTTCCAGGGACGCCAGAGGAGGAGATAGGTACAGATGTCATCTCTCAGATAACTTGCTCTGCTTGTGCACCCCGAGGCTGGGTGCAGCCATGGGGGGCGGCAGGAGGCTGCTCTGCGGCACAGCCACCCCCTGCCACAAAGCCCACAGCGAGCACGGCTCCACACGTTCATGAGAGTGGCCTCAAACCTCTCAGCCCAGCCCTTCCTTCCAGGGATTTCTCACCTGCTACATCAGGTTAGAGAATCTAAAGCAGAAAAACGTCAGATCTGGGTAGCATCTGGCAGCCGACAATTCAAAAGAAAGCGTTCAAGGAAATTATCAGCTTCACCTTCTTCTGTCGTTTTCTTTTTATCTCTACCCTCCAGACAACATAATAATTACAGAGAGAGTTTTTAACGTCGCCTCTTGAATTTAAAAAATAATAGCAGCAAAAAGAAATTTGAAAACCTATAGAGCTCATGAATGAAATCATGATACATCCCAAAGCTATTAGTAAAACATCCCACTGGCTTCCGTGTGTCCATAAATACTTCATATGTTGTGAAAAACTGAGGTTTTGTTCCCAGAATTTCATTCAGATTGTTGCTGTTTTATGTGAAATCCACCAAAATTTTGCTTTATGTGCAATTATTTTATATGGTTATTTTTGGAATAGAAATATGGGAAGTGTTTTTTGTGTGTTTGGCAGTTAAAGCTCCCTTTATTCAAAATGAGCCCACATTTCAGAACACAGTGGTTTTTCTCTTGTTATGCATATGTTTGTATTAATACATTACAACAGTTTATTTTATGTATTTTGATATTTTTGTATTTGAAAGCAGTGGTATAAGCCTTAATGCTGCATGTTAATAGGAAGATAAGTGATAGCTGCTATGTTAAGGGGAAAAAAAATTGTTTGAACAAAGAGCAGGAAGTCAGGCAGGGAAAACCATTATGTTTAAATAAACCTTAGAACAGGATTTTCTGAAAAACTATGTTGCCATGACTCAGTTACATTTAAGTCAGGGTTTTCTGTAAACTTCAAGTGTAAAGATATTCCTACTGGTCTTGCTTGTCCACTTAATATTGAAAACTAAGGGAGAATTTTATTTTGAATTATGCTCCAAAGATTGGACTGAAGTATATGTTAAGGAAGACACTGGGGATCCTTTAGTTTAGTTCCTCAGTTTCTGCTCAAATTATAATTGTGTAAAAGGGAAGATGCAATTAAATGTGAGGCTCCATAGGAACCTATAAATAGGTGAATCCTATTGATAAATCATGGAAAGAAAGACATCTCTTGGTGTTAATGGATATTTATTTATTTTTGCCCTGCTGCCCCATTTCACAGCACACAGGAAGGAGTTCAGATACCTTGGGTCAGAGTTCATTGCATTAATAGCTAGAAAGTAAGTTAGGTGTCTAAACTAGACATCTGGATTTCCTTTAGAGTCAATTAGGAGTGATAGACTTTTCTAGAATGTAGGAAATTTGACATATTTTAGAAATTTAACTTAGGATGTGATGAATTATGCCCCAGAAGTATGTCAAAACTGTTCCCCTGCCCATTTGGTTGAGAAAGAACTGAATAATTTTTAAAGTCAGAGCAAATGAAATATAAGTCAATAATACTAAATGTTAGGTGTCTACATGATTAAGGAGCTTCATATGAAATAGATTATCAATGATTAACACAAAGAGGTATGCTAAACTGATCAATCATCTAGCATCTTGTAGCAGAAATGCTAAATCATGGCTGATTGAGCACCTGATGGGAAGGCAGGGCCAACACAGGGGAGCTCAGGTGCATGCAATGTGCTTGAGTGAGGGGTGGAGCCGGGATCCAACCCTTCCCAGACCTCATTTGAGGGGTGATGTAGATGCAAGGGGCTCTCTTGTTAGAGCTCTCTGTCTACCTGAGGCCTTTCAAGAGTAAGCAGTTATTTTCCTTCATTCCTCTGTCTGCAACTGCTGCATTTGGGCTTGTTCTCATCTGTTGCAGCCAAAGACTTTGCCAACCCACTGTTACTGCAGTACTTTCCATATCATTATGGCATTACATGTCCTGGTTATCAAGAAGGTGGGTGTGAATCAATACAAACAAGGAAAAGGAAAGAAAAAAAGCAACAATGAAGTCTTAACTGTTCTACAAAAAGAAGCTAAACTGCTGTAGAAAGCTTCAGCTTTTTCTGGCTGGAGGACAGAAAAATAATACTAAAATCAAGTAGAGATCTATCCTTGCTCCTCAGTTTTGAGCCCCTTTTGGAGCCCTCTGTAAGTACCAAAATTTCCTAGATAATGAATAGAAATTGGTGTATGCCTATAGCATTTCTAGAAGGAAATCCTTCTCTCCTCACTCAATTGTGAAACTTTAGTTGTCCAAAAAAAAAAAAAAATAGATGGTAGGAATTGTGAGGACTTTCACAAATGCTTTGGAATGTTAGCAAAGTTCTGTATAATAAACTAGCCGTGGTGTTGATGAACACTTTTGCAGACAGCTGGGACGTAGTTGTCTGTCTGTCTCTTTCTTGGTGCTGTTGCCTCAACATTTGAATTCAAGCCCATTATGTGAACATAAATTAGAACTCAAGATATGAGCTAGTAGAGAAATCTGAGTGTGGGTGGTTACTCTAGTCACTGAGCTATGGATCTGGTCCCTTTCTCTTTATCCCAGTGGCTGTCTAATTTCTTTGTATCAACATCCTCTATCTGAAGGGACTGCTTGAGGCACCCATTCCTCAAAAAAAAAAAAAAAAAACATAAAAAGGGCTTTCCTTGAGAAGTACAGTAATTGTCCCAGGTCAAGGCAGGTGACAATATTAGTTACGGTAGCCCTAGCTGTAAGTTCATTATTTTAGGTTCTCATACCTGCTCACTGTCCCAAGGTGCTTCAAGTTACTATCTCACTGGTATTGAAAGATCTCTGGCATTAGGCCCTTATTTGTAAAATGGATTTAATGTTTCCTACTGAGGTTTCTGGGCTTTGGTGGGAATTAATTTGTGTTTGCATAGTATTTCACCAGAGAAAAAGTGCTGAATAATCACTAAATAATATTAATACAATGATCCCCTGCCTTAATTGGGAAAAGGTATCAAGGGATGGGGCTGATCTCAACTGTTACATTATTGATTCTGTAAAAGAGCTCATTAGTTAATGCAGGCAGAAGTGTGATGGACTCTTTTAAAAGAGCTTGCCCAAGCATTCATAGTCTTTTCTCAAGAAACATTTCGGAGCTTTGCCATTACCATTTCTTTAACAGAGATCAGGGTAACCATTTGCGTGACTACAAGGTTACACACGCACCAAAAATTCTGAGAGAAGCAATCTGATAAAGGTAGCGGGTCATAATAAAAGGAACAGATTTGACATGCATGGTCTCAAGCTGCTTACTCTGAGTCAGTGAGCATACAAACTGGATTTCTTCCAGTTCCAAGCTTTATTCCATCCAGTAGTTACACGATCTGAACAACAGTATGTAGAGAACTACTCTTCTGTACAAACTCAAAACATTCACAATCGTTCCTTTCAGGCATGTGCAGAGTAAAGCAACAATTCACTTTGGGTGTGTCAAAAACATATAGCACAAATTTATCAAGAAGCATAAGGAAAATGAGACATGTTTAAATGGCATTCAGATAAAAGGGGAAAAAAGGCACTTGAATGTAGAAGATAGGATGAATTTTTCTTCAAATACAGATTTAAATAGATGCATGCAGCAAAGAGGGAAAAGAGATTATTGAAAAAATGTTTTGACTCCTTTTATGGGCAAGAAAGGCATTTATTTTAGCATAGTTAAACACCTAGCAGCTCCCAATGTTTTACACAAAATTTGCATTCAATTTCTTTTTGTTTCATTAAATTTCTGTTTTGTCTTCAAGAAGAGATAGGATATCAAGTTGGTGTTAAGAAAATGGTTAAAACTTGTATCAATGGCTTGCAATTGCTAATAATGCTCTTAATCTACCCCAAATACAAAGTAAAATGCAAGGGAGTTTAAAGGCAGGTTAGAAGGCTATTTTTGTTTCACAGTAGTTGCAGTCATACTTTTGATTAATTTGTGTGGTTCAAGTGCAAGACAGTAACTCATAGTTAATCAATTACTTTTGACTGCATGATCATGTCTTTATGACTTTATATGTTGAAAGGAAAAAAAAGATATAAACATTTATGAAGCAAACAAGCAAAAAAGAAAAGCCTGACTTTCCAGTATGTCTGTCTTTCCACCTAATTATCCAGCCTTCCTCAGTGCAGTCAGTATCTGTTGTGTTTAAGTCTTTGTCGTACTTCTAAATAATTCCATTTCAGATCCTCACTTTTCCTGCGCCTAGAAGTTGTAGTGCGCTGCAGAAATTCGTGGATGTGATAAAATTTGTCAGAAAACAAATTTTGAACTTTAAATACCTTATAGTTATGTTTGAAAACTGATTTCTGTGAATCACTTTTTCTCGTAGAACAGAATCATATCCTATTTCCCGAGCATTATATAAAATCTTAATATTCTGCATTTTAACTATAAGTTGTTGGCAACAAAAGCTCGCAAACAACCTACAGACCAGAAGCTGTCTGTAAAAACTAAAGACCTCATAATGTTGTGTAACTGCAAAAATCCCATTAGGCCCAAGGTCGATTCACAAACACAAAAAGATCTTTGTAAGGATGTAAGATTAATCAAATGGGTTATTTGCTATGAATTATTCATCCATTTCTACTACTGAATACAAAGGGGGTTGCACATTTGTTATTTTGTCAAAAAAGACAATATTTTTTGTCTAAATGAGTCATGTATTCAGACAGGGCTGGCCAGATGAGGAGGCTGTAAAGTTCAGTAGCTGAGGAAATGTATTTTTCCGTACAGAAACTCATGCCATTGTTAGACTACATCTGAAATACTAATTCCAGTATCTGCTCTGGAACGAGTGAAAGATCTTTCCAAGGAAAAGAGAGAGGACATGGAAAGAAGGTGAAACAGCTATAGTTATGCTTCACATTTTGGCTGTGGGATGTTAGAAAAAGGTTCCTCCTTTGCTCTTCTGCATGCCCTGGTGACTTCTGTAACATCTGGATGCATAGCTGATCCTTAGCATGTACTTACATATGGGCAGTGGAATGGCTGCAATGGAGATGAGAATCTGACTCATTTCAATGCCTTGCCATGCTTGCCTTCTCCACTACGGATCTTCATTGTATTGTCTCCTTTTAAAAGGATCAAACATACAGCCTTTGATATATATTCCCCAATGGGCAGCTTCAATTATGTGAAAGTCACCATGCTCTGCCTCCATGCTCATTACAGGCTGCTCAGACTCTGGAGGACAATTCAGACTGGCAAAGCTGCAGTGGTGTAGGTACTTCCAGCATGGATGTTCATGGCCATGGCAGTCTCACTGCGCCAGCCACCAATTCAGTCTGTCTTCATTCATAATGGGCTGTGACTGTTAGCAGGATCATCACCCCCAGGTGTTGCTAATGCAGTGCAGACTTTCAATAGTGAGTTCAGTTTTCACTTTTTACCACAGCTTTCTTCTGCAATTCCATTTCATCTTTGCATATTTCTACAAAGTCATTTTTCTCTTTGTAAGAGCACGATAAGATGCCCTGTGTCAGATTTGTCAGGGGTGTGTGGTTCTTACCCCACTACCTGTTCCCAGGAGTAGGGTTCACCTTTTGACGCAACATCTGTGTGCTAATGGTTGCAGGAAAAGACCGTGAATGTTTTCATTGCTTTTCACAGACCCCAGGTAGAGCTCAGCCAGATAGAAAAAGAGGCAGCACCCTTATTTGAAAAATTCCCAGTCTGTAGGTTATGGAAAGAGGGAGATTGTCTGCCTGTTACTATGGAAACATGTTTAAAAGGGAGCATATCACCAGGCTGCTGTTTCTTCCTGCACCCCATAGGAAAATCAGGATGAGACCTCCTCCATCTCAGTGGGTGAAACGGAGCAGAAAAGTTCACAATACAATGGCAAAACAGCAAGAGGCATTACTGAGGGGGTGCAGCAAAGAAGATAACGATGAACTCCTAAAAGTAAAAGAAATAATTGTTTTGGGTCAGGCCAAGGATGGTTTTAGTGAATCAAAAGGCTGCAAAGAAGTGATGCTGAAACAAGAGACAAAATCAAATCATTTTCTTCAGTTCTGATAATTTAAAGATTTTACTGAATGCTTTAAAAGAAAAATTAAAAGGTATTTTGAAGTAGAAAGGCATTTTAAATTGAACAGTCGTATGTTCTCTGGCAATAATCGATACCTCCGAGAATTAATGCTTAGGTTACTTCTTTCTCAAAAGCAAACTCAACAAAGTAAGTCTTTAATACATTCCTATTTCTATGGAGTTACACATAATTCTGCATGGATATAGAAACATGAGTACTTGCAGTTTGCTTAGTATTACAGGGACTGGTAAACGTTCTCTATCGTGAATAGTCAGAAACAAAGTGCAAACTAAGAGGAATTTTGGAAACAATAAGAAAAAAAATCAAGGAAGAAGCTCATAAATACCAACATTCTTTCTGATGTTTTTAATCTAATAATCAGTGAAAAATGTCTTACTAGAAAAGAAACGTCATTTGATAGTTCAGTTTGAGATTTGATAGTTCAGTTCAGCTGAATAGATAGCTCAGCTGGTTTGGATCCTTGGGATTAAATCTTGGTTCTATCAACATCCATGGCAGGATTCCAGCAGAGCCAGTTTCACCCCTCCGTTCCATTCTCTTCCCAATTGGGGACCCTTCTGGGCTTCTTGTACAATTATTCCATCCATTCCAGCATGAGTTGGGACTTCTGTGATACACGGTCTCAATTAGAGGGGATCCTGTTCAAGTGACAAGATTCATAGGTAAATTAAACAAGAACTTTTCCTAGCAAATGTTTAGGATTAATTCCAGCCCTTGTGGAGCTAATGGTAGATCTATCATTGTTGTCAATGGGACAAGGATTTCTCAATTTTGTGTGTAGATTCTTCTATAAATCTTTGAGCTCTACTACACAATTACTTTAGTTCCCTTTAATTGCTGAGGTAGAGGGAAACAATTGTTAGAGTATGATGAAGAAAATAGCTGCACTTTTGGTGATAGCAAGGGAATCTGATTGTCTCCTGTATTTGACCTGATAGCTACAATCAGCAACACTTTCTCCTTTGGGAGAAGACGCTATAAAGCCAGGTAGAAGAAGGATCAAAAGAAGTTTAGTAGTGTTAGGCTGGCTTTTCTGGTCTGTATTTGGAATCATTATTACCAATTTTCTTAGAGTCGATTTTAAAATAATGCTCATATAATGAAGCCAGATTGACTACATGCTGCTGCATTTTTCCAGACTACAGGATAATGCACACATACTGGTTGGTTTAGGTCAATTAAGTTCTGATATTTTATATTTTAGTCAACAGTTTCACTAATCAGAGTCTGTGAGAAAATGTCAGTAATCATTTTGTGAACTTAATTCTGCCACAGTGCTGTTGTGTGGATAGCAGTGATGTACTTTGAACCTGAAAAGCCCTGTGCAGAGCTGTTTGTTACGTACATACTAGTGCTATAACATCATACACTTCAAAGCAATGGAAATTAATTTTGCATCACCCCAAGGGCTCCTTGCTTCCCCCCACTTTAACCCCTGGAGCTTCTTGCAATTCCTGCAGTGTCTCTCCGGGATTTCTGTCCTGTCCCTTGTCGTGTCCTGGGAGAAATACTGTGCCTCATTTACACCATACAAGTCAAGGTGCTCTTCCTTCCTGTAAGGTATGGGGATGGTGTCATTCTATGCTTTCTTGCTTTCCACATTTCTCCTTTTTCACATATGTTTTCTGTGCAGAAGTCTGTTTTAACCCTGCTTCAGCATGTTTCTGGTCACAGCCTTCTCCAGTGATCGGTACTTTTTCTCCATATCTAATACTAGACCAGGCTGCCCAGGGCCCCATCCAACCTGGCCTGGAGTATTCTGTATCTCAATTCTTTCACCTCCATCCTCAATTCTTCCACCTCCATCATATCAAAGACCCCTTTTTCACTCATGGCAGCATTACTGTATGCACCTTCCCTATACACCCTTATTTATCTCAGAAATAAATCTTTTGTGATGTTAAATTGCCAATCTACTAATCTCTGTTTGAAAGATGGATGGAGCTGAAGTACGAGAATTGTTCTACTGGAAGATATAATTGGGTACCATCAAATATTTGTTCCACCTGCAGTTATCTGCGTCAGCGCTCAAAACTCCAAATGCACTAAATAAATGGCATCACTCCATATGCTCCTTACTTCTCCCTTTGGGTTTTCTGACTTTGCTCCAAATTAGTATGTTCTGGTCACTGATGCTGTTTTAGGAATAGAATTTGCATGTCCATTTTTATCTAACACAGGAGTTATAAAAAACATCTTATCCTTGGACATTATTCATCATGTGGTTCCACTGAATTAGTTTGGGCTGTCAAATCATTTTCCATTTTTTAGCATTAGACATGTGCTTCAGATCACCTACCTTTAGATATTTATGATGTAGTTTTCTGCATTGGAACCTGTCATCTGCAGCTTTCCTTGTAGTCAGCAGAGATAAATATGTATTTGAAGGATGGCACTCATCCGACATTTTTGAGACGTATACTTCAGACTGAGATGAATCATGCTGGTTTATCACATTCCAAAATAAATAGCCCATGCTATTCCTGAAATCATATCTGTTTTTTGGTTGGAAAAGTCTGACTTACATTGTCTGAAACTACAATGTGGCAGTTTTACTTTGGACTGATAACCTCCTTGATTTCTTTTAGGTCTACTGCCATGTGTGCCTATCATAAAGAGCACTCAGGATACTGAGTAGACAGGCATTTCTTTTTCAGGCTTGTGTCAGGTGCTTAAGTGTCAGAAAGAGACAGGAATTCAAATAGAGCCTATGACTGTGTTTGTTTGATAGCCCAAGGCTATCTTGGGCTATCAAACAAACTTTGGGCATTCCGGTGCTTGGCTTTATGCCCTCAGAACTGCCTGCTTCTCTCCTTGAGCGCACAGAGAGATTGGCTGCAGACGACCTTATTGTGATAGCCCTGATAGAGCTGATTATCTATTTTTGAGGAAATGCTACCCCTCAAGCTTCAATATTTCAAGTAAGAAGCCTGAGGTGTTAGATGGAAATTTGTAGATAGGTAGTGCTGCGGTGCAAATGCATCAAGTCGTTGTAACAGAAAATACAAGCCTTCTTCAAAAGCTGGAGGTTAAAGTCAGGTAATCACCCGATCTCTCCATTTTAATGTAAGTTTTGTATAAAGTATTGTGTTACACAGGTTAGAAATCTCTTGAGATCAGAATAGCAGGGTAAGGTGCTTCAGATTTTCTTCCTTGCACTTGACAGGTTAGTCAGTCTTCTCAATTTCTGAACATATTTCTTTTCAAGGTTAGAAAAAAGCCAAGAGAAATGTCACAAGGTAATGAGGATACAGAACTGGTTACTGCAGTCCTTGGACAGACAAACCTCCAGCAAAAACATTTCATGTATGCATTTGTAATATCTAAGATATACTTAACTGATTAATTTACTTGCATTCATTACATTCAATATTTATATTAGCTATAGGCTAGGCTGCGAAGGTATTTTTTCTTAATACACTGAAGTACTAATTAATCTGCATGGTGCAGCTGTATGGTTTTCTATACCACATCTTTTCCAGAACTAGATTAGGTATTCCTTTTCACGTTGTGTTTTGTTTGTTACACCATCCAAATGAGCTGCTTCTACTCCAGTGAAAATGGCAAAAATGTTTCAGATGGGTAAGCAGCTTACGAAGAGGCTTAGAAGCTTAAAGCAATTTAAACTAATTTCGAAATAAAAAGTATTTTGCAGAAAAATAAATCAAAAAAAGCAAAAAAATAAGGCACCAATTAGTATTTCCAGGTATTAATTTTCTGCTCCTGAAGCTTTCTTTCAGTGCATAACAGATTAAAAGATTTATACAAAAAATAATTTCTGCAAAAATGCACTTGTTTTGAATGTCAGAGATTTCCAATACTTTTCCATTGATTCCCTTTAGCAAAGAACAGTGTTCCAGGAACTCAGAGATGCGCAACCTGGATTTTTTTATTGTTTAAAGGTTTTTGACCCTTTTATCATAGCACATTCATATTCAGTTTAATTCATTTCAAACAATATTTTTGGTCATTGCACCTCGCTTTTTCCCCTTGATGCTGACTGACACAAGGAAGAAGCTTGAATGCTTTAAAAACTGTGACCAGGCCCTGAAGACAGGGAAACTAACATCTGCTTGGAATATGAGAGCAGCTGTTTTAGCATCAGAAAGTACAGAAGAATAACCAGGAGAAAAAAAAAAAAAAAAAAAAGGAAAAAAAAAAAGCAGAAAAGTACAGAGCATACCAGAGAGAGAGCTGCAGTAGATAGGAAAGGATGCAGGAGTCCTTGTGTCTGTCAAGGTTAAATGTTGACTTATATCAGTGCAGTAGGTTCTGGAAATAAGAACTTTTAAAGAGACTTTCAGGATTGTTGAATTACCAGATTCTTCCTGATTTACCAGTCTGATTTACCAGTCTAGGTCCCACATAGTCTTTATGTGCTGGCCAAATATCCACTGAAGACAGTAAAAGATTCCATTCAGCTTTGAAAGAACCTAAAAAAGGAAGGCATTGCTGTACCCACCTGTATTGTCTTTCTGATTCCATTCATCTGTCCACATGGGGTTATATTTGCTTGTTCTTCTGGTTCTCATCAGTAATTTGCTTCTGACATTGGCACTTTCTCTAAGAGACTAGATATTAGTACTCTCAATTACTTTGATATTTTTAGAGTATTACTGGATTAGCTATTTTTTTAATACAAAATTTTATGATCTTAACTTTCTCTTTAAACATTTCAGGAGGGAAAAAGAAAAAAACAACATGGATATCATGGTGTTTCAAGTTTTTCAAGTGTTTCAGTTGAGCTGTGGGCATTGACCATAGGCACATTTCTAGCCCCCTCCAAATGCTTCAAAAGCATGTTAACTTAATTGAATTTCAAACTAGCACATTTTTCTTTGTATTTCTGGCAGGCTAAGAGCTAGCACATGGTCAATTACACTCTGGTCTGCTATCATACAGTAATTCGATCAGCCATAGCTCAACTGTTTCATTGAGCCCTGAAACAGACCTTCCAAAAATCTTGAATGAATAGTGCAAAGCAAGGGTGCCTTGACAAATATGTCTTTAATAAGACAAAATTTCTGAAAATTTTGTGATAGCTTATAAGAAAAAGTAGTGGTGCCTTTGACACTGAACAGGTTCCCGAGCAGAACCCAAATTTAGAAGATACACATGTAAAGTAATTTGGAACTTTATTCAGTATCAGCTACTTCATCACTGACATCGATGACTCATCTATGACATCGATGCTCAAGTGCACCCTCAGCAAGATTTCCGGTGACAACAAACTGAATGGTGCAGTTGACACATTAGAAAGAAGGGATGCCATCCAGAGAGGTCAACAGACTTGAAAGGTGAGCCCATGTGAACCTAATGAGGTTCAACATAGCAAAATGCAAGGTTTTGCACTTGGGCTGGAGAAATCACCAATATGTATACAGACTGGGAGAAGAACTGCTTGAGAGCAGCCCTGTAGAGAAGGACCTGGGGGAAGAAAAACTTACCACGAGCCAGCAGTGTGTGGTTGCAGCTCAGAAAGCAAACAGTATCCGGGGCTCCATCAGAAGAGGGGTGGTCAGCAGGGACAGGCAGGTGATTGTACCCCTCTACTTTGTTCTCTTGAGACCCTATCTGGAGTACTGCGTCCAGGCCTGGAGCCCCCAGTACAGGAAAGATGTAGAGTTGCTGATGAGGGTCCAGAGGAAGGTCACAAAGATGATCAGGGTGCTGGAGCACCTCTCCTACAAAGACAGGCTGAGGGAGCTGGACTTGTTCAGCCTGGAGAAAAGAAGACTGCAAGGAGACCTCATTGCAGTCTTACAGTATTTAAAAGGGGATTATAAGCAGGAGGGAAATCAACTTTTTACAAGGGTAGACAATGACAGGACAAAGGGGGAATTGTTTTAAGCTCAAAGAGGGAAGGTTTAGATGATTGGATGCCAGGGAAAGTTCTTTACAGAGAAAGTGGTGAGGTGCTGGAACAGGCTGCCTGGAGAGGTTGTGGGTGCTCCATCCCTGGAGGTGTTCAAGACTAGGTTGGATGGGGCCCTGGGCAGCCTGGTCTATACCAGATCTGGAGGTCGGTGGCCCTGTCTGTGGCAGGGGGTTGGAATTTATGATCCTTGGGGACCCTTCCAACCCAAACCATTCTATGATATTCTCCCTGGCAGATTAAAATGGGAAAATTACTTTTGGAAAATGCCCCTTTTTTATTTCAGTTTTTAATTACTTTGATTATGCTTATTAAATACCTATAGCAGTTTTTAGCTGCTGTGTTTAAAAAAAAAAAAAAAAAAAAAAAAAGAAAGCACCAGAAATTGCCTGAGGCATATACAATGACATAATTACATGTCTATAGAAGCAACATACAGAAAAATGTATTTTTTCTATAGTTAATTACACTGAGCTTGAATGATAGGAAGCCATGAAGAATCAAAAAGGTGCTGTTACATTGCCCACTGCAGGCCAGGAAATCAGGCATAATCTCAGCAAATCTCGTATTATATATATATAAGGATATATCAGGATGAAAGTGTTGAACCTTTCTGAGCTGTGTCATACAGTGTACGAGGGCAAAAGAAATCACCAAGAACTGGCAGTTCTGTTCCATGGAACATGTTTAAATGAGATCCTTCTTGTTGGCTCTTTTTTTTCTTCTGCATTCTTTCTTTTTTTGTTATTCTCTTCAGGCTTTTTGGTGTTTTTTTTGTTTGTTTGTTTGTTTTGTTTTGAAATGCATTGGCAATTCGTAGTGCAGGAGTTACCTTCTTTCACAGATGTTCGAGATATTAATTAAAAGTCTTTGGGAGGCCTTTTGCTGTTGTGTCTCAGATTGATGGAGAAGTTTCCTTCCACCTCCCTTTGACTCATACAACTATGAAATGAAAACTAGCAAATCCACGGCCCTTTTGGAAAACATTGCTTCTGTTCCACTTCCCTTTCCTGCAAAAAGAGAACAGTGAGAAGAGTGCCTTCTGTGTCTCATGAGATTGTAAGAACTAATGCAGTAATTTCTGTCAAGTGCTTTGGAACCCCTTTACAAGAAGCACAGTCTAAGTTCAACATGTGAACCGCTATTATTCCCTTGATAATGTTTGGTAATATGTTGGGTTAAGTACCATTAATTACAATGCTACTTACGTGGCTTAATCTCCATATACTGTTATAATTTACTGCTTTGTCTATATATAGCTGAACTTTTAATTGGATAATCAAAATTATTTTATTTCCTTCTTGTAACTTCATTTATGAGGGAAATTATAAGCTAAAGAGTACAACAGATTGAGTAATGAACAGTAATAAATTTTTATTTTACTGTGAAAAGCCAAAAAAAAATTAAAAATAAAAGGTTATAAAAACAAAATAGAAGCAGAAAAGGATATATACACACAAGTATCAGTTTCATGCCATGATAAAAACTAGAGGTAACTTTAGGACACAAGACCATCTTTGATTTTAGTGCAGCAGCGCTGCACCCAAGATGAATATTTTATTGTCTATTAGTTTAATTCTACATTAATTTTAAAACATGATGTGGAGCTCTATTGAAGTTAAGATGTAATAAAATTAAGCATCTACTACTATAGGAAATTTAGAGCATTGGGTTATAAGATTGCTGATGCTAAAGACTTGCAACAAGTTGCTTTCTCTATTGAAGGTATTACAACATTTATTAATTGGAGAAAGGAAGATATTAATTGGTTTCAGGACAATATGCAGGTATTGAGTTTTCACCAGCAGTGGGAATATGATTTTGACATAGACGCCTCTCAAAGTGCTCTGCTTACTGTGACATCTCTAGGAGGCTGACGTTCAGTGTCAGGTTATGTTGCTATATGTAATAAGTGCGTATTGTCTGGCTTCCATTTTGGACCAGGCCTTCAATTTCTTTATATCAGGCACTTGTGCAAGTTGACTTAGAATTTTTAGAGCATATTTGCAGAAAGACTGTGCTAAATGGGTTGTAAGCATAAACACTTATGTATCTGTCTGATCCTGTGAAGAACTGTCATGAATCCTATATCTTTATCTGATTTTGAATTATTGTTTAAATAAGCTGAAATTGAAGAAGGCAACTGATTTTTTTGTTTGTTTCTAGCATTTGACAGCTGCAAGAAATTGCATGAAAGAAAAAAATATCAAAGGCTTGAGTATCAAAATCTTCACTTACAAGCTACGTTTATTGAGTAATCATGCTTGTTTAATAACCACAGCTTAAAGCACATGACCCATAGGAATAAATAATTGTGTATAATAACCTGTAGCTTCTACCTAACAATATTTGTTCTATCTGGAATTACGTAGAGTTTTAGAATAAATATTTAGTAATTTGGACATCAGAGGAAAAAATGGCCTAATAGAGAAGATAGTATGTATACGGAAGTAATGGTAACAGATCTGGACCAGTGATAACAGATGTTCCAATAGTATGAAATGCTTGTTCGTAAAACACTTAATGATACAAAAATTAAGCTTGATTTCAGCATGTTCATATTCTTCTTCTTTGCGCTTTTTCTTTGTGTTTATGAACAGTGAAATTGAGATCCTGAAGATGAGATTCATTTAAGAAAATGAAATTGAGTGTAATAAGAAAATGACTTTATCTTTAGATTGAGATATCCAACTGAGAAACCCCAGAAATAGAAATGAGACCCGTGTAGTTTAAATGACTAGCCACAAAGCGTGACATATGAATTCCAAATATCAAATAATAAACCGAATACTTGAATGTATCTGTTAAATGTATTTGAGAAAATTTGCATAATGAATAACTTCATAAAATTGTAGAGCTGCTGGCAGACAATTTTGCAAACAGGAAGGAAGCTGCATTTACCTCATAAATTGCTTGCAGTGAATAATGTTAATGTTTTAAAGTGGTGAATGAAATTTCCTGAACAATGGAACTTTCCATCCAGTTTATAGAGAAAAATAGTTTAGTTTTTCAGTATGCTTGGATTTTTCAGGTTAATCCTTTAATCAGACAGATAACATGGGTTCTCTGTGTTTTCCTGACAGACCAGCAGTACTCATGGTCGCCTTCTCACCACTTCAATGAAGAAAGATATTCTCCTGCTTCGAGGAATATGAAAGGATTATCTGGCAGTCGCAACCAACCACAGTTATGTTCAGCTCATACTTGTGGCTTAGCATCCCCTGAAGATTGTGAACACACCCACGACCATATTCACCATGGGCAGGAACCAAGGCAATCGTATCTTCTCAGCCCCACGGAGAGTTGCCCGATGGACCACCATCGTTGCTCGCCACGCAGCTCCATTCATTCTGAATGCATGATGATGCCCATGGTAATGGGCGATCACATGTCAAGTAGCACTTTCCCCAGAATGCACTACAGCTCACATTACGACACAAGAGACGACTGCGCCATGTCTCACGGTAACCCTAAGATTAACCGCATTCCTGCAAACCTTTTGGACCAGTTTGAAAAACAACTTCCTCTTCACCGGGATGGGTTTCACACTTTGCAGTACCAGAGGACCTCAACAGCTGCAGAACAACGCAGTGAGAGCCCAGGAAGAATACGCCATCTTGTTCATTCAGTCCAGAAACTTTTTACTAAATCTCATTCTCTGGAAGGATCATCCAAGGGCAATGTCAATGGAACAAAGGGAGACAGTCGAGGGGACGATCATCATCATGGGCACCATTCCAAGCATAGCAAAAGGAGTAAAAGTAAGGAGCGAAAACCAGAAACCAAGCATAAATCTGGAATGAGCAGTTGGTGGAGCTCTGATGACAATTTGGACAGTGATAGCACTTATCGAACCCCTAGTGTGGTAAATAGGCACCATGCAGATCATATATCCCATTGCTACCCTGAGGCGCTCCAGGGACATTTTGGGGATCTGTCATTGAAGACTTCCAAAAGTAACAATGACGTGAAATGTTCAGCTTGTGAAGGGCTAGCAATGACCCCTGATAGTAAATATATGAAAAGGAGTTCTTGGTCCACACTTACAGTAAGTCAGGCTAAAGAAGCTTATCGCAAATCATCACTGAACTTAGATAAGCCTCTGGTTCATCAGGAAATCAAACCTTCCTTGAGGCCATGCCATTACCTTCAGGTAAGAAGATTTTCTTAACATTTGTAATGGCAAAAGCAACACAGATGATGCATAGTTGTGAAAATGCAGAAGTCATGTGTATATCTCTCTGATGATCATCTGTGTCTCACCTAATGCAAATGTTCCATTACAGTGAGAAAACTCTTGCTTTATTCTTTTTCTGTAGGGAATAGACTAAATAAATAAATACAGGAGATGTGATATAAATTAGTTTAAGATCAGGAAATTTGTTGCAATCTTCAGAGTTCGTGCTGCACATCCCAATTAAAATCCATAGCTCAGACTGAAAAAGAGGCAGTTCTCCCAGCAGTCTGGAGCTAGAAATAATGTGTCAAGTACAACTGTAAATGAGTGATTTTAAAAGCAGGTGGTGTGGAATCCTATTTTTGTGTTAATTTATTCCTTTCGCCAGGTTGTTTAAGTAACAAGAGAATACATTTACTGGCATACTCAATTGCTTGGTCTTGATGATGATTACTCACAAAGTTCCTTTTAGTGACTGGGTCAATCAAAATCATATTGAGCTGAGCTTCTTTTGAAATCATACTATAAGCTATGCTTGTTAATAATTACAGGAATACCTTGAGAAGACAGGTATTTCAGTCCTAGTACTCAGACTATTTGTGATGTTCCCCACTCTTGTTTTCTCTAGCAGCTCTCACTTTCTCCTAGATTTAAACTCTTAATGTGCTGCTTGCTGCCATTTGCTGCCTCAGAATCATGCAGATGTAACCATTTATGATGCTGCACAATGATCTGAATCCTGAATTGATAAGGGTTTAAAAAATAGTTCCAAAATATTTCTTTTTGGACATTTACACCACTTACATGGTGTAGGTACAGCAAAGTGCCATGAAACTATGATTAGCACCTCAGGGCATACAGAGAACTGCAGTGGGAGCTGTGCAGAAAGAGGGAGCAGCTGGGGGGGGAACTTCTTTAGCTGTCATTGCCACTGGAAAAAACACATTATACAAATATTCCCCTTGGTAGTTTTACCAAGTACAGCCTGCAAAGCCAAAGTTGTTCCGAGTATCTTCTTTTTAATTTCTTTTTAATGAACTTTCTCCAGAATTTAACTGGTTCTCACATTAACATGGGCAAATCTTCACTCCAGATTTATGTATTTAGAGATCTCCAGTTCCTATGGGCTCTGCAAAAGCCAACAGACACAGACTGCTGCCTACTTCTGTGTGGAACTCTCTTCCCTCTGAGCAATAGGGGACCAATCTTACTGAGTCACACTTGAAGGGACAGATCTTTTCAAATACGTATGCAGCCATCCAGGATCAATCTTCCTACTTAAAGAGGGAAAGTTTGTCATCGAAGAGAAAGGAAAATAAATAAGTTGCAACCCTCATAACATTTCAATGCAAATTGATTCCCATTAAGGCTGACAGCTATAATATTGTTTAATATCCAAGTCCAGTTCTCATGCATGCAAAAAGACCTGCCCTGCCCTGGAAGTTTTAAACCAGTTCAATGAGCCAGAACTGGAAGCGTATCTTGTACAGAGACCTCCACTTCTGTCTGCATTATAAAACCAAGGATGTGGATCTTACATTATGAAGAAATGTAGATTTTGCTGGCTTTTTCCTTAGTGTGATATCCTTATACTTCCACTCATAGAACTCTACATCTTCTGCATCTTTGTTGGGTTTCTTGATTTCCTTTTCATCATGTTTCAAGTCAAACAATTATGTGATTTTATGTTTGGTTGGTTGGTTGGTTGGTTTTTTTATTATTTCACTCTTACAACACAATTTCTCCTTGCAGAAGCCACTATTTTTTATGCGAACCCTGCCCTTATTTCCATCCTTTATCAGCATCCTCAAGTAAATGTGAAACACAGAGCCCAAACATTAACTTCATTACTACTAAGCTTTGGGTCAAGCCCAGTGGCAGGCCTAGGGAACAGGAAAATATTTTTTTACTTTTTTTTTTTTTTTCCAGAAGTCTTTGTTTTATGCTTTTGGTGAATCAGGGATAACTGCTAGAAAGAAGTTTCATCCAGCAATTAGAAAGGTTCATCAACTGATAGGTCCATCCAATTTAAAATCTGGGAGATATGAATTTAGATTTTTGCTATACTAGAGACTTCCTCTATGATCTTTGGCTTTAAGCTTCTTTTAAAATGGGATACTAACCATTCTGTAATTCACAGAGATGCTATAGTGTCAATCTGTCTAGACTTAAAGGCTCAGTTACTACAATAAACAATTTATAGCTGTGTCCAAAGCAATAATACAAGGAATTATATGTCAGGAATTTTCACTGTGAAATTTTCAATTAAAATATATGCTTGTAGGATCTGCATTCAGTGCGTTGATATCTTTCAGATTGATTGGCTTGCTTATTCACTAGCTCAAGGTCAGCAAACAAATGAAGGGACCCCGTTCTGTCAGTGTCCTAGCTAAATGCAAGGGCTTGAAACTTCTCTGTTAAAGGATGCTGCACTGTCACAATGTAATCATTAAGACCAGGGATATAAATCCCATTATTAGCTCTGCCGTGAACTTTCTCTCTGACCCAGGAAATGTAATTTGTTAATCAGCACAGATTTCAATGAATCTGTCTGCAAAACCGGGGAAGGATATTTAACTTTTCTTACAGCAGTGAAAGAAGCATCAGTAAATAATGACTGGATGAAAACAATCACCAGGTTGAGAAATTGAGAAAGGTAGAGAAAGGTCTCAGGATCCCCAGCCAGAAGAGTTTCCTACAGAGCTCTACAATATCTGGAAATGAGAATATTCTAGGGATTAGGAAGTTCATTGTGCAGCAGTGGTTTCCCTGAGGTACATAAGTGTGCAGTTAAGCATGAAGCCCCCAGGTATTTGTTAGATCCTTGTGTTTATAGAATTACAGCACATGTCATTAAAAGATGTTTCTCCTTAGTGATGCCAACTGGATCTGAGTCATTTTTCTATCCAGTGGTCTTAGTTTTTCTTTCAATATCATCAATGAAATATTACTACTTGTGTTTTACACTGGAGAATTTTGGCAAACATTGTTTTTAGCTGGAAGTGCACAGCGTTTTCTTAGACCTGTACTTGAAACCACCTTCTGTCTGTCTTGCTCTGAGCTTCCATTTTCTCTTCCATAGTAATTACTGAGTTGTAATTTCCTTAAAACCAAACCTTCAAAGGATTAACAAGGGAAATTGCTTTCTAAGAAATGAGCTTCTATCGTATTCACAGATGATTAAAAACAGGAGAAAAGAGGTGATAAAAGCATCTGTGTATTATATGCTTGAGTCATGTCCTAGACCAGAAAGGAGGCATTTCTTTAACCTGTTAAAGTTCCAAGCTAGCCTTTGGCTCTCTCGTAGGGCTTCTCACATTCCTGCTCTCCCACACACCTTGTAGCTGGAGGGCTCCTGCTCAGGCAGTGTCCAAGTCAGGGGTGGTTCGTATGATCATATATATGGTCATACTGTTCTCCATGCCATCTAGACCATTTACCTTATTTCAGCATGGCTGGAATTGCCCTAAAATGGCCAGTTTCAGAGAACAAAATTAGTAGGCATAAAGCTGTATGAAGCTGATTGTTGTTGTGATCTAAAACTTTTCATTACCAGACCAGATTTGTATCACTCCTGATACCATGCAGACTGGAGAAGGGAGCAGGGATGAGTGGGAGTACCTATGAGTTCCAGCTAGCTGTTAAACCACCTGAGCTGCAACGTGAACCCGGACCAGCTAGCTAGCACAGCAGTCAGTTCAAGAGCAGAGAGCAGTCATTTTGTAACTGAATACTGATAGCATTTATTAAAATCTTGTGAATGATTAGCAAGTTTTACTTATAGGCCTTCAATTTCAGTTTCTAATGCAGACAAACTGAGCTACAAATGCATTTTTTGTGCACCAAACGTTTTTGTCATCTCTCTCCGTAGGCAGAATAATCGATGGAGATCACACACATATTTTAAGTGTGCTTTTGTGTAGCCTTAACTGTAGTGGCTGTTACTGCTCTCCATATCATTTTAATTTTAATGTAAAATATGTAAAGAAAAAAGATAGATGAATTTTGAGAGTTCTTTTATCTTCACTGGTTGGTTTTGCTAATTAGGTTCAACGCATACATAGTGCAATGATGGATTAATTTTAACTTGACATGAGTGAGAAGCAAAGATTTTCAACAGGAAGAAAAAAAAAGTGTATGAACTAGATAGCTGTACAAAACTTATGAATACAGAAGTGTGTCTCATAGTTTCCAGGGCTGAAATACCTGTAAGTGTTAGTTAAAGAAAACTGATTCCTACAGTAAAGCCAAAACACAGCCAAAAGCATAGCAGTTACCATCTCTGAAGTTCTGGAGCACGGTGCTGCCTGTTCCTGATTAATATTCCTCCCTCAGCCATTCAGCAGCCTGTGAAGCAGCAAGCAATCAAGGTAAACATACCACAAGGTACAGTGAATGAGTCAGCAGTGAAAAAGAAAATAGCATGTTGTTCTAAAAATGGCTTCAGCCCACTCCTGTCTTCCTACTGCATTTAAGAACGAGCGTCATCCATTACAGCACTGGCACTGCTAAGCTTGTGGGTAATAATGTCAGCTGTGTACTCCACAGAATGAAAGAGAAACTCAAGAGTTGGTCTCTTAAAAAAGAAAAAGGAAAAAAAAAAAAAAAACACAGCGGTTTCAACAAGGCTCTTTGCTGGTTTAAACTATACTTGTATGGAGAAGAGTTTTGAGGACAAGCCAATGGAGTAATAGGCATTAAGCTCTCAGTTGCATTTTTCCACGAACTCATCTGTGGACAAGGCATAGTCCCACAAACTCAATTGCTGCCCTGGAAAGGCACGTGCTGCACAGCATTCCTCCCCTGGTGTGCGAGGATGAGTTTGAACCCAAAGACATTTCTCAGCACTTCATTTTTGAAATGCTGAGAAATGCGATTGTGTCTGTTGGCCCAACATAACACCCATATATGAGCTACAAAAATGACATCCAGTACTCCACCAGCCAAAGCTAGCAGACTTTTGGTACTACTGTCTGAGCCAGTATCACCCACGCTGCCTTCACTACGATTTATGACCAAATTAACTGGGCTGTTTCCACAGCAGAAAAGGCTTGTGTGGATTGCAAGGCAGTCTGCATCCTCAGCCAGCATGGACATGTGCTGAGCTGTTTGCCTATCTACAGCCCAGTACAGTCCCACAGGGACATCTCATCTAACACAGTGCCTTCCCAAAGCAGGAATAGAGTGGGCTGCATTGCCCTCTCCCTAAGCAGGCAAAAAAAACAATATCATTTTATCAATGATGCTGTAAAGCTCTGACTAAGCCGTTGTCTTAGACTACTGATGTCTTAAATTACCTTAGTAATCAGTGATATAATAGTACACTTGCCTTCATGTCTGTGTACTACGAAGCTCATACTGACTTCAATGGATTGCTGAAGCTTCTTTTTTCTGAACAGGAATAGAAAGATCTCAGAGTTAGTATTTGTTAGCAGCCAAAACAAAGCCCTTCTACTGCAGAAGCATCAAGGCTGGGAGCAGAAAAGGGAGGCCGTGATCCCACTGCCCTTTAATCAGGCAGAATTGTCCTCCTTTAAAATGTTAGTACCATGTGCTGCCAAATTGTTTTTTGACATTAACCTCAGCAAAGCTGAAGGCTGACCTCTGCAGTTGTTACCCAAAGGTGTCGCTGGAGAAATTTCCAGTCAGAAGTTAATATTTTATACACCTGGGCCAGTCACATCTGTCAAATGAGAGTGCAAGCTTGGGGCCATGCTGACTGCATGCCCTCCTGTGCTACTGGCAGCTGCCTTGGGCACACCTGGCTCCTCTGCTGGACAGCCAGCATGAGTTTTCTTGCAGGAAGGTAATGGCACAAAAATAGTGAAGCATTCATAAATATTATTTTGATTTTTTTTTTTCCACCTGGTGCTGTACTTATAGCTGTGTTGTTTTTTTTTTTCAAGTGCAGTTGCATGTGTTTAAATGGCTGAAGGTGCATGTGGACAACGTCCCTGCTAGGAGAAGTGATCTTTTTGAAAGTATGCAGATAACTAAGCATCACCTAGTAGCTAGACAGAATGAAGTCACTCATTTCACTCTGTGCTCTAAATAATTGCAGTCATTTGGAGTTAACTGTACAAAACACTTCTTAGTTATAATGAGAAAAATGTATGAAAGGCATGTTTTATATAGTCTTTAAAATTATTTATGTTATAAAGACATTTAAAGATGCTTTTTTTCCACTAGTTCCATTATAACCAATAGGAAAAAAAAATAAAAACTATAATTTTCTGTTTAGATTTTAAAAAATGCACTGTTTAATACAGATTTATAGGTCAGGCCTGAGGATGCTGCCTTTTAGGCTCTTCCTGCATGTCTAGCTCTATAGTTACTCTGCAACGTCTGCAGTCTGATTCTGGAGATGCCATGTGTTTTAAGTATGTGGGCAGCACCTCTCTTTTCCATTATGGACCTTTTTTTTCTCACTCTGTACTTCACTGACAATGAGTGATGTATGGATTTTGCCCACAGGTAATGATAATGCTCTGAACATGAGACAGCAGTATACCCAGGTGGCCAAGAAGGCCAATGGCATCCTGGCTTGCATCAGGAGCAGGGCAGTGATTGTCCCCCTGTACTCAGCTCTGGTGAGGCTGCGCCTCGAGTACTGTGTCCAGTTTTGGGCCCCTCACTGCAAGAAAGACTTTGAGGCCCTGGAATGGGTTCAAAGAAGGGCAACAAAGCTGGTAAGGGGTCTAGAGCACAGGGCTTTTGAGGAGCAGCTGAAGGAGCTGGGAATGTTCAGTCTGAGAAGAGGAGGCTCAGGGGAGACCTTATTGCTCTCTGTAACTACCTGAAGGGAGGCTGTAGTGAACTGGGGGTCAGCTTGTTCTCTCGTGCAACTGGTGATAGGACTAGAGGGAATGGCTTCAAGCTGCACCAGGGGAGATTTAGGCTGGATGTTAGGAAATACTACTTCTCTGAAAGAGTGGTCAGGCACTGGAATGGGCTGCTCAGGGAGGTGGTGGAGTCACCAATCCTGGAGGTGTTCAAGGAATGTTTAGACATTGTGTTGAGGGATATGGTTTAGTGAGAACTATTGGTGATAGGTAGATGGTTGGACTGGATGATCTTGTAGGTCTTTTCCTACTTCTTTTCTGTTTCTGTGATTCTGTGATAAGGTAACAAATCAACTCTGAATTTTGTATCTACAGTGGTAAAGCCAAAGACATTTGCAGCAGGATCTGTAGGTGATTTTTACTGGTAGGTCATGCAGTATAGAGATACTGCATTGAGTGGACTGATTATACTTTCTTCTTCTGACTGGGGCTGGAAAAGGACACAGTAGGAACATGAACATCACACAGTGGTCGTCTTGTCTCCCACACCTTCATTGGTCATAAAAAATTATGCAAATATCAATGTTTGTGTCACCAACTCTAATGCATAAGTTTCCAAGGTAGCAGAAAATCAGACCTCTCTTTTCTCAGAGCCCCTTAGGTGCAGTGTATGTACTGTATGGCTCCACCTGTACATCCTTCCAGGCCTCTTCTGCTTTAAGCAGTAGCTAAAAGGTAGCTTCCCAATGGGAGACTTCTGTTTCTCTCACTTCTACCTCACATTCATAGAGAAGATACAGCAGGAATCGTACAAATTAGGCATTACCATACATATAAGTTTTGCATTTGCACACGTTTTTTACATACATATCCATGTTGTTTGGACTTCTCAGTCCAGATAAAAGGAAAAGGCAGAATTTACCCAGGATAGAAGAAATGTCCATGTACAGTCCTGCATCTCTCAGGGGAGCTTAGCTTCCAGTCAGTTTTTCCTCAGCTCTGCTTAATGTCTGACAAAATTGAAACAACAAAATAGAAGACCTTTTAATTCTTCTTCCTGGCGCCTGTGATCTTTAAAGCACATGGAGAACAAATAATATGCCAGTCCATAATTCTACCATGCTGTAGTTTTGTATATTACTCAGCTGAAATGCTGTATCATTCTTTTACCTCCCAAATACTCACAACTGTTATTTACAATTTACTTTATTAATTGTCATAAATTCAACTCTGAGTTTTTTCCTTTTCTGTAATTTTTCTTCACTGTACTGTGCAGATAGCTGGCTCCATCCACTCTGCAGATATATTTCAATTAACTCAGTCTACTTTTCCCAAAAGCATCTATCAGCAAAATTTGTAGTTATTTTCAGTTGCTGTGGTTCTATGGACCTTCTCTACTGCCTTGTTTGTAGGTGTATTCCTGACTCCCTTTCATCTGCAATGAATGATGAGCTGCAGTTCAGTGTAGGTCTTTCAGCAATGTGATGCTTAGTTTTATTGACTTGAGCAGAATTTGCATTGTAGTTCAATTAATTAAATTCAAGGAGAAAGGTGTAAACGAAAAGGCAGCAATGAGCTGGCCCAACAAGACAAGGAGAAAAAAAAAAACACCCTTGGGGTTGAGACTATGGTAAATTAACTGGCAGAAACGCTGCATTTTTTTTTCAGAAGCATGAGAAGTTCCAAGTTTCTGTCTTTGGTGCTTCTGTGGCTTGTGCATTATTGAAACACTTGCTCCCTTAGATTGCATCCATACTAGCAAAATCACCATCAGCAACTCTGCTGATGACACCAAGTTATGTAGTGCAGTCCACACCCCAGGGGGATGGGATGCCATCCAGAGGTGGTGAGGCATTGGAGCAGGTTGCCCAGAGAGGTGGTGGATGCCCCATCTCTGGAGACACTCAAGGTCAGGCTAGATGGGGCTGTAAGCAACCTGCTGTAACTATAGGTACTCTGAGCACCCTGATCTAGCTGTAGGTATCCCCGTTCACTGAAGGAGGCTTGGACCAGATGACCTTTAAAGCTTCCAACAATCTAACTACTATACTGAATAGTATTCGGAAAAGTTTCTTGGCACTACACCCTGATTCTTTATGCTGTTTTGTTATTTGGCCTCTCAGGCACTGTTTTGATCTCAGCCAGCTAGAATTTCCCTAAACGGCTCCTGGGTACAGATCAGGACATACTGCAGATCAGAGACTGTTCTCCGAAGACGTGCTGCTTTGGAGGCACAGATTGCAAAGCAGTATGGATGTGGGGTGCTGCAGGCTGGTTTGGCCTCCACATAAGACAGTGAATCTTCACCATAAAGCAGTCATCATGCCATTTTTACCCTCTCTAGTACTGATGACTGTGCAGCACCTCACTAGTTCAGATAAAAAATTAATTATTCTTGTTAGGGTTATTTTCCAACCAACACTCTAAATCACTTTACAACTACTGGGTTTGCTAGAAAAGCTGAATATTGGTTAAGGAAAACCTGTCCAGTCTACACTGATGGTAGTATATTTTTCATCAGCTTAGGCTGACCATGAGGGAGCATCCTGAGTCAATTACGAAAGGAAATACATAGTTGAGCAGAACCTAACGTGCTTGGTTGAATTCATACTGTTTTTATGTCTTGGATTAACAGGCTGTCCCTGTGTTCTCATTTAAGCACAACCAAAGCTCTCCCTTCGGTTCAAGCTTATGTTGTATTTATGATATCAGTGAGCTCCAGGCTTAGCAAGGAAAAGTCAGAGTGAGGACAAACTCACTGCTGACATCTGACTGCACCTTGGTTCACTGTGCCAGCATGGTGCATATCCAGAAGATCCCAGAGGGAACCAGCAATGTATCATGGAATTTGTGGAGCATAATATTTGCTACTAGCTGAATGGCAAGTCTGCTTTGTACAAGCACAGTATGTCATGAGGCGGGCATTTGCCACACATTGCTCTGAACAATATAAACAAAGCCAGTCTGTCCTCACAAGCATGGGCATGAGCAGTACACAGATTAACCTCATGAGGTTCAACCAATCCAAGTGCCAGGTGTTGCACCTGAGTTGAGGCAACAGTATGCATACAAGCTGGGGGATGAAAGGATTGAGTGCAGCCCTTCCAAAAAAGGCCTGGGGGTTCTGGTGAATGACAAGCTGGATGTGAGCCAACAGTGTGCCGTCACAACCCAGAAAGCCAACTGTAGCCTGGGCTGCACATAAAGAAGCATGGCCAGCAGGGCAAGGAAGGTTATCCTGCACCTCTATTCTGTGCTGATGAGGCCTCATATGGAGAACTGCATCCAGATTTGGAGCCCTCAGTCCAGAGGGGGAGCCATAAAACTGATCCAAGGGATGGAACTCCTCTCCTGTGAGGACAGGCTGAAAGAGCTGAGGCTGTTCGGCCTGGAGAAGACTCCCAGGTGTCCTGATAGCAGCCTTTCAGTATCTAAATGGGAACTATGAGAAGTAAGGGGATGGGCTCTTTACGAGGGTCTGTTGTGATAGAACAAGGAGAAATGATTTCAAGCTTAAAGATGGTAGAATTAGGTTGGACATAAAGAAAAAGTCCTTTACAGTGAGAGTGGTGAGGCACTGGAACAGGTTGCCCAGTGATGTGGTTGATGCTCCATCCCTGGAGACTTTCAAGGTGAAGCTGGATCAAGCCCTGGGAACCTATCTAGATGTGGTGTCCCTGTTAATTGCAGGGGAGTTGGACTTGATGACCTTTGAAGATCGTTTCCAACACTAAGGATTCAATGATTTAACCATCCTTGGGTTACAAATTGCAGCATTGCTGCTGGAAAACCAATCAGGAAACCTATTGCTGGTTCACTTTGTTTGTTTGTTTGTTATAAGTATTATTTTAATGAAAGGAACTCTGTTTTCTAGAAAGTAAAAAAGTGGTGAGCAAACAATCCCGATTACACTGGATGTAAATCTTCTCATCAAAGAGAGGAACTTTGAGTGGGATTGCCTGTGAAAAACTAAAATCAGGCAGTAAAGAACACTGGCACTGTTGTTTCTATTTGAAAACTTTCCAGCTGGAATATTATATTTATGTTTTATGATGTGCATGAGTGTTGAGAGTCCATCCATTCCCAGATTCCTGATTTCAAGTTTTGTTGTTTGCAAGCCATTGTAAAGCCTACATTGTTTAGAATCTATGTGATGTTCTTCATCCTCCTGTCATACTATGGTTATTCATATCAAAGTACAGGGAGAATTGCAGGTAAGACAAAAACAGCTTGCATTCTCAGATTAGGTCCTGCCTTGATCCTGATGTTGATTGACTTTGTGGAGAACGCTGAAAGAACTCTCTGTACTTTTGAGTTGTCAAGACATTCAGGGAATAGGGGGTGGCATGTGAAAATTAAAGCTAATTAAGAGGATTGGCATTGTTAGTGGTGAGGAGGAGTCCCTGACATATTTTGTAGAGATTTTTGAATGGCTTCATTGTATAGTTCATACTCATTGAAAAATGAATCAGCACATTTTAAAAAACAAAATGCAGGAAACGTAGATTAAAATGTGTTCTGAGAATGGTGTTGAGACGCAAGCATAAGGTTAGCTACTGAGAAAACAAAGCTTTATTTTTAGATAATGTGCTCAACACCCTGTAAAAACCAGTAGTGTTTAGCATCCACAGCCAGTAGAATGTCATTAATTTCAGAAGAAAATTCTAGTAATTAGTCACTGTTCCTTCTTCTGTTAAGTTTTTAAAAACATAGAGCCAACTCCCAACTCTCATTATAATACCAAGAAAATTCCTACCATGCTAAGAACATTTCAACCTGCCTTACAAGATTTTCATCTCTTTCACCTATTTACAGCTGTGCGCAGAGATTGTTCTTCTAAGGCTTCTCAAAGAAGACTTCACTTGAGAAAAAAATCTACCTACATTTCAGATATTGTCCTTTTCTTTTTTTTTTTTTTTTGGTCATCTTGACCAGACAGAGAAAGCATAAAATTACAATTACGTATCAATTATGTACTGTTTCCTATCTTACCCTTCTTTCTATCATCTGTAGTCTAATTTCATGCACAGACAGCTTCTAGTAAAATGTGAAATATATATTACTGAAATAAGATTTAGGTCAAAATGAATATTTCAGTGCATTTTACATCTGCATGCTAATTAAATTTCACAGGACTCCTCTGAGGTAGGTAATTCTCATTTTAACCTTTCAGTATGAGAAATAAGAAGAAGTGATAGTCAGCTTCCTCAGCTGAAGCCATATATTTAGAAGTGTTTCATTTTAGATAATAAAATGGTATGCCATATTTTAAGCAGATCAGCAATTCAGTGGTGGAACACCTTTAAAACTCTTGGCACTGGGACCAAATGCCACAGAAGTGCGTGTAACAACAGGGGCAGATCTATTTTGACAGGCCAGTGGCAGTTGCTGGTTTGACTTCTTTAGCTAAATCCTAAACTAAGATCATTGAATTAACAGTAGTCAGATTCCAGAAGAATGAATAATTCATTGATTCTTCCAGTTTTGACATCAGTGTTTTTTAAATGCAAGGTTGAGTATTTTGACTGCCAACACTAGTACCTGAATGGGAGCCTAGATTTCCCATCTACAATTATATATAAGGAAACATTTTTCTATCATAAGCATGATTAAACATGGGAACAAGTTGCCTGGAGAGATTTTGGAGTCTCCATTCTTAGCAAAACCCATCTGGACTGTGTGCTGTACCTGACACTGCCTTGACAAGGAGGCTGGATTGGAGACCTCTGAGGACCCTTCTAACCTCAGCAATTCCATGATTCCAGAAGTTTGGTGAATTCATTCTTGTTTTCTGCATAGATGTACTTCTGTTTACATATAGAGAATGTACGCAATTTGAGAATTGGGGAAGACCTACTGCAGAAGCCCCATCAGGGGTCTGAAGGCAAGCCTCCTTCAGCCCTGTTCTTCTGATCAATGTAATCTAAGCAAAAGTAAGACACACCGACATAAAGGACTTCAGAAAAAACAAAAGGGTGAAAGCTTTTCTTCTAGATCAGGGAAATGTAAAAAACTCTACTCTAGAACACTCAAATTCACACTGTTAAGATCTCTGTTCTGTTTCTACCTTGCGAGATTTGGGCTCCAAACCACATTTTCCCAGTTCCCAGCTTAGAAGGCATTTCTAAGGCAGCTTAGCATTAGGGCATTTCTTTTTTTCTTCAAATTATCCACAATGTAATGCTAAAACTCTTGTGCATAAAGTTCATGTGAGCGTTTGGCTCAAGACTATAACTTAGGTCCCTTTTTACAAGGTAATTGCCTGGGTCATGATTGCTGCAACACACTTTCTTGTACACAAAATCCTCTTCTACTGAACCTTTTCTAGTAATTCTGAGCATTTTACGGGAAGAAAAAAAGTTTGAATTTAATTTTCAGAAGATGGGTTCTAAACGGGAAAAGACAAAAGGACCTTTCTGCTGCCTGTAACTGGATACAATGAACATTATAAAGAGGAAAGAGTTTAGATTTTTCTTCATACTCTGACTTCTGATTGACTAACTAAAGGGACCTTTTGATTGCTTTTGGACACTGTTATAAAGAAGCTAATTCTCTAAGACACTTTTTCTGGCAAATTCGGGCTCCTACCTAAGGTTCTGGAGTTCACTTCTAGGATCTGCTGCATAAAATGTAATGAGGTAAGTTTTAAGTACCAGATTCTGGACCTCAGTAACAAACCTAAGACAAACAGTGAATGAGAATCAGAACGATTAAATCCATTTCCTGTACATCCTTTTGCTCCTCGTATCAACAATGTATTTAATTAGTGTAAGAAACTCATGATTTTCTGAAGTATTTATAATGAAATCAGCAGCCAGTGGCAAAAATAAAGGAAAAGATCTGGACCTTGTCAGCTCGTTGTTCTTACAAAAGGAAATTCACATGGTAATATGCAGTCTAACTCCTCTGTGGGTAAAAACTTCATACACAAGAGTTCATGTTAACATCTAGAACAGAAGGAAGACTTTTTTTTTCAACGTTATAAATATCAGCACTCATTGCTATATGCAAGTAGATAATTAGGGTAATTATTCCCAATTAGCAGCTGCAAACCCTGCAGATGGGAATTTCAGGGGCTGGTAACCATTGTAAGAAAGTATTTCTGCATGCTGTAAGGCACTTTCATATTTTGGAAAATACACATCTAATGACCCTCACATTTGCTGTAAAACATTGTTGTTAATACTTCAGTATAAAGAAAACTCTTTCCTGTACTATTTCCTGTACTATTATAGTACTACTTGTCTTTAAAGCTACGGTGCAGCCTGAGACTGCCTGGATTTTTCTGAATATTTAACCCATCAGTTAAAGTCATTAATGAACCAGTGCTGGCCAAACTGGGGCTCAGATTTTGCTTCTTTTCTTGCACTGTGAGGACAAACAATGTCAATGGCCCTTAATTGTTTCTGAAGACAGCAGATGGACAGCAGATGTTTTCATAGGCTGGGTATGAAATCTGAGAGAACATGCAGTGAAACTTCCTTGCCAGGCTTCAGAACTCCTGTGCTTGTTGGATTCTGTTCCTTTGTATGGCACAACAGTAAAAAAAAAAAAAAAAAGCATACCTATTTTAATTGTATGTAATGCTTCTATATCAATAACAGGTTTGTGTGATAGTCAGCTGGTTATTATGGTTATAACGGGATTCATGGTGTGTGTGTGTGTGTGTGCAGCATCACAAGCACAAATAGAGTAGGGATTCTTCAGTTCTTTCTTTGGAATTCATTTAAGTTACGAATTCAGAAAGTATAAGAAATGTAATTAGCAATAACAGTAAGACATGTGACTCTAATATTTGTTTTTTATAAAGCTTTTTAATGTGAAAAATCAGTCATTCCTCTCTTTTAAAATAAGCTTTCACTTTCAAGCACCACAACTAAGCCTGTATTTATTCCTTTATTCTTATCCTATCCTTATCTGTATACCTTGTTCATCTGGATGTCCATTAAAACCTTTTTCAGGATTTGGAACTTGTTTTTAGCTTTGCTGACGTATAAGTAATAGAGAGCTTTTAACAGTGAAAGCCTGTTTATATGATATCCATTAATATTTCATAGTATCATTTTTTAATTCTGATTTTTACATTAAACTGTACTGCCAGCTGTGGATAATAATGCTTAAAAATATTTATACTGAATAGATTGGGGGACTAACTCCTGCAAGTACTACTACACGTAAATACCTCTTAATTTTCACAGAATCCCCAAAGTCTTTCCTCCAACATACTTATAGTGTTAGGTTTTAGAAAGGAAATGAAGAGGATGTATCACATTTAGAGGTTTCAAGTTTGGACAGAAATTTTCATGCTATTCATCCAACCACCATCCAAAGCTGAATAATAATTAAGGTTTCACAGAATCTTAGACTTAAGCTTTGTTTCTTTGTATGATCTAAGCCATAATTCATTTATATTCATGCTCCATCTTGTTACTTCATATAGAATATGACTCGTAATTTATTTCTCTGATATTCCCCTCTAACATTCTTTGCTCATTGTGGTCTGATTCATCTTTCTCACTGACCATATTATCAGTATCTCTTTCTCTCCTGTGCGTGTTTCTTTAATATCTCTATCTTTACTTGTTCACCCTCTTTTTTCATTTCATTTCCTCCCTAATCCCTTTTTGGGACTCAGAGCACTACTCCAGTTCACCTGTTGTGTGGCTGATTCATATATCTTGAAAGGCAGCAAAGATGACAAGGGATCATGTTAGTTCTTTAAATCTGAACTCCAATCCTGCAGAAATCAATGGGAACATTTACTGAGCTCCACAGTGAACTCTGTCTTTAGGTCTGAAAAATATTTGACTTGAAAGTCTTTATTTGGCATCTTGCTTTGCAGAAAGTCCTTAATACATGTTTTACTTGAAGTTCTGATTTATAGTGTGTTGGTAAATAATGCCATTCTACTTTGTAATATATAGGAAGTCATTATGCTTATAAAGGATTTGATGTTGCCAAGTGCATCAGCCCTGGTCCACCAAAGTGTTCTGCTGCATCTTTCTTTTTAACTGTAAATCATTATAATGGATTTCAGTGAGTTTGCTTATATTGTTTAAGTAAATCACAGACCTCTGGAGATTATTGAGTCCAACCCCCCTGCTAAAACAGGTTCCTCAAAGTAGGTTGCACAGGAAAGAGACCAAGTGGGTTTTGAACATCTCCAAAAAAGGAGCCTCCAATGAGTTTGTTCCACTGCTCTGTGACCTTCAAAGTGAAGAAGTTATTCCTCATGTATTCACAGACCTTCCTCTGTTCCGTACTGTGCCAATTGTTCCTTGTCACTGATCATGGTACTGCTGAGAAGAGTCCCATTCACTTACCTTTAGATATTTATAAGCATTGATAAGATCCTCTCTCAGCATTGTCATCTCCAGGTAGAACAGTTCCAGATCTCTCAGCTTTTTCTCATATGAAAGATGCTTCAGACCCCTCATCATCTTTGTGGCACTCCACTGGACTCTGTCTAGAAGTTCCCTGTCTTTCTTGAACTGAGGAGCCCAGAACTGTTCACAGTATTCTAAATGTGGCCTCACCAGGGCAGAGTAGAGGGGGAGGATCACATCCTTTGACCTGTTGGCCACACTCTTTTCAATGCACCCCAGGATCCCATTGGCCTTTTTGGCATCAAAGGCACACTGCTGGCTCATGGCCAACCTGTTGTCCATCAGGACACCCAGGTCCTTCTCTGCAGAGCTCCCTTCCAGCAGGTCAGCCCGTAACCTGTGAGCCCATAACCATGCTTGCTGAGCTTATATGCAAGTCTTTAAACAAGGCTGGTTTCACTGGAAATTGAAAATACTACTCCTGTTCAGTTCTCTGACAGTTTGCAGTATAGACACATCTATATTCTGACCACTATATTTACTTTTTGGAGAACCACCCCAACTGTATGAAAGCAACTCCAGCTTCGATGTATTATTAGTAACTTGCTGCATTCCTGATATGTTACAGTTTCTATGAAGTATTTAGCAGTTGCTAAATTAAAAAACAAAAACAAAAATCCACATTTGCTTTTTTTTTCTTTTTCAGAAGTTTGTCCTTAATCAAAATAGTGTCCATTTATGCATAAATTGTGGCTTAGCTTAATTTAAAGACCTCAGTGAGTGAGTTTTCTGTCTTTGACATACGATCAGCTGTTTATCAGCTGCCAATCTGCATGTAAACTTTTAAGAGGTCAAGATTTCCTGTAATTTACAGCATATGTACATGTAGACCTTGCAACAAAGCTCTCAAGCAATGACTTGATTGTTTCTGAGGTTCTAACATTTATAAAATTAAAATTTCCCATCCTGATATTGAAAGTAAGTTCCCAAATCATTTGTGACCCTTAGAAATTTTTTTCTAAGTGATTTTTTTCTGAAGAAAAAAAAAATCACAACTTTTCTGTATAAAATGGAAACTGGAAAGAAGTATTTAAGTATATGAAAACAATGCGCGTTTTGCATTTGTGTTTGATGGTCTCTATTAGGTACCTCAGGATGAATGGGGAGGATACCCTGCCGGTGGGAAAGATGAAGAGATTCCTTGCAGAAGAATGAGAAGCGGGAGCTATATTAAGGCTATGGGAGATGAAGAAAGCGGAGACTCTGATACTAGCCCCAAGACATCACCAAAATTAGCAGTTCGACCCGAGTCATTATTAAAATCCATTGGACAAAGACCACTGGGAGATCATCAAAAGTAAGTTTTACTACACCATGTTATAACCCTTCCTGAAAATTTCCATGAGTAGATTATTTTTCTTTGTGTCTCGTTGATAGTGATAGTTCTTCATAGGAAAAGATTATACTGTAGGTAAAGCTAACTTTGTCTTACTTAGTTTTAAATTAGCTACAGTTTCTCTTGATTAGCGGATGAAAAACTGCTGTCTTCCTCCATTTGTGTAATGAAGGTATTACTTAAGAAAGAGTTTACTGTATTTACTGAAGGAAATATATCCATCTTCATATGAGATCTTTAAAAATTTTTCTTTTTAGGAGGACAATTTTATAATTCTTCAGGATTTTTTGGTGGGTTTTTTTTCTGAAATAGAAAATACACTATTCTGTAAGAGCTATAATAAGAAGCAAATGATTGTGATAAGTTTGGTACCTTAAATCTTTTCAGTACAGTGCTTTCTTTATGTGTCAGATATATTGTATAATACTCATTTAACACTTTGTAGATGCTTTGGTTTTACTGCTTTTTTGTTATTAATTGTTTTACTGTTGGTGTTTTGTTTTGTATTGTTCTGTGTTTTTTTTCTTCATTCATTGCATCTTTAATACGACCTATTAAATAACTAATGCAATTTTTAAAACTATAGGAAAACATGCAGTTGTATGTTAATGTTTATATTCTCTTCAACCTTTCAATGTATCATTTTAAATAATCTGTAATTCTTCTTTAGAACACAACTGGAAAGTGGTAGCCACATTTGCAATGTGCTTCTATTTATGTGGCTGGGTGTTTCTCACAGCTCAGAAAGTTGATCTTTTTGCCTGGAAGAAATACATAAAAAGAAGAAATGAAGAGTGAAACCTTTGATTGCTGTTTATTGTTCTCTTGATAATACCATGCACAGTATAGCATAATGACTCATCCTTTCATAAAATAAAATGAAACAAAACAGAAACCTTAGGCCAAAAAAAAACTTTTAGCTTAATTAGATTGAATTATTTAGCTTGCAATATAGAAGAAAAGCACCAGCTTCCTCTGCTACTGAAGGGAACAGTGGTTTTATACAATTTCTTATGCAATTCTATAGCTTCTATTCAAATGCATACAGAACAGTGTTTGTACTATGAGATGCTGTAAGACTTCTGAGATACTGTGAAGTGAGACTGCTCTGATAAAATTCATTCAGAACAACTTATGGCATCACAAAGAATGCAAAAGGCCAGTGTTTAGGCAACTGAGCCAAATCTGAATGTGCATCTGAAGGATTTGCTAGCATAGCAGCTCCAATGGTAGGACCATTGGCTTTTTATCTAAATACTGCTGTCAAGACCTGTACCTGGTTGATTTCCAAACATCAAAATGTAAGATCTTAAAGGTAGTGGTTGGAATCAACATTCAAATATATATATTTATATCCTTAGTTGTTGTGTCTGGGCTGGATTTTGAGGTTGAGGCACACTAGCTATAGTGACTGGTTTAGTCAGGGTTTCTCTGGGAAGCAAAGAGAGTGGTCATGCGTCAGGGGGTGAGTAGAGGTTGTTCAGGGTAAGGAGCCCATAATTTCTCAGCAATGGCAGAGGCTTATTTTGTGAATTCCTCTGTCTTGGGTTTTCTTGTAAATGACTGTGAAAGCTGTGGGTCCTGCAAAGGGTCAGAGGGATAAATAAGGGAGATCTAAATTCCAGGGTTTACCAAAAGTGACCCTTCTGAAGGCAGTGGGCAAAGGGGAGGTAGTCAGCTTTCACACATTGACAAGCTGTATTTCTGCTAGTAAATTAAACAGTGCCAGAGCAGAGGTCTGAGCACTGAAATCTGACCACACGGGCTGACCTGGTTTTAGAGAGGTCTCCCTCGGGTTTGTCATTTGGGCCTATGAGCACTTCCTCAGACACTGCTGGGACTTGGTCTGGGTGGTAGTATGGGCCCAGGATCATTCCCAAAAGGCAGTTTGGATGCAGCCATCCTATTTTGAAGGGTAAAAGAGTATAGCAATGGGGTTATGGCCAGGCAGTGCCAGTTGGCTTCAAGGCCAGAGAACAGGCGTGGTAATTGTTAATGTATTTGTACAGGCATAGCAACTGAGTCTGAGGAGAGCAGGCAGGACTACACCAGTTAGATTCCAAAGTGTCAGGGAGCACCAGTGTCATCTGTTGACTAAAGGGGAAAGCCAAGTTTCTATCAGAGCTTAACTCTGCTTTCTTGACTCTGCCTTATCATGTGCTTGCCAACTATTGACAAAATAATCCTTATGCTGCTTTAAAAGTTGGCCCTCTTGTAAGAGAGATACTGCATTGTTATACAGGTTATCCTGTCAGATTTAACTTTCGTGAGGTGACAGGGACAAAGGATCTGCTAGATCAGTGGGTAATTTGTCAGTGAGTAGCTGGATTATGGGATCCAGCTGCAGATGAACTGGAGATGTAGGCATGCTGTCACGGATGAAGGTACATGGAAAACTGCTCAAAACATTGTTGATTAAAACCCCAGTGCAATGCAGATGCAGTGTAGTTAGGTTGACAGCAGTGCATGTTCCTGGCCCCCAAAGATTTAATGGCATAGAAACCATTAACTGCAGTAGGAAAAGGATAGTTTTTGTGATACTGTGAAGTACTACTCAGGATCTGCTGACAATTTGTCATAAACGCTGCACTAGAAATAACTGAGAATCTGACCTGTTGCTCATGTATCTTTTAAATCCTCATTTTTGCTTTAAACTGATGGACAGTACCTTGAATCTGCCAGCCTGCCATGTAGAGTTTTTCCTGTGTGACCTTCAGATAGAAATGTCACAACTATCCTCATTCTTGAATGTCTGTCTTGCAAAAACCTGCAAATTCCAACAGCCCTTGACATTATGCAGTACTTTGGGCAAGCAGGCAGACAGAAAATTTCTTGTTTCACAGAAATATCAATGAAATAATGATCGAAAACCTGGGATTTCACCAAAAGCCATCTCCTCCCAGTTCTTCCCTGTCACTCTGTCAGTGCGGGTCCCTGTAAAGTCAGTCAGATTGCTATGAAGGGCATAGCAAGGGGTGGTGGTCATGGAGCCTTCCTCCCTCCTTCCACATGGTTCAGTAATCCCCTTTGCATGCTGAGTGCCCTTTGTACTGCTGATCTCACTGCTGAGCCAAAAGTGAAGGTTTTGAACAGCTTTCTTGCATGTACAGCTGGACTAAATAACGTGACTGGTGTGTCTTATGAGAAATTACATAATTCAAGATGTCAGCTGCATTAGCTTGCTTTTTAGCTTGCTTATAGGATGGAGGGAGCTAATGCACAGAAATAAAATGGGGCTTTTAGTCTCAGTCCTTTGCTTGAATGGGCAGGATAGCTCAGAACTGAAATCTGGAAGAGCACCAGTAAACCTGCAATATGAATACTGATAGTTTCATTGCTATAAAAACATGCTTTTGCTTCAATAGGAGGGTTTCATAAGAATGCACCTAGTTTTTTTATCACTATCCTGAATAGGCTAAAATGGAAACTGGACAAGTTTTCACTTAACCTTAAACATAATGTTGCTGTGTGTGCATGTTTCTCCTCTGAGTTGTATCAGGCATCTTTGAAAGGAATTATTTCCTATTTAAATTCCATTTATATTTTGACCAAAGTAAGCCCCTGTTTTGTTGGTTCGTGTTGCTCAAAGTTTGAGAAAATCAAACATTAAAAATTCATGAACACTAAAAATGCATATTTGTATCTGAGCAAATAATTTTATGTAACAACATAACAAGCAGGTAAACATAACTGATTTAATATGACCATTAACATTCTGAGATCATTTATTTTAAGTAGCTCTTGGAAAGAAGCATATTTTAGTCCAAGTGGAAATGAAAAAGAAGTTGAGGGTCTGCCCTCCTCCTTTCCACACAGATGGTAGTTGTAGGGCTTGCACCCAAACAGTGCCATCTGATCATCACCACTATCAAACCGTTGGCACAGCCAGCATCATCCCAGCCTGCCTGCAGCCCAGCACCAGGCTGGCTGCTAGGCAGAATCACAGAATCACAGAATTGTAGGGGTTGGAAGGGACCTCCAGAGATCATCGAGTCCAACCCCCCTGCCAAAGCAGGTTCCCTACACCAGGTAGCACAGGTAGGCATCCAGGCAGGTCTTGAACGTCTCCAGAGAAGGAGACTCCACCACCTCCCTGGGCAGCCTGTTCCAGTGCTCCGTCACCCTCACTGTAAAGAAGTTCTTGTGCGTGTTTGTGCGGAACTTCCTATGCTGCAGTTTCTGGCCGTTTCCCCTTGTCCTGTCTCCACTCACCACTGAAAAGAGTCCGGCCTCGCCATTCTGCTCCCCACACCTTAGATATTTATAGACCTGGATCAGGTCCCCTCTCAGTCTCCTTTTCTCAAGGCTGAACAGACCCAGTTCACTCAGCCTTTCCTCATAGGGGAGATGCTCCAGGCCCTTCACCATCTTCGTGGCCCTCCGCTGGACTCTTTCCAAGAGATCCCTGTCTTTTTTGTACTGGGGAGCCCAGAACTGGACGCAGTACTCCAGATGAGGTCTTACCAGGGCAGAGTAGAGGGGGAGGATCACCTCCTTTGACCTGCTGGCCACGCTCTTTTTAATGCACCCCAGTAAGCCATTGGCCTTTTTGGCCACAAGGGCACACTGCTGGCTCATGGCCAACCTGTCGTCCACCAGGACACCCAGGTCCCTTTCCGCAGAGCTCCCCTCCAGCAAGTCATCCCCCAACCTGTACTGGTGCATGCAATTATTCCTCCCCAGATGCAAGACTCTACACTTGCTTTTGTTAAACCTCATCCGGTTTTTTTCTGCCCAGCTCTCCAGCCTATCCAGGTCTTGCTGAATGGCAGCACAGCCTTCAGGCGTGTCAGCCAATCCTCCCAACTTCGTATCATCGGCAAACTTGCTGAGGGTGGCCATTATCCCCTCATCAAGGTCATTGATGAAGATGTTGAGCAAGACCGGACCCAGCACAGACCCCTGAGGAACACCGCTAGTTACAGGCCTCCAACCAGACTCTGCACCGCCAATGACGACCCTCTGTGCTCTGCCAGTCAGCCAGTTTTCAACCCACCTTACTGTCCACTCATCTATCCCACACTTCCTCAGCTTTGTTATAAGGACGTCATGGGGGACAGTATCAAATGCCTTGCTGAAATCAAGGTAGACTACATCCACTGCTCTCCCCCTATCCACCCAGCCAGAGACAACATCATAGAAGGCTACCAGGTTGGTCAAGCACGACCTCCCCCTTGTGAACCCGTGCTGACTACTCCTGATAACCTCCTCTTCTTCCAGTTGTCTGGAGATGACATCCAGTACAAGCTGTTCCATCAAATGCAGCACCCAGGCATGTTGCATGGACTCACCCTGCTGGATGCAATCACCCTCAATGCAGGATAAGAAAGTTTAATCATGTGGATCAATTGGCCGAAGGGTCAGATAACAGACCTGAGTTATTTCTGATGTGGTCTAAGTGATTCAAATTTTGCTGGATTTTTCAAAAATTAAATGCATCCAGATATCTATAGACTACCCACTGAAGACAAATGCAGTTCAACTCTTACTTTGTGAATGCTGTTTCAAAAGAATAAGTAGCATGTCATGCTACTCACTTCTATAACTTCAAGTCAAAGGCCAATGTAATTTATTATTATTATTTCAAAATTGCATTTGAGTGAAATATAATACAATAAAGCTTGCTTTGCTGGAGACAGGACACGTATCTGAATCTGCTTTCTTTGAACTTTTTGATTTCTTGAAATTGTTCCAGAAGTGCCATTTATTGTGGAAATTACTGAGAGTTACAAGGGAAACATGCTTCTTTTTTTTTCTTTTTTAGTATTTTTTACTTTGCTTTATGATAAGGCATAGAAAATCTTCTAAATGTCAGATTCAGTATCTTTTGAGCGTATATGTGTGTGTTGGAGGTGAAGCAAGCCTTTTCAATTCAGTCCATTGTTTTTTACTGTGTGTGAAGCTACTGGGGATGGAGTTCAAATCATAGATCACAGAATTGCTCAGGCTGGAAAAGACCAAAAAAAGATCATGGAGTCCAACCACAACCTAACCATACTACCCTAACTCTAACAACCCTCTGCTAAATCATGTCCCTGAGCACCACATTCAAACGGTTTTTAAACACATCCAGGGATGGTGACTCAACCACCTCCCTAGAGAGCCTATTCCAGTGCTTAACAACCCTTTCTGTAAAGAAGTTTTTCTTGATATCCAACTTAAACTTACCCTGATGCGACTTGAGGCCATTTCCCCCATCCTGTCACCTGTCACCAGTGAGAAGAGACCAACCCTGCTCCTGCTGTAAGCACCTTTCAGATATTGGAAGAGAGCAATAAGGTCTCCCCTCAGCCTCCCATTCCCCAGACTAAACAGCCCCAGTTCCTTCTGTCTCTCCTCATAGGGCATATTATCCAAGCCCTTCACAAACCTTGTTGCCCTTCTTTGGATCTGCTCCAGCACCTCAGTGTCCTTTCTGTACTGAGATGCCCAAAACTGAACACAGTACTCGAGGTTGGGCCTCACCAGTGCCGAGTACAGGGCAGGATGATTTCCCTAGTCCTGCTCACCACACCATTTGTGATACAAGCCAGGATGCCATTGGCCTTCTTGGCCACCTGGGCACACTGCTGGCTTATATTCAGCCAGCTGTCCATCAGTACACCAAGATCCCTTTCCATCAGGCTGCTTTCCAGCCACTCCTCCCCAAGCCTGTAGGGTTGCCTGGGGTTGTTGTGACCAAAATGCAAGACCTGACATTTGGCCCTATTGAAACTCATACAGTCACTCCATCAACTCTGATGGAAGGCAGTTTGCAGAATATAGAATGTAGAAGGTGTATACTGTGCTGTCAGGTATTTTCATTTACAGTAACAGTGCAGAGAGCTGAACAAGTAATGGAATTGTTAGCTGAAACAAAGGGAGCGTCAGTCCTGGATAAGTTTCATGGAACCTTGGAAGAGAGACTGCCCCACATAATTTGTAACCTAGACAATGTCATTATTCTGTATTTGTAGCAAAAGCAAAGTTGAGATATGGAAGCATCAGAAATGTTGTGATCTAGAAAGGAAAGCTAAAAATAAAACTCTGGGCTACGTGATAGAAAAAAAATTATATGATTGAAGACAACGTTTTAGTCATTTGATGCTTCTCGTATACAGGAAAAGAGGACTTAATATACTGATTATGTAAATGAACAGGGTAGCGCCATAGAAGTAGTTTGCTCTGTTTTTTCAGTATCTCCTTTCTGAAGTGCTGTGAAAGACTGAAAGCTGTCTAACCATTTAGTCAAAAGGGATAACAATAGCACTCAGCCCAAAGCTAATGTGCTCCATTTGAAGATCATACTGGTATCACGCAAATGAATGATCGTGCTGTGCTAAAGATTTCCATTATGCTCTGACTCATGGGAAACTAGAAGCCACATGCATAAAGATAAAATAGATTAAGCTACAATGAAATAAAAACAGTGACAGCAATGTGTACTTCTGTTTCTTGATTCTCTAATGGCAGACGTTACAGTGGTAGCAGGTAGTCCAGGTACATTACGTTAATGGGTGAGCAGACATCAAGGTATGTAAATAGGTGCTACAAGTACCTGTGTGGGTAGGTACTGTACAAATGTTGTTTCAGTGAGGAAGGAAATCTGCCATGGCAATAATTATTTGGTAGATTGCCATGGTAGAATAGCAATGCTCTTTTTTTTCTCTTGGCTAAGTTCTCCCTCTGTTCTCCTCTGAAGTGTTGCAGCCCCTTATTGAAGTGTTTCATGAAGTGCTTGTTTATTGTGAAATCTTGTTTATGGAGAAAAGCAGCATTGTTGGGTCTTATTAAACCCCATAGCACACTTGAAGAACACTGTGCATGTCTACATTTCAGCCACTTTCCTTTGAAGTCTGATTCCTCAATATAAAACTACTTTATTTAGCAGTTTCAGCTGATGTGCCTGAATTAGACCTGAAATTGTTGACCCACAAATGTTTTCTGGACTTAAAGTTGCACCAGCTGCAATGATCTGTGTTAACAGTAATTTTTCCCTGCCCTTACATTTTTTTAGATGGAGAGATTTCATCTCTTCCTGCTCATACTGATTTATGCTGACTTGAGTATCAGAAATATGACTCAAGGCATGTGCACATGTTCTGTTCTACAGACTCCATTTTGTCACCATTTTTCTTGCCAAAGAACAGATAAAGAGGGTTGAACCAGAACAAGATGTGATAGCACTCATCTGCCAGAGGGCTTGGCTCAGAAAAAAGCATGAAATACCAAAAGATCCTCTAAGAGAAAGGGAAATCTCCATTTAAAAATATAATCTTGCCACCTATAATCATTTATGGTAACCATAGCACACTTACAACATGAGGAACTGTAAACAAAAGAAGAGAAATAGGGATGCTGCAAAGAACTTCACAGTTGAGAGTTCAAATGCAGCTAGAGAAATGTGTCATATTTCTATGATGTGGCAAACTACTGAGGCAAGCCTTTTTTGTTGTAATTTTTAAGAGTAAACTTCAATGTACTCTTAAATCTTATGTATTTTAAAGTAGGAATGATTTAGAATCTGTTCCTGAGGTACATTTTGAATAGACGAGGTGGGGAAAGTCACTAGAAAACTAATCCTCACCTTTTATATGCTTTTTATTTATCTTTTTTTCTTCAATCTTCTGTTTTCCCTCAGTCTTTTTGTGTTTTTTCTTCTTGTGTTTTTCCTCAATCTTCTGACTCCAAAAAGCCTCATTACACACTTCATTAGCAGCTTTCTGAGGCCCTGTAGTGTACTAGCATCTACTCAGAGTCTCTGAGGGGTGAAATTGGAGATTTACTGAGGAGGGTTTGAGGCCTAATTACAAAGCCTTATCAACTAATAATGCAATCAGTGGGCCACTGGCACAGTGATAGTGTTCTCTGCTACAGTCAATAAGATCTGGGTTAGATTAGTCCACAGGGTTAAGAAGGAATGCTGATGAAGGGCAACCAGTCATCTGTCTACCTAGGAGGCATCTTTTATGGGGTCAGAAGAAGGTCCCTATCCTTTCTTCCTCAGCAGAATAATAGGAAATTCTCTTAAGCACTGTAAGACTCCTTGTTCTCTTAGAAGTAGCAAAGCTGCCTTTCAGAAGTGTCTTTCTGAAATCCAGGGAGTAATTGAACCAGATCACTTGCCTTACTGTATTATATACAAGCTTTATGTTATAGGGCTGAAACCTATTACCCTGGATTAGGGACAGAAAGGGAATTATGAAGGTCTGAACAAAGTGCAGAGTCTTCACAGGAATAAATGAGGCTTTTGTCATAAAGATGCAATTATGTGATGGATTGTGGTGAAACCATGGTCAGATTTAGGCCAGTCTTACAAGAGTGAACACTCAGACCCAAGAGAAAATTTATTTCAGTTTTGTTTTTGTTTGTTTTCATGATTTGGTTTTTGTATATTTTTTTTTAATAATTCCTGATTTCAGTGAATATGTTGCTTCTATTTTTCATTTGAAAAACTGAATCAAGAGCAGCTTTTCTCATTTGTTTAGTTTTTAGCTTAAAAAAGAATGAAACTCTGAAGTATGTGTATAGAAACACTTCTGTACCTCAGGCAAGGACCTGAAAAATAAGGTGCTTTTTGTTAGCACAGATTGTATATATTTTCATTTCTTTCAGTTCTACTGCATGGTTTGCTTAGATTTTTTTTTTTCTTCTCAGAAATTCCATAGTCTCACAATGTCATCAAACTCAGTATGAGAAACTCACTACTTTGTTTAATACCTGGTGGCTTCAGTGGACTTACATGCATGTTTAAATTAAGCTGCTGATCGTGGTACTGTAAACGCCTCTAAGTTTTTGCCATAACATCTGCCTGAGTTTCTTTGTTGCTGACCAGTTTGCTGTGTAATCTCTGGGATAAGCTCAGTATAGGATGCTGGGACAAGACTTTTACAATTAAGTATATGTGTGCATCTGTCACCTCTTACAAACAATAGCTTTTAGTTCAGATTTCCCACGTGAGACCCTTTTTATTATATCCACATTCTGCAAGTTTTGGAGAGTAGGCTTGTTTTGGAGAGTAGGCTAAGCAGAGAGGGATCAAACCATCAGACTGTTTAACTCTTCTAGATTATTTCCTCTTGTATTTTGGTTTGTATGGTTCTAAATCTGTAACTCCTTACTGGAAGGCAATGTTCTCTCCTTCCAATGATTAGTAAATATCTCATCAGAGTGCAGCAGCAGTCTCCAACTCTTTCCTAACATATTATTGTAATAAATCAAATCATAGAATCCTAAAATAGCCTGGGTTGAAAAGGACCACAATGATCATCTAGTTCCAACCCCTCTGCTACGTTCAGGCTCATCAACCACCAGACCAGGCTGCCCAGAGCCACATCCAGCCTGGCCTTGAATGCCTCCAGGGATGGGGCATCCACAACCTCCTTGGGCAACCTGTTCCAGTGTGTCACCAACCTCTGTGTGAAAAACTTTCTCCTAACACGTAATCTTAACTTCCCCTGTCTCCTTGATATCTTTCAGACATCTTTAAGAAAGGCTATGTGTTGATGAAATGCATAGGCCTCTTAAAAATACTAATGTCTGTCACTGATCAAAGAGAAACTCCAGTCTGACAAATATTAGAAAATTCTTCACTGCAAATAAATTCTCCAAATTTATGTGTACTTTCAGTTTTTCAAAGAACTGGAATAACTGCATTATTCCAAAGGGAGAATCAGACTTAATGCCTATGCTCAGAGCTCTCCATTGCACTGTAGGCAGGCACATCTGTGCCCCTGTGCAGAACTCTATTGATTTCAGCAGGGATCCACAGAGACGCAGTGTGACTCGCAGCTGCTGTACAATGGTGCTGCCAGCTAAGCTTAATCATTAGATTCTGTTTGATGAGTTATTTCACGTACCTACTGAGACATAGTTAAGATAGATACAGATAGAGGAATGAATATCCATCGAAATGCAAATCTCTCAATAAAATAGGTTTTGATAACTTACGCTACTTTGCTAATCCTAATGCACCTGCCTTTTAGGTGCCCAAGATGAAGTCTACAAATTTTATCTTTTTGTTCCAGAATGATACTTCTGAATTGCATGTGCTGATTTGAACAGAGGTGATTGTACCTGCCTTAATGTTCCCTTTCATTCCTGGATTTTCTGACAAATGCAGGCATGATCATGCAAATATAAACGTGAGGGTTTCGAATATTACAATTCCAAAAGTTAATTTGATGGAAAATGGACTTTCTTTATATCCGATGCTCTCTTAATAAACTTGATAGGCCCTTTCAGAATCATAAGGTGACTTTGTTACTGCAACTTTTAAGGGCCTGTGAAGACATTAATTCACTTTTGATATCTCCTTGACCCAAGGTGCACTGGAAGGTGAACATTCTATGGGATGATCACTATCTTGAAAGTATGTGAGTAGATGGAGGAATAAACTTGACAGATTTATCACATTTGCTGTGTGGTTGGCATTATGTTCGTGTATTTTTAAACAAAGCCTATGGGTTCTGTGACAAAGTACATGATATAAATTGCTCATTAGTAAATAATATTCAGGTAGATAAGCACAAGAAAAATGTGACCAAGAACCCTTTCTCAGGTTGCATATAATGTGTTTTTTTCCACTGTCAAGTACTGCTGCCAGCAATACGGATTTGCTGGTAGACATTAAGGGATTTGTTTGTTTTACATGGACTCTGGCATAGCTATAAACTCTAAAACCAAGTCAGTTAGTCAATCTGGAATTTCAGGGTGTCCTAAAAGGAAAACGATAATGTTTTATTATCATGCATATCAGATGCCTTTCCTGTCATGCATATCAGATATCTTTTAGCCGAATGGCCAAAAGACATCCCTTCTGCAGAATATCCAGTTGTTAAATGAGTCACTGTATGGTACTGAATGCTATTAGTCCAGTTTGCAGAAATGCTAGTCGTATAGCAATGACACAGGCTTGTGGAAAAAAAAGAGTCACATCAGCATCTGAGCTCAGTGATGACAAAGCATTAACTCAGTGCTGCACAAAGTGACAAACCAAGTGAGTGGTGCAAAGACCACAGCTAGGGTGTAGTAAAGACCACAGCGAGAACATCACGAATCAGCCAGCAATTCATGCTGAAGTTGTTTGGCTGCTTCAGGCACAGTGCGCAGTCATTTAAACTTTACAAAAGTTAGGTAGAACAGTGAAATTCTGGAAAAAGAACAAAGGAAGTTATTTAGTATAAAGTAACTTAAACAATTTTACTCCTCTTAAAAATGCTGTTAACAGAGGAAATAAATGGCTAAATAATAGATGGCTAAGGATGAGGAAATAAGATTCCTTCCCTTACTAATGCTTTACTGCAGTTATTGCATTAGCAATACTGCAGTTATTGCATTAGCTTACATGACTGTTCCATTTATTAAAGCATGTTCCAAATACCCTTTAGTTTTTCAAGTCTTGGTTACAACAGGATGAGTGGGTAAAAAAGATAAGGGGACCTAGATTTGCTCCTCCGTCTAATCTAAATACCATCTAATGCTTTTTGATCACAATAAGTAAACTTAAGTGTCTTCCTACATCTTTACTGTTTGGAGTCCTTTTAAAGATAGCTACAAGAAATGGATAAACAGAAGAAAATGTGTCTTCTGAAAGTCATAAATGTCTTTTTTTCCTTTTCTTTTCTTTTTTCTTTTTCAGCATACCTTGTAGCTTTTAGGCCTAAAGTAACAGAGGTTACTGGCTTCTGTGATGATGTTTTGAAAGCTCTTGAACAGAACTGTGGGCTGGGAATTGAGAGGAGTCTAAGCAGCAGGAAGGAGTAGGATCTGGGTTGACCAAGAAGAGAGGAGAGCTGAATGTGTATTTTTTTTGTATATGTGAATTCAGGGGCTGAAGGAAAATGCAGCTTTCAGATAGGAGCTGCAGGGCATATGAGGTATGGATATAGAGAGCTGAGACTTTGCAGGCTAGAGGTAAGCAAAAAAAGGGAGGATGTAATGCAAGACTTCTAGAAACTTCTAAGTACTCTTTTTTTGGACTGTTGTCTCTTCCCTTATTCTTCATCTACTTTTTTTTTCTGTTTGGATATGCAGTCTAACTTCTTCCTCATTCACTCTATGTCAGGGTTATATGTATGAGATGTATTATCAGATATACTACCAGGTATACTATCCCACATGAGCATGCCATGCTATAGTTGACTGTTATAATACAATATTTTGTCTTCCCTGAATACACTCACACAATCTGCCTGGTACTGAAAGTGCTGTTGCAAATTTGGCTATCTTCACTGGGACTCCTAACGCTTTCCTTTTAGAGTAGATGTTGTCAGGAGCTGCAGTGTCTGTTCATAGGACTTCCTTATACCCAAAAGTTTGTTGAGGCTTTGAACCTTGCTTTCAGCTAAGAGACGTCTCAAAAAAGATTTCCCCCTAGCTTCTGTGGACTTTCTCTGAATCCAGTGGTAAAGGGAAGGCAACCCTTGAGGGGAAAAAAAAAACAAACAAAGAGGCTTTTAAAGAGGAATCCATAAGAACTTGTCTGTTCTGAAATGCAAGTGGAAAGTGGGCTGACGTATCAGTTTAATTTTTGCTTTTAGTTTCTTCCTTTCTTTCCATAGTACCAAACTTTGCAGTCACCTATTTAATGTTAATGTGTGGATTTGTTTTGTGGCCCTGGAGATGAACTATCAAACCATTTTATATGTCCATGCTTGTCTTCATTAGCAATTAGCTGATAATACCATCTACTGCAGAGCATAAAAGAAAATCATTTTCTTATATGGAAGTTGATAGAGCTGTGGTATTTTGGAACATTTTGGTATTTTGGTCAAGAAATTTGTAGCTGAGTTTATAAACAGAGTGGCTGCCATTAAAAAGCCAGCTTTTACCAATGTCACATATGATCTTATAGCATTATTGGTAATTGTGAAAGTTTTTTGAGCAATGGGTAATGACATTTGAAAAAAATATATCTATGTAACTTTTGTGTTTAAAGCATTTATGTTTCTGGATCATGGTTATAACACGACCACCAGTTTTACTATGCATTGAAACATTTATCCGAGAGGATTAACTTGAATGTATATCTTAAAAATGAAAATTAATCATTTCTTTTTAACAGAAAGGAGTTCAAAGTATTAATTGAAGAAATGTGAAATTGCTTTTACAGTCTAATATATGTAACACTTCTTTTATTTTGTTAGAGCCCTATGAATAAATTGCTTTCCTCTGATAAATGAAAAATTATTTAACTACCATGTTATGTCCAAACTCATAGATCAAAACCCAGCTGCTTGGCAGTACCATGGCATATGGGGCTTATTCTTCTCACAAATTACTGTTGTAAACATTGTTGATTGTATTTAATGATAGTAATACTTCACAAGGAACCGGTACCTCCATAAAGAAATACTATTTTTCATCAAAATCACATAGCGAAGGAACCAGTTATTAGGAGCCAGTTTAATTCATTTTTTAAAATAGCTGTTAAAATAATTATTTATTCACAATTTAATTATTTTGCCTCTTTCTTTATTTTGCCCTGGTTTTAACAAATACCTCAAATACTCCTTTCATTCATAAACTGCTTCTGAACTCAGAATCCAAGATTTTATCATCTGATGACAAGCAGAAGGTCCAGATGTGACTTATCAAACTGTTCTGAAAAATACTACATTAACAATACTAGGCAGATTTAGTAAAGCATATAAAAAGAATCAAGATGATACAAAGCAGGTGACAACCATCAGCCTGATGCCTACAAAGGAAAAAAGGTGTTGTTACATCCAACAATTTAATGTGGGCAGGTAGGCTCTGTATCACTTTGCCTAATCTGTTATATTTGTCTTCACACCAATGGGAACAAAAAAGGTGATTGCAGTTCCTGTTTTCATAATCTAAAATCAAATCAGAGCCTCTATCAGAGACTTAGCATAATCTGCAAGTCATTTTGACAGTAATGATTTAATTAGCCAATGTTCAGGTGCCTGCACCAGTGTCATACATTTTCATTTTGATTCAACAGATATAGCATAGTTTCTACACAGTTTACCTCTGTCTTGAAGTTAAGGAGATATTCTATGAAAGGCAGCAACCAAAATCAGGAAGTAAAAAACAGTATAGCTTCCATGGAAATGTCTTAAGAGTTCAGAAAATAAAGCCTGCCTCACATGAAGATTTAAGTAAATGACATTTCCTTTTTCTTTGAAGAAGAAGAAGCAGGCAACCCATCGTAGAGAAGCAGATAGCTGCCCCAAGGAAGTAAAGCTGTCTGTGCTGAGCCTGAGATGACCAAGGCAGGAATAACACATGGAACAATTCAGAGTAGATCTTCCAAGTGTAAGGTCAGGAGGTCTGTAAATCCCATCTGTTCTCGCAGCTGGTGATGTGAAGGACACTGAATCATCTTACATGTCTGACATCAAAGGAAATGGCCACACAGGGAGCCAGAGCTCAGCACTCCTTGCTGCTTTAGTCAAAGTCACGACAAAGGGCCTGAGATTCCTCCGAGTGTTCTTCGTGGATTGCTCAAATCTAGGCCCACTCCTCAAGGAAGTCTGATGAATCCTTCCTTAAGCACTGGTCTATGGTCATGCTTGAAATTTCATAAACATAAGAAGCCAAGTCATGGTTTATACCTTACTTTGCACCTGGAGTGGAACCTGTGGCTTTATTTGCTGGAGCGGTCTGGTCCTTCCAAAGCAGAAACTTCCCCTTCCATGGGGAAATTCCCAACAGCCCTGGCACATATCACAGCTGCTGCTGCACTGAGTGACTCAAAGTGCATTGCCAGTACTGATAGATATTTCGCTGGCACAGATTCATTTTTCACAGAAACTGTGTTTTTGTTAAAACTACCTTTAAGCAATTGTTAAAACTACCATTAAGCACTGCCTATTTACTGCATGAAAACCCAAATTTTCTGAAATATTCATAAATTTGTGCACTGCTATTTAAGGAGAAGTGACATATGACTCCTAAAATATGGCTTTTTAGAGCTTCTGATGTCTCAGATAAACGTTGTTCATAACTTTCAATTTTTTTTAAATTCTGTATTCAAAGCAAAGTACAGTTCTTTTCTTCTACTTCCTTTACCTTCCCAGAATGATAGCTAATCAATGTATTTGATGTATGACATGGAGACTAACATAGCCTTGTAGCAAAAGCATTTGAAGGTACTCAGTATGGTGTTAGGGTCCCAGTCCTCTAAACGGGGAGATGTGTTGCAAGAATAGCATTTCTGGAGCTTTATGCAGGTGCTCTGAATCCCTTACTAATCTTGCACTGAACAGAAGACATTTTGATCTTTAGTAAAAAGATAAAAGGTCTTTTGAAGCCTAGCACTTGATGAAGAACAGATAACAAATAACAGATTTTGTTATCTCTATGAGATGTTTTTTGTTACTTTGGTTTATGCTTTAGCTCTGTTTCTTGTTTCTGATGACCTATGCATTCTGTTTGAGTAAAGTTCAGTGTTAATAGTCGGGAGGATTGATGATGTTTAAATACAGCAAAGATACTTAAAATTTCAGGTAGCAGAACTGCAGACATTCTCTGCTTGTGTCAAAGCATTTACTACAGCAGATCTATGATGCTTTACAGAGAGAGATTTTTGACCCTGGGGAATGGATTTATGAATCATGTACAAAATACTGTCTTTAGTGTCCTAATTGATTCCATCTGTAGTTTTACATCCTTTCCTTTTTTCTTCCTCTTTCCTTTGTAGTCAGAGCTACCTTCAAACTGCAAGTGACGTGCCTGGGGGTCACAACCTGGATCCCTCTGCAAACTACAATTCCCCAAAGTTTCGCTCAAGGAATCAGAGCTATATGAGAGCAGTGAGCACGCTCAGTCAGGCCAGCTGTGTTAGTCAGGTGGGAAATTCTTGTTGTAACTTTTCTTCTAGGTTAATCACAGATGCAAGAGTTGCTGGTAGTGGATGGTTATAGTTGATTTTTGTTTGTTTGAAGTAATATCAGACTGAGGATATGGATTGTCAAAGTAATTTGGTTCTAAAGAATATTACCCTTGGTCGTAATTTCAACAAAAATATTCAGTACTAGAAGCAAAAGGACACAGTAACACACAACAACATTTTCCATTTTTTTTTTCAGAAAAAAAAAAACAACTTATGTTTTCAGTTTCAGTACACATTAAATACTTAAGAAGATGCAGACGACATAAAAGGCACACTCCTATAAAACTTATCCTCTGAAAATACCACTCTGACTTCAATAAATGTAGGTTGCCAGATTAAAATATTGATTAAAATAATTATGCTCCAAAGGAGCAGTGATTCATCTTTTAATTCAATCCCTTCATTCTTCTTGGGTCAAAGAAAAAGTCTCATCAATTATTCTACATACGGGAAAGGCGACATTTTTCCATTCTGCTGTTTTTAGATTTGTTATTTAGTACTAACTCATGATGAAGTGAGATCTGAATCAGGCCTGAACTGCAAACAGCCTTATAAAGTATGTGGATATTCTGTTTAACAGAGTACTTTACATACAATTTCCAATGTTCTTCGTGTTCTTTGGTTGTGACATTTCTTCCCTGTGCTGCTTCATGAGAGTAGGACCCTGCCCTCCTCTCAGATACGTATTTTACTTTTCTTTGAGCATTTCATGGTGCACCTAAGGGTATAGTAGCTAATTATGTGCGATGCTTATGTTAAGAAAATATATATCTTTTAAAGCAATTTTTGAACTCATTCACATTCAATTTGTATTGCATGACTATTCAGGCCTGGATTCAGCTTATCTTACTTGAGGCTTTTCACTGAGGCAACAACTAGATCTTCCTCTGAACTTAATGGAGTGAAAGAGTTTCTTCCAGGACAGTGCACACCCTAAGTGGGCTGAGAGCCCTCTGGAAGTGCTTGTCATTCTCCAGACTGTAGAGCACTGGGAGGTATTAGCTGCCTGACTAATGCCCTTCAGTCAAGTTCCTCAATTTATGTGAGATAAATCTAACTATAATCTCGTATAGCACATACCGGCACTAGAAACTGTCAGTCAGTCATTCTCCAAACCCTTTTTCTTTTCATAGCTCCCTTGTGGAATCTGTCTCATCATTTTCATGCCTTGGTTTTCATTGCCCTGGTTTGCTTATTTTCTATGTTTACTAAACTCTATTTTTGAAAAAAAAAACAAAAATGCATTCAAAGCAAAGGGCTGTTGTCTGTCACTAAGATAATGCTATAATATAGAACTACACTAATGTCTTCTGCCTTTTTGACCATCTCTGTGTATAGAGGTGTTCACTGAACTGTAACAACTAGCTGGTTTCAGTAGAGGTTCAAATCTTTCATTCCAATACAATGCACATCACCTGGTAAGATGTCCACAACAGATTTAATTTGCAGTTAGACAAATTAACCAAGTCATGCTTGATATGATTCTTTCTTTTCCAGTTTTCAATAACCCACATAATTTTGTGCCAAAAATGTACTTTCTGACTTGCTCTCTGTTTCCAGATTAGTAATAAAAGCATTTAGTAAGTACTACATGAAGTAAATGCATTAAAACAAAAAGTGTTGAACCTTTGCCTCCTTCTGTTCCTTTTCTATGACACCATCACCTTGTTGTCCCATCTACATAATAGCAGTTTGTATCATTTGTGATATTTCTAATGTCCTTTTTCATTAGATTTTTTTTTCTTTTTTTTTTTTTTTTTTTGTCACTTTTGACCAAGGATGCAGTCAAGTAAGATGCTGGATTCCATAGTTTACATTTGTAATTTAAGTTTAAAACTTTTAATTTTTCCAGTCAGTGACCTTAGCATGAAGGAAGTGTTTAGGACTTACTGAGTTTATGGACTACATTACCACAAATTTCCTGATGAATGATGTATGCAAAATATTTCAGTGTAAGATTTTTTTTCAATCTTTTAGAGATTGCATTAGACTACTTAACTTTATTAGAAACAAATTTTATGAAGGGTAATGTAATTCCTTTCAGAGAAGATTTAGTAGCCGAAATGTCTTACATGAAATTAAAATATCAGTTATTAATTATCATCAGAAGTTCTGTATGAAATTTCCATTTACTTAATCAAAATCCTAGAACATTTGAAACATTTGCACTCACTGTTTCCATAATGAATAATGTGCTAGGAACAGTAATAATGAAAAATGCACTTGTCACCCATACAGAAGAAGTAATATCAACTAGATGTGCTGTTAACTGACGCTACTAATTTTACCTTGTCTTAATACTGATTTTGATTTCTAGCACTCTAGCACTCTAGCACTTTTAAAAAATTATTTTCAGGAAGACACATCAGGAGGCATGTCTGTCTAGTGTTTAGATTTTCATCTGGTTTTGATAAAAATTGGGAATTCACATTCACATACAGTTAGAGCCAGTCTGGACTGACTTTATAGAACTTGTTTAAAGGATCTATGTAGTGTTTAGACACTCATCTCCACAACTCAATACAATTTCTTACAAAGAGCTTCCCACCCCCCGGGGCAGCCTTCCTAAAACCTATTAATCATGAAAGCTACCTAAAACTGTTCAATTTTGTATCACACCCAGCCTACTGGGTCTTGCTGGCTTCTATCTATGCCCTGTGAGGATCTGGAGGGTGAGGTGGAGACCTTCCCAAGGTCCAGGCTGGTAGGTGGTGTCCATGGCACTTCTGGTGCGCTCTGATATGGGTTCCTCCACAAGCATTATGATGGAACTGTCAGACTTAAAATTACGCTTCTAAAGGAAAGATAGCACTCATGGCTGCATCTCATTTTTACACAGTGGTCAAATGGCTAACCAGTAACTAAGAAATGAGAGTTTATTTTAGGGCCCTACTCACATGAGGCTGGTGCAAGCATTACTTTCTTATCTGGCCGCTTTTCACACTGTTTTGAAGAATAGATATTATTTCACATGCTTTGGGCACAAGTAGATGCAATATTTCTCTGAACTCGCAGAACTTCAAGTATGAGATACGTCCGTTCATAATGAGAGGAAGAAAACAACCTGTGCAGCAGGTCTACATGATGCATAACTTTGCTGATAGGTGCTCAGGCAATCCACCCTCACTTTTTGAGAACTAATATTAGTGTAGCTAATTTCTGTTCCCCAGTGCTGACAGAAACACAGAACTACAAGGTTTGGATGGGACCCCTAGAGATGATCTAGTCCAACTCCCACGAACATGGATTTCTGTCAGTCCATTGTGATCTTAGACTTGTTGGTTTCCATTGAAAACATGTATTATAGTTTTTTGAATAGCCAAAAGATACTAAACATAAAATTAATTGTATGGCATGTGTGATGTGCTTACTATATACATATAAACAGCTGATGTAAGTTATAAAAAAATGTAAATGTGATCAGAAGGGATTACTAAATTTTAACTATTTGCTAAAACAGTTCTTCATCAATGTACAGGTGTCCATTTGAGATGTTGAGGCCGTGATGATCACAAAAAAGCAAGTCAAAAATCAAATGCATTGTTGTTGTTTATTCAGATGAGTGAAGCAGAGGTTAATGGGCAATTTGAATCGGTGTGTGAATCAGTGTTTAGTGAAGTTGAAGCTCAGGCAATGGATGCCCTTGACCTCCCTGGATGTTTCCGAACAAGAAGCCACAGTTACTTGCGTGCCATTCAGGCAGGCTATTCCCAAGATGATGAATGTATACCTGCGATGGCATCTTCCAACATCACCTCAACTATCAGGTCAACCACAGGTAAGCAAATCTACATTGTCCCTTCCACTCTCCTGCATGTAAAAATATTTAGTCTTTCGTAAAAGGATATGTGAAAATATTTAGTCTTTTGTAAGAGGATATTTGACACTGGAAATAACTTCCCTGTGTAGTGATGTCTGATACCAGCATTCTTTTTTTACAAAAATTGTGCTATTGCAGCTTGGAATAAGCTCCTTCTGGGGAGGTTCCTGTGTGCATTATTCAGTGGAGATGAATTTCAGCACAGATATAATTTGACCTCTATTTCATTTATTTTCCAAGTACAAATACAAAATTGTATGTACAAAAACATCATTTGTGTATTGTTATATAACAATAAATATATGGGAGATCTTAATTTAGGTCCTTATAGTACCAAAAGAAAAGTAGTACCAAAAGAAAAATAGAAGCAAGATATTAAATATTTGGTCTAACTGACTTAGATGCAATTAACATTGCTTTAGAAAAAGGCATAACCAGTTGTATCAATAGACTGAATTGTAAACATGATGTCTTCAGTAACCATTAGCATTTGTTGTTGTATTATTCATTTTTAGAATCTTTAATATTCTTGTTGAAACTTTCTTTTATCTTATTTGTTACTTAGCAAAAAGGATGGCTGTATTCATTTTAGAATATCAGTATTTAACACAGGTAGACAAATGTTTGCACAGAAAGAAGGAAAATTACTAAAAAATTTATAACAAATACTTATAATACATATTCTTTTCTAAGGGATTCCAAATTCACTTTTGTGCTTCCAAATAAGTTAGTGACAGTTCCTAAACATGATACTGACCTTGCAACACACCGTTAAATTGCAGTACGGGCTGCTCATCTGTGGAAGGTGAGAACATAGCTCAAAATGTGTCATGTAGAAATACTTTGGAAATTATTTGCTTGACACACGTTACATAACAGATTGTTAGGAGGAAGTAAACTAAGGTTGAATAACAGAAATCTGCATTCCAGAAGTAGTATAAAATGTTATTTTATCTTCAATATAGCATTTTAATTTCTGTATATAACTTTGCATAAAATCAGGAGCTGTGACTTACAGTGATACCTCTAGGGACGTTTCTGTCCCTTGTTTAATAGAAATGCTATCATGATACATGATATAAAAGGAGACTTCACTGCTACCCCAGAGACTAATGTTTCATCTTTGTCTTACAGTGATGTGTGATCATTTTATGAAGAAAACTTCTATGACAAAGGGCAGAACTAAATACTTATTTTGATATCTGACTGTAGTTGCCGAGTTGGAATATTTTCAGAATTATTTTGGTTATCAAGATAATTGGTTTTTACCTGAGCTGTCTTGAATATATATGCCAGATAAGCCTAAAATTCTCAGCTGAAAAGAAATTATTCTCTCAGGAGTAACAAAGCTGAATAATAGAATATGTTTGGGAAAATAACTAGATTAGGCAATAAACATGTTTTCATCCTGGAGTTTTCATACTTATGAAAAATGTTTAGCATTGATTAGCAGTCTGCTGGCTAAATAATGAGGTATTGAAATCTATAACTTTCATTTCACTCATGGCTTTGTCTCATTTTGGGAATGACATATCAGATGGATTTTCTTGCCCAAATATTTAATCTTTCTTATTTGTTGTGGTGAAGTGATATTGACATTGAGAAGAAAAAAGATCTCAAAAATAATGATGATTTGAGATGCATAGCCCTGCCAAAACTCTTTTGAAGCCTATGAACTGTATACAGTTCTGAGTGTGGTTCTGTATTCAAATTATTATTTCTGCGCCACTGTCCTCAGCTTTCATGGTGAATAAATATTTGAGTTACAAATATTTATCTGATCTAAAAGAAGAGTAAGGATTATGTGACTCACTTTAATTGCAATTTTCAGTTGCCAAATAAGTTCTTGTTTATAAAACCCTGGGGTAAACTCTTCCATATTTCTCTCTTCAGCCCTTGCCACATCAGAGGAAGATGCTTCATTTCCTATTATTACTGTAGTTCAAAAAATCTCTTATTTCTCCACTCCTCTCTGAAAATTGTAAAAAAAGCAGTTGCCTGAAATATGAAAATGGCATTAGCAGATATTTAATGTTTTTACGAGCTTCATTCAAATAAATGTCAAAAAGGTCAAAGTTTCGCATCGGCTTTCAATTCCAATTCAGCTTTTGAATTCTTAGGAAAATTACATTGCATTAATTCCCTTTTAGCTTCTGATGTTACAGACTCTTCTTGGCAAAGAAACTAAAGCAATTCCTTAGCAAATTGACAGGCAGTGCAATTTAATTATTCCTTGAAATTTTAGTGATATAGGTCATGGCCACCTCTTATCGATGTTGTAAAGCAATCAAATCGTAACACCCAGGCATAGCGAAAAATTAATTCATGTAACTAAAAATGTAAATCTAAAATAAAAATAATATTTGATCTATGAGCTCAATTATAAAACTATGGAATCTATATTTACAGCATGCATTTTCTGAAAATTTTCCTAGATGTTTGAACAGTTTCCAGAAGATGGAATGGTTGCAGCTGTAATGAATATTATGTGGAATGTTATTAGTGGTCTCTGTTAAGAACGTTTGCTAATAGATGGAAAAAGAATTACCAATAGCTCTTCTTAAGTGTGTACAACTTTCCAGAGAAAATCAGATGGCTCATTGGTAGAATCAAATGCTGAGTACGTAACTTTTCTGCAGATCCACGTAGTTTAGTTGTGTATGGAACTCTAAATGAGTGTGTGACAAGGCATAGGGCACTCACTACCTACACCAGGTGTAAATGAACCAGACAAGTGACAGTGCAGTGGGGCAGCCAGTGCTGGAAGCATGCTGGAAGCTGGAAGCGGGCTCTGTGTGACCCCTGCAGAGGCTTATCATATTTCTTCGTGATTAGAGCATTTCTGCCCATCCTGTCTCATTTTGTAAAGAGATAATGAACTCGATAAAAAATACTTCATGTTAGAAGCCCCAAATGACAGTATCTTTTCAGTCTCTGAACTGAATCCAGTCACAGCTGTCATATGCACAGCTGAGAAAATACAGCTCCAGCTGCTGCTGCCTCCCACCTCATCCCTCCATCACAGACAACATCTAATTTCCTGAATGGGAGGCCATAAAGTGCAGGAGTCATCCTGACTACTACTGCCTTACATATTGCTCTTGCAAGACGTGCTTCACTTTTCAGGAGTGCATGAAATCTGAATTGCTTTTCCAGATAGTACCAGCTCAGTTCCCTGCTGCATTGGTATATTTGGATGGTCATATGTCATTTTTAAGGCTCCTTACTGGTAATGCCTGACTGGTGCAGCAGAGTGCTGTGGGGAAGTGCACAAGTGACCTGTAGGACCATGGGATGTGGTTTAAGGGACATAGCATAGTGAGGAAATATTGGTGGTGGATAGTTGGACAGGATGACTGTGGAAATCTTTTCCATTCTTGGTGATTCCAAGACCACAGTAGTATTGCCAGCTTGGTACATAAGTGAGTGTTAGCCATGTAGTCCTGTTGAGAATAAGAGCCTGCTAGCAGGAAGCAGTGCCACAGGGCACTTTATCCCACTTTAGCAGTACCCATCGCACTGAAAAGTAATTCACATAGCATTGTACAACACTGGATTGTTGTAGGACATCATGGCTAACAAGGAGATGTGGAAAATCTTAACTACTCTCTCTTTCCACTTCATCTGAGATCATCTCATTTTTGTTATATTACCTATATGCGGAGATAGCCCTGTCAATGACATACTCTGTATGCTATAGAATATTTCTGAATGTTTGCTCCATTTTTCCTGTTGATTTTGTTCGGTTTTGCCATGAATTCAGAAATACTGAGTTGGAAAAACACTGGAGCTACCAATTTGGATCTTCTGTAGTGAAACAGCACATGTTGAAATCCCAGTCACAGGAGCAATTTCAGAGAGTAAATTGGAATTCACACCTCTGGCCATTCAGATGGATGTCCTCAGCTCCAGACTGTGGAGGACATACTAAGTCTCTCCTGATAGAGGTTTTATATATAGTGTAAAGCACTTTCATCTTCATTCAGAGAGATGCTGCATCTCTAGCTCACTTCTCAGGAAGCCCATCTCCCAGGTGGGATATCTGCTCAGTGAGTATTGCTTTCATAGACAATGTAAGATGGCTTCAAAAGAAGACTCTGTACATATTGTATATGCAGGAATTGAAGTGCTACAGTCAGTTAGGAAGTCTCACCCTAAGTGACCAGCACAATCTACTTCAATGATTTGCCTCATTTTTCACAAAAATGTAGCATTAAAAAAACCTTTCGGTCTATTTGTATATGCACTCCCTCTCAACTAATTCGTGCTATTAAACCAAAGCTTTCTGAAGAGATGGCACTTTTGGGCATTTCACTGTTCTCAGCCAGTAGGACTATGCTTGGCAATGAGTAAATGTAAGAGAATTCCACATTTACTGAACTATTGAGCAGTAATTCCAAAACCCAATTAATTCAAACAAGGTCACATTGCATGAGGGAGTTTTCAATTACAACTCATAGCATTGCTCAGAATGCCTGAGGAATTGCAGGTTTCTTTTCTCCTGGCTTAAAGCTATTTTCAGCTTCCCATTTTTGAAATAAGAGACTTCGCAGGGTGAATTTTTATAGTGCATGTTTGATATTGAGCCACAAAATGCTCATTGTCATTGAAGTGATTGCATAGTCACGTACCTACAAGCATGAGGCATGAGAATGTGATAATTCATTTAGAGGTTATATTGTTTCATAGCACTGTTGTTCCTATAGACCCCAAAAGGATGATTCTCTGGTTGCTATCTTAACACTAATGGCAGTACTTATAGTTGTTTGGTTTTATTTCTCAAAGACATGAGGATACTGAATGCAGGCAAAAGCTGAATTTATGGAGCTGCTATATATGGCACTACTTACTGCTGAGAGTCCAGCAAAGGGCTGGAATCTCTTTCCTGTGAGGAAAGGCTGAGAAAGCTGGGACTGTTCAGCCTGGAGTAGAAGAGGTTCAGGGGGGATCTTAAATGCGTTGATAAGTGTCTGAAGGTGGAGTGTAAAGAGGATGCAGCCAGTCTCTTTTCAGTAGTGCCTGGTGACAGGACAAGAAACAGTGGACATACAAATTGAAACACAGGAGGCTCCATTTGACTGTCAGGAAAGACTTTTGTCTGAAAATAATCAATTGCTGGAACAGGTTGCCCAGTAGACTGTGATGTCTCCCTTCCCAGGGATCTTCAAAAACTGCCTGGATGTAGTTCTGGGCATCCTGCTCTGGGAGTCTCTGCTTGAGCAGACATTGGGCCAGATGGATCCAAAGATCTTGGCCAACCTCAGCCAGCCTGGGATTCTATGGCATGCTGCTTCTGACAGGGCAGTGATAACTTACTGCAGTGCTGCTGTAGACATCATACTCTATCCTCAATTGCACTCAATTCAGCTGCACTCTTCAGTTCCTACTAATAAATTCATGTGTTGTTGTTTTGTTTTGTTTTGTTTTTAATTTTCTCAAGAATTAGATACTTCATTCAGGTGACTGCTTGGATGTTCTTAACCTACTGCACTGTCTGGGAGAACCTAGCCAAATGGGGAAAAACGTGCATGAGTTATCATGTCCACAATTTCTGCTTTCTCTATGTTGAGAACAGAAATAAATGCCGAGACTTAGGGATTGGAAAGGCATCCTTTGCTAAGTGATAGCTTGCATTGGTGTCCACAAAAGGTATATCTAAAACCACCCCAAACTGTAATTCCAAAAAAGATATAGAAGGCTGTTTTCTCAATTATAATCTGCTTGTTGACTTTAATTACTGTTGGGGCCCGATGGAATTATCTGGCACTCGAATTCTCTGCAGGAAATATACCATATATCTGTGGGAGCACTTGAGGATTGTGAGTTAATGCTTTGATGCTGTGCCAACTTGTGCGCCTATACTGTGAGAATAAATCTTATACTAACAAAGAATGAGCCCAGTTGTACACTTGCATATGCACACATCATTTTCATTGCTCTGGGTGTATCTAGGAGAATAACTAGTCTTTAATTCTCTTAAATATATTGGAGTTCTGATGCTATGCTGGCACTGCTTTTAATAGCAGCACTACATTGTGAATGTGGCCTATGGAGCCACTGAGATGAAGGTGACACAAGGTCTTTGGTTTGAGAAGTTCAACAGCTTGCATGGCCAAGAAGCCACTGCAACTCTTCCTAACTATGGGATTTCCTGAGACTGGAGAAAGGCTGTGGCTAATCAGTGCTGTCTGGCCTCTTCAGGCTGATGGGGCATGAAAACAGTTAGAGAAGTGGCCAGCAGCTTTTTATAGTTCTTATTCTCCTTGGTACAGATCTGCAGAAGCAAAGATAAAAAATGAGGTCCCTGTCTGGCGTTTATGGTTAGTTTAAAAAATGCGTAGTGACTGCTTTTCCCTTGCTCCTGCTGTTCTGCTATTGACATAATTCCTCCATAACCTATTAGATTTGCTAGACAGCTGGTTCTTCTTTTATTAAAAGGACACCCATGTCCCCTTTCTTGGCAGAATTTGGCTTCAAAGCTGTTCTATGGGATGAGTTTTAAAAGAGTTTTCTCAGCTTCATTTTCTGAATGAGATTACAAGAGGAGAAAAAAAAACACATAGGAGTAGAAAAGAAACAAAAAAATATCATGCAAGGAAGGTGATTGGCTTCTCAGATTTTTGAAGCCTTTCTGACATGATAGAAGCTAGCAGTGGCAGAGGTAAAGCTCAGCCCATCTATTTAGCTTGATACTGGCAGGAAGTTTTGTCCTGCGTGCTTCTGCAGCTGGGGGAAGCCTGCAGAATGGGTGAGCCTTCACCAGCTGAAATATTCATGCTGCTTCCTTTCACTTTCAGTAAAAGGAAAGGCAGGACCCTTCTCCTGGCAGCAATTCTCCTGCATACCTCAGTGAATGAAAAAAGACACCTCTAAGGAGTCTTCTCAGAAGCTTGACATATATTCACTCCTGAGTTTTAATAGATGCCTGTATGTCAGGAGCCATAATGTTGATGTGCACTGGAAATAAACTGTTTTCTGTGCTGGCTGTAGAGAGGTCATTTTCAGTTCTGACAACTGAATTTTTACTAGCTGCATGTAATATTTCATCCATCAGAGGTTTTGGTCCATTAGTTAATTTAATTAAGCATAACTGTCTGGAATTTGACCAGACTGCTTGCTGACAGAATGGCCCTCAGCTTTGTTATGTTTTCAGTACAACACGGATGCGAGCTCTGTTCTAGCTTCCTCACAGTACATACAGTCTTCCAAAAATCATAGTGCAGCCACCAGAGAATTCCTCTCCTGTGGGTCCTAGTGAAGATACAAGGACCTTTAAAGGCTGTGTGCAAAGTATAAGTAGAATCCCATTATGGCAGAGCAGGTCTTGTTCCCATAGGGTCCCACTTCTAGCGTGTCCATTCACGAGTAATACTATTTCCAAAAATGTATTTTCAGTCCCTTATAGAAGCAAGTTTGGTTGCTTTCACTACTTTTCTGTCTCATGGTGAGGGTGTTCTGATTAATTCTCACTGTGAGGGATATTACTCCTAACTTGCAAAATTGCCTTTTCCAGGAAAATAGAATCCTAAGGGGCAGGTGCCTCCCAAATTCAGACAGTCATGATGGCAGAAGCCAAGCAAGTTATTTGCTATTTAAATAATGCTATATCTATATTTGAGTGGAGTGATACAGAATTAAAAGAGAAAAATTCTCCGGTAATCTGTTTTTACTTCCAACAAAATCTCTATTTTGTTCATATGAAAATCTACCCGGGATGCTTGCACACTTCTGTTAACCCTTCAGAAACTCCCATCTTCTATTTTGATCTCTCTGAAATGGAATTTGATCAAAGCTTGTATAGAATTCTCCATTTCTGTGCATGGAATTTTGTTCAAACTTGGATCTACCCTGGAAGAGTGATTTGTAAACTTGGTATTTGATAGCATTACTTAAGGATCACTGAAAATGAAGTCACTAAAACTGGTGACATTCCTAGAGCATAAGCACAGGAACTTGCCTTTGACCAGACAATTTAGCTGAATGTTGGAGGATTTGGCTCTAGATCAAGTAATTTAAATGTAGATGCATTAATGCAAATTAGTTGTCTGAGTTCCCATGGCAGTAAATTTGGTTTCATTTCAAAGATAATGGGTGGTACCATTTGAGATACCCACATAGGACCTACGATAGAATTGCTTTTTCCTGGACAAGTAGGTACATGCTTGGCAGAGAGGCCTGGGACATCTAAAAAAATATCAGATACCTATGTTTAGGTGAGTTTGGCTAAGAAGGAATACAGTCAAAGTACCCCTACTTTGAGAGGTAGGGGTACTTTGAGGTGTCACAGAGGTGTCTTACACTTACCTAATACCACTTACCAAAAAGCTCTGTACTTCTGGAACACTGTAAATGAAGTATTAAAGCATGTGGAAGGGGCAAAGTGTAGTGTCAGTATGTAGCCCGTTAAAACATATGCACTGGAAACTACAGTTTAGACAAACTCCAGAGCCCTCTCAGAAGCTCACTGTAGATCCTTAAAGGCAACTAGAGGACATCCAGAAAGGTCTGGGGAAGAGATTGAGTTTAAAGCGAGTAACCTATCACTTGGCTTTTAGAGCCTGTGAATGCAATAGCAAGGGCATATCAATGAGTCATCACTTTTTATATGCATTTCTTTTTTCTTATATTAAATACAAATGAACCTTTTGGGATTGTTCTGTGTCCAGAAAAAAAAAAAAAACAACAACGAATATTTCCACTCTTAGTCTCTTTCCCTCAATAAAAAAAACCATAAAATTTCAGTTATAAAAATTCATCCCACCTAATACATATATCTAAAATGTAGCTGTCAAAGGCAGATGCATTAATGTCCTATTATAGTCAATGAAATGTGATTTATCCCCTTTAAGATTGGTATCTCTTATGAGATAAGTTGTCCTCTGGATGTTCCTATTTCTCCCTGTCGCCTATAAAAATAGTCTGCAATGATGGCATAGTATGGCTAGCTAACTTTCAGACACCTCAGGTAAAAGTAAGACCTATTTACATTGCCTCACTGGGTAAAACTAAAGATTAATCCTGATCCCATTGAAAACAAGAATAACTGACTTATGGAGAGCCACGCTCTGGCTTGCAGAGTTGAGAGCTCAAAACCCAGCAACAGTATTTGCTGCACCTAAATACAGAACCAGCAGCCTGCAAGTAGCTTTATGAGTATTTTTTTCCATACTGGTCCCAGCTCCACCTGTAAATCGGGTAAAATGATTTCTTGATTTGACAGTTGCCTGTATTGTTGCCAGTCTCAAAAGTGAGCTGTGGGACTGTGTCCAGACTTGCAGATCTCTGTGGATTAAAATAATCATTTAAAGTCGTTCATTTATCCTTAATTACAATATGATGTAATCATTTAAATTCTTTAATGCAGGACCATTATCATAACACACTGTTGTAATTATTCTACAGTGCAACACTTCCTTAAGGTTAACTGAGCAAATTGTTTTTCTCGTATTACTCAGTTTGGAATTCCTTACTGAAAGCTAATGAAAGTAAGCACAGAGCTACTGTAAGAATGGGAATAAAATATACAACAAAATATACAACAAAACCAGCGATGAGCCTACCTAATACATCTGTGAGTGCATTTCAAGAGGCTGCTGGAAATTATTTGACTTGAGTGATAACGGTTCATGGGAGGTCAAGTAAAGAGACTTTTTTAAAGTATAGAATGGCAGCAATATTGGTTTGATTCTGTCCTACTGAAAAACATTTACAAAATGTTTATTGCTTTCAATGTGAAACAGTAACCCAGTAACAGCAGCTTTTAGTTTTTGGAGCTCTTTTCTCTCATTGTGTCTCACTGTTTTCGCAAAGTGCCATGCAGTCGTATTTCTGAAAAGCCTTACATGCATTCTGTAAAGTAAATAGAGTACAGTTCAAGTGAATTTTTCCTTCCTGCAACTGAAAATCTGAGATTATGCTTTTTAATGCAACTTTAGTATTTTGGAAGCGCATAGGAACTGTTTAGAAGAGCAAAACAGCTGTCAGCACTTTGCCATCTACAGGATGCTGGTTAGGCTATAATTTCTCACTAATTAACTGATCTAAAATAGAACCCTTTGTAACTAGTCCATCAGCAATTCATGAGGTTTGTGTTGCCCACATCTCTTTTAACACTGGCAAAGCCTTACAGTTTCTGACCTTGATGTCTTGTTTGATTTGCATTTCTGTTTTGAAACTAACATTAATTACACTGTCAAAACAGATTTTATCGTTTATGTAACATGGGCTTCCTACAGACTTAAGTTTCCTCAATATGGAGATAATGACTTATGCACTGAATGGCTTGATTACAGTAATTCCTTTTATACTGTTCTCCGCCAAGTTCTAACTGGGAGATTGCAGATTGTTTTCAGACTCCAGCTTTTTCCAAATTTAGTGGTCACATTTCCACTTAATTGTTGCTTTCAAATAGATGTACAGAACTTAAGCCTAAAAGGATCTACTATGATTATTGAGTCTAACCTAATGTACACACAGAGTTATAAAGACATCTCATCCAGAAATTTTGCCCTACCCTGGTAAATTCTAATTGGGGTTTTGTGTCAATTTCATTTTTTTGCAGTGCTGTATAGGTTCTATTTTGCAGAGACAAATACTGCTCAAAAACAGCATTTTGAATGAGATTCATATGATAGCAGTGTCTCCGTGACATGTCATCTTGAAAAGCACATTAAAAAAAAAGTCATATCTTAGAAGCTCAAGTCTTGCCTCATCAACAATACGTTATCATCAAGGACCAGATCCCAAGTTTGTGTGAATTGGTCTGATTTCACTGACTTCAGCACGGCTAAACAGCATGGTCTAGCTTAGTGTCTAAAACTGCAATCAATTCTATGGATTTAAATTCTATGGAAATACAGAGGGTTTGTTTTTAATACTTTCATGGAGCTTCAAAGTGACCTTGGGCCAAACTACTACTAGCTGCCATGCAGTAGCAAGGAGCAAGGAAATCAGACTTGGCCAGACCCTTGGTGTAGGCAAATTCCATGCAACCTTGCTTCAGCAGCTCACAGGGGAGCAGATGAGAAGAAGCTCCCACCTTTCCAATAAATGCAGGTACCAGAAGAGAAGAGACATTATGTCCCAGTGTGTAGCAGAATCCTGCCAGCACGTTGATGGGTACAGAACAGTTGGCTGGAGTGTATCTCACCCAGTTAGGCATTTCAGAATTAGAGCCCTGATCTGAGCTGGTTGTCCTTTCTTCCATTATGACTGATTTAAAAAAAAAAAAAAAAAAAAAAAAAAAAAAAAAAAAAGCTGGCATAGGGTGAGTCATTTCCTGGTTAAAAGTAATAGTAACACATCTAGTAAGTAGCAAGTAGAATTGTTCCCAGAACAGAGATCAGGCAGCTAACTTGCTCTGTCTTTTAAATGGCTAATGTGAGCTGAGATGGATTCCACTATGAGGTTCTCAAATACTGACTGTGTCTTGAAGATATGATAAAACCAATTGCTACTATAAAATGCCACTTAAAAAATTGACACAGGATAAATGCAGTGCTTTGCTCCCATGGACTATGACAACATGAGACCATCATTATTGAGACATGATAGCAAGAGACCATGATAACTTAACATATGAATTTAGTGTCTGAAAAATATCCAGGTTTACCTAAACATAGTACACATAAAATGATCCATCAGGGATAAGAAGTTAGGTAGTTGGCACCTGGACAATGCTTTCAGTTTAGGCATGTATCTTAAATAAATTGCAGCCTATCATATAAACTGTGCTGATAAAACTCATCTGGGTGTAAGTAGTCTGTCCAAGAAAGTATCTCATAAAAATATTATTGTAGATATTTCAGCTGTTTCTCACTGTTTAATCTGAACAAGCAAGAAACAGATTCTTTACAGGTATCCAAGTATAAAAATATTCTTTCTCCATTTGAAAGTGGAGATAGCTGGCTCCTATATTGACTAGGATTTATTGTGGAGGGCAGAACAGGAAAAGAGGACAAGTGGGAAGATTCAGTAACAACTAAAGGAACCATCTGATTTTGTTTGAGAGATATTAACCACAGAGTAGATTGAAATTATCAATTTATTTTAAAACAAAATTATCTCTTGAATTTCAAGCACAGTATGACATTGGTAAGTTTTAATGACTCTTTTTACAAAGCTTGAATCTCCTTACAGTTCAGAAAACTACTCTCATAACCTTGCAAATGGAGAGACTCTTGAACATGAAAAGCCCTCAGAAGTGGCAGGATCATTCACTAGCAAAGAGACAAGCAGAAGTGTGCATCTTCCCAGGGAGCAGCAAAGAGAAAAGCTGGAGGATTGTACAAGAATGGGATGTGTCTTCCTTAACTGCCCTACGCCTACATGCAGCCATTGTTTCAATTTAAGTGTTAAGTGACTGTCTGAGTACAATTTTGGAGGACTGGCATTTATGTTCAGACAGCATTGCATGGTAATGGAGCAAAACATTTATTTCTGTGTAGAGCCTGAGCACATCTCGCTCTGATATTAAAAGATAAAGCAAGTCCAAATCAAAGATGTATATCTTATAAGTGACCAGTGATGGCACATATCCGAAATAGCTGACTAATTTACATTAACCTTTGCCTTTTATTCCTGCTGATCACTTTTTCTTAAAATTAAGGAGCCAGAAGCCACACATGCCAAAACTAAGCATTTCTAAATCATCTCATTTTGAGTGAACTTTAAAGGAAGAAACCCCTTTCTAGCACTTCAGAGTTTAGATTTAGGAAAAGCCAGATGTGCTTTGTAAAAATTATGCTGCCATGCTTGACACCACATTCTTTTAATTGTGTTTCTCATTGGAGACCAGTATATAGCAGGAGTTGACCGTAGTCACATATAAAGTCACACATATGTTGAGTGCATCTCAACATCCTTTCTTTTCAGTTGGTACACGTGTTCTTAATCTTGACTTGCATGGATCAGTGGAAAAAACATCAAAGTGTTCATTCTCTTACTGAGAAATGAATTTGTTCTGTGGATAAGGGAACACCTTCTCTGAGAAGTCCTTTTTGATTTCTTAATGATCTTGAAATGTTCATCATTCTTGGAGAAGTAACTGTTACACAACCACAAGTATCTTTATATTTTAGGATTAGACCAGAGGTCTGTGAGGGCACGTAATGAAGAGACTTCAGGGCATTTTAAGAAAAGCCACGATAGCTGGGACTGTGAAAACCTTTTGCTAGAACAATGTTCAGAGTAGCCGAAAGGCTATCTGACAGCTGAGTGATCCTTTCGTACATGGTTAGATTTAGTTGCAGGCTTTCATTACAAGAAAGACTCTTTTTTTTTTCTCTTCTGAAATGATTTCAGGGCTAGCATTCACCTTCTCTGTGTGAAGGAGGAGACCTAGCATCAGCTTGGGATCCCCCGTGGCATTCCCCTTGGAGAGGCCCAGGCTGCCTGCAGCAGTGTGCCCTGGGGAGCTCTGCCTCCAGGACAGCTCCATGCTCCCTGCAGAGCAATTATCCTCCTTCTGAATAAACCTTCTTACAAAACAGAAAATCCAGTTTACTCCTGCTGTGTGTCACAAGGGACAACTGTTCCTTTTAATTGATGGTGCTTTCATGTAAATTCATCATCCAGTTAACTTTGTGATCTCAGCCTAAATAATGTTATTTTGACTAAGTGCTTAGTGGTTATATTGATTTGTGACAACCCCTCAGGTGATTATATCTGGTAAATGGACCAACAGCGGTGATTTATTAAATGTCTGCCTTTCAAAAGGTGTTCTGAATGTCACCTACAGCCACTGATATTTCATCAGACACGTCAAGTCTCTACTTCTGCCTTTTGTCTCAGAATCTCTACGGATAATCTGAAGTTATATCTGAACTGAATGATTTTAGTCATTTTATTTCTAATACAAGCTGTGTTTGCACTGAAATATGGACCGAGAAACTGACTTATTTCTATGGCTGTAGCAACACCAGCCTAACACAGCTTTAGTCAAATGCAGTGCAGATTCAGCAGGATACCCAACAGCAGGTGTATCAACTAAATGAAAACTTCAAGTTAGTTAAGAATTATCAGGAAATTGGTTTTCTTCTTCATTTTTTTCTGGCCCTCTATTCTGTGCAACAGCACAGAACCATTTTCTTTTCTCTCCATTTGTCTAGCAGTGTACATGAAGGAAAATCCAGTGGAGCTGATTGCACCTGTTATATTGAGGTCAAGCAAGTGCCTGAACAGTTAGTGCTTTGGTTCAAATGGGAGTCTCAAATATCCTTACAGTTAGAATTAGAAAAACGTTTTTGACCATTTTTGTCATTATTGTTGACAATTATTAGCTAACAGATGGAGACAGACTGTATCTTCTGATCTCCAAAAATAATTTTTCCTGCTTTATTAAACAAGGCAAAAAAAATAAATTCTGCTTTCTATATTAAGACAGCCTTTGAATACAACAGGAAGGAAAATTCAATTTCTTTCTCATAACTCCTTCTGTGTTATGTTTAAATGTTAAAAAGATACGTTTTGTTCTGTCTGCTTGTTTTATCTTTGCATTTCAGAGCAGCTGCAGATATTACAAATTGATTAACAGTGTAGCAGAATGGTGCTTTCCTTTTCCTGAGCCTCATTCCTTAGCATTGGTAAAATATCAGCAGGGCCCACCAAGCCTCCTTGGTGAAAATAGTGATAAAAAGTAACAAAATCAGCAATCTCAGGTCAGGTTCTGTGGGCCACAGAAACAACAGATTATCCAGGATTGATATTTTCCAGGACTGATGTATGTCAAAATACAAAGCTCTGCTTAAGCTGATGTCCACAACTGAAATCAGTCTAAAGTCATAGAGAGGCATTCTGCCCTCCTGCTTCCCCATTCTCATGCTGTATTTCCTCCTGAGCTGTTGTGCTGGCCCTGACTCCCAGTTTGTCTTTCTGTGACTGGAGACAAGCATCCTTCTCCATCTTCATCATTCCACTTTGGTTTCCTGCCTCAGTTCCCCAGATGGACTTAGGCACTGCGCTCAGTGCTGGGGTGGACACTGTGCTGTTTGTAGGCTGGCAGACCAAAACATCAAGCAGGCTTCATGTGCTTACTTCCAAATAATAACCACTAAGGCCAATAAAATTTGCAAAGTTGCAAATCATGCAAAGCTGACAGGAGCTCCTCTCCCTCAGCATAAGAAAGGGATGAGTGATGGAAAGGAATTTCCTTTCCTATTAGGAAAAGGTATCGTTTGTTTTTTTTTTAATGTATAGTATATGGTGCTTATGACTGCCAGAAGCAGATCCAAAAAGACACTACAGGATAACGGAAACACTCACTGATGTAATAATTAATCATAAATTAAAAAAATAAAAATAAAAATTGAAAGTGACATAAAATTTCATGTTTCAGACCATTAGACAATTATTTATTAGAGGCATAAGAACAGGCATTACCAGTAACCTATGGAGTAGTAGACAACTTATCTCCTATAGCCCTCTCCTAATTTATTAGTTATTCCTTAAGCCAGTGACACATACCCAGTTTATCTAAGACCAGTCTTGTTCACATTACTCATCTAAGTTATCTCATTTACTTCTACGGAATCACTTGAGTGATTGAAACAAATAGAATTTGGTGTTAAGATTTGCCTTGCAAATTCATGCCTCCATCCCCTTACCTGATTTTGTTAGTTTCCAATTAGTCCCAGATTTCTGTGACTCTGAAACTGTTGTTCCAGATATGAACTGGTTAACTGTGCAGAGATGGATTTTTTATTCCCTTCTCAATATTTGATCTCAATGAAGAAATTAAAATTAGAAATTAATCAGATTTCTTTCTGCCATATTTAACAGCGAATATGTATGCAGTTTCTTCACAGATTTTCAGACTTTCAAATAGTTTTCTTTTTAAAAAATGTAAACAAAAGTTAAGTAGCTATGAAGGGTTGCCACACAATTTTAACATTTTTCACATTGATGTTAATTAGACAAAAGAGAGATAAGCAGCAGGGATACATTTCCTTGTGATGTTTCAGTATCACATTCACCATATGTTTCATTATTCTGCTCTTCTTTTGGATGAAGACAGTTGGTAAAAAACCAGTAAACTAGTTGTAACATTGACAATTTGTCTTATGCTATAGATAAAAATAAATTCTATTTCAGGATTTCCCTGAACCCGTTTCATCCCTTTTTCTGTTTCTAACAGTTCAGCAAGCAGTTCAGCATTCTGAATACTTGCATCTACATTTGCAGGGGGAAGGGAGGGAACAGTATTACAGCAACTCACTTAGTGGAAACATTTCTTAGAGGCATTGCTTATGCTCATAAGATACTGTTTTAATTTCTCGACTTTACAGCCTCTACCTTCTTTCATGAACTTTCTGTATTCCCTAAAGTGGCTGGAAAAATATTGTTTTTTTCTTTTTTCTTAACTGCTGGTTACAAAACTGACAAGAGATAAGATTTGCGATAGGACAATAAAACTGCACTTCAAAAACACACACCATCCCTGAAACTGAAGAGCTTGCTCTCCCTGGTAGAGCAATTTAGCTCAGAGCAAGACTCTCTTTAAATCTCTACCAGAATTGAGCTGCATCAGTAGTAATTCTGTACGTGCTTCAAATGAAGATTTTCACTTCTTAGTTCTGCCTCACTCTCTTTTATTTATGATCACCATTTTATTTATTATTATCAAGAATCAAAATTTCAGAACATCTTTCTCTAGGCTCAGTTTTTCACATGCTTGCTTGGTGATTCAGGCTCAGCAGTCCCAGGTACTAGCAAATTCCTAAAGCTGCTTCTTCTCTCTAGAGAGCTGAAGTGTAGCCTCCTGTTCCAGCACAACTGGAAAGGTGCTGCTTCTGACTTCACTGCTCATCAGCTCATGTCTGTATAGCAGGAACATTTTTAGGATCCCTGTTGGACTCAATTAACCCAAATCCAAGGTTAACTAAGTAATCCTCGCAACATCCAGTGCATTTAATGACACCTGAAAAAGGCAAACCTTTTTGGTAAATCATTCTTTATATTGATCTCTGTGTGTGTGTGCTACTTCAGCTTTTTTTATATAGGGAAAGGTAATAATTTTCTTTCCTGTAATTATATGGGATGTGAACTGGGCTTGATTTTCCTGTGCAGGAATGTGGGGAAAAAAAGCATATTACAATGCAATTTTGTACCAGTCACTAATTTTATGAATTCTATGATTGTATGTGCTTTGCAGTAAAAATGCTTTTATCACAGAAATTCTTATACTAGTACAAACACAGTATAGTGGGCTTAGGCAATAAGATACCATAAGGCTTTGAGCAACCTGGTCTAGTGGGATGTGTCCTTGCCTATAGCAGGGGGGTTGGAACTAGATAGTCTTAAAGGACCCTTCCAACCCAAACCATTTTATGATTCTGTGATAAAATAACTATGTGATATTAATCACTATCTATCTCTATGAAATTTCAAAGATTTTGTAAGAAGGCAATATTGGCTGAATCCTGCATCCTGTATAGCTCCCTTGAATACATTATGGGCCCTTCTACTTCAAGATAGGATCCACATAAAAGTGGTTTTAGACCTGCTCTGCTCATCACGCTAAAATTCTTAGTTCTGCTCATTTGCATCCAGTTCTTGCAGTGTTTCAGGCCAATTTTTATAACTGCATTTCCATATTTTCTGCTTTTGAATCTATCCTTCTTCAATGTACATTCTAAGGATTTAAGGCTTGCTGCAGGATTGCGAATAGAATGTCACTGCTTTGGGTATTATTTATATTTATTTGTTGTACAAGTATCTGGTAGCTTTTCAGATATTATGAAAATGTTTACATGCCTGAATTTTCTTCAAATCTTCAATATTTTTAAAAGACAGGCTTCTTGTCCAACAAGCCAGTACTACTGGAAATACTTATAGATGAGTAAGTGTGGCATGAGGTAGAAGTTTCTGCTCTGTTCCACTGCCTTGCCATTACTTTCTTAATGGATTGTATCAATAACGGGGACACAGTTCAGACTGAGAGTAGAAAAAAACCTCTCCCTTTATTTTTCTCATCAGTTTTATCCATTGGTGAGCCACCCCGACAGCACCACAGGTCCCTACCCAACCCAACCTTGAGGGTCAGACAGATACACACATCCTCACTCCCTTTCATCTTCTCTGTAATGGGAGTCCCGTTGCCACCTGTTTGAAATGAAATGTTGCTATGGATACATGTCTGACTAAACAGTGAGGTTTACCAGGAGCACTATGTTGCACTGTCTTCAGTAGAATAGCCTTAGTGTTACGGTGAAAATGTTGTGAATTTTCCATCTGGTTAATCTTGATTTCTTCTCCCCCCATCCATCTCCCCTCTCCCCCTTTTTTTTTCCTTTTGTTCTTTCCATAGCTGTAACTTACACAAGTTACAAAAAAACCCCACCACCGGTACCCCCACGTACCACATCCAAGCCACTGATCTCAGTGACGGCCCAGAGCAGCACAGAGTCCACCCAGGATGCATACCATGACAGCCGGGCCCAGCGGATGTCCCCGTGGCCCCAGGATGGGCGAGGGATGTACAACTCCACAGACAGCTTGGACAGCAACAAGGCCATGAACCTCGCCTTGGAGACTGCAGCTGCCCAGCGCCACATGTCGGAGAGTGCCTCCATCCGAACCAGCGACAAGGCCATCCTGGTGACTAAGGCAGAGGAGTTCCTCAAGAGCCGGCGTTCCTCCATAGGGATTCAGGTAGCCTATCATTAATATCTGTTCGGTGATGAATTGCTTGCCTTCTTCCTCTAAGTAGCATAGAATGAGTCATTCAGCTTCACCGGCTCTAATAATCTAACAAACAACCCCTGGCTGCTCGGCGTTAATTGTAATTCACATCATGGCGAAGTGGCTGTGCAGGGAAGTCTTCAGCTGATATGCTGTACCTGGAAGAAAATGAATGAATAAATCTCTAGGGAGGTTACCTGTCATTAGCACTTGATATGAAAATTTTACTGCAGAGCTACAGGTGAACAGCATGTTCATCTCCTTCCCTCCATGAATTCAGTTCTTTTTATAGAATTATGTTCGTTTTAAAATGCTTCACTGTATTTTTTCCATTATCTTTCACTTTTGACCTTGGAAAATGTGTGATGCTGCTGGAACCTAATTCTACCTACCACTCTCCTTTTAGTAATAGGTGTTCTGCTGGGGAGAGGGTACCAAGTGAAAAAAAAAGAAACTTACTGATATATTTACATCATAGGCCTGGGTGCCCTGTGAGGAACTCACATCAGTAAGGACAGCCTCAGAGTTTTCCTCCATTTGTCCACCATGTAATCATACCTTGCAAAATGTCTGGCAGGAAAGTTCACCCATGAGATATTGTATCCAGTGAATGAAATGTTTCCCAGTGCAGATTCTGCCTGGTCTTTCTTCTATTAAATGGAGAGCACTGGATACATCATAGTGGCAATTTATTAAAACACCTAGGGATTATCAATTAGTAATAAAAAACAGAAAGTTGAAGTTGACAAAAAATCAGTTGAGACACAGAAGTGGATGGAAATTTGGGTTTCTACTCTGCTCTTAATTTTAAGTGTGCCAACACCCCCTTTTAAATCATTGGATCCACTTTTGCCTTAAGACTCTCTACTTCTGTGAGATCAACTGTAGCAGAAATGCCATGTGTTTTGGCATAGTTACAGATATTGCCTAGATCTGGAGAGGGTGATAGTCCATGTAATTAAGCCCAGTGAGTGACTATTCATCTACGAAGAAGTCTATAAGAAATAATTATTAATTTCTTAAAAAGTAGGGATTCCATTTCCACTGATTTCATGATGAAATCAGAGAAAAATATTTGGCTTAAGCAATCCATAGCTACTGATTGAACTTTAATATCACAGTGCAGTATAATGTCACTGCTCCAGAACATATTAGACAGACAGGAATACCTAGGCTTTGTCAGCAAGCTGCTTGCCCATTTCTCAACATAAAAGCATTTGCTTTCATGCAGAATTCAATTTAAAAGCAATGGTAAAATATGCAGATGACTAATTTTAAAATGTTTTACAAAGTAATTAGTGTATACTAAATTGTTTGGAGAAGGGGCTTAGAAGATAATGGCAAAAAGATGAAAAGAGCAGCAAGTCCTTTTTAGTAACTTTTACCCCCTGACCTGAAGCTTACTCTTCAGAAGGGAATTGTGTCTAGTGTTCTTCTTATCTCTTCTTTACAGCAGCTGTGTGCAGCAGCGATACTTAACAATATTGTGCCTTGCTTCAGTCATTCCTGGTATTTCAACAATTAATTCTAGAACTTTGATCATATCCCTTCATCCTGTTTCTCATCCTATTTCTTACTGCAGGTGATGACCAATAATTTTCACCCAGCTCCAGCTCTCTTTTTTTTTTTTTTGGTGTGTTTAATAATAAGTGCATGTAGTCTGCAAAAAACATTTGCGCAATAATCTACATGCAGGCAGCAGATCTTCTGTATCAGTTGTCATCTGAGGCCTGGCCCATAATTCTGATCTTCAGATATGCACACCAAAATAGTCAAGCATCTTAGAAGGATGAGCTGTTATCTTGTGAGAAGTACAGATTGTTTGGTTGCTGCATTAGATAAGGTTAAAATTGTGACGTTAGTCTTAACACAGCATCCCAGTAGTATATTTTAGTTTAAGGTTGCTTGGTTTTTTTGTTTTGTTTTGTTTTTTTTTGCAGTAAGTTTCAAACTTCACATTGGTGTGAAAAATACCTTTCTGCAGCATTTCTAAGCAGGAAATGCATTTTGTCATATTATTGTCGCTTAGTGTGAACAGAATAAAAACAGGGGGTAGTGTACCTGCATTGCAAACTACATAAATAGTAATTTATGTCCCCAAAATACAGCTAAACTATTTCTTCTAGTCTTCTGCATCAAAGCACCTCAGAAAAGGATGTTTTTTATTTGCATATTTCCTTGATTGACTAAATGACTTGTTTTCTCATTATCATGCCATGCCAGGGTAATGCATTTGATTTGCATTTATTTGCATTAATTATTTTGCTATCAGGGTGGTTAATTTGTGGACTTTTTTTGATGTTTCATTCCTTTAACACATTAATGTTAGAATGCTTGCCAATGGAACTTCACACAGTAAAAGCGAGGCATAAAGAATGACCAGTGCTGCACATGGCATTGCTGCAGACTCAGCCTAGGGCTGCTGTGTCCTTGGGATATGTGGTCTGCGTAGTGTGCGTGTCATGAACAGAAGTCCTTTTATAAAGTCTTGGTGTACTATACAGGTGCCATAGGATTGGAATATACGAGCTCAGAGAGCCCAACGCACTAGGAAAGCATTGGACTTACTGTAAATTGACAGTAGCATCCAATTTTCAAGGCCAAAGAACAACACAGCCATTGTAACCTGTCTCATGGGATGCTAGCCCTATCCCAGATTAGAATTTTGCACAACAAAACGTTTCAGAAACAGAGCTGTTTCAAAAAGCTGTTGGTTTGGATTTTTTTATTATTTTTTTAGCTACCATATTTAAATAAATTGAATATTCTCAGATATATCAGCTGGAATTTGAGATAAACTGCCGATCCTCAAATTGAAGTGAATTGCAAATTACTGATACTGGAATTAAAAGTATAGTTGACATTCTGAAAAATATATGCACAATAAAGAATTAAACTCTAGTAATAGTAGTAACTGTAATCTTCATACCTGTCTTCTGTCATGACAGCTGAAGACTTCTCAAAGTATTTGAATTAAAATGCAGGGTAGAGATTGCCCAGAGTAACCAGTAAGTCAAGAGCAAGGTTATTACCAATGCATACTTTTAGGGATTATTCTTCATACTTTAGCATACCCTTGTATTTATGCTAATAATTCATATTCAAAAAATGCTCTAGCTATAGGCCATTTCAAATCAAAAGCATTAAGGTTGTACAAGGGCTGCTCCAAAAGTAATGCCTCCAGTTTTATTATGTTAACCCATGGCATCAGAGGTGGATGTTGGTGTTATGGCAGTAGGGGATGAACCTTCCCACCAATATTCCATCACATTTTGTTGCCGTGTGACAGGCAGCAGCAGAGGAGCAGTCTGGCAAAATGGCATCTAACGAGAAAGTGCACACAAAAGAAAAGTGTGAGATTGAAGTCAGATGCCTGTGCAGATTTTAATGAGAATGTCATACAGGCTTTGGTTCAGTGCTGAAGAAAAAGCATAAAATGCATAACTAATGGTGGTGACAATGTTGCAGAATAGTGCTTTGTAGCTGAGAATCTGCTCTATCAAATAGTGTAATTCTGTTCTTGATATCTGTTGTAGTTTCAGTGGAAATAAATAGGAGGCATTGCTTTCAGAGCCACCTAAGTAAAATACATGAGAAAACATCAGGAAATTACTTTCTATTTCAAATATTTCAAAATATGCCTTCCTTTGTTTCTTCTCTACTTAAGAGATGTCAGGACTTCTCCAAATAATCAGAAACCATGCAAGTAGACAATGTGAGAATAAATCTTGAGGAGACAAGTTCAGCCTGGTCTGGTGGTTGGTGATCCTGCATGTAGCAGGGGGGTTGAAACTAGATGATCATTGTGGTCCTTTTCAACCCAGGCCATTCTATGATTCTATGATTCTATGATTCTATGATTCTATGATTCTATGATTCTATGATTCTATGATTCTATGATTCTATTATGTTTGTGGAAATGAGCTCTAATGGTAGAGAATGCACTCTGTTACCTTCATTTATTATCAGAGATCACTCTTCAAAGTATCTAGGGTTATAGGTGTTGTTTTTTTCCCCTCAATTTTCATTATTAACAAGTTCTTATAAATAAAAAGCTTTATTCTGTAGAATTAGTGCAACAATTAGCCATCTAATTTTTTGTGTGTCATAAGGTGATCTAATAAATATTCGATAATTTTGTATATGAATATAAATTTGTATATAGATAAATAAATAATGTCATTACCATCTTCTATTAAAATCTTTGTTTAAGAAGTACTAAAGCCCCAAACTAAAATTTCCCCATAAGGCATAGCATTCTACGTGTACTTGGCACTCTTACAGAGATGAGCATCTACATTTTCTTTGTACTGTGTTTAGGTTATAAAATTCTTGCTAGCGCTCTCCTGCTGTGTACGCATATTAATCAAAAGAAATATTCCCATTATTTCACCGGTCTTTGAATCATAAATGATCCAAAGTTTTAGAGGTTATCCTAAAGTTGTTGAGATCTTCTTAAAATACTTGCCAGACTTTTGTGGAAGATAAGTGTGTGAAGTCCTGGGCTTGCAGAAAGTAATGAAAGTTTAGGTAGCGCATCCATGATAAGAGGCCATAACTTGAAGACTTGAAGGTTTTAAGTTTAAAGACCCATGTATATATATGAGTCAGAATTCAGAGGCTTATTCCATTAGTGGATTTCCCAGCCAGTCATTGCATTTTAACATCCTCATTTGTTAAAAAGCTTAGCAGTTCAAGTTGTAGTTAAAAGAACAGCTATGGTTATTTTAAAGTTATCTTTATGTTTACTCTTTTCACAGATTAGTGTTGCTCGTTTCTTTTACTGCCACTTAACACAATGAGACATTCTAAGTGGGGAAGGTTCAGAACGCTTCCAGAACATTTGTTGGTTCAGAACAATTTGCCACAAAGTATTAAATGCACCAAAAAAGTTATGAGTAATCACTGTTGTGTGCGTTACTCTGATGTTACTATCTCATCTTGGCTTGACACAAATCCCATTTCTAAACCCTGGCATGCATTTTTAGCACAAAGTGCTTTCTTAAAAGAGCTGTAGAAGTTTTCAGCCTGTTGTACAATATTATTGTGTAGCTAGAACTTAACTGTTTTGTGCAAGGTATTTGATTTGCCCAGATGTTCTTCTGGGAAATACTGGAATAGCAGAATGGGTCTTTGTAGTCAGACAGAAAATTGCATAAGTATGTAAACACAGGTATATTTTGGTGTATTTCTGAAAATTTATTTTAAAAAGTATATGCTTCTTTCTGATGAAAGGGCTCCCTCAGCTAATGGAAGCAGCAGTTGTTAGTACTGCAGTTTATTTTAAGCATTTTTTTGCATACAAATGAGATCTTTTTACTGAATCGATTTTCTGCATTCACAACTGGGTTTACTTGATCTATTATCAAATGTAGTATTTTCTTCCTCTTTTCACTCATTATCACTGAGAAGCCTATGCAAGACTGAGAAGAATTATTATCGTCATTCCTGTGCATCATCAGAGAGATTGTTAATTAAATTCTAATTATAGAACATGTAGACTACGGCAGTAAAAACCCATTGTTTTCCCAATGCAACCCAAATTGCATGGGGAGAGATAATGTGGCCTGAAGGACTCTTATTACTGATGCTTATGGGAGAGAATCAGAAAATACCGGGTTAAAATCTCTTTTCTTAATTATTGAATATATTAACTTTGAACTTTCCTCAGAGACGGTATGTATTAAAGCTTAAGATGTGATTTTTAGAAGACTGGAATGTTATGTTGAAGTCCTTAAGTTCGAGAGCAGAATAATACTTTAATAAAAAAAAGTAAGAATTGCTCTTAAGAAGGTAAAAATTATCAGCTAGGAAAGCTTACCAAATGCTTGCAGGAATAATTTAGTCAGTGAGACATCCTTGCATAGAATGAGTGCCTATAAACAAACCAAGATTGATTGTAAGAAACAACTTATTTGCAATACTAATTTGCATTTATTCGAGTAATTCTGTGTAAGCATAATTTGCTCGTGGGTCATTTTTTACTAAGTCAGTGCCAGTATTCAGCACTTAACTTTAACATTTTGAGCTGGATTAGTCAGTGACTGATCACAGAGGTTTCATATTATTGTCTATTTCCTGTTTTGGTGGCAAAAACAGCGGAGAGCTTTGTTACCTTTGGGAAAGATAATTAATAACAAAGTCATCCTAAATACTCTAATACACCTACTGTAAATGTCATACTTTTAGCCCATAAAACATTTTTCAGATAACAAAGGGCCGTATTTCTAAGGAGATGTTAATTCTTTGTTTTCAAGGAGAGGAAAGATAACTTGATAGGTAAGAGCTACTCTCATTCTTCTGGTCACTTTCTAGTGATTTATTTTATTTCCATTTCTTGGTGAGATTCCCTCGTGATCAGACAGGCAAATCTTTTGTCACGTTTTGCTGAGATTGTAGCTCAGTTTTCAAATACTAAGGCTTTTAGAGTCAATGTGAGTATTAAAATTACAATGAATTGTAGATAAGAACAGATCTAGTAAAATATTTTTAAGCTTCTGGAGCCATACAATAAAACCAAACATAAGACTTTTCCTACTCTGTTCACTTGAATCTAACCTGGTTGTTACAATATTTGCAGTCCTAGATTGCACAAAAAGATAATATTTGGCATTCTCTTGCTGTTACAAAGAGCAGTAAGGACAAGAAAGCATTAAAATATGAAAGCAATTGTCAGGTCATTTAGTCAGTGTCACTTTTGGCAAGCTGTAGGTAAAGATAATTTGGCACAAGTTTATATTTAGAAGTACCTAATAATGCCCTTGATTCCTGGGCCATCATTTTCCTGATGATTTTGTTTCAACTAAATTTTTAGAGTAGATTACTTCCATTGTGTTTCTAATTCTAAGTGTCAATTACATCTTTGGCGGATTATTCAGAATATACTTCTAGGTGAAATACCAGTAAGAAAGCACTTGAAAACAGGCAGATGAAAAGAGCTGCTCCCAGATACGTTACATCAACAGAAAGACAGTAGCCCGTCCAAAATATAAAAGTGAAATTAGCCTCCATACCTCAGAAGCAGAGCTCAAAGGAAGACATGCTGTCTGTTATTAAACCTAACAACATAGCTGGCAAAAGCAGATATGCTTTTGATATGCAAATCCGAAGAAAAGTGTGTGTTGCCAGTTTTCCCACTTCATTCCAACAATATCAAATGACCAAATTGATCTTCTCAACAGGAACCTGTTCTTGTTTATGGAATCCAGCATGGTCATAACTGTCCCAAAGCAGGCACAGTGACAGTACTGGATATGGCTGGGATAGAGATACCTTTCCGCACAGCAGCCCATATACTGCTGTGCAATGCACTTATTGTTAGGACAGCTTTGATATACCACTTCTGTTTTGCTCATTTCTGGGCACTGCTGGCACAGCACCCTGAAAGCCAGGAGGCCGGGGATGGGTGAGATGCGGAGGGGACATTGCAAGGGCAGCTGACCTGAACCATTCCATCCTGTACAATGTTATGTTTAGCAATAATATCTGGGAAAGGAAAAGGAGAAAGGGGGGCTTTCATTATGAAAATATCTTTTCTCCTTTATATGCTGTGAGACTTGCCAGTCATGATCAAGTACTGTGACTCTTCTTAAGACTGCCATTAGACTTTGTTGGAAGTATTGCCATTTGAGGTTGTGCAAAAAAGACTCAGTCTCTTCTCCAGTCTTTTCCTAACTGTTCACATTTGATGTCCGGTTTCACCTTCCAAATTGCTAGGTGCTTTCTGTGTTTAATAATAAAAATTACATATTCTTCTGTCCTACTTTCCTCTCTGAGGGATGGGGGAGTGCCTGGGTGTGTCTCATTCGTGTCCCCACACAATTCACCTCATTTTCTGATTAGCATTCTCTATGAAGAAGATAAATTATACCCAGCTTAACTCAAAATCCTGAAAGAGCTAGGTGAGTCCCTAGCCTTGATTTCTTCTTGAATTTATTTGAGACTCTCTTGGGGCTTTTTACACTATAAATAAGAATATATTTTCTGATAGCTATCCCTTGATCAAAGAAAATGGACTGTATGGCTGTTCTGCCTGTAGCAGTGTTCTTTCAGAAGCTGATAACCCTCCAAGCACAGCTCAAACTTCTCACCCACATGGTGGCCAAACCCACCTTGACTAGTAACTTGCTTGTTTTGCGTTTTGTGTGTTTGTTTTTTTCCTGAACCACCTACCTCTGTAGTTGAGGCTGTTTTTCTCTGCTGATGATGAGAGGAATCTTTCTTTTTATACAGACAACACCAAATCTTGGAGACTGCTACCAAATCTCTGATACGTTAAAAAGAACAGTTGTCTCAGTGTGCTGCCTGTGCAAGTGAATGCAGCTAGCTTCCATGCAATTCCTGAGGTGGGAACAGTGCGAATTAATGCAGAATAGATGGAATTGCTGGGAAATGTTTTTTTCCCATAATAGTTACTCCACTGGTAACCAGAGCTTTCTGCAAGCCTATGCGTGATGCTACACTGAACAGTTCTAGCTTTGCTAAAAGGTTTCTGCATTTCATAAAAATTACCAATACCTATACCCAGGTAAATACAAATTTACACTGATTACTGGCTGGAACTCCCTTCAACGTGAATGTACATGGAACTACTGCTTGAAAATCTAATGAGATGTTACCAGCAGCTGGCTTCTTCCAGATATAGAGTCCATATGTACATTCACATCTCACCCACCTTCCACATTTTCTCTGCATCCTTCCAAAATGCTGCTGGGATGGGACCATGCAGCTGAGACAGCTGCAACAGCCGTTGGGCTCCTCCCAGAGGAAAAACTATCTCATTTTCATCATCAGATATACTCTTTGACTGCACCCATGGATTGTGCATGTTGAAAAAACTGCTTGCTGATAATATTTTTTAATTTAACTGTGAATATTTAATTCAAAAAAGAATTCATTCTACACTAGCTGCTTCCTAGCTCTCCTTTCATCCAAGAATACAATCTGCATACTGCGTCACTCACTGTGTCTGTGTCAGAGACCTGGAGGTGGTGTGATGGTGGGGAATGTTATATAAAATCCCACAGAAACTTGCAATAGCAATGTGGTCTCATTCATGAAGAAAGCTGCACTGTGAATGTATTTTAGAGAGTGTATTTCAGATGGGAATACCATAAAAATGCATAAATTGCTAGCTTGATACAGCATTTTTGGAACCATGTTATTAAAAAAGGTTAGATAGGGCATTCTGCTGTATCCTTCATGTCATTTAAATGGCTTTATATTTGTCAACGCAGCTATCAATAAAATTTCATTGCAGCATTTCTTTTTATCACTTGCAGGTTTATGGGGCTACTTGAGTTTTTATTTTATTTTGTAAATCATTAACTATAATGAGAGACTGTTTTACTATAATATAAAAAGGTACCATCCTCTGGATTCTTCATTCTGAGAACAGCTCTACCAGGCCAAACCTACTCCCTGCTTCCATTGAACTGAGTAATTGCATCTGCTTAGGTTTGAAATAAAGCATTGTATAGCAAAACAGAAGTAATTGTGCAGAGATTTATAAAACACAGCACCAAAGCAATGGTACCAGGCTGAACACTCATTTATTTCATAGAATCACAGAATCAGAAGAGACCTTTGAAAGCCATCCAGTCCAACCCATCCGCAAAGAACAAGGACACTACAGCCAGATCAGGTGCTTACAGCCCCATCCAGGCTGACCTTGGGTGTCTCCAGGGATGGGGCATCCACTACCCCTCTGGGCAGTCTTCTCCAGTGCCTCACCGCCTTCATTGTTAAGAACTTTTTCCTTATATCCAATCTAATGTCCCTTCCTTTAGCTTCAAATCGTTTCCCCTTGTCCTATCAAATTTTACCTCATTTATTTATTGTTGGATATTTCTTAGCAGTAAGAGAGGGAAGTGAATTTATTTTAAGTAAGGGCGGGTATTGTTGGCTTTTTGGTGCTCACTTTGCAGATGTATCTTTTCTCTTGAATTAGGTGGAAACAGCAACGGATTCAGATACTGAGAGCAGAGGCCTGCGGGAATACCACTCAGTTGGAATACAAGTGGAAGATGAAAAACGGTAATTCAAGTGCATACAAAAATCTGTAATCTTTCATAAAAGCACATTTGTAAACAGTGTTAATAACAAACATCTGGCAAATGCTGCCTCTAAATAATTCAGAAAGCCAAATTTCTTATTTGCATGCTGGTCGTTTGGCAAAATTTGTAGAGAATATGCAACGCTTGTTTAATATTGTGTTCATTTTACTGTTTTAAATTGTAGTGAAGGAAGTGAAAGTTTTAAATTGAAGTGGTGGATTAATACCCTTTCATATTTTCAGAAAAAAATGCAAAGAGATGTATATTGGGATCTTGTGCTGATTTAGGCTTTCTCAGTCCTTCTAACAAGGGTTAGGATGTATCGTAAACTGGAATCAGCTTTCCACTTGTTCAATCCTGGTCTGGTTCTGTAGCACTATCAACCAATGTAGCAGCCCACTGGGTTATCCCTGGCAGGCACTGCCTGTTAAGCACCAGCCTGGGACCATTATCTCATTTCACGGCACCTGTCAGATAGCATTTGACTGCTAATTGCCTTTTACCATCATTGACTAGAAGTAATTTGAAACAACAGGTCTAGATGTGAAAAGATTTCACGAATAATCTTTCTTTGTCCGTCTAACTTTTTAAAATAAATCTTTTCTCAAATGTTTTTTGTGGCATAGCGCAATAAAAAAAAGTAACATTTAATGGTCGTCCTATGAGGTAAGTAAAAAAACCAAAACAACTCTTAAACCTTCAGTTAATATTTTTCTTTTTTTAAAGAATTCTCAAAAGCCCTAATTTAGCAGATTTTGTCAAATTATGATCATTAATATTTGAGTGTTTTTATACATTTATTTAACAGTCTTCCACCAGGAGATGCAACCCTGCAGTTCTGCTAGTTATTTCCAGTTCATTTAGTAATGATACATGGTATTTTGTAGAATGAGAATAACGTGGTATGAGAATAAATCAATATTTGCTTCCAGAGATAATTTAAATGAATTTCTTTTGTATCTTTGCTGAGATCAATGATGGCACAATGCGTTCTGTTTTTCCTCTATATTGTTAACCTCTGTCTTATTTTAGTGAGATGTGCACAAAGAAAAAAATATTTAGCATAAAGGAGAAGGATAGAAGTAGAAGCCATTCACTGAAGCATTATTCTGCACCCCTATATCATCATATATTCATTTGTGTTATTTAACCTCTTTTCTTTCTTCCCGCTTCATCAAGACATGGACGATTTAAGCGCTCAAACAGTGTGACAGCAGCTGTCCAGGCTGACCTGGAGCTGGAGGGCTTCCCAGGACACATCACCATGGAGGACAAGGGACTTCAGTTTGGCTCATCCTTCCAGCAGCACTCGGAGCCCAGCACCCCCACCCAATACAGCGCAGTGAGAACTGTACGGACGCAGGGGCTGTTCAGTTACAGAGAAGATTACAGGACCCCAGTTGACACCTCAAACCTTCCACCACCAGAGCCCTGGCTGGAGCCAGCCATTGAGACAGTAGAGACTGGTCGGATGTCTCCTTGTCGACGGGACGGTTCTTGGTTCATGAAGTTGCTACATACTGAAACTAAGAGAATGGAGGGATGGTGTAAGGAAATGGAAAGAGAGGCAGAAGAAAACGATCTTTCTGAGGAAAGTAAGAACATTTTGCTATCTTTTCTATTACCATATATTGATGGTGTGTGGTTTTTCCCTCCTCTTTTTGCAGTACCAAAGACGTTCTACAGAACCACTAGATGTAGGCAGCCTTGCTGCTGATTGTGCAAGCTGGTTTTGTCAGGCTGGGGCTTTAGGGTTGTAGCTGAGGAGACAACTGCATCAAGTACACGATCAAAGCCTGATATGGCTTAAGTGGGACAAGATCTCCCTCCATAGCTCCAGCTCTGGCTCATTCTTCCCACTCACTTCTGCATTTCCAGTGCTTGAATCTTTGCCAGAACACAGAAGTTTATCTTGTGTTAACCTTTTTGTTGTTGTTCCATTTTCCTGAATCCTGAGAATCCTGAGAATCTGCCTTTTCTTTTGAAGCCATTTTAAACACATTTTAATTCCTTTATAGGACCTGAGCAAAATGCATATAAAGGAACAGTTAGAATAAGAGAGAGGAGTATGCAGAAGCAATAGCTAAAGCACTTCTACAGTCTCAGATAGTTCAGTAGCATTTTCTTATTATAATTTTGTCAAGAATCATTATTTCTCTCACTTCTTGTGGACACCTTGAATGAAGTGATGGGAAAAAATGAAAAATAATGTAGACTATTTTGGAACAAGATCCAAGCCAGCACTAATGATGGTAATATATCAAAGTGGTCCTAGCACTCAGTAGCCAGCTCCCCGTCATTCCCTCTGAGGTCAATTATCCTTGTTCTCCGGTCTTAGTTTTATAAATATTTCAATCCCTGCCAATCTGAATTATTGTCTCAGCTCAGCTTTTCTCAAATCACAAATTAGTTCATACACAATTTTCTTAGTAGCATCTTCTCCTACACTCACAAATCTCACACATAATCTCTGAATATACTTTCCTGATTGTCTTTTTTCCCCCTCAGTGAGCTCTTGCTTATGATCTGCCCCCAAGACTTGGGCCAGACCTGCATGGTCACTAAAAGGCCAATTTCTATTTCTTTCACTGACCTTTTAAAAGGACAGAACACCTGCATTTTTATCGCATCATTTTCATTTGCAGTCATATTTCTGCACTGCTTTTTGTGCAAATCTGCCATATAACAGCATAGCTTTTAGTGTGGCAGAGATCATAAGGTTGTTTTCTTCTTTAAGCATCCAGTTTTTTCTGGAGTTTAGATTTTTGTCGTCATTTTCACGATGGCAGATATGAGCTGAGAATTTTCTTTGCATTGATAATGTGAAGACTTTAATACCCTCTAAGGTGCTGTATAAGTACTAACAATAAAATATTTTGCTTTGCTTAGCATGTGGTAGGATTTCCAAATCTACTTTCATTGCAGTTATTTTTTAATGCTTAGTTTTACCATATACATATTTTTGTCCTATCCCCTAAATCTTTGTACTGCTAAATGCTCTGCCACCAATAAGCGTCCCAAAGCACTAGCTTTTGGTGTTGGGAACATCAGTGCTTGCTATCAGAAGCAGAAGTTTGAAGAGCGAGACTTCAATTTCCTTCAAAAAAGTAAGATTATTAGGAGACAAAGGGGAGAATTACAGTTAACCCACCTCTTTCCCCAGGAGGCCAGCCAACTGTTTTCAGGCACTTCTGCTACCTCCTTTCTTTCCAAGCTCTTCTCCTTCCTCATGTGCAGCCACCATCAAATCTGCAATCACATGAAGTGAGCAGTGGAAATACTCTTGCAGACAAAGGTAGGGAGCTAGTGGAGCTCTCTCAAATATGTAGCTGTCTGTGTATTATGTCAGGAAAAGCTGGAGGAGCTGATTTTAGCTGACTACCAATTCCCAGGTCCAGACCCACACTACCTCCACATGATGCTATCTATGCTCTTGCACTCCAGAAATACCCTAAAATACCTTGCAACAGTTAGGAAGATTATTTTTTTCAGGAAATAATTCAGGACATAAAGAGTGGGACATGAAGACAAATTGAGCCTCAGTGATTTTTTATTAATATTTGTAGTTGTTGAGACTCTATCCTTTTAACCTAGAATTAGGACTTAATGTTTCCTTACTTGCAGAGTGACTGTAAGAGAAAAAGAAAGCGCAGTTCCTTGATACAGAAATACTGAAATGGACTCTTGCAATTCCCATTTTAACCTAACCAAGACAGTTTAATTACCCATGTTTGGGGGAACACTCTCACCTCCCTTATAAAGAAATTACTGCAGAAGAGGTCTCTATAGCATAAGTTAAGTCAGATGCTTATCTTCAGCTGGATGTGAAACATGACAGACTCCTTTTCCATCATATGTACTCATTTCAAGAGATCTTTCTCAAATCATTTCCAAATCTTTGGAATAGTATCCCCTCATTTCATATAACTAACATAAACTAAATGGAGATTATCAAATAATTATTTTCAAGGAGGGAATGAGCTTCACAGCATTTTAAAGTTTTTGCATGAATAACTGTTTTGCTGTTGAGCCTCTGACACATTTTATATACTCAGTTTGAGCTATGAAAGTTGGAAGGTATGTATCCACAAGAACTAAAGTTTAATGATATCCCCAGCATGAAATGTATCTTGACTTATTCAAGCATTTCACAGTTCTCTGAAGAAAATGCTCACAGATGCGGGAGCCAGAAGCAACTAAATATGTTTTTCCATCTTCCAGCAGCTACTATTCCCATAACACTTGACAGCAAAATTTGCACATTCAAACTGTCACTGTTAATGCTGAATTGTTCTTTTTGTTGGCCAGGGTATACTAATTGTACCTGAAGAAGAAAGGTAGCCTTGCATCTCCTATGAGAAGGCTGTCTTTATGCTACCACTTCAATTTTGTTTTAATCAAGGGAAGAGTTAAAATCGAACTGTATTTTAGAAAACAATTTCATTTTCTGTGTTAGCACAATAGCCCTGAGATCACAGAAAGCTGTCTGATTGCTCTATTGATTTTTTTCTTTTGCTGTAGCTTTTCTCCCATAATGTTGTTCTAAGATCTTCACTCATCAGGTCTAGGAAAGGGAGAAGATAATCACTGCAACAAAAATAATCTAACCTCTCACGCTTTCTTTTTGCAGACATTATTTTTTTGCTTGGTCAGTTGCCATGAATCACATCTCAGAGTTTCTGTGAAGTTCATTTATTGTCTGTGTGAGCAGTTATTTGTGTTCTCAACCTTTATGAGAATACATATATATATATAAAATATATACATGGCTGGAAGTGTTCCCAGGGTAAGCATGTGATCATTTGCACCGGCAGGGTGTCTTCCAGCAAAAATATGTGTTTCTCTGGGGTGCTGACTGGAGTTGCAGTTTTACACCCTGAAAATTGTATTTGGCTACTGCTGGTGTGTAGGTGATGACAAGAAAAACACTCCCAGTTGTCACAGCGCTGTTGAAGATGCAGACGGCCAGGACTGTGCAGCCTGAGCCCAGATTTCCTGAGCTGCGTGATGGGAGCAGAGGACTTTGCACAGGAAGGCAGAAAGCCCATGAGCCCATATGGGGGTTGTGGGATCAGGTGTGATGTGACACAGGGAAGCAGAGGGCAACTGGGCTCCCAAGTGCCAAATGTTTGTCTAGTGAAATATTACAGTGCTGTGTCAAATAGAGTACCCCCTAGACTTTATTCCCGTGTCAAAATCCTAAGATAACACAGTGTAAAAATTTCTCCTTTGTTAGAACAGAGCCTTTAAGTCTGGTATTAATCACACTGGCAGACAGTCTTTTTTCTGACATCTTCTGCATCACTGTTAGAAGCTTTGCTGACACAGCTGTGCCCTGTTGAAGTAAAGGGAACTCTGGTATATCAGGCATTAGAGAGAGCTCAAAATATCACCTTTCTCTCCCCTTAACCCTTCATTCCAGGGATGCTGAATTTTTCCTTTCTAATCCTCCAACCAATATTTCCAAAATTCTGCAAGGGCTTTAGTAACACAGAAGAGTTGTAACAAAAACAATAATTGGAGAAAAGAAACCTCACAATCAATTTACTTCAGTGCATCCTTCAGTTAATCCCCCATAAAAGTTTTCTTTAGGTGTTTGACCAAATATAGATTATTCTTCAACCAAAGATAAATTAATGACATAAATTCCTAATGCTTCTCACAACTCTATCCTTCAGGAGCTATTGAAATTGGCATTTGGAGTGTTGTAAATGACTACAGAAAGTCTTAATTTCCCTGAAATGGTAGTTAAAGTCAATAAAGGAGAGTCCCATAATAAGGAATCCAAGAATTCCTCCTAGCATGTATATTGTGCTCTAGTTTTCCCCACTTTGGTAAAAAAGTGAACATGCACAGTCTCATGGCTCACAAGGATCCCATTGCCCTTCCTCCTCCCTGTAACAATGCTGATTGATAGCTGTGCTGTCCTAAAATATCATCTCACTGTAAACATAGCCTGTCTGTTATGTTCTTAGTGGAAAAGACATATGTTTAGGATTGATTTAGATTTAGGTTTAGATAAGTATAGATTTACAGATTGAACAAACATTCTGGTTTACATGTTCTGCTTTGAATTAGGGTGACCTAAATGACAGTTTAAATACATTTCCAGGTATATTTCCTCAGAGTGTGTATGGGACACACACAGCTTAGAGAAAAAAAAAATGAAAGCTATGAAATGAAATGAAAATGTAAAACTAAAAGCACATCATTTAAGTAGCACGAATGAATGCCAGAAGCAGGTTGTCAGTAGTTTCCCAATGCTTGTGGCGCAACTGAGCAAAGCTTTTAACCTATCAAAAATAGAGTTATAACATCACACTGTGATCTTGATTTCGTCAACATAGGTCTAACTTTTCTCCCCCTGCATTTGTGAGGTGAAACAGCATTCAATTTTAAGTTGTTGCAGTATTCCTCAAACAATGCAACATGTATAAAACAATATTACTTGTAACACTTCTTGTAATCTGCATATTGCTGGAAACAATATGCCTTTGTGTGAATTGTCCACTCTGTTTATAGTGAACTTGCACAGTCTTTATCAAGAGTATAAATCCTGAATATGTATCTTCTGCAGTCACTGTCAGGGTTTTGTATGTCTTTGGAATAAAAGCCGTACGTTCAGGACCACACAACAAAAACAGAATGTTTCATATGCATCAGGAAGAAGAATTAAGGTTATGTTACTCTTTTCTGAATTTCAAGTAAATATACCAGTATCTTAATGGTGGGGAGGTATATGAATTATATTGAAATTATGTATCTTTATGTTTGGTGATTGATTTTATCGTCACTTATTTACAAGCAGAATCTTCCAAGCATCACCAAACATCTCAGTCTCTCCAGTCTGTAACATTCATCATTCTTTCATGGAGATAATCAATCTGCACTCATCAGAATAATTCCCCAATGCATGAAATTAATGACAAGGCTTTGGCTGTCTATTAATATTGTGCTAAAGATTATGAATTGAAGTGTTTTAATACTTTAATTTAATTACAGCAAAGCAGAGTAGCATGAATATGAGAGATTCTAACTTCTATGTTTTATTAAGTCTCATTTACTTATTGAAATGGAAATAGAGTTAGATCTTCAGTAAATGGCAGGCCTGTAATACATGTGTATTCACCACTATTAGAGCCTTTTTGAAAGGCTGCTCACCAGTGCTGTAGGCTCCTTCACAGCAAATGTTATTCCTGGCAGCATGGCCTTAGTTCTGCAAGTTAGTTAAACTCATTGTCTGTAGAGTAGCTCTGGCAGTCATCTCCTCAAGCACAGTGGGGATCTGTGCTTCTGGAGAGACGAGCATCAGACAAAGGTTGTTTCCTAAGAGTCTGCAGAATCATAGAATGGCCAGGGTTGGAAGGGACCTCAAGAATCATGAATCTCCAACCCCCCTGCCACATGCAGGGCCACCAACCTCCCCATTTAATGCTAGACCAGGCTGCCCAGGGCCCCATCCAACCTGGCCTTGAACACCTCCAGGGACGGGGCATCCACTGCTTCTCTGGGCAGCCTGTTCCAGTGCCTCACCACTCTTTTGGTAAAGAACTTGCCCCTGATATCCAACCTAAATCTTCCCTCCTTCAAGTTAAGACCATTTCCCCTTGTTCTGTCATTATCTACTCTTGTATGACATATGGTTTGACTTGGTGACACATGCAGATGGCCTGGAAGCACAGTGTCTGACATCTGAAATGGAGGTTGTCACACAAAACATTGCACAGATATTGCCTAAGTCTTTTCTGGCCTGCCTGGGCTTTAAATCACAGGTGCCTGTTAATGTGGTCCTTCATGATCATGAAGGTCAAATAAATGTTTATTTAATTTGGGGTTTGGAATAACGGTGAGATTCACTAGGATATATCAGGCAGATCTAGATTCTGTCAAGTTTCTATGGTAGGGCCAAAACCAATGTTTTTTTTTATCACGCTTTGTACTTGAGCTGTGAGCTACAAATTCAATGGAGGAAGCTAAAACTGAGCTGTATTCCCTGCGAGACAAGCGTTACATCCCTCAGCCTACAGAATCGTTCTGTGGGTAGCTGAACAGAGTATGGAGTGTTTGGCAAGGCAGTGCCAGGGACCTGCTATGGCAAAATTCCTCATCTCAGGAAAGAAGGGATCCTGACCCCCCACCCTGATAGTTTGTTCTATGTCCCGTACTACAGAACATCCAGGGACAAGGAAGATACAAGCCTGGGTGATACATCTTTGCCTTTGTTAAAAGTTCTGACAGACAATGAAAGCAATTTGTTTCAGATCAAAGGAAACAGTTCTTCTTTATTTAGATTTCTATGTGTTTGCACAGGTTTTAAACACCCAGAACATTGCTTTTCCTAAGCCAATAACTCCACAGAGGAAAGTGAGGAGTTTGGTGATCAAAAACCCCAAACCAATTAAAATGTTTTATTTCATTTGGCCAACTGAACATAAATAAATCCCCAGTGAATTACTCATGCAGCCCTGAAACACTTAACCCCTTCAGAAATGGGTGGCACAAGGGACAGATGAATTATGCATATTGCTGTTTAATTTAGTATTGTGGCACAGCTGTAAACTGTTTGTCTAACAGAAAGCAAAATAGAGTTTGAGAGCCACAGCTCTACAAATTTATCTATGCTTTTAAGGTTATGAAATATGTATGCATTTACAGAAAATGAGCTTTAAGCTTTCAGATTCTCTCAGCAAGCATTGAATAGTTTCTATATTAAATGTTGCAGTTCAGTTCTGCTGTGCTATTGTAGTTTCATTCAACCCTAGGCATCTCATTAATCATCAAGTTGGTTCCCTGAAATGATGAGGATGTTTAACATAAAACTGAGACGGGGGAGGTTTAGCTTAGATATTAGGAGGAAGTTTTTCACACAGAGGGTGGTGACGCACTGGAACAGATTGCCCAAGGAGGTTGTGGATGCCCCATCCCTGGAGGCATTCGAGGCCAGGCTGGATGTGGCTCTGGGCAGCCTGGTCTGCTGGTTGGCAACTCTGCGCAGGGATTGAAACTAGATGATGTTTGAGGTCCTTTTCAACCCAGGCCATTCTGTGATTCTACCAGTCTATGATAAAAGATGTATGAGCATTTTCTATATCACCCCTACACCTACCTTTCTGTATCTTTCCCCTAAATATTATATAAAGATCTGGATGTTTTATGGAAATCTTAATCTTTCTCTGAGACCTCAGTTTTTTGTGCTTTTTAAAATGTTGCTTTTGCAGCATAAGGAAGTGCAATTTGATAAGGAAAGCATACTGCTACCAACTGAAGTATGGTATTTGTCCCACAAAAATGTGGGAGTCCAAGAAGAACTGGTTTTCTCGGGATAATCCAGTTCCCTCAGGCACTCTAGTCAACAGAAATAGGCATCTTTAGGAGGAGATCCGTCTCATCCAAAAATAAGTACCTAACATGAGCAAGCTGATGAGCTCCTTCCTTTCATAAAGCATAGAGAAATTTTTATTTAGATAGCTGATCTTAGAAGCAAAGTCAAATAAAATGAATTTGATTACTTCCCTCAGTGCTTCTGCACACTGTAAATGGCCAGTACACTGGCAGTACGGAAGGTCCAACAAACCATGAGGGTTTCAACAGTTTAACAAAGTCCTGGAGCACGAGCTTTTGTCCTCCCCTTGTCTGAAGCTCCCATGCTTTGGTCTTCATGTATTTTCCAACCTTCAACACGTAATGTCTCCTACCACAGAATGTCTTAGACACACAATTCCTCTAAAGATCTCATCCTTATGGTATGGTCTACATTATATTTTAACATGTCAACCTTGCTCCGCAGTACAGACAGATTAAAGAGGCTTCATCCAACGATCATCCACAGTGATAGAAGCCATTTTTGATTGCAGAATCAGAAGATGTAACCTAAAGTACATTTAAAGCTCCCTTTGATATCAGAGGAAACAGGCACCCACCTGCTTACTGAGGCAAGAGTATTTCAACAGCTCTCAATTTACAAAAGCAAGTCTAGCTCCAGCTTCCATTGGGCTTTTATTCTGTGTCTGTAATGCATTTAGAAGATGTCTTCATGGATTCATATAAATAAAGCATTACTTGTGTTCTTAACAGAATATTATGCAAAGGCAGTAAGGTTAGTTTAAGCATCTAAGTAAGGAAAATTTCTATATTAACTCATTAATCATACAATGTGACAGTAAAATGACAATACTGAAGGAACAAAATAAGTGATGTTCCTGGCTATGTCTGTAATGTTACTTTTGTTAATTGTGCCTGGTGGTACATAAGAGATAAATCTAGAAAAGCTGATAGGCTGTTACATTTGGTGTTGACTTACTAGTCTCAGCATCAGTAGTCCTACTGAATTATTTGCAGCTAAGTGCTTCTCAGGTCAGAATTAATGCGTTTTCTAATAAATGAATAAATCAATGAAAATCAGGGTGATAATGCTTATCACTGAGCTTTTTTTTAAAAAAAAAATTATTTACATTGTAATTCAAGATTATTCTCAAAACCTTATGTCCATGTGCCTACTTCAGGAAGCTCTGTGCATTCCTTTTGTTTTTCTTTTCTACTTTCTTAAGCAAACACAGGCTTGGTAGTTCTATGTGACTAATACATCATTTACTATTTTCAAAAGGAAAGAGGCCATGGAGCTTCTCTATATCCCTATCTCTTAAAAAATATTTTATGTGGATAATCAGAAGGGGCAAAATATTTATTTCCATTACAAACTAAGCTGTAATTCCAGTTATATTTTTTTTGAGATGGCATTTCCTTTTGCTGCCAAAACATCTATTGATAATAACCTCTCTGTGTGCTTAGTCCTAGGCAAGATCCGAAGTGCTGTTGGAAGTGCTCAGCTCCTCATGTCTCAGAAATTCCAGCAGTTTTATTGGCTCTGTCAGCAAAATCTGGTAAGTCGCCATCTCTGGCCATTCTTGAAGAGTTTATGAGTACTCATACCTAATATTACACAGAATTTAACTGTAAACTGTAGAACTTAATGCTTTTAATTCAAAGGCAAAAACAACAGAAAATGTAGAGTACATACATGGTAACATTCTCATTTTCATGTCTCACATTTGTCTCACTGTTCCTCTTTTATTTTTTTTGTTTAATTTAATCTCTAAGTATTGTGTTAGTACATCTTTTAGCAAAGCAAATGTAATTTCAGTAATTTTAGACTATCTGCGTTTTGTCTTTTCTTTTTTTTGCTGTCGTTATTAAAGAGAAAAAAGGATGAGAAGGGAACAAATGCAAGTTTTCTTAGACATAATATTGTGGCTTATTTTTGTAGTACCCTAAAATAGTAACTGTATTTCTGGTGAGAAAAGACGTTTTTCAAATTACAGTAAGCAGAGAATAGTAGCAGACACAGTGCAGCTCTCTACCTACCTGAAAATGGGACTGATCTTGGAAATGAGAACATACAGAGTGTTCATAAAATTGGGTTTCATAATTTGCATTGCCAATTATATATAAGATGTCCTAGGGCGAAAGGAGCAGATGCAGTATATTACTTGTAGGAGTTACTGCTATTGTTCTGGAAGTTCATTAGACACTAATTTGATTCGAAATGTTATCTTCGTTAATATGACAGCAGCCATCAGTGATATAAACGCTGTGGCAAGATGATACTAAGAAATAGAAGAACATAATGCTTCTAGCTAAGTCTGATGGTAGAACACCTACAATCTCTGGCTCACTTGAAAATCAAGTGTAACTTCTGACTGTCCCTATCTCGTATATTAAAAGCTCTGAATTTTGCTGCATGCATTACAGCAGATGCAAGCTGTTTGTCTGATTAGACACATTTCCTCATTTGCTAGTATTTACTGCACAGGTTTTTAAGGCAAAAGTAATTCTGCAGAGACTTATGTGCTATTTTCCATTCATAACATTTCATATCTAGAATTCCTGAAACGGTAATCAAATACTGAGAGAGTCTTGCCAACCATGTCCTATCTTCTGATAGAAAAGGGTAAGATATATGGTCCTCATTAGGAAAGAATCCAATTATCCACTTCAAAGAGTCTGTCAAAACAAGAACTTTAATAGCTTTTACAGAATGACAGAGGAAATATGCAAAGTCAGGCAAGCAGGAGATGACCAAGTTTGTAATATCAAGTGTATCATATGTGCTACTGTTTCTCCATTTGTTTGATAGTGAAAGAAGGAAATCTTCCTTAAAATCTAAAAGTGTCATACGGTAAATTTCAGACTTCCCTCTGTTTCCTGACTGATTAAGCTATGCAAAATCAGATTTAGAGAGCCCAACCTGCTCTCCACTTCGCTTTTCCTTCAAGTGGGTCCGGGAACTGTGCTTGAGAGCATTACTGTAATAACAAGAGCAGCTCCTGCTCTGCACAGCTGATGGCTGTTTGGAAGCTTTAGCATGTCATTACTGCAAAAGCAATAGGAGGAATCCATAGCTTTGAGACAGCTTTATCAAAAAAAAAAAAAAAAAAAGAAAGGCAAGATTTTATTCCTCTCCTTCTTATATGGATAATAAACCTTTGAACTCCATACCAGCAGCTTTACTCCGTTTTGGAGATTTGCGCTCTGAATATTTTTCACCAATCGCTTAAATCACCAATGGGCTTTGCAGAAAGGAACAAATGCAGAACTGGACTTTTAGCTCATTCATGTTTTGAGCTTTTCTTCTTATGAGTAGTAGTAGTGTTTGTTCTTAAATAGTCGCTTAGCCCACATCTACAGCAGACATTCCATATTCTCTGGCAGCAGCATCTTGGTCCTCCATGGGAATGCTCACAGATAACAGCTACTGCAGTACATCTGGCACTTACAAGGCTCCAACACATTGGTTTCTTTAACAGTATTCAACAACAGTAACCGTAAATGTAGGACAGAGAACAGCATCTACTTTTGCCAATTCAAAAATGCAGCAGTCTTAGGAAGAGGAACATGCTTACGTTGAAATTTCTCCATGGCTTATGGATTGTTCTAAAGAATCTGAACAGTTTCAAGGATCACATTTGATGATGCTGTTGGTTAAGATGTCTCATTCAGGATAAATTCATAAAACCAACCAGCTTCAATGATTTTTTTATATAAGAATTGAGCTCCTATCTCTTACAGTATACAGTTCTTACTAAAAAAAGCATCCCTGATTAGTGACTACTTCCTGGTGAATTATTCACATTATCTTTTATAAGATAATGTTTTTCTTTGAAGTGTCCTCCTCCATACTCCAGTCAGCAGACATTCTGCTCAGCTCTTGAGATCATCGCTAAGTATGTCATGATTGCAGGCAAAACCAGAGCAACACAGGCATCGGCTGAATACTTTTTGCTTGCTTTAGGCTTCCTTTTGAAAGAGAGCTGCAAAGCCGAATTCCAAACACAATAAAAACAAAGAAGCCACTTCTGAAAAAAAAAAAAAGGGAAAAAAAAAAAAAAAAAAAAGCAGCTTTAAGCCAATCTTCTCAAAACTCAGTTAACTGTAGTAGCAACAATTTTTACTAGCACTCATCCATGAGCTGTGGATCCATAAGCTATAGCAGCAGGAGGCAGCCCTCTTGTGTCCATATGATGCACCGCATGCTCCTCTCCCAGCCGCGCTGGAAGCTGTGCTCTTGTGCAGCAGGGATGAGTGGAGCACAAAGGTACAGAAGAGCAATTACCCTCAATTCAGAAGTCAATGGCATTTCCGCGAGTGGCATCACTTTCTGGCTGTGCAGAGGAAACTGAGGAGAGAGACTGAGGAGACCAGACTGGAGAGAACAGATTGCAATGTAATATATGTTGCTGACAGATTTCACACTAGTCAGTTCTTGAAGCCTGTAATATTGACCTCTCTAGAGTAATTAATATCACTGACACATGTTGTCAGTGCTTTTAAAGTAAATAGGGATCTACCCAATATGGTCATTTTCAGTGAATACTAATCTAGAGTTGTATCGTGTTTTCCAGAAATCTCTTATAATCTGCATAGTAACTACTAGTCCTCAAATTCCCCATTAAACAAAAGCTTTTCTAGCAAAGATTTCTGCATGGCTCTAGTTTAGGACCAGTTCTCTCTAATGTTCTTATCAATGATTTGGATACAGGACTTGAAGTTATACTATGTTTGCAGACAATACTAAATTGTCAGGAACTGATGATTCCCTTAAGAGTAGAGAGGCCTTGCAGAGAGAGAGATCTTAACAGTCTTGACAAATTGGAGAGCTGGACAATCACCAGATGCATGAGGCTTCACAATAGTAAGTGCCTGATTCTACAGCTGGGATGGGGCAACCCTGGCTATATGTATGCACTGGAGGATGAGTTCTTTACCAAGAGAGTGGTGAGGTGCTGGAACAGGCTGCCCAGAGAAGCAGTGGATGCCCCGTCCCTGGAGGTGTTCAAGGCCAGGTTGGATGGGGCCCTGGGCAGCCTGGTCTAGTATTAAATGGGGAGGTTGGTGGTCCTGCATGGCAGGGGGTTGGAGATTCATGATCCTTGAGGTCCCTTCCAACCCTGGCCATTCTATGATTCTGTGATTCTGTGATGAGAGGCTGGAGAGCAGCCTGATGGAATCTGGGGATTCTGGATAATGGCAAGTTGAATCTCAGTCAGCAGTGTTCCCTGGCAGACCAAAGGGCCAACCATACCCTGGGGTGCCCCAGGCCCAGCACAGCAGTTAGTTGAGGGGTTGTCACTGTCTGTTCTGCACTACGTGGCCCCACCTCAAGCACTGAGTGCAGGTTTGGGTACCACAATAAGTGAAGGACATAAAAATATTAGAGAGCATCCAAGGGAGGCCTGTAAAAATGGGGAAGGGTCAGGAGGGCATGTTGTCATACCCAGCTCCAGCCACTCAGCTCCCACAGTGAGGAAATCCAAATTTAAATAGCAGTCCCTACTGTAAGACCCCTATGAACATGAAAATTAAGGGAGAAGCGGAAAATAAATGCTGATTTATCTCTTTCCTAGGTTTTAGGTAACTATGTGAAGCTGTGCTCATTACATAGAATGCCTTCATCCTTTAGATGCTGAGCATATGGGACACAGAGCCTTGCTCAGTCGATAACACCACTGTTTATTTATTAAATTAGCCATTTTAACTTTGGCCTGGGAAGGAGATTATGAGCATTTTTGGGTTGATTTCAACTGCGTTACTCTCAGTTCCATTGTGTAGACCTACAAGGGCTGTTCCAAATATAATGCCTCCTGATTTATTACATTGGCATGTGATGTCAGAGGCATATAACTTTCCACCAATATTCCATTACATTTTGTTGTCATGTGACAGATGGCAGCAGAGGGGCAGTCTGACAAGACGATGTCTGACATGAAAGTGCGTAGAAAGCAAAGTTGTGTCACTGAATTTCCCTGTGCAGAAAGAATTGCACCCATTGACATTCATCAATGCTTTTTGAACATTTATGGAGACCAAAAAGTAAATGTGAGCGCAGTGAAGTGGTGGTGGTGCATTTCAGCAGTGGAGAGTGGATAACAGTGACTGTGGATAACCTCCACTGGTGCAGATTGTTACGAGTGTGCAACATGAAGGCTCTTGTTCATTGCTAGTGAAAGTGGTGAGGACTATGTTGAAAAATAGTGTTTTGTAGGTGAGAATTTGCTCTATCTAACAGTATTACTGTGTTTTTTATAACTGTTGTAGTTTCCATGGAAATAAATATGAGGTCTTACTTTCAGAGTGACCTACATACTTCTCTGATAGACATTTGCCCATCATCTTCACAGAGATGTTTGCCAATTAAACCCTACTTCACTGAAGTGACAAACTTGTCCTCTTGAACAAGCATCAGGGCTCAAGATATGGGGTATAGAGTCTGTATACTATTTTTTAGGTAATTTTTTATCCAACATTGACTTTCAGCTAATAACTACCTAACCTTGGTAAATGGGAAAAGCATCTGCCCGGTTACTGAGTGGGATTCTACCCCATGGGAAACAAAATTCTAATAAACATCCCCATCCAGATTTTTTACCTTACATGTCCATTTGAAAACCCAGGAAAACATAATCAAATCCAGCATAAGTTGACAATTTTCTTGCGGTGTTGTTTGGTTGTTTCACTCACCTACGATGTCTGTAATTTTTAACAAAACTTCAGTATACCTAGAATATAAGCCACATCCCTATTCCATTTAATAATCAGCAGACAGAGTCTGTCAGCATGCTACATTTTAGAAATGAAGGTCAGCACAGCAGATGGTGTTGAGGGGCTTCCCATGATTCTCAGATCCAGAAAGGCCAGTGCAAGAAATCTCACTTATTTGTACCCAAGTTGTATGGGAGGCACAGCTTTTCAGTCATAGCTCACGGCTGCAGAGCACATGTAGCCTTTGCCCTGAGCAGCAGTGCAGCAAAATGAACTGGGACACTTCCCTTCCTACCTCAAATCACTTTGTTTAAAGCTTCCTGCTCTATTCATATTCTCTCTTTTGTGCATGACAGGACCCGAGTGCCATGCCAAGACCAACTTCCCAGGACCTGGCAGGTTTCTGGGACTTATTGCAGCTCTCAATTGAAGATGTCAGCATGAAGTTTGATGAACTGCACCAGTTGAAACTCAATGAATGGAAAATAATAGAATCACCTGAAAGGAAGGTAAGCAGACCATGGGCAATACCATTTCCCTCCCATTTACAGTACTGTAGCTTCCATGTTTTAAATTCAGTAGGGAAATGTGGTAGGTTTCTAAGCCAAAGAAGGAAAACAGCTGACTGTGGCCCAACTTGTACATGGAAACCCTCATCACTCATAACAGTGTGGTTGTTTAGTTTTTTTTTTTTTTTCCTTTTAACAATGTTGAGCTGAATTGTGTTAACAAAGAAAATGGATTTTGCAAAATCTTGTCTCTCTGCTACATTAAACTTCTCTTGAATTTATCTGGCTTCATATTAAAAAAAAAAAAAAAAACAAAAAAAAAACAAACAAACCAAGAACTGAAACATGTTCTGAGTAATTCAGATTGAGAACAGTAGCCCAAGAATTCAATCAAGGTGGACTGCAGCATGTTGTTCCTTCTGGGCCAGCTCAAACCTGAGCTACAGCAATCAATCCTGCTTGCATAAATAATTGATGCTGGTACAAGTGGCAGAACATGGTGTTGGTCAAGCTAAAGTTTGGCCTATGGAAATTCTGGGGGAAAAGAGTGCTTTTGGCCAGCTGCCCGCATTTCTCAGTTTCAATCCCACTGCCTGGGAGATACCCCTGGCCACTAGGCTTCCAAAGCACGTGGCACCATGCCTACAAGCACTTGATTCCCAAACTGCCTTTCCCCTTCCCAGAACTCTTTCCCATACCCGAATTATCCCACTACCCTTGCTGATTATTTTATCAGTCAGATGACGGCAGCATTTGGTTTGAGTCAGTACTGTTGGCCTCAGGTGAATTCTTGCTTGGTTCGGGAGGAATTAGGAGGCATTTTGACAACTCTTTCATTTCTTCATGCTCCTCTTGGATTTTAATTTTCAGCCAACTGGTTGGTGGATGGTGAGTTTGCAACTCTTGCTTACTAGTGACAACTGGAAGTAAGAAATTATTATAGTGACAGCAACAGTGATGTTCCTAAGAGGAAAATAAGTAAAAGTGAAAAAATAATAAGATGGGACAGCAGGAATGGAGCCCTTATGTTCCTGTCTAAAAACAGGAAAAAGAGAAAATAAAGACTGGGAGAGCTGTCTATCACGGAGAATAGCAACTTAGGCTGATGCACTGTTTTGCTGAGTTGGGAACGTTGAAATATATTCTTAAATAAATTTAACTCTAGTCTTGGCTAATGCATTTTGGTAGTAGACTCAGAATTTTCAGAATTAAAAAAAAAAAAAAGAAAGAAAGAAAGAAAAAAAAAAAGATGATTCTGCAGTTCACCTTTTTATATTTGTTTGAATCCTGCTGTGCCTCAAATTAACTGTGTTCTCCATAAGGAACAGCCCATACTTTGGACTATTACAATTACTTTAAGAAGTGATCCAGCAGAAAGATTATTATAATAATCACACTATACATACGAAATTGCGGACTCTCCATCTTTGGAGATATTTGGCCAATATTAAACACGATGTTGAAAAACCTGTTATAACATCAACCTTGGATCTAATTTCAAGTGGCTTTTGAAGGAATGTTATACTGAATTGCCTCCAGAGGTCCCTTCCAACCTAAACTTTTATACGATTCTGTGCTTCTACAATACCTTTTCAAGGCCCTTATATGATATTCCACAGTCCATAAATGGAGTACAATGTCAATTTCATATCTCAAAATAGTTCTTGATATAAAACCTGTATAAGCCATTGGCAGCTACTTTGGTAGCACATCTATTGACTCTTGCTTTGTAGTTTGCCAATTCTTCAGCATAATTTTCTTTAAAACGGTCCAGGCTGGCAAGGAGAACAATTAACTTATGTTCTCTCTTTGGCTGGTGCTTGCATGCTTCCATTTAGCAATCCATAGAGGAGACTAAACTAATAGATATGTATACACAGCTGCTATTTCGTATCCAGCTGAGGCTAAACTCAGTATGATTAATTTAATTAAAAATTACGTCCTGCTAATCTTAGACAGTCTTTTCATTTGATCAGACCACACAGATGCGCTGAATTCTTATTGGAGAGCCAGTGTGTGTTTCTGTTTATAATGAGTGTAATAATGTGTCAGAGAAAACTGAGCAAATTCACGTGAAAGTGAGGTACGTAGACTGCATGTGTAGGATATCTGCAAGGCCAGTGAAAGGAAGCGTAGTCTTTTTTAAGGCACAGGACTACAGAATTTGTGCTGAAATAACAGGTTTTTGTCAGTGTTTCTGGAATGGATAGCCATTCACGCAATCCATTAATCACCTGATTTTAGAGCAGAAACCGAGCATGCTTGATGTATGTAATGAGTATTTGGCACTGTATGTCTTCGATTTGCATGTTCTGCTGATGGTATCTTCCGCACGCCATTTACCTTCTATTTTAATACCCTATTTTAGGAAGAAAGAAAGGTTCCTCCTCCTGTACCAAAGAAGCCCCCAAAAGGAAAATTCCCCATCACAAGAGAAAAATCTCTGGACCTACCTGACAGGCAGCGACAAGAAGCCAGAAGGCGGCTCATGGCTGCTAAGAGGGCGGCCTCTTTCCGGCAGAATTCAGCCACAGAGCGTGCAGACAGCATCGAGATATACATCCCAGAGGCTCAAACCCGGCTTTAAAGACAGAATGCTGCAGAGTTCCTTTTTTAGACAAAATGCTTGTACAGTTTGTCACTTACCTGGTAATTTTTGTCTCATTCTCTCCATAAATATGCCCTTGCTGTTGTGTTCTTTGTGCCATAAGCACAGTGGAATGCTTTTGATTTCCTCAGAATTTGCTGAGCTCACCGCAAGAACAACTTCTTTTGTATTTATTGTCTGACTTACAATCAGCTACAATGGATAGGGCTTGTTGAGACCTGACTTATCCAGTATATTCTCAGAGGACAACAAGAAACACCTCTTGAGATGGAACCCAGCTTACTTTTTTGTTATTTATATTTTTATAAAATGTGTGATAATTAGGGATAAGAATAACAAACTATCAATGGGTGCATCTCACCATTCACTAGAGGCATTAGCTAATCCAAGTAGAAGGTGCTACAAACGTAAAGAGCAGGAAAGAAAGAACCCATTTATCTCTCTGACCTCCAGTTTCTTTTCCCAGAACCCAGCTAAAATATTTACCCATGTGCTCTGCCACTCTTCTCATCTTTGTTACCGCAGAATAATATTAGGCCTCTCATGTCATATCACGTTTCTGGAGATGAACAGGGATATCCAGCCACTAAAACTCCAAAGTTCATCAGAAACCAAGAAGCATACAAGTCTGGTGGTGTTGGGAATGCCCACTGAGAAACGTTTGCTGTTAGCAGTATAACGACACTCTGAAACCTAAGCAAAATTATAATGCAAGAGGACTTGAGTGATGGGTGAAAGGAAAACGGAAGCCTTAAAAAGTTAGATCTTCTGTAGCAAGATGTGTAAAGAAAAAGTTATACTTACTCCTTTGGAACACTCATCGCATTTTTAACAGTTCTTTTATGTGTTAACGTTCATTTCATGATCCTCCCTTTTATTTCAAGAGCTGCGCTACATGTAATACTTCAAACTCTCAAAATGTTCTATCAATTGAGTTTCCAGGGTATCCTTGAGAAAAAAAAAAAAATCTTGCTTGTTTAAAATGCCAGTTGTGATGTTGTAAACAGTTTAAGAAATATGAATGTGAGTGGTGAGTAAATCTAAGTTTAAATGGTTATGTTAAGGTAAAGGTGAACTGTGGTTTACAGTTGTATTTTTTTTAGAACTATTTTTCTATGCAGTATCAGTTACAGCAAGAAAAAGCTTCTTGCTTGCTTCACATGTAACAAACATGATTCAAGAGATAATTGATTTCCAGCCGTGGAATATAAGGAAAATAATATATTTTCAAGCCTCTCACTATTATGAGAGAGGTGGTGACTACCACAATCCAGAGGCTTTGGTTTAAAATAAACTAAGATAGAAATGTTCCACTTCACCTACCTTCCAGAGCCACCCGAGCAACCCAGCACTTAGAAGTCTTCAGGTGAAGACGCAATAAGATATGTAACCCAGAGACTCCGACTGCAAGGTTTGAAAGCTCCTCTGTACTACTTTAGGTCAAAACAGCGTTAACACACCGAGACAGACAGCCGCATCTACATTTCCTGTTTACCTGCTTTAACAAATGCAATGTATTTAATGTATTTAGCCATAGGCAGAACAGCTATTAAATTATACTCTAGCACTTTGGTTCTTCACCTGATGAGCACTTTAAATCCACGTCCCACACACCCTGCAGCCTGACAGATGACTGAAAACGTGAATTATCATAGGTTATGCAGATCTGACATTGCTTCTAATCTGTTTTGCTTTGGTTCTATTTATTTCTTTTCCTTTTCCTTCATTGTTTTCCTACAGTGTGTAGTATGAAGCGTGAATTCTGTCTTTGGAGCACACCTGATAAAGTGTGTTGAGCTTCAAGATGGGAATCTTTAGAGATGAGGTTTTGAGATGTTTCTGTGAGGAGAAAGCCCTGTAAATCGAGCCTGATATCTGGTATATACTTTACCAAATAGCCTTAAACTATGTTTGGAAGCAAAAACCAAGACGAATGTATATCCCTCAAAAATGAAAAAAAAAAAAAGAAAAAAAAAAAAGAAAAAAATCCCTGAAATATTCTTCTATAGATAAAAGCATTATCTTTCCCACCCTTCATGTTTTCAAGGCATTTTCTATTAAGGAAAGAGCTGAATTCTGGGTAGGGTACAATATCGATGCTAATTCCTATATTTGTTTCACTATTTTAAATACAAATGTACTTGCAGACATTGGCATCTTTAGTGTTGAAAACTAATATATTATTTAATGTGGAGCTGCTGATTAGAAATATCCACAGAAAACTAGAGCCTTTCCTAGATTAAGGAAATTTAAAATAGGCAGACACACACACACACATATATATATCTATAGCTGCTGTATACATATATGGCAGCTAATAACGTTTTCTCTGATTTCCCTTTTGATTCACACATGACTTGCTTGAAAACCCCCACCTGCAGGGACAGGTCATGCTGTGCTATTAAGACAAGTTAAATCTGATCCTGCTGGTAACTAGACCTTATGGAGACATACGGTGAAAAAAACCCACAAAGATTATAGATTTATTTAGATCCCAGTTGACTTAATAATGCTGACTTGGAGCAGTCCATATAGGTTTTTAATTGAGAATCATATTTTGGTGATTTTTATATGTTACCATGATATTGGATGTTCTCGGGCAAAAATAGGCCTGCAGAAATGATGCCAACCCTGTATTTTACCATATTTCCCATGCCATTACTTATATGTTCAATATAAGTTTTGGATATGTGTGATTTCTTTTTGTTCCACCTTTGTTCTAAAAAAGAAGAAAGAAAAAAAAAGAGGAATCAAAATTAAATTAGATGCAAATTAGATGCTTACTGAAAGATTTGATAATATGTTATCTGTGCATGTTATATTTCAAAGTGCAATATATTAAATTCTTCTACAGGTAACATTCTATCATTACAGGCAGATAAGCCATTTCTATCTACATATTGTACATCCGGTTCATTTAGAAAAATAACATTATGCTTATCATACTTGTGTTGCAGATAAATCAAATTGCTTTGGTCTCCAATGTGAGAAACACAGCACATGGTACCTTAACATGATCTTAACAGATCAACTGTGATCTGACTCCCTAGCATCAAAATAAGATTGAGTTACAAAACCAGCATAGGAGGAACGTAACTAAACACTAAGAGAGAAAGTAGAATGCTTTCTGCTAGTGGACATCATGGAGTGCATACACACAGAACAGCTGGAAATAGCATTTAATTGAACACTAATTGGACTAATACTTATTTTCACTGATTAAAATTATAGAAAGTCTCCATTCATTTCTTCATTGCCTGTAAAACACAAGTATAATAAACAGGATTGTGAAGATTTAAATAAAGAAAAACCTGACTGGTGAAATTGTTGGTATCTGCCATACTTATTTTTGCTTTGTACATTTTTTTTCAGATTTGAAATTCTTTGTAAATTGGTGAAGTATATTATGGAGTGTTTTATTATTTCTTGTTGACCTGATCGGAATGGCCTTTGGCAGTGTGCAAAGACTAATCATGTTGTATAGTTTAATACCAAAAAATTACATTTTAATTTATGCTTATACCTTGTCACTATGTTAGACTTGAGATAACCAGGAAGGAATTAAAGCGTGCATAGGAAGCTGTGTGGATTTCCTGTCTATATAGTACATTTCATATAATAGAAATTATTTGTTTTAAAATAAGCTTATGTTTCCTGCTGTATCAGTAAATTAATAACCTAGTTTCTACTCCTTTGGCACTGCGTCTAGAATAAAGCGAGGGAAATCGGGGTCATTGGTGGTTTTGCAAGGAGAATACTTTCTCCCTAAGTGTTCATGTGCCATAAGTGACCTGCGGTCTCTGCAGGCCCTGCTGCGATCCATGGGGTGAATCCCCCCAGATCCGCCCGTCTCAGCCATTGCATCCAGTCCCTGGAGCTCGCCCAGGCCAGTCTGTGGGTTTGGTGTCCCCACTGGCATTATGGCACCAAAGCTGGGGATGCATCAGATGCCAACCCAACAGGGGATGGTTCGTGCATGATCACACAAGGTCTGAGTTTGGGCTGGTAGCTCCGGGTGCCCAGGAGTGTGTGCTGAAAAGCTGTGACATCCCTTGGAGCAGGAGCTTTTGTATGAGGCAGTGTTGGAATGAAGTGTGAGGTGGTGTTACTCCCACTGCTATTCCCAGAGCAATTACCTTGTGGTGATGGCACTGGTGAGCTACATTCCAGGTGAGGAGTATCAGTAAAGCCTTCAATGTTTAGAGAGGTGCTTCCTGGTGGCCAGCAGGTTGATACTTACATTTACACAGTGCCTTTCATCCAGAAGGATCTCCAAGCACTTTATTAGAGGACATGCAAACTCCAGGCTGGGCTCCCTGCAGGCAGTTCCCCTTCCCACAGCTGGATACTGGCCTGGAGAGCTGAGGGCATGAGGGCCCTCCTGCCTGTCCCCATGCTGCCAGGGAGTTTCCTTCCACACCACCCTCCTAGCAGCTAGAGACTCTCCTGGTCCACACCTGTGCCAAACAGGTAGTGAGACTCGATGAACCAGGAGGAAAACCTGAGCAAAGCAGAGGAGAGGAGAGAGCAATGCTGATCTTGTAGGCAGGGACAGAATTTAATCAAATCATGTTTCCGGAACAACCTTTGCCTTTTCTGTTTATGATGGCATGAGGTCGTGGTGATGAAGGAGCTCCACCAGGAGGGTGCATCTATCAACAGGTGCAGGAGCTGAGCCCTTCCTCCGAGATCTTAATAAGCCTCTCCTTCACAAGTGCATTCCTCCACAGCTTTTTTGGCCAGAGAGATGGGCCTGGGGCATGCAGTGCAAAAGCAGCCTTTGTGTATTTCACAACTTCCAAGTGCCCAGTTCTCTCCCATTCTTCCCTCTAGCCAAGCTTAACATGGAACACAAGAAGGAATTAGGCATAAGATTATGCTTTGGTTTGGGCAATTGCTCTGAAGCAGTGCTCAGCTCTAACGCTAAGCGTCCTTTGTACAGCAGAGCAATGGTGACATCTCTTAGAACTGTGAGGAGGGGCAGATTAGAGGCAGCTCTTTCACACTGCAGAGAACTGAAGTATATATACATATATATAGATATAAAAAATAATTTTTCAGTGTTCCAGTTCCCAGATAGTTGGACCCAGGAACCACGGTCAGTAATCACATTCTTGCAGACCGTGTCTCATCCTTGCAGCTTGGCTACGGCACTGCCAGTGTGCCACGTCCCATGGCCCATCTGCACCACGTTCACCTTCAGGGAACATCTTTCGGGAACAGCTGTTTTATGGCATACTCATATGCATACACAGGCTCCTGGCAAGAATTCAGCCCTCTGTATACACAGAAATTGCTTAATTTTTCTTTGTAATGCAGCTACCTCTGTGGTGTAATGCTGCAGCTGTTTAACTACATAATAGGCTGTTCAGGACAGCAACCATAAAACTGAAATTGAAATGGAAACTTGCCCAAAAAAGAATTTGGACAGAATATTAAGGTTGGTTCAACTCCCCTTAACAAAATAAAATTCTAATAGCTGCAAGAGGCCGTGACATTCATTATATATAAACCATATTCCAGATTCCTTCTTATTAAGCGTATATTGCATTTCATAAATTATGATCGCAGTAAAAGACTGCTTGTTCGTGGGCCCACCTTTCCACACGTGGATGTTCCTACCATTAGCATTCATTGATGAAACAGAATGGGGCTTCTGAAGTCAGATCATAGATAATGTTAATTGGTGTGTCTACAGAGTTTGCACCTGAACTGAGCAAACCCAGAACAGTTTTCATCAGCTGGCAATTTAATTCTCTATTCTATTAAGGCCAAACTGTTATTTTTCTAAATTGGTGTTGTTGAAAAGGATTTTTTATGTCTCTAGTACAAGATACAAATATAATACAAATACTAATACAAAAACATGAATATTTTCACTAACATTAAATGAGGGGGACGTTTGTTTGAATGTATGGCCATTACTCACCAACACAGCCTGTTAGCGAGGACTTTACTTCTCCTTTCCTTATTCTTCTCTCATTCAGCACAGTGTTCTCCATTATTAAAGCTAACCTATTAAACTTGTTTCCTTGTGAGACGAACCATTGCAGAGCTTTGGTCTGCATTCTGATCTCAGTTGCATTAGAACATTAAAGAATCTAACACAATGAAATTGGAGGGAAATGTCAGATAGGTCCACTATAATGCAGGTCAACACGTGACTTGGCAAGCCCTGCTGAGGTAGAAAGGACTTACTGTGAGAGTTGGCTACTGCATAATGGTTCTGTAGGATGTCAAGCTTCCCTTCACGTTGGTCACAGTAAAGCAGAGGTCTTGGTAGAAGGTTCAGGTCTCTGACTGTAGGCTTCACAAAGAAATATCAGCATTATTTATAATTACTGGTGGAATCCACATGTTCATATCCATGCTTTGATTTACCCTGTGGAGGTTCAAGAGTATGGCCAACTCATTTTGAAAGGGCTCCACAAGTATATGCGTTCTTTAGACCCCCCTAGATGTTAATTTACTGAATTAACAATATTTCCCTTTGAAGAAGCCTGGCTTACACTGCTCTAGAACTGTTCTTTCCTGAAGAAAAGCCACTATGAGCGTGCAGGATTTTCTGCACAGAGACAAATCTCATTCATTTGCCATTCGACATGCCAAAATAAACAAATGCGTGGCCTAAGGACTAAATTAAATGCCTCCTATAGATTTCAAGGAATGTTAGAACCAGGAAACTAGCTGTTTAGTTATCATTAAAAGTATATATAAATATATATAAATAAATATATACATAAGAAATCATATCAACAACGAGGATGAACTGAGTGCCAAATATTCACCATCTGTATAAAGCTACACTTCACTAGAATTAAACTATTTTATGTAATTCTCTTTCTCATGCTTTTATGGTTCTTTTGATAAATTCTATTTAGTAGCATGCAGGATACCTAAATTGAATGTACAGTATGTTGTTTCATTGCTACAATAATTTCTCGCTTCTCAGTAATATCTTCTTTATCAGAATGTTATTTGTTATTTTGGAGACATATTTGAGAATTGTTTTATTATTGAGTTATTCTTTTTTCATGGTTCTTTACTCACCTCCAGCTGATTGTAAGAAAATGTGCTTCACTGTTTTGCCCCATGGCTCTTTTATGAAGCTGCCTCTTCAATTGGTTTATGTATTCTTTATGTTCATCTCCTGTAAATAATTCTGCAATTAAATTTTTTGAGAAAAATAGAGTACACTCTTTATTATGTTTAAAATTTTGCATTAATTAAAATATGCCATTTCCAATCAGACGATCTGTAGAATGCACTAAGTTAGTTAGCCATGTAGACTTTTGAGTATCTGCAAATTCTTTCTTAATAAGGTATTTTTGATTGGGCTTCATCTGAGATAGAAGGAAGGCGCCTCAAGTCTGAAAGAATTTGGCAAAAAATGGAGTCAGCAATGCAACACTACTGTTATGTTTTGAAGAGTATTTATTCTTAATATAGGCAGAGAACATCACGCGCTTGTTTTCAGTCGGACCATGGCGTGTCATTAACAGAAAGAATAATAGTCTCTTTTGTGTCTAAAAAGCACTTGTTCTTAGGCAGAAGTAACGAGAAGACTTTGCTTTGGAAACATGAATCCTGGAGGGTCTGTGAATGTGTTTTACTGTTGTATAGCCAAAAGGAGCTTTTAGTCCACTTTTTGCTTTTTGGCTCCCTCAAGGGCGAACAACAGTCCTCTGGAGCATGGCTTGAGCATCTCGGCAGAAAATTTGACGAATACTTTGCTTTGTCCACATTTCTTGATATGACTGATGCAACAGTAGGCAATAAGTGAAAATGTGTGGAGTCTCTGAGTCTAAATAAAGGAGGCACAAGAAATACCATGTCAAAGTGCTTACTTCCTTGAATCACTGGATTTTTATTGCTCATTTATTTTCTATATTATAACACTTAGAACCCCTAGCTATGGACCATTACAATATTATATACTTGCAAAATAAAAAGATTTCCCTTGGCAGAAAGAGTATAAAACCTAGCCATTGGGCAAGCAACAGCAGATGGAGAGACATAGGAGAGAAATTGAGAGAAACGGTGAGATGCTATTCATTAAAATGAGGAGCGGTGGTTGCAGCATTCCAACAACCTATCAGTTGTCAATTGTTTCATAGTTTTCAGGATAATGAAAAAAAAAAAAGAGGATAATGAAGTGGGTTGGAAGGTACCCTCGGGGATGAATTCCCCAGATGGAAGCGAGTCCAAGAAAGATGTTTGTTTTAAAATTTAACATGTAGATGATGAATTTTGGCATGAGTCAACTGGATGTAGGAGCTGACATCTCAGTAGTTAATAAGTGATGCTGGGTACGCCATGGATGAGTGGCATGTGAGGAAACTGTGAAAAGTTTTGGCAGGAAGGACCAATAAAGTTAAAGATTTGGTACTCTGCTGGCTCATTACTTGTATAAAAGAATTTTCATTATTAATACCTGTTGTGGAAGGTTCAAAATTTTCCTGCTGTATGTCAGCAATTCTAATGAAAATGACACGTAAGGAGAGTGGTCATTAGATCAGCTTAGCTCTTCTTTTTATCTGTCTCTTAGCAGTGCATATTGTGACCTAGAACGTCACTCATTGCAGTCCTGTAGTGATATTTTACAACTAAGAAAGTCTTTGATCACTTCTAGCTGAAATTCCAGTGATGATTTAGCTTGTCCTATCCTTAATGAGTTCCCTAAAATAGGATGATCCTTTCTGCAGTCTGGAGAGGATCTCATGACAAGAAAACTGTTTCTTCTACAATGATATTAAGATGGTTCTGTGTCAGCCTTAGTATCACAAGCATTCCCATCTAAATGAGAACAATCATTGATGATGAACTAGTAAGGTCAGTAAAGCTAGAGCAAAGATGTGGTATATTTTATTTCAGTTGCTGAACCAAATAATCAGGTGCAGAATACATGCTCTGGAATTAGCATATTTATTCCAGCTGAACTGCACTGACACTGGCAGTGGGTTTGTGAAAGGCTGTTATTGTTTTAATCGTAGCAGCACAGCTGAAGTGTGAAAATTTTGAAATGTAGACAAGTGCCATACATAACCTATTGCAGCTCGAACATAATCCCTAGACACATTCTGCAGTGAATTTTTAAACAAACAGCTTACAAGTAGCTAAAGGATAATGCCGTGATAAAAAATAGGCAACGCTGATTTGCCAACATCCAGTCAAAACAACCAATTAATTTTTTCCTTTGTCAGGATGAATGGCCGAATGGATTAGGAAAAAGTAGGTTGTGATAGAGCTTCACTTCATTAAGATTTTTGATACAGGTTTAGTGTAGCATTTTAATATAAAGCCAGGAAAAATATCTAAATAAGCTTGTAAAATCTGATGCAGCTGATTTATATATATGTATATACATACATGTATGTATGTATATACATATATATACATTCTTCATGCATTTTAAAATCAGACAGGCTTTGGAAGTGGAAACAAAATCAAGAATCCTAAACAAATCCAATACAATCTCAGAGCTAGTCAGTGATTTTACTGACTAATATAGTAAGTGACTTAAACATATAACATTGTTTGATGAAGATACTGACCTGGGAGAGGTTACAGTTGATGTAGAGGACATGATCAATCTTCAAGGTGATCTCCAAAAAATTGATACCTTTTTTAAATCTCTGTTCTGAGAAAGTTGTGATCAAGTTCAGAGGTGACAATATATGGTTTAGAAGAAGCACAAAGAAGATGTGCCGTGGAATATCACAAGCAAAATAAGAGTTATTATGATGCTAAATCTATGTGAGCTAAATCTTATGCTCTTAAGGGGAAATCTAATAGTGCATGTATTTGCATATCATTAAATTAGTGTGGCTTAACAAATTACCGAGCTGTAATCATCCTCACACACAGTCTTAAATTGTGGCACACTCCTTATTGGACTTGACAGTACAGACCAAGTGAAAACAAAGTACCCACAGAAGGAATAATTCTTCAGTCATAAAAATCAAAGCTGGGTAGCCAAGGCATAGTTCTTCCTCTTCCATCTGGGCTGCTCAGTGTTGAACTCCATGGCCACTGTATTTTGCTGAATGTCTGGTGTCTAAGGACTTCTCACAGGCTCATCCCTTTAGGACTCTGGCAAAGACTCTACCTGTCCCTGTCCCAGGCTTGGAGCACAGTAGGGCTGGGCAGAGGGCAGGATGTGTTCTATGTGCCCACATGTAGAAACCAGACGGGCAGTGTCAGGATGCAGACTCAGTCTCAGCGCCTTCAGCTTAGCCACTTCCACGCAACTGCCCTCTGAGGACTGAAATATCAGAAATTATCAACTGAATCTCTGGCAAACGTATGCAAAATGTGAACTAGTGAGATAGGCAGAAGTACATCAGAACATCTAAAAGTAATAATAAACAGCTGAGCCATCAGTCATGCTGCTGAGAAAGGGCCAAGTTGGGCTCTGGGGATGGGGGCACGTCCTCTGTGTGCTACAGAGACGGAAGTGGGGTGAGCAGCCAGGCTGATGCCACTGCCAGAACTGGGATCGCAGCGCTGCCAGGTTCTGGGGCAGCCCCAGCACAGAGGGTCACACTGCTCCTCTCACTGGGCAGTGTGAGGCTGCCGGGTCATAAAGGCATGAGCACAGCAGCTCTTGAATAGAAGATCTTAATGCAAAATAAAGGAATTATCGGAAAATGGTGATGGTGACTGACACAGCAATGTTCTTTCCTCGGTGCTAAGTTCATCTTCCTTTTTTGTTGTTGTTGTTCTATTTAAGGTTGTTTTAATTATGGGAAAAATCCAAAGAAGGTTTCTGTTTCCCACGAGGATTAACATCACCACTCGATGCTGGAGGGAAGCTCAGATCCTGATCGAGCTAGGAACTAATGAACTTGCTCAGCCAAAATGCCATAAGAAGTCCTTCTGGCTGTTGTGTGGTTGCTGCATTCTCCCCAGCCTTGCATCAACTCCTCTGTATATGCCTGAGCAATTCAGACAACGTAGGATAATTCAGGGAGTCTCATTTTTCTCTGTCTGGTGGAAGAAGGACTGGTTGCTATGAAATCTCACCCTGCTCCCTGCAGAATTTGGAAATGAAATGTTTGATGAGGATGGGACTCATGTCAGTGGTATAGAAAATAATGACATATTAATTTAAATGCAGATCCTGGAGGAGTATGTGATAATAGACTGCTTCAAACACATTTAAAAAGGAAATTGGCTTTGGTAAAAATCAAGGATTCTAAATATTAAAAAGTGACATAAAAGCAATCATAATAGAAATGATAAATCAGTTTTGCCAGATAGGAAATAAATCAGGAGTGAATAGTGAGGGACGCGGATGAGTGTTATGCTTTGGGATTTGAATATGTCAAAATAAATTTTGTAAAATATTTATACATTTATGAAACATTGACAACATCTTAGGAAAAAATGGCATTTCGAATTTTATGAATGTTTATATTTATATATTTTTATGAGGCTATGTGGCTTTGTATGTGTGTATGTATATATATACATATATTTGTATGTATATATATAGTATAAATTTATCCATACAGAAATAAAAGTAGATGAACTGTAAATCTTATATATATATATATATTTCTTAAAATGACAAAATTGCATATTTGGTGTGGTCTGTGTGTCAGCTATCTGTATATGGGGAACAAGCCATTTGGTTGTCTAACTTATAGGAAGAGGAAGATGAAAAGAAGGTTGGGAAGGATATGGCTGAGAAAAGGGATACCCTATAAAGCAAAGCAAACGTTATATTCTTTATTCTTTGCTTTATGGGAACATGCATTTAATTTCACTGACATGAAACAAGATCTTCCCATAATTCTGCTTCATGGTGATAAAGCACTTCAGGGTTAATTTACATGATGTATCTATCTCTACAGACAGATCTCAAGTCAATAAAAAATATACATCTGCATATTGCACCAGAGGTTTGTGCATGAGATGAGCAAATATTATGTGCCCACTGCCATCCTCCAGCCTCAGTTAGAACAGGTAGATGTACAATTTTGAGACAAACTGCTGTGTAATCAATGCACGATCTTGTATTCCTGCTCCAGGCTCTCTTCCCTGTCCCAAGAGAGTCTTTCCAAAATACATTTTATAACTTGACTTATTAAATGTGACATGGAATAAAATTTTGCAAGAACCTTCTCATTGGTAACAACGAGGAAAGCTGCAATTGTTCATTGGATTTTACTCTCTGAATGTACTAAGCTAAAGAAGAAAAAAAAAAACCCAAAAATGCTTACTCTGAATTAACAGTTTTGGAAGGGGTTGGAGTGATATGAGAAGATGTGGCACGGGCAAGGGAACTGTAGTGCCAGACAGCAATGATTCATGGGACCCCACCAGTCTCTTCAAAGAGATAAGACTTCCTGCAACAAGTAGGAAGACTCTGGGACAGACTTACCTTATATGACATGAGTTTCACTTCCCGGGCTGCATTAAAAGAGGAGTGGCCAGCAGGGAGAGGGAGGTGATTGTTCCTCTCTACTCGGCTCTTGTGAGGCCCCATCTGGAGTACTGCGTCCAGGCCTGGGGCCCCTAGCACAAGAAAGATGCAGAGCTCTTGGAGCACTTTTCCTATGAGGAAAGGTTGAGGAAACTGGGATTCTTTAGGTTGGAGAAGAGAAGGATCCAGGGAGACCTCATTGTGGTCATCCAACACTTGAGGGGAGTGTATAAACAGGCGGGGGAATGGCTATTTACGTAGGTGGATAATAATAGGACTAGGGGGAATGGGGACAATGGGAAACTGAGACGGGGGAGGTTTAGGTTAGATATTAGGAGGTTTTTCACATACAGGGTGGTGACGCACTGGAACAGGTTGCCCAAGGAGGTTGTGGATGCCCCATCCCTGGAGGCATTCAAGGCCAGGCTGGATGTGGCTCTGGGCAGCCTGGTCTGGTGGTTGGCAACCCTGCACATAGCAGGGGGTTGGAAGTGGATGAGCATTGTGGTCCTTTTCAACCCAGGCCACTCTATGATTCTGTGATGATTCAGTGACATTTACATTGTGAAACCCAACCGACTTTGTCCCTTCCTTTCTTTCTGGGACCAAAAGTGTTTCTTCTGGAAAGTGAGTAGAATAGCTGACCTATGAACTGCTTGATAGTTGTCTTTGTTATCACAGATGAAGTAAACATCTTCTGTGATGATGCATTTTGCAGCATTGTGTCAGGTGGCACACAGGGACTTGACTTTTTTAAGGGAAGATTTGGTGCTTCTGTTGAAGTTTTTCAGCTGACAAGAAAGGCCAGGTGAGGTCAGGGACAGGATGAGTGATTACTCTGAGTCAACTTATGCAAGGATGTCATTTGCGGGGTAAAATATATGGGGAAAATAACTTCTGGAGAAGTAGGTGGGACATGATACAAATGGATACCAGGGAACAATAGCTGCTTTTCAGTCACAAGTTGATCTCCAAAAGCTAAAAATGAACAACTGATATAACCAAAATAGGATCTAATTTGCAGTAGTTCTTTTCCTTGCTTTAACTGGCACTTCTCCAGGGAAATCTGGATTTCAGGAGGCACTGGAGGAGCTGACAGTTTTTTTAACCCATCACACCATAGAATCGTAGAATCATAGAATGGCTTGGATTGAAAGGGATCACAAGGATTATCAAGTTCTAACCCCCCTGCAACAGGCAGGGTTGCCAGCCACTAAATCAGGTGCTAGATCACATTGCCCAGAGCCCCATCCAACCTGGCCTTAAACACCTCCAGGGACAGGGCAGTCACAACCTCTCTGGGCAATCTATTCAGGCACCTCACCATTCTCTCAGTAAAAAACTTTCCCCTGATATCTAATCTAAATCTCCCTTCCTTTAGCTTAAAACCATTCCCCATTGTCCCATCACTATCTATCCGTGTAAAAAGTTGATTTCTCTCACATTTATAAACTCCCTTTAAACTGGAAGGCTGCAATGAGGTCTCCTTGCAGCCTTCTCTTCTCCAGACTGAACAAGCCCAGTTCCCTCAACCTGTCTTCATAGGAAAGGTGCTCCAGCCCTTGGATCATCTTTGTGGCTCTCCTCTGGACCCTCTTCAGAAACTCCACATCTTTCCTGTGTTGGGCGCCCCAAACTTGGATGCAGTATTCCAGCTGGGACTTCATTCCTTTTGTCCCAAGCAAACAGATGCAAGCAGGGTCCTGGGGGTTCCTTCATGTGCAGCTGCAGTTAAAAGAAAAACCTAATCCTAATCCTTGACTTGTTTCAGTTTACCTTTGGAACCTCACTATTTCTTACACTTAGCTGAATGAAAGACACCTTTAATATAAACCAGAAGTTCTCCCAGACACGGTATAACAAAGGCATAGTCAAGAAAGAAATGCAAAAACAGGCAGATTGAAGGATGCTTTTGAATACTGTACAGAGGAACAGCAGAGGCACTTGAAGTTCTTTTTGGTAACATTAAACAGGAAAAAAGAAGGGGCAGTCTTATTTTACTCCTCTGGAAAACTTGCGGAATGAGGGGAATACATCAAACCTCTTCCTGGTGCCTACCAGAATGCTGCAGCCTCCCATGCTGCTGGGCGCTGCCGGTGGCAGTGTTACCCAGACACACTCCAGGATAGCAGAAGTTTATACTGCCACCCATTGCTGCTGCCAAGCACCTTCCCCCTCAGCTGCTCAGCAGACCTCATTCTCAGCAACGTTTCCCTTCCTGGAGCCACCCTTCTTGCACAGTGATCTGTCCAGGAATCGCAGGGACCCTGAAGTATGCTGTTGTGAGTTCAGGTAGAAATGGTTTTCAAAAGCTAAGAAGCCATTCTCTGGAGCCATCATATCTATTTTCTGCACTGCTTCTTCTCAGCCAGAAATACTTCAGCCCCAGCTCTGTCCTTTTGCCACAGGCAGATGTTGTCAGCATGTTGCAGTAGTTCTGAAAAGAAAAATTCAGAACTCTGTAATATCTGAGGCTGAGAATCCATTGCCTGACAAGAAAATACATTTCAATGCATGATTGGAAGCAACAGCACCTGCAGGGCAGGTGTACAGACAGCCTGACTACTGGAAAGTAAGGCTAGAAGCAAAAAAATTGGCACTATGTTGGTGCATCTGGACCATCACTGCATGGTGCTGTGATAAAGTAATCTGTGATTTTCTACAGACAGAGCCTGCAAAAAAGGCATCAGGACAATCGAGCCGCAGTTGGTACAGTACAGAGCGTTTTCTTGAATGATGTTGATTTGACTGTTTTCCAGAGATTTTGAGGGATTTCAGGCTGTCATATAGTTTTGCAAATACTTCCTTGTACTATGCCTGTGCCGTTGAAAGAACTTCAATTTTAATTCAATTTTCATCCTTCAGCTTCATCTGCTTGCTGTAACAGCTATGCACAACAGGCATGCATCTGGGTGCACAGGCACAGACCAAGCTCCTTACCCAAGTGCTTCTTGTTAAGTCTCAATCTTAAGTTTTCCATGCCTGTTATCAGCATCTGGTGAAATTATCCAGCAGGATGATTTTAGGCATAAGAGTTTCTATGAGTGACACTAAGAAAAAAAATGATAGTCATTTCACCAGTGCTACACTGATGAGGAACCCCGCTGCACATCCGGCTCAACTTAATGCCATTACCTCTTTTTCTATCGCTGGCTATCAGGGAGAAGAGACTGACCTCTGCCTGGTGACAACTTCCTCTCATCCAATGACAATCTAATACAACTCCTCATTAGACTAAAAGGGCAGACTAGAAGGCAGGACAAGTAAGCTTAGCATCCTCCCTACATTTTCCCACTTCCAGTGTTGTCACATCATATGTGAGTGTGAGGATCTGCAAATAATCACAAGGATTTATAACGTAGCATGAAATAAAATTAAACATGGTTCCTACCTAAGAATGGAGGAGCATCAGAAATTTAATTAATGGCCAGTAAACACATTGCAAATTACCAGACAAGTGCAAAGACACAAATAAATAAAAACATAAACAATGCTGAATCACAGAACATGTTTTTTTATTTCATTTATTTGTTGGGTTGATTTTTTTTTTCATTCAAATTACAAAGAAATACCCCCCTCAGAGTTCTAAGTTACATACAGCTCTTGCCACTGCTTGTTAAAAAAATAAAAAATTAAAAAAAAAAAAAAATTAACAGATCAAAACCACCACAAAATATCACAGAAGTAATTTAATCTCAGTAATGCATAATAAGTCACAGTATGCCAGCGAGCGTCAGCAGTATACGCTTCGAACGTAATGGAGTCTCAGGTACAGTAGATCTTGTGAAAGTCTATGGTCATTCAGACTGCCATGGATAACAAATTACCATTTGTTTGACTGCAAGAGGATTTGTGGCTTAAGCATCCTTTCTGAATACTGGGAAAAGAAATGATAATGTGGGAAGAAAATAGTAAACTTTGGCAATGAAAATCCATAGTAAAAGCAAAATAAATCATTACGAGATAAAGATGGACGTGACAAAGTATCTTGCCCAGAGAGGTGGTGGATGGGCCATCCCTGCAGACACCCAAGGTCAGGCTGGGCAGGACTGTGAGCACCTGATCTAGCTGTAGGTGTCCCTGTTCATTGCAGGGGGTTGGGCTGGATGGCCTTTCAGTGTCCCTCAAATTATTATATAATTCTATGACTTAGTAAATTTGGGGTTGGGAAAATTTCCTGTCCCTTTTTCTGAAATATTATATGCTATGTCTATCATCATAGAGAAAAGACATGGAGCACTTCCAGTTTTACTGTAATGGACTATAATTGGATGTTCAGAGCACTAATAAAGGATGATTTAGTAGAGTCTAATGCTACATGGCAGAGGACACCTGGAGTTGGAAAGTCAAAATGGAGCAAGCAAGGTATTAGGTGACACCTAGCTGTGAGCAGACAGTACAGTGTGTAGAGTTTGCCTTCTATGCAATCCTGACAGCAGTTTCCTGCTGGAAATAGGCTTCTCTTGCCTTGCCTTGGATTAAGGTATGTAAGTATAAATATTGCTACTGCTTTTTATGGATTAATGCTTCTGCAAAAGAAAGAAAAGAAATCATTGAGAAACCAAAAATAAAATAGTCATTTCACAGTGAAATGTCCAGTTCATAACTAATTTCTTCCTACAATTGCCCAGTTTTGTAAATCATCTCAGCATGAACACATCAGAATACTCTGAATGAATGAAAAGAATGATGAAAAGAAGCATTTTAAAATAAGTATCTACATATAAAACAGCTAGGAAATGGTCTGTAACTAGACATAAAAAACACCCTTGTCTGATATAGCTGATAAACTATCTATAGGCTCATCTACATTTTTTAAAAGATGCTGGCAAATTTAGAGTCATGCCAGTTATACTTGAGAAAATGTCTCACACCCCCAAACTGAAAAAAAAACCACCTGAAAATTAAAAAAACAATGTGTCCTATAATCACAGTATATTGGTATTTTGCCAAGACAGGAATACTGAGAATTAATAGGATTCTTAATCTAGGTGGGAAAATTGCTACCAGCAACACAAAAAGAGAAGTTAGACTGCTTCGAACTGCAGGAAAGGCATACATTTAAGGCTGAGATTAGTCACTGGAACAAGCTGCTAATAAAAGCAGCACATTCTTCATTTCTTTCGGTCTTCAAAAGCACAATAAATGACTTTCTGAAATAAGCATTAGTCAAACTCTAGTGATGAAGCCTGATAAAGGAACGGCTGTGTGAATGTTAACGGCTTGTGATGTGCAGGAGGTTAGATTACATGCTCTGGCGATATCATCTGTCCTTAAATGCTCTGAGTAAACACATCATTGTACTAGTTTCTAGCATCATGATAAGAATTCAAGAAATCCATTTCTTTCTTCTCCATTTCATGTGTTTTTCTTCAGAAAATAGGGAGACAATTACCATGTGTGCCTCCATGATTACTCTGCAATCTTATATGCTCCTAAAACTTGATAAGAAACAGAAATTATTTTATTACCCCTAGACACTGACATGGCATTAAGACAAACTAGAGCTGGGGTCATTACATTTATCACAGCAAAAACCAAAACAATCACCATGGCACATACTGCAGACTCAGGCAAGTGGGATAAATGGCAGGATTTGGGGGTGTAACAGAAAAGCTAAGTCACAGCTTGAAACAGTGATTGAGCACCTGGTGGGAAGGCAGGGCCAACCCAGGGGAGCTCAGGTGTATGCAATGCAGCTGAGTGACTGGAAGGCATAAGGCAGGATCCACTCCTTCCCAGACCTCATTTAATGGTTGGCAGTGAAAAGGGTGTCTTGCTGGAGATTCCTGCTTATCTGAGGTATTTTAAGGGTAGGATTTTTATTTTTATTTTTTTTCCTTCCCCTTTGCGTCTATGGCTGCTGTTTTTAGGCTTACCCACACTTATTGTATCCTAGGACTTTGCTACCCCTAAGCTACCATTATTGCTGTGCTTTCCATCACATTATAGTGTTACAGGGGGACTCCTTGTGAGTGTTGGATCTTTTGTTTCTACCAACAAATGAAATACTACAGATGTTTAAGTGACTCTTAGCTTAAATTCATATATATTTAATTGAATCAGTAAGGGAATTTAAATTCAGTGAACATATGTCATGCATGGTCCCAAGCCAGTCTTCTGCCTGCTACATCTGCCCAAGTGGTATTGCTAGACATGTTAGATAATATGACCCACACACAGCTTACAGGCCTGTTCAGTTCCTGGCACCGAGCTGAGTTTATACTGGAAAATAGATAGACTTATTAGCAGAGATATGCCAGAGAGGTGTTGAAGTGATGCAACAAACTAAATGATCAAAAAGTGCTGCTGCTGTCACTCAGTACAGAGATCCTTCCTGTACGGTGTCCTTTTCAGACAGGCTGTCAGTTTAGACACAGAATTGCTTGATTTGGGAGGAACCCTTAAAGCTTTTCTAGTCCAGCTCCCCTGCAATGAACAGGAACACCTATACTAGATCAGGTGCTCAGAGCCCCATCCAGCCTGACCTTGAGTGTCTCCAGGGTCGGAGCATCCACCATCTCTCTCTGAGCAGCCTGCTCCAGTGCTTCACTGCTCTTATTGTAACAAATACTTATATCCAATCTGCATGCAGGTGCTCAGCACACCGCTCTGTAGTCCAGATCTTAGCCTAGCAGCACTGCTGTTCAATCACTACGAAAACTTTCTCTGTATCTCTGGTAGTGTGGTTCGGCTGCCCTGGGGGCACTGGGGCTGCCCTGCTGTGCTGGAGCGCCAGCAGAGAGCAGGGCACTGCAGAAGCAGCTGCAGGTGGGCTTGAGGGAAGGGCTGTGCAGGAGCAGGGTGGAGAGGGAGATAGCAGCTGCAAATAGGATGGTGTGGAGCTTTGACTTGGGCACCGAAAGGCTGGCCTGCAGTGCTGTGAAAGCCAGCAGAGAAACAGCTTCCACATGTGCCGGAGCCCGGGGCTCCCGCGCCAGGGGGCAGCAGAGGAGCGGCGGCAGCACTGAGAGCTCCGGCAGCACCGCGCCAAAACCAGCCCGGGAAAGGCTGCGGTTTTAGCCTTTCCTCAAGATCATTATATCTTTGAGAGATACAGCGAGAAGTGTCCTGTACATAAAATGCTTGGAAAATACCACCCAAACTCCTGAATAATGAGTTTCTGAGCGCTGCAAATCGGGAGAGTTTTACTTTCAAAATTTTGGCTTTCTTAAGGTAGCTACAGCACTTCTGCTATGAAGTTTTGAAAGGTGTTATTATGATTATTTTTTTTATAGAGAGCTTGCTCCTCTCATGTTCTTTACCTCATTTATCACAATGATAAACGATGCACAAGGATGTAACTTAGCATGATAGCGGATAAGGATAGTAGGGCAACAATTCAATTCTCACCATTGCATTTCTTACTGGTTATTTTATTACATAAGGGTGTAAAACTGTCTACTCTGGAAATACAGTAAGAAATTGCAGGGCTCCATGCAGGGATTTAATCAACCTCTTTTATGTAATAAGGTTGCACTACGTTTCTGTAATTCTGTATTCAACAAAATACAGTGCTTGTCTCCCATGCCCATCCAGGGCCCCACAGACCCTGTCCCATTTACCTGGTGTGCTCCACAACCAAGCAGCAGGCAATGCTGCATCCTTCACACCTGCAGACCACTCAGTCCCACCCTCCTGCTCCAAGCATCTCCTCCTACAGATCAGGCTGCCCGGGGCCCAACTAGCCTAGCTTTGAACACCTCCAGGAATGGGACACAGTTGCAATGCCTGAACTCAACATAAAAGAGCAGATTATTACTTGCTTACTCATTAAAGTTGAGGAAGAGACTTCAGACTTCTACTCCCTGACCTATTCCTGTGACTTCCATCTCATGCCTCAGATGGGCCATGTCTGAAGGGCTCTAACCATACAGCTTCTGCAAATGGCTGGTGAATCTCCTGCAGCAGGTCCTTGGCTGGGCCCAGCTGCTCAGGAAAAGTCTTTAAAGCAAAATGTGGCCACGATCTGGGGGGAGAACTGTGTAATAAACCTGTGTCCTTGCAGCCAGCCTGGTAGGACCTTCCCTGGAGACCACAGTAATTCCCCAGCAGTGGTACCTCCAGGAGTGGTTGCTGCTCACTGCTAACCATGATTTGTTAAAGCTTTAGAGGAATACCAGATACATCTAGGGATGAATTTGGTTTGGGAATTTAAGATGAATTGGATCTAGTTTGCTGAAGTCATTTTTGTGAGTAATCTATTTTAATTAAAGAAAGCAAACAAAAATGTGGAAAACAAATGTTAACTGGAGTTGTTTCCTTTCCAATGGAGCCTGAATTCCAAAGATTCAGCAAAGTCTGCTTCCATATGGTGCCTCAGAGCATGCAAACACATCAGTATGGGAAGATGAAACCTTCCAACGTTACAAAGCCAGTTGGTCAGAAGACATGCTGACTGATTGCTAATGCTGGGCACTGATGCTTTGATAGGCACAAGTGCTTGGACTGCAAAGGCACCTGTGTGCACTGATGCCATGTCTGTGTCAGAATTGTACCAAAGCATGGTTGTTCAGGAAGATGGGCTGACAGAGCCTGATGGCAAACGTAGTAAGCCCTTGTCGAGTGACTGTCTCAGGGCTGCTGAAAACACGTGAGAGAAAAGCACATCAACCATGATTTCTCTTCTCTGGGTTTGTGGTGCTGAGAGGAGATGTGGGGTTTAGGGTAGGTTGTCTCCACAAATGCTATTGCACTCAAGTAATGGCCTGGTTTCCTATGCAAAGTGATGTGCCCACTATTTGGTGATATGTGCTGTGCCTTTCTGTTGATACCACGTTTATTTTGTATCAGCAGAATAAACTTCTTGGACTGCTTTCTCAAAGACACGAGGAACTATCAGCCTGAAAACCCAGGTAGAAATAACACAGAGTACTCAGCTGCCATGGCAGTGAGACACCAAGGAAGATCTGGATCCCTGGACTGTCTTCAAAGCCCCACCAGCACTGCCTTGCCTTCAGTCTTGTACAGCTCAGCATGCAATTGCCAAGGATCCTGATTGCTCCCAGAAGCATACTTGATTTTTATAGAGATGCACGTATCCTTGACCTCCAACTTTCTTGCTGCCCTATGTGATGTTGACTTATGCTGATTGCAACAGTACCCTTATATTGAGTCTCTATGTTTCCAACAGCCAAGCCATCAGGAGAAGTATGATCCTAGATGACAGCAACCAAGGCTCTGATGGCTTTTTGGGTCCCAGATCACAATGAGAAGCATTCCCTAGAGAAGACTATTTCTCTGCATTAACTAAAGAGGAAAGACTTATCAGACAGACACCTTGAATGCCCTTTTAACTGCCTTTTATTCCTAAGAACCAGCTCCTTCCTGCAGACCTCTGGAATTATACTTTTCTCCTTCACTCACTGACTTTATAAAGACCAAGCCAAATCGTGAGCGTTTGTGACACTTTTCCCTCCAATTTCTCTTTCCTAATCAAAGCAAATAACCCAACTGCATTTTGTTCTGTTTTATTCATAAGATGCCTGAGGCGTGCGTTCAAAAGGGATAAATCCCAAACACACCAACTTGTTTTTCTACAGCCTACCTTTAGAAAAATTTCATAATGTCATTTGGTAAATGCATGTATATGGGACAAATTGCAACAGTTAAAAAGAACTGAAATATTTTTTCATTTACCTGATGCAAACCGTGCCTTTTTATGAAAGCAACCCTCTCAAGCATCATCAATGCTTAGTTTAGAATATACTTATCCACATACAGTAAAAGAAAGAGCTGAGAGAGACTAGGGAAACCTATGGTAGAAAAACAATTGGATGGCATAGAATTCAAGTGGACTTAAATCCTTCAGAAATAAGTGCTTTGTAATATTGTTTTATTTTGCATGTTTATTAAATCACAACAAAGAAACTGAAAAGCAGAACTTCTTTAGACGCATCAGTAAACATAATGTAAATTTTAGCTATCGTATGAAAATTAGATTGAGTAATAAGACGTTCAAGTGCAATACTGACAAGGGTGTGAAAATCATTTTGCATTTGGTTTCTTCCTGCTACCAGATTTAGTACAGACAAACAAGATTCACACAGAAAGTCCTCCCATATTCAGAAATAATACTCTTCCTCTTGCTTTTCCTAACGTTTTCTAGAAAGGTTCCTCACCAACAGAAACCTTAAATACAACAAATTCCTGCAATGAAGTAGTCCACTATAGAGTTCACATATTTTAAGTTGATAACTGATTTTTATACTCCAAATGAATTTATTGCTCTTTTTTTTTTTGCTCCAGTATCAGCTTTGCCCCCTGTCATTTCCCCCCTTTTTTCCTCTGCAGAGGCTTTAATGGACTGAACAGAGACGTTCATTTTAAACATTAAACATTTGCCTGAGTGTCTGATGACTCTGCCACCTTATCTTGGTTGGCTCTTTGTCCTCTTAGCTGCCATCTCTTCAAATATTGACAGTACTCTTCATACACAGAAATATTCATGTTTAAAATATTCCCTATGAAAAATGTCCCTGCATTTTACAGAGCTTATTTTCTGTCCTCTACTTTAGGCAGACGTGAAAAGTGTGATATAAATCACAGCCCTCACAGTCCTCAGACGGTGCTTAATGATTGTATTGCTCAGCAGCTCATAAAACTGAGCACATATGTTCTTATGAACTTGTATGGGCTCACTTTCATATTTCTTTCCAGATTTAGTACATTTCTGCTGAATTAGCTCCTGTTCTCCTTCGACATCTTACTGAACATCTTGAAAGAGGTGTCAACAGACAAGGTGTCAAGTCATTTGTTCCCTCAGGGTTGTCAGCCCCAGAAGAAACATCACTCAGCTGTTGAGATATGTTAAATAAGAAATACAAGTGAGGCCTCACTTTTAGACTATCTTAAATTTTGTTCTTTGTGTGAAGAAGGAGCTCTTTTAAGCATTAATTGTAGGATATTGAAGATTTAGTTTCAAAGATTCCCTTCAGACCGCCACAAGATGTTATCCTGTAAGAACAAAAGCAAACATTTTTCCAGCAGAGCTGACATAGCCTTGTTCTAAGAAGCAAATCTCTAAGCCACACTTTCTCATTCTTCCAAAGCAGTCTTCAACAACTTGACCTGTGAAGAGTAACACAGGAAAATTTAGGCGGGTCTAAGAAGGACTCTAGCATGGAGATGCTGGGAGAGGAGCACTGAGGAGCATTCATAGGGCTTTGGATAAAGAGAAAAGGTTGGCAGTTTGGCAGCTTCAAAAGTAAAACAGGACATAAGGAAGGGAAGCAATACAGGCTGGGGGAATGTTTTGGCAACAAAAGAAGAAGATGATGAGTACAGCAGAGGTGAACAACAAAATGAGGTGAGAGGGATTTGAGAAAAGGGCCTGAGGGTACTGCAAAATGAAACAAGAGGTTGGACGTGACAGGAATATTTACTTGACAAGCCTGATGACACTGATCATTGTCAATGCCCTCCCTATGAAGACACAGGCACAACCCCAATGCTTTCTTCCTGGACAAGCAGTTACTAATAGGGAGCCAGTGCACATTAATACATGTTTGCAGGAGGAGGTTAGCTGTCCTTCTTGTTGAGTAATCACTGCTCAGCAACAGCTAAAACAGTTTTATTGCAGGATTAATGTTTTCTGTTGACTGGCTGCTGCACTGTAGATAGCTAAGTGTCTGCAGGAGTCCAATGGTAGCATAAGAGCCCAGTGATCACCTGTTTTCACCAGTTTTTAAAATAATCTTACTGAAAATTTAGTTGTGATTCCTACTGTCCGTAGTCATCTGGGTAAGATTCATACCAAACTTGGAACATCATTCTGTTTCCCATTTTTTCTGCCCTCCCCAGATGATCATATCACATCCCAGCTCATTTGGTATGAATCTGGCACATCACATCATACTTGTTTATTTGCTTCCTTTGGTTTCATTTGTCTAATATCAGTCTTTGAGCTGCTTTCCTGAAAACAAAGGAGTTATAGTTAATATTGCCTTAAGAGAGAAAGTTTTTTAAACGTAAAGTCTTCTTAATGAAATAGGTATGGTACGTTTTCTTGTCTAAAGGATGGTACTTGTAATTCAATTTAGTGACTTAATTTAAGAATGTGTCAGATATAAAGACACTTCTACCTAAAACATATATTCAAGAACCTATCTGGGTATAGATAAGTAAGAACATATGTATATTGTGTCAGACCAAAGGTCCTTCAATTATGGTTTAAGTTCATTATCCTGTCTTCAGAAAATAGACTGACAAAACTCACTCAGCTACTTCTTCTCAGTTAAAAAAATGCACTCAGGTGAAGAGGCTTAACACCTATTAATGTGTCCAACTGGAATGCAAATTTGACACATGAGCAGGCATGCAGTGAATTAATGAGATCAGCATCTTGATCACGTAGGGAATGTCTGCAAGCTGTCTTAGTCAAGCTGTTCCAGAAGCAAGATCATGTAGCCGTACATACCACTATGGTAGTGTTCAGAAGATAGAAATGTGGAAAGAAAGTTGGAGGTCATTCTGGCAATCCTTGTGGGCAAAGAGGAGATCAGCAAAGAAAAATAGCATTTTCTCATTATATGCCTATACATTGCTGGTGAAATGATACTAGAATACTGTGTTGAAAGGAATATTTAAGACAAATCTGAAGGAAAACTACAAAACTTATTACAGATTGCTTAATCATCCTAAAAGCTTGATCTATGTAAGTGTTCAAAGATTAAAGGCCCCTTGATCACAATTTGTAAATGCCAAATCTAGCTGTTGAAGCTATAATGAAATTCAATGTCTAGGAGATGAAGCTAAACTAATTCAGACCATAAATAATGCTCTCATTAGTTATCTGTGTGCATATTAACTGCTGAAATAATCTATCAAAGATTGTCCATCATTAAAAAGAATTCAATTAATATTGAATTTTCATTTGATAGACATGCTTTAATTCAACAACATCTACTGGGCTTGAAGCAAAGTAATTCATGGATGTCCAGTGACCTATGTTACAGAAAAGGCTGGAGTAAATAATTGTAAAGCCAATATTAATCAGTGAGTTCTTTAATTTATCCACAACCTCATAGCTTGGTTATATGCTGTAAGGTTTATGTCTTGATTTGTTTAGCCTAATCACAATATTAAGATATCCTTTGCTGAAGATATCTCCTTTCTCCTGCAGCCAGCAACAATCATAAAACTGACCAACAGAACATATCCTGCCCACTAAATCAAATTGCCACCTCGTCAACAAGCCTTTGCGGAGATCACTCTGGGATCAGGTAAGGACACTTTCAACAGCACTTTTGTCCAAAATTATTTCAGAGAGGTGACATTATTTGGAACTGTAACTATATCCTACTAAGAGATGTCCTGTGACACTTCGATTAGTTGTGCATCTTTTAAAATGCATTGCAGCACAGCCTAAGAACAACATGCTCATTTGTCAAGATAATATATCTGAGCGTGCCTCTGTTAAGCTCACAGTCAGCCATTTCTGAAGCCTAATTGTTACTCCGTCAGTTTTTGGTTGAATGTGATTCACTTAACCCTTCTGTGTCTGTGTCAAATGACAATAATAATCTGCTTTCAGAGGACTTGGGAGCATTAGGTAGCACTTTGCAGTGCTCTGTAATCTGAAGTTCTATGACTGGTTCCCCATCTCAACATTTCACACAGAACAGCTTAGTGGCTTGTCTTTCACTTGTATCATTGATGACTGACCTAGATCATGCGTGTCAAGAACCATCTAAGCCAACTTGGCCTTAATCTGAGAAAGAGGCATTTCTTGGCAGTAAAGATATATCCTGTTCTTATACACCAAATGAAAAACTGAACCTCTGGGAACTGGACACAAGTATTGGCGTGGCTCACCACAAATATCATCATTCCATAATGTTTTTATGAACTACTCTCAGCAGTAAAAACTCACACATCTTCATTATAGTTTGCCATTTCTCTGTCATTACTTGTTTGCTAGCAGTTACTGTCTTCACACTGGGCACAAAGAAGTAAAAATAACTGCATTTTTAAGGAGAAAATTGTTTCAGGTATTGCTAGTTTTAACCAAATAATACCAAATGCAAAGTGCTTTTGGTGCAATGTGTCCTTTCCTTCTGTCATTTATAGGCGTGTCACAAAATGGGCTTTACTTATGGTCTACAGCATACAGGTTAGCTCAAAGATTTCTGTGTCATAAAGCACTTACATTCATCTTTTCTACAATTAAGGGTTGATGTTTTATGATTTTTTTGCAGATGAAGTTGTCCGAATTTTTTAATGATGACTTCTTATTTGCCCACAGAGCACTCTGAAAGCTCTTTTCTTTATTCAAATCCAACATTCTTCTAAAGACACCGGTCTTGATCCTTCTGTAACTTCTACTATGCAGCAGCACCGCTCTAATTAGTAGTATTTGTAGTAGTATTTGTAGTAGTAGTAGTAGTAGTAGTAGTAATTGGACTTATTCCTGACTGTTACTCCAGATGATGTTGGAGGTACTTTCTCATTTCTACTCCTCAGGTTTGTTAAAGAAAAATTGCCTTCTATCATAGACCATTAGTTTACAGGTCATAATAACTCAAGTCACAAAAAAATATATTTAATAGACTGTACTTAATAAGTGATATGTTGCTTATGGACAAAATACTCACTTCTTTTCTAATGCTTCCAGCTACCAATCCCATCTCTGTCGTAAATGCAATGTAGAATGGAGTAAAATAAGAAGTGTGCATCTGGATCCTTATAGTTGGGCTTCAGGCAAAGTTAGTATTTTATTTCTTATTGCTTTTGCAAAATGTTGCTGAGGATCAGATTTCCTTAGAAATCTGTCATTCTTACATACTTACAATATTTTTTTTTCCTTGAATTTATCCTCTTCCGCAGTAGTAATGATTAATCAGATTCTTTTGGCACGCAGTTTTAAATCCAGTGACTTCAGCAGAATGAAACTATAACCTTAGCAAATGGGAATCTATTGCCTTGTCAGTGCAGAGTCTCTTTATACGTGCTGAGGGCTTGAATGCTCAGCAAACTCTTCTAAAATGATTTCATGAGCACACCTGCTATTTACTTGGCAGTCAGTTTGATTTCTGGTGGTGTAGGTAAAAGTGGAAATTTAGGTTTCATTTTATAGTGAAAAGTGAGTTCACTGCTTCTGAAAGACCTTAAGGGAGCTTTCATTCTCCACAATCATTTCAACCCTTTCTGTTCCTGAACTGGAAGTACATTTCCTGAGGGATCTTTTATTTGTCCCATAAGAAACATGGAATTGCCCTGGATCAAATAAAAATGAGAATTAGTTGCTACCTAAAAATCTAGTTTCTGTGATTAGCCTATCAGCTGGAGAGGATGGAACAGCAGAGATCTTGTACCTTGCCTCCACAAAAGCTGTCTCCCTAATACATGGTTTTTAGCTCCTTAATTGTCTTCTGCCAATAGTGTGTTCTTTTTTTTCAAACATCTATTTCCTTGGGATTCCTTGAGATATATGATAAGCTTGATGTAGAGGGGTTTTGTGTTTCTTTTCCAAATAACCCATGTACAATTACATAGAACGACAGAATGGCTGAGGTAGGAAGGGTCCCCTGGAGATCAGCTCATTCCTCTCTCCTGCTTACCTGGGTTGCCAACTGGAGCAGGTTGCTGTTGATTAGGACCACTAATTTCTGTAGAAAATCAGGCTGAATTCATACTTAGTGAAGCTGTGCAAATGCAAAGATGGTGTCCCATAAGAAGTTAATCATTAACTTGAGGCCTGCTTTATCTCTCTTTTTGTCTCTATCAGTTTAGAATTGCAAATGACACAAAATATATTTTAATTCTCCCCGTGCTCTATTTGCAAATGCCTTAGTCTTCTGAAATAAAAGGATGCAACAAGCAGTAATGAAAACCCATCTCAGGTATCCTGTGTGCATTTAGTAAGCAGTCAAAGAGTTGTGCTGTAGCATCACCATTTTCCAAGAAAAGAGAGCAGGCATGTAATTGTAGCACCACTTAGCTTGACCAAGAACTGGGTCCTTCCATAGCCTGCCAGTCACCAGTGGGGCTCTGTGTGCTGCAGCCTAATCCTTTGAATGGAAGGAAGCACACGTGGTTACAGCCTTAGTCCACCAAAGAATTACTTTTCACTGTGAGGAACTCCCCTGAAATCTTGGTTGTGATTTTTTTTTTTTAGGAAAAGCCCATTAGTGCTTCTGTTAGTGATGGCCTGTCAGCCATAACTAAACACAAAATCAAACTGTTCTGAGAAGCAAAGCAAAGGAAACTTGTTTATTTTTTTCTTTTTTATTCTACCACACATTTATCTCATACTTCCTTAATATTTTATCCCTTTCTGTCTTTCATGCTGTATTAACAATTAAAAGACAGAATTACTACTGTTTGGGTTTGGGTTTGAAGAGTTTATTTTTTGCAAATAGTTAAAATCTTCTTATTCTAAAGAAATTTAAATATACTATATATAAAAGGATCTCCATCGTTTGCAAGTCTAGTCTAGAATAACCTGCCATGAAAATTCACACTCACCTTCTCACACCTCTCACATTTCTCTCAACCACTTCTAGCAACATCTTTTCTAATATTTTTTTTAATAAATTTCCTTTTCTCTTTAACTTGTTCTCCATTTTTTGTTAATTGTTGCTCTACTAAACTTGTGTATTTGCTGTATTCTCAAGGATAGATACTTAATACTCTTGTCATTATTGCACAGTACTGCAAATTGTGAAATACCTGAGTGTCTCTCCACTTGGATGAATTTGAAAATAAGGGAACAGCTTGTCATCTTATATTTCCTTATCACTTATGGACTGTTTATTCAAAGAAGTCACCTGAACTGTTGATAACCTTGTCAATGTCATAGATTTGGTGCCATTTTACTGAGAATCCCAAGAGTAAATTTATTAGATTACTGACTGGGGCTATGGAAATATTTGTGGCTTCCACCCATCATTGACAAACAGTGACTGTAAGGTCCTTGACTTCATCTCAGATAGTTTCCACAGAAACTCTCTGAAGCTGCTTTACACATGCAACCAAAAGATGTAGTAATCTTGGATCAAAGCCTTGGCAGAGACCCAGCCACTCTCTGCTTTGTTTTTAACCTGGCAAAGATAATTTTGCCTCCTAGTGAAGCACCTCATTTCTGTCAGGTGAAACTATTTGGAACTAAACAAAACTCCAGAATGATAAGTGTATGGACCATACAGCAAACATAGGATTTTACTTTGCTTCCTGAAGAGGTGCTGGAGGAAGGCACCTGCATGAGAAATGGGAAAGAAGACCTAGAGATTCTGGATAAACCTGGAACACCAGTTATACCAGATTGATGACTACAGCTGTGAAGCAAGAACCTAAATACTAATGCAGAATAACTTGTTCCAGTTAACATTGTTAAGACATGTGGATTAGAGAGAGAGAGGAATGAAAAGGTTCAGCTGGGAGCTAAGCTTATAACATCATGCTTGTTACCTGAAACCGACCAGAAGCAACCAAGGAACTGGACATAGACGGTATTATTCTTGTCTATTATTTCAGTGGGGAAAATACACTGTTGTAGTGCTGCCAGTAGTGCTACTGAACTCTTAACAGGTGAAAATCCTCAGAGCAGAGCATAAATAGTTACTGATTCTAATGGCTGGGAGAAGGGGGAAGAAAAATGCATGATGAAATATATTTAAGTAATAGTTAAAGAGACATGTTTATAGTAAACAAGCTGTAAAACAGAAATACATAAGAATGCTTGGGAGTGACACGTGAACTTAAGCAGATAAAGAACAAATGAAGAAGGAATGCATGTTATGTATTGCAGGTTAATCACTGGACTAAAGGGAGAGAGAAGCTGAGATTCAGAGAAAATCTTGAGAGAAAAGGTTGGACTAAACAGGAGACAGCTTGAGAGCATCTTTTATCAAAATTGAACTAGATGAGGATTAGAACAACAACAACCAAAAGTTGGCTGTATTCCCTTGCATGGAAGTAAAAGAATGAGAAGGGAGGAAAGGCTGAAGGAATAATTGCCCAAAGGCTGTACTTGGTGAGGTTCAATTAAGCAGTGGACAAGGAATTGCCAGATGTCATAAGGTCAATATAAGTAAGATCCTGAACCCTGTTGACTTACAGTTGAATTTTTTCAATGAGACAGGGATATGTGCAACTACTCCACAGTCACTGTATACCTTCAGCAATTTCATAAAATATTTATAAGCAAAAAGCACAATGAGTAACTCTCAAGAGGGATTCAAGAAAAGGGTAGATGACAAACTGAGTAACATTGTTAATGGACATGGCGTTGATGGATTGATGGTTGGACTTGATGATCTTAGAGGCCTTCTCCATCCTAAGTGTTTCTATGATTCTATGATGGTGAAAAAAATCTCTAGCATCTTTTGTACTATCTGAATTATCTGGAAAGACCTAAGCAAGCAGAAGCAGCCTTTTCATTGCTACTATTTTTTTCCCAAAACTGTTAGTTCAAAATCTGGATGCCCTGCAAATCTGATTTTTTAAAATGTTGAGGCTATTAGGTTCTTCAAAAAGACAACTGCTAATAGTATTATCTGTTCTGGATCATAAGGTGTTAAAGTTGATTAACTCATATAAAAATGAGTAAAGTAGATATAGAGTAAAATAGTAAAAGAGTTTGCAGAAAATCCTGCTGATTTACAAGTACTGATGAAAGCAGATCAGCGTGGGCAGATGAACATATTATGCAATGTAAAGCCTTTCTGAATCCTTTTCACACATGAAAGCCTTGTAACACAGGTTTTTTGAAAGAAGCTGTATGGTTCCTGTTAGCCAAGAGGCAAAATGCCTTAAACAAGCATGTTCAAAGTGGTCCTTGGAATAATCGTAGTTTGCATGTAGGAATACTGCATAAGTACTTGTCGTACAAGAATGGGGAGAACTTGGAGGGTACGTGTAAAATATTAACCAAGTGAGATAACACGGTCGGTATTGCCACAGAGTTCCTTTAGACAGGGTGTAGGTAGTACAGCTCCCACAGATTTGAATGCAGAGTACAGATTAACACGTGGTAAAACAACAAATTTTGATTTTAAAAAAGAATTCAAAATGCACGCTACTGAAAATATACAGTTATGTGACAGACCAGCACAAGCTGTTTGTGTATGCACAGGTCTGTGTCTGCTAACATGCAGGCTTTCTGAGGGAGTGGGAGAGAGGACTAAAACCTGTCAGTGGGGTCTTGACTTTTCAAGTATTATATACTTTTCATCCTTTGTTGAGAAGATTGTCAGCTGATGTTTTATTTATACTGATAGGATTTCCTTCAACACATTATACTACTGGCTGTAGGTCGTTGGCATTAAATTACTGGTTGTTGGAATTAAAAATAAGAGAATTTAAGGTATAACTTCAGTTCCTTTAAATGCTATTCAGAGAGATTGTCTTTTTCTCTCTGTTCAGTTATTAATTCATCTCTCAGAGAGTCAGGGTTGAGATTCTAAGGCACCACTAAAAACAGTATATAAAGGAAAAAGAAACTTTGTCCAGGACTCATCTATACTGATGGACACTACAGCTCTTGAGTGCTGCCCCAGATGGACTGGCATATTTTCAAACATTTCATTCATATTCATGCTGCAGACTTAAATGGGACTGTCAGAGGAGGGCACAAGTCATGTTGAGAGTGCAAGAGACATAGTACACTCTCCCCCACAGACCTGATAACAAATTTTTGCATCCTCATCAGACAGGGTTTTGCTCCTCAAAGAGTGGTCTCATGTGAACATGTGTAAAGAAGGAACAGTACATGAAGTCTTTTCTGCTTCTTAGTATATCTGTATTGATGATATTTCTGTGCTATTTTTAATGGGTCACTACCTAAAATATCCTGCACAACATTCCTGCAGCAAGGGACATCTGACCATAAGCAAAACAAACTTTTTCCATAATGTTCCTTTATTATGGCTATTAGACAGATTTTATTTTCTCCACATTTCAAGGCCTCACTGTTCACAATGCACACTAATGGTAGCCACACAGCTGTGTGCAAAAAAACCTGCCTTTTGGACTCCAGAACTATTGCAGTGGTCTGGGACAACATTCGTGTCCCATGAGACAACTGAGACTTCTGCTGCAGGAACAATCTTGTCTTTGCTGGTGTTGTTCCAGCAGAACTGAAGGTAGGGATGCAAGATGTTGATGGGGTCTACCTGGACCTCAGTAAAGCCTTTGACACCATCCCCCACAACAGTGGGGAAGCTGGCTGCCCATGGTTTGGATGGGCGTATGCTCTGCTGGGCGAAACGCTGGCTGAATGGCTGGGCCCAAAGAGTTGTGGTCAATGGAGTTAAATCCAGTTGGCGGCCAGTCACGAGCTGTGTCCCCAGGACTCAGGTACTGGGGCCGCTTCTGTTCAACATTTTTGTTAATGATCTTGATGAGGGGATTGAGTGCACCCTCAGTAAGTTTGCATACAACACCAAGTTGGGAGGCAGTGTTGATTGCCAGAAGGTAGAGAGGCACTACAGAGGAACTGGATAGACTGAATTGATGGACCAAGGTTAACTGTATGAGTTGCAATAGGGCCAAATGTCAGGTCTTGCATTTTGGTCACAACAACCCCAGGCAACCCTACAGGCTTGGGGAGGAGTGGCTGGAAAGCAGCCTGATGGAAAGGGATCTTGGTGTACTGACGCACAGCTGGCTGAATACGAGCCAGCAGTGTGCCCAGGTGGCCAAGGCAGCCAATGGCTTGTATCAGGAATGGTGTGGTGAGCAGGACTAGGGAAGTCATCCTGCTCATGTACTCAGCACTGGTGAGGCCCAACCTCGAGTGCTGTGTTCAGTTTTGGGCACCTCAGTACAGAAAGGACACTAAGGTGCTGGAGCAGATCCAAAGAAGGGCAACAAGTCTTGAGGGGCTTGGAGAATATGCCCTATGAGGTGAGACAGAAGGAAATGGGGCTGTTTAGTCTGGAGAAAGGGAGATGGAGGGGAGACTTCATTACTCTCTTCCAGTATCTGAAAGGTGCTTACATCAAGAGTGGGGTTGGTCTCTTTTCACTGGTAACAGGTGACAGGATGGGGGAAATGGCCTCAAGTTGCGCCAGGGTAAGTTTAGGTTGGATATCAGGAAAAACTTCCTTACAGAAAGGGTTGTTAAGCACTGGAATAGGCTCTCTAGGGAGGTGGTTGAGTCACCATCCCTGGATGTGTTTAAAAACCGTTTGAATGTGGTGCTCAGGGACATGATTTAGCAGAGGGTTGTTAGAGTTAGGGTAGTATGGTTAGGTTGTGATTGGACTCCATGATCTTTAAGTTCTTTTCCACCCTAAGCAATTATATGATTCTATGATTCCTTACCCCTACAACTGGACCTATAGGGAGCATCTCCTAAGCCTCTGCATTTAAAGCATTTAAATGCCAATGAGAGGGCTCTATCTGTCTCTGAAAGTACAGGGAGTAGGAGAAGGAGATGGAGTTGTAGGGAATGAAGAAGAAAAACTGATAAAACTAAAGACATTCTTAACCACTAGTGACTACCTGTATATTAATAGATAAAACAAAGGAGCTATAAATTAATTATTGCATACAGTATTTAATTGTTAGCACGTTGCCTGGAAGAAGTTTGGCCCCTGCCAACTGGTACTTCTCTAGAATGTTCCTACTTTGGGGCACTGGTCCTATTTTGAACAGGACCTAAAAATGACCTTCAGAAGGTAGCATTTCTATGGATGTTTTGGGGGATAGCTAATGTGAAAAGCCTATTCCATAGGCAGTTTGGATGCAGCTACCCCATTCCTGAGCAACTGGCTGCTCCCTCAATGCATCTTGGAATATTCTATCTGTTTGTATAGATGTAGCCATTCAGAAAACAAAACACAAATGTTGTGAAATGCAAAAAAAAAAAAGCTGTTTAGTTCTTGACAACAGGCAAGCATTACTCAATTAGTATAAAGAAGCTCTTGAACACGAGGGGCAGTTCATCCAAAGTGTAGGTGCAGAACTCCTCTGTACCTGGATGTGCTTTTCGCTCTTCCAGTGGTGGTATTCAGATCTCCAAAAGTTGCCCAAAACCAAAAATAGCATAGTTGGGAAATTGAGCTTTGAACATAGCATGATGTAGAATATAACCAATATAACAGTTGGCTGTGAAAGAGAAAACTGAACATGATGTAAAGTGGAAGATGAGCCTCGCTGCAGGAAGAAGCTATTTTGAAATGCTTGACCTTATTGTAATTACCATGATTAGACAGCTATTAAAACGTTGTCACTAAGTATGGTTGTAGCATCAGTAGATTCAGAAAGTAACACTGAACTATTACATCATGTCTATGGCTGATAGTAATTAAAAAATTAGATAACACTTGAGAAGGCAAGAAAGGCAGACGGGAAGGAAAAAAATGAGAAAGGCAACATAGTATCTGATTTATTTTTACAGTATGATCACAGTGCCTTACATGTAAGTAAAACTCAAAACTCCTGCCTCAAGCTGTTACAAATTAAAGGAATTCCTTAAAGAGAGTTCTGGGAAAAATAAAATCTGGGGAAGTTAAAACACCTACCCTCAGTGCATCAGCTCCAGCAGCACATTTAGTTGACCAAGGATAAATGGTTAATGTAATCTTTTTGGATTTCAGCAAAGCTTTCAGTACTATTTCTTGATAAAATGTACAGCTAGACAAGAACAGGCTGGCAGCCAGTCGTAAGTAGGGTCCTCAAGGGTCCAATTTTAGGGCCAATTGTCCACAGTGTTTTTATAAATGACTGGGATCCAGGAGTTGAATTCACACTAAGTTTGCAGATGACACTAGACTGGGAGGAGCTTTTGACTCCCTTGAGGGCAGAGCGGCCTTACAGAGAGAACTCAACAATTTAGAGGTCTGAGCAATTCAGCAACTGCACAAAGTTTAATAAGAGCAAGTGCCAGATTCTGCACCTGGGGTGGTGCAATTCTGGCTACATGTACAGAATGGGGAATGAGAGGCTGGAGAATAGCCCCATGGAAAGGGGGATCTGGGAGTTCTCGTGGACAGCAAGTTCAATCTCAGTCAGTAGTGCCTGAGCAACCCAAAGGGCCAACCATGCCCTGGGATGCTCCAGGCCCAGCATGGCTGCCAGGTGAGGGGAGGGGTTGTCCCCCTCCACTCTGATGCTGTGCAGAGCTGAGCCCTGCTCTTTGGTGACAGCAACAGGACCAAGGGAACTGCATGGAGCTGCTCCAGGGGAGGATCAAGTGGGTGTTAGGAAAAAGTTCTGTGTACGTCAGCATATATCATTAGGATCTCTGTCACCTGATCGTGAGCATCTGTACAAAAGAACAGTTTTGGCTGAAATCCCTCTCACTGCTGAGTCTGTGCCTCTTGGACGGAAACCAGGTTACTTCTAGAAATGTCACAGGTATGCTCCAACACGTGACTCACCCAAATGGCACATATACACTGTCTGGGTAGGTGACTTCAGTCAAACTGTGGAATCCCTTGGGGCTGTCTATAGAGGAACTCAGAGCAGCCCTACTGGCAGCTTGCAGTGCCTCACACCGAGCATAAAAATAACTTAGGATGGCTGACCGTGTCTAAACTCCTGATGTAATTTCACTTTCCACGTTGCTCAGGGAGTCCAAAGGCAACAGAGTTATCATTTACCAATTAAAAGAAAACACTTGAACCAAAACAAAAACAACAACAACAAACAAAAAACCCTTCTCCCTTGATCTGCCTCTGCTGTAGCAGTGCCCAGATCTCTCCGAGTCACCTCTCAGGCTGGTAGCTGAACATAGGTCAGACCTTGAGGATGTTCACGTCCCAAGCCCGGTCTTTCACCACAAGCAGGCCTGAGTTTAGGTCTCAGCTGTTCTACACCCAATGCTCTGTATGAGGGAAGTTGTGGCTTGCTTTTTACTTTCTATCAATTTTTGGTGGAATCACATGGCCGGCTGTGGGATTGAGCTTTTCAGGGGCAAAACCATCAGCCAGCTCAGTCACTTGAATAGGCACCAAACTAAAACCTGGGCATGAGTTTGGAGCAGTGCTGAGGAAACCCCCCAGTGTGGTTTCCCTGGGACTCACCGGGATGACACAACTGCTCTTCACACCGGCACGGAGAGAATCATGTAGCAGCACTCCATGACATGCATTTTGTAATCTGTTGTCCTTATTAGACACTGTGTAATTACAGGTAAGGGCAGGTGCTGTGACATCACTGCTACCTTTTTTTCTGTTTTTCCAACAGGCACCTATTAAACGTTACTAACTTTTCAGTGGTGCTGATGAGTCTGTTGAGTGAAAAAAAAAAATCTCGTAAACAAGGTCTTTTCCAACTTAAATCGGAAATATATATCTATACATATATACACAACAGATCCTCCTGGTTTTCTGCTATGGCAAATCTGGGAGGATGGCCTGCTGTTCCTAGAGACCTTTCTGATTCCAACCCGAGCAGCCTAACGCCCCTTGCAGATGCCTTCCTGCCAGCCCCTCCCTCAGGAGCCCCCTTCCTCCCGCCGCGGTGGGCACGGCCGTTACCCCCTCTGCACGCAGTGGTATGGCCGCGCCCTCTTGCAGCTGCAAGGCGGTTCGTACCATTGGGTTAGCACGCAGAGGGGAGAGGGTGTGTCGTGCGCATGCGCGCTGGGTGCACGGTGCCGGCGGAGCGGTGGGAGGCTGTTGCGAGAGTCGCGGCGGGCCAGGCCGGGCTGGGCACTCCCGGGAGGCCTGTGGGGGCGGCTCGCCGCCCGAGCAGCCCCGGAGCCGGGGAGGGCCGGGCCGCCACCGCAGGCAGCGCTGCCAGCAAGGAACGGCGGGGCTGAGCCAGGTCTGTGCGCCGGGGCTGCGTTCGGGGCTCGGCGGAGAGCGGGTGGCTGTCAGTACTTGCGCTCGCGTGAGGCCGGGGCTCTCGGGGCCTGCCGTGCCCTGCCCGTGCCCTCGGCTTGGTGCCCTTCGTCGCGTAGAGGGAGGAGCTTTGGCTCCACTTTCGGGTCCGTTGTGTCAGGTGTAGGACTGCCAGGTGTTGTCGGCAGCCCTGCTCTGGGGGCTGGGGGGCACTGAGGAGCGAGGGCCAGGGCGAGCGGGGCGCGGGACGGAATGGCTGAGGTGGGAAGGGAGCTTTGCGCACTGCCTGGTCCCACTGCTCTGCTCATCAGGGTCACCCAGAGCGTGTTGCTGAGGGTTATGTCCGGGCAGCTTTTGAAGATCTCTAAGAAAGGATGCTTCCCAACCTCTCTGGGTAGCCTGTGCCAGTGCTTAGTCACCATCACAGTAAATAAGTTTTTCTTCATGTTCAAATGGAACAGATCCCTACGGTGCCAAAGGCTTGGGTCTGTTGTGTCGTGGTGGAGGTTGTTGCATGGTGGAGGCAAGCAGGAACATCTCACTGGGGTTTCTGTATTCCCTTGCTGCAGTGACTTTCTCATCCAGCTCCTGTCTGTGGTCTTTTACAGACAGTGTTGAGTTTGGTGGCCAGGCTGATACAGCCTAAATCATGCATAAAGTGACCTGGTACTCAAATATTTAAACATTACCCAGCTCTTTCCACCCCACGAAGTCATGATCTTTAACTGCTGTGTGTTCAGGAAGTTTCAGCTAACTTGAGGCACTGACTGCCAGACTGTTCGGTTAATTATGCTGATGTTGTTAATCATACATATTAATGCTGCTTGTCTGCATTCCATACTCCTGTTGCATTTTTGGAATTGGTTTTCTGTTGGAAAGTCTTGTAATGTTTGGAAACTGATTGCTAAGTCTTGTTTTGAGATATGATCCTGAAAGCTTACTTTTGTGTTAGTGGTCCCATGTACTAGGATAAGTTTTTCTCTTTTCATGTCCCAAGTGTGTATGTGAGGTTCTGACTTGCACCCAAAGACATAAGCAGTGGTGGAAAATCAGTGAGGGAAAAGCAGAAGAGTAAAAGAATAATGGTTAGTGACAGCACACTGCTGTTCAAATGTGAATTTTGTGAGTAAGAAAACAGGATTTTCTTCTTGTGTTTTCCCTTCCTCTTTCTTGCCTTCCTTCTTTGCTCTCTTCCACTTTTGCTTTAGTACGTTAGTAAAACAAAGTTTACTTTACTATAGTACTAGTAAAGAATTTGCAGGCCAATTGCAAATCCTAAACGCACTGCTTAAATTGAGGGTTTTTTTTGTTCATCTACACCTGTCTTTGGGATGATTGTGCTCAATGACAGCAGAGCTGATGTTGTAACTGCAATGAAAGTGAGTTCTGTATAGTTTAGGAGGTGTTGTACACAGGTGACTTTTTAAAAAGACTCACTTTATTTTTTTCTTTTTGTTCCAGATGGAAAAAAAAGAGTTCATGGTTGCTAGTCCACATAATAGTGGAGGCTGAGTGGGCATGAAGGAGAGTATATAGTGTGAGTGAGAAGTCTCAAATCCCCTGCAAGGCTTTTTTCTATTAAAGGGAAAAAAAATAAATAAAAAGGAAGAAGACATGAATCCTACAAATAAAGATCAAGCATTTGGGACCATTTTTGACTGGGACTATCTCTTATGGGAAGTTCGTTTGACATTTTTAGCTGCTGGCTTTTTAATCTACCTGGGAGTATTTCTTCTGTCTCACTGGTTATCCTCCCGGATGAGTACCACTTACCGTGCCTTGTATGCAAAGGAGAAGGTGTTTTGGAATATGGCAGTCACACGTGGTGCGTTTGGACTTCAGAGCTGTGTTGCTGGGTTATGGGCTTTGCTCATAGATCCCGTTTTTCATGCTGACAAGGTGCATTCACAGCAAAAGTGGAGCTGGTTTAATTGTTTAATAGCTGCTGGATTTTTCTTGCTTGAAAATGTAGCTGTTCATGTGTCCAACATCGTTTTTAGAACGTTTGATGTGTTCCTCGTGGTTCATCACTTACTTGCTTTTGGTGGCTTAGCTGGTCTAGTAATCAATGTAAAATCTGGACATTACCTACCTTTGATGGGAATGTTGCTGGAGATGAGTACTCCTTCAACCTGCATTTCCTGGATGCTTCTGAAGGTAAGAATTTGAGACTTCACAAACTATGTTTCTAACAGTTTTCATGCATCTCACTTCTCTGTAAATACTGTGCGCAGTTTGCCTGGATAGTTTGAAGCAAGGCTGAGCTTGTCTAACTGACATCTATGTTACTGTGTTACCCACTTGTACAGAAACATGACCCTGACAGTTCTGCAGGTAGGCTTCTGTGTGGTGCTGTGTGCATGTGGCTTGAGACAGCTTATGTCTTGCCTGAGTTTAGACTGGTGTGTGCATGTGCTTTATCATAGCTCTACGTGAAAAAATGCCTGAGGGGATGTGTATGCAAAGACTGGGGAATTTGCTTTAGTTCTGGGGATTCTTTACTTTCTTATCTTGAATTAACAATCACACTTCTGCGTATTTCTGTTCTTGTTTTTTCTAGGCTGGCTGTGCAAATACCTTTTTCTGGAAGGCAAATCAGTGGGTGATGATCCACCTGTTTCACTGCCGCATGATTCTCACTTACCACATGTGGTGGGTGTGTATTTTCAACTGGAATTCTGTGGTAGAAAACCTGGGACTTCTCCATTTTACTGTTTTATTCTCTGGATTATTTGCTGTTACATTAATACTTAACCCATACTGGACATACAAAAAAACTCAGCAGCTCCTCAGCCCAACTGACTGGAACTTCGAAAATAAAGCGACAGAAAATGGAAAGTTAAATGGTGAAACATCCCAAAAGAAGAGGATGTAACACCAGAACATCTGTTTCCTAGTGTGATATTGGACTACAGCAGAAGAATACGCTGCAAACTAAGTGGCCCATGAAATCAAAGCTTCTGTAAGAAGCTCGTTGATGCAGACATTCCTTGCTGTTTGTATTCAGAATGCATCAGTGGTATTTAAAAATGTTATCTGTATTTCATACGTACATATTCATAAATCTTCAGCATCTTAGCAAAGAATTATGCCTATGGTTTTGTCTGTACTTAGATAGTATTTCATGGTTTAGCAATGACATGCTCTAATGATATCCTTCATCCTAATGCTTCAAAGTGGCTTTATTGCTAACTTGTCCACTAATCTTAGCTTGAATTGAATTTAGCTTTATTCTCATTTCACGTATGTTGGAGATACTGCTACTGAAAATAACGTTGAGAAGACTAAGATCAATTCTGACCCCAAATAGGTATGGTGTGGATACCTGTGTGCTATTAAATATTTCCCGCTGGATGAATTGGTCAAGTGGCAGAATGTAGTCATGGCTCAGTTTGTGGGTCTTTCCTTAAGTGCACTTGATGAAAAGGAAGAGACAGTTAAGTGTTTGCTAGCAAAAGAAATTGTAGTACCCAGGTTGCCTTCAATATGAGACTTCATATCCACAGCAAACATGCACATGGTGAGGAGTGGGAACACCTGCTCATTGTGCTGCTGGTCATGCTAGGTAATCATAGTGGTCCTTTCTGGACTTGAAATCTATGAAAGACAAGAGTCAATTATAAGTTTGTTGGGTGATTGGTAAGATTATCTTCTTTGTAGGTCACAAATGAATAAATGTGCAATTAGTTCCACTAGTGCTCCTGTTATACTTCCTCTTATTTTTGGAAAACCTCTTAGTTACAGAGGGTTTTAGAATATGAGGTGACTCATAGAATCATAAAATGGCCTGGGTTGAAAAGGACCTCAAATATCATCTAGTTTCAGCCCCCGTGCTATGTGCAGGGTCACCAACACCAGACCAGGCTGCCCAGAGCCACATCCAGCCTGGCCTTGAATGCCTCCAGGGATGGGGCACTCATCTTTGGAGAAAAGCTTATTGTCACCTCTTTTAGAAGTTCTGTTATTCCTGTTTTTATTTCTGCTTTGCAGAACGCAGAAGGTGAGGTTATCAATTCTTTGCACTTTATCTAGCATATTTTTAAGTTTTTAATTGACCTTGGGAACAGAGGGTGTGTTTGGATAGTGGTTTGGCAAGTTGTGGAGGTTTTTCTCCCACTTGTACTTGTTCTTGGATGCAGTTTGGGGCAGCAGATCAGTGTATAAAGATCATGATAGAAGAGAGTGACACCTATTGGCAGGAGAGTGACAAAGATACCTAATTAATGCTGATGTACTATTGAGATAAAAAACATGTCATTTGAAAGTTCATCGTATGCTGTGATATGGCACAGTTCTATTTACCAAAGTAGTAAGACCAGAAAAGCTAAAGCTGTGAAGAGCTTCAGGTTGAGGCGTTTGTACCAGGCTTTGTGTCCTGCCCTGTGTGGGAGCATAGTGTTTAAAATGGCAGAGGAGTGGGGAGAGGAGATTACTGTCTTGGTGCAAACAAGCCCATTCCATTACACCTGGTGGGAATGTCTTTTATTTTGTTTGGATGAGGCTGAGGAGGTTACTGTGTTCCCTAATTTCCTAATAAGATCTTTTGCATCTCTTCCTATGTATATAATGTACAATACCTAAAAGCACTTGTTAACCTCAATGCTGCTGGACCTGCTAGAACAGGAGATCTATGCAATATTAGAAATAATAGTATTCACTTTATATTCCTTTTGGCTTCAAGGGTGAGAGGGTTTTACAGTCCACATAGAAATAGTACAGAGCATCAAAATAGACAACATTTCTTCAGTGCTATTACACAGAGCCTCTATTTTGTTCACTGCAGGTTCTAGTGTCTAATTACTCTTAGAGTTCTGTGTTTCCCCCACATAAAGACTAGCTACAGTTGGCTTAGAGATTTTGTTAATTTGAAACAAATCCCAGACCTTTTGGGCCTCTTTTGTAAGGCCTCATCTGCAGTCTAAGAAAGAAATTTGCTATCAGCATCAGTAGGGATAGGTCACAGGTTGTGCTTCAGCCATGATTTGGAAAACTTTCGCATGGTGTTTTAGTATGGTTTTGCTAGCCTAGGTGACTGTGCAATACTTTGTCTTGCTTTCTTCTTGCGGTGGGTGTATTTGAGGAGTGCAGTTTGTGTCTCCTCTTTTTTTTTTTTTTTTTTTTAAGATGATTGGTTTGGGGTATGGTTTTTGTGAGTGCATGTGTGTTTCTGCTGTTCTTTTAAAAAAAAAAAACAACAAAATGTCTGATCTGAGGGTTGGACCCTATATATGCATCTATTTCTGTGTTCATACATTCCTAAATCAGAGTTTGTTTTCCTCTGTTTGTGTCATGTTTTTTTCAAAACCTGTTGTCACTTTCCAAAACCTGCCTAAGGTGTTTATTCCTGTCTGCAGTACTGGTCATGATCCAGCAGCAGTCACAATACTCCAGCGGTGACTTTGGCTAATAGTTTTTAGCACTTACTGCTGAGTTTTCTTTTGTTAAATGCCTGTGTCCAGATTTTTTTTTCCCCGATAGCACTGATCAGCTATTGATGTTGTACAGTTACAAAAGACGCTTTTAATAACCTCAGGGAAATTGCACTTAAAGTGAATTTAGAAGTATTAATGAATTAATAAATTCAACTCTGTTCCTCATACAATGTAGTATTTGTTGAATGCATCTTTATGCTGAGTGCATGAATAAAAGTATTTTATTGAGCAGTTGTATACCCTGAGTTTCATTTGCTGGTTAAAGTAATGCCTCTATTTGTTGTTGTTGTTTTTACTTGCTGCTTGTAGCTGATTGTTTTTGTAGTGAATGTTTTAAAAGATGACTTACTTTGAAATAATCTCCCTGACTGAGCAGGAGTGGTGGTGTGTCTGTGGAAGTAGCTCTAAAACCTTGTGTGCTACTGTACCTTCATCACCATTTAACATTGGCAAGTTCAGTTATATGGTTAAGCAGAAGAAGCTGCACCATGTATGTGAGTATGTACTAAAAAGTATCACTTGAAATGACACATCTGGCTTGTGTATTTGAAGCGTGATCTCTTTTTGCATTAGGCTGTAACTATGAAGACACTTGACTTGGTGTCAAGAGATGCTTCATGGTTTAGTATGAGCCACCGTCTTTTTTTTTTTTTCCTTTTCAAGAAACTGTTCAGTTGTTAAACAGCAAAATAACAATTACAAGCATTGAATGTGCCCATCTTCAATAGTGCTCTGCTGAACTTATTTCCTGATCCTTTTAGCATTAGTGAGTTAAAGGAAAACAGCATAACTGCTGGTATTTCAACTATTCTGAAAAGAATGCACTGTGCAAGCAACCGGCTGGCATGGTTTCGGTAGCTGCCTCTAGAGTCAAGTCCGTAAGATTAATTGAAGCAGAAGAAGAGATGTTCAAGTATAAAGCTCCACTGGCTGTGGAATGTGTGTGGGTACAGACTGGGAGCAGAACAATACATAACAGTACTTGTGTGAATAAAGTCCTTTTTGTAAATAATCTGTAACAGAAACTTTGCTGATGTTTTGCTATTCAGATGTTTTCAATTGATAGATAAATGCATTTTACTTTGTAGTTCTTGCCATAAACCCAGAAATAAATTAGCATGCACTTACTTTGACAGTGTTACTCAGCAATTACGATCTTTTGATCCCGTGTCATGGCACTGGTTGATAAGTGAAAGTCTCTAATTAAGCAAATTATGCCTGTTGCTCTAGTTAGCAGCCCCCAGATGGATTTCCAATGTTGGAAGAGACATTTCAGACTCCCATGGACTAATTAGTGTGTTCTGCTAGTGGTAGTGTCACAGAAACAAGTGTTCTCACAGTATGTTGTGCCTTCCTGTTCTCCCTAAGCAAAACAGTACTGAGTGAGGAGGAATGACAAAGGTAATGACACAGCGAGCATAGCAACATTCGAGGTGGCAGAGACAAGCCAATATGAAAGGAATGGGGTCTGCTCACAGGTGCACAAAGAAGCAAGCAAACAAATGGACAGTGCAGTCATCTGCTGCTGTTTGTGTGTGTGTTATGGTGAGTTCTGAGTCCTTTACAGGTATGACTTGAGCAGAGGGAGCTGATGCTGGATTCATCTGATACTGTACACATTACTTCTGAGCTGAAATGCTTGTTTCTTAATGTAATTCTCTTTTTAGCTTCCTCTGCTGCTTTGGATATTTAGTTCATGTTAAACTGACACTGCTTTCACCAGAAAAGTGACATTTACAGATTTACGAGTATGCGCATGATTTTAACACTGGTAATTGATTGTAGCTGCTCCAGGTGCTCATCAGGGCCTGTTTTGTTGTTGTTGTTTTTAATATTCTTGATGCGGACCCACAAAAGTCTGCCAGAAAGACTTTGCTTTGTGTACACTTTGTCACCAAAACTGTGTTCGCTAAAGTTGAAGTATGGGTCTTGTATTAAATGAGGGGGAAAAATGCTAGATAAAGCCCTAGTGATTATGTGTTTATTCTTGTTTGTGTATAAGAGGGTTGACTTTCCTGCATTTCTGGACTGTGCAGTTCTGTTGGCAGAATCTTTTAAGAGTAAATCAAGGTGATAACTGCAATGTCTTGAAGAGTGAAGCCACACAGGCAGTCTCTAAAAGTATGGTGAAGTGGCTTGTGTAGAGTAGGCAAGGAACATCTAATGAGCTTGGTCAGCTTGTGTAAAGGTTGCATTTACAAGGTGAAAGAGTATCCTTTGAAAGCAGCAGCTTTGCCTAGGAGTCTTAAGAAATGTGAAAAAAATGAAGATGTTTTAGGATGAGATTGCTGCTGGGCACTGAATGGGAAATTGTCCGATCTTTTAACTCTTCTTTTTGCCTCAGCAGCATATTGTGTTAAGCATTGTTGTGACAGTGGCTGAGACTGAGTCTGAGGACCCTTTTTAGGACATCAAACCTCCTAAGGCCAAAGGGATCTGTAGTGTGTTCTAATTCATAGTGACTTGTTCTGTTGTTCACTTTTTTTTTTTTTTTTTTTTCCTCTTCTGGAGGCCATTTCTTTCCTTCCTTGCTACTTTATCTACAAAGGATAATTACTGCTAGTAGAATGTTTTTTTTTTTTTTTTTAAAATCCCTAGATATGAAACTATTCTGTATTTCTGAAGATTCTGTCAAATGGGTGATGTCAGATTATCAAGGTTACCCATCTTTGATATATCTAGGGTGGGTTTTTTGTTGTTGTTTTTCCTACATAGGACTTCAGGAAAGACATTATAAGAAAAATTGTTAATAATCTTAACTGCAATTTGGGAGATGCTGTACTGGTAAATTAAAATTTTAATATATCTTTATCAAAGTATCGACTACGTAAGCCTTAGCACCTAATGAATCCTGTTTAAGTAAAAAAAAAAAAAAAAAGTGCTATGGTATACTGCTTGCTAAGGTTTACTTAGATAATACTTCAATCTAGGTTTAAAAAAAACCAGATTTAGAATCAAGAGTCCTTGAAAGTGTTCATGAAGAATGTGCTATTGCTGGTAGAACATCACGAAGTTATAACTCTTAACTGTCAGGGTAAGTATTGGTGTGCTCAGAACTACGTGCTCCTGCACCCTAGTGCTGGTACTTCAGAGAGATGTGGAAGACTGGGCAGCAGTGGGCATCATATCAGAAAATGAATGAGCAATGCTGTTATTAAACCAAATGCTATTTTAATGTAATACTTTGCATTTCAGAAATGTTTTTTTCTCATATATATTATAGAATATCCCAAGTAGGAAAGGACCCGTTAGGATCGTCAAGTCCGACTTGTGGCTCCACACAGCACCACACAAGAGTTTGTTACCTTCTATGCAATACCTTTATGTATTTAAAGGGTGTTATCATGCATCTCTTTCACTCTATCTATGCTAAACCAAGCTATTTTTTTCTCTTCTTCCTGTCAGGATTCATTTGCTGTACCTCTCTTTGTTCTTGCTACACTCCTCTGGACTTTGTGTTCTGCAGCCAGCAGTTCTGGCAAACAAAAGAATTAAAGGAGGAAAAAGGGTTCTGCAGGTATGTTTGGCATGCGTAACAGGGAGCTGCTCTTTTCCAGTCATAGTGACTGCAGGAGCCCAGGGTCTTTGTTCTTCTGACAGCTGAGCTATTCCCATATTCTGACTCATCAGTGGCTGTTTCTACATGGGTGAAAGCAGCTGCACTCTGCAGCACCACTCTAGCCCTTGCAGGTGAAAACAGCCATGAAGCAAGTGTTGCCCTACTAGTTGCATCAGTCCTGTAAAGTTCTGTCCCTTGTGAGCACTGCCTGTATGTATCGTGACTCATCATTATGTTTGATAAGGGAGATGGAGAAGACCTATCATTCTACAAGGCTCCAGCATGAGTTCTGCAAGAGATTAAAATGAGCAGGACTGCCATGTGTCCTGGGTCTGAGGTGTTTCTGGAGGATTACAGCATGTGTTCTTTGTGGAGGACGCATGAGCAACAGGAGAAGCAACTGGACATAAACTCCTCCAGAGAAGTTGCCTGCTGTATCAGCAGATAAACAGAAGAAGGAAATTGAGGAAGCCAGGCATCACTTGAGAATCTGGTAACTTAAGTCATCTTGATCAGATTTCGCGCAAGTTTTTGGAAAGCAAACCAAGTGAATGATATTGTATGTCCTTAGGAGTCACACTATTTGAGTCTATACTCAAGCATCTCAATTTTCAGCAGAGCATCACATGGGCCACAAAACTGCTCTGTGGCCACGGTGTCCTTGAGATGCCCAGCACCTGTGCTGGAGTAGATGCCTATCTTTTCGCTGCTTAGAGATGAGAGAGACTTTCGCTGGAGCTCCTGTAAGCAGTAATGAGAGGATGAGAGTAAGTAAATGCTGGTGAGGTCCCGTTGTACATCTTTCACCTGTAAAACTGATTTAAACATCTTATAGTGCTTGGTACAGCCTGATCCTATTAACTCTGGCAGCAGCCATAGGCGTGCTGTAGCTATTGACAGCTAATTATGGGTAGATAAATAATGAATTTCATTGTAATTATTAGATGATAACTGCTACTAGGACATTGCTGTAGGAAAATACTAGGAAGAGAGAAAGATATTTTGGAATTTAGTATCTTGCTGTATTATAATATGATCTGTTGGTTTTATCCAACAGATATTATGACTGTTGGATTTATCCAACAAGGTTTCCCCTGCAATTTTCTACTGGAATCAAAGAAATATATTGAAATCCTCCTCCTGCCAAAGGAGCCTATTGCTTGTAGATGATACTTTTAATCATGGAATTGAACAAGTTTTGCTGAAGATGATTTCCTGCCATTTCAGCTCATGAAATGACAGCTGGATATGAGTGAAATACAATGTATTTTAAGAAATTACAGAAATGACAGCTAAAATCATCTCTCTGCTGGAAATTGAACTGAATACCATAATGGTAGTTCTGGCCTTAACCTTCCCGTGTGACCCAATTTTCTCTCTTCATTTTCTTTCCCACATAAAGCCTATACAGCTATAGTAGAAGACGCATTACATTCACACTGTAACTAATTGCATTGAAAAGAAATAACTTCATAAAAAAAACCCAAAAACCTGCAATATTTTTGAAAGTAATACTTTTAAATGTTTCATTTGGATTTCAATTCATATGAACTCACAAAAGCATGAATTCGTTTTGCATGTACCTTCTATTAGGCTATAGAGAAATGAAAAACATAGAGGAAAAAAGTGGAATGATCAAATTTCTTTTGAAATACCATCATTTTCTACCATAAATGGAAGAAAGATCGTACGATTTTCACATAATGATAATATACTTACTGTGCTTGGGTATATTACATTACTGGCAGTAGCATAAATACACTTGAGTAGGTTAATATCATCAGTGCCTGATGCATGGATCTTTGAGTAACATTCAGTTTCACATTTTCATATTCAAAAGTACTCCACAGATTTTAAATTGTATGTAGCATTATGAATTAGTTGCACCAATATTAAATAATTTTTGGACTGCTGAAAAGGACCTGGGGGTACTGCTTGGTGGCAAGGTGGACAAGAGTCAGCAATGTGCCCTCGCAGCCCAGAAAGCCAACTGTTGCCTGGGCTGCACTAAAAGAAAAACAGCCCGGGGCAAGGGGAAATGATTTCGAACTAAAAGAGAGGAGATTTAGACTGGATATAAGGAAAAAGTTTTTTATGATAAGAGTGATGAGGCACTGGAGCAGGTTGCCCAGAAATGTGGTGAATATCCTGGCCCTGGAGACAACCAAGGCCAGGCTGGACGGGGCTGTGAGCACCTGATCTGGCTGTTGGTATCTCTGTTCATCGCAGGGGCGTTGGACTGGATAGCCTTTAATGGTCCCTTCCAACTCAAACGATTCTATGATCCTACATCAGGAACTGAAGAATTATAATGTATTAACGTTTTTCATCAAGGTGTAACAAGTGTACGTGGGTATATTGTAGAGTACATTCTCAAAATAATTGTAAATGTGTTTTCTTTTTTTTTTTTTTTCTTTTTTTTTTTTTAATTTTGATAAAAGGGGACTGTGACTTGTTTTCATGTGGGCATACAAATGGTTAGTGGTATGTTAGGGATAGGCATTACATCTAATCCCAGGCAGCTATGATGGACTGGGGGTTGGCTCAGTCGGCACTGCCTCACAGGGATTCTTACTGTGAGGAACCAAGGGGAGCAGTTCGCAGCACTGACCTGCGTCGGGGATGAGACCTGTGTGTTAGGGATGAGATGCCAGTATCCATGAGAAACCTTTATTTTGCTGTGCTGAAACAAGTTCGATTTTTTGCAAACTACAGGAGGCCTGCATTTCCAGTGACAAATGAGATTAAGTTCTAAAACAGCCACCGTGGCTTAGCATGCTAATGTACTGGTCCTAAGGACGAGGCTGGGATAAATAAAATAGAAAAGGAAACGTCAAGAGGCGTCTGGATGAGGAGCTACAAGATACGGTTTAGAAGCTTGTGGTAGCAATGGTGATGGGAGGTCGGTTGGACTAGATGATCTTGAAGGTAATTTCCAACCTTATGATTCTGTATTCCGCACGTGTCCAACTTTTCCGTCCCGGCAGCGAGACCCGTACACCTCCCGCTCGTCCGGCACCGACATCCGCGCGGCAGGTGCCCTCGCCCCGTTCGCAGGGCCCCGCGCAGCGCCGCCGGGGGCGGAGGGTCCGGGCCCGCCCCGCCGCGAGCGGCGTGCCGCTGCGCCAACCGCGCGTCCGCGGGGCTGCGCGCCGCCCCAATGCTGGTGGGTCCTGCCGCAAGGCCCGGCAGAGGGCGGGGCGCGGCGGGCCGGGGCTGGGGGTGAGGCGAGCGGCGAGCGGCGCCCCGCCGGGACTTAGCGGCTCGGCCCGGCGGTGAGTAAGGGAGCGGGGCCGCGCGGAGCGGAGCGGCGGGATTTCCGGCTCGGCGCGGGGGGAGGAGCGCAGCGGGGAGGGCCCCGCCGGCCTCGGTGCTCTGGGCGGTGGCCACCGCCCTCGGCTGAGGACGTGGATGGTTTGGCCGGGGCCGCGCGGGGAGGCGGGCGGCTGCCGGGCGCCGGTGAGACCCGAGGGTAACGGGACACAGCTCCGCGCGGCTGGGGGAACGCGTTCGACCCTTGGGACGCGGATGCCGGGCGCGGGGGTCGCTGCTGAACGCCGCGCGCCCATTCCTGAAGTTTCTGCTGCGCGCTTTTCCAGCAGGCTCTGCTCGTGCGGGCGGCCGTGGTGGGCGCAGGGTGCGGGGCAGCGTTCGGCCCTTCGGCCCAGGGCGGTACCCGGCTCGGCGGTACCCGGCTCGGCGGTACCCGGCTCGGCGGTACCCGGCTCGGCGGTACCCGGCTCGGCGGTACCCGGCTCGGCGGTACCCGGCTCGGCGGTACCCGGCTCGGCGGTACCCGGCTCGGCGGTACCCGGCTCGGCGGTACCCGGCTGTCTTATCCTCCGGAACGCTGTTTAAAAAAAACAAAGCCCGTGTATGCAGCACCGACTTTGTAATGAGGGTTTGCAGTTGCTTTGCCTTTCTCGAGACAAGGGAAAACACTTTGGTGCTGTAGTAACGACTTGTTTGTTTTTCCGAAGGAAGTATTAAAATTGTCTTTCGTTTGTTAGTACTTAGGTATCGGAGCAGCTACACAGTTGTTGGTGGAGACCCCAGAGCGTGTAGTTATTTCAGGAGCAGCTCTGAGTGCACACATTGGCCTGGTGGGCTTTGCCAGCAGACAGGAGTGGGTGCTTGAGGGGACAGGTATTAAGAATCTGTCCATTGCAGAGGGTTGTGTTACAGCACGTCTGGTGGTGTCATTTTGACCCAAGATTTTATCTGTCTTGAATTCTGTGATTTTGGTGTTTGTTCAACCCACAGCTACTGAGCATGGCTTTTGTCTTGTGGTGGCAGGTATGAACTTAATCTTGCTTAATTGCAAGATAAAAATGGGTTGTTATTATTATTTTCAGTTGTACAACTTCACTGTCACAGTAAAATGCATATATAATTTTTTTGTGTGAGATTTTTTGTTGGTGCTGAGAAGGCATAAGGTTTATTGCTGGAACGTGGGGCCGTTCTTCCAGGCTGCTGCAGGTCAGGCTGCTGGCTCTCCTCTGCTCCTGTCACCTGGGCACTCTGATCTTGATAATCTGTCTGACTTGCTTGGTTTAATCCATCTTGTCTTCTTCTTTCCACCCCCTGGCTCAGCAGCCCATGAACTAGTTACGTGTGTTTATCTGGCTACGAACAGTAGCTTTTTAGACAGTGCCTTGAAATTGGATATTTATGAAGGCTCTGCAGTGAGATTTCAGTGCAATCTGGGCACAGCTCGATTTACTTTTGCATGAAAAACGGAATGTTACATGGGCATGGATGAGGCTTGTGATGGGGCAGGTGCTCTGTGTCCAGCATGTGGGGTTTCTGTGGCTGACAACCATGGGTGTATGCGGGGGAGAACGGGTTGTGGAAGCTGGCTACAGCTGGAAAATGTGTTTATTTTGGATATAAGAAAAAAGGGTTTTTTTTATGATAAGGGTAGTGAAGGACAAACAAGTTGCCCAGAGAGGTGGTGGATACCCTGAACCTGGAGACACCCGAGGCTAGGCTGGATGGAACTGTAAGCAACTTGCTGTAACTGTAGGTGTCCCTGTCCATTGCAGGGGGGTTGGACTGGATAGCCCTAAGGTTCCCTTCTAACTCATGTGATTCCATCAGAAAAGGGTGGCCAGCAGGGACAGGGAGGTGATTGTCCCCCTCAATTCTGCTCTTGTGAGGCCCCATCCTGAGTACTGCATCCAGGTCTGGAGCCCTCAGTACAAGAAAGACAGAGAGCTATTGGAGAGGATCCAGAGGAGGGCACAAAGATGATCAGAGGGCTGGAACACCTCTCCTGTGAAGACAGGCTGAGGGAGCTGGGCTTGTTCAGCCTGGAGAAAAGAAGGCTGCAGGGTGACCTCGTTGCAGCCTTTCAGTACCTAAAGGGAGCCTACAAACAGGAGGGGAATCAACTCTTTGAAAGGGTTGATAATTGCAGGACAAGGGGGAAATGGTTTTAAGTTGAGGGAGGGAAGATTGAGGTTGGATGTCAGGGGAAATTCTTTACAGAGTGAGTGGTGAGGTGCTGGAACAGGCTGCCCAGAGAGGTTGTGGATGCCCCATCCCTGGAGGTGTTCAAGGCCAGATTGGATGGGGCCCTGGGCAGCCTGGTCTAGTATTAAATGTGGAGGTTGGTGGCCCTGCCTGTGGCAGGGGTGTTGGAGATTTGTAATCCTTGAGGTCCCTCCCAGCCTGGGCCATTCTGTGATTCTGTAACTCTGAGAACATGCTGTCCAGCAGTTCCTGCTCAGCACTTGTCAAAGCAGGATCCCCTAGGTCTTACAGTCTGTTTGTGGCAGGACATGGAGAGGAGCCATAGCGCTGTACAGTGGTTGTCACTGTGACTGTGACATCAGCTGTGCAGGTTGTGGGCAGCTGGATTTGACAGGTCAGTGGTTAGAGCACCACAGCATGGGAAACACTCTGCCCTGTGAACAGATCCCTGTCTCCGTGCCCCCATCTGGCTGGAAACTGCTGTTCCTCTCTGCAGAGAGGGCACAGATCTGCCTGTGTCAACTCTGGTGATCCTTTCTCAGAGCAGGATGATATGAAAAAGAAAATTTCTGGAACTTCTTGAAATTTCAGTAATACATCAAATATTGCCCTAAATTTAGTAGTTCTATAGCATGTCTTAACTCAAGGTTTCCAAGATCTGAACTTTATGAGGCACATAGCCTTAGTTTTTCAGTTGACTGAATTTTTAATGTCAAGTCGCAACTTTTTGAAAATGCTTTTGGTGACTCCCAGCATCTATATCTCGGCTTTTGGTGATTCTTAGCATCCCTATGTTGGTACATCTACATAAATCACTCCTCTCAGCAGTACTTTTTGTGTATTTACTTAATGGTTGTTGTTTTATGAGTATAAAAGCTTGTACTGATTTTATTATTATTTTATAATAATATAAGTAATTGTGGTTTTTTTTTTTTTTGCTAGAATACACTAGTATTTACTTCTTCATATGGGATGGTTCTCTTCTGCTTTTCTTTCTTCTTTTTTTTTTTTTTTTTTTGCTTGAATGTACTTAGTGTCAGCACCAATAAATATTACGAAGAAAGACCGACATCAGAGGACTCTGTCATTTTGTTCTGAGCTGTTCAGGGCTCCTTGTGTAGTTTATAGACATTTGAAAGGAGACAGCAAAGTTCTCTAAACCTTAAAAAACTTTTGTCAGACTTCATAATTGTTGACAGAATTTGTTGCAACTGGGAATAGTACATTATTCATTTGTGTAACAGGAAGTATTTTAATTGCTTCTATATAAAGTAGAAATTATTTTTGGACTCTGCTGTAGAAAAATTCATAAATTTCAGCCTAGTTCTGAACAAGTCAGGAAACAACTTCTGCAGTCTGTAGGGAAAGGATATTTTTGATTTGATATTTTGGATTAAAATGTATGCACTGTACAGAGCTATGGCTGTTACATTCTTCATGCTTTTTTAATACCACTCTGCCCTCAGTTTTGTGAGTCATGGAGAAAGTAGCTGTGTGCAACACTCAGTTTTCCTTCTGCATGTGGGACAGTTGTGTTCATTCTGGTTCTGTCAGGTGACTTCTTGTTTCATCAGGTTTGTCCATTTTACAGATTTAGTTTAGAACTGTATAAGGGATATTGTGGGAAATCATTTTATGGCCTCTAATTTGGAAGGCACTTTTGAAACTGTCATAATAAGTTCAGCTTCTTGTCGGCTTTTTAATCTGCAACTGCGTTTCCATACTGTGCTTGGCTACTTGTGGAATAAATATTGCAGCAATTGTCCTTTATGGAAAGTTAATTGGGAATGTTTTGTAAGTTCTAGTGGGGCAGGAAGTGAGGCTTCAGTGATAGTGTCATGAATTACTTTCATTTTGTGTGTATTCTGCAGAGTGGGAGTGAGGCATCTTTTTGACATCCAAGACCTCCTTTTCTTATAGTAGCAACTCACTATGGATATTTTTTCACCCTTGTTCATACTTGTATAAAATCTCCTTGCTACCTCGCTGGTGGAAAATTCATACTGAAAAGTTGTGTTCTGGCTCTAGAATTGCTTTAAAGAGTGGAAAAACGCAGGAGAGCCATGGCCCCCTCAACCTACTGATCTATGGGGGGTTCAAAACCAAGCTTGGGAATCAGGGAGGGAGGCCACAGGAGTGCTCTAAGAAGAGGTGCTCTTGTGATGAGAATGGATGTATGTTAGCAGGGCAAAGCCAAATTCTTACTACGTTTTGCTATGGAACTGCGACTTAATTTTCTGTCTGTTTCCATATCTTTCTCAGTAAGGTGTGTGTGTATGTCGTTGGAAGAGAGCAGAATCTGGGCAGTCGTGATCAGTTGCACCTGTGGAAGGAAGCTGCTGCACTATGAGCTTCTTTTGAGATTTACATCTCTTGGATGTTTTCTTGTAGTCAGAAATCTGACTTTTACTCTCATCAAAATACTGAAGTTGATTTTGAGACCAGGGATATGTGAAAGTACAAGTTACTTTCAAAGGGAACAATAATAAGTCGTGCTAAGCAAAATTTGAAAAATATTTTTGCAAACCTGTGTTTTTCAATCAAAAACTGGATTCATGTTTTTATTCTGAACTGCCCAAATCAGCAAGAATGTGGGAAGTGATGCATAACTGGACAACACTGATTCATGTCCTACACGTTAGCTGCTCAGGAAGCCTGAAGCTTAATGTCAAATGTGTGGGTGAAGCAGTTAACCAGAGCAAAATAAATTGTTCTACTTACACAGTGGTGAATAGGGGTATTATCTTGGGGAATGTCTGCTTCGGTGACTTACTGTTCTGTACAGCACTTGTTACTTGGGACTGAACCATGAATCCAAGCTATTAGGATCCAAGATCAAGGTCAAACGTTCACTCTCATTTCTGTTCTCTGGTCTGTTTTTTAGAAATGCTTTCAAAATGATTGCAAAAATGATGTGGATGTTGTTTCTAGTTACAAAGTTGGGAAAATGTGTGTATCTTCTACGATTGCAGAGCTGTTTCTTGTGATCATCTCATTAAATATACATAACAAGTATACAGTTTCAAGGGGATAAATGTTATTTCCTTATCTGTGAGATTAGATCATAAGTTATAAAAAAGAGCAAATACATACATCTTCTGCTAGGACCAAAGCGTGTCTTCAGCCTAGGACTTGGTATTTTACACCATTTTAAAGCATTCTGTGTGTCTGATGCCCAGAGTTTCCTTTTTATATATGATATTTTGTGTTGCAAGCCGAGGATCGTCTGTTTTCAGTCTCAAAAACTCTTTTAAAAAGTGAGCTAATTAATCATTTTCAAATCAGGGAAATTGTGGAGACCAATGATGTTAGAACTAGGTGCGGAACTTACTTGGAAGACTGCCCTCCAATTTATTTATTGTTATATTTTTGAAGATGAGAGCTATTCTGTGCATATGTGATTTATACTTTTCTTCCTTACTCTAATTAGTCTTTAATGGCTGTTTCCTAATTTCTTATCTATTTAAGTAATGTTTTGCTGTTGTAAGATCCAAAGAAATGAAAGCTGTGTTAATTTTCTTAAGTCATGCATTACGACTTTAATTTATGATTTAAAATGTACTTCCATATTTTACTCCAGATAGTTGCTTTAGAAACACAGGAATAAGAGTTTGTATTTATATTCTTAATAACTTGAGTTACAAAAAAAAAGAAAAAAAAATTAATTTTAACACTTCTTAATGGTCAGATATAATTATCTGTAATGTTCCCCCCTTCCCCCACTCCCCATGGATAAGTAGTAACAACAAAAGTAATGGTTGCTACTCTTCCAAGGACAGTAGTAACCAAAAAAATGGAAATTTTTAGGGAAGGTGGCTCTGTCAGAACTGGTTTGCTCTAAAGCTGTGGGAACTGAATCTCCGGTGCAGGGTATCATTTCACTTGAGTCATTGGAAAAAGCTTCTGATACATCTCTTGATACAGTTGCCATCAGTATCTTGAATGACAACCTGTGGTTGTAAAACCAGCAGGCTTGCAGGTTTGACCTTTGTTTTTGAGTGGAGGAATGGATTAGGTAGGAAAAATTACCAACTCTATCTATAGAAGATATCCCCTGCAGTCCTCTGTTTATTCTCCCCTGACAAGAAATCAGGATCCTTGTGTAGTGTGAACCTGATTTGCTGGGAAATCAAACTAGTTTTTAGGAGGCTGGAGCTTCTCCTGTGACAGACGTACTGTGTGCTACACGTGAGGCTCAGCAGAACTACTAGAGAAATGCATGTTTGTAAATAACATTTAAGAAGTCTCTGCATAATAATTCTGTCTGTTATTGTAGCATGCATACATATAAATCATACATAATTTTGCATCAGAATTGAAGTGTCATGAAGCATGTGAGGGTCTTCTTTGACTTAGAAACCTTCATGAGAGTGTTTCCAACAAATGTAGTACTTAATCTCCAATAGTGGTAGAGAGTATTTTGAATTAAGTTTGTAAGATAAAATTTTGGAAGCAAGATTGCTTTTCCAGATGATGTTAGTTACTTGATTACAATGAAATTTGGAGCATTTTTTTCTATGAGCTCCTAGTATTCATATTTCTATTTGGATGTGTGACGCAGAAGATCCTGGTTGTGAGCTGGCAACACAATCCTCTAGTTTCATAGAACGAAGGCGTCAGTCCTGTCTAAAAGGTGTGTGACCCTGGCATTACTTGTAGTTCCTCTGGTGCCTGTGATTGTTTTGATACAGCTGGTCCTTAGGACGGAAACCAAAACCCAGGGTGATGTTCCTGTTTTACCTGTGTGCATTCAAGCTGTTCCCATCATGAGAGACAGAAGAACCAAAGGCTTTTTCAGCAAAAGTCCATTTCCCCAAGGACACACTCAGGAACCTGTTCTGTTCCTTGGTTTCAATTACTTTTAATCCATATTTCCCCTTATTTCATAAATATTTCTAGGTCTCAACTTCCCCATCTGTAAACAGCTTAGCGCTACAGAGCTTAATGTTTTTTAACGTCTGGGTTAACGTTTGGTTTGGATTCAGCAAGGTTGTTTGCAGAATACCACTATGATCTATGTGGATGTGGTACCAGAGGGGTGAAAACTGAGTAGCTAAGTGTGTTGTAACCGGCCTGGAGGCTGGTGACACGAGGTTTGCACCAGCCATCTGCTGCACAGTGTAGTCTTTTCACTATTTTACGTGACTTGAAACGTGACCAGTCCTCGCTTCTGAAGTTTGCCAGTGGCAGCAAATCAGGCAAAGAGGAGAGCAGTGGATGAGATCAGCAGGAGGTGGTCAGGTCGGAGGAACAGGCTGACAAGAGCTTTGGGAAAGCCATCAAGGACAAGTGCAAGGTTGTGCTTGTGGGAAGGAAGGGCTTCTTTAAGAGGAAGGATTTCCTTTTGCTCCGTGCTTGTCAAACCACACCTAAAATACTTCACCCAGTGTTCTGTCCCCGGCTCACCCTGCCCTGATACAAGAAAGATGTGGATAAAGCGGAGCAAGCCAAGCACAAGGCTGCAATGATGATGGTAGGCTGTGATGCTGCTGTATGAGGAGTGGCTGGAGGGAGCTGTGGTTGTTCAGCCTGGGGAAGAGTGACACTGGGGGGTCTTCCTGGCAGCTCACCCCCAACTGCAGGTTCAAAGCAGGATTACAGACAGCGATCATAAATCTCAAATTATCAGGCTTCTATTTAGGTACAAGAACAGTATTTTTCTCTAGGAGAAAGAAGGAGTTTTCAGAAAAATCTGCAAATGGAATCCTCGCTGTCTTCTTTTCCCTTTCTTCTGATGATGTACGGAGCAGGAATTCAGCCTAGGTTAAGAATGTTGTAAGTGATGTTCTCTAAGACAAGGAGAAAGAGAATACCAATCTTCAGCTGCATTCTCAGAGTGTCCCTGTGGATTGATTCTCTTGTTCAGTGCTCGCTGCCATGCTGTTCTCTAGCTTTGAGCAGAATGCTGCTTGGTGTGAGAAAGGGTGGTGGGAGAAGTCAGCAGACAAGTGGATTTTGTTTGTGCTCTGAAAAATGTGCATCTGCAAATCTGACCATGTTTGCATTGTGGCTGGTAAGAAAATTTCCCTTGACTGTTTCTGAGCCACAAATCAGGCTTTGTGTTTATACATATGGAAAAGTAAACACACAAAAATTAACCTTCCTCCTCCTGTGTTATTTTCTGTTCTTGCTGCTCTGTGCCTCCGAAGCACAGTTACATTGAGTATTGACAAGGACACAAAAGTATCACAGGCTTTCTCAGAGAAGTTACTTTGCAGCTTAGCTACACTAAGATTTCTTTTTGAGTTGCGGTCCCTCAGAAATCAGTCTCCTAGTTACATCTTTTCTGGTTTTTATTTTAAAAGTGCTAGCTTGTTCCTTTTTTTCTGCACTGTTAAGAATGAAGAATCTTAGTATCTCTGCAGTTACAATTCACTTTCCTTAAAGAAAATACATGTAGCCTTTACTGTTCTTAGGTTTTAGAATTGGAAATCTTGGCAGTGCGCGTCTCTGTCAAGTTCAGTGGATAGATAACTGTGCCATTAGCTCTGACCACTGGGCTGCCTTATAGTTTTGGAGATGTTTGCTTTGGTCCTTCTGACTATTGTGTAAGTAATGACTTCTAGAAACTAGTTTTTATGGAGTAGAAATGCAGATGTTGATCGTTATTTGTGTCCTGGTAGCTGAAAACTGGTGGTCTATTGTTTATTGCACAATTAGAGGAAATTTTTGATGTGCAGCCTCATCTGAGAGACCTTCTAGTCCTGGAGGTAGGAAAGCTTATCAGGAATAGTTTCAGCAGTGCCATGAGAGGGAAACTGAGTCACAGAGAGGAGTACTGCTTTCTTTTGTAGCCTTCGGACAGGTCTTATTTTCTTTGCTAAAATTGCCATTGTGTAATCAGAATTTCAGTCTTACGTGCCAGGCCCCTGGTCTTCACTGTACAAGTGTTAGGGCTTCTACAATAGTTTCTGAGTGTTCGGAGTGGAGAGTTGAACTGAGAGCTTGTTAAGTTGGAGAGCTCCTTTCCTACTTTCAGTCTGTAAATATGAATGTTGCCTACTGCTCTTAATAGTTTGAGAGGAGGGGGCCAAGTGAGAGTACCAGGAAGCAGACGGTGGAAGTGGTGGTTAGTCTTTTGGCCAAAAAGGGTTGTCTGCCTTTGTCAAAGAATTGGGTGTATCTTGGTCTTATTCCTAGTATCTGCTGTACGTTGGGTCACAAAGGGGAAAAAGATGAAAAGGAAACTGTCAGTAGGCCACCACTATGGTCCTCAACACCCACTCTTCACCAGAGCCTGGAGAAAGAAGGTAAGGAGTACTGAGTAGATGGGAAGCTGAAAGCTAGTGGGAAATCTTAACCTTTAGGTTAATGAACTTCAGGAGGTTCTTTCTGCATTTGTGTTTCTGTGATTGCTGTGAAGCCTGGAAGTTGTTTATGTCATTAATTAATGGTTATTGTGTGTTTGAGGAATCAATTTTGAATGAGGAAAAAAAAAATTGTATATTGGTAAAATGTGTATTTTTTTTGTCATTTGCAGTATTTCAAGCCTGTTTTTAAGCTGTTCAAATTGATATTTTTATAATGTAATACACATGAATGTAATAGCTCTTGTGTTTAATAGATTTTTTGTTTTCTGTTTGCTACTTTGAAACATATTTTTGGTATTCTCATAGGTAAATTTCTTAAATGATCTTGTGTTAAACTGAGTGAAGTCTACTCAATGCTGGTGGTATTCTATCTGGTATATACTGTGAAGTTTGGGACCCAGTATGAGTGAGAAACTGGCAAACTGGAGCTAGGCCAGTGAGGGCTGCCATGGCTGGGGTATTGGAAAAGATCAGGAGATGCTGCAGTAGCAGCGTTTGTGTACTTGTAAGAAGAAAGGACTAAGGCGGTTGAATTGCAGTCCTCTGCTCTCTCAGGAGGAGTTGTAATGAGGATGGAGCCAGACTTTGTTCAGAGGTGCACAACAAAAGAATGAGAGGTGATGGTCGCAGGCTGCTGCAAGGGTAATCCCAGCTGGATGTGATGGAAGAGCTCTTCCTGACGTGTTTAGTGAGGTGCAGGGGCAAGAAATCTCCATCTTTTGGAGGGTTTTCAGAATTTGTGTGGAGATGAAAGCAACCTGATCTAATTTTATAAATACACCTGTCTTGAGTATAGGGGAGAAGTTTCAGTGGTCCCTCCCAACTTGATTTGATATTTGATTTCTGTGATTACCACTTAAACTTGTGTATCTGCACAGTTTGAGACTTCTGTTAGCGGTCACAACTGCTGGAATCAATAGGGAAAAAGTACTGCAGCAAACACATGCCGCATGAGTTGTGTACTCCTGGCTGAATTGAATTGCCTGGCTTAATCTTGATTTAAATCCCTTTGATTTCAGTTAGCTCCCTGATCTCTCAACAGAAGAGTAAAAGATTTTTATGTATGGTGCTGTTGGAGAATGTTCCATGAACACTGGTGTGGTTATTTCTGGCACGTAAAATTTGGATTATTTTATCTTTATGAAGAGTATTACCAAAATTCACAGCACACAAGCTCTCTTTGCCACTGGAACATTTATCTCAGCATGTAAATGCATAGCAAAATCTGTGGAACTTGAATTAATGCAATGTATAAGTCAACTCATAAGGCATTCTTAAGTAAGAAAGTACATCTTTCTTCTTGTGAATAACCACACTGTTCCTATCAGAGAAAGCAGGTCAGCGGTTAGGGCTCTAACACTGGGTCTGTGTCCTTCCTCTACACAATTCCTGTGTAATTTGAAGCATGTCACTGAGCTAGATCAAAACAGAAAACAAGTTGAAAGCTTCCACAGTTCTATATATGCTTATTGTAAGGGTTGCTTGTCGGGAAGAAGAGTATTTTTAAAATCACTGTTGAAGCAAGTTCCACATGTGTTTAAAAACTGACATCCTGTTTAAAATTGAAATAAATTAAAAAAAAAAATAAGAGGGCCTTTACGCTGCCTTCCTAAAGATGCATTTGGCAGAGGTGCTGAGACTAACTTCCAGAGCTTTGCCAACACGTTTCAGATTTGAAAATACATGTTTCTGAGATGGTTGTAAAGAATGATCTATTCTTTAAAAGAATAAAGAAATAAAAGAATTAAGAAAAATACCCTTCTCTTCAAACCATATTTTTCCCATATTTTGCCTGACTGTTTCAGGCAAAATGCATTCCAGAACTTTGTAAGTAGGAACAACCTTTAAGCTCTGTAGATAGAACATGCAATGAGAGAGGATTTTGGTGGCATGCTGTGTAGTATAAGCACTCAGTGGAGTATTTTGTATGTGACTGACATGTTGTGTATGTGCATGAATCCTTTCCTGGCTCCAAAGTTACTTGTTTTCATCGAGGACTTGATTGCCTTCTAAGGCTGGGTTGCATTTTGAGGCAATACTTTCAGCCACTGCCACCTTTTCTGTACTTGGCAATTCATTTTGCCTCCATACTCTAATTCATCTAGCTTATTATTTCTCTACCATTCCTGAATTTCACTATCTCCTTCAACTTAACCTTTCCATAATTTGGCTACAGAGATTTTCCAAGCACTTGAGCTGTTTTGTGTGCAGAAACACTGACTCCTTGAGATAAACATCGATAGGTGACTCAGGAGTAGGACAAAAACTTATGCTACCCTTATATGCTACCTTTCCACTTAGAGCAAAAATGGTTTGGGGGCATTGTGTGCCAGTTTGTCCTTCTGGATGACATTGGAGTATTCTTATTAAATACCATTTGGAGGAAGGAAGGAAAATGTACGCTCCCTCTTAGTGTGTATTCAGGAGCAAAGTACAGGAGTGTTTTGTATGTTTATCTTTTCCAAAACAGCCATACTCTACTGGAGAAAAGAGAAGGTGTGCATGGGGAGTGCTCACAAGTGCTTCACCTTTCTTCAGAAGAGGTGGGATTAGAATGACTCAGGCAACATTTTTAAGATTAAAGCCCTTTCTCCCAACCCAAAGTTAAAAATTGGGATTTCTTATTCCCAAATGGAGAAAAGCATCATAAAAACTTCTGATCTTCCTAGGATTTTTCTCCCATTATCCTCAGGATGATTTTGAAGCAGAATGTGTACACCAAACAGACACCAACATAGCATGTTTTAATAATCTGTTTATAATTGTCACAGTGGGAGCTGCAGAGTACCAAATAGTTTGAAAACTTCAACTTTATTCCTCTGGCTTATTGAGGTCACTGCACTTTCTGGCTCAAGTACTGAGAACTATGTACGTAAAAATTTGGACTAGATGTTTTCTGAAGCAAGAAGCCACGCACATCTCCTCTCTTCCATTGTATTATTAGCTATGAGCCTGGCCAAATTGAAAAGGAGTGTCTGTATAGTTGGAAATGATATTCATGTAAAAAAATGTTCCCTTCATTTTTGCAGGGTTTTTCAGTCAGCTGAAGGCGTGGTGGATACACTGGGATGGACACAGAGGAATTCCCTCCCCCACCCCCAGAAGGTAACTCAAATAATTTTTGGTTTGCAAGTAATTTCCACTGTAACAATGCAGCTTTATTTTCAAATGTATTTTGAGGGGTTTTTTTTTTTTTTTTTTTTTTGCTCATTTGCCCCATATGAACTTGGAACTTTCTTGTGGAAATACTGAACTGTGCCCCACTGAAACATGAACTTCCAATCTGCTCTGTTTTGTTCTTGAATATTGCTTTCTGGTGTTGCAACAGCATAGCAGGAAGTAACTGGGAGACTGATTCGTCTTTACAGTCCCTATCTGCAAATAAACATTTTCTAAGGCAACTTAGTGTGGATCATATCATCACACCTTTGTCTTGTACTTCATTGACCCCAAGCCCTCCTGCATGTGGTGCCCTGTAGAGATCAAACGAGCAAAGCTTGTGGTGTGGAGAGGATGTTCAGGCCAGCATCTCAAACGTCTGGACAAGATTGGAGTCTGAATTGAGAGAGGAGTGAGCTGTTGGGGCATGTGTTACTTTCACAGGGCATGTTACATCACAGCAATGTCTGCTGAGGGGCGTAGCTGAGGGACCACCTGATGCTGCAGTTCTCTAGCTCCAAGTCCTCAGCATGGTGCTCAGCCAGTGTGTGTCCTCATAGGAAGCAGAAGGGGAGCATACATGGCTAAACCTCTCTGTTGTCAGAGCGTTGAAATTTATGGAAGATTGTTGTGTATGCTGGGCAATGGAGCCAGTTCAATAAAGTGTTCCTCTAGGTGTCCCTTGGCTGCTGTATGCCAGCAACTGTATGGCTGCTGGTACAGTTCAGGTTTTGGATGAAACAAAGACAGGATTTATGGAGACACTTTATCACTGTCTTCAGCATTCTTTCTTGCTAAAAGAGACTATTGCCTGTAGTATTTCTTCCCATTTGATTTCTCGTAAATGCATCTTTGAATAATTTTTGATGTCTGTATATTTTAGATCTTGAAAAGATTTGTCTGGTTGGATGCTAAGAGACTTCTTAGGAGTAATATCATATATGCTTGTCCTGATCTTGCTCTTCCCAGCGTTGCTGTTTTTTGAGATGCGATTATTTGGACCCGTTGTTGAACTCAGGATAGCTATTCTTATTTTGATAAAGTTGGTAGTACAGAAAGTACTGCATAGAAAGTGACTTTTGTAGTCTTCTCATCATTTCTGGTCTGTTTCTCATGTATGCATTTGTATATATATAAATATAAATATATATATATATATTTACAACAGTATATATTAGAAAGCATATATTAGCATATGTGTATTAGTAATGAGTGTTATTACTTAAAGGGCATTTTACTACTTGTTCATATAGCAGTATGAAAACTTTCAAATGTGAAGGGGAGTTTATCTTATTGTTGTTCAACTATAAATCTTCAGGAATTTAGAAATCATCGTCCTACGTTAAAATTGCTTTCTCTCTAGCTTAGGCACTGCCATAGACAGAGGTCTACTACTAGATACTACCTAGGAAATAGAGAACGTGAGAAGCAGAGTTGTGAAATCAGCTTTTAATGGGTTACTTTTTGGACAGCATTGTTAACAGTTTTATTTATGCTTGAGATGTTGCTGAGGTTATTGCTGGCATAATGCTTTTCCTGTGCTCGTCCTAATCCGTGCAGCCAGGACTCTGAGTTTAACTCTGTTTTGTTTAGTGACGGTTACTGTGAAACTGTCTTTATCAGTTAATCCATCTCCAAAGAAATGTAGTGCTGTGGAGGAGGAGTCATCCATAAGGAATCAATATTTCCACTTGAGCAGGAGCTGCCAGTATTTAAAGACAAGCAATAATTGTGGCAGAAGCTGTAACTTCGTGTAGAATGTCAGTGTTGGGGCACTCTGACAAAAATCCAGGGTTACGTAGTTCAGTATGATTCCAGAATTCAAAGCTCTTAATGACATGTAGAACTATGTGTATCACATGCTTGTTGCTCCTTAGTATGCTGGCATGAAACCTATTAACATAAGATGATTCTCTGCTCAAGATGCTGCTCTGCGTGATCTTGTGTCAGCGTGCGCTTTCCTTGTCATTTCAAAAGCTTCCTCAGAAATTATCAGAATTAAACTATTGTTTTACTTCACTTGTGATAATTCTTTTTAAAAGGTGTGTTTCCAGAGGGAATATCAGTGAATTTTAATCAGTGAATTGTAACAGTTACACTAAAATACACTTTAATTCACTTTGTAGGTAGTTCTCACAACTCCTTTTGCAGATGGGAAGCAGGTGAGAGTTTTAGGGCCAAACACATACCAGAATTAAAGAAAGAAGAGATGTAGGTTTATATATATGGTTTATAACGGTCAGTGTTTTCATGGAATGCATAAGCACCAGCCTCTCATGGTGTCTGCTCAGAAATGAAGAGCAGCATCCCTCCATGCCTTCAGACAGTGGACAAATAGGTGAATTACCACAGCTTGCAGTGAGGATGAGACTCCCCTGGTGTGCTAATTACAGGACTCCTGCAACTGGACAAACCTTCATTGCTGCTGTATAAGTATTCTAAAATTCTGAACTGGGATGGCAGATCAAATCACTTGCTATTTTTTTCGTAAGTTGAAAGTTGTGTAGGTTTTTTTGTTATCTGAAGGTGTTCAACTTTTACTATAAATCCAAACTTTAATCTTGTCAAGGTGGTTTTCTTTGTTTTTGGACAAATTACTTCCACAAGATTATTTGTATCAATCCTAGTGTTTAAAAAGGATAAAAATAATGGTAAATCTGCATCTTTGCAAAAGGGACAGCTTAAGAATGTATATAAAAGCTATACAATTAAGTTTATGTTAAATGGCTTCAGCAACAATCATCTGAATCTCTATATTGTTTGAGAAATGTGATGTAAAGTATTGTTAAGGTCAGTAATAGAGCTTTCTCTGCCACTGTTTGATTAAAAAAAACAAAAACAACTACATCTGATGGAAAAAGGAAAAAGGGATTAACCTTTATTTACTTCATTTATTATGCTTATGCAACATCTTTGCTTATAGCTGTTTGGACATTCCATTCGTGCACAGCTAAATTAGGCAGTGACAAGTTTGTGCTAGTTAATTCCCTTACCTCAGAGCAAATTTAAGTACTTAGGAACTATTTAAGAAAGCCAGAAACACACCATATGTAATCTTTCTTTCAAAATACATTACTCTAAAAAGATTTTTTTTCTAAGATTGATTAAAAACTTCCTTGTATTTTTCTTTGAATACATTTTTATTGAATATATATGTTAGCAGGGAGAGGGGGATGGCTGCAGAGGCTTCCTTGGTTACAAGAATTATCTGGAAAGTGCTTCAAAATTGGTACTTAACATAAATTTGATTATGACTGGAAGTTACAATTATGTTTTTAATTGACTGCTGTAATGGAATGTAGTTATCCAAACCCATCTAGACAAAAAGGACATGATGTAGACTGCAGACTCTGCAGCTAGGAGTGTAAAGCTTGCAATTCCCAGATTCAGGAACTGCATTACACTGTAGACAAGTTGTCTTCATGCTGACAAAGTAATTTGAATTGGGTATTTAATGCTTGAAGGATGTTTGCTGTGATTCTGTGTGATTCTGTGATTCTGTGATTTGCTTATCGCAGAATTGCAGGGGTTGGAAGGGACCTTAAGAGACCATTGAGTCCAGCCCTCTGCTAAAGCAGGTACCCTGCAATAGGTCACACAGGTAGGAGTCCAGAAAGGTCCTGAATATCTCTGGGCAACCTGTTCCAGAACTCTGTTATGGTACTCAGTGCTTATGCTATTACTTTGTTAGGAGATAACATCTCTGGCTGTTCATTTATTTACTTGAAAATCATCTTCTGATCTTGCAAGTAAAACCTTACTCTTTAGCAAGGATTTGATAAGTTTTGATCAGTGTTATTCCACAAGGGGAGGCATCTTTGTGTACTGCAGGATACCTGAGGAGCCTCTGCCTAAGGTAGGCAGTGTGGGGTGATAGGTGTCCAACAGGCTTCTGAGTCTGCTCTTTCATGTCTGAACATGCTGCTTCTTTGCTCTTCTGATACATGGCAGTATCCCTCATATGATTTCTATTTGGAAACTATTAGAAAATATAGGGTGTATTTCCTCACGTTGAATATGCTTGTCAGTGATTCATTCCAGTAATCCAAAGTTGCCTTCCACAACAGCTCTGAGACCTAAACTCTGTTCTGTAATGAACTGAGTCTGACAAAATGGGTTTATGTACAGTGATAAGACTTGCAGCATGGCTCCATTGCAGTACAGTTCTGGAATCAGGAAGGGACTTCCCATTTTGCTTCCTATTTATAGTTCTATATATATTATTGTTATTAGAATGAAATAGTGAAAATTCACAATTCAATAAAAGGACATAATGAGAATAAATTTGACTGCATTGTCTCCATATTAATGCCAAATACTCTTTACCTGAGTGACAGTCATCCATAACTATACATCATCTGGGAAAGATGAGGTGCTGCTAAAGCTCCTCAGCCTGTGGTGAAGGGCTGTTTTTTCACCTCTTGCTGACTGTTCCCAATACTGTGAGTAAAACCAGGTGGGAAGCTTTCATTCTGTTCTGCTGAAGGTTGAATATTTAAGATGTTCTTCAGCGGGATGTAATAAAGACATTTCCTGATGTTCTTTAAGCTGAAAACAGGCTGACGGTATCTATAAGACTCCAACTGTAAAAGAATTTTATACAACTTTTTATGGAAATGGTCAGCTCTCTAGAGCTGCAAATGGGGTATTTCTTTATTCCCATTATGTCCAGATATAAGGCAGGGAGGCCAAGGACTTAAATCTGGATATCCTGTATATGATTGAGTGCTGCGATTGTGTCTTCCTGCTTTTTTGTGTGTGTGTTTGTTTGTCTGCCAGTGCCGGAACACTAAAATAGTCATAGTTCCTCTGTGCCTAACCAGGAAGTCTGTGTTGAATCTGAGAGCACTCTCCAGCGAGACAGAAGTAGAAACATCTATACTTTCATAAAAGTCCTCATATGAAAGTTCCTATTGGGTGACTGTGTTTGCTGGGAAAAAACAAACAAACAGACAAAAAAAACATTTATTAGCTCTAGCAGGAAGCTGCTGAGTGGCTGCCATGTTTTGCTGTAGAGATGGCTGTATTTCTCTGCTAGAGGAACTGCCTTGTTTTTTTTCCCCTGTATACTTCCTATATATATATGTATATATATTTGTATATATACATATGAGATTATTCGGTTAACTTTTTTCCTGTTAATGATGTAATTTATTTAGATTTTAGCTGCTTTAACAAGCTGATTTTGCGACTGAGATGGAAATCATGCAGTTAAATCAGACCTTTTGTCAAGAAAATCACTTGTACATTTTATAGTTCAGCTTATGGAAACAAAGAACAGTGGGGGAAATGTGCTTGTTTTCAGGCTAGAGTAGGATAAAAGATGTTACTCTGCGTGATTGGAGGATTGAAATAAGAGCACTGCTCAAATTAAATAGAATCTACACAGGGAGTTGGTCTTAGGCTAAATGGCATTGTTTGTTAGATATCTATTTTCAACATACAGACAGTTACAAACGATGGTAAAAGGGGAGCCAAGATTTCAGAAGAATGAGAACAGAATATGAATTGTAGTTATGAATGGTCCCTTGTTTTTGAAGCTGGCAGTAACTTGCTGGTGTCTGACATCCCATTTATAATAGAACAATTTATTTATTTCTGAAGATCACGTTGCTCTCAGTAAATAAAGGAAAATGCACTGGTTAAGGTAAGCATCAATTATTTCATGTGACAATTCAGACAAGCTGTGCAACAAAGAGTAACAAGAGTGTTCCCATTGCGAAAATGCAGTTATGGTGTCACATGTCACTCTTAATTATGTGTTTTTCTTCGAGCCAGGCATAGTTGAGAGTTGGAGGAAAAGTGGAAAGAGATTAAACTTGTTACTGTTTTTAGCATCTACAAAGAAAACGTAATTCTTCGGGGTGCAATTCCAGTTTTTTAGTAATGTAAAATATTTGCTAGGTGTACTAGATTTGTATTTTTGTACTTTGTTAGACAGAAGGTTCTTCACTGTGATAGAACTGAGAGGTTAACTTTGATGTTTTGATAACATCTGTTTTTTTTTTCCTGAATAATAATTTGTAGGGGTTGTTGCTGCTGTTTTTCTGTTCTCTCAGCTAGTTTGCAATGTGACTTTACTGCTTGACTTAACTTGCTCAGACATGTGTAGGACAGGGCCCAGATACACTGATTGGAAAGAGCAACTGTTGAAGAGATAAAGAGATTCAAAGGGATGCCACCAAAATTTAATCTTTGTTCTGGGGTAACTGATATTTTTTTTCCTTAAGAGATAAATAAAATGTAAAGGGGTTGGTACTGATTTTTTTGAGTATTCTTGCAAAGAATATTTATGTAAATAATGAATTTTTAAAATTTTCAAACAGCGAGCCAACATACAAGTAGTGGATTATTGTTGTTATTATTGCCTCTTTCGCCTGTTTGTGGCTTGCATCTTGCACTAAGTGGCCTAGATAAATTGCTGCCAAATAACGGAGGGATTTTTGTTTATTCCCATGTCACCAATCCTTGTAGATACTCACTAACCGTGCCTAAAACCTCTGTACTGACTGCATTTGTAGAGTTTACATAGACAGAGTAGCTTTTTAATGCATCGTTGAAATTCTTTTATCTTGTGTGTAAGAGGTAGTAAAAGCTTGTTTGCATTATGATGTCTTAGATAAAGCATCTGATTTACCGAATGGAACGTTTATCAGGTGCTGCTTACTTTCTCCATAGAGAGGAATAGAACAATCAATCTGAGGGAAAAATACTTAACAAATATTTGAGGGAAAAAGCCATACAGCCCTCTATGACAAATTTCTTTATCCTATCCCATTCAAATAAGCTTTCCAGAAAGGCAACCTTTTCATAATTTCATGAAATACAGAAGATGATTCAGTTTGCCAAAGAAAGGCTCTTTTGTTGTGTTGTTAAATAGTCTGGGTTTTAGCTCAGTGACCTTAGTTAGGTGAAAGCAGCTTCCTGAGAAGTCTTCTGTGAAGCTGTACAGGTTTCCTCAGAGTCTGTAAGGTCATTACCTTTGTGCTCCATGGAGATGCACACACTGATAGGTGTCTTTTCCAGACTCCGTGGCTGTCACAGGGAGAGACAAGGGGAAATTTGGATGTTGACACACAGTGTTGTCCTGTGAGCACTAAATTGGTTTGGGGAAAATGTCCAGAGGGTCTTTGCAGTCTCTTATATTGCAAAGTAAAGTGGAAGTAAAATTAACTTTGGCTGGGAGCATTTTTACACATCTAATTATCTGTTTTGGTGACTCCCCTTGTTTTTCTACATGAAGAACGTTTGCCAACTAAATGCTTAAGATGTCTCTTTAGCTTGGAAGAAATCCCTTCCTGATGTCCTGTGTGGACTGGCTGCAGCTTTGAAGCATGTGTCTTGGTTATGACACTTGTTTTTGGCCAGGAGAGCTTCCTTTCCACTCCATGACCAGCAGAAGGGATCTGATGCTAATGGACTGTAAGCTCATAAAGAAGCATTATTGTTGCCCAACTCAAGCCTGCATACACTGAATTTGTTTGAATTCTGTGCATGTACCTTTTTGACCTGTAGCTGAACCTCAGTTTGTTTGAGCAAAAAAAGACCTCTAAAGACACATTAAAACAATAATTAAAACAAATGCTAAGAAAGGGAATATTATACAACTTGAACTTGACTGACTTTACAAGTGACCTATACCCCCTTCAGTGAACTGTATTAGCCAGAATTCGGGAGTAGCTGGGCTCCTGCTGTCTTGTGTCTGGGGAGTTGCCCTGCTGAGCCTGTAAACCGAAGCCAGATGATTCATACCACCTTCAAGCTGCCCATAGATGCAGGCAGACAATGTTGCTGATCTTTATTGTTAAAATAACAAGGTAGAAATGGTGTTTATAAACAGAGGATTAATGTTTACATTAATGTTGACTTCTTCCTCCCCATGATTTTTCTGAGATAATGGATTTGTCAGACTTGGTGTGTATATTAAACTTTGCTTATGTGTCAGCCTATCTGTTTAGTGTTCTGTGGGCTGGAGAAAGAACTGAGTAGGTGAGAAGCCAGTTGAAATCCAAAATTTTCCAGATTTTTCCTTAATTTACAGGACATAACCATTCTGTTCTAGATCTTATATTTTTCTCTTGTATCAAGTGATAGCTTCTGTAAAAGGTAGGTTTATAGATTATTTCTTCACAATACATTGGAAAATGCAAATAGTAGTTAAATCTCAGTTTAATTTTAAACATGTGAACTGGTTGCCTGTGCTACTTTGAGAGCATTATTAGATGGAATTATCTTTGGGAAGGAGTTGCCTGTCTCAGTGTGTCCAAAAAGACAAATCACTCCTCAAAGCAGCAAGCAGCTTGTGGGCCACACCTTGGCCATTACCACTGAAGGTAGGAGGTTAAGCATGTGAAGGCTTTCAAGGAAGTTGAGTGCTTTTAGGTGCAGAAAGCTCTGCTTTTAGGAGACATTGCAAGCTGCTTCGGTTTTGAGATTGCTAGTTAAAGGGTTGTTCAGCCCTGGTCTAATCATCCAGAAAACACACATTGTGGTGGAAGGATTTTGCTAATGTCCAAGACATAACATATTTCAGATTTTACTTTGGGTGGGTTCCAGCTCTTCTTAATATGATACATGTTTTTATACTTGAACTTTGTGTTTTTTCTGTGGAAGTGGGACCTCATGGTTCACCTGTTTCAGCCCCCCTATGATAAAGTCACACTTTTTGCCTCATTAGCCAACAGTCATTTCAGTCTAAGGTATTATCAGATGATGCAGCAGTTTCATGTTGCTAATTAAACAGACTGTATTAGAGAAATGCATATTCCTCAAGTAATTAAACAAGAACTGCTTCAACGTAAAAAGTAATCATTTGGAAAAACAGCTGTAATAGATTAAAAAAGTGGAGAAATAAAGGCCAAGCCAGATTATGCTGTCTTGTGGAGATTTCTTTAGCAAATGCTTATTTTACCACAAATACATCCGCTATGTGGTCAAAAACAATTTTCCTAGAAAATCTTTATTTTTGTATTTGATTTTCTTTTGTTTTTTCACATGGCATGTGTATCCTGTGCATAGCCAACATGCTTCTTCCTTTGTCTTCCGAAGATGAATGCTTTGTTTTCCAATGATTTGTTCTTCTGCTGTTTGATTGCCATTTTATTCAAGCTCATTTCTTTTTTTCCCATATGTGTACTGTCCTTTTGGCAGCATATTGCAGAATGAGTTCAGCAATTCATATGCACGGCAGCCCTAGCTGAGCTCTGCTATATGTATCACTGTCAGCTGCCATCACATCACCTTGTTTTGAGGACTTAGCTTACAGTGCATTCACAGTGTTTCCTGGTGAAATTTTAGTGGCAGAATCTACACGTACAGTTTTGAAGTGGAAAAGGTCAAGTTATCCAGGGACCAGGCTGGGCTGTTTCTGGTCACAGCACTGGTGCCAGCAGTCACCAGAGCACTGAGTGTGAAAGCAGTTCATGTAATGCTCACAAAATGCCGATTTTTATGTAGCAGGTTTTGTAAATACAATGTAGTCAGCATTGAAAAGCATCCTGTAGGATTACAGAGGTGAGCTGTTTACATTGCTGAACAGACTAATTCATACTGAACATTTTTGTTTTAGCCTGTTGGATGGTGCTTTGAGTTGTTAGCTAACTTAAAGCTTAATTTTTAACACAGTGAGCAGTGTGTAAGACTTGTGTAAGGTGTGTAAGGTGCTTGTAAATCTTTCCTGTTGTCTTTTTGCTGTGTTCTTTTTCTTAGACTTCAACAGGCAGATTCATCCTTTATTTGACTTCAGTTTGGAGTTTGCTTTCTGTCCAGAAGAGTGATGTCTGTTGCACATGGTTGCACAACTGTATCAGTATGTAATACGTGTATTTATGACATACGAGAGAGGATGTTTATTTGTTGTTTATTTGGAGAAAGAGCCTGTTAATTGGTGTGGTTTTGCTTTTGTTTCCATCACTGGAAATACTCCTTGAATGCATATGTGCTATTTTGTTTGTTGTTGTTTTTTTGTGATTACTCTCCATAGAGACCTTTACTGCTCACACTGTGGTCATACTTTGGACATGTTGAAGAGCTTTGAGTAATTAGCAACGTGCTCATGCCCCTGGGACCTCTGTTTCCTATAACGCCAGCTTAGCACAACTGCACGTGACTGAGGAATGATAGCCTCTGGCTCTCATCTGCTTTCCAGGGAAGGAAATGGAAGAGAGCCTGCACGTGGTTTTGAATACGCTGTTTTGGTTTAGACTTTTTTTTTTTTTCCAGCAAAGCAGACACTTTCCATCTGTGTGACTGTACAAGGAGTTAATTTATGGGTACTGGTGGCATGCTGGAAAAGTGTGAGGAGCACTGCAGAGGCACTTGTTCCTGCCGTGGAGAAAGGCTTTCCATTGGCACTGTCAGGCCTGACTCTGTGTCACTTGGAGGTCTGGCTGTGGCTTGGAGGCACTGAGGCTGTCTTGCAACTCCTGGCACCCTGACAGGAGCCAGGACAGGCTTCAGAGCTACTCCTGCCCACATTGATGGAAGAGCTGGAGCCTGGAGGAGATGTGGGAAGAGGCCACGCACCGCCTCACTTTCTGGGGGTTCGGTGCTGGAAGGGACCTCAGGGGTCATGAATCTCCAACCCCCCCTGCCACAGGCAGGGCTGTCAACCTCCATATTTAATACTGGACCAGGTCGCCCAGGGCCCCATCCAACCTGACCTTGAACACAGAATCACAAAATCACAAGGTTGGAAACGACCTGCAAGATCATCTAGTCCAACCACCCTCCCATTCCAGTGATGGAGCATCGACAGCCTCGCTGGGCAGCATGATTCAGCACCTCACCACTCTCATAGTAAAGAACTTCCCCCTGAAGTCCTCACATGGTGAGGTAGCTCCTGGGTGTTCATGTCTTGTCAAAAATGCCGGTGAGTAAAAATGTTCCATGAGTGTTTCTGCAGCCTGGCTTTGTCCTTAGCAGTTGGATGTGACTGTACAGGCCTTGAGGAATACGGAGATCTGTGCTTATGAATGTCCTGGAAAAAAATTACACATGCATGCTCTAAAGGACATAAGGATATTTATTAATGCAAAACAGAAGATCCGAGTGTGAAAGTTCCTTGGACGATACAAGCCTGTGGAAATACGCAATCAAGGAGTTAAAGCCTATTACTTTAAAGCAGCTGTTGGCAGTGGTGTTTCTGGTCTTGAGTCTTCTCTCCCTCAGTGGTCTCAGCCCTGTCCTTGCTCTCCAGGCTCCTCCTTTCCAGCCAAGGGGTTCCCAGGCACTTGTCCTCCTCAGCCATGCAATAAGCGCTCCTTACATCAGCTTTCTTCTCTCTGTCCTTCCCTGTCCATCTGTTCTGCACATGACGCACAAACTATCTGACTTACTTCTGTACCTTTCTCCCTATGTGGGTGCTAAGTGGACTAACACAGACAAGAGAGACACAAACTAAATATCAGAGCAAAAAAATACTTGAGTTCAGTTTTTTTTTCTGATACTGAAGAAATCGCAGTCACACCTGAAAGATATGAATGGGTAGAAAATATTTTGTTTCTTGCTAGCTGTAGGAGTGGAGTCTAATTTGTGCTGAAAAGCTGTAAGATTATCCAGTGATCTGTTAACGCCCTTTAAAACTTTCAGCTGAATATGAATCATCTGCAGCTTTTGAAAGATTTACAAGTTGGCCAAATTGAAAATTTTTACAAGGGCAATTAAGGCTGTTCCTAGCATTTCTCAGGGCAGACAAATGTCAAGGTCCTGTTACAAAACTTCACCTGCAATAAAAACTGAACAGCCCTACAGCCCACTTAGCTTTGGGAGTGGCCTGTGTGTTGTATGTGAGCAGACTCTTGAGAAATAAGAATCTGAAAAAGTGAACATATCATTAGTTTTATATGAAGGTTAAAGATGATATCTGGAATGCATCAAGATGCACTCGAGTTGTTATGCCTGTTTGTTTTGCTTTGTAAGTTATTACCTTTTAAATACAGATAAGTGTTACTATGACTGCACTCCTAATTATATAGGAGTTGTCTTTCAATCTCTCAAGGCACTTTTAAAACCTTAAAAGAAGTGTGTTCATGAACAAGTATTTGATAGTAATTTGATAGTTTTTTTTATCTGAGTTGAGGTATACTTGATTCTTACGTTATATTTCCTTTCTTCCACATAAACTATGAGTTATTTGGTTTTTGTGGGAGATGGATAGAAAGGTTGAAGGGAAGCTGCCCATTAGTTGACCAGTATTTGCTCCTGGGTCCTGAGTCATTGCTTTTGCTTTTAGTGTCTCAAATTACCTTTTTTGCTGATGGCAGTTCTTGTCTCTCTCTGACAAATGACACTGTGCTAGAATTGTGTGCCTGGGGAATTGCATCGGTGTGAAAGTGCTGGAGTAGAGAATTGCCAGGCATCTGATACCTAAGTTACCTTTATATGCCCTAAGGAAAATAATGGGTCCAGAAGGCACTGTAACTGGCAGCCATAAAACTTCATGTTGCTTCCTAGATGTCTGCTTGTCTGATATGGATATTTCTTAAATCTATGCTATTTTGCTGATTTCTAGAACTGACCTCCAGTGAGCAGGTAGATTCAGTGTTCTTACTCAAGCCCTCCTCAAGCAACGCCCAAGTTTCCACAGTGGCCAAATCCTGTACAAATGATCAGAGAACATTCAACTAATTCCAGTAACCCTATCTTCCTCTTCCCAGTATACAAAATAAAGAAGAGCTCTCTTATGTGCTTGTAGTGCTTGCTGCTGATTGTCACTTCTGTAGTTCAGCAAGAGGAGTGGCAGGTGGCAGTGTATGCAGCTAAAAGTTGTGGTATTCTGTTATTTTCTTGCATCTGCTTACTTATCTGTCTAGTCTGGATGACTAACCAATACTTCAAATGTTGGTCATTAAAAAGAAAAAAGCCAAAACATTCTGCTTGGAAACCCCTATCTTAGTAAGTTTGAATTGTAGAGATATACTGAAACCAAGACAACAGCAACAAAACCTCTTCCCTTCATTTTTCCTCTGACTGTTGAGCAGCAAGCAGCACAAAGTCAAGTTGGGTGGATGCTGAATCAGGAGGAGTTCTGCGGTTGTTTTGGGTCACTTGGAAGAGATCTGTAGAATTTTTTCATCTCAGAAAAAAATATGTTAATGGACAAAGGCAAATATGAAAAGCCTTAATCTGAAGGCTGACTTGTTACAAAAGAATTTTAAAAAGCATCATAATTAAATTAAGTGTCCTGCTGCCTCAGCCATAAACTGTGACAATAAATGCAGGATAACCCCTTTCTTGTTCCTTAATATTTTTGCAATTAGTTCACTTTCTGTCCTACAGAGAGACTGCATGAAAGATCTTGTTATTTGTTGCTGTGATAAAATATGCTGGCTCAGCCTGCCTGAAGAAACAGAAGCCTTGGCAAGAATGCTGATTACCATGACAATCTAAGCAGTCTAGAGTTGCAGATTGCGTGGGTTTTATTGTAAAGATATAAAACGAGTCCTGGATGGTAGAAGAGCTGATAATATCATCCTGATTCAGGAGATCCAAGCACCTTCACAAGACTTTTTTAATAGTGTGTTACCTGAAGGAGGGAGAGAAACCTACAAACTTTATTTATATGTTTATAAAGTATTTGTGTATTTTTGCAGTTAAATATTTATTTTTATTCTGTAGTTATGTGTTATAACATTTTTGATACAGGGCTGAACTCCTGTATAAGAGTGGTTTTGAGGAGGAGCTTGGTGGAAAGGTCAGCTGAGCCAAAGATTTTCCACAGATGATGTTTCTGAATGGAGATTTCCGATAAAGAGTTTTCCCTCCAAGTGATAGAAAAGCAGCTATGGCAGGTCTAGGCAGGGGATGAGGCCCTTATGTTGGAACACAGAGAGGCCTGGGAAGTTTTATCGTCTCTCCTTGCAGCTGCACAGGATCTTCAGCATGAGTTTTGGGTGTATGCAGGTTTCCTGCGATACAAACACACATTAAAAATAGCAGTAGATAATGCAAGACAAGTTTTCAAATCCTCATGGTTTCTCCATGCTCATGCAGATAGGAACAATAGCACCAAGCTATTATTCAGCTTTTCTTCCCACTCTCTACACTTGGATGGAGTGGCAAGTCTGTCCTGCCGGATATTCCTAAGAAAAGACAAAAATACTTCCAACACTCCCTTGTCCTAGCCATATTAGGATGGTAATGGTTTCAGCCATTACCATTTTCAAAGGTGAAAGCTGAAATGTCAACCCTTCTTTCAGCAAAATGCACTTTGATGACTGAAATGAGTGGTAATGGGGTTAACAGGTTTAAACCAACAGCCTTATGTAATGTGTTGTCCCACAGTGGGGTAGGAACAACATTCTGTATTCTTCAATGATGTGCAAGAAGAAAATTGGGGACGCTAGCATTCTGCTTTAGAAGTTTGAAATGGAAAGGAAAAATGACTTGGTGTCCAGATGTCCCTGTACAACTGTGTATATTTTCTATTGCTTTCTTAGTAATTTTATTGTTTATACTAGAGGATTTGTTGAAAAGCAATGAGGTTATCAGTATGTCAAGAACTTTGTTTTGTTCCAGTGACTCAACATTCTAAGGCATTGCTGTCTGAGTTCCATTCATAGCATACAGCACCTGCTGGTCATGTGAAGTCATTAATAAGAGTAAAAACAGTTTAAATTAAAGACTGTCTTTTTGCACAGTTCTAGAGCATGAACCCAAAGCTGTGGGTACAAATGATGAAGAGGAGGATGAGGGAGAACAGTTTGACTTTGACAGTGGGGATGAGATACCGGAAGCAGACAGACAAGCCTTCGTGCCACCTCCTCCTGATCCTGGAAGTAACACAGAGCACCAAGAGGCTAATGTCACAGGTGAGTCAGCCTGATGGGTTCTTCCTCTGTTAGGCTGAGTCGAGATTGATCATAGAACTAAAAAAACAGGTAAAAAATCTACCTGGACTTGTGCAAGGCCTTTGATGTGGTCCTATACTGCATCCTTATCTCTGAATTGAGTTTAAAGGTGGTGGTGGGTAAAGAGTTGGGTGGTCACTGCCAGAGGGTTGTTGTAAACAGCTCCCAGGTGGAGGCTGATGAGTGATGTCCACCAGGGGTCCATCTTGGAACTGGAGCTCTTCAGCCTCTTTATCAGTGATGTAGACAATGAGATTGAGTGTACCCTCAGCAAGTTTTCAGATGACACCAAGAAGGGTGGTGCAGCTGACACTGTAGAAGGGATGCCATCCAGAGGGTCCTGGAGAGGGTTGAGAAGTGGGCCCATGTGAACCTAGTGAAATTCAGCAAGGCCAAGGGCAGTGTGTTGCACCTGGATCAGTGCAGACCCAGGTTATGTCTACAGACTGGAAGAAGAACTCACTGGGAGCAGCCCTGTGGAGAAGGACTTGGGAATTTTGTTGGATGAAAAGCTGGACACAAGCCAGCAGGTCTTTTGCAGCCTGCAACACCAATAGTATCCTTGACTGCATCAAAAGGGAGGTGACCAGCAGGGCAAGGGAAGTAATTGTTTCTTTACTCTGCCTGTGTGAGGACCTGCCTGGAGTCCAGGCCTGGGGCCCCCAGTACAAGAATGATGGCGAACTGTTGTAGTGGGTCCAGAGGTGGGGCACAAAGATGACCAAAGGGCTCTCTTGTGAAGAAAGGTTGTGGGAGCTGGGCTTGTTTAGCTTGGAGAAGAGAAGGCTTTGGAGAGATTTCACTGTGGCTACCCAGTACTTGAGGGAAGCTTTTGTGAGCAGGAGGGAGACTGACTTTTTATGCAGGCAGATAGTGATAAGACAAGGGGGAATGGTTTTAAGCTAAAAGGGGAGAGATTTAGGTTAAATGTTTACTCAGAGGGTGGTGAGGCACTAGAACAGGTTGCCCATAAAAGCTGTGGATGCACCATTCCTGGAGGTGCCCAAGACCAGTTTGGATGGGCTGCCTGATTTAGTGGCTGCCCATGACAGTGGAGTTGGAACAAGATGATTTTTACAGTTCTTTCCAATCCAACCTGTGATACAATTCTATGATATGAAGAGAGATCTGTGGAACAGCTGTGCATGTGTTTTGATTATTTGTGCTAGCTATACTTCTGGTGAGTTGATAAGGCAAACAATGAACAAGTGCAGTTCCCATGAGTTTTCCCATCCATGTTCAGTAAAAAGCAGTGTACTGGTCTCAGTCATACTGCCATGCTACAATAAAACTTTGCCTTTGCAACTGTAATAAGTGCGGATGAATCCAGATGAGCTGCTTTCACAGCTAAGCTTTCTGGTTGCTGATCCTAAGCTGACACGCTTTAAAAAATGGAGTCAGAGTGTCAGAATTTTGTTCATAACAGAGGTCTTATTTTATTGAAGATTAAAACTTTTTTTTTTTTTACAACACTTGCAGATGTTTTCAATCCTGAGGTATGTTCTGGAAATTACTGTATTCTGTTCAAATTGACAACAGCTGATTTTGCTGACTTTGATCCAGTTTTCTTTTGTCAACACTGTGGTCATGGCAATGAGAGGTAAATAACTGATCAGTTGACCGTGCAGTTTGACAACCTGGAATTTAAATACAGCCTTTCACTGACAAACTGTTGCTCACTTGCAAGGTCACGCTTCCAGCTCAAAAACTTCTGATCACTTGGGATCCAGTTCTGTAGTTTGCTTCAAAATGGCCTTTAGTTACACTGCATTTTAGTTCTCTAAAGATACCAGAAAGAAGAGAGTTTATTTTCAAGGAGGAAAACTTGGAAAGTCATTTTCTTTTCCTTTTTCTTAGCAGTGCATTTTCAGCTCCCTGTAGAGTGTCCTTCCAGTGAGCATTTTTTTGCTCATGGCTATTTCTAAAATGTTTATTATATTTGTATATATAGGATACAAATTCCACTAGAAACTGACTTCAGATTTCAGGTCTTAAGGCTGTTTGCAGGTATGTTTTTATGGGAAGCAAGAAGGTATCCTGATAACCTGTCAGAAATCTCCTTATCTAGTATTTAGGATCAAGTTATTGTTTTTCCATAGTGTAGTTTTTCCATCCTTGTGACATAGTTGTTTTGCTGCTGTTGCATTCCTCATCTGTAAAATGGGGAGGAGAGCACCACAATGTGGAAATTTTGAGTCACAGATTATAAGTTGTATATAAAGTCATATAAATGTTTGGGATATTTTAAATACCAATACAAGCATCTTGGACAGGCACAAAAAATAAAACTTTGTTTAATTTTTCAGCTAAAGGAACTGATAGCTTAGAAAAAAGTGAGAAGCTACAAGCATCAGAACCTATTGCAGAAGATACTCCAAGGAAAGTAAATCCCTACTCAGTCATAAATATTTCCCCAATGCAAGAAAAGGATCCATCCTCCTCACCAGATCCAAGTCCTCAGGATGAACCTTCCAGTCCAAACACGTCCAGTGGATATTCTGTCCCTGTGCCCTGTGGCTATGCAGTGCCATCCAATTTACCTCTGATACTGCCAGCATACTCCAGTCCTGTCATAATACGTAGTGTTTCTGTAGATGAGGAAGGTAAGGTGTTTTTGCAACTTACTTTCTTTGAAGGGGGGATTCTTGTTTAATGTGAGATAGTTGTGTTGTTTTGTAAATGCTTATGTAGCATTCAGACTTGATGTCTAGGAGATTTTGCATCAAAATAGAAGAATAATTTCATCATGGAGTAGGAGGTAAGTTTTAGCTGGACTTAGTCAATAAGTGTCAGCTTATTTGAAAAACACACACAAATTGTGAGTAACAACAGAAAGAAAAAAAAAAAAGAAAAAATATTCTAATAAAACTCTGCTTTCCTCATTAGGATCGAGATAGCTAAGCTAAGATGCATAAGGAAAAAATGTGTAAACACTAAGTCAGTTATATCCCAACATTTTACATCTGTGATATTTGGCCTTTGTTTTTGCTGGCACAATATTGCAGCATGAAGCACAAGTCAGGACTCCTGTCTTCTCTTACCATTAAAAATGATGAATGCTAATTCCCTTCTAATGTCACAGAATAATTTCCAGAGTCATGATTATGTATTCAAGCCAAATGATTTCTCCTCAAACCCGTAGAATACTTGAACTAGGTTCTATCAGAATTCCTGTCTCTTTTACCTTTTCTGTATCCACTTCTTTTTATTTGTTTTTCTAGACCTTGTGGATTTAGATTTGCTGTGAGTTTTTTTTCTTGATGATTTGGTGAACTCTGCTTGTCCTTTAATACGATACTGAGACAGAAGAGGAAATAACTATGGATTATTACAGAAACAGGAACAGTCCCCCTATTTTGTAAACAGAATTGGCAAAGTTGACAGCTTAATGCTAAGAAAGCAGGAGGAACAGAAAGCTTTCCATATCCTGTTAATTTTTTTTTAATTTCAAATATATTTTTCTTTAGCTAGGTTGCAATCCTACTGTAATTCTGTGTGCTATGACACTTTTTTGCATATTAGGCATATCAGAGAATTTATGCAAATATATTCTTATGTTTGTGGTTGATATTGCCTGTTGAGGAATATATGTTTGAGAGAGAAGAATTAAATGTGTCAGGCACTGTAATTTTGTCTGATAACTCTTACAACAAAATGTCCCTGTGAATTATCTGAGTTGTGAAAATAGGCATGATAGAAAATAGATATGAAGAAGCACAACTTTTTTTAGCTATGATCAAGAATAAAAATGCTGCATAGATTATTCATTAGCAATATTAAAAAAACAAACAAACAAACAACAGTTTCTTTAATTTATGCCATTTGAACCAGACTAACATTTTATTCTAAACATTTTGATGATTGTATGTGTTTTTTTCTATTTAGCAGGTATGCAATCAGCAACTGAAGAATGTCATTGTAATTCTTTCAACTCAGAGGAGCCCCAAAATAGGTGATTGACAACTCAATATGTTTTAATGATCTAAACTCAATATGTTTTAACGATCTATAAAACTTTAATTCCTGAGAAACCTTGGATTCAATAAATCAAAAACTTTGTTTTTCATTTTCCATGTCTGGAGCTTTCAAGTTTTGTTATTATTTTGACTCCTTAACTTTGCTTGTGTACCAAAATCTGCACAGATTAAGGTCTAGTGTATATAACTGTCCATGACATTTTGAAGGGAAAAAAAAAACAATTTTTATAGAGTCATCAGCTGCAGCAGGACCACTGCCAATGTGCAGTCAGACCAGCTGTGGCTGATGGAATTCCATCACTTCTGTAGCTCTCTTTCAGTTAGTTATAGCTGTTATTGGATCACTCTTATCAGTCTAAATAAGTTCCCTGTATTCAACCTTTTGCTTGTAAGCTGTATGCCTACCATGTCCCTAACAATCTCAGTAGCCCTTGGCTAAACTCCAATTTCTGCACGTCTCTCTAGAAGAGTGATTTTGGGGAGCTAAACCTGGATGGGTTACTGCAGATTGAGCCCCACCTGTGGCAGCTAGAGAAGGAAAATAGCCTCCCCCAGACCAGTAAGAGGCTGTGCACCTGTTGCTGTAGCCTTGAATGTCTTTATTTTTATTTATAGTGAAAACATTTTCAAAGAGAGAGTTTTGTGTTCTGGTAAAAAAAAATAATCTAGAAATAAATATTTCTTGAGGTTGGAAGTGTTTTCAATGTATTGACTAAAGTCGTCAGACTATTCAATGGATTACATACATGCTGAAGCAGGGTTTTTAAGGAATCATCAGCCTCAGAGTGAGAGCTGGAAAACAGTGAGATGTTTTTATTTATTGACTTGTTTTTGTGGATGTTTAAATGTATTGTTGTGTAGATTTTAGTGCTTTTATTTTATGCCTTTTTTTTTTTTTTTTCCTCCCCTCAAGTGAAGATAACCAGGACAAGAGAGAAGATGATGCTCTGGCCAAGTGGGTTGCAGATCCTGCAAATACAGCGTGGATGGAAAGTAAGTATCAGTGAGCTCAGAATACAGCTGTAGAAGAAGGTCAGTTTTAAGTTGTGATAAACAGTATATGTAATGTACATTGTATGTTACAGGAGTGTCCATGTTCACTTGTATTTTTTTTCAGGAGTATTCTGGAGTCCAACTGTACCCAGTTAAAATATCCAGTAGTGTAATAAAATTATGTGTTATAAAACAAAGTTAAAGTTAACATTCACTTTTCCATTCTTTTGGAGTCTACAGAATAATTAATCACTGTCTAAAGGACATTTGGCTCTCATGTATATGGTGGAAATTTGCTTAAGTTCATGGTGTTCTCTGTGACTGAGTATGAACTTGCACTCCTACAGTAACTGACAAACAAGTTCTTAGAGATGATGGAAGGGAAGGAATAGGCATAATTTGTTAATAGAATCATAGAATTGCTCAGGTTGGAAAAGACCTTAAAGATCAGGAAGTCCAACCGCAAGATCATCAAGTCCAAATGCATCTATCTAAAAGCAGAACATAGACAATATGGTTTGCTTGCTGATGGGTTATCCTGACTGTTCTCAGATACAACAATGTGAGGGATCCCACTGGGCTGGAGGTTCATCTTAATATCACTTGAAACAGTTGAAGAATTTGCATTTCTGTCACGAAGTCATAGAATGGCCGGGGTTGGAAAGGACCCCAAAGATCCTGAATCTCCAACCCTCTGTCCTACCTCTTGACTTTCTAAGTTAATCATTATGTCACTTACAGTTTTGATTCTTTTTCTGAAAATGTCAGTTGCAGCTTCTTACAGCTAACTGGTAAGGCGTTGAGCAGCACTTTATAAGTACTATGATATGAAATGAAAAGGAGAGAGCTAGCTGTGGAAGCAGATTTCTGTTTTCAGGCTACTGAAGGTCATAATAAACAATGCAGATAAAAGCACTTGAAATGTCACACATACCATGTAATTACAGTTCCTATGTATTATTGCGTTATTTGAGTAACCGTTATTAGATGTACTAGTGAAATGCTGAGGAAAAATGAATTGCATCTCCTCTGTATTATAGAATTATGTAATGTCTTGTATTGGAAGGGACCTTTAAAGAATCATCTGGTTACAACCCTCCTGCTATGGGCAGGAGCACCTTCCATCACATCATCAAACTCCAGGGAGTGACAGTCCACAACTCCTCTGGACAATCTTTCAGAATCTACCAGTACAGCCAAAATTCTTTCGTGGTCCCACTTGGATTTTAAGGGTTTTCTCATTCCTTCTTGCTTGTTTTGATTTGCTTTCAGACCCAGATGAAGTAATTTACGATGACGTGCCAAGAGAAAATTCGGACTCTGAACCAGGTTTGAAGGCTTTGTGATATGGACTGTATAGATGTTATTTTAAGTTAAAATCAATGTAATGCAACCTATGTGCATGTATACTGAACAGATGCATTAACTAAGTTCTATGTAAGCAGGATTAGCCCTAACAATCATCAGTAGATCTTACAGTGTTGAAAATTAAAGCTGACTTTTGACATCTATCTCAGCATGTCTCGTACTCCTCTATGTCCAGGCAGGGAATTCTGTTTTATTTTATAGATACACCTCAAAATTCCTGAGTGACTGTAATTTTATGTTAGAGGATGGCAGTGTTGGGTGTTGTAGCTGTGGTAACCTAAACAAGGCAGAGTGGGTAGGGAAAGAGTGTTTTAAATAGTCTATTGATATATAATAATGCAGCATTATCACAGTTGTACAGGGAATTTCTTTATTCTTGGAAGTTTCCTTTCACATAAAGATTGCTGTTTGATGGAAAACTGTATTCAGCTTACTGAATATCAGGAGAGATGTGGGACAGGTGTTTACCAGCTTGACTGTGAGTCTACAGAAAGGATTTCTTTCAGCTTTGCAGTGTTCTAGCTCCTTACTGTATTTGAAAGGAGTAGTAAAGATCTTAAAGTAGTTGGTGGAGCCGAGATTTTTCCTTTATTGGGAAAGCTGGAGTTAGGGATAAAGAAGCTTCTTAAAACAAACTTTTGCTGAGGTTTGTTGTGTTGTTTTTCTTCATTGTGAAGACTATACTAAAGGCTTGTTTGTCACTAACAAATTATGTTTGAATGAATCTGCTTGTTTAGGAATTTGGCATCTGCTTTTCATAGCTATTCATTTGTTACTAAAATTGATTATAACCATGTTAACGATTCAGCAAAACAGTTTCTTGTGTAGAGTACATGTTTAAAACCTTAACATTTTCATTTCTTGTCCTTAGTGCTATCTAGGCAAGATGTTTTACAAAATGTATTATTAAAATTTGTTTCATTTATAATTTGAATTTATTATGTTGCATTTATAGGTAATGCTTTTATTAGTGGGAAGTCCCTTAGTGGACTAGGCAGGGATGTCTTTGCACTGTGGTTTCTCAGCCAGGATATAATTGTAGTTTGAGTAGTAGCTGTGAATTCTTTCTAATATGTTGTGGGATTTGGACATAGAAATATTGTTTGAGTAGGGCATGTTTCCAATGGTACTGTGGTGTGTAACAAGAACACTGGCTGTGTGTTCTGGTACTATTTCAACAGACACACTTGCTTTGGCTGTTTTTAATATTGAATTGGATTAATATTATGCAAAAGTGTGCATATGAAAGTCTGCACTGCTCTTTATGGTACATCCTGAACAAGGTTTTTGTTGTTTAGACAAACAGGTATTTCAGTGTAGCTTTCTTTTATTTTGGTTTTAATTCTTGCAGAGGAAATGATTTATGATGATGTTGAAAATGGTGATGATGGTGGAAACAGCTCGCTGGAGTATGGATGGAGTTCAAGTGAGTTTGAAAGCTACGAAGAACAAAGTGATTCTGAGTGTAAAAATGGAATTCCCAGCTCCTTTTTGCGAGGCAACCACAAGAGGCATGTATGTATCCTGCAGTGCTGTTAAGTCATTGAGGTTATTCTGATTTTCAGCACTTGTCTTTCTCTCCTGTATTTCCCGTCTCCTCCGTCCAGCTTCAAATGCCATCATCTTTATAAAGGAGATGTAAATCTGTGGGAGCAGCAGTCTACAACAAAATGCAGCAGGGAGAAGATACAAGTATTAAACAGGAGCTCCTTAAAAGAGAAAACCTCAAACTAATTAAAAGTGGAATTAAAAATTGAGTCATTTTTCCATGTGGGCAGTTCATAGAATCATAGAATCACCAAGGTTGGAAAAGACCTAAAAGATCATCCAGTCCAACTCTTCACCTATTCCCAATAGCTCCCACTAAACCATGTCCCTCAACACATGTTCCTCATTTCCTTTATTTTTTGCAGCTTCTGGGTTAGTGTATGTGGTAAATTAGTATAGAAAATGTGAAGAACAGCTGGGGTAAGCTTGAAGTTTTGGAATCCTTCAGGCACCCAAAAGTCACAAAATTGTCACGTGTTCCGTACCTGTTTGCCTTAGATCTGTATCACTTTGGTCATTTGATGGTGACTGAATTTAAAGAAATTTAAAAAATCTTTTTTTTTGTGCGACCACAAAATTGTGGACAGAATTGTGGTCTTATTGTGGACAGAATAAAGGCGGTGGTGGTTAAAATGCTGTATGGGTGACATCTGTGCCCATGTGCTCTGTGCCAGGAAGCCACATGGGAATGTACCCTTCCTGCATCTTTTTGGCTGCATTTCAAGAGGAAATTTGCACTCCCATGCTCTCTGTACATCGTTTCCTCTCTTTTTACTGTTATGCCTTTACTATGGGGGGGAAAAAAAACAAAACTCCTGCATGTGATCTGGGGAAGCAGTCAATTCCCTGCTCTGAGTGCAGGCAGAATGCCCGCACCCAGGTGCAGTGCAGAGCCTGGCCAGAGCACAGCTTCTATAAGAGGAGGAGGTTTTGGTGCTTGGAGATCCTACAGAAAACTTGGAGTTTCTCTGAGGTTGCTAACCAGTAATAGATGCCTATGAGCTGCTTTGTAACTGAGTACAGTCAGTGAGCGAAGTGCTCCAGCACTCAGAAATTTGTAGCAGTAATGCAGCGGCAGGAAGGGGAAATACCAAAAACTGAGGACCATATTTGTACATTCTACATATTTTTTCATTAAGCTGGGTGTGCTTGCTTTAGCTGCTTTCTGCTTCTCTGGCCCTAGATTCTTTTTATCCTGTTTTAAATACTACTCTTGCTACCACATTTATCGCACCTTTATTCCAGGAAATACAGTCCCTGTACACGTGCACTTTCAGACAGAAAATGTGTGAGAACTTTAGAGAGCACATATTCAAGATGGGAATACTGAAGCACTTGCTCTTCTATGGCGCCTTTATTTTGAATTTTACAGGCTTCTTACCTTAATGAAAACAAAAGCCTCATTTCTTTGTTTCCCTCCAGTACCCGTTATCTGCTTTCCCTTGACCTCCATCCTTGCTGCCTGTGCTTTGGAAATCAGGGAGTGAGCAATTAGCTGGAAAACTTGACCCCACTCAAATCAGCACTTTGTAAGTTGGGTGCTGATGTTGTGGTTTTGTTGTTGTTATTGGTTTGTTGTTTTGTTGGTTTTTTTTGACCTGACTAGAACAAGTTTAAGCTGTTACAGCAGTTTCTTTCTGGGGAGGAAGTTTTTCAACTAACCTGAAGAAAACTGAATTTGGTTGTTGAGTATCTTTGGAAGAGACTGGAAAGTACTTTGCACTTCAGCATGTAAGTCTTGATGTGGCTGCTTGTTTGTTCTTCTGAGGATAGAGGTGAGGAGTTTAGAGTATGTTAGCTGGTGGATGGAGAAGTCGGAGAGACTGCTGCCCCTGAATTGGGTCACTGGGAGCTGGAGAAGTTGGGAAACTAGAGAGGGGGTTTGGAGCAGGATGAGGAAAGACCAAAATTTTAGGATTTTTAAGATAAAACAAACAAGCTCCTGCATCGGCATTTCAGCATAGGCAGAAGCAGCTCCCCTTTTTACCTATTCCCTGTGTCCAATCCTTTGACTAACTCTTGCTTCTCCTCAGGTCTTATGATGGATGTTAACAGTATTTTCCCAGCATGTTTCCTTTATAGTCTTTCAGAGCCTGTAAGGGACTTAACTTACTATTTTTTCAGTAGGTTGAAAAGTATGGGAAGGTTGGAGGCATGATTTTAATTGTAAGTGGTAATATGACTTCCCTCAAAGTCACTTTTTAATTACTGCTTTTGAAATTAATTTTTAAATTTTATTTTGAAGAACTGAGAGTGTTTATACTATCAAATATTTTTAGGCTGTGAACCAGATGCTGTTCTTAATTATACTGCTGTAATACCAGAATCATCATGTTGGAGGTAATTGCATCCTAACCCATCCTAGTAGAGCTCAGTGTGGGACCTGCCCCTTTGTTTTCAGCTCAGTAAGCCTTCTCTTTCCTGATGCTTTGATCATTTGCCAAATAACTCTGTTGGCATCAAGCAGAGGGTTTTTCCATTGGGCTTCTTTTCTATTATAAGACACACCAAATGTCTATTTTTTTCCCTATTGAAATGTTGGCTGCTTTCATTTGGCTTCCTCAAAATGTTTAGCGGTGATTAATTAGTACTCCAGGGCATTTCTCCATGATAACTTACCTTGCAAATGAATATATTTGTGCATGAGGTGGTTATGTGGTCATGCAATGAGGCTGTGATAAGCAGAGGAAAGACGCATGCTTCCCAGTTCCCACACACTGGGAACAAGTCTCTGTGTCCTCCCCTATTAGATTCTCCTTTCCCAACTCATTAGTATTGTAGATCTCTGTCTTCTCAGGTGTCAGCAACTTCTGCAGCTTCATCAACCTTTGAGAACTCATCTGATTCACCATTTTGAAGGAGAGTCAGAAATGCACTGGGTAGGCTTTGCACTCCGCTGAATGATGCTCGTGTTAAAACTGATGTGTTTCCAAATGGTTTGTAAGAAATGTACATAATACAATTGATATGCAGTTAGCTTAGACTAAGTGACTTTATCTCTCTCTTTACATAGTTGCCAGCATAGTGCAAAAGTACCTGGCTGACTTTCGGCAAGTCCAGTGAACTGCAGGGGTAACGGTCCATTCGCCGGGCTGGAGCTTCCCTGTGTGAATATTCTCTCCTTCAGTTGTCTGTGTTTCAGTAGGCAGACTGGACAACATGCATGATATGCTTGAGTACTTTAGCATGAAGTTTGCACTATGGGCTGTTTGAAAAGATTGTGTCTTTTTGTGTACTGTAGCTTTCTCATGACCTTACGCGTTTAAAGGAGCATTATGAGAAAAAGATGAAAGATTTGATGGCAAACACTGTGGGAGCAGTAGAGATTCAGCAACTAAAGCAAAAACATGAGCTGAAGGTAGCGTAGTTAATTTCTGTAATTAGCTATGTTTAAATTATTGCTTTTCCAATGCAGGCCGTGTTGTCTTTTTCTTTTAATAATAGCTTGAAAAAAATGGACAATAGTTTGTTTAAAATGAGTTCTAAATGAAGCAGCAGTTTGTCTTGAAAATATTTTGTCAGTAACTTTTTCTCATGCTTATTTATCAATTGTAGCAATTTCAGCAGATCAGATAGGATCAGATAGGACATTGTCCTGCCTTTACCCCAGAGTCTGAGCTAGGAGTACAACCCCAGTGAGCTCCACAGGGCACGTCTGACCCTGACTTTTTGTCTGTGTTGCATAAAAATTGTAGGACTAAGAATGTTGCTGCTATCCATTTCTGAATGGAATGAGCATACAAAGGCTATTTTTATGGAGTTTTTTAATGCTAAAAACTATATCTCAGACAGAAAAAAACCTGCCTGATTGCAGCAAGACAGCTTTATTTGTATTCTAATGTAGCTGATGATGTCAGCACAGTTCTGGCTGTGGTGGTTTGGTGGCCACTGGGAAAGGAAGAGTACAAACCAGTTTAGTTTCCTAGTGAAACATCTCTTATTTTTATTTTTTTTTTTCCTCCAAGGAACTTCCATGTTGTCGAAGTGTATTATAAAATTCTACTTAATTAAACCAGTATACTGATTTCTTCAATTAATGAAATTATTGTTTTTAACATTTTCTGCAAGACACAGTGGTTATTTAAGAATGTAGTCAATACAAAATTGAATCTTTAAGTTGGAAATATTCTGGTAGAGCTAGTGGCAGATGAATGAGAAGCCTTGCCATGTATGACCTTTCTTAGTATTTATTTGTTATATAATAGAATGCTGAGCTATTGAGTTTATTGTGATGTCAGATGTTTTGAAGCAGAAGGGTTCTTAAACCATTTTGAACATACATGCAAGGTTGTCATAAAGTAAGACCCTTTGTTCAGGTTTGATTTTATTAGGAAGAAGTACGGATGTTCACATCTGCGGTTTGATGGCTGTGTGTACTTCCAGTATATTTATTTGACTTTGGGCTATATTTATAGCCCCCACTTGACAGTATTTTTAAAAAGATGTTAAAAGTACTCTGCATGGTATGCAGAAGCGGATTCCCATTATTCACTGAACATGTAGACTGTATTCTTTATCTTACAGATGCAAAAGCTCATGAGAGCTGCTAGAGAAGGTACCAAAGATGGACTTGAAAAGACAAAAGCAGCTGTGAAGAAGGGTCGTTCTTTCATTAGAACTAAGTCTTTTATTTCTCAAGGTATGTGCCTGTTATTTTACTCTGTTGATGTTGTTTCTTCTAGTTATTTCTGAGAAAGGGTGTGAGTAGCTGAGTAGGATTTTTATTTGTACTAGGAACCAAGTACTGGATGCACAGAATTATAGAATCATAGAATGATTTGGGTTGAAAGGACCTTAGAGATCACCTAGTTCCAACCCCCTGCCATTGGCAGGAACACCACTTACTAGATCAGAATGTCAAATCAGTTCTATGTCAGCTAATAATAGTTTAGCTTTCAGTTCAGATCACTGTACAGTCACTGCATCTTGAGTAGTTTTGGATTTAGGGTGCAGTGACCTCTGAATCTGAAAGCAAGGCAGAAGAGTCCACTTAAAAAAATATGAGTGTAATAGATGCTAGCTAGAAATTGGTATATGGGGATTATAGAAATTTGATTAGGGTATTCAGTTTGTCTACTTCCATCCCTTGAATAACTCTGCCTGATAGTGGAAGCTTTATCACACTTTAGTGATTTTAGTTTAAAAAAAAAAAAGTATGGGAGGAGCTGTCAAAACAGGAGTTCTAAATTCAAACAAGCATCAGTCCTCTGATATGACCCACAGAGACCACAGTCCACAGTTCTTTTTTTCATGGGACAGGGAGTAGTAAGAAAACTGAAACTTCTTTCTTCTCCATGGTAAAACTGAGTGGCAGCCTGTTCTTCTGCTTAGGTTTCTGCTCAGCTCATTAAGTGGTTGTAACTTCAGAGCTTTTAGAACTATAGTTTTAAGAAGGCAAAGCCACAAGATTGGCGTAAGATGGTTTTTAGCGAGTAAGCTAACTTAAAGCTGTGTTGTATGTATCTGTAAGGGCTAGTGCACATATCACATTCCTGTCATGGGCTAAATTTAGGGGATTCACAACCATAGGAAAGAAAGTAGATTGCAGTTGTAGTGGTAAAAAACGTATTCTCACCTTCTTTCTGTTGCAAGGAGGAAATGACCTTCATCAGCACAGCAATGTTACAATGGACCCAGCTTTCTGCTTTATTTATCATGAGGTTAGGTAGCAGATGTAGGATATCTGTGGATGGTTTAATACTTTAGGCCACTTACCAAATCAACAGGGAGCGTGTGATAAATTTGTTGATTAAGCTCATAAGTTCCAGTAGCCAACAGAACTGCTTCCCTTAATGCCCTTTTTGTTATCAGCTGCAGTTTCTCTCACAGTCCCTTCTTTCTCCTCTGTTGGTGTCTGGCTGTTTGACTGGCTGTGTGCTGCCACCTACCTCCACACTTCTGTTATGCTTCTTGCGTAAAATTAGTGGCTCTGAGAAATACGTAGGGAGCAATGTGGAATCCTTTCTTCTTGCAAGTGCCATTTTGATACGTTTGGCTACTGATTTTAATTCAGTTTATGAACAGCTATATGGAATTTCTTGCACTGAATTACATTATGAACATGTTTAATTTCTTTCCAAAAATAATTTATTTCAAAACTACAGGCCCTTGACCCTACAGCTTTAGTCCTAGTTGTCACACTGGACAGCCCTGTGCTTGTATCTGTGAAGAGGGAAGAAAGGTCAAGCAGTAGATGCATAGATTATCTGCTTCTGTGCAGTTTTAGGACATTGAACTGTCTTTTGTAAGTTGCTCTGTGTTAGCGTGCTTCACCGATGCTATAGAAATGCTGAGAAATTCCATTTGCATAGTAATTAAGTCCACTCTGTAAATACTGTTCTTGGACAGTTGAATCTTTGTCTAGTTCCTTTTTTTTTTTTTTTTAATTTATACATTCTAAAAGTTGATGTCTTGGTTATTCAATTATTTTTAGATCACAGATCATCATGCCTGGAAGAAGAGGAGCTAAATTTATTTATTGATGTGGACTGTGTGCATACAGAAGCAATTATGACCCCTATGCCTGAAGGATTATCACAACAGCAGGTAGCAGGCTTTTGGAATTTCTGGAGCTCCAAGATTTCTGTTTTAAATATAGAGAACATTCTGCATACTCTCTGAAGTCTAAAGTTTTCTTGTGATTTAAAAAAAAATGAAGTTGAGTCTAGAGAAGTGTCACCCCCTCACGGTCTATATTAATGCTGGAAACTATCAGCATCAGTTTGAATTTTTGACTGAAAATAAATCCTGTGAGTTCATGTTACTGTGTTGTTATGGTAAGTAATAATAGCTGGATGTGAGCTTTTAGTGTTTTGTGGTGTGAAGTCCTGAGTTGGTCAGTACCTTCAGAAAGTGTGCAGCAAATCTAATGGTATTTCTTGAAAACAAATTAAGGAGAGGTTGAAAAGAGTTGTGTGGGCTTTTTTTTTTCTCTACTTGTCAAGTTTTATAAAATGTTAAAATAAATGTTTAAATGAAATGTTAAAACTTGGCAAATTTTAAATAAATATATCCCCTTCAGAAAAGAGAGAGAGAGCTCTTAGTTTGGAATAAACTACTATTCTTGGTTGTTTATCCAGGAGGAGCAGCCCAACTGAGCAGGGATGGAGTTAGGAAAGCCAGAGCTCAGCTGAAGCTAGTAAAGTGTGACGGAAGAAAAGAAAGGTTCCTTATCTCTGTATCTCTATAGGTATATATCTATATCAAGCAGATATATATATATGTATGTATGTATACCTATATAGATATATATAGATGCACATGTAAGAAAAAAGAAAGTTAAGAAAAATAAGGTCTGACAAAGGACACTGAGAAGACTGAGAAAGTCAGTGCCACTTTTGCCTCAGCTTTTACTGATTAAGGATTGTCCTCAGACTTTGAGAGCCTCCAACCCTACAGACAGGTCCTGTGAATTATTACCTGCAGTGGAAGAGGATGCAGCTAAGGGATGCTGGTGCTGTGGCCAGTTGGAATTATGCATGTCCTTAAAACTAGGTGACATGTATGTAGTGGTACTGAAGGGAAGGCCTTTATCATCAGTGCCTTGGAAAAAATTAGGCATCACACTCATCAGTGGTACAAAGTCCAGTAGGTGGCCAGTGTTAGTAGTGTCCTTTAGGAGCTGATGCAGAGCCACTGCTGTTTAATGTCATTAACAATCTGGATACCAGCTGCAAGGCACCTCTCAGCATGTTTGCAGACAGCACTGAAGTGGGATAAGCTGCAGGTAATATGCTGGGAAGTAAGGCTGCCATTCAGGCTGACTTTGAGCTGAAGAGCTAGTCTGACAGAAAATCCAGGTGTTTCAGCAGATTCAAACAGGACTCCTGGTTTAGGGACAGCATAACCCTGTGTGTGACACAGTCTGGAGGACAGCAGACTACGTGGCAGCCCTTGATGTCCCAGTTGTGCTGGATGAACTCCAGAAGCCCCTTGCAACCTGAATTACTCTGTGATGAATAAGCTGACTTTATGAATGTGCTTTCTTTAAACAGTAGGTGGCAGGATAGCTTTTGTTTAAATCAGTCTCCTGTTGGACTTCTACATTCTGCTTTCTGTGACTATCATGTTAGCTTTTGCATCATTTTAAGACTGACATGAAATCTTGTTGTTCACTGTTTATGTCTATATGATACTTTAACTAGCAGAAGTGCTAATGCTTGCATGTAGGCCTCTTGTAAGCTATGAAAATTATGATTAAGTGCTTGTAGGCACTTTAAAATATTTAATTTGTGTATTGTAGAGCCTGAAAAACATATTTTGCAAACATATTGATTCTTTCCAGAAGAATGAAGTGCGACAAAAAGTGGAGATACTATCTCCTACTGGTGCAGCCAATATGTTACACCCAATAAGAAACCGTTAAATCCAGTCTAAATACAAATTAGACACAATGAATTTTACTATATTTATCTTTAAGCAAGGTCTAGCATAATTTTAAAATCTTCTTTTGAAATGCCAGCGCTTGAAAGCAAATCCTTACATGACCTGCATATAACTTAATAATATGAAATACAAATGTGGAGAATTAAAGGCAGCTGCAGAGAATAAAGCAGGAGGCCACAGAGAAGAGAAGCAAATCTGAGATTTGAGTTTCATGGTAACTTATGCTAGTTTAGAATAGGAAAAGAAGCAATTTTGCCTTGTCTTGTGCTTGTGGGAAATGTTGTATTTCTGCCCTCATATTGCTTTCTCCCTCAAACAGAACACCACTTTTGAAAGCCTCGGGATGAGTTGGATTAGAAAGTTCTTTTAGGTGAAAACAAATCCTTAAAAATAATAAATATAATGCATATCAGTTAAAAGTTTTACTTTTGAATCAGATCAATTTCTCCATCCTTCCATGTATGCAGTATGCATTTCAACTGGGGGAGTGGAGGAGGATATCTGATGAGTAGCCTACAGTCTGTAAACATAAAATGTAAACATAAAATGCGATAGTATTTCCTGAAACTCATCTCATTGTGCCAGTTGGTATGAATATAGATAAGGTTTTCACTTGTCTCTAGATCTGCCTGTGTTCATGATGAGGACAGGACAGCAGGCCCACAGGCACACTGGCCCGAAAAGCTGGGAAGTGGGGGGGGGGGGGGGGGGGGAGGGGGAGGGGGGGGACAAAGAGGGAAATGAATAATAAATAGGGGGAAAAAAAAAACAGTGGCAACGATCTGAGAAGGAAAGTTAGCTTACTAATTATGATAACAGAAATACAAGTTAATTAGGATTGAAGCTAATAAACCAAATAGATGAGAGAGAGCGTGTCCCAAACCAAAGGCCTTACTGTAAAGCTGAAGTCAAGATGGCTAGGGAGCAAGCACAGCCAAGACGAGCAGCAAAAAAGAGCAGTCTCATGGCTTGTGGGCAGTTTTATCTTTCCTTCTGAATGGAAAATGGAAATGCAAAATCCTTTGGGGTATGTAGTTGTTCTTCTCTTCTGAGAACCAGGTACCCAGAAAATTGGCAGTCCACAGAACTGGAGCATTTAACTCTTGAACTCCCAGTGCTCTACATGATGTTGTGATATGGGATACCTATAAGAAAAATCGTAAAACCATGACAGCATGGTAATATTGCCACCTTCTACCCCTTGAGCCCAAATCCTGACTTAGATACTTCACTTTACTTTCCTTTGGCCTTGCCTTAAAAGAGCGATTAATTTTTGCTTATTTGTCCCACAAATCAGTCCTATAAAGGTTATATAATATTAAAAAAAAAAAAAAAAAAAAAAATAGAAGCAAGTAGAAAGAAGGATTTCTGCTTGAAGACTGATTTTGAACACCATTAACTTGTTTTATTGTTGTTATTTATTGAAATAGCCAATATCTTCTGTAGCTGTTATTATCTGTATCTAAATTAATATATCTACAATTAAATTGTATTAGAACTAAAGTTTGGAATTTGAACAGTAAACAAAGACTACATTGGCTTGCAGTAACTGTTATTGTCCTAATAATAATTTTAGAGTAATGATAAATTTAATGACTCTTGAAGAAGTAGAGTAAACTAGAAGTAGTTTATTTTATGGCAGTGCCAGAATTGCTTTGTGTTTTTTTGCTTGTTATTAATGTGAAAATTTGATCATGAATATTCCTTGTTACAATGAATATGTTTACCTGAGAAAGCTGTTTTTCCTCAACAGGTTGTGAGAAGATATATTTTGGGCTCTGTAGTTGATAGTGAAAAGAATTATGTGGATGCTCTGAAAAGAATCTTGGAGGTACGTTGTTAACTTTGGCATTTTATGATTTGAGATATGAAAATTAATTGAATAATTAAAATAATTGAAATTTGAAATTAATCCTTAATGAATCTGTAGTGTGACTCTCAGGCTTTCCTACAGATTCTTTATGCCAAATGTTTCAAGAGATTTTATTTGTATATACTGTTACATAAATTGTTATTGTTTCTTCTGTGTATAGGAGACCCCATTTTTAGGTGGTTTTAATCTATGTCTTTTTTTTTCCACAGCAATATGAGAAGCCCCTTTCAGAAATGGAACCAAAATTACTGAGTGAAAGAAAACTCAAAATGGTCTTCTATAGAATTAAAGAAATTCTTCAATGCCATTCAATGTTTCAAATAGCCCTGGCGAGTCGTGTGTCTGAGTGGGATTCTGTTGAAATGATTGGCGATGTCTTTGTTGCTTCAGTAAGCAAATACATCTGAACAGATAATCTATTTTTAGTTTAGAATTGTTATTCAATCGTATCTTTCTGTCTAATTTGACCATTTTATTCCCATGGTCTTCAGTGCCTGCGGCAACTGTCAGAATGTGTATGTACCATTCTGGTAAGGAGCATGTGTCTTCAGCTAGCTTAGCAGATGAGAAGATTGTGGCTAAAATTTTCAGGCTTTGATGAAGCTTTGAGATGCTTAACTAAATAGTTTCTTTTTCAGAGTAGAGTGATTCAAAAACCAACCAAAATTAGTGAGATTGAAACTCTTTATCTCTTAAAAAACACCTACGTTCATTGGACTTAGAATATTTGTTGAGAAAACAAAGAAGAAAAAAAAATCACAGTTAGGTAACGTCCTGAATTCCTCAGTCTGAACTGAGCCTGGAGCACTGATGAAGAATATTTACAAAACACCACTTAATGGAAGTCCATCCAGTGGAGGATTGTTTGAATTAGAGGAAACAAAATGTTCTCTCAATTGGTAGAAAGATTTTATTTCTGTAAGTGTGTGATTGAAAAGGCTACCTACCTTGCTGATTTGAGTATTTTGCTTTGTTGCCTCCCAGCTGCTGGGTTATTACAGCTTTTTCCTTTCATCCAAAAGAGAGCTGGGATCTGTGTTTTTGAGTGCTTTGACCCCACTTTAATAAAAAAGGAATGTTTACTAAAGATTTTCTTTTTAAACCTGATCTGTCTTGTTTTGACTGGAGCAAGTTGGGGCGTATTAATTAGACCAGCTCTGCAAAAGAGAGGGATAATCTTTACTAAGTAAGCAATAGGCAGTGATCTTTCCCTTCATGTGGCAGTTTGCAAGCTGCAACATCTGCTTTCTTGATAAATGCCAGCTGAAGATGGGGCATTAATATGACTGGGACTTCACTTGTTCATCAAATCAGGAAGGTAGGCAGCAGTGCATTACCGCTGTTGATCATGGGATCCCACCAGCTGCTTTGACTCTCACTTGGAGGCCTCTTGATTACTCAGTCCTCGTGCCCTACTATTGTAGCCAAGATGATGCTATTTCTGTAAATTTACATTTTTGTAATTCACAGCTGCTACATCGTTAGATCTCCAGCCTGTGTTTTGTGGAAAAGTTATTTTAGGCATCATCAGTATTTCTGTAGATGCAGCACTAAGCCAAGCAAAAGCCTTCAGCACCTAACAAAATGAGTCCTTAATCTGTCAGGGCTATAAATAATAATGCTTTCAGATGTCTTTTGGGCTTATACATAAGTTTTACCTGCTTTTGTCTTTAGTTTTCGAAGTCGATGGTATTGGATGCGTACAGTGAATACGTAAACAACTTCAGTACAGCTGTGGGGATTCTGAAGAAAACATGTGCCACCAAACCTGCCTTTCTAGATTTCTTAAAGGTGAGTTATTATTTCACTACTGTATTTTCAGGGTGATAACGTGATTTTAGATCTTGCATGTATTTTGAAAAGCAGAGTGTTTTTGTTTTTGCTCAGTTTACTGGCTGGTGTTTGTATGACTATACTTGAGAAAAGACTGGAATTCTTTCATGCCAGGTGACCTTCAAAGAATAGTTCACCATTTGAATCCTCTTATTTGGGATTTATTTTATGTTTGACCTCCTTACTGTGTTGTGCAGAGTCATACAACTATACTTATGTTCCAGATTAAATTCCTATTATTTTGAATTTATTTTTTATTTTTTTTGCAATCTGCTGGGGTGAAATTGAAAGTATTTGTACAGAATGCTTATTACCCTGATGCTTCCAGTAATGTTTATTGAAAGCCTGCCACATGCAACAGAACTGCTGGGAAGTCTTAGGGATGATACCCTATGGAGGATAGGCAGAATCCACTGCAAGGCTTTTAGGCTATCAGTTCCAGCAGTGGCGTAACTACCTCGTGTCACTCCTTGTCAGTACCAGCACTGATAGTACTCAGAGCTGGTCTCACAGCTGAACTCTGAGAACACAATAAATTTCTCTACTTTCTTCTTTTACTTCTGCCCACCTACAGCTAACAGGCTGTGAGCCAGAATCTTCTCTGCTGCTGGCTGGACCAAAAAAAAACAAACCATGTATGTGCCTTGGAAATAAATAGGGAAAAACGAATTGCTGTGAGGCTGATAATAAAAATAGAAAATAAATAGGAACTGGAGCATTATACCCATTTAATGTTATTTGGGTTTTGTACTGTAATGTTTCTTCTAATCTTCTTGGGTTGGGTCATCTGTGATTCTAATCAGAATATTTCCAAATGTTGGAGTGAGTTATACATACAGGGTTTCTGCGTATGTAAATGATTGTTTTTTTGTTTTTATCTACTAGTCCTGATAATCGAAATGACAAATTCTTATATATTTCTTTCCAAACAGAAATTGATGCTCTTTTCCTTAGTTTCTTTTAATAAAGAAAATGAAAGTCTCTTTTCGTTTCTGTAGTACTGAGGTGATTATATTTTCTTTAGATTTTCTCTTAAAAAACACGTTGGTTGTTACACCTCTCTGGTCTCAGTCCCAAGAAACAGTCCAACAGCAGTAAATTAGACTATAAATCAACAAATCACTTAGGAATTTTAGATTTAAGACCCTGAACAAGTACATTCGCTTTATTGTCCTTGATGTTAAGCAGACATTTCATGGTGCTGGTTATGTGAGAAGCATGAAGGTGCTCTAACAGTGTATATATATGTGCTGCCTTGCTGGTGGGGCTCCACCCCAGCTGTACTTTTTTAGGGAGTAGATCTCAGTTGAGTGACCATGCCGTCATTTTAATAATGATTTTTTTTTTTAATATTTTTTTTTAAATGAAAATGAGAATATTTGCAGTCCTGCTGCAATGAATGGTAATTATGTTGAAGAACTTTCAGAACATTTTCCTTTCATTCTGTGACTGATGGAAATACAGAAGTAAACAGTGTGACATTCTTGCATTGCAGCAGTGCCAGGAGTCAAGCCCTGATCGGATTACACTGTATGGTTTAATGATGAAACCTATCCAGCGCTTCCCACAGTTCATTCTGCTATTGCAGGTAAAGAATATTTACCAAATAGATTTACCCAAGAATGTTCTCATTGTGTTCTCATGTGGCTTGCCTGTGGGCTTTCTGGGTAACTGTCTTCTGCTGGAGAGGAGCATGCTGCAGTAGGAGTTACCACTGGATCATGAGGAAATAACAGGGAAGAGAACTTCAGTGCACCATAATGTACTGATCTCTTTGTCTGATTGCACACACTGCAGGAAAATCTCAGTAAATTTGATATACTCTAGGCTGCTAGGCTTATTAAGCTAGATGTAGCTTGTAAGTCCCTTCACATGAAAGCTGTAATTGGAAAGTGCTACTTGTTCATAGCAGTTTAAAATACTAGTAGCAGTGGTGTGGTATTACTTTTTGCTTAAGCAAAATGCCAGACAGAATTCCTTGCTTCAGACCAGCTTAGTAATCTTCCAGCCCATGACAGGTTTACACAGTGAGCGCGAAGTTTGCAGTGTCACACAGGGCAGGCTTTGGGATGAAGGTCCAGGAATTACTGGTGAGATTCAGAGGTAGTTGTGGTGGGAGCATGAGGTTAGGTAGCCGTGGCAAATGTTTTTAAGGTAGCAGAAGAGATGGAGTTTACAATAGTAGGAAGTTGTAGTGAATACATGGTGACTTTTCAGTGCTGTGTGAAAGGAGCATTGCTCCAATTGCTCCTACAGAAGGGAAAGTTTCTTTAGAAGCTGTTGTGACTTCCGTGGTATAAGTGTGGTCTGCCACTTTGGGATGAGCAAGCTTGTCAACATACTAGTGAGGAATAATGACAGTAATAAAGGGAATATAGCACAGATATTATAGATATTTATAATAATATATATTATATAATTTGTAAAAATATTATAGTAGAAAGTATCAGGAAAGTTTAATTTTAAATAATTGCTTATACACCTACTTATTTTAATACTGATTTTCAAATTACTAAATATTACGTGCAACTTGTGTTTATTTGCTTTCTTTTGCATTTGATGTTTTTACATTTATTTTCAGGTTACTTCTCTCTACTTTCTCTATAAATAAGCTGTATGCAACTCCATTCAATATCTTTTAGAAACTATTAAGATATTTTGGAAAATAGCTAAAGCACTGTCTGAATATTCATTAGATATTTATTGGTTTTATTCTTTAAAGAATGTGGCGTTAACATACAATTCCATTGGACATCCTCTGGCCTTTCAGACTTGAATTTGAAGTTGAACTTGTTTTGTTTGTCTGTTTGTTTTATCATTACTCCTCAGGATATGTTGAAGAATACAAATAAAGGACATCCTGACAGATTACCCCTGCAGATGGCTCTTACAGAACTTGAAACACTAGCAGAAAAGCTGAATGAAAGAAAAAGGGATGCAGATCAGCGCTGTGAAATAAAACAAATAGCAAAAGCAATGAACGAACGTTACCTGAACAAGGTTAGGAAATGTATTTGAAATGTGTGGTGAAAGACTTAATGTTGTTGTTAGTTTCTGGCCTTGAATAATCTTTAGAATGGATGCTGAAAGGATGCCTGTGGGCTTTTTTGTGGTGCTTAATACTGTGGGGTTCTAGTGATAGATGTGAGATGTAGGTAATCTGCAGGACTGAATGGGTCTGCTGGTTCTAATCATTGTGTGCTTAGGGGGGAGAGGGGAGAATAGATGCTGAAATAACAGCAATATAGGATAATAAAGTTTCTTGTTTCTGCAGTAAGTTTTCATGCAGATCTCCTGCATGAGAAAATTCAACTTTGAATTTATCCTTGAACTACGGAGTTACTCCTGTTTAAAGGAAGGAGCCAGTTCCTCATACAGCAGTGCTTCCAACTGTGGAGCAGTTCTGGGTGTGCTACGGAACATGTTCATTATCTTCCTTGTTTTAAGGAACATCACAGGCTGTTTCATTCACACACCTGGATCATACAATAGAATAATCTTTAAAGAACCATAGAAGGTATTTGGTGGGAGGGGAGGAACAGTTTTCTTTGAGGTTGTTAGTGGATATCTGTATTGTGAAAACATGTGTGCTTATTTGCACTGTAACTGCTTCTGTCTTTCCTATTGCTCTAATTATTGCTTTAATGAAGTTACAGATAATTGTGCTGTGGACTTACTCTGGGTTGGAATAATGAGGATGTGCTAAAACCATGCAAGGAGTATTTCTGTTTGTGATTCATAGTCTTGTAGTTTTAAGGAGAGAAAGCAGTCAAATGGAATATGCTAGTCTTAACCTATTTATCAAAAATGAGAGACTGAATTTATTATCATATTGGAAGCATATTTCCATTCTATGTGTGTTGCAGGATGGATTTTGTGATTTTACTTTCTTTTCTAGATCTTTACACTCCTGCTTTTTGAATTAGCTACTAATTATCATGTACAAGTGATTGAAGGATTTAAAGTTATAGAATATGCCCTTTAGGATGTGGCCAGATTTCTTTTATCCAATGATCTTAACCATACAGTGTTAAATTCTGTACTGAGAGGACACTGAGATATGTCTTGTGACCTAATATTTGCTTATACAAATTTGGAGCAGTGCCAGATGGTGAAACAAGCAGGAAAGGATGTGGATAGATAGGAGGCGAGTGAGTTACAGGCCATTTCATTCTCTTGGCTGCTGCAGAGATGTCTTTGACTTGTGAGGAACTGGTTCATTCTTGCACACATTGTTGAGCCTTAGTGCTTGAAAGAAAATTGCAGGAACAATTCACATGTCGTGCATCTTTTGTACATGTCATAGTCTTGGCAGTCTGTGGAAATATGTCAGCTGCACTCCTTAGCTGACTTTGAGAGCCAGTGGAGACAGAGAAGGTAAAAGCACTCTTTATCCACCCACTCCTGTGGGAAATGTCCCTTTGGGATGCCTGGAACTGTGCATAGCGTTTAAATGCACTGTGAAAGAAGAAATGAGGGAGGGAAACAACAGGAGCTGTGGAAGCTATGATTTTTTTCTCACTAGACTCCTTTACCAGTATGGAAGACTTTCAGAGGGAATTGCATGTTCCTTATAAAGACTGCAGACCCCTGCAGGCCATACTTCTGGGGGCATATGTCACTGCTGCTGTAAACTTATCTGTAAACGAAAATCAAATCAGTAAAAAAGCATAATTTATTTGGCAAACCCGCCTGGGAGCATTTATATTACTATGGCAAATGGTTGTATTTTCTTTTATCTTTTTTGCTCTGGATGCTAGGTATTCTGTATAATATGTATAATATGGAAAATTGATTGTTTTTAAAACCTAGCTACTCAGCAGTGGAAACAGGTACCTCATACGGACTGATGATATGGTGGAAACAGTTTACAATGACAAAGGAGAAATTATCAAAACCAAAGAGCGACGACTTTTCATGTTAAACGATGTGCTGATGTGCGCAACTGTCAACGTGCGGTAAGACTTCTTTCCTATGTTTTAAATGGCCACCAAAGCTTAAGCTGGAAAAAAATGACAGTGAAAAAGCCTTTTTTTTTTTGCTATGGCTGATGATTTCTCTTACTTGTCATAATGAATAGACAGCTAGGTTTCATATCTATCTATCTAAAATAAGTTGGAAATTACAAGTAAAGGTGTTCTATGCTGATAATCACTCGTGCATTAGTGTTTAGTGGAGTGGAGGCATGCTGCAGCAGGATTTTTTTTTTTCTCTCTTACTCCTTAAATTCACACTGTCACACATCTGTAACTTGACAGAATTTCCAAATTAAAACAAAACAAGAACCAAAGCTAATGCATGTAGCCAGAAAAAAAACTGGAACTTGCTAAAGAAATTCCAGCTGAGGAAAGGTTTTTATCTCTGAGGCCAAACATTGAAGGTTGAAAGCTGAGGTACTTTGAAGAAGGCATTTTTCCACCATGCCTTCTGTTTTAGTTGGCAGTAGCTATTACTGTTACTATACCACTGTGCAGCCAAGGTCATACTCACATTCCAGTCCTGCTTGTATTGTAAAAGCTTTACGTGTTGGTAAATTCTGACAGAGAAGTTGCAGACTGAATCTTAAGCTTTTCTTAAGAATAATATGAGTTGATATCTTAGTTCATTAGTGAAGTGTGAATGCATATTTTTACATTTCTGTGAATGCTTGGTCTTATGTCAGTGAGCAAGAAGTACCTTCTAATGACTGTGCTTCAGAAAATGCACAAGCATTTTAGGGACTGAAGGAGATGTCTACCAAATTTCATGTATTACACCAGTATCCAGTCCAGAATTTTTGGTCCAAAGAAAAGCACGTTATTGAATGTACCCTTTGATTTTGTGGAGCATCAGTCATTTTCAAACTCCCTGATGTGTGCATGCCTACAGATCCACCCCTGGAGATTTAGGCTTCTTCAGAAACTTTACACATGCTGGTGGAATCAGCTCAATTTTCTTGACCACTTTTTGTCAGTTTTTACAGAAATAGTCAGATATCCCAGGAGCCTGGGGACCATTGGTTCCAAACTATAGCTGGCAAGAGACGTATTTACACAGAGTTCATGACCCTCTGTAGGACCTTCTTCATATGTAATCTAGATAACTGGCTTGAACTGGAGACCTAACTTTTAAGAAGCAGGAGTTGGACGAGATAGATACTATTACTAGCAGCTAAACAGCTGTGTGCTGCTGTTCTTTTCTTTCTTTTGAACTAGATCTGAAGCTCATAAATATTTGTTTAACTTGATTTTTTTTCTGTTCATAAGTGCCTCTTCAACGAAACAAAAGCATGACTGTGTTGTGAATAGGTAGCTGACTAGCTGAACCTTGGGATTCAGATACTGTTCCAAGTAAATACACTAAGCTGATTTCTGCCAAGCTTTTAACTTGTAGATTTTAGCCATCTCAGCCAAAATTTTTGTTTCCTTTAGCCTCTTTTGTACTTGATAGTAGATGTTTGCTACGTGTGATTGAATGTGTGAATAAAGGAATGAAAAGAATGAAAGAAACAAATGAAAAATAGCATTAATACCATTTCTATTTCTAGTGAATTCCCCAAGCATGCTGTTTCCTCTGAAATGCCTGTTGTGATATACACTTCTGTTAACAGCAGCTCCTATGTAGACGGCTCTCAGAAACCACAGCAATTGCAAAAAGTCTTCTGCAAAGAGCATCCTGTCCTGTAGGGCTCAGCTGAAATGTTGGCTGGGCAGCCTTTGGGAGGTTGCCTTGACCTGCCTCCTCCCAGTGGTCACTTGAAGGTCCCACCATCCAGACTTTTATATGCAGCAGTTACTACTTTTTGGCACTGCTGAGGTTATTGTCCTGAAAGACAGAAGAATCAGGAAGATGTAGAATGACAGTATTGTCCAAGCACTTAAGGTGTTCAAGTGCATGTTGATCTTAAAAATGGTAATTGATGTTTTGTTATAGAAGTAACAGAATGGAAGATCTGTTTGTGGTAGTCCTGTGTTGCCTGTAAATAAGTTTATTTGCACCTGCACAGCTGATCTTTGCGCTCACAGCAGAAGTTAGTCACAGAAGTCATCCTGATGTGTGTATTTATTTAAAGTTGTGCACAGAACTCAGGCTGATAAACGGCAGATTTAAAGGTTAACAAATGGGATGCTATAAAACACAGGGACTTGACACTGAACGATTTATGTATCTTCCAGCACTTCCTATGAAAGCAGCGGCACTGTTACAACTGGCCAGAGGTATTTATTAAAATGGAGTGTACCACTGGGACAAGTGGAAGTTATAGAGTATGGGAGCAGTGAGGGCCAAGGAGAGAACTGCAGGTTTCCACCCCAGCACTCTGCTGAAAATGTTATTGTGAACTCTAAGCCAAGTAAGTGACAGTTGTTCTATGCTTATAATTTTTTTTTTGTTGAAATCTATATTTCAATTGTGATGGACTACAAAATGGAACTGAATTGAACTTGTGGTGCATGAATTGCTCTGTAACATGACAATAATACAACCTCTTTCTTAGTAAATGAGGAGTGATAGACAATCTCTTGCCTTGCAAAATGAATTACTTGTATTTGTCCTATTTCAGGGTTTTATGCATGAATGCATAAACAGTTCTAGAGTTTTAAGCCACGAATGTGTATGTACATGAAAAAAGGTTTGCTTTGGTGTGGTTTGCTCTCCCGTGGTTGTGCAAACGTTCTCATTCCATAGTTAAAGCAAGGAGTTTTTTTTTCTGTGAAGACGGCGAGCCACCCTCTTGCTGTGGAAGAAGAGCCTGGATACAATTGTTACTGGAGGGCAGAAGTTATTTCTGTGAAGTGGGTAGTATCCTCCAAACGCAGTATCAAGTTCTTCAGGGGAAAAAAAAAAAAAAAAAAAAAGAAAGAATGCTTAATGTTAACTTTAATTAATATTTTTGAAACTATCTTCCAGTAGGTAACTTTTTCCCAGCTTCTCTCCAAAATTGACTTCTGTCTCTGAAGTTTGCAAACTCTTTATGTGCTCATTAATCCCTTCTATAAGCTTGCCAACTACCCTCAAGTGATATGAGTTTCAAAAGTTTACTCAGTAGCTTGCCTTTTATGTGTAAAGAATTATTTTTATATATTTTGTCTAAATATCGTGTTTGTAAGCATGTCTAATATATCTAGATAGTGATCCCTGTTAATGGATTGTAATTTAGATTGCTTTCAGTGCTGGCTTGGGCAATTTTTACACTGCATTTATTTATATTGTGCTCTTTGCCTCATGAATTTTCTCACAGTTATCTTTTAGAACCATCTTAGGGACAGCTGCAGCATTTAATACCCTCCTTATTTTTAGTGGCAGTTAGTGTTGAGCCTTCTGGCTCCTCCCTCTGCAAGTAGCCTCACACTTTTATGGGTACTTGTGTCTCATTTTCAAGGATGTCTTTATTCTTGTAACTCCTTTAAAACATCAAGGGGCTGCTTAAATAATGAGATGAGAACTCTTAAATTATTATTTATCACCTGCTGTATGCATGACACCAAGAATAATGTGCATAAGGGGAGCGTATTAATTAGAATCAGAGTTTCTCTTGTAGGAGCATGTAGGTGGAACAGTTGTGCAACTTTGTGCAGCAGCTTCATTGCTGAATATACCAAGTCTTTCCCAGTCAGCAATATCAGATGGGAAAGTAGGAGACGAGGGGAGAAAAAAAAGAAAATCCTTTATCCAAACCATCCTATAGAACCTGCTTGAATTTCATGGTATGTGGTGACATCACAAATAAATGACTTTGCACATCATGTGTTGTCTCAACCATTAGCTTAAACGGTGCTCAGTAGGTAAAAAGTGAGCAGAACTGACTGTTCTCTTACTAAGCTCTGATCATGTAATTAATTCAGTCTTCTAATAGAAAGGATCAAAAGGTAAAAATTAAAAAGCATAGAAAGGATACTAATTATAGAAATGAATATATCTTCCCCCAATTTTGATCAAACATTTATCCCAAATGATCCAACTAAATCAAAGGTGATCGCTCATGAAAGGGGGAAGAATGTAGTTTTGCTTTTCACCTGTGGTGCTGTTAGCACTAGCTGTTACTCCAAATGCAGACTTGCCTGAATTGGCCTGCATAGACAAGTTTGAAGAGACACTTAATCGTGTTAGTTATTCTGTAGCAGTGTCCTCTTAGTTCTAGCTTTCTTGGCTGCTAAAGATTAAAGAAGCTGAGAAAATAGGCGTCTTGTAGAGAGAAAGGACTGTTTAGACTGTGTAATTGTTCTCTGTTGCTTATTTGCGCTTACCAAAATAGCCAGAAATTTCACTGATAGTGCAGCACAACAAGGACAAAAATGATGTCATCTTCAAATAAAAAAAAAAAAACTTGACCACAAATGACAAAGCATTAAATATGACCTAATCGCCATAAAGTTGTGTTTCCTTCTGCTGTTGAAGTATATCAAGATACTACTGTGGCCTCATACAATGTGGTTGTACTCTATCTGTTATCAAGACAGCTTAAATATCTAATGGTCAGTAACATTTTGGGATGCTACAGGCATCCCAATCTACAGGCAAAATCCTGGGTTCCCATGAGATAGAATCTTGTAGAGCTGTGATTTCAGCTCTTGTTTCCAGTTTATGTGAACTGGAGAGATGCAGAGTAGTGATGATTCTGTGTAAAGGCATTAAATAATGAGGAGACATCTCTTCTATTTCTGGAGAACTGAGAAAGGAGCACTTTTATCCACAGTATTCTAGGTTACATGCGGGTAAGGTTGAGACTCTCATGTTATTGCTGTGATCAGCAAGGATTCTTGATAGTTTTTGGATGTGTGCTTGTGAGGATTACTGGTCTTATTGTGGCTTGCTTTTCTTCACCAAAATTCTTGCTATGAGAAAGCAACTACCATAAGTTTATCTCACTGTTCTTGGTTAAATGCAATTGGCACCTTAAGCTGTCTACCATGCTGCAAGAAAGGATAGGACAGTTTAAAGATACAGACTACTGTCAATGCTACGGAAAAAGTAATAGCTGAATTTTAATTTATTTTGTGTAGGTTGTAATATGCAACTGCTGAAAGGTTGAAAAGTTTTACTAGTACCTATAAGTCAAGGGCATGCTTCAGCAGTGCTATAGATAGAAGAGAAAAAAAAAAAAAAAAAAAAAAGGTTGTGTGAGCATCTTTCTTTAGTGGCAAAAATTATACATTTGCAGCTTTCTACTCAGTTCTGCTTTGTGTAACAGTACTTTTCATCTCTGAATTTTGGAGAACCCATTTATGGGTTTTTCAGTTCATCTCTTTTTAAGCTTTCTTGTCATTTTCCAGGGGATACTGTGTGACCTAAGGGGAAAGGAGTATGTGGGGAAAGCAAAACATTTTTCTTAGCCTGACCTGTTATGCTCTTTCTGTCTTTGATGTGCTTTTGCCTTATTCCAAAACCAATCTCTTTTAGTTAATGAATGTAGAGAAAGATTGAAGCCTCAGCTGTTTGGTGGAGTTCTTGTATTTGTATGGAACTTAGTATGCTTTGTAGTGGAGTAAAGTTATAACTTGTGTTTGTTCCCTGTAACAATATTTGAAGCACAGAACATTTCACTTTTTTTACTTTTTTTTCACAAACAGAAAAAACAGCACTTTATGGTATTTCTTTTTCTTTGAGCAGATCAGGACAAGTCTTGTTCCCTGTATTGGAGTTGGTCTTATTTCAAAAGCCTGTGAGGATGAGCCTCTAGCATCCCAAGCAGAATCATTGCCTTAATGCTGTGAGGTCTATTGTGTTAATTTTCATCAGCTGAACCATTTGCAGGTTGCAAGATGAAGTTCTTCCCACTAAATCCACATTCTGTCACAGTGAGGCTGTTGCTTACTCTATTTTCCAATCCCTTTAATAGTGCTGGATCATATGAAGAAGCTGAGACCCATTTATAGTTGAATATAGCTGAGAAGTTGAATTAATACAGGAAAAAAGGAATATTGTAATTATGAACAGGAAGTTATATATTCTTGATTTTTATTTACTTCTATTTACTTTACTGGAAGAATTGTGTTGTATGATGTATTTCAGTAATTGGTATTTGAAGTGTGTTTTAGGTGGTTATGAAAAATTTGATTTGTTTTTTTTGGTAAGATATAATAAATACTATATCGCTCAGTAAAGTTTCTTAGTGTGACAAATCAGAACTGTGATTCAGGACCTAAAAGGAACTTGGCAAAGGGATTGTATAATATGGGGATAAACTGAGGTAATAAGTGGTTGGAAAGCTCAAAAGAAGAGACAGTTAACTACACAGCTTCAGTACTTAATGTCAGTTAGTGAATTCCATTCTTCCAGACAATTTTGTTGATACATGCATTGTTTTTGCCTGCTCTGTCTAAATTACTGAAAGTGATGGATTCAACATTCACATCTGACCTATTAGTTTTATTTGTTGTCTTTTTTTTCCTTTCATTTTTTTTTCTTTTGTCCAGGGTGATTACAGGTAACCTGCTTATTATGGTCTTGGGAGAATGAACACTTTAAAAGCTCCTGAATTTTAAGGGATCCTGAATTTTATTATTTGTTCTGTCATGGATTTAGATTTTTCCTCATGGGTATGTCTTGATGTTCCGCACCTTGGTTTCCTCACCAATAAAATATGCTGTGCACAATCTGTCTGCAAGGGATCTATTAGAGACTACAGTTCTAAAAACCACCCACATCTGATTGAGTACCGTGGATAATTGTGCTTTCTCACAGAAGAACTGAAGGGTAATCCATGACTGTTTAAGCACAAGCTTATTGCTAACCTCAATTTTAAGTTTTTGTTATTTTAGATTATCTAAGCATTGTAAGTATTTAGGTTAGATGTTAGGAAAAAATCTCTTCTCATAAAAAGTGCTGAGGCTTCCCAGGGAAGTGGTGGAGTCACCATCCTTTGGAAGTTTTCAAGAAAAGGGTACTTGTGGTACTGAATGACATGGCTTAGTGGACATGGTGAGGGTGGGTCAGCAGTTGGACTAGTTGATCTTAGCGGTCTTTTCCAACCTTAATGATTCTATGATTCCAAATTAATCGCTGCATTTGTTATGATGTCTTTTTTTGCCCCCTCAATGATCTGTAGTAGTTGAAGGATCTTACCTGTTGACCATTTCCTTGTTTTATTGTTTATTAGGGATTTTCTGTTCTTCTATTGGCTTTTGAGAAAGCTTACTGCAGGGTTGTATCCTATTGAATGGTATTCATTCAGTCAAAGAGGACAAGCTGAATTTGTGAAAAGAGCGCAATAAGTAAATTAAATGCTGCCAGTGTTCTTATGATGAAAAAGAGGATGGGTAAAAGAATGGTGAATACAACTTATTTTTAATCCAGTCCTAAATATTTCTTTCCAAAAGCTATAAAAAATACAGTCAAAGGCAAATTTGTAATTTTATTGTAAAAATGTGCTATGTTCACTATATTCTACTCTAGAAGAATCAGAAATTGACCTTCACTTGTAGATCATCCTTCTACAAACAGTAACTGAGAATATATCTGTTTCACTGCTCTTTGAAGATGAGTATAGGAACATACTGTTTTTTTCTTAGACCCCAGCATGTATTGTTTTGAGTTTGCAATTTCTTCAAACTGTTGATGGATGGTCAAATGTGGATTCTGTGCTGAGATGAAATCCTGCTTGGTGCTGCCGTGGCAGTGACTGCACTGAGTTTTCTGTTTTCTGATCCTCGAGGCAGCTCAAAAAACAAAGTGAGCTGTGAAAGTTTTTCACACTGTTACATTTAATACTAGGCAGTAGATGCTCCAAGGAAACAAAGAGAGAGAGGCATAAACATATTGCACTGTGTGAGAAGCTTGTGCGTGTCAGCAGCATCTCGGCTTTCTGTTGCTAATCACGTTCATTAGGAATGATACACAGCATAGGCTATTGCATGTGGAAAGAAGTATTTCATTTTAATTGAAAAGATGAAAGAGAAAATGAGCAAGACCCATCTGTACAGCAATATATCATGCAATGATGAGTGTAGGAGATGGCAGTAAAATGAAAAAAAATAATTAGCACATTTTTATTCATGACAAAATTTTATTTTTTGTTTCACAGGTCTGCAGTTCACAATAAAAATTGAACCTCAGCTCTGCTAAACTATGACTTCTTTACTTTTCTGATGGGACTTAGAAGGTTAAATCTGTACTCTCTTCCCATTTGCTTGTTTTTTAGATCTCTGCTGTTTTTGTTTGTTGTCAAACGTAGTAGTAACACAACACTGACGTGCAGACATGATACTTCTGAGTTTCCTTCTGCTTTATGCAATCAGTTCTTGTAGATCTCGGAGTGTTACCAGGGAAACAGGTGGGGTGTCTGATGGGCCACAGTTTGCGCTTGTGCTGTTGTCAGTGTCTCACTCAATGGAAGGGCAGAAGTAGCGCTGCTGTCAGCTGTTGCCATTGAAGCTGACTTTTGCTGGTTTGTCTAATTAGAACTGTAGAGTTAAGGAAGGAAAATAATAGGAAGGAAATAGTAAGTTTTGTCATAGCTTTAAGGCTTGGATGACTGTAATAGAATGTCCAAAGTAAGCAAGACTTAAGTATTAAATGGCATATCAACTCCAGCATTGGTGATAAGGATTTAAATTGATGAAAATAGCATGAATTGCTAGTTGAACCAACTTTCATCTCTGTGACATATGTGTAGACTAACAATGTAAATCTTTGTTTCAAAGCTAGTCTGTGTGCTAAAGCAGATGTAACATGTTCATAAATGTAAACTGCCGTTGATATATGTGAACAAAAGGCCAGAGATTTTAAATAAATCTCACTTCAAACACAGCAAACTGGTGACATGAAATAGTTCTCTACTTGAGAAGATAAGTTTTCAGCTGGTGGATTATGCATAGAATAAATCAGATGCTACATTTTTGTCTCACCTACTTAGGAAGAGACTCTTCTCTTTGTTTTTCAAATGATTTTTTTCATGTTCAGTTCCTAGAATCCTTTTCCTGGTTTGCCAGGGTTCTCATTCACATCTTGACACAGAATGGTGAAAGAAGCTGAAATCTAGCTATACTCAAGGGAGTATGGAAGAGGGAGGTAAAGCTCCTCACAGCATGGTTTCCACATGAGTTACAGATAATCTAGTCTGAACTCCAATAGAAACCTCTGGCAGCTTGGCGACTTGCAGACCTGTCTCAGGATTAATGCAGTACTTTGTGTAAGCATGTTCATGCATGTACTTTCTCTGCCTGTTTATGTTGGTGTTTGTCTTCTCACATCCAGTTCCTTTCTCGCTCTTTACACCCGTGCAGTTGCACTACAGAGGCTGCGTGCAGCTTCTCTTTCTTTTTATGGGGCAGAGGTTTCCAGTTCCTTTCTACCCTCCATTGGCCCCTCTGGGACCCTGAAAGAGGAAGGGGTGAGAAAGAAATGTTACCTCTTTTCTTTCATTCCACAGTCCCTTTTGTTTCCAGGATGTTCCATCCTCATGGAGACAGAGGGACGGGAGGAGCTCTGACCTGTAACTGCAATCAGGATGCAGCCCAGGAAAACACAGCTGTCCTGCTGGTGTACCACAGAGCAACTGCCTGCATGCTCCGTGCCTGTAGCTGCATTGGACCTCCTGTTTTCCTGTCTTCTGACATAACTGTTTCTGTCACCAGGAAAAAATATTTATCATGTTTTACCTCTACAATTCCCCGCACTGTCAGGATTATCTGGAGTTTAATATAATCCCTAAGCCATGCTCATGATGTATGAGCTACTTCTGTTTCTTCTTAAAATGTTTTGCTTGGTGTTGCATAATTTTACTTGTGAGTAGTATAGCACTATAAATTGCTTGCATTTGATACCTTGCACAGTATTTGCAGTCGCAAGCTGTTGATATTATTTGCGCTAATATTATACTCAAGCTGTGTGAATAAGCAGTTTTGTGGTTGGACGGTAATTTTTGTGCTTTCTTTGGTGCTCAGATCTGACACAATATTGGGGTAGGTCTCAGCATTACGTAATTACCACTTAAGAGCTGTCACAAAGGCAAAGCATGTTAAAAAGACTTGCCAAAGTTAAGACCTGGGAGGTTTGTTTCCCAGATCTCTTTTGAGTGTGATTGGTGGCTTCTGGGACTCAGTTCTTTATCTGTGATTAAAGGCCTCAAAAACTCCCATCTTGCATGGCAGTGAGAATAAATACATTAAAGAGTTTTGTAAACTCAGATTATCGGATTCAATAATTAAGTTCCTAGAAATTACTTGTAAATGCTTACATGACTGAAGTGTGATTAGAATTTATTCCCTTGTGGGGGTTAGGCTCAATAAAGCCTCCTCATGTTTATGATAATGCTTCTCATGTTGGACAATGATGATGATATGTCCAGACTGTACTGGTAATTAGGCCAACTTCTAAGTCTGAATTCACTAATTTATGTTCTGCTGATCTCAGGATTTTGTTGCTTGTCGCTTAGTAGTGTGTGTATGTGCTGCTTCTTCCTGTACAATGTTGTTAATAGCACTGATAGTTATAATTTAGGGTCATGGTATAAAGTTACATGAGTACAGCTATTCATCTTTTTGTTGATGGCTGCAAACTGAGCTTTTGTTTTCTAATATTATTCCTGGTTTTCCATTTGCTTCTGTTTCCAAACCTAGAGACCAGTACAACCCTGTAAACATTATGGAGTTTGGATCTGATAGTTTTATGAAACCAGAATTGAACTAGATTTGAACTACAGCAGCTCATACTTTTCAGGGGTACGCAACCATTGAGATCATGAGTTTGATCTGGCATAAAAGAACGAAATGTGATTAAAGAAGAAGTCTGCTTTTATTTTTTTCCATTCATCTATGGGCTTGTTTGCCTTCAGATTCTCTCCCTGAAGCTGGGGTTTTGGGTTCCCAAGACTACTTTTTTGGTACTTTCCTGGAATTTCAGTCAGCTATTGAAACAGTGTTGTCAAAGAAAACCTGAAAACAAAACCTGCACGCATGCTTTGCTGAGGTGCCTATGGAAACAGGACCAGCGTGTGTAAGCAAGGCAAAAGGCACAAATAGGAGTGGTGTCGTGGGAGGAGTTGTCAAGTGCTTGGCTTACATAACTGTGTGTGCAGGAAGCTCGTTCAGCATCTAAAAATAAAATCCTTGTTTTCTTTGTCACTGGCTGTAAGATTTGTAAAGAATTTTCTGACAGAAGGACTTGGAAGGTAGAAGAAGAGACTTCCACTGCATACTGCTGCCGTTGGGTACAGCAGGGCAGTTTTCACCACCCGCTTTCCAGTGAAAGTGGGATGTTTTGTTAAAAAGGTTTTTTGTTTTTGTTTTCAAAGGGAAAGGATGTAGTATTTAGCAATGAGCATCAGTATCAACTGTTAAATAAATTACAATATCACCAATGTTCCCAGTATTCTTAATCTTTTTCCCAGCTGAGTTGATCAGTTGCTGAGATATGATGAAACTCAAGCCATCTATCATATAAATAATCTTTTCTATTTGCATCAATAAAACTAATTCCACTTGACCATCTTAGGGAGAATATTTTTTTAATCTATTATCTATAGCAGCTAGAAAGAGTTTGTCCTCTGTATTTTGCATTGCAGTGTATTCAGAAGTGCAGGATCTTATACCAAGTTGTATAGGAGGAATTCCTAAATTGCAGTAATTGAATTTTGGACCTTGAAGGTTTTCCTTCTGTAAATTAATTCTCAAGATCTTTGGAAAACTAGAAACTATCTTCCTTAAGGTGTAAGACTGCCTCTGGCCCCAACCTCGTCCTTCCTGAAGAGCGAACATTATAAACTGAACTGTGGGGTGCTCTCTGTCTGCTGTTCCTTTAAGGAAAATCACAGAAAAACTTGCAGGAAAATCCCACATCTAAAACAAAGCAATGGAGCAATTCTGATTGCATGGAAATATTTTTAAATATATTATTGCCACATCATCATTTTTAATACATTTAGGATAAACTGTCTCATGACGTCCTTCCAGTTTATTGTGAAGTGATCAAGAATTCATCTGGTATCATGATGATTTCATTTCCAGCACACTGCACAAATGTATTAGGTTGAAATGTAGACATAAGTGTTGTGGAAGGGACTTGTTTTTTAATTATTTGTTCTGAGTGCGTAGTTCTGTTCAAGTAGCAATGCCTTATGCCTTTCTCAACAGCAGCTTTTCAAGTTACCTCCTACATACATAACTTCTCCTCAGATCCTGGATGATTTTTATGCTCAAAATGAGGATTGAATCTTTTCCAAATTTCTTTCCTTCGTAACTCTTGATGTTTCAGTATGTTGCCTGGCTATGCACAGATGGCTCAGTGGGAGGAAGCAATGTAAGTGTGCTCAGCTTCAAAGACCATATCACAAATGGCAAGTCAAATTTGGGATCTATCAGCCTTTCAGCATTTTCTTCAAATCTGGCATGTTCTTCAAGCATGTCATTAACTTCGTGTTGCCCTTCAATGATGCTGCAGCTTTAGTCTGGAAGCTTTAGTCTTTCTCAGTTGGTTATGGCTTTTACATGTGAATCATAGAATCATAGAAACTTTATAGTTGGAAGGAACATCTGAGGGCCATCTAGTCCAGTTTCCCCTGCAAAGAACAGGGACACACACATCAGTCAGGTTGCCCAGGGCCTGATCCATCTTCACCTTGAAAGTCTCCGGGATGGGGCATCAACCACATCTCTGGGCAACCTGTTCCAGTGCCTTTCCACCCTCTCTGTAAAAGGTGTTTTTTCTTATATCTGATTTAAATCTACCCTCTTCAAGCTTGAAACCATTTCTCCCTGTTCAGTCACCGTATTCATGAACTTGCATTTAGTATTATGCATTGCCTGACTTCGGTGCTCTGCATCTCTCAGTCAAAATAATCTGTCTGAGGACTTTGAATTTTTCTGATGCATTGGTTCTCAGTTCACATCAAGAGGTTGTTTTCAAAGCAATTTATATTGATTTTTGATCCATGTGGGGGAAAAGGTCATCGCTATAACTATGCTTGAAGCAAATCTTGTCAAGATTAGTTACTTTGCAGTATATGAGATACTCAGGAAGGTATTTGTTAACCATCTTCCACTTCAATATGACATGCAATACAGAAATACTTGCAAGAGTACTTGCATTATTGAGACTAATAGTAGATGAGGCTTCTATTTTATGTATTTGTCATTTGGATGTATGTAATATTACTTGAAAAAATCCTCCTCATCAGGAATTAAATAGAAGTTTTGAATTGGAAGGGACTGCCTGAGCCATTATGTCTGCTTATCTAGTAACAGACATCTAATTTATAGGTGTCTGCATCTACTTTAGTCATGGCAACACTTTTTTTCCCCTTTAGCAGCATGAAGCTATCATATCAACTCACAGTTGAGAAACAGAAGACAGCAGAAGCTTGTAGAAAATGTGTCTGAGTAACAAATCATCATGGTAAATAAATCAGTCCCGTGGTAATTCTTTGAGATCAAGAACAGGGCATGTTCAGTTCAGGAGTACAATACCCAATATGCCTGTAGTACCCATGAGAATTTAAAATTGTGTGGAGCCGGATAGACGGCGATCCCGAGGGATTGGTGCTGTGCCAGCACCCATTAAAGCAGCTGCTGCTGTGTTGGCCATGCAGTGAGATCTGCAGCTGCTGGCCACGCTCCATAGCAGAGCAGTGTGCAGCTGTGGGTCTGCCGGTGTGGTGCAGAGCGGGTCAGCTAGGGGTGTGCACAGGAAGGTTGGCTGCTAGGAAGGGAAAAACACCTTTGGAATGAGTCTTTAATTCAGGTCCTGGCTCGTGTTGGTCCCAGAGCATGACAGAGCTCCTCTAAATAAAGATGGTAAGGAGTCATTTTCCCCTTTGACCACATCTAAGCATTTTTTCTATACATATATTTATGCACAAATACTAATTTTGCCTGAACCAAGTTAAGCAGATTTTAACCACACCCAGGGAGTTTCCTGCGGGCTTTGTGAGTGGATTGATGTTAATGGGCTGAAATTGCTTTTGCTTCAATTATAATTACTTCAAATCAGGTAAAGCTGGTGAATTTAACATGATGGTCCAGAACACAGGGCTGGGAAATGAGCAGGTAGAAGTTTTAGTATTATACTCACATAAACTCTACCAAGGATCAGTTTAACGTAGCAGCAAAAATTAATTTTTTTTTCCTTTAAAGAAATTGGTAGCTTTTTTTTTTTTTTTCTTCATGGATCTGTCTTGAATACTTTAAAAAATAACGCTGAGTAAGGGATTAGGCATTTTGCATGAATTTTTGGTTGTTGGCACTAAACTTGCCTGCTACAAGGAGGCACAAATTCTTCTGGTGATATCTTAGCAACAAAGGATTTGATGAAAAAATTCCTCCACTGACTTGCATGTCATGCCAAGCTTTTACCCTTGATCTGTAGGTGGAATGCAAAACTTTGCATCTTAAGTGAGATACATGGTTATTGGTTACAGCAGATGGCATTCTCCTTCTGCCCAAGCACACCATTCTCTGCAGCATGTTGGATGTGTGGAGATGGGAAGAACTATCCCTGAATTCCTGTGTTGCTTTTTTTTTTTTTTTTTTTTTTTTCCCCCCCCCACATTAAAATACAATAAAATTGTTTTGGAGCTTGATAGCAGGAGTGGCTTAGAAATGGGAAGGAAATGACTTTATCATTTCTAAAACTTTTCAAAGTACAAAAAAAATAATCTACCATATCATCTGCCTTGGAATGAAACCAAGAGTTTATCAGTGCTTTCTATGGAGAAAAAGAGAGAGCACCTCTTCAAGCTACCCACCAATGTAATGGGCAGGGACTTAACAAGGTTAAGTTTTTATTTTTAGTTTAGTTTATTTTAAGTTTCATTTTTAGCGGGCAGAACTTTGGCTCTGCACTGAGAAACATATCTGATGAACAGACTGCATTCCCCCCCCTCACCACTACCACCTACTTTCACCCAGGAAATATCATCCATCAGACAGTTCTGAGCTCAGTCAACTGATAGTTAATGTATTGTTAGCCACTAAGGATTCTGCAACCTAACCTAAACCCTTCTGTTTTAAAAGATGTTGAGGAGCCCTTTCAGGACCCATTTCAGTGGTGAAGTTGCTGTAATTTTTAATTCATTATCCTGATAGAAATCAAGTGGTGAAATCTAAGAGAATTCTCTTCCAATGAGGACATTGTTATGATCTCAGTTATTTTTCTGCTTCATTTTCTGCCTGCTATGGACCTCCACGAAAGAACAATTGCCATGGCTGTTGATATCTGCTGTGGCTGACCATTACAATTTCATTTTAATTTGTCATCTTGGGACATCAAAGATGGAAACAGGCACTCTTTATTTACTGTTTTTTGTTTTGTTTTCTTTTCTGTACTAAGAACTTGGTTGAGCTTAAAATGACTTCAGTTTGTTTTTTTCTAAATGACAGAATTTCATTTGCCAGGTTATTTTATTTGCTTTGACACTCTTTGCTTCCTTTTTATCTTGATTTATTAAAATATTATAAAACTTGCATGATGCAGACAAAATAGACTCAGGTGGCCATTAGTGAATGAAATTCAAGATTTATCCCTTATTCTCAAGGCTGAAACTAGAATATTTATAAAAGCATTTGGAGATGCAGGAGGGAGTAAAGGAGATCTGTTTTGTGGTGTGATAGCAGCACAAGGAAAATCCATAGATATAAGTAGTTAAAACTTGCTGTATGGCCTATTTTGAAGACTACAGCACAAAGTCTTTCTGACTGAGTGCTTGCTGTTGTACATTGCTGAATAGTGTCCTATTTCTGATTTGCTTTTAACTCTCTTTATGAAACTGCAAGGAGTGATCCTGGCTTTTAAACTTCAGAAATAGTCATAGAATCATAGAATGGTTTGGGTTGGAAAGGACCTTTAAGGTCAAGTTCAACCTCCCTGCTATGGGCAGGAATTAAACCTGCAAGGTAACTTGAAGCCCCATGCAGCCTTGCCTTGAACACCAGGTATGGAGCATCCACAACCTTACTGGACAATCTGTTCCAGTGTCTCACCACCCTCACAATAAAAAATTCCTGCCTGATATCTAGACTAAATCTACTTTCTTCCAGTTTAAAGCCATTCCCCCCCCCATCCTGTTGCTACATGCCCTTGTAAAAAGTCCCTCCACAGCTTTCTTGTCAGTCCCCTTCATGTACAGGAAGGCTGCTATAAGGTCCCCCCAGAGATTTCTCTTCCCTGTACTGAAGAGCTCTAGGTCTCTCAGCTTATCAGTAATATAGCTGAAATTCACTCAGGTGAAAGCATCCATCCTATACAAGGGAATTATCACAGTTTTTCAGCTCTTCACGGCATTGTGGCTTTAAGTTTTGTGTTGGTCAGCCCCATGAGTATAAATTTTGGAAATATTTGTGATGTGTTTTTCAGTGCAGCAGTTTGCTTTGTTTAGCTGTGGAATTTATAAATGACATATAGGTGAACAGGCCTCTGCCAGAAACTCAACTAACTACTAATTACTTAGAATCAGGCTTAATTTTGTTTTGTAAACTTCTGGTACAGAAATTTGTGGCAAAAATTATTTCATTTGTGTTCTTTACAATGTTGAATGTATTATTCAGATTTCAACCAGATTTTACCAGATTTATAACCCTGAGTGTTGCCCAGTTGAAATCAGCAATTTGATTTGACTAAGAACTAGGAATTCTAATTGGTAATTATTGTTGAGATTACTCAGTAAAAAGGCTTAACCTTGCAGAAGAAGAGAGATTCAAGGAGAGATTTTCAGATATTGTTTTTTCAAGTATTTGGAGTGGAGAAAATGAAAATGCAGCCTAATGAAAGTTCATGGTCTACAATTGCAGAAGCGTTAAAATTTTGTATTGTGTATGTGTAAATATGTGTAAAAAAAAAAAACAATTCTGACCAGCACCTAAAAGCTCTTCCTCCTAGGTCTGTCTACTTTGGATTTATTTCCTTTCATTGCATACAGTAAATATAATGATCTTTTCCTAAAGACTGATTTGTTTGTGAGGATAAGAAAGGCTCCATTGTGCTTTCAATTAACATTCAGAACAGGCAAAGGAGAGTGGATGAAAGTTGCATCTATTCTCTGCTTGGGTAAATGGTGTAAGTGCAGTTGTTCCTAAATCCTTTCATTCCATTTAGCATAACATCTAAAAGCATGAGAGTAATTTTCAGTTTTCTGGGCAAAAGCAAGATCTCCAGTTTACATTGTGTTTTCCTGCAGTAAAGCGGAGAATTCGTAAATTAAGTAACCCTTAGCATTTCCCTTAGATCTTGTGATTTTTCAGCCTTCAAGAATTCAGACGGATTCCTGCCTTAATGTAGTGGATTATGTAAATGTCCAGTGATGGCCTTGATCTGTATGATAGTGTTGTGTTTGGTCTGTTGTATTTTGTTGGGCTCCTGGTTGGTGTTTTATTCCATTCTGGTCCCAGCCACGCAGTGCTGACATCCATCTGCCCTGCCCACCACACATGGCACAACGTGGCCATCCCTGTGCTGCTGCCAGCCTGCAGGCCAGGGCCCCTGTGCTCCTGCAGCAGGCTGTGGAGTTACCTGGGAGGAAGAGGCTGTCTGGGATCAGCAGCATGCCAGTGAGTGCTCCTGGTCGTCCACCAGCTGCAGTCCTCAGATTAATAGCAAACTCACAGAATATCCTGTGTTAAAAGGGACCCACAAGAGCCACTGAGACCTCAGGAGCACTCAAAATTCAAACCATATTTTGAGAGCATTCTCCTTGTATGACGGGGTTTGGCACATAGACGTGGTCTACGTAGCTAGAATTAGATTTACTTCATATTCTTGCCAGCACAGTCTTGAAAACCTCCTGGTCAGGATGATTTGCTTCCCGCAGACTGGCTTCCAAAACTGTGGCTTGGAGTTGGATCTTGAATGCTGTACTGCATGAGATAAATAATCTGCAGGGGTTTCCTGGAAAAATAATCCAGCCTGGTTCCTGTCATCCAAAGGGAAACATGCCGACTCTGTCTGAGTCAGTGTGGGACTTGGGGGGGGAGAGAGTGTTGTTTCTGCAAGAGCTGTATAGCCATCCCTCTGCTAGAATCATGTCTGGGAGCCAAGGTGTTAGCAGTGCTTCAGAAATTTTGCACATTAAACTGCCTATTTGATCCTATTAGTCAGAATATTTTTTCTCAGTTAGTGTTTCTTTGTAAACTTATGTACTTACTAATGGCTTGGGCAAGATATTTCTGCTGCTGCTAATACTTGGTGCTATCCTCACCGCAAATCCTTTTTCCACTTGTCTGATTGCAGCAAAATTTCATGTGGTTCAACGAAGTTATAGGTTTGTGAGTTTTATGGAGAGTTAGGATGTAGCTATAAGATCCTGAATTACTTCGCTAAAACAAATTTGGAGTTTTAAACCACCTTAGTATAGGCTACAGATAAGTTTTTTGGCTATGTCACGTAATGAGAAGCAACCCTCTTGAAGGATGTGCACATTGTCATGTAACAGCAAGCCTGCTGGTTGGTGTTAAGCAAAAATTCAATTATCTCCAGATTTGAGGCTCGGTGAAACTTTGCTGTTTGTCATAGTTTTAGTGCATTCCTAGTAAAGCTACAGATGATGCTGTCCTTCATAATAGATGAACAATCTGAAAAAGGCAATATAAGGTGAACTACAAGGAAATGAGAATGGTAATACCTGTATATGCAAAGCTAGTATACAATAACATATACTGCTACCGCTTCCCATTATGCATTTCATAAGTATCTGTCTATAGGAGCACTGAAAGCACCTGGAGCAGGAAAGTGAGATGGCTATGGTATACATATAAATAAAACATTGATTTTCGGATGATCCTATCTGCATATTGATGCGTTAGTTGTTTTTATGATCTAGAAAGAGCAAAGCCTATTTTCATAAACCTAATTTTCATAGTGTTAAGAAGTAGCGATATATGTTAATAACATTATGTTTGTCATGCTTTCCTCCTTTAACTGAGAATTACATCTTTTTATTATATATAACATTATGTTCTTGTTCATTTTAGACAAGCTGTATATGGGACCAGGGCAACTATACCATGATCTGCAGAACCTTTTACATGATTTGAATGTAGTTGGTCAAATTAGTCAATTAATAGGCAGCCTTAAAGGAAATTATCAGGTAATAAACAAAGCTGGATTTATTTTTAAAATGTATTCTTGTTGTAAAATAGCCCAGTTGTTTTTCCCTAGGGTCAATGTAAGATGTTCTCTCTGTAAAGAAATCATTTTTATCTCCAGTAATTCAATTGCTTTTAAATGTTTCATGCTGTAAGTAGATTACAGCTGTCTTTTAATCTTGTTTTGCTTCGTTGTTTTTAAGTGTAGGTGGAAACAAGAGTCTACATTTCCTCAGTAGCTGATAAGCTTATATGGAAACAGAATTATGTTTTGGTCTTTTGAAATTAGATTCCTATAGTTAGACGAGGTAGTAGGAGGATGGTTGCTTGGAGGAAGCTCTTAATGCTCATATGAGCTTATAATTCTAGCTTTTGGGGAGAAATTGTACTTAAATGCAAATCACAAAAATGTTAATAGATGTTGTGATGAATTTTGAAAGCAATTTGCTTTGGTTTTGTTCACATTCCTTTCATTTAGCCTTTGTTCTAGCAAATAGATATAGAACATTAACACTGAATTTCAGAATGAATTCTCCATTCTCCGCATTCATAAGACTTAAAAATAAATCAATAATATATTTTTAATTGCTTTCTTCTTTGCCTCTTGTTTTATATGTTTTATGTATGCTTGAGTACATTTTAAAATTCCTACCTGCCATCACAGACTGTAAGTAAATGTTTGTGTATATGAAAGCTGAGTTTCTCTTGGAATATCCTGACTTCAGAGGCAAGGACATTAAGTAGAACATAAAAATTGATGAAAATATGTACTGTGAAGGACATTTATGGAAGCAGTCTGTTAGGACAAAAATTTCACCAGAATGTGGAGGTGAATTTCAGCTGCATTATTGGAATGAGGTGTGCAACAGATACCAAAGGACTTTCATCCACTAAAATGATAGAATCAAAATATACAAAACCTTTCCACTTTTGCTACCAGTCAGTGCCAACTACATTTAAAAAACATAACGTTTAATCAATGTTTCCAAACAGAGCTGCTTAAAATAATTCAAATAATTTAGATGAGGAATGAGGTCAGTTTCTTTATTTTAAAAAAATACTTTAATTTTCATAAAATTTTAACAATTGGTAATTCATGTGCTCTTGCATGTGAATAACTTGTTATGTTTAGGTTACAGAGGATGAGTGTTTCAGCATCCTACTTAAGCGGGCTGCAACTATACAGAGCTTCCACGATGGCTACGTAAACATTTTTGCCTCAAAGATTTGAACAAAAACATTGGCAGTGTGATTTACAGAGGTTTCCTTGAGATTTTCTTTAGAAAGAGAATTTATAGATTCTTGGTAGCTGTTCACTGCAATGAAGTAAAAGGATTGTACGAGCAATTGATGCAAATCTGCATTTCATAGTTTGACAAATCCTTGGGAGTGTTATGTATGTATCATCAAAATCTGAGCAGTGTGCAAGTAAATCATCAGCTAATATGTGTTAACAGTCTTTGCAGACATTTTTAAAGCATGTTTACAAATTTGTCTAAATTATCCATGATTAAAAAATGAGAACTAAATGAGAGCCAGGTACTGGGAACTCTTTGTACATAAAGATCACCTTTAGCTCATTGGAAATAGGTTGGTAGATGAATATTGATCCTTAGCATTCTTTTTTCAATTTTTCAGAACTTAAACCAATCGGTAGCACATGACTGGACCTCAGGTTTACAAAAATTGATCTTGAAAAAAGAAGATGAAATCAGAGCAGCAGATCGCTGTAGAATTCAGCTGCAGCTTCCAGGAAAACAGGACAAGTCAGTAGTAATTCTTGATTGTGAAACTTTCTAAATGGCTTTGTGTGTTAGATAGAGATGTACCAGGGAATCTTTAGGTCTTCCTGCTCTCTTGTCTGTACAGTTAGCTTCTAAATTGCACTGTCATGCTGAAGCTTCTGCAACTTCCATGTTTCAGAACGGCAGTGTAGTTTTTCTCCTGTTCCTCAACATTTAGTTCCTGATGCAAGATAAGAGAGGAACTGTGGTGATGGCACTTGACAAGGAATAGCCGCTATTATATTAATTTGTCAAGGAGGATTGTTCTTGTCATACCTTTTCATGTAAAGCATGAGAAGAAGGACGTGTGGCTTATCGTTGCCGATCTGAGCTATGTCCTTTAAGATAAAGGAAGATGGTTGGATTTTTGTCTTGCTTGACTTTTCTAGCCCTGTCTGAATCTCATACTTAGTACATTTAGAATGGCCTCTTTTTGTGCAATTGTTTTTCATTTATTTTATTTAATTTTTTGTCTTGCAGGTCTGGGCGGCCTACTTTCTTTACAGCTGTATTCAATACATTTACCCCTGCCATCAAACAGTCTTGGATCAACAATTTGCAAATGGCTAAACTAGCCCTTGGTAATTCTTGATTTCTTACATTTCCTATGAAGTTACAATACAATATATAAGATGTACAGTGTAATACTTTTTTCATACAAAATGATTTTTTTTTTTTACAAAGTTCTATCTACAGATCTTGAAATTGCAATACAGTAGATAATAATGATTGACTTACAAAGTAATGATGATCTGTATGATCTATGATAATAATTTTTATTTGATATATCTAAATCAAAATGAATTAAGTTACACTACATGTCTGACTGATGAGGAATTTACTCCATTGTGTACATATCTTTTCAGATATTACAATCTTTTCAGCCATATGCCTTTGAGGTTCAAATTTTTCAGTTTTAGCTCAAGAAATTTTAGCTAGGAAATGATAGTAAAGCTGTTGGTTCATTTGTTTTTAGCTTCCTGAGCATGAAATAAACATTCAAGACATTTTGATGAAATATTTCTTTAGTTGGATATATGAAATAAGTTTTTCTTTTTGGGACCAGAGTCAGTTTTTTTAGTATAAGCTTTTAGTTTTCACTAGAGAAATTATCACTAACAAGTCTGATCTAAGTGGGAGCAGCAAGGAATGTGCTGTCCTATGATGTTATTAATTTCCTGTGTTTCCTCAGAGTGCCTAAGTTTCAAAAGTTACCTGGGATGTTGAATGCTTAAGTTGAAACATTGATGATATGCAAAGTAGAAAGCAGCTTTTGTCAGCACTTTTTCAAAATATGTTATTTTTATGGCATCTCACAATAGGCAGATAAAACAACAAAAAAGGAAAGAAAACTGGGCATCATCAGTGCTGGAAGTGGATCGTTGTAAGGATGATAAATAGCAGATTGTAGTGGTGCTACTTTGCTGGCAGAAAAATGGTCATATTTGCAGATGATAGATTTGGTAGGTCTAAGGAAACGTTTGGTATCCTTTAAGGATTCAAAAGAGGAAGAGGAAGGGTACCTTTACTCTTTTAATAAGCTACTGACAAGATCATTAACATTTTGCTAGTATTAAGTGTTGCTTTTTTGGCATTAACAGTAGTTACATAATCTACTATATTGAATTTCTGCTCATAGTTTTATTGTTTATTCCAACAAAAGTATATATGACATGAGAAGAGCCTGATTATTACTAGCCAATTGTAAGATAATTATTTTCTATTTCTGTAGAGAGATGTAAGCAGTTATTCAATGAAAGTGCTGTGGGATGTTTGTTTGTTCTTTCCGTTACAGCGGAGGATAACCTGTTAGGTTGGTTCTGTGTGGAAGATGATGGGAATCAAATCAAAAAGGAGAAACATCCTCTCCTTGTTAGACACATGCCAGTGATGATGGCGAAGCAGCAGGAGTTTAAGGTGAATAGAACGATTATACGAAATTACAGTTTGTTTTCTTTCGTGATGTCACTACTAAGGAAAACTGTAATGTAAATACATCTGTTAGTTCTCACCTATTAGTTCTCTTAAGTTACTGCTGATGTGTACTTTGGTATAAGACCAGCAGTGATAGAAAGTCCAAGAGGGTTGCAGGAACACAGTATTTGAGCCCTCAAACAACAAAGTATGTAGATTTATATGTCATTCATATCTTACTAGACACTTGGATTTATGTTTATTGAATATTTTCTGTGTCACAGTTGGATAAATAACCAAACCGATTATTTTAAAGGGAATTTTAAATACTCGCATTTCCGTAGAGCCCGTGTATTCGTAAGTTCTGTAGGTCTGTGCCAAGTGCCTTAAAGGCTCAGGTTCATCCCTTGTAATCAAGTTTCAAAAGGGTCTTTTTCTTTTGAAAGGAAGGAAAGGTCACGTGTCTGTGGAGTTATGTAATGCTCTTTGCAGGCAGAGTTTGCCTGAGCTCCGAGATGGCTCTGGTAGTTTTACAGATCCAAAGGAGAACACAGAAGCCCAGCTGTCAGTCCTGATGTTCTTGAGGCCTTGGTATTCCTGGATGAAATCACCTAAATATTTCTTCTACTTTTCTGCAGCTTCAGCTGCAGTTTTGATGTAGGGGTAGAGGTTGGGGTGGGAAGAGCCCTTTGCTTGGCTGATCCTGCTATCTCTTAGCATACTGCTCAGACTGCTTGGTAGTACAGGGAGTCAGTAATAGCCATCAGAGCACATTTACATCGTCATGTAAAAGGCTTACTGAAATGGAGAGCTAAACTACTAGAATTTGACTGTGAAAAACATCATCAGTTTTGAGTAAGACATAAAGTGACATAGAGATGTAAGAAACAGCCTGAGAAATACCTAGCCAGCAGGTTAACTTTTTTGTTGGTTAGTGAAGTACTTAGCTGTCACAGCTACTGTAAATCACCATTATGAGTAGACAGCATCAGTATTTGTTAAATAAGACAGGCTAAGACTGGCAAAGATAGTTCTTTTATTTTTCTGATCTGTCTTGTATCCTTGTTCTGTATTGCTTTGGTGAATACATACCATTATTACTACTTCTAGTCACTCGGCAATGCCTGCTGATTCAGGGAGAATTTTGAAATTCTTTGCACTTCTGAAAAACAAACTGGAAATTTAGAACTCTTGAGTTATGACCCCTTGTTTCCTTTAAAAAAAAAAATAAAAAAAAAATCTCAGTGTAGTGAGATGATGTTGCGAGATTCTGTTGAAGTGTGTAAGTTAATACTAAGCAACTTGTTTCCAGAATCACAAGTAATATTATGTCACTGATGTCTGAGACAAGCACATGAGTGTGAATTGTAGAGGATGCTGTCTTTTTTAAAATCATGATATCATACCTCATCAAGAACCTTTTTACTCTGTTAAAAATATGTGCAAGTAGATCGTAATAGAGAAGTGCTTATGTAGTCTTTTTATTAGGGGAAACCAGAGAAAATAGATATAAATAACAAAGGCCTTTTTTAGAGCTTGTATACTGGTGTTTCATTTTCTGAGCAAGGAAAGACTTGCATTGATCTTGAATCTGGCAGAATTCTTGAGGAGTGGGTTGGGTTAATTATTTTTATTTTTATTTTTTCCTTAATTGGCCTGGATGATAAAGTCCTGAGTATAGTTTTTAGTTTACTGACAGTGACACAATAACAAGAAGTGGGAGGGAGTGAAGGTATTTTGAAGCATAGCATTTAACATTCAAAATGAGTAGGACACCTGAAGGAGTGGTTTGAAGAAATAAAGAGAGTGATAGTAATTAGGACAGACACACAGTATTCTCTTGCAGAATTAAGGACCTGCACAAGTACAGATTGAGGAGATGATTGAGTAGAAAGTCCATAAAAGCAATTTCTAAGATAGCAACAAGGTAAGAATTGGTTAAAAATGTGATATTGTTACAAAGTGCAAATAACCAATGGAATGCATCCAAACAAGGTTCAGAGAAGGTAATGATTATGTAGTGTTTTGCATAGTAAGTATTTAACAGGTCAGCTAAAGAAAGGTGTTTAGTTTACATAGTTCTGCACTTCCAAATATATGGAGTTGGTAGGGAGATGCCAGTTGTAAAACAGCAGTCATAAGCAAGAATTTTAGAAACTAACTTAAAAAGTTTAAAACAAGATTTAGCTAAATAATTAAATGAATTAGTGATCGTGCTCACTGAGCCTAACGAAGAGGAGACTCAAAGGGGGTCATGACATATAGCAGCCTTATATGTGAAAGGACGCTATAGAAGGGAAGGTAATATCTGATTGCTAAGATGAGAAGGTTAGCATTTACATCAGGGATGACTTTAGGTTGGAAAAAGAGTAATGAAATTTGAAGCTCTGTGAAGCCTTTGTACAGATCAGGTGAATAATTTGTAATCTTTAGCTTTTAATGTCTGTAAGAGTAGACAAGAATGTGCTAGGAATGATACACATGCAGTTGACCCTGCCCACTGGAACTGGATGGGCTAGATTGACTTCTTGGCTTCTTTTCTGTGACTTTGTGATATCCTTAAATGATTTATTTAGTTAATTACAGATTGAATAGGACTGAATCAGGCATATCTTTTTAACCTTAACTGTCCACATTTTTTGTTTGTTTGAAGATTGAATGTGCTGCCTATAACCCTGAACTGTACCTCTCTGGAGAAACGGAGTCAGATTCCTGTTCCATGGAACATGGTTTTCTTTGGGTAAGTTTAGTCTTGCGGAGAACTTTGTCTCTTTCTGGAGATGTTTTTTGTGACAATCAGCAGCATATGGATTTTATTATCATTATTATTTTTATTATTTTTATTTAATTATTTAAGATGGACTTCTGTAGAAGATAACTAGTACTGTACTCTATTTATGTGTGATTGTTACTGTTGCACAGAATGAAATCAGGTGAGCACTGTTAGATGTGAGTTATATGCTATTTAAAGCCGTATGTGCTCACACTGTCCTTTTGTCTGTTCCATATTTGAAAAATGTTTTAACTATAAGCATTTTGTTTAAGTGTATACATAGGAAAATAATGTACTAGCACATTATTATGACCTAAAGGTGCTGATATTCTAGCAAAGTGGCATCGCCTATTTTTATTTTGTTTTTTAAATGCTAAAAATTTCATCAGGTTTTCTTGTTACTGCAAAACTGAGATTTTAAGGGACATCATTTTGGAACCCTTGAAAGTTAAAAGGTAAAGTTAAAAGTAGTTCTTGTCAGTGGTCTTTTTCAGGATGACTTGTGTATTTTCTTTTTGTTAATTGAAAACAGTCATCACAAATACATGTCAATGAAGTCTTTCTACTACTGCATAATTTTCTTTCTTCTTCTTTGCCATGTTATTTCATACATGCATAGGAAGTCACTGTATAAACATGTGTTGGTGCTTAGGTGCACAATTTATTGTTCTGCTCTTCCCAGCTTCCTAAAATATTTGTGAACATATTGATGATATTTAGATTTGGATGAAGGAGAAATTGAAGAACATGTATCTGATGGTATTGGTAATCCCCCGTTCTGTTGCAGCAGAGCATTTATGTGTAGACCTGTTACTCTTCAAAGGACAAGCTTCTACTATATTATCAATTTCAAGAGTAGCTGAGATAACTAAAAATGCTGGTTTTTAAAAATAATACATTACACAACTGCTCACTCTAATTGTAATACATTCTGTATGTACATTTCAGAATAGGCCAAAATATTTGTCCTTTATTAAAAAAAAAAAGAAAAGTTTCTGTGAGTATACAGGGGAATTCTGTGTTCTTATGTAAAGTTTTAAAACATTCTGAGCTGAATTATTTTCTTGTTCATCTTGAGTTGCACTCTTTAACTTTCCAATATTCCTCCTTGTTAATGCTGCTCCTGCTGGAGACAGTTATCAATCTCTGTCTATTATTTTTATTTTTTCTCTTTCCAATTCAGATTGGCAGTTGTACTAATCAGATGGGCCAGATCGCAATAGTCTCATTTCAAAGCTCTGGCCCTAAGGTTATTGAGTGCTTCAATGTGGAATCGCGGATTCTCTGCATGGTCTACATACCAGAAGAAGAGAAAATAAAGGAGATAAATATGTCTCTCAACTCTGAAAATGTTCCTACAAAAGCTTCTAATGTGCCTACTATTTGCCTTGGCATGGAAGAAGGAAGGTGATTCTCATTTTTAGCATGCTGTGTATGATTTATTCATTAGCTTTATTACTCTATAGCAAAAATTTGAGTTACTTCCTAGAAAATGTTCTTTTCTTTAAAATGACCTCATTTTTATCTAAATCCACCTAAAGAAAAAATATGATCTGCATGATTTTAAAATATACTGTGTATTATTTAAAATAAAAATAAAACCTTTACTTAATGAAAGAGGCTTAATTCATCATACATCATGTCTGAACAATATAAATATTATCTTTGCAGTGTTACAGCATAATTGTTAAGTATTGGAAAGTTTTTTAAATGGGAGAAGCGTTAAATGAGGAACCCATTAACCTCCTACAGCGTGATATTGTGCAGGATTTGTCATGCAAAAAAATACTATTGCTATTTACTATTGACGTGAATTATTTTGCTTTGGTTGAGCTGATGACCTTACTGAGTCATGGCCCAATTGAAAAAAGCTGTATTTTCTAAATTGTGACTCAGTAAGAGAACAAATCTTGCTTTGACTCATAAGAACTTAACTATGCAACAATATGCAATTTTTGTAGAGGTTTCCAACTGGTATACATGCAGGGAAAAAAAAATATCTGTGTAAGGAAAATGCTGTATTTCTAACAATTCCAAAATCTGGTTGCACTAATTGCCTTTGTGTTTGAGATGCAATTCATTCTAGATGTAATTATTCAGTATTGCTAACATACCCATGGTGACAATCTGTAAGAAGTATCAGAATGTTAAGTGCATTTGATATGTGATAGCAAATGTTTCTTCTCTTTTCCCTAGATCTATGGATAATACTTAATCCTTTTTCTTCTTTCTAACCAATGGGAAGTTCTGGACAGACTTGTAAAAGGAACTTACAGCATGATTCTAACTATGTTTCTTTATTGAATAAATGCTTCTCCTTTTTTTTCCCCTATACTTCCAGTGTCTTTGTTAAGTAACTGCAAATTATCTAGCTAGATATTCTGAAGGGTCAAAATAGTTCTTTCCATATTTGTCTTCCTATGTACCGAAGAAGAATATATTTTTTCCCCAGTATATTATTAGTAAATATTCTGTTGAGAATTTTGCAGACTTATCTTCTTGTTTTTGTTTTTGTTTGTTTGTTTGTGTTTGTAGCATTTCTATTTACAAAAGTTGCCAGGGCTCAAAGAAAATTCGTCTTCAACACTTCTTCACTCCTGAAAAATCAACTGTCATGAGCTTGACATATATGTCACAATACCTGTTTGCTGGCTTGGTAAATGGAAACATTGCAATCTACACAAAAGGAGAAGGTAATGTAGTGATGTGATTCAATAACATCCTGAGGAACTTGCATGTCAGTATATTTTGGCAGAAATAGTTTTCCATGATCATATTTTTCCCACTGTACATGTTCTGTTGTAAGGTTACTCACAATTACAGGAGAAAAAATGGATTCTGAATTATTTTAGTTTCACGCTTTCATTTCTCATTTTGAAAGATATTAAATAATTTAATACTGTTCTATTTTTTTTATTTGCTACTGCAAAATACATTGTGTGAGAACTGATCTGTGCCCCAGTTTAAACCCCTGTCTTTAGTATCACGGAAGACCTGAATTGTATGTGATAACAGACAGTTTACTTTATTTTACATAACGCTATGCTAATTCCACTCTACTGCCTAATAGCTGTGTTTTTGAAATGCAAATTCCCATGGGTAGAGATTTCTGTACATCTCATTTGAAATGATGACTCAATCAATTTTTATTTAACAGATATAAATGTTTCCTATGTCTGCATCTCATGGATTTCATGGAACTCCTTTTACATTGCCAGTTATTTTCTGTCTTGTTAAATAATTGGCTAAAATAATCTAAGTAAAGGAAAATCCCAGATAATGCTTCTGAGCCAGAGCTAGCTTCTTCAGTGCTGGTGTGTGTATTTGTCTGTGCTTTTCCTGATGTCTCAGAACTTTCCCACATACATCCCACATACATACAGTACTGCATACATCTACAGATCAGCTCAAAAGCAGTGGGGTTATGCTCAGTCTGAAACACGAGTTTCTAGGTAGCTCTAAGCAAAGTGTTTGCACAGAGACACCCCGCAAAGTACAAAGCTGGCACTGCTGTCCACTGAGTCTGTGCCAGCCTCCAACTGGAAGACAGATTTGGGGTCCAGAATCTGTAGAAGAAACGATATATCATTTGTCTTACCTACTGTCATGAACACTGACCTTGGGAAAGGGTGTGGCTTTTTTTCTGTTTTTGTTTTTTTTCCCAAGCTACAAAGAATCTGAAAGATGGGTTGAGAAAGATTTTCCTTTACCAGTTGCCATCTTCAATACAGTGGATTTCCTATTGAGCTGTCTGAAATCAGACATAACATTTTAGACTATTACATTTTTTTCCCACTAAATAGCAAATCTCTCCTTGTTTTGGAGACAGAGAAGATGGCCTTGATCCCACTCTCACAGCATCATTTTTGATGTTTCATTTTCTGTGTGTAACTGTCTGGGGTAGAAAGTTGAACTGCCATCTTCTCTGAAAGGGATGAGTGCAATTGCTGTCACTCAACTTTGTCTGAAAAGGGCCACTTGAAAAACATGAGCAGCATCCTTAGTAGCATAGATAAGAAAGGATGCATAGGCTTGCATTTCTGCAGAGGCAGTTAAGAATGGAGCAGAGCTGTTAATCAGACAGGATTGTATTATAAACTGGGGGCTATATTGTATTCATGAGGGTCATAATGTTCTCTTCCTCTAAGGCACCATTCTGTGCAGCTGAATATTCTAGGAATTCGTCATATTCTGTTTCAGGATAGCTGAAGCTCTGAGATGAGAAACACGTGTGGGTTTTTTTGTTGTTGTTGTTTTTCTGATTCATCATGTAGTGTTTTCCTTTGCAGTTTGTTCTGTGTTTGTTGTATTTCAGTCTTCCAGGCCTCATGAAAGTAGTGTAAATCAGCTGCCTCCCATATTAGCATTCGTATTCCTTATGGCTTGCTGTGGTCACGTGATTCTTCAGCCCTAAAGGAGTGTTTTTATGTGCACTGACCTATTTTACCAAACAAAGGAGTCTGAGTAGTGAAATAGGATGGACAGAGAATGCAGCCTAATAGGAGCTTTGTGCAATTCATCAGTGTTGTTGTCTTTTCTACAAAGAGGGTTACATTGCAACCATATATGAACCAACTTGTTTCCTGGCCTGTCAGTGTAAGGGAGATTAAGGAAATATCTAAAAGTGAAAGTGAAATACAGCCAACTGTATTACAGGACATCCTGATATGAAGACTACATAGAGAAGGACAAATGCTGTGTGATGCACAGGTAAATTAGTTTTGCAGCCTATTGTGATACTCTGAATAAAAAGGAGGAAGTAATCTTCCAGGATAAAAATCCACCTGCCAGTTTCTATTAGTATTGTAATCCATGTTTCTTCCTAAATAGATAAAACATGTAGGGATCTGTTCATTTGCTGAAATTCAGTGCTCATGTGTACAAAGATCTACGACTTCTGTTATACGGTGCTCAGTAAGCAAATTATTCTACTTGCTCATGGCTTTTTTAGATGGCTTATTACATGTAAGCTTCCAGCTTATTTAAAAATAGCAAGTATTCTCTTTTGAGTTTCTTCACAACTTCACAACACAGAGCTTCTTCCAGTTGATATCACCCAGAGTGCTCTCTGGCTATAGAAAAGCCCTGTCTTGAAGTAATTTAAAGCAGATAGTAAAAAACACGTATGGTAAACTGAGGAACACCTGCTGTGTTAGGGGGAAAGATGAAGGTTCACACTGTGACTTCTTCCGTTATGGACACCAGTCATGTTGTCTCAGACAACTCTGTATCGCTGTGTTTGTACTTATGAGTTAAAAAGGATTTGAACCTGAATGTATTCAAACAAATTAGGAGGCAGAGTTAATGGGAACTGATACCTTAAAAGCCACTCAGTTCCTAAACTGAGCTAATGTAGATGATCAGTGAAAATATCATGGGAAATAGAATGTAGATTCAACAAACTCGGATCAACTAGTACATTGATCCTAGAAATAGGAGCCTTAATAACTATCCCAGTAATCTGTAATCTTTTATGAGTGAGAAAAGTAATGGGAGGAACCAGAAAACTGCTAGTGCATTAAATGTTTATATAAGAACAGTGGTGATGTGGGCTGTAAAGTTTATTTGACACTTCACATTTGAGAACCTGTTTATAGGGCTAGCAACTGTGTGACTATCATTCCAAAATATTGTGTATCCAATATTTGCTTCGGGCCAAATTATTAGGAATATGTCCAGGAAAAACACTTCTAAATGAGGTTAAGGAGAAAGTACACTGTATTCTCTCTGTTTAGGGAAAAAAAAAAAAAAAAAAAAAAAAAAAAGTAACAAAAACCTCTTTGTGATGATTGCAGACAGCCCAGCAGATGTGTTTTCTGAGTGACATAATAGCAAAAAAGGTCAGCACATGTTTGACTTCCATTCACAGAAGTGTCTTAGGAAAAGGAAATCACAGTCTTTATGAAATGTACATATATTGTTCCTGGTGTACTGTTGTCAGTTCCTGGTACTTCCTTTCTTTGTGACAGTGATATACATTTCCTTCCCATAATGTTCCTATAATAAATATGAAGAGAAACAGTAAAAAGAAATAAAAACTCAGAATGATTATGATAAAGACTATAACATATTACTCATAAAAATACTGGTAACATATTAATCATTTCAGCAAAAATTCATTAAGATGAGAGAGCAGATGCAACAGGAAGGCTTGCTGCTTTAACTACGGTGCCTAATTTCTAGGCACATAATTGCAGTCTGTAGCTTCTCACTTGCATATGCTACAACTTACAGCAAGTCCTTGTGTGCTCAACCCAAAAAATGTAATTCACAGCACTTGGCGTGCTCAGGGATACTTCTTCTCTGCTCAGCACTGATGAAATCATACTTGGAATACTGTGTCTAGTTCTGGAACCTCATTGAAAGACAGATATGGAACTGTAGGAAGGAGTCCAGTAAAGTGCATGGAGATGATGAGAGTTGAGAATCTTCAGTCTGGAGAACAGAAGGTTCAGAGAGGATGTTATCAATTTATATAAATACCTAAAGGAAATGTGGAAAGAGAATGCAGCCAGGCTCCTTTCGGTAATGCGCAGGGACAGGACAAGAAGCAAGAGGCAATTGAGTGCCTGAATATCAGTAAACTCCCTTGTGTGTGATAGAGTACTGGTATGGGTTGCCCAGGGAGGCTGTGGAGTCTCTCCCCTGGAGATCTTCTGAAGCCACCTGGGCATTCTCCTCTGGGTGTCCCTGCTTGATCAGGGCTTGGGCTAGACATGCTCCAACCTCATTCTCTGAGTAATTCCAAAGCCAAAGAGGAATTGAAACGTGATGTTTCTTAATGTCATCCTTCTTCTAGGTGCTGCTGAGCTAGAGAAGTGACACTCTCCACTTGTGATTCACAGTGCAGAGTTTGCATCTATAATCAGTTTCTTAAGCTTAGGGTGAATCTTGTTTCTTTTTGTATTTAAAAAAAAGAGATAGGAGTAAGAAGATGTGTAGTCTCTCATGTAGTATCCTAGTGGCTAAGGCACTAGATCCCCAACTGAAGAAATCTCTTCTATATGAAATGATTATTTAATGCATAAACTTCTGCTTTGTTGCCCTCTCACCCGGTCTTTTAATATGTTCTTTGAAAAGCTGCTCAGCTTTGACATGAAGAAGTGACTGGGAGCATTGCTAATTCCATTTTGAGTAGCCCTCACCCAGGTAACTGGAGGTCTCCTCAGGAAGTCAGAAGATGCTTGATTGGAGTCGTCTTTTGCCATAGAGAGAACTGAGTTCACATATCCTTAAGAGGAAGCATCTTATATATTTTAATGAAAGCAGTGTTTGGCCAGTAGATTTTTCAGACCTTGTTCCTTTATGTATATGCTGCTAGGCTCTGGCCCTGAGGTTTAAGAAATGAATGAAAGCTCAGCATTAAGAATTAAAATTGAATTTAAATGCACTGTGAGAACAAAAACTGAGGTAGTTCTGGCTATGCGTGGGGCAGAATTTTACATTCTTTAGCTAGAATTTACTGGTAACAAACGAAGGCAGCTCTGAAGATATTTGAGAGGATTAAGAGCAAGGAAAAGGAACAAAATTAAAAGGAAGTGTCAAACATTTAAGAGAGATCAGATCATTTCATTAGCAAGATGGATGTCTTCTGAAATTGAAGAATGTACATGTACTTTGACAAATGCAAGAGAGGATGAATATGTGGAAATACATCAGACTTCAAGGCTTGGGTGAGTCTGTGCACTGTTGTGATGTATATGGAGGGTGCAATTCTGGCATGTGATGATCAACACCTGAGGTAGAAGTGATGTTCTGGTATTGCTATGAGAAGTAAGAAATTGTAGTAAGCTGTTAAAGGAAAGCAGTAATACCAAAAAAAGAAACTAATGCTGTTGTCGAGACTACGTTATTGCTGTAAGCATCGTTTCCTAATACTTGATATCAGAAATATGTTGATGTTGTTTGTCTTGTTTACATATCTCATGCTGGGGCTTCCAGTGCCACTCCTGTCTGTTGTTATAGGTAGGGTGCTGTCAGCTACATAGCACGAAGAATTTATTACATGTCTAGGAAAAATCAACTGCTTCACGTGTGGTGCAGGACTTTCCTATTTACAATTTCATATTCTTGTTTACAAGAGCAAACCTGGATCCTTCAGCTTATTGCCATGCAATAAGAAATGTTCTAAACTTCTTTTTAGTTCTGTAGCTACCGTCATACTCCTCAATAGTGCTGGTTTATGTACCATGTGATGGAAAAAATGTTTGTGCTTCACTGCACAAATTAACCAACAACCGCTGTTCCCAGGGCTGTGTTGGCAGCTCTGTTGAAATCATCAATAGTGCTGCTAAACAAGAGAGGAAGTTACCAACAAAAAAAGTGTATGTAGTTCAGCTCTACTGAAGGCATAAAAGAAGGGAAAGCTGCTACAAACTTTGAAAAGGCTTTCTGAGGAGGTAAATTGTATTTTATCAGGTAATCTTGTGAAGACTTGAAAGCACCAACAAATTACAAAAGTATTGCATTATTTTAGAGATACGTTATGAGCATAAGATATCTTAAATTGAGCCAGTTGAGCAGCCCGATATGGGCAATGCAGGGTACTATTCAGTGCTGGGATGTGAACTATGTCACAATGGAAAAGTGTAATTTTCAGAGGATATTATAAACAGTGACATAACATATATTGGTGTGTAGGTACAGAGGTACTTAAAAATGTCCTCATGTTTTAAATATTCATACAGGATGTAAATATCAGAAATTATAACGTGTTTTTAATAGAGGCTCTTGTGTTTGATTTCTGTATTTGATCCTGTACTCTCTTTGTGGACACCTCTCATTCTTGCAAACATCTGTGCCTGCAGTCTATGCTGATAACTGTTCTGTTACAGTAATGTTTATAAAGACTGCCACAGACTGTCATATTACTTGGATTAGCTCTTCATCCATAATAATAGATTCCTGCTTTGATGTGATCAGTTTAATATCTGAGTCCACTAAAATCTCACAAACACAGTTATCCTTATGTATAGTTAATACTTTCACAGGCTTTTCTTATGGAGTAGAAGGAAACCTTTTCCCTGTTTCTTCCCATTTCCACAGTTGTCAGGCCTTGATCTTCTATTTGCTCAGGGTGCAACTGATTTTTCTGCATGCAGACAAGCCTCTGGAGATAGGATGTATGTACTGCATATTGTCTCTCTACAGTATCTGTATACTTGTAGGTAAAAAAAGAGTTTGTAGTTTTTCAGTACACTGGAGACAGAGGAAATCCAGAAAATCTACTCAAGATTAAAGAGAACAGAAACAAGGTATCAGTAGAGAAGAATTTTAAGCCCCATTTCTGTGGACGCTGTCACAGGCATTCTACTGCCAGGTTTCTGTGAGCAGCAATGTGTACACCTCCATCACTTATTTTTCTTTTGATCATTTCCTGCTTTTCACAAAACAGTTTAGAAAACTCTACAGTAAGTTACACTAAGCTTCTTGGTCTGCCTTTGTCCTGTTGTGTGCTTTAATTTTTTGCTGATAAAAGTTTTATTTCAGCTACTCTTTCTTGCTTTTTTTCTTTTTCTTTTTTTTTTTAATTTTCCTTACAAGGAAATCAATATATGACTTGAGTGACTAACCAAATATTTATAACTTCAAATGAAAGCTTTTCATATCTTTTGCAAGGGCTGCACCCAGTTTTAAGTAGATAAGTAGTGCCAATTAAGTTGTTGCACTGTGTGTGAACCTGCAGCTGTTTACATAAACATGAAATCTGTGCAGGCAGGTATTGAATAGGGTCTGGTGAGATCTGGAGGGAGAAGCAGAGTGTGTGATTCTGACAGTCTTGAAACAATTTGTGAACTAGATTCAGACTTGTTAAGTAATTTTGGCTATGGAGGGGAAAAAAAAAATCTTGATCAGCAAAATAAAGTCCTGACCTTGCTTTTAGCTGAGAGCTTGTGGTTACAGCATTCTCAGAAGCGTGTTGGATTACCAGACTTAATCCCTTGCCTTGCTTGAGAAGATTAGTACTCATGCTTCCAGTTCTCAAGAGATTTCCATTTTCCTGGCCACCACAAAATAAAGAGAGGGAAACACTGCTTGATTTTTCCTTCTGGTGTTATCCCTGCTCTGTATGATTAATTAAGCATTAATTGTGGCAGAGACAAGAACACAGCTCATTTAAATACTGCCCTCATTACCAGACTAGAGAGTCTTCTCCGTGCCCTCTTTTTCCCTCATCTGTCTCAGATGCTGTCTGATCAGGAGGACAGCAATGGCTACAGAAAGAAATAAAAGTACAACAGCATGTCCTTATCACATGGTGAGGGTTTGTAGATAACATGATACTGAGATCCAGATTTTTCCCAGCATGATATCAAGTGGGATTGCCTTTCCTTTGCATAAAGTCATGGTAACAGAAAAGACTTCCAGTCTCTATCTCAATTTTTTTCCTTTTTTTTTTTCACTCTGTAATCTTAAGACTAACTGGGTTGGTTAAAGTGTTGTACTGAAGATGTGTTTGTGAGAGGTGAGTTTTGATATATATTTGTCAAATCAAAATTCTACATATTGGTATTCAACAGTGACATCTGAACTCCATCTTCTTACCTTGTAGAAAATTGTTTTAGCAATGTTATTTCAAAATTGACATCCACCTGGCACTGATACTGATTATCCTTTTCATTCAGACTGCTACGAATGCTAGATAATAATTTTTAAAAAGACTAGATCAAAATTAATGAAGTAGATTAACATTTAGCTGAGGAGTTGCACAGAATGTGAGGGCATTAAGACACACAATCAAAAAGTGCCTTAGGTGAATGAAATGAAATTTAAAGTTGAAGTCTTAGAGTCAGGTTGAGATCTTGAAAATCCCAGCTCGCTTGTTCCTTGAGAATCAACTATGAATTAGGTACAGATTAATGATTGAATGCGTTTGAGAGCTATTGAGTTCAATCAACAGTTTTCTCTGTAACGTGGTGTTGAGTGTGGGAAATGTAACTACAGGAGAAAAAGATAACTTCTTCCTCAGCGTGCTTGTTCTCTGTTCAAATTCAGTCTTTATCCTTCAGAAGAGACAATATGAATATATGGGAATTATGCTGGTTTCATCCCTTAAAAAGGAAATCTGGGGGTGCTACGTACTAGATGCTGCAGTGGTCTCTTTACTGTGTATAACTTAGGCAGTGAAAACCAGGATAAACATGCATGTGCAGCTTTATTCTTGGAAGGCTTTGCACTTGACAGCATTCTCAGGGTGTGGGCAGCTTGCAGTTAACAATTTAATTTCAGAGTAATGTGATTTCTATCAAACGCAAACTTTTCCAGAAGTTACTTTATTACTAATGGTAAACATGGGTTGTGAAGGTTGAGTGACTGACATTGCTGGGAGAGCTCGCAGGGTAATGATTGGATACATGCTTCTCTCTTGCCAACTGAAATCGTGAAAATGATTCTGACAGTCTGAAACTGAATGCCATTTTTCACAAAGATGCTTTGAGAACTCAGTCACATCCTGAGAATGACTCGGCAAAGACTGTGTAACGCAGACGGCAGAAGCAATCACAAGTATTCCAAAGCAGAGACATCATTGTTGCTGTTACCACTGCTATTGTGAAGCAGTAATGTAAGTAATGTAATGTAAGCAACATTTCTTCAGTTTATGTAGATTAAAGGGCTTTCAAGTGAGGAATTGGGACCATTTAGTCTCAACATAAAAACAGATGGAACAGATTTTGATACTAAAGGAACTACAAAGGATGGAAGGTAGGATTTGAGATGCTCAGTGAGTTCATGCTACAGAAATCACAGAATTGTAGGGGTTGGAAGGGACCTCCAGAGATCATCGAGTCCAACCCCCCTGCCAAAGCAGGTTCCCTACAGCAGGTCGCACAGGTAGGCATCCAGGCAGGTCTTGAACATCTCCAGAGAAGGAGACTCCACCACCTCCCTGGGCAGCCTGTTCCAGTGCTCCGTCACCTCACTGTAAAGAAGTTCTTGCGCACATTCGTGCGGAACTTCCTATGCTGCAGTTTCCAGCCGTTTCCCCTTGTCCTGTCACCCTTCACCACTGAAAAGAGTCCGGCCTCACCACTCTGCCCCCCACACCGTAGATACTTATAGACCTGGATCAGGTCCCCTCTCAGTCTTCTCTTCACGAGGCTGAACAGACCCAGTTCACTCAGCTTTCAACTCACTTCATAGGGGAGATGCTCCAGGCCCTTCACCATCTTCGTGGCCCTCCGCTGGACTCTTTCCAAGAGATCCCTGTCTTTTTTGTACTGGGGAGCCCAGAACTGGACGCAGTACTCCAGATGAGGCCTTACCAGGGCAGAGTAGAGGGGGAGGATCACCTCCCTCGACCTGCTGGCCACACTCTTTTTAATGCACCCTAGAATGCCACTGGCCCTCTTGGCCCCAAGGGCACACTGCTGGCTCATGGCCAACCTGTCGTCCACCAGGACACCCAGGTCCCTCTCTGCAGAGCTCCTCTCCAGCAGCTCATCCCCCAGCCTGTACTGGAGCATGCAATTATTCCTCCCCAGAATAAACTCATGAAAGTATTAAAATGATTATTCAGTTTTGTATATAAAAAATTATATATGTAAGATGTATGTCCCTAGCTGTTAAACTTGGAGAGAATAATCTGCTCATCCTAGTTGAAAAGAGATGGCAAGTGAAAGTGACTAGAGAGGTAAGTGGTGGCATGCAGCTTTTTTAGAAGGTCTTAATAACTGATTATGCAGTGTGCGTGTGCATGGTGTAATTTGGACCTGTTAAATGCACAGAAATTTCCTGTGGACAGAAAATACCATGGATTATCACTCGGGAGATGTTGAAGTTTAACCCAGCAGAGGCTGCTAAACACCAGTGACCGTTCGTTCACCCCCCTTGCACATAATATGATGGGGAGAAAATGGAAAAGTTCAAGAACTGATGGGTGGAGAGGACAAGGACAAAGAAAAGGAAGAAGAAAAAAAAAAAAAGAATAAGCAGAAGCAGTTTCTCACTACCTACTGACTGATGCATAATTGAACTAGTCCCTGAGCAGTAGCACCCCTCATCTTGGCCAGCTCCCCCAGTTTTGTTGTTCAGTGTCTCACCATATATTATGGAATATTCCTTAGACTCATATGGGTCAGCTGTCCAAGTTCTGTCCCATCCCAGCTCCCTGTGCACCTTCAGTCCCCTCACTGTGGGCAGCACCAGAAGCTGAAACATCATCAGCTCTGTTGCAGCACTGCTCTACAACAACTGAAACATCTCCGTGTTGTCAACGTTATTCCCATCCTAAATCCAAAACGTGGCACCACGCCAGCCACTGTGAAGAAAATCAGCTGCATTCCAGCCAAAACCAGGACAGGGGAATAATAGAAACTAAGTAAAAATATGGCAGAGCACTCAGTTGTAATTAAAACAACAACTACCAAAACAAATAAACAAGTCCCTTCCCCCTCGTTTTATGAAGCATCTACTAGCAGAAAGTCCCTTACATCAGTTTGCAGAGTTAGAGAGCTATTGGAGCTCATTAGAACCTACTGTAAAGAACTGGCTGGCTACTTTTCACATGAAATGTGATTCTGACCAGTTTAAAGTTGATTTATTGTGAAATAGTTTTCTTGTGAGCCCCTGAGCTGTAGAATACTGCTTTCTGAGAGTACTGCTTTCTGGAGAATAGTGGCTTTCTGACTGCATTTTCTTTGGGAAGAAAAACAGTTACATGAGAACAGCAATGTGGACTTACTTGTTTACTAGTTAATCCTGATAAAAATGGTTCAGTTAAGAAATAGATGAGCATTTTTTCCCCTTTATTGTTGTATTACCTTTACAAGCTATCCATAAAAGCTAAAATTAAACAGATGTAAATCAGAGTGCAGCTTGAAGTGGCCATTCATGAAGATCTGAATGGTAGGCTCTGTGATATCACTACGGCTGTTCTTTGTAGGATTCTTTGTGCAGCTGCATTTCTAGGTGCTTCTTGATCAGTGCTTTCAGAAGTTTTTTAAACATGGATTGCAATTTTATTTATTGTGTTACAATCTTTCTTATTCTTTTTTTCTTGAAGATGGAACATGGAACACAGAACCACAGAAGACAGTTAAACTGGGAGTTCTGCCTGTTAGAAGTCTGCTTGTGATGGAAGATACCATTTGGGCTGCATGTGGTGGACAAATTTTTATAATCAGCACAGTGACTCATTTTATAGAGGTAATGTGTTTAAAATTAATAATTATTCACATGCTACTCTATGCTGCAATGTAAAAGTGATAAAATCTAGACATTAAAATCTCTTCTTAGAGGCTTCATGATTTAGGAAGGTTTTCATGAACTGTGGTTTCAGTTCTGTTAAATCCCAGTCTCTGCAGTCTGAAATTTTACTGGAATGTCCTCTGCTGTTGTCTGATTACATGTAGATTTGCTTCTGTTTCCCTGCCATGTTTCCATAAAGTACTTGTAGGATATTTGGGGGGTTTGCTTAAAAATTAGATTCGAATGGAGGGAAGAACAGCAAAGAAACAGCATGTAGGAATTGCCTGTTAACTACAGAAAACTTAAATTAAAAGAGACTGTCTCTGCATAGTTAAATGTGACTTCTACTTTCTAATATAATTTGTATCAGTTTTGGTTCTCAGTGGCCTACAGAAATGTTCTTCATGTAGAAGAGCAGAAAAATGTTAAGGATTCCGACTCTGCTTACAACCATGTTTTCCAAAAAGTGTAAGACCTTAATTTCCATTAAAACTGCAGTATAACATCAACAGAACATCTTAGTGGCCTAAAGTTTATTTTACAAAATATGAGGAATTAATACCTCTCCTTCAATCTGTGATAGAATTACAGTGAGTGCCACGATGTTTACAGCCACAAAATTCTTTCAAACGGGAATCTGTGTGAGATCACGGCCTCATTCATTGTGTGCTTTGTTTTGTTTCATTGATGATCATGTTTTCTCCCACCAATTGTCTGTTTAGTACAATTGATTCTGTGAGTCACTGTCATGGGTTTGAAGGGAAATAGTGAATGTTCTAATTTCTTCTATGTTTTTTTTTTGTTTGTTTGTTTGTTTTTTGTATCTGGGCTTTCTGGATTACTTGTTTCATCTAAGTAAATGTTTGAACCTTATGTTTTCTTCCTTTGTATTTTCTCTAATGCTTATATTGTTTCTAGCTTGGGTATTACAATAAGGGAAAGATTTTGAACGGGATTTGGATAGGTACTTGTGATGGATTTCCAGCTACCTTAACTGGGGGAGTGGATTAGCCTCTTGGACACTTAGAATTACTGTCCCAAACAGTTCTGTGATGGTTCCTTTAACCAGGCTGGATGTGGCTCTTGGCAGCCTGGTCTAGTGGTTGGCAACCCTCCACATAGCAGGGGGATTGAAACTAGATGATCATTGTGGTCCTTTTCAGCCCAGGCCATTCTGTGATTCTATGACTCTCATTGATTCCTACTGAAAAATACATAGCAACAGTAGTAGAGCACAATCAGATCATTCCTGAATTTGGCTATATAAGGCCAAATCACTGTAAATAAGTTTGGTAGTTCTCAACTAATTCAATAATAAAATTCTTCATAGATGTTTTTGGATAAAGTTTGGATTATGCTATGCAGTTTTGGCACAGCAGAACAAAAGCAGGAGACAGACTTTGAGGACTAAAGAATATATAAAGCTTAATGAAATAGTGAATTATAGTAGAGAAATAGTGAATTATAGTAGAGAAAGCAGAAGTTCAGAGAGGTAAAATAAATATTCTGTCACTCTCTCTTAGACCTAGTAATTTCATTTTTCAGATCGTAGGAGGTTTCTTTCCATTTCCAAAGTGCTTTTTAAACCAATCCACCCATTGTTTATAGAGATCAGATGCACTTACTTTTATAGCTATATATAGTTATATTTGAAATAGTGCGAAAATGGTTTGTCTGAGTTGAATAATGCTTTTCATAACATAGTTTTAATTAAGAATGTGATTAATTTTTCCATGATGGGCTGACAGTCATGCTTATTTCAGACAAATAGCCATGCTATTGTGACAAAGACATATGGTCTTCCTCATAGATCTGCAAATAAGTGATAAATTTCTGTTGCCTCTTTACTGATCCTAAGATACAGGTACCAATCTTGTTTTCATCATCTCACCAGACTAAACAGCTCACTAACCTAAAGGTCTGGAGAACGAGTCTTCTGAGGACTGGCTGAGGGAGCTGGGATTGTTTAGTCTGAAGAAAACTCAGGGGAGACCTCATCGATCTCAATAACTCTCTGAAAAGAGATTTGGTGAGCTGGGGGTCAGCCTCTTCTCCCACATAACTAGTGAGAGGGCTAGAAGGAATGGCCTCAAGTTGTGCCAGTGGAGGTTCAGGTTGGATATTAGGAAAAATTTCTTCCTGAGAAGAGTGGTCAGACACTGGGGCAGGCTGTTCAGGGAGGTGGTTGAGTCACTGTCCCTAGAACCAGCTCAAGAAGTGCGTAGGTGTTGTATTAGGGGACATGGTTTATGAGGCAGTGTTGGTGGTAGGTGGATGCTTAGACTGGATGGTGTTGGTGGTCTTATACAACCTTGATGATTCTGTGACTCCATGAAATTTAGACTCTGCTTCAAAGGTGCATATTTTACTGTCATGAGAACCAAAATATATTTGAGATACGTCTTTCTTACCATGCAGAGTGTAAGTTTTCCTGTTGGGAGATAAATAGCAGCAAATAAATGTTTATTCTCCCTCTGTCCTCTCCTGTTAACAGGTAAGTAATTTTAACACTTAGTAGTAAAGATTTGGTTTCATAATTTCTGCATATTAATCATCTCTTCAACTCTTAGTCTTTCCTTTATGCAACTCTTTTTTTTGTTGTTGTTTTGTTTTGTTTTGTTTTGTTTTTTCTTGGTCTTGGATAAAACAATTCACAGAATCACAGAATGGCCCAGGCTGGGAGGGACCTCAAGGATTACAAATCTCCAACCCCCCCTGCCACATGCAGGGCTACCAACCTCCCCATTTAATACCAGACCAGGCTGCCCAGGGCCCCATCCAATCTGGCCTTGAACACCTCCAGGGATGGGGCATCCACAGCCTCTCTGGGCAGCCTGTTCCAGCACCTCACCACTCTTTCTATAAAGAACTTCCCCCTGATATCCAACCTAAATCTTCCCTCCTTCAACTTAAAAGTCATTTCCCCTTGTCCTACTGTTATCTACTCTTTCAAAGAGTTGATTCCCCTCCTGTTTGTAGGCTCCTTTAGGTACTGAAAGGCTGCAATGAGGTCACCCTCATTTCTGGAAACAGTTTTGTCATCAATGCTTCAAGCCCCTTGGGATGGAACATGTGTGAAATGCAACAACTGTTGTTAAATATTAATTGCATTTTCTGATACTCTTTCTAAGAAGAAGAAACTTGTCCTTAGTCTTGATCCTAGATCTGTGAGCTTTCGAGTATTAACCTTGATCCTGGAGTATTCTCTGTGCTTGTAGACCCTTAGGCTCTGCAAAGGCAGGCCGTGCTTGTTTAAAAACAACTGTGAAAAGAGCCAGAGAATTTAGTAAAGTCACCAATTGAATGTTATTACATCTTGTTTTGGTTTGTCTTGTTTTTAAATAATTGGCTAACCATACATGAGCAATTCTTGTTTTAACAATGGGTGTAGAATAAGCTGAAATGTTCAGCTGGATAAACCGAACAAGTGAAAATCCTATACCTGAGTGTATTTTGCCCAAGTATTGTACTTTTTTAAAAGTAGTGAGTAATTTGTTTTACCTTGTGAGTGATGACGCTCATTATGCATCTCTCATTAAGCTTGAAAAACTGCAGTTCAGTTCTTGGCACAGCTGTTCGGTATGAGTGGGCAACCCTTCAAAAGAAAGATTTCAGCAATGCCACACGCTGTTGAAACAATAGTTAGTTATGTGTAACTCTACTGCAAGACAGACTCGCTGTGGCATCCAGAAAGTGTTCTGCCTCTGTGATGTTGCCATAGAATTGGAACAAGACTGTCTGAGAAAAACAAAAACAAACAAGAAAAAGGATCTGAATAGAAGGCAGAAAGGAATGAAGTTATGAAGAGTAAAATGGAATGAAGCTCAATTCCTTTATTTAAAAAGAGAATAAGCCATTTTTGTCCTTTAATAATTGTATTTCATGAGAAGAAAAAAATCTTGGAAAAAAAATTGTGTTTCACATAAATGTGTAATTGAAACAGATGTCAAAGCCTCGATACAAAAACATAAGCAATTGCAAAAGAATGTTCAGGTTTGGGTATGTTCCTGTTCCATCTTTGAAAGAGAAGAATAGTTCTTTTTGTAGGCTTTTTGTGGTGCTGACAGTATTACAGTTTTTCTTGAAACATTTCAACAAGCAGCTGTACCAACTGCAGGGTAGACAAAGTGGGAGTATAACAAGTTAGCTGGTAAAAATGGAATGTGACAAAAATGCCTGTGGAAGTTGTTTACAGTTGCACTCACACAATTGTTGTCTGTGGTCAGAAAACCAAAGAAAATTAATTTTTTATGATCAGCTTCGTTTCTCTCTTACTCCAAACAGTGTGGATTGCTAGCAGGATTCACTTCAGTGGCCTGAGAAGTTTTTATAACTGAACGTTAAAAGAAAAATGTAAACAATTTTTAAAAGTAATTTCCCTTATTTGTAAGAAGCCAATTTTGTGGTGGAAAGTAGTAGTTTATGAATTATTATCTATTGTGAATTACGCAAATATGCTCAAAATATACTTGTGTTAGGCTAAGAGCTTATCCTTAGAATTGTGTTATTTAAATTGGGATGCAAAGTAACTAAAATGTAGCTCTTAATTCTAATGCATAGAAAATCTAAGAGTGCTTTTACAGTGAGGGATGAGGTACTCTTGCATTTTATCTACGAATATAGTTAAGAGTATATAATAAGAACTGTGAATATTACTGCAGATATTTACTTCCTATATCCCTCTGGGAGGGGTTTGTATTCAAAGAACAGTTTGCCATTTATTTAGCTAGGGAAATGTTATGTTTATCAGATTAGCCCTCTGCATTTGATAATAGCTGGCACAACATTAAAAGGCTGTGTTTAACTTCATAGGCTGCTTACTTAGAAGAAAAAATGAAACCAAAATATCGCTACTTCCTCTTAATGATTAGAGACCTTTACTGCAATTTTATTTCATATGTTTACAGAAATATGTAGAGAAGTTTCAGCCTCCCTAAAGCTCTTTAGAAGTTGTAACTATGAAGCCATTAGATCAAGGAAGAAAATTCAGGCACTAGGTCTGAAAGTCTGGCATAGTTATTTGTCATCTGAAGGAGCATTTTGACTTTTTGTTTTAGCTTCAGCTAGGTTGGAATTTCTTTCTTTAGTGTCTGGGATGGTGCAAAGGGCCCAAGGAGCTGGGATGGAACAGGATTAAGACAGTTAGCTTAAGCTGGCCAAAGGGATATTCCATCCCATGTGACATCATGCAGAAAGAGTTTTGAAAGCGGTGGGAGTTCATCTCTCCTTTCCTCTGCTTGGGGTTCTGGCTGGACATCAGTCGGAGGTGGTGAGCAATTGCTTGTGCATCACCTTATTATATGCATTCATATATATCTGTTGTTTAAAAAAAAAAAGGGAGCATAGAAAATAACAAATCTTATGAAGCAGTCAGGACATATCCTGAGCAAAGCAAAGAAAATGAGCTTTGTTGTTGGCATGGAGGACATAGACACAGTGCCTGTACTGAGAAGCTGATAATGAAGGTTGAATGATGTAACATTTCCTCAAAGATTATTTGTTTTTCTTACAGAACCATTTTGAGGCACATCAAGAGGAAGGTATGGTAATCTCTCACATGGCTGTTGCTGGAGTGGGAGTCTGGATTGCTTTCACATCTGGATCTACACTTCGTTTGTTCCACACTGAGACACTGAAACACCTCCAGGATGTTAACATTGCCACGCCTGTTCACAATATGTTGCCAGGTAGCTGAATCACACCATATGACAAAAAAAACCAACTGTTTTGTTTTGTCTCTATCACTGTTATTTTCCAGATTGTAGATAAGGCCAGAATCAGAACATCTGTTTCAGTCTTTGATAGCTATTGCGTGACTGTTTACTTTAGTAAATCACAGTCCCTTGTCTGCCCAAAAGAAAGACATGTGCAATGAGCTTGTTGAGTGTCAGTTCTCCTCAGTGGTTTTAAATTTATATTATATAGATAAGCAGGTGGATTCTTTTTTTTTTTTTTTTTTTTTTTTTTTTTTGTGACTATAAAACAGGAGAGTGATTCAGTCTATCATGAAAATGTGTTTCCTTTGCAAATTTTAGTGTTTTCTTCTGGAAGTTGGTATTAAAGTACGTGATGGAGTCAGTCAGCCTAGGATCTGAACCACCCAACAAAGCACTTGCTTAGTGTCAGTTGCTTATAGTGAAGTCAGTGGAACTGCTCGCATCTCCGTTTAGGAGTGTGTTGTGTTCAGTGTTCTCTTATTTAGATCTTTAGTTTGTTGAATTAAAAACATTTGTATTATAAGCAAAGATAGAACCTCTGGTTGTTAGGGTGATGTTTAACAAACCTTTAAGTGTTTTAAGACAGAAACTGTTCAACCATACTAAGATCATCAGTGTCACAGACAGCTGTTCTGGTCTCTATCAGATTTACAAGTGAGTGACTCTGGTAGTTAGACACATACCTAATAGAGATAAACTTATTTCTGGCACCTTTTTTCAAATGCCATGCACAGATGTTATTACAGACTGATGTAGGCCAATATGACTCTTAGACCTATGCAGTACTAATGGACACAGGTTTGGGGATGTCTTTCCCCTATGCTGTAATGAGCACATGTGCATCAGGTAAGAGAAATGAGAGTGACCATGTTAGCCTTGCAGTAAAAATCTGTTTTAAATCGTGTCCATCTATAGTGTTCTAGGTAGGATGTTTTTAACACGTTGTTTGATTGTAGCACTGTTACAAACCAGCAGCAAATGTCTTGCCTTTAAATAGATTGTATGCTTTAATTAATTGTAGTTATGAAAAGAAATCAAGACCAGTTTTTAAAAAGATTAACTTTCAAAATGTTCTACTGTCTGTGGGGGAAGGGGGAGGAAGTAGGGCCTCCCTTACACACATTTTATGCTAAATTTCAAACAAATTTAGCTTTGGTATTCATAGCCCTGGTAATAAAACTGATGATGTAACACATGATTATTTTTTTTCTGTAGAACAGTTTTAGCTAATTATATCTCCTTGGTGTCATTCTTACCCATTTTAATCTCTTTTTTTTTTTTTTTCCCTCTGTCTTTTCCCAAAATGCACTTCAGTGAATGGAAATGGAAATTTATTTTAGAAGTAGAACAGCACTTTTTATTACAGCAAATGTTCCAAGGGAGGAATCCATTCTAAAAATGAAATGAATTTCAATTATTTAGTAGCAGCTCTTGGGCATGCTTATGTTATCCCAATAATGCTACACCAGCAAAGGCTAAAAGACAGAGTAGTAGGAGGTTTACATAATAAGCAACACTAAGAGCTTTTGGAACAAAAAAATAAATAAAACTGTGTAGTATACACTCAGATTAAAAAGGAACAAAAATCTGACACAGGAGGAAGAATGAAGTGGCTTCGTAGTTACAAAATGCACATGTTTTTTACATTTTCTGTGGATTTTAATGAACTGATTACTGTTTAGAAGTGTGATGTGCAACAGGACATCTTTTACTTTTTAAAAGAAACAACTCTTAGCTTTCTGAAATCCAGTGGGAGTTCTTTAATATGCAAAAAGAGCACGTAAGTAAAAATTCAGCTTGTATTGAAATGAGGCAGAAGAAATTGATGTAAAAATATTGCTAAGGATCTTAGGAGGAGAGATTAAAAAGAAGAGTGCATGATTATCATTATATAACTTCTTGAAGCTGGACTCCTTTTGCCAAGTTCTTACTAGGAGCAGCGATGCGTGATAGCCTAATAGGCTGCATGGAGAGGTCATCTGCATCTTCACTTAATGCAGTGGACATAACTTGTTTACATAATGAAATTATCATTATTTTGTAGGTATACAGTAGAAGTAAAAGACAAATTTACTGTTACTGTGTCAGAAAGGCTACTTGAATTACAAAGCTATATTTAGAGGGTACTTGTAGTAATCAATTAAGACAGAGAGGAAGTTTTCATACCCTTGGTAATCAGTTCTCATGATGTTAGATTTTTTCCATTTTGGGGAGAAGACAGCTTTTAATATCACTGCTTACTTTCTTTTTCCTAAAGGATGTGCCTCCTTTACTTTGAGAAAGATAACTCAGCAGCCCACCGAGTAGGAGAGAATCAAAGAATAATGAAATATAAAGGAACTGGCACAGGAAATTACTGTCATTATGATTCAGTGGAATTTAATAATGTAAAAAAGGAGACAGAACCACGGACCACAAGCCAGAAGTATATATATGTATTTTTAAATCATGATTGATTTGTGGAAATGTTTTATATACTGTGTTCACAGAGGTCTGGCTAAGGAAAGAGCTTGACTGAAAAAGTGCCACCTAGATATAGGTCATATTTTGGTTATTTTCATGTCGAATATGTCAGCTAAATGGCATAAAAAGACCAATTAATCTGCTGAGACATCTGAGTGGGTTCTGAATAACTACTGTATCCTAAAACACCCTCTATCAACTGTGTCCCTGCAAGCTGTCGTTCAGCTGTGCTCAGTCACTAGGTAGTCCACATACAAGGGATGTAACTAATACTCTTAGTGACTCTGTTCTGTGCTCAAGCTGATGATTTTTTGGAGTTGTGGGAAGTTTGTACGTAGGGACACAGGTCTGAAAAATAAACGTGAGCTTACTTTCCATAGGATTTCTGTTTAGTACAGAAGCGTTGCATGCTGTATCATCAAAACCACAAGCCATAAAATACTTCCTAATATTGTATAACAGAGTTAGGTTCTCTTTAGAAATAACTAAATAAATATCTCCAAAAAGCACAAGGACAGTATGAAAGAAGAAGATTGAGTGGAAGAGCATCGTCATCACTACAGACCATACAACTGTACAGTACAGTGAGACTGATTTTAAGTGGCCTAAGCTCAGCTGTCTGCTAACTGACGTACTGAGTAGGAGAAAAAAAAATAATATTTGAAGACAAATGTAAAAACTCACTAATGTGCTTCACCTATTGGCTTAGTATTTATGACCAGTGATTGAATCTTAGTGATTAAAAGGTAATTTTTCACCCATCTTTGTCACATCTCACACAGCCTGGTTAGTGAAAATAAATTAAAATCTTGCAGCATGTGAGTACACAGTTCTTGGTTTTATTAATAATCTTGTTTTCAATTTCATTTGAATTTCATTTGACACTTTTAAATAACTTCGTTGTACAAATGTTCCTCACATGCTTTTTTAAGAGATTTCTGTGACCTTAGTTCACTGTATTTCTCTGCTCATATGAATGATGAAAGGTTACCTGCAGAACAGAGAGGCAATTTCTGTTGATGTTGCTGTACTCTGATTGTATCCGTGTATGCTCTAATGGCACATGTGTGTTTCCTGGACACAGATGGGAAAGGCAAAGAAAAATGGTATCATTTCCTTTCTACAGAAAACAAACTATACATTGAGACTTAGTTTCCTTCTGTTCCCTCCTCACCAGATGCCACAGCATAAAATGTAGTTGCTTTATGATTTTGCTGCTGAGAAATGATTAAAAGATGCATGAAAATCTGAGGTCAGCCCATTTGATTTGCTTTTTTAGACAGTTTTTTATATAGCAGGAAGAGCAAGGTCATGTAAGAGGATATGCACCAGTATGTCCTTGCACGTAGCTAGGGAGCACATGGTTGAGTCTGAGTCAGAAGATGAGACCTGAGAAAGGCTGAACACAAAGCAGAAATATATTAAAACTATTTGTCCTTGTGTAAGCCTAATTGGTGACTTCAGTTCTTGGTAGACTCAAGATCTTGGTAAGATTATTTCATGACTTTGACAATTCCATCATTGCACTGGAACAGTGTGATCTAGCAGCTTTCCTATTTAAAGTAATTTTTGTTTGTTTTTGGGATTTGTTTTTCTGACTTACCCCTGTTAGCTCGTTGATTTCTGTGCTTACTGCTCAACAAGTTGTAGAGAACTGGTTTTACTTTTTTCTCTTGATCTGAAATCTGTACAAATACAAAGTCAAGGAATAACAAATAAAAGCAGGAGTTCAAACCTTGGGTAGCAGAGAAATAAGTATTTAAGATTACTATTTATTTGAATGGTATTTTCTCTTTTTTTTTTTTTTTTTAAGTTATTATATGCTATTTCAAAGTATTTTTTCAAATGCAGATGTTTCCTGCTTTTCAAAGATTTCAAAGCAAACATCATTCCTTTTGACCTCACTGTAGATGTTTCATGCTTAAGGCTGTGTTCTATGTTTAAGATTCTAAGATGCTGGCTGGTAATTTGCTGTTCTCGCCTACAGAAACAGTGAGGAGCATTACTGGTTTTCACTGGAAACAATTAGTAGTTGTACATAGTTTCAGGGTTGGTGTATAGAGTCATGCATATTATTTTTACATTTTAAACAGTTGAAAAGATATTAAAGATCTATTGTTAGAAATGTGAGCATCTTCTTCAAAGGCTTTGACAAGCAGAAGTAAAACTGATGTGTTTCACAGTTGCACTTTAATATTTCTGTTTGCACTTCGTAAAACAACTGTAAGTGAAATGGAGTGAGATTAGGCCAACCTGCAGTTTACCTTGTGTTTGCTGTGACACAGGTTGTGGGAGATCTTAAATATCCTGTGTACGTAGCGTGAGCAGATCTGAACTCTAAATCACAAAGTTCAAATCTTGATTTTTGATGACTCCAATATGCAGAGGTTGTTGAACATCCACATTTGAACTTGTTTTGACCTGTTATAAAGGTAAATGTAAAATCTGTATTAGCAAATGATTGAGGAAGACAAATGGTTGTCACATGTTGTATGTACGGCTTTGAAAACAGCACAAGCAGACTTTTATTGTGCATTACTGTTTTTCTTTCAAGGCTGCCACATGTCATCACTGTGGGTTTTGATGTGTTTTTGGACAGTGTGTGGTCGCTTGACTGCTCTCTCTCCAGAAGTAGAAATCTGTGCCTCCCCAGAGGACTGTCCATCTAACTAACCAGTGTTGAAGGAGTGTTCTTGTGTGCTTTGCTTTGGAAACTAAATTCATCTCATAAAATAAATAAATAAAGCCTTCCAAAGGTTAATAATTTGTCTGAGGACATAAACCATGTATGCTTATCTACCTGAAGAGGGATAGTGCCATCATACAAAAAGAAATAATGACAGTTTATGGAAAAACCATAGGTGGCTCTCTTCTAGTCTGTTAATAGTAAGCAAAAATTAAATTAATTTCCCTCGTGCTGATTATTCCTTATGTGGCCATGACAGTAATTGGTGAGCGATCTCCCTGTCCTTACCTCAGCCCACAAGCATTTTTCATCACATTTTCTCTCTGTTCTTTTGAGGAGTTGGAGTGGTATGGTAGAGCTTAGCTACTGTGTGTGAAACCACCACACTCACTGAAGGCCTCCATGAGTAGATGGAAGCTCTTCAACTTTTTCATGCTAATTACAACTATTGACTGTGACCTCATTGCCTTTAAGGTATTTTAGAATGTGTTTTAGGGTAGTCAAAGCTGAGAATCCAGATCTGGCCCTGCAGGTAATATGTGCCTTTTACAATAAACCATTACTGGATAAATGTTTTGGTTTTGTAGAGTTCTGTCAAGAAAGACTTGGACTGCAGTCCACCTGCTGCTTTCCAGTTGAGTGCTTTAACCTTCAGGCTTCAGTCAAACTGCTTCTTCCCTGCTTTCCAACTGGGTCTGTGATTCATGCGTTCTTAGCTGTAAGTTGGCCCAGCTTCAGAGGAAGAGATGGAAAATTCATTCATTTGTGATGTACCGTAATTAAGATATTTTTTCAAGGTGTGGAACATGTAGGTTCATCTAAGTTATATCAGAAGTGGAATCCACATTCCCTACTTACTGGTAAAGTGATTAACAACTTGAGGGCTGTGATAAAGATGGGAATGACTGCTCTCTTATCATGTAAAGTTAATTGTAAATCCAAGAACATGTAAGCTGTGAACCTGTGTGACTTCACCACAGCTTAAATGCTTCTAAATGGAATCATGGCAGAAGTTTGGGCAGGAATTATTTTTGTCATTTTCCATTTCTGCAACCTGTCAAGGGCATTTTGAAAGTAAGTCCAACTACCCAGAATTAAATATTTAGCAAGCATTGTAAGCAGAAATGACTATTTTCCTAAGAAAAACAAAAATCTTGTCAGTAGAAGAGATTTGTATGAGGTCAGAGACTAGACTTCTGAGTTCATTTTGTCTGTCTTCTTGAAACAAGGCAAATTACATCTGGTTGCTTAAGAACTTGTCCAAATTTGAGTATGTTCAGTTACAGAGATACTCTGCTACCTCTCTGAGCAACTAGTGGTTGGCTGTCTTCATGGTGAAGAAGGCTTTTCTTACATTTAAAGCAAATTTGTCATGTTCCAAATTTGACCCGTGGTGTATTATCCTGTCACTGAGCACATCTGAGTAAAGTCTCTTCTGTGTACATTAAGTGCAGACAACTTGTATTTTTCAGTCTCTCTTTGTGCATTATTTACCCCCGTGTCTTGTTCATCTTAATAGGCTTTCACTGGGATTTATCCCAGTATGCCAATGTCACTGTTGTACAGGGGAACCCCAGTGTGGATGTGATACTGTGGACAATGTGGACTTCTTATACTTTTTATACTTTTATTTCACAAAAATAAAACCATGAGAAAAAATTAATCATGAACAAGTTTGAGTCTCAAGTATAGTGTGTTGTCATAATACGTTATTGAGCACTGGGAAGTGGGATGCCTTTCAGTTTTATTATTGAGAGCATACACGGTCAAATTTGTAAAAGCATATTTGTAAAGGTAATGTGTGTCTATGTTTAGATACTGTGGTTCAGAGATGTAGGGCAGATAATGCAAGTTCAGCTGTATTTAAATTATGACGTATGTAAAGTTTAATACAATCCCGCAGTGCATTTGCCTTTCTGATGAGTGCTTTGCTGAATGCAGCTGTACAGCTGATTGTGTGTTTGAGGTTACTTTGACCTTGGCAAAGATCATTACATAAATAATACAGCACTTCCTGCACTTCACAGGGCAGCAGCGTGTTTCTGTGACCAGTCTGCTGGTGTGCCATGGCTTATTACTGGTTGGAACAAATCTGGGGATAATAGTAGCATTGCCAGTGCCACGCTTGCAGGGAATTCCCAAAGTAACTGGTGAGTGACATTTCTCAAATGGATTTGGTAGGATGTCGTTATGCTGCAGATTTTTTTGCTGTCAGTAGTTCAAATGATTCTGCCAAACTGTGTGTGTTGTGGAAGGACTCATCAGGGCTTTGTGACGAAATTCTATCTGTTCTTCTTCCTTATCATTAAAGTATTTTCACATGCCTATCTGGATTTGTCTCAGTTGTTTGAGTCAGGACAGCAATTTTCTTTATGGAATAAGAACATGGTAGGCATTAATCCTATCAGAGTACAGTAAAAAAAAAATACAAGAATGAGAACAGAGAGCATTGCAAAGAATCTTTCTTCCATACTTGGAGAAGGTTGATGCATTAGATTTAGAGACATGGGTACTGACAATGCAGTACATTCTCTGACTGGTTATTTGGCACACTGTTTTTGTGACCTCTCTTACCAAAACTAGAGACTTGGAACATATGAGAACACACACACACACACACACACACATATATATATATATATGTATATTTTTTTTTTTTACAACCACCAGTATTTTTGCATTTTGGTGCATTCGTAAGTTAGTTTCATATTGCCTTGTTTGAAACGTAGGAATGCTGCTGACATTTTGTAAATGTTTAAGCTGCTAGCAGAAGTGAGATTTTTTTTTTTTTTAAATGTATGTAATTCCAATTAAGTACTACTTTGCCATGCTACAGTTCAGTTTCACAATTTTACTACAGCTGCGGAGAAAAGCTGTCATATTCTATGAGGCAAGTTATTTGTAACCTCCTTCAAGGATAAAAAAAAAAAGTATATGTAACTTTTCAGAATGAAAATGAATTGTGTTCAGCAAAATATGCAGCAATAATCAGGGAATCACTGAATGGTTTGGGTTGGAAGGGACCTTTAAGATCTTCTAGTTCCAATTCCTTGCTACAGGCAGGGACACCTCCTTCTAGACCAGGTTGCTCACAGCCCCATCCAGCCTGGCTTTGAATGCTTCCATGGAGGTGGCATCCACAGCCTCACTGGGCAACCTGTTCCAGTGTCTCACCACCTTCACATTAAAGAATTTCTTCCTAATATCTAGTGTAAATCTATTCTCTTACAGTTTAAAGCCATTTGTTCTCAGCCTGCCACTACCTGCCTTTAGAAGAAGTCCCTCCCCAGCTTTCCCATAGGCCTCTACATATGACAAATGTTTCTTAGAAGTTATGGAAGCAATAGTAGGTAAAAATAAATGCAATACAAGTATTTAGAATTTGAACAAACAACAAAAAAAATTGCACTTTTCTCACTTGTGCTTTCAGTCCTGATAATTCATCTTTATGCCATTGCACTTTCTGCAAAAATAGATTATTATTTTTTTTAATCATAACCTGGAATGTATTAGGGAGTTAGAGATGGATGGGGTGACTTGTAGAGTAGTGGTTTCTTTTCTTTGATAACCTAACTTCTTTTCATCTTATAGGTGATTTTGTATAATGCTATGCTTTTTTTTCTTGCTGTAAGAGCCCCATACACTGATGTTGTTAGAGCTTCTGAATTTGGCATTATGCAATTTGTTTCTCATATATTCTTATGATTTTCATGTGTAATTTTTCCTTGTACTACTAGCAAGTATTGCAATGAAAGAGATGTTCATATGCTTTTCTAGAATGGTACAGGGGCACGGTAGGATTAACTGAAAACCACATATTTTCTTTGTGGGTTACTGTAGAAAACTCAGAATGTTATTTTTGTGTCAATGCCAAAAAAAAGTTAGCAGAAAATGTCTGTATTCATGCTGCCGCAACACAGCACAAGTCGACTTGAATTCATTCTGTTGTGTTCCAACTGGTTTATTGACACATCCTAAAACATCCTTATGGCACGATAGATAATTTTTTTTCCTGCACTTTTCTTTAAATTGTTTGTGTACAAGGAAATAGACAGTCTGTGGATGGACTGAATGCATATAATAGGATTTTAAGAATTATGCATTCCTAAGCAAATTTAACGAAGTAAATATTGTGGAGTGCTGTAATTAAGATATTGTCGCCTTTTCTTTTGTCTTCAGGGAGAGGAATGGTGTCGTATCACGCGCACAATGGGCCGGTCAAGTTTCTTGTAATGGCTACATCTATAAACAAGAAAAACAAAAACAAGCTAAGGAACAGCCTGCCTCGTGGCTCAGAATCTAAAGACAAAGACCAGAGGAATGTTCTGCACAGTGACAGACCAGGCTCTTCCAATAGCAGCAACCCTGATACTTCAGTTTGGCTGGGAGGTTCAGCAGGATCCATTGCACAAAAAAGTGACTTGTCTTCATCTTCTGGATCCCTTACATCAAGTTCCCTAGAGCATAGGCCAGAGGACAGTAACATTTATGAGCTTTTGAAGGATCAAAATATCTCCTTTAAAAATAAAAGACAGAGATCCAAGAAAATGAAAGCAAGTTCAGTATTAGTCATTTCTGGTGGTCAAGGACACAGAAGAGTGAACAAGAAGACCAAGCAGCAACGACAAGATGAATTAGTGTCCTCAGTGATGGTCTGGCAAATCCCGCTATTAAATATATGAGTGAACTAAATTCAAGATACTTTCTGCTATTAAAAAGTCTGATATCTTTATACAGCAAATGCCAGCTTAGGACCCAAGCCAAAAGACTTTATGACATGGGAGCAATTTCAGTAGGATTTGATCACGGAATTAAGGGATACAAAGCAGAGCCTTTACGTACGTAGAACATTCTGTGATGTCAGGGTATTGGAAAATGTCTAGCTGTTGATGCTATCTTTGATACTTAGAACAGAAAGGATTTGTCAGACATTTTAAAAGATTTTAGGAGTTTTGTCTTATTTATATTCACATTTATAAATATCGTCATTATGTTCTATAGCACTTGGGGAAGGCAAGGAACATGTGCTGTGTCACATGCTGGTTTTTGCTTATGTAAATCAGCTGTTGTTTCCTTTTCCAAACCGACATATTGCATGGGCTGTAGATTTTAACAAATTAGCACAAAAAAATTTTTAACAATAAAAATCCTAATGTGAAAGCTAATATTAGTAATTACTGTAACAGTTAGTAACATCATTCCGTAAGCCAGAGTTTGCTCTGAACAAACACAGTTATATTAATTGAAACTTTTTTTTTTTCAACATAGACAATAGATTTTTTCTTTGTATTCTTAATGCTCAGTATTATGAAAAAAGTTGCAGTATAAAAAGCCCATTAATTTTCTTGGTAGGTATAATGTATCTGTTATTCATCTATGTCATACAGAGAAAGTTGTAAGGATATCGTGGCACACATAATAGAAAGTACAGATAAAGAACAGCTGTGCATTGTAGTGCTGGTAATGCGTTCCCCTCCTGGCAATTTTGTGTCAAAGGTAGATATGGACTGTGCCATTATTAACGAGGTATGCATATCCCAGATGTAAATAATGAGCTCAGAAATATACTGAAATAATCTGTGGGAGGCGCAAGTAATTGTTGTGGGTATTCGTCCTACATCAGTGGATCTGTGCTATGTCCTCAGGCAAATACCTATCAGATAATGTCAGTCCACATGTGCAGACAGCAGGGTTATGGTCCAATCTGCTCACCCAGAGGTTCAGCCAAGCGTGGTCTGATAAATAGATATTGTAAAACTAGGGTGCACAAATTCTTTGCATTTATTCACTGAGTGGGACAAGGTGTTGCTTTGGTACTGTTTTAGAGGGCTGAATTTTAAACAGGGACCCAGTTAATCTTCTTTTTCTTAATGAATGGATATTTCCAAAAGGAATTTTGAACTCGGGGATACTATTGACATTGCTTTTTGCACTATACTCTCTGCATGTGAAAGACGAGGCAAGGCCTTCAGCTCAGAAAGATGCAAAAAAATGGTTATGAGACACCTTGTTCAGTCACAACGGACTTAATATGTGTGAAATGAGGGCTTCTATCTTCTACCTTCTTCCCTTGTCAATAAACTGAAAGATACAGAGAGATTAAAGCTCTTAGGCTTAATTTGGGTGTGTTAAAAACTCTAATACCGTCCATCAGTTCAGTAAAATATAAACTAAATATATCCAAAGCAAAAGTCTATCAGGTGTTTGCATTGACTAAAATCAAGCACAAGTTTTGGCTGTTTTGGCACTTGTCTTGTCCCAGTAAATTATAAATGTACTCTAAATTTTCGGTCTGCTCTGAAAAGTGAATCTGTATCAAGCCAACACCAAAGTCAGTGAATGGGCTGACTCACTGAGTTTGGAGTGCTGCAGTAAGGTGGTGTCCTGCCTTGCTGCCACATGGCACACAACCAGGACAGAGGGAATGCTACTGCAGCAAACCTCCTGCTGCCACCAAAGCAGACGATTCAACAATCAGATACACACCTACATTTCTTTCCAGGAGCTCAGCTCACATCCTACATCCTTATCAGAAAAGGCAGCTTGAGCCATAACAGCACAAACTCCAGTAAGTCACAAAGAACTTTTGTTAGAGATTGGATTGTAGGTCTAGAGTTTTCCTTACTGCTTTGTGGTTTTATTCTGTGTCTTTCACCACGATTCTTACCATGTCAGCTGGGTGCTCCCAGCATTGATATGGACTTGGTGTCGGCATCAGTCCCTGTGAAATAAAAAGCAGTGTCTCTAAGGCAGGCTGCCAGCAACATTTCCCCAAAGTTTTCCTCTTCTTCTTCTCCTTGTGCCTGGTCTACCTTGCCTGAGGGTTCAAGACCAGCTGCGTTTTCTACATTCTTCCATAGGCCCTGGGGGTTTATCTTTGCCCACTGTGTGGAAATACTAAATTGTACATTGTGAGGTGTGTATAAAGCCTCTCCTGCGTAAAAAGCTTATATAACCTGATGTCTCTAGATGTCTAGACCTCTCTGATGTCACTAGAGCAGAAAGACCACAGGTGTGATTCTGCATGCTCCTCAGGTGTGGGCTTCCATGTCCATACTTTTGGGGCTGGAAGATTATGCTCACTTTTTCATGGGTCTTTATCATTAAGAATGGTGAGCCAAGACCCCATGTAATAAGCTGGAAACCCACGTGTGGAGTTATTACAGGAGATGCTAGCAATGAGGCATAAGAGTTTTAAAATTCTCAGTGGTATTCATCCTACCTTCCAGCTGAAATGTAGCTTTCTTCAGTTTAGTCAAGAGAACAGGAGAAACAAAATACAAATCTGCCCTTCAGAAAGTCCATTGATGTTTTGCCACTGACTTCAGTAAGAACAGAAATAGGTCCTTCATTTACACTATACTGCTTTGAAAGTAAAGATATGTATTTGTCTTACCAAGTGGAAAAAAACAAAGATAAGCTGTACACCTTTGGAAATATGAATTGAAGTAGACCTTCAGTGATGGAGCATGACGTGCAATGCTTGTTTTCTGATACACAGCTTCCATAATAAGGTATTGCCTTGCAGTGAAAGCAGACAGGAACCAAAGTTTCTCTTACAGCAAGCAAGTAAACTTTATAGCTATTTCTGACTGCTGCTGGGTAGATTGGATTTTGCTTTCTGGTACTGCTTTGCTAGATTTATAGAATTTATGGAAGACTTTAGGGAAAAGGGGGAGAAAGTGTAACCACTACGATATATTCTGTATATGTTTTCTAACATATAGTAGGGTCTTTTGTAACATGAGCCATAAAAGTACATATTTATGTTCAAAGTATAAGCTGAGAAAATGTTTAATAAAAAATGTGCTACAACTTAATTTCAGAAGTGCATTTATTGGATCGCTATATTAACAAGAGAGCTAGAATCTGGGACTTGCATTACTGAATAATGAAATAATATGTAATTAGGACAACAAAAGTTTTAATACTTTTTAGGATTTAATTGCATATGCAATTTCTATAAACAATGCGGACTCGCAGTAAGTTTGACTTCTGTATCAATGGACACAAATTGAACATTTTCACAATGCTGTCTGCAAGGATTACACACCATCTGAGTAGCACGTGTTACATAAAAGTCAGATGCAGTGTTCCAAGTGAGTGTTGCAGAACACAGCATTAGCAGAGGAAATTAATTTTCATTTGGTAACTGGCAATTCATGCTAATTAATGTGCCCTAAAGGATGTATAGGGAATCCCATGATTGTGCTTAAATTCTGAGACTTGTTTTCATCAGGCTCAGGAATGGCCTTTCGTGTGTACCTGCACTACTACAAATAAAGAGCTATTGAAAAGAGGTAAAATGAACAACTATTAAAGCCTGCCTTTGTTCTTGTTTTTGACACCATGTCTATTTTATGTATTGCTCTGGAAAACACTGACACTTCATTCCCTCCCCTGAAGTGCACTGATATTCCATTTCCTGCCATTCTCATTGCTGCAGTAGCAGACAAAAAACCAAAATCAAATTCCATGATTGCAGGATGTTGTGAACTCACGCGCCTCAAGATGGGTTCAGTCCCAGTGGAAATTTGCAACTGCTGTATGGGTGGGATGCTGAGTGTTACAGGTTGTGCACTGCCCCTTTGAGATGAGACAGAATGCTGGGAAAGATCCTGAGTTGTGTTTTAGTGCTTAAACTTCACGGTTCCTCTCTCTAAGACCAATTTGATTCTTAAAGTGCATAAATAAGGGTGGGAAAAACTTTTTTTGAAGTTTGAAGGGTGCGATTAATGGAGGGCTCTACAAAAGTTTATCTGTATTTCAGTGAGTGATACCATGGGGTTAATTCAGTATTTTTGATTGCTTTATTATATCTTCATAGTAATAGCAGGACTATTAGTGCAGGAAGTATTAAGAAGGCAGATTAATATTATCTGTAGCTCAGAAGAAACTGAGTTGTAAAGTGACTTGAAGCCATATGATGAGTTTGAAAAAGAAAACAGATTAAAGACATTACAGCTTGCTAAGCCCTTGATGAGCCTTTTAAGCCATGCTACTCTTTGCAGGCATTCCATATGTGTGGCTAAGCTCTGCCCACTCTGCATACTGGGCAGGAGCAGGGCAGTCTCTTACATGAGACAATAGAAATAGGTGCTCACAGAGGCTGGTTCTTAAACATTTTATGATATTATAATGTATGCAGAGACACCAGCACAGACTTTACTCCTACCATGGAGATACCAGTGACTGGTGCAAGAAGGACCACAAGTCTGTGGTGGATAGTAGGCTGCCTGCGTTATGCCAGAGCTCAGAATTCTACTTTACTTCCATCACTGTTCAGACTTGTCATTTTTATAGTTGTGTGGGGGATCTACAATCTGCTTTTCTCACAAGTGCTGTATGTGCTTTGCTGGATCTGTCTACTGTCTGGTTTTGAGAAATCTGGCTCAACATCTGCAGAATCAGTTGGTTTGCTGCTGCCTTGTACTTGTGCTTACTTGATCCCGGCGCTGTCCTTAAAGGCATGCCATTACCAAACTGCCAGGAACACTCTTTGCCTTTAGGACAAAGCATGAAAATAGCAACACTGAAATAGCACGGAAAGGATCTCAAAATTTCCCAGGCAAATGAAGATTTACTGTGAGTCTATTTGAAATGCAACAATGTGGACGTATGACCAAAAGCACCTGAAGTGCTTTGGCCAAGCTCCATTAACTGCTCAGTAAAAGGCAGTTAGTCATTCACAGCACGACCTTCAAGGGTGTTCAAAGGGGTTTTTTTTCTGCAGCAAAACACGCCTTGACAGCAGAACTGCACGCTCTGCTGATGCACGTATTGTTATACTCCAGGGATAATCACAGTTATCACTTACGTGTGTCTCAGCCCAGAAGTTGAGCTAGAGCACCTAGGAGGGAGACAGCCCGCCTTGGGGAAGATGAAATCCTTGTAAGCATTCACTGGAAACCCTACATAAGGGATACTTTGACATCAGAAAGTTAAGGTTGGCCGCTTGCAGTTTTTGCAGGCACAGAAGTACCAAGTTACAAATAAAATCTGTGTATTTGCATTCCTGAATACCAACAACAAGAAAGGTTTTAAACTCAAGAGATCAGATGCATCTTGGCTGCAGAGGCATGGACTTCTCATTTTTGCTCTGTTAGTCCTAATTGGAGAGAAGCATTATGGGGTTTCACATTGAGCATCAGGGTCACATTGAATGCTGGCACAAAGAAATGTGCTAACTCGCACCTACCAAAGCAAACCATAAAGGCTTTCTACTGTGGACTTCTTGATTCGTTCCCTCTGCCAGTGTCTGGAATTTCAGAACACGCCTTTGAGGCTTCGCTCAGTGTTTAATATGCTTTTTTAAAAAGTTTATTTCCTGGAGAATTGGGTGGCACACACCACGACCTTTAATGAGATGGGTTATTCTTAGGTTAGCCAAGATTCGTAAATTAAACATCTTTTCTATAACGTTCCTACAAGCAGCCTGTGACTCTCTTAATCCAGATCAGAAGCAACGGATGCCATCAGTAAAGTTAAGCTGCTTCTGTGCTGCTGCACACAGCAAATGCTGCTCACGCACCCACTGTGCCAGGTGGGATCCTCCAGCCATCCCCACCCCTGCACCAGCCCTGCTGCCTGAGCAAGCAGAGATGGCCGCAGCCTGTAGCTCTGTGTGCTGACATTTCATTGGCGTGCCAGTATTTGGAAGGAATGTACTGATCACAAGGTATTTTGCTCCCAAGCCATAGTGCTGACCATGGATGTACTTTGAGGAGACAGGCAGTGAGAAGTATACAGCTGATTATGGCTGGGAAAGAACACTGACAGGATTTCTCATATTACTGTAAAGAGCAAGGTTAGGTTTTAATTCTGTTTCAAATCCTTTGGTTTTTATGATCTTTTTTTAGTAAATTAGGAGAAAATGTGCTTGTTTTCCCAATGGTCCATCTAAGTAAACACTGCAAGTCCCCCACCTCTTAACCTGACCAAATACTTTTAACCAAATTAACAGCTTTTCTACCTGTTCAGAGCACTGTTCTGGGTGATAAAGCTCTCAGTAATCCACTCTCTTTTGCTGTGTTCCTTGTTCTTTTCTCTTATAAATAATACTGATCTGTCTCTGGTGCATAAAAGCATGCAACCCAACCCTGAAGAAACTTTCATGATCTGTTTTTCCTTATGGCTATTACTACTCCTACAACCTGATCACTTTTACAGTGATCTTCAAATTCTAATATTTGAGTGCATTATACAAAGGATATAATACACAAAGGTAGATCAGCTCGAGTGTAACATGCCTACAGCATGTATGCTGTTTGTAGTCCAGACATACAGGATTTATTTTAGTCGTCTTGGGCTGCTCAGCAGACGTATAATGAGCTGTTGTTGTGAGCCAGCAATAGCAATCACACCAACCCTTGAGGCTGTTATGTTATAGAAAAAGAAGCATTTCGCACACAAGTAGTAAGCTGTCAAACACAGGATGAGCAAAATAAGCCAGTATTTTTCCCCTGTTTTGTTTTGCTTACATTTTGGCTTCTAGCCATGAACCAGATCTCTGGATGCTGCAGGAACCACTGTTATCAGCTACTGCTGCTAACTACCTGATACTTACCTCACTGTGCACAGGTGAAATACTACTGGGTTTTACCTGTGCCACTCCCAGAATTTTGGTGTTGCAATGTTTAGTTGTCCAGTACACCCACATGTCAATCCAAACCACAGAAGAATAGTCTGCCAACAGCTTTCCACATTGTGCAAACGAGTCTAGTTTGTATAGGCATGCAAGTCCTACCTGGTGTGCTGGACGTGTGCCCACAACATGACAGACTCAGCAAGAGCAGGCTGCACAATACACCCAATTAGCAGGGTAAATGATGGAGCACAGACCTGTGCCCAGCTCTGTGTCCTTGTCAGCATGGCTGTGCTGTGCTCTGATAAGATCTGAGCACCTGTACGTGCATCTGGATACGGGTGCTATTGGGTGTCACTGCCATGAGAATGGTATTCAGCTCTGCTGCCCCTTTCTCCACTGGAGCCATCACAGTCTGAAGTCTTCAAAGATGAAGAAATTGGGAATCTGTTGTTTATCCTGATGTGGACTCAAAAGTGAGAAGGGTGCCTATTTTGTCTCCAAGTTTAGGTGCAATATTCCTATGCCTATTCCCAATGTTGTGCCTACTCTACACTGGGACAATTCATTTCTCAGTTAGGTGTTTAAAATCAATCATTTACTACTACACCAGCATGACTTTACAGCTAATGGAGAGAAACAGGCAATATCAAAAGACGATTCAAGTAATCCAAAGATATAATGTCTAAGTTAGGCGAGAAATATTGCCCTCCAGACATGTTTATTGCAGTACATTAATTATAAGTGCAGCCTCAGTGAACTTAAGCTGCAGAGAAATCGCAGAATGAGAACTAAGATGATTTCCACAGATTTTAGCACCATCTCCAGATTCACTAAGAACTGCAAGGCTAGTTGATGAGCAGCCTTATTCTCTGTGGGACGTTCCCAGCTTATGAAACACAGAGCAGCTGTAATTGCAAAAATATGCTAATATGTCAGCATATGTCAGCTAATATGTTTTATCTGTTTACACTTAAAGGTTTGAGGACAAATGTACACAGGGGACTGGAAAGAAAATTAAAGAATGGGCTTTAGGCTGGAGTTCAGAAAGTTTGGGCTGCCAAAAACTGGAATTAAAAAAAAAAAAAAGAAGAAGAAAAGAAAAAAAAAAAAAAAGAACAGAAGTTATTTTACCTGATCTACTTCTGAAAATGCTCAATGAGGGGAAGAGAATAAAGTCTGCAAAGCCAAATGCTACCTGGCTTCTCAATCTGGAACCTCCGTAGAGTTCACTGCACAGGTCTTCTGCTGGCCCTGGCCACAGGACAAGGATGACCCCTAAATACACACAAATATGCTACCTCCAAGCCACTGGTTATCTACAAACCATTCTCAGTCATCCCAAGCTCAAACACCTCCGTGCATAGACTAGAGTGTGATGTGACATGAAACTTGATGAAGAGCTACACAAGTTCTGTAGTGCTTAAAGTCATCGTATATTCAGAAAACATGAGCCAAAATGATCCTAAATGATCCCAGGTATGATGCTGTTGGCACGGTTTTGTTAATGAAAACAGAAGTGGGGCTTTTGAAAATCATTTCCCAGACCTCTATTTGTTGTCCAGTTTCAGTGCCATTTTGAAATATATAGCACATAAAGTCACACCAAATAGGAAGATTGGTTCCTGATGTCGGAAGAGTCATTCCTGGCAGGCTGCAATGGATCTGCTAGTATCACGTGTTAACTTCTTCCAACGAGCCAGGAATGAAACCTTGCACAGTAACAGACCCAAATGAGAGAAGAGCAGGAAATTCACTATTATGCTGAAGACTTAGGTTGTAGCCACCAATTATTCTAAACCCCCACAACACTGTATTATTATTACTTATTCACCTGATGGCCCCAGAAAACACAATGGTCTCTGAGCAGAGATGAGACATGGCCTCAGCTTGACAACTAGCATTAAGTTAAGCGCTGCACTTAAGTATGCGCATAAGATGAGTAGAGCCAATAGCTTCAAGAGGTTACACTTATCCAGCATTGCAGGCAGGAGCTGCAGCGTCCTGGGGACAGAATCATAGAATGGTTTGGGTTGGAAGGGTTGTAGCAGAGGCAAAAAGGAGGAGCAAAGGGACACAATGACTGAGGAGACACGCAGCGCTGCTCATCCACCATAAACATGGAGCAGAAAGATCCCTGGAGGTGTTCAAGAAAAGTGTAGGTGTGTCACCGAGGGACACGGATTAGTGGGCATGGTGGGGGTGAGTTGATGTTTGGACCTGGTGATCTTAGCATTGTTTTCCAGCCTTAACGATTCTAGGAGTGTGCAGTTACAATGGTGGTATGGCCAGCACAAGGAGAAATGAAGGGATGGGTTCCTCGAGAGGATAGGAGGGAGCAGCTCTGCTCAGGAAAACGAAGAGCCTCTGGGTGCTGCTGAGGAGTCCAACAGGACGCCAGAGCCAGAAGAGGAGGAAATGGAGAAAAACTGCAGAAAAGCAAGGTTTGAGAAAAGCACAATGGGAAAACGATACATTGTGAAAGCAGTATGAAATATCCGTGCGTTGTTAATGGTTTATGAAGGCTTGGAAATGCGGCGTCGTTGTTCAGGAGGCACCGCACACTGTCACAGTGGAAGTCTGAGAACCACTGACTCCGTCAAGAGCAGAGCCAGAGCACGCGCAGCGTGACAAAAGGGCTCATTCCATTTTCAAGAAACTGGGAAGCCTCTCTAATTCTGAGAACTTTGATTAGAACCTCAGCCTTGAAAAGCGCGATAAATTTGCAACCCAGACCCAAACTGCAGCCAAACGGAAACCACCTGGCCCTCGTCCAGCCGTTTCAGCCGACCGAAACGCAGGGGAAGGGAAGCTCCCGCTGCCCTATCCGCCCAGAAGCCGACGGGAGGGCTCCCGAGGCGGCTGGCGGACGGGGCCCGGCCCCGCAGCGGGAGCGGCGTTAGGGCACGGCGAGCCGCTCTCCGGCCCCGTCCCCTCCCGGGGGCGCCTCCGCCGGGGAGCTCCCCTCAGCGCGGCCAGGTGGGGCCGTCCCCGCCTCCCCGCCCCTCGGGCGGCGCGCTCCCCGGCCGGCAGCGGCTCGTCCCAGCGCTGCCCGCCACGCGCAACAGGTCGGCGCCGGGAGAGCCGCTTCCTCCCGCTCCGTGCGTGTGTGCGCGCCGCTGTGCCGGGAAACAAAGGGGCCGAGCGCAGCTTCTGCGCGGCGCGGGCTCCCGCGTTCAGCCATTTGCAGCGCCCGGCAGCGCCCCTCCGCCTCTCTCTGTGTCTCCATCTCCCCCTTCCTCCCCTCCCTCTCCCTCCTCCCACCGCTCTCCCCCCCCTGTCGCCGGCGTTCCGCGGAGCTGCTCTGCAACGCCGGGCCCGCGGGTGGGCGGGCGACGGGCATCGCGCCCGGGCCGGGACTGCCCGCGGGCTGCCTTGCCGGAGCCGCGCTGCCCGAAGGTAAGCGAGGCGGTGCGCGGTGGCGGCGGCGGCGACCGGGCCGTTCGGTGTCCCCGGGTGCGGGGAGGGGGCCGGGCAGTACGCGGGTTGCCGCCCCAAGGAGCCGCGGAAGGGGCTGCGGCCCCGCGGTAACCGCGTTCGTAGCTGGCTTCTGGCGCACCGCGGGGTTTAATCGCGCTGAGCTTTGACATCCGTCCCCATTAATGCGCCTCGCTGCCCGGCCCTACGAGCGTCTGCCGCCGCCTGTCACAGCGCTGCGCGTTTCTCTCCGTGCTGACTCGCTCTGACCTGCTGGCGGTGCGCCCTGCAGCCGTGTGCGGGATGCGTACCGGCGGCACGGCGGCTGCTTCCCGCCGTAAGTGCTTTACGGCGTGATCCCCCGGCTCGCTGAGAGCTCGTGTGCGGCACTCGGTGTGTGCGTGCACACGGCTCCGCGGCAGGGCAGGCTCCGGCAGTGACAAGTGAGTTCCGCCGAATAGCGTTGGTCTGCCAACAGGATGGTTGTAGGTCTGCGCCTTCAGCGCTGCAAAAGCAGCTCCCCGACCCCAGCTTACACGTAGTGCGGAAAATGACAGTCGGTGTTAGGTTCTACGGCCAACTTCTCCAGCTCAGCAAGGGGAAAAGCTCTCTACAAATACCGTTCTGAATCTTTTAGCACAGCAATTAAACGAAGAATAGAAAAACTAGAACAGAAAGCTGGAAAATGTAGGGCAATAAAAAAATAGAAAAGCAATAAAGAATAGAACAGCAGTAAAATAGAGCGATCCTTTTAATATGATTTGGGACACTAACGAATGGCCTCCATTTGTTTACGTATTTAACCGCCTGTCTCCCAGAAGTGAATTAAATGCTTATACAAAAGTACTGTGTTGCAGTACTCCCTGGTTTTTACAGCTCTGGCCTGCCACCTTCCCTGCCCACGCTGTATTCCCAGTGCCCAACCCACGCTATATATTCTCTCTGTAATTAGGACGTCTGCTGCATGCTGGCAGGTCCTCCAGCCATCCAGCACTGATGGCTTTGTCTGGTCAGGACCCATGGAAGTGCTAAAGCCCAGCCCCTTGCTGCCCCAACCACTCCTCAGGGTCCTGTTCCTGACAGCAGTGGTACTGAACTCAGGATCACACTTGGAGCTGGGATTTGCAGCTCTGGGCCTTTGACAATTATTAGAAAGTCTGAAATCCTTAATAGCTTCCTTCCTTCTTCGCTTACATCACTTTTTTGTGTGTGTAGCAAATAGTCCAAATAGGCGGGCAGAATGATTGTTTGAAACATCAATCAATATTAGATTGCTGTTGTTTGGCAAGCACATTCAATGAAAGCCATTAACTAGCTTTACTATAGTAAAGCAGGATTATAGTATTTAGGGCTAGCCCGGGTTACCTTAGAGACGGCTGTGGTTACATGACTGGATCCAGATCTTGCCTAATGGGGGCTCAGCATCCTGCAGTATCCTGTTGCAAGAGGATGTTAAGGGCAGCTGGCTGCAAAAGATGGCTGTAATAAAACTTGAAAGAAAGCACTGCAGTTTCTTTTAGAGCAGAATTAAACTTGGTGGTGGTGGTGCTCGTTTTGATCCTATGAGATCCTGTGTGGACTTTGCAGGGATTTTTGTGTTGACACGTAGTAAAGTTTTGCAGCACAGCAGTTAGGAAGCTATTTCTTTCCCAAGAACAGAAGCTGAAAAGTTATTTCTTACTACTTTAGGTGCTTAGGTGCTTAGAAGCACTCATTTTAGATGTTTTTATTGTGTTTGATCTCATTGGCCTTCTTGGGACATGCTGCTGCTTTGCTTTTCGCTGGAATGGTCATCTGCCATTGTTTCTGTTTTGCTTTTGTTCTGAGTGTTGTTTTGTTGGAGAACAGGTGTGATTTATTTGTTTTTATTTGAAGAATTATTTTTATTGTAGAAGAATTACTTTACAGCAGTTCAGAGTCTGACAACCAGCTTAACCTGATCTATGGCTGAGACATCATAAAATGAGAGAAGACCTTGTTCCTTCCCCAGCCTGGGCCGAGAGATCCTGTCTTGTGCCAGCTACAGAGCATGTGGCAACATAGTGAAATGGATGGAGATTTCACCCTCCTCCTGCAGTGACCTCAGCAGTTTACTGGCGTAGATTTTTGCTTTAGTATTATGATTGGGGCTGATCCTGTGTCTAGCATTTAAATCTGCAAGGCTGGGACCATAAACACTGTGTTTTCTTAATTAGATGGTGGTGGCAATCCTGTAGTCTTTCTCTGTCCTCCTTGGTTGCTGACTGGCAGTTTTGGCTTTGAAAAAATTTATCAGTAATCTACTTGTTAATACAACTGTGTGTCAATACAAAGAAGTGTTGGCTGCATCCTTTGTTCTGCAGTGCACGTTTCCATCCTTACGCCACATCAATGGACAGGAATTCACAATCAGTTCACTCAGTTTATTTTATGTAAAACAAGCTGAAAAAAAAATCCAGTGGTTTCTCAGATTGTGCACAGAGCATCGGAAGGAAAAGAAAGATGTGTCACAGAAATGCTTTTCAGGTGCAGTGTTTCATGAGCTGCCACTGCTATGCCTCTGGCTCACACACCCTAGCTGACAGCCTTTGTAAATCCACATGGAAGCACGCCAGAAACTGTGACCTCTCCATACAGATCCACATGAGTTGGACAAGCAGCTTCCATGCTGTGTTCTATCACAACCAGGTTGGCATTAATTAATAGTCCCGAAATTATTTTGTGCATACACATGCACAGAGTGCATACATGCAACCACAAAAGCTGTTTGTTGTTTCTCTGGACACTGACTCCCCCAGGAATATTCTGGGAGCAGAGTGAGCCTCCCGAATGGGTCCCTGCTGTTGGAAGGCTCCCAGGCTTTTGTCTCATTTTGGATTATCAACCTGTCAGAGATTGGCAGTATTCTGCTTTTCTTTTTTTTGGTGTTTTTTTTTTTCTCCCCCTTGGAAACAATTCTTCTTTTCTCTCTTGTAAGTAAATGTGAAGAACAGGCCCTGAGAGCTGGAGATAAATTCTGCTTTCTGTGACCTATTTTTTAGTGTTGGGCGCTAAGAACCTAACACCAACCCTATGCTATGGGAATGGCATGCTAACAATAAATGCTCTGATTCACTCAGTCAAAGACAAATCTCATCATGGGAGAGCTTTCCTCTTAGCCTGTAGTCTTCTTTCATCTCTTCTTCACTGCACTCCTTCAGTTCTTCAGTTCAATACAAGCTACTGTACACATTTGTATATACAGTGTGGGAAATCCTGATGCTCTTGAAGTTAATAGGAATTTTCCCTTGGCTACAACAGGGGTGGGATTTAATGTGTTGTGAGATTCTGCCCTTATCAAAAAGCACAGTGAAACTGAGATAAAGTGGTCAGTGCAGAGCCAACATGTTTCTTGTTTAATAACAACTGACATTAGGGTCTCGAAGGACTTCGATTTTCACAGCAAAGCTTTAAAGTAAACATTGTTGGAGTGTACTGCTTTGTGAACTTTGGAATTTGCCGCATATTGCAGGATGGTTGCAATGTGGTGCTGGAAAAGGAAGGCACAGACTGCTCGCGTCTGTTCAGGCAGTGACTTTCACAGGTGCACTTGGTTTGTCAGGATGAGGTCTGTACCACTCTGGTGTTCTACTTTTGTGAGGTATGATCAGAAGGTCTTTGTAATGGGCAGCACAGTTGCAAATGTCTGTCAGACTGTTGGTATCTTAGCCCCATGTCTGGACAGAATCCTTGCCAAGACATTCTACAGCTTCACAAGGTAATAAATACTTCTGTTGTATCCCCCAAAAGAGGCAACTTTGCAGAGAACAGTGTCTGAAAACCTTGCCATCTGCTTTGAGAAGATGCCACTGATAGGTATCTAAATCTCTCTAGTCAGAGGCAACAGAACTTCACATATGGAAGCAAATGATCAAAATCTCAGAATGGTCAAGAATCACAAATTGAGATTTCTGGATTGTGCTTCAGAATCCTAACTGTGAAGCCAAGCACCTGTCTGCCTCATGTTCTGATTTAATGGCATCGGTTCTTACTACAGGTCTGGCCATCTTCAGTTCTGCCCAGGTTGCTGCTTAACAAATGCAAGAGTAGCACCACAGCTGCTGTATCTGATGCAAATTGTTGTCAGCAACTGCGAGACTGAGAGACCCCCCCACGGGATGTGACGCGATAGGCCCTCTCCCTGCTCTATGATTGATGTGTGGCACGTGCCTTAGGGGCGTAGACGAAGCACATAGGTTATATAAGCTAGAGTTCACGTGTAATAAACGCCATTTTGCTGTTCATCATATTGGTGTGTGCGTGCAGTCATTTGGTCCTGGCCTGGTTTTAGGTCAGTACCGCAGGAGGCAATGCAACAGCAAATTTAACCATATGTATTAACAGGGCTTTACAATATTGTACGCAAAGGAATGGTAGGGTAGGCAGCCGTGTTGCAGCCTTCTTCTCTGTGTAAGAAAGACAGAGAGCAGATGTGACAGTCCCAAGATAGCTGTGATCATCATCATCCTTCATGATTATGCTGCCAGTCGATACGTCTGTTCAGAAGGAACACGAATCTTTTGGTGAAAATAGGCATGTCAACATGTACGAGACTGCAGAAGACGAAAAAGTGAACCCCAAAGTAAAGCACAGCATGTGTATTCCTTAAAGGTATCCACAGTGATCCACTCAACACCTGATTTACCAGCAAGGTCATTAGCTGAAACAGAGAAGTTCTATGGCTGAGGGACAGATTGTTTGAACAGAAGATTGCTTTGACCTAATTCAACCAGAAGTTGTTGGCTTGGTACAGGAATAAAATTCTTTGGCTTATGCTTGGAGGAATAAATTAGATAACCAGACAGTGTTTTCTGTGCTTTAAATTCAGGCTTATTAACTGTTAACGAATCTGCTATGTTAAATAAAAAAAAAAAAAAAAATCTATTTATTGCAAGAAATAGTGAATTACACTAAATTGTAAATGTCAAAGTTGAGAAATCAGTGCAGCCAGAAAACCTTTGCCTCAACACTCAGTTCAGCTTATAAAGTTCACAATATGGTAAAAAAAAGAATGTCATGCACCAAATGCAGGAAGTGTCAAGCTGTGGAAACAAAAGTGATTTAATAGGAACCCATTGTGTTTCTGTGTCAGACTGGCCAGAAACTGTTCCCTTCGAGTAATGCAAACGGCATGCATCTCACTCAATTTTCTCTTCTTCCCTTGTTTAGTTCCAGTGATGACATGGCATAGACTCGTATTTTGTTGAGCCCTCAGTTTCATTGTTGCTGCAGACATATCCCCACTGCTTGGTGGAGTCATTGCTGATTCTGTGTGGGTATTTCTGGCAGGGGAGTCTAGCCACGAGAAGTACCTTGACTCCAACATATATTTCTGCTTTGACATCAGCAAAAGTAGTTTAAAAACATGACACAAGCTGGGACAGACTGTGTCCCCAGACAGCTCAGCTGAGCCCTGCCCCACAGAGTATGATGGGAAGAAAAATGGGAATTTCCCTTTCATCAGGGAGCACAACCCTATATTCTTTTTTTCTCTCTTTCCATAACATTTTGATTGTTTATCTGAAAAGCTGTAGTATGAAGGCAAGTAGCTTTCCTCTCATAGTACATAGCTTGATGATTTGGTTGCTCATTTGAGGGTTTTTTTTAAGCTTGTCAGTTAAAGGAAGGAGAAGCAGTGTCATTATTGGTATCTTTTAAAATTTTGGACACAATTCTGGCCTAAGACACCCAAACCAAGAATTAACACTTCTTAGTTGTTTGTGTTAAGCATTTCAGCATTGTAATCTTCAGTATTTCTCCACTGGCTAGTCCTCTGTAGCTCTCATGTGCTGCTACTTAAGGATCCCATTGTATTAGCATACATCTATACCTGCATGCTATGTATCTGTATGCTGCAGATTCCTTTGCAGGAGCTGGATGTGGATGGATCAGCAGTACCATACATCTCAGACACTAAATCCATTTCTCTTTTCCTGTGGGAGAACTGGGAGGTGCATCCCACCCACAAATCAGTTCTGTGTAGGAATATGGCCCCAGGCCTGCACCATCCCCCTCTACCTTGGCCTGGTTTCCATGGAATAATAAATAAAAAATGTCAGACTCATGAGTCACCTAATAATTCACGGTAATAGGTTCAACAATGTACTATACCAACAGCACTTCAATGGCAGATGGAAGTCTGTGCAAGCTAAATCTTTGCTTCCTTTCTGATTAGGGAGTATGGATTGTCATGTTGGACTATATTTTCCTGTCTGTTCTGACTCTTAGGTTTATCTCTGTTGTATTGCCATCTGTTGTATAGAACTGCCCTCAAAGTCAGCCTTTGCCACACTTCAGAGCAATGGCGCATCTCTACATCTTTGAATCCAGTCCACAGGCTGTGTTGTGATAACATCTACAGAAATCTAAAGCTATTTTATGAATCTAAATAGATGTACTGTGACCTTTAGCTGTGGCTGGGTTGGTTCTAAACCTTCAGTTGGGAAAAGTATTGGTGGAAATAGCAAGGAAACTACATGTTGTCAGAAAATGAGAAGGATATCATTCCCTGCATATCTGAAGGATCTCTAAGTATCACTCACCTAATTGGCCAAGAAATCAATGAGCCTGTTCAGTCTAAAGAGGAAATTTTTTCCCTTAAGTACCTGACTTAGACTTTGTCTGGAAGAAGTGATTTTATTATAACATTCTCCTGAAGTTTTGCTTTTACTTTCTTTTCCTAGGTATAAGCCTGAGAAGAATGGGATATTGTTGGCTGTCCTTTGAAGTATATAATTACTTCTAAAGTTCTTTCTCAAGCACAGTGGTGATAGACTTTGGTAGATGGCTCATGCTTTCAGCTCTGTAATGCGTGTTCCTTTCTGTAATGATATTAAAAGCAAAACCCATTTTTATCTTAAGCAAGGAATTCCATTTCATCCAAATTTATTGGCCTGTCTTCTGTGTGTAAAAATAAAAATTCAGTGCGTTCATTGACATCAAACTGTAACACACAACAAAACCTGAATCTTCTCATATTTCCTGAAATCTGTTTGTAAAAATCTGCTGGTTTGCTTGACTTGGCCTTCTGATGCATATTCTCTCCCTCTTTTGTTAGGATCATCATTACCAAAGTGTTTCCAGAGACTTTGAATGTGTTTTAATTATTTATTTGTTGACAGCGCTGTTTAATCTCAAAAACATTTATGCAATCAACATTAACCACACTAATACAACAGCTAGGCTTTTAGTCATTGCAAGCTGATGCCTTGCTCAATGTCTTTACACCTGGTGCATGGCAATTTCCAGAAGTTAAAGTTGGAAAGGATCACTAGATCAGTTAATCTGATAACAGAATCACCAAGGTTGGAGAAGACTTCCAAGATCATCTAGTCCAATCATCCGCCTTCCACCAGTATCTCCACACTAAACCATTCCCCTCAGTACGACATATTAACATATCTTGAACACCTCCGGGGATGGTGATTTCACCACCTCCCTGGGCAGTCCATTCTAGTGCCCGACCACTCTTGTGGAGAAGAATTTGTTCCTAATGTCCAACCTGTACCTCCACTGGCACAACTTGAGGACACTTCCTCTATTCCTATCACTGGTTATACAGGAGAAGAGGCCATCCCCCACCTTGCCACAACCTCCATTCAGGTAGTTGTACAGAGTGATAAGATCTGCCTGAGCCTCCTCCACATGGAACAATCCTGAGGGAACAGTTCCCTCAGCTGCTCCTCATAGAACTTGTACTCTAGACTCTTCACAGCTTCATTGCCCTTCTCTGGACATGCTCAAGGGCCTCAGTGTCTTTCTTGTAATGAGGAGCCCAAAACTGAACACAGTACTCAAGGTGCAGTCTCACCAGAACTGAGTATAGAGGAGCAGTCAGCTCCCTGCTCCTGCTGACAACACTATTTTTGATACAAGCCAGGATGCCACTGGTCTTCTTCGCCACCTAGGCATGCTGCTGATTTGTATTCAGCTGAGCACCAACCAACAGACCCAAATTCTTTCTTTCACACAGTCTTCCAGCCACTCTACCCCAAGCCTGTAGTGTTGCCTGTTGTGTTGTTGTGATCAAAGTGCAGGATCTGGCACTTGGCTTTGTTGAATTTCATCCCATTGGCCTCAGCCCATCAATTCAGTCTGTTTGGATCCCTCTGTAGAGCCTTCCTACTCTTAAACAGATCCACACTTCCTCCCAGCTTGGTGTCATCTGCAGACTTGCCAAAGGTGCCCTCAATCCCCTCATCCAGGTTATCAGTGAGGATATTGAACAGGACAGGCCCCAAAAGCCAACCCCTGAGGAGCACCACTTGTGACTGGCTGCCATCTGGATTTAACTCCATTCACCACCACTCTCTGAGCCTTGCCATTCAGCTAGTACTTTACTCAGTGGAGAGCGTACCTGTCCAAGACCACTTTCTACAAAACAATACTGTGGGATATGTGTCAAGGGCTTTGCTGAAGTCTAGGTAGGCTTTGTCAGCAGCCTTTCCCTCATCTATCAGAAGGGTCTCTCAATCGTAGAAGGTTGGTCAAGCAGGACTTGCCTTTTATGAACATGTGCTGTCTGGGTCTGATCCTTTGGTTGTCCTGCACATATTGTGTGGTCTTTCTCAAGGTCCTGTCAAACTAAATCCTTCCTGTGCCGCAAAGTACTTTCCAGTGAGGCTTTTGTTTGTACAACTCCTAGAGTTAAAGAACACAGCAGTTCTCAATTTTTGTTTCAGAGATTGATAGCACTGGAATCACAGAATCACAGAAACAGCGAGGTTGGAAAAGACCTTCAAGATCATCCAGTCCAACCATCCACCTATCACCAATAGTTCTCACTAAATCATGTCCCTCAACACAACGTCCAAACATTCCTTGAACACCTCCAGGCTCAATGACTCCACTACCTCCTTGGGCAGCCCATTCCCGGTGCCTGACCACTCTTTCAGAGAAGTAGTATTTCCTAACTTCCAGCCTAAATCTCCCCTGGTGCAGCTTGAAGCCATTCCCCCTAGTCCTATCACCAGTTACACAAGAGAAGAAGCCAACTCCCAGTTCATTACAACCTCCCTTCAGGTAGTTATAGACAGCAATAAAGTCTGCCCTGAGCCTCCTCCATGCTGAACAATCCTTTAGCTGTTTCTCATAAGCCCTGTGCTCCAGACCCCTCACCAGCTTTGTTGCCCTTCTTTGAACCTGTTCCAGGGCCTCAATGTCTTTCTTGCAGTGAGGGGCCCAAACCTGGACACAGTACTCGAGGTGCGGCCTCACCAAAGCTGAGTACAGGGGGACAATCACTGCTCTGCTCCTGCTGGCAACACTGTTTCTGATGCAAGTCAGGATGCCATTGGCCTTCTTGGCCACCTGGGCGCACTGCTGGCTCATGTTCAGCCCGGCATCAATCAATACCCCCAGGTCCATTTCCTCTACGCAGTTTTCCGGCCATTCTCCCCCAAGCCTGTAGCGTTGGCTGGGGCTGTTGTGGCCAAAGTGCAGGACCCAGCATTTGGCCTTGTTGAAAATCAGGGTCTTCCTGTATCAGATCAAATGTCCAGCATCCAGCCTCCCACATGTACCACAATCTAGTATTAAAAGAAATGTGCAACAAGGTAAAAATATGTATTTCCTCACATAAAAGTAATTTATCTTTGAATACTCTGATCACTTTTCGGCTCAGCATATTCTTAAACTCGTTACAGTTTTAGTGTTTAGCATGTGTATTCATTAATCTCTTCAGTTAATACCTTCCCTTCCATGAGCCTGTTCTTCATTCTTCCCATTGATTCATGCAAACCTTTAGCATTCACAATATGCTTTGGCAGTCCTTTTTTTAAATTTTCCTTAGTGCTATAAATGTTCTGTTTAGGCTTCCATCCATTGGTTTGTTTAGGCTTTTCTCCATGAGCACCATCCGTATGCAGACTTTTCATGCATCCATACTTGTGCACAGTCATTGAGTCACAAAACAAACATACCAAGCCCCAAGCCCTGAAGAAGTGTGTGCACTTCATTTCTCAGCTTGCACTACCTGTTCTCCCAGCTGCTGGCATGAGCTTCCTGCTCTCCGAGACGTGGATGTGTAGCTGCGAGGTGCCAAAGGAAAGCACACTCAGTGAGGAGTTGAAGTAACCAAGTGTCTGGATGCAGAGTGTTGCACTGTCTCTCTCTGAAGGGTTTTCTATGGTTCTTAAGTTATTCAGTACTGTCTATAATATCTATACTCCTTCCAAGGTGTAGGTCCTGGAATATCCATCCATCCATCCATCCATCCATCCATCCATCCATCCATCCATCCATCCATCCATCCATCCATCCCTCCCTCCCTCCCTCCCTCCCTCCCTCCCTCCCTCCCTCCCTCCCTCCCTCCATCCAATCTATCCATCTTCACTGTAAACTGACTGATGCTGTAGATGCAGAGATATCTTTCTCCCTTCTGTTGCTCCTTGTTTCCCAGTGTACCCAGTTCATGGACTGCATTTGTCTTTTTAGCTGTAGCACTATGCTGGTGGGTTGTGTACAGCTTCTCATTTAATGGTGTGGTGTTAGCCTCTGTCCCGATCTGGTTAGGTATACAATTGTATCAGTATCAGTTACGAAGGTAACCAAACTTCAGTTTGTCATAGACATGACCACAGGCTCTCACTTTGTATCTCAACAGTAATTACAAGGCTATTTCTAGAACTAGAGGGGATTCTCTGTTGCCATACCATTACCTGTGTAGTCCATTAGTGACAAAGGCATCAGCCCTAGAGCTTTCCCCAGAGGCATTGTAACCCTGCAAAGCCCTGCTTCTGACCTTCTTTTTTGTTAGACTTTTTTACTTCTATCAGATGATGACTTGCACTTAGAGATGACTTGCACTTAACCTTTCCTAGCTTTGGATTTTGTGGGAGTGTTATTTCCTTTTTGGTGTGAGAACTCCAGAGAGACACCACTGCTCCTTAACTACTTCTGAAGAGTCTAAACTGGAACTAGAGAATGTTGCTCTCCACAGATATTGCTGTTAAGAAAGCCGTTCTGTGGTCATGATGACTCCTCAAAACTTGTGTATTTTTAGTTTGACTTGCCAGCTAGAGTATCTGTTTCATCAAGATTTTGATAACATTTTTATTATGACTGATTTCCTCTCCCCTAATGCTGCCGGATGCACTCATACCCTTTTTTATCCTCTGAGTTCCTGATGAGGAACTGCTACCCACATGTTCCTTGTGTGGTCTGTAGTCATAAGCTGTATTTCTTAGATGTTTGTTTTTCATCTTGGTTGTATGAAAATGTTGCAGTTAAGAGATAAAAAGATGCATACCTCCAGTGCATACTGGGAGAAAATTAAAGCACCCTGAGAGGTTACAAGGAGGATGCATATGCAACTTGAGCGTGCATACATTGAAGGCATACATTCAGTAGGCAGGCTAAGACACTGGGAATATGTTGCTCCATTTTGAGCACTCCAAATTTTAAACATGGAAAAAAAACCCCAAACATATTCTGCAGTTTTCTTGGTGAGCCTTTGAAAGACTTTTATTTTCTTAACTAGTAGGAAATTAAGCAAATTAAGTGATTGAGGTCTAGAGTTTAAATCTGTGATAGGATGCAAGATTTCAGGTGCCACAAACAGCCACTTTCAGAGAAGTGGCAACTCTACTTTCCAGATGTTTTCTCCAGTTAGGAAAAACCTGTTGTTCTTCTGAGATTTCACAGACCTGCTCAGTGAGCAGGAGTATAACAGACTGTTTTTATAAAGGAGAAAACCTCTTCACACTCAACTCCAGAAGATTTTGCCTTCTCCCAGACTGAGCTGGTTGTTCTCAGTCTGCACTACAGTACTGGCCAGTTCTACCTTTAACAGCCTTCTTTCTGTTTTTAAAATAAACACAAGAGATGTTTTCTCTCTTTTGATTATTGTACCACTTTGGACTCCTTAATCGTCTCAATCAGATGACTCCTCTATCCTGAGGGAATTCTCCACTGGGGTAAGATTTGGCAGAACAAGTTTTTACAAAAGCATTTCCTGGACTAAGGTGGAGCAGAATGGCATTCTGTGAGATCTGAACTGGTCTGTGGTCTCTCAGGGAGGATAGCCTGTTAATGTAAATTAGAGTTGTTTATGATAGGGAAAGCTCTACTTTAATTTACCCTGGGACTGAGTCAGAGTAGTTTCCATTTGTGAACCAGCGAGCAATAACCCAATTCCTCCCACATGCACATAGTCCCCAGAGAAAGTGGGTCTTCCTAGAGGACAGGGTTTATGTCAGAGGTTATTGGCACTGGTCAAAAAAAGAGAAATAAATAGAGAGAGAACAAGGCAAAACAGGCATTTAATTTGATTTTATCAGAAGAGCTGCCAGACAAATGCTGTGCCAGGAAACTTTACCTGCAGCTCTTCATTACTTTTCCTCTGTCAGGAAAAAACTGTGCCTTCTTATCTGTTCTGTTAACTTGAGCAAAGTCTCTTAGCATCTGAGGTTGGGGGCATGCATCCAGGACATTGCAAGCATGTCACTGCCAAGTCTGTAAACACAGTTCGTGTTTGTTGGCAGTTCCTCTGACCATTAACATTACATCATCTCTAGGCCAAGCCCATGATAATGAGAACAGTTTCAGTCCATGTAATTTAACTTCTGACTTAAAAGACCCCAGTATAAAAGGTGACATCAGTCTGTGGATGCTATGTACTCTAGACAGCTTGCATCCTTTTCCAGTACTTACCCTGCTTGCCAGTTTTGAGTAGAAGTATTAAAAGCCATGTTGGTTTTAAGCCAAACTCTATCATCAGGAACTCTGATCTTTTAGAATCAGCAAGGTTATCATTTATCTTCCATGACTGTAAGTTTTGAACGCTCTGTCAGCAAAAGAGCAATACAACTTTTTGATCATTGTAGATAAGTTAAAAAAAAAAGAGAGAGAAAAAAAACACCAAACCAGGAATTCAGTATTGTATTTCCATCAACCCCTTCCAGCTTCTTCCTGTTTTACAATATATTTGTGACCTTTTTTTAACTGAGGATCAGTTGTGTTGCTCAGTAGTGGGAAGGTTCTGCAGCTTCTGTGAATTGTTTTTTCATCTTTATATTTGTGTAATCCCTATACTTTGTTTGCAGCTAGGTAAAGGTGCTAAGATTTCTAGTGCAGTCTTTGGTTTGTGAGTTACAAAGTCCTCCAAACCCTCTTTTAGTTTTTCTAGGTCTCCAGCTTCCCTGCAGAGCTCTTTGTTGCCTAAATTGCATGCGATACTTTGATTCAAATCCTCATTATGCTCAGCATGAATTTCTGCATATTCCTGGTAGTCAGCTATAAATATAACAGAAGACAATTTTGTACAGAATTCCTCTGCTTGCTACTAGCAAGCTGTACCATCAGCCCTTCTTCCTCTGATTGCTCAAGAGGATGTTAACGCGGGTGTTTGGTAGGACTGTGGTGGGTGGCAGCTCTTTCTCAGTAATATTTTAGTCACAAGGCAAATTTCTAACCAGGTAGATATCTGTACAGGGGAGAAGGTCTGATTATTGTGCTTGAGGAGGATCTCACCCCTTTTGTTTTCATTGCCTGAGAATTTTGAGAAGATCACTTTTTCTAGATGCCATTTTTGACAACTTCAAATGTTCCAATTGGTGATTTTCCTTTGAGATATGATGCAGGTAATAAATTTCATCATACACAGATAACCCTGGTGTGGCAGTTTCCTGCTTTTGACCTTTCTCATTTGGTCTCTCCCATTTTAATTTTGGTAGTATACTCTTTCAGTCGTCTTTTATTGTTTCACTTGCAAAATCAAGAAGTAGGCTGAGAGGTTGAAGCTACATGTAGAAGGAGAATGGAAATCCGGAGGAGAAGGTAGGAGAGGTAGTTAAAGAAGTGAGCTATCTAGATCTACAAAAAATCATGATGTTGGCAGCAATGGGGAAAAGCATATTAGTACCCTTCAGATGTTCATGACAAGTCTTTCCAAGAACTGTATTGAGATACGAGTAGAATATCAGCCCCTGGAAGAGGAGGCAGACACAATATATTTCAATTATTTACTTACATTACACTGATATTATACTGGTAGCAATTTTCTTTAAATAACAGTACATTACAGCTTGGCATCCTAGATGTTTTTCAAACCATCTCCATTTGACATTTGTCATTTTGCAGGTGTCTCTACAGAAGCTATTCTTGGTCGAAGCTGATCATTGGCACTATGGAGTGCCTGGATCAGAAAACTGATTAATCTTAATACCTACAGTATAATAAAATAAGAAGTGGTTGGATAGTGAATTCAGTACTGTGAAGACTCACTGAAAAATAAAATTACATCAACAGGGATGCTGCCTAGTTTAGAGTTATTAATGAAGCAGTCTTACACATCAAGTGTACAGGGAGAACGTTTCATTTCTCTTCATCCATGTAATGCTACAGCAGACAAGTCAGTAAAGCCTAACTTACCAAGTTAGGTTCTGGCCCTTGGAGATCTTGCTACTAAGTCTATTCAGAGTTCATAACATTTCGTATAATGATCTTAAATGTTAGATTTTAAAATACCTAAATGCGAAAATGGTTGTGAAATCTCTCTAGTTTTCAAATGCTATTTAAGCCTTGTAATAGTCTGAAAGGCTCAAAAAGCCAGAAATCAAACCACAGTATTGATTTGTCCTCTAATTGAATGTTCTCAAATGTAATAGAAAGCCTTTTGTAGGGCAAATGCACAAGACAAATACGTAGAAGACTGATCTAGTGTGCAATCGTGGCTGTCTGGATTTCATGTCTGTGTCAGAGGCTTCCAGACAATGTCATTCACTAATTATGTTTTCATGAAAAAGTCTCCAAAAGTTGGACACACCCAACAGTAGTTTAATGGGATAAATAAGTAATCTATACTGCAAGGAAATTACAAGCTATAATTTGCATAGAAAGGACTTAATCTTCTTTCAAATAGAACTTGGTCTATAGATCCCTGTTGCATGAAATCAAGTACTTTTGGACAATTTTTGTGTATTGTTTATCAAAACTTAAAGCAAACCCATGAAATTCATAAAGAAACAAGACAAACTTTTTTTTGTTTTTGTTTTTTTTGGTGGAATTCTGAGAACTACTTTTCTGAAATGTGGATAGAACTCATTAGTAATTAGGCTGACAGGGACTAACCTACTCAGAGCCATGCTTTACAGCCTGACATTTTCTCATTAAGAAGAGTCATGTTCTAATGATCTACTGTGATTTTTACTCTTTTCTGCTTTTTTGTTAGCAGAAGTCTTAAATCTTGAACCAGGCCTATGAAGTTTGATTACATCTTGCTCATGCATTGTTGCTGTGTCTGCTGTTATATATATGTCAGATTGCTTTTGTCATAAGAAAATAAACTCTTTGGTTTGTTTTGTAAACAACAAAAGTTGTTGAGTTCTATTAGCATAATTGTGTAGGGTAACTGTAACTGTAGGGTGCTATTGATGTTATTTTAAAGGAAACATAACCTTAGTAGCCTTGAACTTATGAGTGAGCTGAGACTAAATCTATTTTGAAGCTGATCAATTTTTCATGTTTTTTTTTTTTTTTTTTTCTTTTTTCAGGAGGAATGCATATGAGGAGCAGTGATATGAATAAACCGTCTTGAAGTTCATGTAGAAGATATGTTGGCTTGTAGGAAATCTTCCAGAACAAATTGCAACCATTGTCTTCCCCTGAAGTAGCTGTACAAGATGAACAGGCTGTGATAATAGTCCTAACTGTTTGACTTGAAAGGACATGTTTTCAGGTTGCTCAGCATGGTGTGGGGCTGAAAGGATGTTTCCGTGAAAGGATGCTGCACATGAAAACTGTTTAAAATTTTCATATGATAACAGAAAAAACAGAACTGCTTTGCAGGCTATTGAGGTGTGATATTCATAAAGGGAAGACGTTCAGGTTTTCATGGGCATCGTCTGACTGAGGAGAAGCCATTACTGTCCAGGCTGCAGAAGCTCAAGGCTCTCCAATGTCCCCCAGCAGGTGATGGGCATTCCAGTACGACCAAGACCTGTCCAGAGCAGCGCTGTGCAGCGCCAGAGCAGCTAGTGTGGCTGTGGTGGAGTGTGGCTCCATGGAGGGCAGCGGCACAGTGGAGGAGGAGGAGAGTGGGGCCGGGTCTGGAGCCCCACCACTCACCCTGTCCTCCCCCTGCAGCTTCAGCTCTTCTCTGTGCTTCAGCTCTGCCACCTCTGAGCAGGGGGCCCCATCACCATCCTCTACTGGCAGCCATGTGGTGGAAAGCCAGTGGGAGCTCAACAGTGTGGCCTCTGAGTCGGAGGAGGAGGAGGCGAGTGCACGAGAGCCACCAGCTGGCACACAGCCTGCAGGGCGGCCAGCTGAGGAGCCCGACCTCGTGATTGAGGTGTCAGGGCAGCGCATCCGGGCACACAAGTCGGTGCTGGCAGCCAAGAGCGACTACTTCCGAGCCCGCGCCTCGCGAGATATCCTGCGGGTGAAGGGGGTGAGCTACGGGGCGTTGAGGCTCCTCATTGACTATGTCTACACAGCCCGCATGGGCGAGGTGCGGCACGACAACCTGGCCGAGGTGGTGAGCGGTGCCCGTGTCCTCCAAATGCCCTGTGCCTTGCACTGTGCTGCCGAGGCCATGCGTGCCCAGCTGCGCCTTGACAACTGCTACCAGCTCCTCTGCCTGGCCAAGAAGCAACGACTGGCAGAGCTGCGGGAGGCCGCCTACCGCTTCATGAGTGACCACTATCTGGAGGTGCTGCGTGAACCAGGAGTCTATGGCCGTCTCAGTGGGGCAGAGAGGGACCTTATTCTGCAGCGGCGCCTGGAGGCTGGACGACGCTGCCTCTTGGTGGCTGAAGTCAGTGATGCTTTCGAGCGGCCTGGTGGTGGCAGCCGACCACAGAGCCGTGAGAGCAGCCGCCCCCAGAGCCCCTCTTCTGTGATGTCTTTGGAGGAGAGTGGCTCCCTCATCCATTGCTACCATGAGGCCAGCCGTGAGTGGAGGGTGCTGACGCGTCTGCCTGAGGAGGCCAATGCCAAGGGCTGCGCCATGTGTGTCCTCCACAACTACCTCTTCTTGGCAGGGGGCATTGCTGCAGGGCCAGCGGGCAGCGAGCCACGGGCTCGCCTCTCTGACAAAGTCTTCTGCTACAACCCCCTCACTGACACATGGAGCCAGGTACGCCCACTGGCTCAGCCTCGCTCACAGCTCAAACTGCTGGCTCTGGATGGTTATCTCTACGCTGTGGGGGGCGAGTGCCTCTTCACTGTGGAGAAGTATGACCCACGGGCTGATCGCTGGAGCCCCGTTGCACCCCTACCCAAGGGAGCCTTTGCCGTTGCTCATGAGGCCACCACTTGCAATGGGGAGATCTATGTTTCAGGGGGATCTCTCTTCTACCGACTGCTCAAGTATGACCCCAAGCGTGATGAGTGGCAGGAGTGTCCTTACAACAGCAGCCGTCGACGCTCTGCCGACATGGTGGCCTTCAAGAACTTCATCTATCGCTTTGACGTGAGCAGCGGCCGTGGTGGAGAGCAGGGCCCAGGTGGTGGGACTGGTGCTGGTGTTGAAGTTTTCCGATACAACACAGTGGCCAAGCGCTGGAGCCAGTGTGCCAGCTTGCGGCCCAGCAGTGGCCCCATCCAGCCCTTCCGTTGTGCTGCCTTGGGTAACACCATCTACTGTGTCAACCGGACTGGAACTCTCCGCTTCATCTTAGCCCAGGATGGTGAGGTGGAAGCAGATGGTGGGCTCAAGGGTACCTTTGATGGTGAACTTCTCAAAGCTCCATTTGATGCTAAGGGCCTCCTCCTACCCTTTGTGCTTACTCTTCCAGAGAAGCTGGAGAAAGCAGGGGACCAAGAGGGTTCCCTCTCGCTGTGAGTGGCCAGCCTCGCTCTGGTGTGCTGGTCAGAGGGCTGGGTTGCAGCTTTTGGGGAACATGCAAATTCACTCCCACAGAGGGGACCCTCTCCAGCATGTTTGCAGAGAGAAGGGGCTCCCTCCTTCCCTCTCCCAAGGTTTTGGTCTGGAAGTGCTTGGTTGTCACTTGGGTAACTCCTACTGTGTTGCCTTGCTTTGTGTGAAAAGCCGAGCAAACCAGAGGAGAAGCTGCTATAAAAGGATAATCTCTGGATTATGTTTGTGTCAGTTCCTGACACTTTTTTGCACCTGGAGTTCTAAAAATTCCTGACAACAGTGTCATAACAAAATGTTCCGATTAGTTTTGGTTGTGTGTATGCATGTAGTTGTGATCTGGGCTGGAGCCTCTTCTGCCACCTGTTTTCTTTTCTCTCCTGGATGATTCCAGAGGATAAGCACTGCTGGCAACATCGCTTAACTGTATTTGTTCTTATGTCAAATCAACTGTTTCCTCTGCTAGAAAAGTATAGGAAGATCATCTCAATCACAGCGTCTCAGTGCAATAGATGGTTTTAGGAAGACATGGCACTGTGTGGTCCCAGGAATTTCAACCATGATGATGTAACAGATACCAGACGTAAAGCTTTAAGCAACACAAATGTGTGCCGCATGTTCATATTTGGAATATACAAAAAAAGGAAGTTAGTTGTTTAAAATGCGGCGTGTCATGGCAGATATGAAATGTTGATATGTTCTTTATTTGAAAAAGGCAAGATTTCTGTATAAAAAGACACTGTTTTATTACTTTTTTATCAGAGATTTTAAATTATAACAAAAATGGACTTTAGCTGTTTGGACTGTGGCAGATTTACATGACCATGTAGACCACTAGAGCTGTGGGAAATATTTTGTACTTCAACTACTCTTTAATTAACTGCAGGTCGAGGAAAATTAATCTAAACCAAATGTAAATTCTTCAAAACTGTCTGCAGACAGCTTAAATGTTTCTTTGTATGTTCAGTACCCTGTGGCAAGAGGCTTTTCCAACTTAATGCAAGACCATCAAAGGAGGACATGGTAAACAGGAATGTGTTACACATGTTGATTTTATTGTGCACTAGCATGATGTTATTTCCCTACCTTTGGATTGAGAGACTGCTTTATTTATTTTGATTGATTGCTGTAATCAATAAGCCCTTGTCAACTGCAGTACATGCTGATGGCCTATGCTGTCATTGGGATTCCGAACCACTCAGATGCTGTTTATGGAGCAGCATCCTAACGAGACACAACCCCAGAGAAATTCTTCTTGCCTGTGCAAAGGCAGAGCATACTTTTTTTGTCATTTTACTTGGAACTGGAAAAGCATAAACTGTCTACATAGACAAAGTATACTGAAAAGGGCACTTGCATTTATTTTAAAAACTTTATATATATATAAAAAGTCAATAGACAGACAAGGCAAATGTTTTAGCTTTACTGTAAACCACTGAAACCTTTTCTGAAAAATAGAACCAGTGTTTTTACTATTAGTGATTCAGCCTGGAATTGGCATGGACTATGGAAGGGAATTGTTTATATTCAAAGTTCTAGTATAGATTCATATTTTAGAAATAAATAGGGACCTTACATCAAAGAGCAGCAGATCTTTTTATGTTTTATTAAGATGTTTCCATTAGCAGAACATTAGCATTCTTATGTTATGGCTAGTTCCAAAGGGAGGCAGCAGGTTCTGTCCTAAGAGACACCATCTTCACAGAAGATGGTAGTGAAGTTTATAGATATTTCTTTCTTTTCCTTCCCAGTTTTTTTTTCTTCCTGTTGTTTTTATTTTTTTATTTTTTTCTCCTTCACTATCTGTCCTGCATTTTAATACAGCTGATCTGATTTGCCATCTTTAGAGAACAGTAGTTTGGTTCTGACAGTTCTTAGCCACACGAGCCCATTTCCAGTGAGCTCATTAAAGCATCTCCCAGGTGGGAGCTGCACTCTGATGCTTATCTTAGCCTCACTGCAGGACGGTGCAGTGGAATTTAGTGCCACAGATGGTGTATTTGTTAGTGATTAACAAAGAAACTGTTGGGGTTTTTTTTGTTTGTTTGTTTTTTCCTGAAAGATGATCTTAATTCTTTGACAAGAATGCTTGGAGATATTGACTCAATTAAATTACAGTGTTGTAGCTTGAGCAGGAAAGAAAATGATGTATTTGCCTTCAGCATCATTTTCTATTTTAACTGTAGAAGGTATTTAAAGCTGTGTAGTGAAATACTTAGGTGGATATTTAAACTGAAGACGTAAGTGCTAGGCCAGGTTTTGAATTAGCAGTCACCACAAACGCCCAAGTGTCAGTTCTATCTTACAGTACCGTGCAGTTTTGTAGTTCAAAATATTTAGTAGTACAGTTTTTATGTTACAGCATAGTAGGGAATCGAGCCAGCTTTGTCACTCCTATTAATTGGTCATTAATTAAGCATTCTCATTCCTGTTAATGCACGAAAATGCTGCTGAACAAGTTTTGAGAAGTCTCCCTGATTTGAGATGCAAAAAATATGTTGCAGACTTTGAGGAAGGAATGAAACACATCCTTTCTTCCAGAACTTGTTGCTATATACTATGAATAAATAGATTTGGAAGTAATCTTTACAGCATTATGTGTTTGCCAAACGTGCTGTGGTTTGTATTTTTGCTAGCTTACATCATTAGCAGAGATTGTTTCAAGTGCCTTCCCACTCCACTGTCACACAGTGAGAGCAGAGTCTGGTCTCCATTAGCAGCTGTCCATCATGCCTGTTTCCTTCCTACACTCTGCGTAATCACAGCCTGATGACTGACTGCAGTGCTGTGTTTCAGCCCACGTTTCCTACTCTGTGGCCTCTCTTTCCTCCCTGCTAAGCCTGAGGCAGATTTGCTGGAAGCTGTTTTTTTTCTGCAGCTTGCGTCTTTTACTATATTGAAAAAATTAATGCTTGGGTACTAAAAGCAGGATTTAAATAGACTTCAGGAGTGGAAGACCAGATGATGTGATACCCAGGAGCCACTGCTGTAATATGTTTGTATGGTCCAAACCAAAGTGCCATGCTACCCTCACACTGTTTGTATATGTATAGCTTTTAAAGCAGTCATTTATATAATTGCCTGAAGGCTTCTGCATTTGCATGGAACATGGACACGGTGTTTGCTTTCTTAGCCTGCAATGATTTAACCCAAATCCCTGGAGGACTGGAGGACTTGGAGCTAATCCCTGCTCTCTAAATATTTGCATTACAGTATAATACAATGTTTTGTGTTATGCACTAGATGGCTAAAAATCTCAGAAATTATCCAGATAAATGAATTCAAACCGCCATCCTCACTGAGTGGTCTGAGACAAGCTGGAGAGCCATTTTCTTTCTCCATGAATCTCACAATCTCCTCTCCCACCTTTACCAGGGCATGCAGGAAATATTTTTTCTGTGTCCTCTTTCCTAAGGTACTCCTGTTTTCCAGGTCATCTTCCAGAAGACATAGGCTTGAATTCTCCTGAGCAGAGGAAGGAGGGAACTCAGACCTCCCACATTACGTGTGTGTATTCTGAAATCTGGATATTCGTAGAAGAATATTGATACCACATCCTGTAGCTTCTTTCAGGAACAAATCTCATGCAAAACTTTCAAAAGCACATACAGGCTCCAGTTCCTGTAATTCACGATATGTTTAGTGTTGGTACAATGGGACAGGTTTTCTGGAGAAAGGTTTTTCAGATAGGCTCTGAATTTTGGATCTCCAGGCTGGGGTGAGGGGCTCCATGTACTGTACCAGGAGACTGCAGAGGTATTTTAGGTCCCACTCAGGGGCAACGCCTTGTTTAAGAGGCATGCATGGCATGGAAATGCCAGGAGCCTTCATTGCATCTAAATGAAATCCCTGCATGAATAAAGAAACAGACCACCTCAGCAAATGCTAATAACAGACAGAAATTTACTATTTCCACTAACTGGTTCTGTAAAAAGAATTTAATTACAGCAAAGCCTTTGGTACAAATTCTGTTTATTCTTGGAAAATAAGTCAAAGGAATAATTAGCAAAAGAATAATCCTATTTGTGAAAACAGGCACTGCTAAGCAACATGGGAAGGATGCTAATCGTACCCTACTAATGAATAAAATTATGCAGCAGCTGATGTAAATTCTGTCCACAAAAACAAATCCTTTGCAAACAAGTACATGGTTAAATTTTAAGAATGAATTATGCACATGAAAGCTGTAACTCTCCTGTGCTGTTTGAATGGCTCTCAGAGTACTGTATCCCAATGTTCACTATTCATGAGTGGCCTGTTGCTTTTCTTGCTTTATGGTATCTGTTCCATTGACTGCTCTGTAGATGGGTTGCCCTTCATTACCACAAAGCTTAACATTGGCATGGGGGTGATTTGCTTTGTGTCTGAAATGACGTGTAGTGCTTTCTCCTTGAATGAATCCAAAGGATTTAGAATTATCTTTCTTTGGGCTTTTTATTTTTTTAGTGGCGTTGCTTTTAGGAAACTTAAGAGGGCACAGGAAGGGAAATGGTAGTACAGTGGAGGAGCTGTGGTAACAAGCATTTAATGACTTTCTGTCTGCCATTTTTCTACACATCAGATGCACGTTGGACTGAAAAGGATGGCTCTGTGTAGCTATTAACAGTGTGATCCCAAGTGCTGCTGTGGCAAAGTATGTTTTCATTTAACTGTATTCACTGGCTCAACTCTTACTCTGTGATCATTTAATGAAGATTAGTAGTAAGTCCATAATAAAGTAGATTACTGGAACTATTCTGAATTGACATTACAGCTACTAAAAGCAGAGATTGACACCCAAATTCAGTAAAACCGTGCACTCAGAATATGTAATAATGTACTTTTCATTTGTTTTGGCTTAATGAATGGTGCTGTAAGAAGTGCTGGAATGAGCCCATCTGAATTAGGAAGCAGAAGGCTATTTTAGAGGCTCTCTAAGCTTCATAAATTACTCAGCGAGAGAAAATGGGAGAGTGAAGAGGGGGGAGAGGAGGAAGAAGGAGAACTAGGAAAGAAAAATACCTAGCACGTGTTCAGTAGAAACAAGTAGCAGAGAAGGAAACCGGAGTTAGTATTGAGACTGTGATGACTATGTGACCAATTTTCTTTCAAGTATTTTTTAGGTAGCTTGAGTTTTTTATCTATTATGTTGTCGGTCTTGTCGTTCTGCACCTGCAATTCATCTCAAACAACCACAGTGTTCAGTAATCTGCTTTTTGTAGGAGCTTTGTGCTTTGCTTTTAAGTTTTGGTGGATAAATCTTGGACAAATCTGAAACCATAAAGTAACCATGTTGATGCTGCCACTTAAAACAGGTTAAGTCATGCAAATGCTTTAGACACTGTTCACAATTCAGGTGAATTACATGTGATGTATTAACAGTTCATTTTCAAAGTGTATATAGGTAAGGTCACTGTAAAGCTTTTTATGTATTCCAACTTATGCTGTAATGAATAAATACATACGAAAGGCTTATGCTCCCCGTAGAGGTTTCTGACTAACTGTTGTTTTTTCTTTGTCATCCATTTGATCATTAAACAGTATCATGTATGTTCTTATCATAAAGCAAAGGCAAAATTAGATGGATGATCACAAAGTCAAAATCTTCAGGAAATGTTTCACCATGCCCTGAATATTAGGAACATGAAATACTCGGTGGTGAAAGCCCTGTTTCAAGTACAGATTTGCATAAACTCCAGTTCCACTGATTTTTATTTTCTGTTATGTTTATTTTTTTTTCCTGGAAGAATGTGAAAATATTTACTTGTGACTGTTGTGTCCAGGTTTTCCAAGTGTGCTCTCCTTTCTATGTCAGACATAGGATTTTTGACAGCAGTAGATTTACAACAGTATAAGAGCAGAATCAAGCACAACTTGAGCTTAGGATGTTGTCTCCTACTTATTGTCTCATCTGTTATTTTGCTGAAATGATATCATAGAACCCTTTTGAAAACTCCAGGATCCATAGTGAGACTCAGTGGAGTTTGACATGGTATCATTCATGTTGCATGTAATTTTCCTTTGCCAACCCAATGTACAAGTTCTATCTATTTTGACTTTTTTACGTTTTCTTCATAACACCCAAATTATGCTGCTGGATAAACCAGGATAAATCAGGAATGACTTAACCAAATGTCTGAGCTTGCCAGAAGAGTTGTTTCACTATGTCCCAGAGTTTTGATCTGACTTACTAAGGATCTATTTAGGAAAAAAAGAAACACCTTATGGATTTAGGCAATCACTAATTCAAAGTGTATTTTTTGCATGTTTTCTTGTTTTTTTTTTAAACTTGATTTCATTACAACATTATTTTTTTTTAAAACTATGTCACTTTCTGTTTTTCTCTGAGCTGTTAACTAGATACCAGGAAACATAGTGCCCGTGATGTTTCATGTTAAATGTATATTCCCTTTAGGTTCACTGACCATTGTCATAGAATGATTTGAGTTGGAAATTTAAAGGCCATCCAGTCCAACTTCTCTGTGATGAACAGGGACACTTACAGGAGATCAGAGTGCTCAGGGCCCTGCCCAGCCTGGCCTTGGGTGTCTCCAGGGATGGGGTGTCCACCACCTCTTTGGGCAATGTATATCAATACCTAACCAGCCTTAATGTAAGAGACATTTTCCTTACATCCAATCTAAGTCTCCCCTCTTTTAGTTTGAAGCTATTTCCCCTTTTCCTGTCACAGAAGACCCTACTAAAGAGTCTGCCCCTTTATTATTGCCCCCTCATTCCTCAGGTTAGTTAGCCCATAAGCTCAAGCATCAAAACTGGTAAGAAATATGAATGGGCCAAAGAACTTATGTCACATTATGGCGCTAATTTTCTAGTTCTGAAACACTGCACCAACTGTGGCACAAGGATTTGGGTTTCAAAGTCACCCTGATTTGGGTGCAGAGCATTCCCTCATATCATCTGTGTCCAAGTATGATGCACATTTTTAACATGATGTTTAGCATTTGTTTGCATGCATCCATGCATTTGTGCTTCAAAAATCACAAAGGTTTCTGTATGAAAGCATCCAGAGACATGCAATGTTGTCTTTATTCAGTTGAAGGCAGAGAAGTCTTACTGGTAGACAAATTGCTTTCGTTCTTAGACTGCAAACAGTAGAGGCATGTATACTTGGGAAGTGCCATAGCATACACAGTAATTAGCAAATACACAAAAAAACAAGCTCATCAAACACGAGCTTACAACCTACAGATAGATGTATGCTGTGGGTGGAGACAAAGGCAGCTAATTATTAGTAATTATTCTTGCTGTGACCATGCCTAGGAACAACCCCTGGTCTTGTTTCAGGGCCATGTTGTCCTGGCACCTGTAAACAGAAAAGAAACAAGTCAAAGACTAAATATAACTGGGTGGCTAAAAGTAGATCAGGGAAGCAGGGAAGCAGGGAAGCAAGTGGCATTTATTACTCAGCTATGACAACACCTGCAGGCTTGTGTTTGAAAAGAGCATGGAGAGCATCTGCACCTCCAACAGCACCTGCAAGCAAGCAGGCTCACCTCTGAAGGAGGAGAGTAGGCAAGACACAACAGTGACACTGCTTGGCAGCAAGGAACAGACAGGAGCTGAACCAAGGCCCTCTGAATGACAGCTGTGCTGACAAGCAGTCCTTGGAAGGGTGCGAGGAAATGATATATGCCTGGCAGTCTTAGTATTTCTCCTCCACTGCTGTGCCCTCCATGCTGAAGGTGACACACACAGATCTTTCTTCCCATTCAATTTTCAATTTTTTCTCCTCCTTCTCTCGTTTTTTTCCTTTATAATGTGTTCGATTTCTGTCTTGGCTTGAACACTCTAACAGGGGGCTGTGAATTTGAAAAAATTACCAACAGAAACCAATTAAATTCCTTTTTATTTTACTTCTCTCAAGAAATCATTAGCTCATTAGTTTTCCCCCCAGATCAGGTGGGGCAGGCTTAATGCACCTGCTCCTGGGCAGAATGGTGCAATTTACCCAAGCAGCTTACTTCCTAAGGAAAGACAGTTGTGAGCAGTTAACGAGTCATAAGGCAGATTTAAGGCAAGAGCTCTGTTACCTTTGTTAAGGTACTGGTGCTTTCATTTACTGTAGCTTGTAGCTCAGCAGAGAAACTAACTGCAGGATGACAGTACTAAGCAGGAAGAGGTTCTCGGAGGAATGGAGAACAGACTGCACTACTGCAAAATTAGGTTAGTTCCCACACCATTTAGAAATCATTATCTCAGTGCTCAGGGCATTATTTACTGACTGCTTGCTACTGCATTACAGATTCAGTTGTTTTATTGTTGTTTTTGAGTTGTTTGTTTGTTTCTTGTGTTTTTTTTTTTTTTCGCCTCCCCCTGCTGCTTTGCAGTTCTTTGCATTTGTGGAAGAACACTATAGAGCTTGCAAGCAGAAAACAACAAGAAATTTTTACTTATTTTCATGGGTAACTGAATCTGTCATCTGTGGTGATGGATTATTCTTCTCTCTTGTCCTTTTCTAATTAAATAAAATGCTGAATCTTGGTTAGAAATGGAGAAGGAAGTGGTGAGATTAATAGTTTCTGAACCTTAGAGAAAACAAAGAAGACAATCAAGTTCTGCTAACGTTATTTGTCTCTTTTTAGATCAGAATTAAGTCCTAAGCAGGCAGACAACCTTCTAAAAATATGAGTTATGCTAAGCCTGTGAGAGATCATAAAGTCATTAAGGTTGAAAAAGACCGCTAAGGTCATCTGGTTCATCCACCAGCCAATCCCCACTATGCCCACTAACCCATATCCCATAGTACCACACCTACCTTGTTCTTGAACACCTCTAAGGATGGTGACTCCACCACCACCCTCGGCAGCCCATGCCAATGCTTTACATCTCTTTCTAAGAAGAATTATTTCCTAATATCCAACCTGAAATCCCATCTGGGGAGTAGTGCTGTGTAGGAACATCTTGAAGCTGCTCGTTTCCAATTTTTCCTTTCCTACCTCTGTGCCCTGCATCTCTTTGAAAGCAAATACTGGCTCCAACTTCATAAGCACATCAAATGTGCTTTATGATTTGATAACACACCTTGGAAGCACTCTGTTACTCCTACTATAATAAAAATGACGTGCAAAATTCTAAGGGTAAAAATTAAGAGAATCTCATTCATTTATACATACATAATTAAGCATTGCTTCCATTAACTGTTGTTTTGATGCAGATTTTTGCTATGTTTTGCTTTGGTTTGCTTTTGGCAGAGTTGCAGTATTAAGGTATGATGATAGCATGTGTTAATTATCATATGTGATGTTGGATTGAAATCTTAATTCGGATGAAATGGTGCTGCCTGTCTCAGCTGACTATAGCTGAGGAGCTCAGCCTGGCATTCAGCTAGGGCTATTGCTGTCACTGATGCCAGACTTTTCCAGCAGGCTGCTGGTGTGCGAGCAAGTGTTAGCATACCTTATAGATGCCTGGAACACTCTTTTATTCCAACCTAGAGAGATGTTGCTTCATCAGCCAAGAAAAGGACTGGACAGACGCTGCTCACCTGATATTCCCTATTGTAAGTAATGGCTGCAAGGATTTTGGGGAAAGAGCCTGTCTGGTTCCGGCTGCCTTCCTGACCAGACTGCCTGGCGCGTTGCCGGCCCTGAGAAGGGAAGCAATATTTCCCTCCCAAGAACAAGAGAGGAACAGCAGATCGGTTGTTACCCGTTTGTAGGTCTCCAGGGAGAGTGCAGCTCCTGGTTTCCTCTACCTCAAGTTACAAGGTAGCTTCTGATTCCTGAGAGCCAAGGAATAGCTCAGATTACGCGTGGTAAAGGAGAAATTCTAAAATAAGTTATTTTTGAAGTAGCAAGGAAAATCAGTATTTTCATTGGCTGCTCGTGGTTTTGCTACTCTCTTTGAAGCAGTTGGAACATGCTGTGCTCTTCCTCATCTGTCTTAGGGCATCTCATGCAGTTTTAGTGCAGAGGTGTCCAGGCAATGTTTTTTTTTTTAAGTTGCCCAGCTCTCTGAAGCCATTTTAAAAGGGCAAATGATTATCATGGAATCATAGAACACAGAACAGCTTTGATTGGAAGGAATCTTAAAGATCATCTAGTTCCAACCCCCAGATTATCTGGGAAACTGCTCCCAGTGAATGCTTTTCTTCTCCTCCACAGGCTGAATGTTCTCAGCTAAAAATGAAAAAAGCAGAAAACTGCATGAGCAATGGCTGCAGAAAGAACTTATGGTTAGTTTCTGATGCTCTTACAATAGGAAAAATGGTCAATAGAAGGACTGGTTCTGCTACAACCTTGCATCTGTTACTGGGCTCAACTGCTTAAGCTTCAGTTTTCGCTGAGAAGTGTGTCAGGGAGGAGCAAGATTATTCATCCCGTGAGGTGTTGGAAGTAATTCCATTTTTTACTCCAGTATAGCACTATGGGAATATTAGGTAATGCTGTGGAGTACATTATTTCTTGTTTCGTATTTTACTATGTTTTATCCATGTAAAAAGAGTATTTCCTTCATATGAAAGAGAACTGAATCAAAATAGTAGAGTGAAACTCTTCCTGCTTTGTTCCCTGTTTGTGTCCTTTAGCAGCATCCGTTGTCCCTGAGGCCACGAGATCTGACAGGCAGCAGATTGCCTTTCTACCGGTGTTCAGATGCCTGCTGTGTAGGAACCAGGTGAGTCACTGTGTGGAAATAGGTGCTTTGGGAATGGTAGTTCCTCACCCTCACCTCTCATCCGTATACGTGGAAGGATACGTAGTCTGGACAGAAGTGGAAAGAGAAGAGCTCTCCCTCTCAGTCTCTTCTCTGTTCCTCTGACCTGAAATTAAGTGCAGTGTTTCAGTCTGAATATAACTAAAGTTGCGAATGTTCAAATTTTCATGTTTTTTCACTTTGCCTTTTTAAGATTTTGGTGCTATTTTTTTCTCTGTCTTAATTGCAACATCGAAAACCGTTGAGCAGTTCGTTAAGAATCCTCTGTGTGCATTCAGATAGGGTACCCATTTTTATTCTATTCCAGATGAAGTCATAGTTTTAATCTTTGAAGTGTTCCTTTTAGTAGACTTTAAAAAGTTAAAAATTTTAAAAAGAAATTAAGAATAAATATTATAAAATTAAATATCCTAATATTTTGGAGAAAGAAACAGCCAAATTCATTTCCTGGAAAGAGCTGTGATTTTAGATTTTCTAGATCTTGTCAAGGGCTGCAAATCTGAATACATGAAGTCAAGAGGGCTGTGCTGATTTGTGCTTCCTGAGAACGCAGTCGCTGGGCAACTTTTGCCAATGTCCTTCCGTGTGCAAGGATCTGATGGCTTAAGGACATCTGAAATGCACTAGCTATCCCTTTGCTAACCCTGTGCCAGGATTCTACATGCTTTTAGCCGTGTAGTTCTCTGAACATTCAGTTCCTGCTTCTGCCAGCCAGCTGATGATTGTCACAGCACCTCTGATCTAAAATTTCAAAACAAATATGGGACAGCCCTGGCCAGTTCCCCATAGTGACACAGGAAGCTCTGTCCTCATCCAAACTGGTTGCGAGGCACAACCAGTTGCTTTGAGGGCACAGTTTGCCAACCTGATGAGCTCCTTCATGCTGTCCTGCTGTATACAGCTTCCTCTTTCTTTCTAGATTGGAAGATTTGCAATCTCTAAGCCAGAAATCCTCTAAGATCTGAATCTATCAAACAGGGCCATTTACTATTCCTGGATGTTAAGAGCCCTACATAGCCATCTGGGAGTGTGGTGGGGGAACCCATGAAAAGCTCTCACAAAAAGAATCCTTATTATCAGCTTCCTCATATGTCCACTTTCTAGCTTTGTGCTGAGCTGCAGACTTGCATAAAAAATTAAAGCTGAGTGTATCTAAGCTTGGCTGTGTTCTTTTAATAGTAAAGAAGGCATTCTCCTGCAGCCTAGGGCTACCAGAGATAGAATACAGCCTGCTGATCTCAGCCTGCAACTCTGGATGTTACGTACTTCAGACTGATTATGGTTTCAGTAGAAACTCTACTTATGAAACCACACAGAGTGCAGGTAATTGGAAACAGCATCTGGCACAGAGGTCTTCCAGAGCTTTGCACCGGGCTTTGACTTTGTAAATAGAAAGGGATGTGGTTCTCAGTAAATTTCATAAAGGAAACAGAGACCTTATTGTTTCCTCTCTCCCCACATAGTTTGCCTTTGTTTTTGTTTTGTTTTGTTGTTCTTTTTTTTTTTTCCTTTCTCTTTGATCTGAGAAAACTACAGAACAGCTCCTTTAATTAAGGGGCAGTAGGAAAAAGTTTGCCTGCAATTTGTCTGCAAAGCAGCGTTTATGATGACAAACAGAGCTAAGCCTAAAGGTTCCATCTTTCTCTACATCTGTATTTGGAAAAGCATGACACTTTCCTTATGACCTTTTTAAGGTTATAATATTCCTTGTTTAAAACATACCTTTTTCTTCTTTTTCCTCTTTCTTTCCCTCAATGGTATGTGCCTAGGCAGACTATATACAAAAGACACTTTTCTTTCTCTTGTATTCAGTAGCTTTTTTGTAGGCATGGCACCAATGGTAATTACACCATTATATGCAAGAGCCATAGGCTTCCCTTCTATGTCTGTTGTTAGGTAACTGGGATTTCAGTCATTTCCTTAGACTGTTTCTTCTCGCTCTTGAGGAGTTCTTCCCCTTTCTGCCTCTACCCAACTCATTTTACTGCTTATAAAGCACCAGATGTGAGCATAGTTGTAAGCAACCACATTTTCAGAAGAAATTTCTGGTGCTTTATTTTACAGTATTCACATGGCCATCTTCCCAGCTAAAAAAAATGAAAAAAAAAAAAAAAAAAAAAAAAAAAAGAAAAAAAGAAAAAAAAAAAAGATTATTTGATTCACCCTGCACAGTACAACTGGTCAAAATTATCTGTAGCTGAACTCCTCCTCACTCAGCATCTCCTAGGTGACAGTGACTGCACGTACTCCAACATATTTTAAAATAAAATATCCCATGGTTACACTTACCAGTTGAATTATGAGGATAATAGTGGTGTTTGGTATCTCACATAAAGAACTCCAGGAGACCATTGGGACTGTAAATACAGTGCTTGTTAATCCAAATCAAAAAGACCCACATGGGACAGAATTTGAAGTGCTGGATGCAATATTTTCATTTATGTCAATTCTTAACAGTGCAAACATCAGTGGAGTTGGTTTGGAGTTTAGGAAAAAAAGGGGAAAAAAAAAAAAAAAACATTAAAAAATGTCCTAGGATAAAAAAAATACCATTTTGAGTTTTCTGATGGATCTTCCCAGGACTGCTGAAAAATCAGGATCTTCTAGAAGTAAATTACTTATTACAGGAAGAACAGAACTATTGCCTTACCGCTAGTAGTGGGCATATAAATCTAACTGAAGCAAGAACTTATAAAGCAAAAGGCAGCTGGGATGTGCATAAATGTGAGCCCATGGGTTTGGTGACACATAGCAAAGTGGTGGTGACAGTACACGAGTGCTGGGACAAGTGGGAGGAATAATGATCTCTTGCTGCTGCTGAGAAATAGTTGGAGCATGAGCATGGAGGAGGGATAAGAGATGTGTTCAGACAGAAGGCCATTTACTAGCTCTGCAAACTGGTACTCTGCTAACTAACTGCCATGTAAACAAAGCAGAGGCTTGCATATGGCAGATGAGATGTTTGCAGTGCACTTGGGAGCTGTGCTCAGCTGTGTCCTGCCCAGGCACCTCCTATGGGTCGTGTATCTGTGGTTGCTTATTGCACTTCCCTAAAATCGTGTTCTACATCACTAGAACCATTTGTATTTTGTGGTTTCCGATCAGGATAAGGAAGAATGACAAAAACGATTGCAAAAGCAATTGGTTCAGTTTTAAAAATTTTGAAGATTTGAAAGAGTTGTTTTTATTTAGATGCCCTGGCAAAGTAGGACCTGACAAAGTGCGTTACCTGTTGCAAGCTCATTTTCAACATAGAAGTGCTAATGGCATGAAGTACAGCCACTGACCCTTGTTAATAAGAAATTAGATGGTGATGTCCAGCCTGGCAGAGCTTTGATGCTAACTGTCCTATGGCTGAGGCATGCAGGCTGGGAGTAGCTCAGCTGAACTCCAGAGGAGTAGAGTACTACAGTACTCAGCACCTGTGATGTTGCACCTTGAATACTATGTTCATCCCTCACTGCAAGAAGGACACTGAGGCCCTGGAGTGTGTCCAGAGATGGACAATTAAGCAATGAAGGGTGTGAAGAACAAGTCTTGTGAAGAACAGCTGAGGCAACTGGGATTATTTGGTCTGGAGGAGGCTCAGGGAAGACCTTACTCCTCTCTACAATTACTTGAAAAGAGGTCGTGAAGAGGTGGGATTTGGCCTCTTCTCCCTTGTAACTTGCTGTAGAACTAGATGGAATGGATGTTAGGGAAAAATAATTTCTCCAGAAGAGCAGTCAGGTGCTGGAATGGGCTGCCCAGGGAGGTGGTGAAGTCACCGTCCCAGGAGGCATTCAAGAAACATTTAGGTGTTGTATTGAGGGACAGGGTTTAGTGGGAAATATTGATGGTAGGTGGACAGTTGGACTGGATGATCTTAGGTGTCTTTTCCAACCTTGGTGAATCTATGATTGTAGGATTCCAGAGGAGGGCCAAAAAATGGTCCAAGGGACAGAACACTTTCCTACAAGGGCAGGCAGAGAGAACTGGGGCTGTTCAGCCCGAAGAATAGAGGGCTCTGGGAGATCTAAGAGTGGTCTTTCAGTATCTAAAGGGTGGCTGTAAGAAAGAAGGGGACAGACTCTTTAGCAGGGTTTTTTGTGACAGGACAAGAGGAAATGTTTTCAAACTAAAATAAGGGTGATTTAAACTGGATATAAGGAAGAAGGTGTGTGTTTGTTTGTTTGTTTAATGATAAAGGTGGTGAGACATTGAAACAGGTTGCCCAGAGAGGTGGTGGAAGTCTTATCCCTGGAGATGCTCAAGGTGAGGCTGGACAGGTCTCTGAGCAACCTGCTCTAGCTGTAGGTGTCCCTGTTCATTGTGGGTGAGTTGGACTGGATCAGCTTTAAGGTTCCTTTCCAAGTCAAATGATTCTATGATTCTATGACTCGTGCTTCTCAGGGAGGAAAGGTGGAGAAGGAGCTGCGGTAGGTCTCTGAAGCATGGTGGTCTTCAGACAGGCAGCAGCTGGCTGTAGGTATGGCCTGGTGCAGATGGAGTGAATTAAACTGGCAGAAGGTTGCTCTGCTTGAGTTATCGATTCCTGTCAGGGGAAAAGTTCGATGCTACGATTAAGAAGATAATGTTTTCTACCAGGATAAGCTGCATTACACTTAGTCAAGCTTCATGGTAGAGATTAGTATGAAAGTGGGCAAAACATTTAAGTAATCAGAAGGCTTGGATCTGTCAGTGCTTCAGATTGCTTTTAAAAGAACCTGAAGGAGTCACTGAGAATCTGTCAGGAATGCATGCCCCTTTTCTCCTGGTATCTACTCTCCAAAATGAACTGTAGTGTCATTTCCTTTAAATTCCATCAGATATTTCATCATTCCATACCACATGTAGCAGTTGGTACAGAAAAGACTGAGAAAGGCTTCTGCAGCACCCTTCAAACTGCTGGCTTATCAAGGGGTTGTGGTGATAAAAATTCACATTTCCCTGGGTAGAGAAAAGGGCTGAAACACTTTTTCCTTCACTTGTACTAAATCTCTGACACGTTGCCTTTGAAACAGATTAGTCTCCCTCCCTGTATTTTGTGCAAAATGTTAACCAAAAAGTAGATTCTAAGAAATCTGGATAAACGAGACCTTACAAATGTAGTTTTGGATGGAACATAGCAATAATGAGGAAATGTTCTTCTGCCTGAGGATAGGAAAACACTACAGAGGGATCTGGACTCGCTGAATTGGTAAGATGAAGCCAGTGGGATGAAGTACAACAAGAGTTGTCTCCTGCACTTTGACCTCAACAACCCCAGGCAATGCTACAGGCTGGGGAAGAATGACTGGAAAGATGTGCGGAGAAAAAGACCTGGGATTGTTGGTCAGTGCTTGGCTGAACATGAGCCGGCAGTGTGCCCAGGTGGCCAAGAAGGCCAAAGGCATCCTGGCTTGTATCAGAAAGCAGCATTTATCAGTATCAGCAAGAGTAGGGAAGCAATTGCCTATCTGTACTCAGCTCTGGTGAGGCTCCACTTCAAGTACTGTGTTCGGTTTTGGGCCCCTTACTACAAGAAAGACATCGAGACCTTGGAGTGTGTCGAGAGAAGGGCAGTGAAACTGTGAATAGTCTGCAACACAGTCTTATGGGGAACAGCTGAGGAGCTGGGATTGTTTAATGTGGAGGACACTCAGGGCAGACTTTATTGTTCTCTAGAGCTACCTAAGGGAGGTTGTGAAACTGTGGGGGTTGGTCTCCTGCATAAGCAGTGATAGGACTAGAGAGAATGGTCTCAAGTCATGTCTGGGCAGATTCAATTTGGATATTAGGAAAAATTTATTAGGTGAGATTTATTGGGCACTGGAATGGGCTGTCCAGGGATGTGCTGGAGTCACCATCCCTGGAGGTGTTCAAGAAACACACAGATGTGTCTCTGAGGGACATGGTGACCCTCCAGGTTGAAGGCAGTCCCATCCGTATCCAGACAGCAACACGATGTAGAGAGATACAGGGCAAGAGAGAAGGGCACAAGGACATGCTTGATACAGTGTTTTGCTGCAGGCAGGTTTGGATGTGGTTCCCTGCTCCCATTGTTGTTTATGCAGCACGGTTTTACTACAAAAGGATGAGGGCCCTGAGCCCAGGGCTAAGAGCCATCTTCCTGTTTGGCTGCAGGCCCAGTGCTGTGGGCAGTGATGTCTCCCGCTGTCTCTCCCATCTCCCGGCACTTGTATTCCTCTCAGCAGAGGTCCAGTGGCTGCTGTGCATTTGTCTTAACAAGTGAAGCCAAAAGGAACCAACATCGTGTGTTGTGCAAGCAGGAGTGCAGGACTGGGCTTAAATTTAACTTTGCTCTGCTAGTTTTGATTCAGCTTTAACTCATCCCATCTTCCATTGCCTACCACAGAGTTCCTCTGACATTTTGTATTGATTTAGCAGCATAGAGAATTGAGCCTAGTGTTGGAAGCTCAGCACTATCATTGGAGCAGCAGCTGGACTTATTGCTCATGCAGTTCTCGGACCTCTCCTTGACTGCTTCTTTTTACAGCAGTTTCTCTTGCTGTGTCAGATCTGCGGTAAATTATATTGCTAATCTGCCAGACTGTGCCTCTGTGTACAAAATGCTTCTTCTCTGCTGACAACTTGCCTGTGAGGGATTTGTGCTGCAGAGCTTGGAAAAAAAAAAAAAAACTAGAAAAAACAGAAGAGAGAAGTGTTCCTGTTCCCCTTTGTCCGCGTGTGAAATGAGCGTGCAGCACTCTGCCGGCCTGGCCGCACAAAAGGGCCTTTCTCCATGCTTAGCCCTGGAGCTGTTCCTGCTCTGTTCCCACTGCTCTGCTCACTGGATGCCATTCAAGGAACAAATTGGGGTAACGAAATGGCCCCTGCTGTTCAAAGGGATCACTGCAGCTTACATAAAACACACCAACTCCTTAAAATCATATCCAATTCCTCAACCTGATTACTATTCTGCATCACTTTTTTTTCTTTTTTCTTTTAATACCTGTAATAACTTGAAAGAGGTTTGTATCATCCCACACACATGCATTATTGTTCTTCCCTAGTCGGTATAAGATCATCAATTTTTGACTAGGACAACCTCTGTATTGACAAAACATTGTGCTAACGCAAATAGTAGTGAAATGCTGTACCCAGGTGAAAATATGGGTATGTATATATTTTAAAGTAATGAGATGTGATTTCGCCTGGGGTTCCACTGGGATTATTTTAAGTGGAGATGTAGTATATGCTGTAGTATCCCTGCTTGAACCATGGTGCGGTATCCAATGACCTCTGGAAATTTCCTGCGACGTCACCCACTCTGTGATTCAGTAGCTCTGTTGGTGCATTGCTGCTGCTTTTGCAAACAAGCAGAAAGAGATAATTACCTTGGGGGGAAAATCCCCTTTAATGATTATTAAAGATATTAAAAATAGGGTGTTTTTTTTTGCAGATAATTTTGCTTTAATATATCAGGACTGAATAAAATGCTTTGCCTTTACCTTTCTGCTCTTTCAGAATGGCTTTGAAAATATGTAGGAAATTGCAGGACAGACGTGGACGAGGTGTCTGCAGTTCCATACAGAGGAGATAGCACAAGAAGGTGAATGAAATAAGTAAATACGGAAGAACTAGAAGGTACATTAAAAAGAAGACTTTTGACCAGTGAGTCTAATATATTAAAAGAACAAAATGATGTGAATATTTGGCAGACACAGTTCTTGCTTTTGCTGCCCCAGGTTATGACTGGAGTAATGTGGTTTTCAGGCAGACACCTCTGAGACTGCCTCACCCTGCAAATGAAGTTCCAAGTGGGTGGCAAACAGCTCGTGTTCTCTGTGGCATATCTAGTTCTGTAAGTGCCCAATGTGACCTGGTTGAATTTTCACCCCTGAGTTCACCAGAACAGCATTCATCACCTGCATGTAATACAGGGTCAGCTTTCTTTCATCTAATTCCCAGACTGTTTTACATTTAAAAATTTAGTATAATATAGTCTACTCCATGTCAGCTTACCAACAAGATCCTGGGAACCCTGTCTATACCTGTCCCTGTCTATTCAGTCTGTTCTCATCTTGTAGTGACAAGAGCCAATTTCTTCTCATTTCCTCTCTGGATTTTACCTTTTGCACCATCCACACTGAAGCGTCTGTGGCTTTTTCCACATGAAGTTGCTGGCAACAAAAATGAGCTTCATGACAACAAGAACACTGCTTGAACAAAAGCAATGAATGGCACAAAGCACTACTTCTATGGATGAAAAATCACATATGAAAGGAAGATTGGGAACAGTCAGCCAGGTGGCAGAATCCTACCACATCCTTCAGGATGCTGCTGGAATGCAAAAGAAATTGGATTACCAACATCATGATGCAAATAGTGTACCAAAGAAAAATTAGCCCTAAGAAAATTCTGAACAGCAGCATATTTGTGAAATGGAGATGAATTTTATTTCTCTTGGCAGGTGTGAGTCCAGCCAATACTGAAATACTTCACCAAGTTTTAGGGATTGACCTTGGCTAGAAATGTGGACCCACTGGAGAGAAGCTAGAGAGCAGTAAAATGAACATGAAGATCAGGAAATGAGGAAAGGTTCAGAGTAGTGGGTATGCTTAATCTAGAAAATGAAACATTTAGTAGGGAACATGAGAAGTTTTCCATTATATAAAAGGTTGCTATTTGAGAAGATAAAGATCTTTATGATTCTTTATGACTCTTTTGGAAGCGCAGAATGAAATCAGAATTATTTTTGCTAACTCTGCAATTAAAAAGTCTCAGGCTGGATATTGTGCAAAGTACGTCCCACATTGAAGTAGTAATATTCCTACCAGACTGCTTGAGGATGTGTAACATCCTCGTTTCTTATTACTTTGTTACCAGAAATTTCAATGGCTAGAATGTGTTTATGAAGCACTAACTTTGCTTTTCTGAAGTTCTTGAAGCACCTTCAGGCCGCACAGGGCTACTGAGTAATTTCTAGATAAAATGAACAAAGATGTTTTGTTCCTAACAATATATGCTTCTAATTATCTTGAGAGCACTGTCGGAGTGGCTCACCCTTTCAGAACTAATTCTGATACTGAGCTTTAGAGAGAATTAGATGTGCCACAGTCTAGTCAACACAAGGAAAGTAACTTGGAAAATTAAAAACTTCTAAGGAAATTAACCACAGGAAAGAATTGATTGATTATGTGGTTAATGAAAAGAATCAGAAGATGCTGTGGGAAGAAGTTGCAGGCATGTGACAAAGTGACCTTGGTAAAGCCATGCATGTAGGTGATGAAGGAAAATCTTCCTGACAGAGAGCTGCAAAAGAGCTGGGTGGAAGCAGGAGAGTGGGTAGATTAAAGCAGTGGCAGATGAAGCGTAGGAGGCAGCAAAGAAAAGCTGGAAAATACATGAGGAGGAAGCAGAGGTTTTCCTTCCCACTTCCTTACATTACAGGATAGCTCTGCTTTAGAAGAGCTGAAAAAGAAAACAGAAAATATTCTTCAGCCTGAAGGTGCCCTGCACAGTTCCCGAGGAAGACATAGTGTCATCAGAAACCACTGCCTCATTCCAAGCATGCCTTTTCAGATGTACTTTGCTATTCTGGATACCACAAATGGTATCTGGAGCTCACATTCCTAACCCTGTAGCTACCTGTGTGTACGCAGAAAAGTCTTGCTTGTTATTTCCATGCCTTGGTTGAATCCTGAATTTGTACCTTAATGATTCCATTCCTTTGTTTTAATTTTGTTAGCTCTATTACTGCATGTGTTTCTCCCTTGCTAAAGTTACAAAATTACTGGTGACCTTGCCTTAAAACGCGTAAGTGACATAACCACCATGCTACTTCTTTGGTACACATCTCTTACCCTAGAATTGGAGCAAGTGCTTCATTTTTTCGAATCTACCAGCTACGTATATATAAACACTAGTGCTCTTTCTCCCTCTGTCTGTCTGTCTGTCTGTCTCTCTCTCTCTCTCTCTCTCTGTATGTATATATATATACAATAAATAGGGTTATGGCTGTTGGTATGGTCACATCTGCACTATAAAGCTCTCATAGCTTTAAAAAAAAGAAGACCATATCCCAACCTGCATAGGCTATGCACCCTTGGCCATGCTGAAACCAGCTTGTACACAGAAATATTTTGGGGAAATGACATGTCCTAGCCCAAAAGGGTGCCAAGGAGCTCTCTAACACAGTGACAGCGTTGATGACTGAATCCCTGGGAATCTTCTGTTTGGTTCATGACTACCCATAGTGTTCTATCTTCAGAAATTGTTCTTGGAGAAGGCAGTCTCTTTAGGTTCCGATCTAGACAGCAATATGGCCAACCTTGGCCTAGTTCTTGTCCATTTTGACATGAGTAGGTATAAGATATCCAACCTGCCCAACTTGTCTTTGTCCCACACGGCTGGTGCTCCTCATCACATATGCTGCTGTGCAGAGCTGATAGGAAACTTAATTGGGGTGTTATCTAACCATAATGTGACTAACATTTATTGAATGATTAACTTCAAGGCTCAAGGTCTATGTTCTCCTCTCCTGTATGTGATTTACCATGTTAACAACCTCCCAACCATATTTTCCTTATGTTCAAACAAAGCTTTGAAGCTTTTGCAGTTAACATTCTCTTACTTAATTTTGTAAACATAGGCATAGAAGTTTAAGCTAAAAACTGAAATTCTATCACTTCTGAGAGGCAGTGAGAAGAGAATTAAGTTGTTTTAGACAGACTTTTGTTAGGTTGTCTTACAAAACAGATGAATGTGAAGAGAGAAATATCTGATCTCAGAAAAAAATGCTACTGCTTGTGCTGTTAAATAGAAATGTAATAAAATGTATATCCTCCCTTTCTGCCAACCTTAGAGATCTCTGCAACTCTGACAGCTGTATCTTAACTAATGCATTATGATGACCACTTTTAGACATTTATTTTGGAATGGGATGAATTGCATTTGTGCAGTGCCTTTCTCCAATGGCAGCCCATGGCGATGAGTTCAGGTACATCCGGGGGGATAACCTTCGTAGTAATAGTAGGCTACGTCACACTGTGGGACAATCACCTTGCAAGATGGTAAATCATCAAGTAGTCAGTTGTGAGCTGTGAACAACAGTGGAAGTCCAAAATGATGCTGTGGATCAGTGGTTGTGGCACTGGCTGTGTAGCACACAGATTTTTGTTTCTCAATCCTTTCTCTTTAGTAATGTTGAGAATGATATTTTCTGCAGGGGCTGATCTATTAGGCAGAGGCCAAGCAGGGAAGTTGTTGTGTTTCTGCAAGAGGATGGGTGCCCAGCAGGCAGCCATATCTGAAAGGCCTCCAACTACTATTGCTTGTGGGAAACATAATTTCCTAAGGGATGTTGGCATTGCTGTTGTTTGGTCTAACAAGGAGGTACTACATAATGCTGCATGTGTCATCTTATTTTACAAATGTCCTCCTTTGTAGCTGGGAGAAGCTTCAATCCTATTGGTCAGAAACAGACATGTAAACTTCTCTGAATGTTGTCAGTAAAATATAGGGACCTCATTTCTTTCTTTCCTTTTTGAACAATGCTTGTAAGGATTAGGTAGCCAGGAACCTATTTCAGTGTGTCACTACTCAGAGGGCAGTGACACATTGGAACAGGTTGCCCAAGGAGGCTGTGGATGCCCCATCCCTGGAGGCATTCAAGGCCAGGCTGGATGTGGCTCTGGGCAGCCTGGTCTGGTGGTTGGCGACCCTGCACATAGCAGGGGGTTGGAACTAGGTTATCACTGTGGTCCTTTTCAACCCAAGCCATTCTATGATTCTATGAATATGGGGTTTAGAGGGTTGGGGTCTGTGTTTTACTTCTGGAGTAATTTTTCTTCTGGATACTAGTTCCTTTATGAATCAAGTTCCAAATTCATCTCGAGCTCAGCTCTCAGTTCTTCAACCTCAGAGTCCTTTCTGCCCTTATTTCTCCGTTGGAAATGAAGCTCGTGGTGGATGCCATGGTGTGAGATCAGAACTTCTTGCTTTGGATCCCCATCTAGTGGGCAGCAGGTAGTACTGAGATGCGTCAAAAGCAACTTGGTGTTTAGAGAAACACAAAGCACTAAAAGGAGCTGATAGGGAGATCCCTAAGGAACATAATAACTGCAAACAAAATCACTATGTTCATTCATCTCCTGCTGACATTCTGCCATTTTGTTTCTGTTTCTCGTTACATACATAATGTTTTTTTGCATTGGTGTACTGATGAATTTTCAAAACATACTGAGAGCATATCTCAGTCCTACATAAACAAAAGCAAGCAAAAGGAGTTAAAAAAGCTATAAAGCCAAGGAAACAACCAAATTTATCCATTCGTTCTGTACCCTTGCAACCCCTGCATTTCTTGTACTGTTTTGGAGGAATGGCTGCATTATTTCATGGTCTACTCTATAATCAATGGTAAATGTTTCTAGGATGTCAGAATTACTCTGCAAAGTAATCCATAAATTAAGAGGTTTCTTGGGTAACCTTGGAAATAGGAAGCATTCCAGCACTATTAAGCAGTCTATCAGAGCCAAATGTTTTCAATCTGCATTTTATCTAGAAAGAGCTGCTTATATAGCTGTTTGCTAAGGCAATTCATTCCGATATGAACTGTCATAAACTGTTAGTAGCACGTATGTATTAGGAACAGAAAAGAAAATTGCTCAAGAAATGGAAAAATGTTTTTAAACTCTTCCCAAGTTACCTTTACAAATGACATTTTTTTCTAGTCCACCTGTCAAATTAATTTATAGAACAAAAAGTGGGTTTCAATTGCACTTAAGTAGTTCAGTATAACCCGGGGGAGTAAGGTGGATAGCCAGACAGAACATATGATCCTGGCTGTCTAAAAATTTGCTTTTTAAAGTTAAAAAAAAAAAAAAAAAAAAAAGAGAAGAAAGAAGGAAATAGATGAACTATCTTATAACGATAATGTTGCTCTTCCTGGCTAATGTGTTTTACAGAACTAGATATTTTCAAGGGACTGTCTGTAAACTCTTTGTGGCTCACTGTCTCAATTTGAAATGAACCCCAATGAAAAGCACTTTCTGAAGACTTTCTGTGCTATCTGTACTTTCAGAGAGGATCACAGGAGGTGGAGACTGAGTACTCCAGAATTTATTTAATGAGGTGATTTCACAAAAAGCTATTTTGCAAGGGATAGTCTGATTATTTTCATTAAACTGCATAGCAGAGTTGTTTAAACAGAGTGCATGAAATCCCCCAGGAAGAGATATTGAAAGACAAGTGAGAGTCTGACTAAAATAAAAAGAGTACTGTTGGAAAAGAAACCTTTTTTTAACTTTGGCTATTCAACCATGATCTTGAAATCCTCTTCATTTATTTTTTCCTTTGTGTTTTTTTTTTTTAACTTAGTGAGAAAAAAGGACAAGTTATTTAGTCTGGAAGACTTCCCATGCCTTGAAAATCTGACTTCAGTTTACTGAAAAAGAATAGTCTTTAAGGGAGAAATGTCTGTGTGTGAAAAAAGTAACCAACAGATGATTTATTCTTTTTTCTCATTGACACCATATACGTTTTTACTATTTTCTGTTTTCAAACCTCTCTTTTTTTTTTTTTTTTTTTTTTCCCTCTTTCACATCAGATGTCACTTTTGTAGCATAGTTACTGTTCTCTCTTTTTGACTAGTTTGGTCTTGCACTGTCTCAGGAGTCATGTGGAGAGTGGGTCAGAACTTTAGCTGTGCAAATTCTGTATTCATAGACATGGAGAACCTCTTCTCTCCCCAGCCCCCACCTCTCCTTCTCTTTTGTAATTTGTGTCTTAGTCTGTAAGAGCTAAAAAAGTTTCCGAAATAAATGATCCTGGAAAAAATGACTTTGAGAACAAATGATCTGAAGCACAGTGCTGGAATTACAGCAACTGGAATGGTCCCATAAGAGCTATTACACTGACCAACAGTTGTCCTAGTTCAGCTCCTGATGAAAGGCGTGAAGGCCTGACAGAGGTGAATAATGATAATGTTTTCAGAGAATAGATTTTATTTGTATTGCAGCTATATTCCACTCTAGACTAGACAGAAAATATCTTTTTCACCATAATAATAACTAAATTTTAGAAAAAGTTTTCAAACTGAGACAGTATTGAAACTCTTGATAAATGGAAGTTCTTCCATTACCCATACCGAGGATCAAGTCCTGGCCTCATTCTCCTCTGTGTTCTCCTCTTTAATTACTCTTTCATTATTTAGTTTTTAGAGAGGCTGGGCATAATATAGAAATGTCTGTTTGGAGAGGGAAGATTTAAATCTTTTTAAATCCATGAAGCAGTTAAGGCTAAAGAGAAGGAGTGGCAGTGGAGAGGACAGAGGTTCTCCCAGACAGCATGGAACTGAGCACTAGGCATGGGAAAATACTGGTGTTAAGATACAAGATAATGAAGGTCAAAATGCATGACCAAGTTGCCATGGGCACTGAGACTCTCACAGATCAGTGGGCAGTCTGTCTCTTAAGATACCTTTGCATAAGTTCTGTATCTAAGGGTATACCTATGTGGAGGTAGAGGTAAGTCATTTTGGTACAGGTGTTTTGGATAGAAATAAAATTTTATCTTGAAACTCCTAAAAAAATTCTATTAATCTCCCCAGAACATCAACTCCCATTCAGATATTTTCACATCAAGCATAACTGATGAGTCATACTTCAGATGAATATAACCTAGTGCTGAGCTGAGCTTTGGTATCCACATGAGGCAGTGAAGCTCTTTGATGGAATGTGGTTGTTAACCTGTGTGTGTAAATAAACAAATAGATCTTCATGGCTTATTAACTTGGGTTTAATTTCATGTTGATGTAGCTACAGATTGCACAGATTGGAAAAATGTTAGGTGCTAAATATAATATTTAGTATGTTTTTGAATATTTAATATTTTGTAGTATGAAATTTAAATCACTGGCAGTACCAAAATAGTTACTTACTGAAACTTACTTGTTTGAAACTAGAGCTCGAGAGCCATCATTTATTGCAAAAGTTAAATGAGGCCTTGAAAGAAATTTGACCAGGTTAAAGAGCTCGTTGTTTAAGGGTGAATGCACTACCACAGAAACTCTGCTTTCCTAGTTTAAATTCCTTATAAAATTTTACGTTGTGAATTCTACATGTTCTACAATTCTACGTATTGTGAATAAGACAGTAGACATTTCCTGATCAAAGTATTTTCACTGGTGGCCTACATTAGGCTGTGTGTTTGAAGATAAGTCATTGGAGGAGACTTTCACCATTTATTTCAGTTTGTGTTTATTACCTCTTGTCCTGACACTGGACACCACCGAGAGAGCCTGTCTCCATTTTCTTTACACCTTCCCTTAAGGTATTTATATGCATTCACATGATCCCCCTGAGATATCTCTTATCCAGGCTGAACAGGCTCAGATCTTTCAGTCTCTCCTCTTGCATCAGATGCTCCAATCTCTTAGTCATCTTCATGGCATTTCACTGGAAATATTTGTTTAATAATGCATAAAGCAATTAATCCAAAGATGGTAGTTGAAATATTAGTTAATACAGTTGCAAGATGATTAAGTCATGATGCCACCTTGAATGTTTGTTTGAAATTATTCTGAATGTTAAGAAATTTAAATGCCTTATATAAGACATATTCGGACAGCTACTATTTAAATTATTTCCTGGAGGGAGCTGCTGATCTTTGATGTTGATCTTCAACTGTAATCCATCTACCTAGAAAGGTGTCATTGTTCTTGACTTCTCTTCTGATATCTTTTATACACACTCTGATTTATCTTACCTCCTTGATCGGTTGATGTTTCCTAGTTGTTTCTTTCAATAGATTACATTTATCAAACAAAAGTTTATCAGTTTTTCCTCTTTATGATTCCTTGGTGCTAATTTTATGGATTCTACTTTAAGAAATGAATGACTAAAATTAGACAAGGCCTACAGTTAGATCTAATGTCCTCTCCCTGCCTGTGGCAAACAGTAGGTACTTTGAAAGAATTTGATAACCAAGGCAAGCAAATGTGTTATGTTGCTCCCCAGAATAGTTTCCTTCCTCTCAGTCAATTCCAGGTCAAGGGATCCTTGAGAGCAATATGGTACATCTGCAGCTGTGAATTTAGAAGGGCTGGATGTGGAGGGCTTATTTCAGGACCAGCATCAGCTCACCGTGTTCCAGTTGCCCACATGATCCATCAAGAGGAAGTGTGACTGCCTACAGAGAACCCCAACAGAAGACTGAGAGATGACATGATTACTTATGCTGGTAAGCTTATATGTAACCCTGATAATTCTGTGTCTTGGTAAGCGGTGAGAGATGATGGCATTGTTTTCCTGGCTCTCCTCTCATCTCTGTGGATAGCACCAATAAAAGGACACTTTGTTTTCTCTTGCTTCCTGAAGATAATTAATGGGAAGGTGGGAAAAGGAGAAGAAAAGCAAGAAGTGATAAAGCTCAAGACAAAAAGTGAAGCAGAAATTCAAATATTGAAAGAACTACTCTATATTATTTGAGGCTGTGGCTTTAATGGACTATCTCCATGTATTTCTCTTGAGGCACTTCTATTTCCCAGTGCATGTGACACATCAAGAAGTTTTTGCCATACTCCCATTGGAAAAGGTGTGACACTGCACGTGTGTCCTTTCTGCCAGTAGGGAGATACATGGGTAGCAATGTATTCTCTTTTCACTGCCATACTTACTAATAGCTGGGATCAGAGGCATTATTTCTATAAAAGATATATCTTGCATGACCTTAAAACACACAATAGATTGGAGATCCACAGAAAAGCAGGATTTGTTTTTGTTTCCATTTAAAATCACTGAGTCCAGAGGAAAGATTTTACTTTTCCTTTCAGATAGTCCTGTTTGCTGGCTTCTTCATGATTCCTGTGCAGACATGACCTTCCAGCCAGCCTTTCAACCACCAGCTGTCACAAACATTGTTATGCTCTTTACACATCTGTACTTATTCTACCTGAGATTAAACAGGAAAGAACTATCTACAAAGTACAATATACTGTCTTTTTGTACACGCAACTAAAGTTCAGGCTGAGGCTTTTTTATCACAGTGGAGTAATGGAATGCAGTCTTGAACATTTAATGTTACCTGGAATGCTTCTGAAAATAATCCTAAAGTGTTCTTTTTGACATCACTCCTCTTTCTAAGGGCTTCTTTCTTCAAGATTTTTCTTCTTCTACTTTTTTTTTTTTTTTTCTTAACATACCACTGCAAACTGTTACTTCCATTGCTCAAAGTTTATTATGATCAATGTCTATCCCACATCTCTGATTATCCAAAGATCAAAACCTAATGTGATCTTTCTCATTACTTCATTGTCTACTAACACTGTCTAGGCAATCACTTTCTTTTCCCCTTAACTTGGAAAATGACAATTATAAAGATCCCAATGCAAAATATTTTCATGATGAAAATTTATGTTTCCATTCAAGACTTTTCATGCAATGGAAACTCTGAACTGCTGATTTGGGTCCCTTTGCCAGGGAGAGGGCAAGGATCGGTCGCTCCCTGAGGTCCCTTAGCAATCCCAAAGGCTTCGATCATGTTACGACGTTGCTGCTGTTGTCCTGTTGTAAATGCCCAGACATCTTGACGACTGCAGTCAGCTCAAAATTTTTTCCTCTCCTGCTCTGCTCTGTAGTATTTGTGTCACTTGGGGAATACTGCCAATGGATTGGATCAGGTACAATCATTACCAGACAGGCCACTGAGGGAGGGAGAACAGCTGTCCTAAGCATTCAAAGCTTTGCATTCTGTGCAGCTCTGAGGTGATCTGGGCTGCAAGATATTAATTAAGCTGGAAGAAGGCCTTTTTTGGTCTTGCAGCTCACTGATTCTGCTTACCTATTATTTAGATACTTTGCAGTAAATGTGGGATGGTATGCATTGCTGCCTGATTGCAATAAAAATTCAAGAAAGAAACATCCTTTAAGTTGCTGTCCTTGTGGGTAACTTAATCCTTGAACTAAATAATACCGTTTTTTAACATGAGAATTATCTGCTGCCAGGAATATAGAAAAGACTTAGTACTCTAGAGCACATTTACTATCATACATAAGTCAGAGAGGGGATCTTGTGTGGCATGGGTCATACGCTGCATCAAGAAGTACTTTCAGTGACATGAATTGATGAATATGTCACGCAAAGTTCAATAACCCTAAATAGCAGGATATGCCTGAACTTGATACCATTTGATGATCTCACATGTTCTCACATTGAAGGTGATCTCATGCAGGTGATCTGCTGAGTGATCTGTTACGTACTTGTTACCTTCTCTTTTTTTTTTTCTCCTGTGAAACAGGAACAGTTAATTTCCATATTATCTGTGTGAGGATAAGTGGAATGTGAAAATGTTTTTTCTCTGCAAGATTATGTGACCTTGTTGTGTAAGGACGAAGAGAGGAGAGCCAAAAATACAGAGACAAAAGATCTGACTAACAATGGCAAAATCAGTAATAAACGTGTGTTTTGTTGTACTATTTGGTGAAGGTGGTAGAATTTAGAATGTTTCTTCCAGCAAAATGATCTGATTGAGAAGATCCTAGTGACAGGGTAGCAAGAAAAGGTGAAGGCAACAAACAAACATACAGAGACACAGACCTAACAAGCAGAGGAGAACGTGAGGAGAAACAAAACTCACTGGTCACACCGATTGATGGGCTATCCCAGGAAGACTAACCTGGACTTTGCAAATGGTAAGAATGTAAACTAGGGTGTGGAGATCCAGAATACTGGGCTAGGAAGTGGGATTTGTAGAACTGTGAGAAATGATGAAGGAGTATTTAGGAGAAGGGAATGGGGGAGGAAGAAAAGGGGACAGAATGAGAAGTAATGTGCATAAATTAGAACAGAGGAGATTCTCCCTGAACATCAGGAAGCATTTTGTGCTGTGCAGGTGTCAGAGCACTGGGGCAGCCTGCCCAGAGTCTGCGAAGTCTCCTTTTTGAATGTGGTGCTGGGCACCCTGCTCTGGGTGTCCCTGCTTGAGATGGTCCCAGAGGTCCCTGCCAATCTCAGACAGTCTGCAATTCTGTGGTGTGGCTATCTGTGCCCATGTTTTATGTGAGTCTTACGGTTAGGAGCTACTGATGCAATGCCTTGTCTTCTGTAGTCTTGGAGACCGGTCATGTTAATGTCTTCTGTGGATGTTAATGTCTTCTGTACATCACTGCATGTCTCTTCAATACATGTTCATCTTCACTACTGATTGAACTTGCAAATGGAAAGCAGCAGCTGATTCCCTCACTCTGGCAAGAGATTCTGGGTCACAGAATGGGGTCCAGTGTCTGGGCAGGAGGGAGTTTACTCCTAGCATCCTTTACCAACATGAATAAGCAAACTCTACTGCCCTGTGCTTGCATAGTGATATCCTAACCTCTTTTATTTTTTCCCCAGAAACTCAGGAAAGAACATTCAGAACAGGGCCAGTATTGGGTTTCAGAGAATCCACAAAATCTGACCATCTAACTCCCCATCAGTGATGAGAAAATGGTCAGTTCCCACTCACTCTCCTGGGATGCAGACATCTTGGATGTCATCTGATTAGGAAAATAGTGAGAAATAGAACTAATGCTCTGTATGACAGTAGTCATTGCAACTGGCATCTACCAAAGCTTGATAGCATTTAAACAGACTTTGTATGATGTTAGTCAGTGGTGGATTCAGGGACAGTAGCTGTGCAGTGCACAGTGCCAGTGCAGTGACGTCTTCAGGCCGCTTGACTTCAATGTAATTGGTTCCTGTCTCTGCCCTCTTACCAACTGAACGTGTCTAGATTTCATCTCTCCTTGCTGACACTAAGATCAGTTGATGGAGTAAGTGTTGCTAGTGCGAATGCCTGCAGAACATTTCACCACACACTGTGACACTTGAATAAATATACCAGAGTAAGAGAAAATCATTATGGCCCTTATCATTGTACCTGGCTGAAAAATAGAATGCAGTGGTAAAGGAAGAAAGAGTGGTTGATAAATACTGGGGGTCTTCTATGGTATGGCTTGTCTAACTAACTGCAGTTAGTAAACTTTAGTAAGTGCTACTATTGTCATTAAGAAAATGTTTGGAAACTTTCCAAAACATTTGATTAAATAAATAAATAAATAGAAATCTAATCAGTATCTTCATGCCAGAGGTGGGTGACCCATTTGCCTGGCTCACCCTAAGACTCAGCAAAGCATGCTTAGTTAAGCAATCCCACTGTATGAAACCCCAATTTTGATTAAAATATCACTGTCATCCCATTACCAGCTTTGCAGTATTTCATGCTATCCAAAGCAATGGAAAATATATTCTTCTTGTCACTTGCAATAATTCACAAAAGAAGAATTTGGAACGCTTTACTGCATGAAGCAACCCTATATTTTCTGTTTGTGTTTGAGCTAGCCCACTGTCAACTCCTTAAACAGGCATTAAATCACGAAGGATATGATTCAGAGCCTTCCTGAGTCAGTAAAACCTTACTGCTGACTCTAGTGTGCTCCAGTGTAGGTCCTTGGACAGCAGAGTGACACATTACAGTTTAAATATCTTTTAAAATGTCGACTCAATGAATCATGGGCATGTTTGCCTTCTTAGATATAAATAAGAATAGTTACTAAGAGATCAACTTTATCTTATGTTGCAGGGAAAAAGTACTCAACATGTTGTGTATACAAGTATTGTAGCATTTGCTCAAAGTTTAATGCTGTCTGATGCTCTGGATGCATTTCAGTCTACCTCCGTATAAATGCCAGTAGAAAATCTTGGTCTGGATGCTTAAAACTGCCTCTATCAATGCTTTTTGCAGCTGTTGCTGTTCTGTCTCCCAGGAGTTCCACAGCCTTCTCATGGTTGTAAATGTCTTCTGCAAACATCTTGGCTCTGGCATATGCTCATCTTTACACAGCCTATCCTCATTTCTAGGAGGGTTAGCTGGAGCTTTCAGCGGTGTGCCACTGCATGTGCTCTAAAATACTTGTGATTTGGGTGCTGAGAAATTAAAAAAGGCTCTAGTAGAAAAATGGAAATCAGTAGAAGATAGGAGGTAGAGAAAGAAGTGTGCAAGCTTCTTAGGATCTGGGCTGGGGCTGTCCTTTTTCTACCTGAAGAAGGTTGTTGGGTATGTTTAATGTTTAAACGGGCATGAAAATTTTAAAGTACTTTATATATTCTTCTGTTTTGAATAAGGGATATTTTATTTGTCATATACCTGGACTCCATTACTGACAATCTTGAGCTTCTGACCAAAGGCAGCAGTTGAGTAAAGAGCCTAATTTCTTTATGTGGTTAGACTTGCATCCGTTGTTTTGCCTTTCATTTGTAGGGTCAAGAGAGATGCTAGGATATGGGTAGCTATGTAGGAAATCCAAGAGATTTTTCATAGAATCATAGAATGGCTTAGGTTGGAGAGGACCTCAAGGATCATCCAGTTCCAGGTTGCCACCCACTTTATCAGTCTGCCCAGGGCCCCATCCAAACTGGCCTTGAGCACCTCCAGGAATGAGGCATCTACAACCTCTCCGGGCAGCCTGTGCCTGGGCCTTACCTCCCTTTGAGTGAAAAATTTCTTTCTAACATTTAATCTAAATTTCTTCCCTCTTTTGAAGTCATTCCCATTTGTCTTATCATTATCAGATTCATTGCCTAAAAGCTCATTCTTCCTCTTGCTTGTAAGCTCCCATAAAGTATGGAAGGCAGCAGTAAAGTCTCCCTGGGTTGCTTTATGATTTCCAGTGTACAGTATCCTTTGTCATGATGTGGCATCAGAAATATTACCACAGGGCTCTATAAATAATTAGAACTACTGCAGAAATGAGGAACTTCATTTCTAGTTACCAAATTGTCAAGTCATGTGAGGCTTTGAATACACTAAAAGCATCTGAAGAAATCAAGAGCTAAAATATTAAAGCCATGCTTCAGAAGATGTCTTTCATAGATGCAATATGTTTTCCTGGAAATGTAGAGAGAAAAAAGCACAAGGCCATCACTGAGGAAATCTTGCAGGCAAAAAGTACTGCTATATTTCCTTTCATTACTGTTTTGATGTTTCCTCCAGTAGCTAACAAAGCTAATGCATCTTTTTTTCTGAGCTCTGTTGCAGGACTTGGTCTACCCCTGAATGGGAATAGCTGAGCCATTACTTAAGCCTGTACACATGTAAACTTCCTACAACAAGAGGTTGGGATAAGACAGAGAGATAATTCCGAAAGACCACATTCACTAAAGGATTTTAGCACGAGCTCAATTTTAAGTGCTTGAATAATCCTTTTGATACCCTGCTAAATCTGGGGTTTAGAAAAGTACCTCTTAGAAAAGAATTTCTGTTTGGGAATTAGAGGGGTCAGGAAGAGGTGCCTTTAAAGAGGAAGTTTGTGCCAGGCCATAATCCAAATTTTTTTATAATTAAAATGTTGGATCATTTTTGGATTGTAAGTGCCCTGCTGCCTAAATTTCAATACCACCGAATGACACAATATTGCTGTTCTCCTTTCTACTCTGTACTGTGAATAACTACAATGAGAAGGAGATTTTTTTTTTTTACTTACCTGGAAACAGTTTGGAATCAGCCCCTGCATGACTATTTCTTGCCCTGTTCTGCTCCCCAGAGCCCTCAGGATGCACTCTCACATTTTTGACATCCAGCCACGCCCTGAGGAAATAACTTAAAATAGAAGAGAGCTCAAGTGTTAGGACAGACAGACCGGGCTGTACGTTCCTCCATTTCTTTATAGAAAATAAATATAGCACAAGAAATTTAAAACAGAGTGTAATGAGGACTTCAAAATTTTCTTGCAAACTTACCTTTTGCCTCCTAAAACATAATGAAATAGGAGAGCAGGAGTTCTGTAAGTAAAGTGGGTTTGCTCTGTTTTATTCCATGCTAATTAACAGCTGCTTCTGAATCAACATCTGTACTCACTGCAAATGTACTCATTCTACCATGTCTGTCTGCATAGATCTAATTCTTTCAGACTGAATTATAATTTAAGATCGTAGGGAGGAAGGCAGAAGTCTGCATCAAGGAAAGAGTAGTCCTACGTTATGAGAAGGTGAGAAAGATCCTTAATCAGAATTATTTAGGAACTTTGAATAGGTTAGAATTATCTGGTTAAAGGCATCCCTTACACATGTGCATAAGAAAAAAACATGACTTAAAAGTATGTTTTTCACATATCAAAATTTCTTATACCGTGTGCTGAAAAATCTTAGTTGCCATTTAGTGACTTTCGTTTTGATCCCATTCTAACACAAGTGAATTAAAAATAGATTTTGTTGTTTTAAAATACTTTGAGCATCCATTAATTGCCATTATTATATGCTGCAGTTTCGGTGACTAGACTCACTCTTTGTGTCATTACCAGCCATGTTACGAGGTGCCATTAGGTGTGCCATATATTCCCAGAAACATTGTCCTTATTTCCAGGCGGAATAACAGGAATGTGATTGTTTCTTTACACTTGTCACAAAGCCTTGTTAAGGACCTGTTCGCTTCCTTTCCCGTCACTCACGCCATATGACAAATCTCTACAGGGTTGCTCACCAGTGGAGTAGAGTACTACCACTGAGCCCATGCTCGTCAGCTCAAGCAAGCACTGCTGTCCCATCGCATCTGGCTGTGTCTGAGCCAAAGCAGCAGCGCTGTATGCTGCTATCATCCATGATTCTGCCCTGGATCTACCAGATGAAAATCTGGGAATCCTACAGGCTTTGAATATCCATTTCAGTTGGTAGTAATCAGGGATCCTCAGAGTCTCACAGAATTGTGTGCTTTGGGTTGTTTTCTTTTTTCTTCTTTTTCTTTCTTTCTTTCTTTCTTTCTTTCTTTCTTTCTTTCTTTCTTTCTTTCTTTCTTTCTTTCTTTCTTTCTTTCTTTCTTTCTTTCTTTCTTTCTTTCTTTCTTTCTTTCTTTCTTTCTTTCTTTCTTTCTTTCTTTCTTTCTTTCTTTCTTTCTTTCTTTCTTTCTTTCTTTCTTTCTTTCTTTCTTTCTTTCTTTCTTTCTTTCTTTCTTTCTTTCTTTCTTTCTTTCTTTCTTTCTTTCTTTCTTTCTTTCTTTCTTTCTTTCTTTCTTTCTTTCTTTCTTTCTTTCTTTCTTTCTTTCTTTCTTTCTTTCTTTCTTTCTTTCTTTCTTTCTTTCTTTCTTTCTTTCTTTCTTTCTTTCTTTCTTTCTTTCTTTCTTTCTTTCTTTCTTTCTTTCTCTCTTCCCCTCCCTCCCCCCAACACACATTGATATATACCTCTATGCATATTAATTCCTCTTACGTTACCTATGTGAGGCAGAGAAATCTCTCTTAGGTTGACCAGTGACATTATAGAGATGGAAACAGTGAGTAGGAATTGAACTCTCTTTACACCCATGTCAATAGGCTTTTTATATAGTTGCTGTGTCTTAATATATTGCAGTCATGTTCTCCAAAATCCACGGAGCTCTTAAGGAGGCAAGAGAGAGGCTCATTTTACAGCCTGAGGCATCAAGGGGATCTCATGTCTCTACTTATAAGATTCTGGGGTTTATGGCTCCTCACTGATCTTCTAAGTTACTGATTATTTTAAATCCACAACCACTTCTAAATAGCACGTTAAAACTGTTTTCTCACAATAAACTGTTTGCCATGTGCTTGGTGTTGCACTTTTAACAGAAACTGTTTTATTTAGAAGTGAGGTCTGTCTTTTATGAGAATACAGCTTAAACTGCATATGTGTTAGGGCTTTTCTCTCATCCTTATATCACACCCTTATTGCCTATTAGGCTGACCTCAGTTTTGGGAGAATTACTTGGTTAGTTCTAAATATAGCATTGTATCTGCCCTTAAATGGGAGCGAAGGGGCAGTAGCCTTTAGAGAGGGGAATTATTTTTATTTTCCTCAGCCAGAGTCCACTAAGCTGGGAAAGGCTGATCTTCTCTGCTCTGCAATTTTTCTGTATCCCTTGGTAAGTCCATTCTTCATCTAACTTACTCTTGTTCAGAAGAAAGGGGAGTGATTATGGGGAAAGTGTTGCATGTTGAGTGCCTTTCTGTTCACAATAAATAACTTTCCATCCTTGGGGAAAAGCAGCAATAAACAGGACATTGATGAAATTATAAAAAAAAAAAAAAAACAAAAAAGAAAAGCAGAATTGTTTCATTCTGTACATAGCCAGTTGATTTTATTGTGTACTGTGTACTTTGTTTTACTTTTTACTTTTCTTTTCTTTCTTCCTTGCTTGCTTGCTTGCTTTCTTGCTTTCTTTCTCTCTTTCTTTCTCTCTTTTTCTCTTTTTCTCTTTCTCTCTTTCTCTCTTTCTCTCTTCCTTTCTTCCTTTCTTCCTTTCCTTCTTTCCTTCTTTCTTTCCTGAATATAAAGAATTATGTTGTACCAATATATATTTCTATTGGTATATGTGCATTCACACTTGCATGCGTATTGATGGCGCACTTTTTTGTTTGTTTGTTTTTGTTTTTTTTTTTTTGGTGTGGGTTTATGCTGTATGAAGAGATAAAGCATGAGTTTTATGGTGGATATACTCAACAAATAAACATGGAATTCATCCTGTACTAACTGGCAAAACTATTTGGCATGCTGAGTAATGAAAAGTAGCTGAGACAGAAAGTTTTATTTTTACTCTACCATACTTTTAAATGCATCTTCAAAAGATGCATTCTTAGTGCCTGTATTGCTTTAGGCTACGTGATTGTTCTGTGCCACATGAAAATTCCAGGCAAATTCCACTGATAGCGTCTGGGGAAATCACATTCATGCTCTTGAAACTTTGCCTGTGGGATGATAATACCTGTGAGCCAATGAAAGCATCATAATTAAAGATAATAAAGCTTGGGATTATGGGAAATGGCTGACTTTCATCATCTCACTGTCTCACATTCCTTGCTGTCCAGCTGGAGGGATTTACTACACTTGCCAAGCAAATGGAAATCTTAAAACTGTACTGGAACTTGTTGCAACTCCTTAAATATTTGGAGTGCTGGGATGGCAAAGTTTCAGGTCAACATGGCCAAATGCAGCCTCATTTAATTTCCAGTGAAATAATATCATAAGAAATCTTCTACTTAAATAGAATAGAATATATACTGCTTGGCTTATAGCAGTGATAAGGCAAAAGATGTTAGATTGTGGTGGTGAGTTGTGCGTATGTCCTCCTTTCCATCACAAGATTGTGGAAAAGCCAAAATTACAGATTAAACTTTCAAGAGTGCAAGAACGAATGCTCCCCACATGGCAGTGACCTCACTAGAGGGGCGGGTAGCTGGGGGGGGGCAGAGCTATGGCCCTGCCTCCTGTCTGCACACTGCAGAGTATAGCTGGTGCTGAACTCTACCAAGGGTTATAGCTGTGACCATGGTATACTGTAAATTGCCTTCACTGAAGGTAAAGCATGCCAGTAAGTCTTCACAAACAAGACCACTTGATACAGTGAGATGTTAAATGTCTACTCATTCAAAATGTGAACTTATTAACAAAAGACAGATGTATCTATGATGGCCAGTATCATCAGATACATGAAAATGCTGCTTTGTTGGATGTTCAGATGCCTAGAAGCTGGTCAGAGAGTCCTTTTTTTTAGGCTTTAAGAGGAAAATGATGCATGTATTTCTCAAAATGATTTTAACCAGATCAAACATCTTGTCCACAAGATTTCTGTTTAAAACCAATTTGCAAAACTGGCAAACTCTGTTCCCAGACAGCTGAGACGTGATCAGTAAAATACGAGACCAGCTGTAATGTAGCTAAAAACAAGACAAGAAAGAAAAAAAGACAAAGAATCTTGAAGCTTGATGACTAATGTCTGGAGTTCCATATGGTTTAAACATTGTGAATTCCATATGCTTTTTTAATTTCAGAAACATTTATATTCTGTTGCCAAAAAAGTTGAAGCTGATTTCTTATTATGCAGAAGGAAAAAAATTCAATGGGAAAGACAAGTGTCTTAAACTAACAGTAGATTGTGTGGTTTTTTGCTTTTTTTTTTTCTATTTTTCCTCTTTCATACACAAAATATAATTTTTTGTATAAGATCTAAATACAGACACACACAGAGATAAAAACAGAAGAAAAATATTAACATTTTAGAAGTTTATTATTAAAATGGAGATGTTATCAGACCCTGTACATGCCATTCTGTTATAGGCTACAGCGTCTATGAGTGGCACAATGATTCATGCTATCTTTACCAGATTTTCACCAAAGTGAAGTTTCCTGAGGGAAAATGTTCTTATGTATCTGATGTAATTTCTATGGAATTGATTAAGCCATCTAGAAAAAAACTACGTTTCCTGAGGCAGTATGGTAATTCTGTAAGAAGGATATTAGAAGCAAATTATGTCTACATATATTTTTTTCCCTTCCCCTTCCCCTTCCCCTTCCCCTTCCCCTTCCCCTTCCCCTTCCCCTTCCCCTTCCCCTTCCCCTTCCCCTTCCCCTTCCCCTTTCCCTTCCCCTTCCCCTTCCCCTTCCCCTTCCCCTTCCTCTTCCCTTTCCCCCTTCCTTTCCCTTTCCCTCCCCTCCCCCTTTCCCCCTTCCTTTCCCTTTCCCTCCCCTCCCCCTTTCTCTCTGTCTCTCTTACAGGTAAGTAATAAGGAATTAATTGTATTTGATCAGCTAAATATAACAAATTTTAATGTACAAGAGAAGTATGAGTTGGAAAACCAGGGCTTCTGAAAAACTTATATTGTGTAAGTAAAAAGAGCTACAGATTTTCAGAGGGAGCAATTCCATGAGGAAATCAGGATGAAACTTTGATTCAGTGCAAAAGTTCAAAGTTATTTAAGAATGATGAGATGCCAAGGAGGCTCATGGATTTATGCACATAGGAGCAGGATGTACTGAACTTACAGCCAGAATGAGAAAGATAGGCTATGTGAACCAAGATAGGCAGACAAGAACCTGAGAATCCTTTTTGGCACTTCTGCAGATGGGCAAGGACAGAGATGAGCAAAGGAAGTGCACGTTGCATGGTATGGCATTGACAAGTCAGGCAGTGAGAGTACATACTGTATAGTGCATCTCTCATGACATGATCCTCCTGAGTATGAGAATGCAAATCTCAGTCTATCTGTGGTGAGCAAAACCATGTTCTCTTTCCCATGATATCTGTCAATCCCACTCATAAATTTATTTGGTTGTGAGCCTGCTCTCTGAGGTTAGGTGAACAATCATGCTAGAATTTACTGCCTGTCCTTTAAATCTTAAATTAACTCACTTATCAAACAATGTCTCCATATCAGACGCTTGGCTTCCTGCTCCCAAATGTGGCCCCTTGTCACATGGACATAGATTGTTGCTTTCTATTCAGATCAGTATTACTATTGCATGAAGCTATGCATATCTTGGCCTGGGAATTCTTCTATCTATTCCTGAGTTTTCTCTTTTATACACATATATAAATTGTTATACAGGTGCTACCAAATGTGAGGAAATATGTATCTGTGTAAACTGATCTGAACAACCTAACTCACTCACATTTTATATCATTAATTCTCATGGGCATTTTGGTTGATGTAATATTTTTGTTTGTGTTTGATAGCCCTCTGAGTGCTTTATATAGCACACAGTTAGATCCCGCTGATATCAGAACCATCATTTAGAGTCAGAGAAATAAATAAGTGTAAGAAATAAAAATGCAGGAATAAAAAGGTACTATGCACTGCCAAAAGAGTGAAGGTCAGATAAGAAACTAAACACCTTGACCTGTAACTCCAGATCTTTTTCTTGAAATCCAGGGAAGTTAACTGGATCTCTGTGGATAAATTTCAAGAGCTGTTTCATGACCAGTTCCCTCTAAATCTTGCAGTCACATATCAGTAGAGCTTCACGAATAAAACTAATACTATTAATTTTTTACAATTGTTCAAACAGTTAATTTGTCTTTCTCTTGGCCCATTTATGTAATTTTTTTGCTGATTTCTCAATTCCCGACTGGAAAATGTATGTTTTTTCCTTTGATGCCTCTATCAGATCATTTTCTGCATCTTGCTATTGGGTTAGTTCCACCGTTTGGCATACCAGTATAATCAGGGCTCCATTAGTAATAAAATCCTGATTTACCTAAATCAATAAATTCAGTGTGGCTAAGTTGTTACTTGTGTATCATGTTAACTAACTCTGTTTCTGTTGACTAAATATTAATATATATTTCAAATACCTCGTATAAATGTATATCAACAATAAACTGGAAAAAAAGCCAACATCTTATTCCTAGGAAGACAGTAGAAACTTCCCTTATCCTAAAATCAAGATACCCTATGGGTTCTGTAGACTCTGCTAAAGCCGTTTTTACAGTAGGGCTGCAATTTTGTTCTTCAGATCGTCATCTTTGCAGGACTACTAAGTATTAAATACATACTCCGCAAGCATCATTGTAATTAACTGGTGATGATTATTGCGTTTGGAACTGTTGCCAGGCAGCTCCCCTCTGTGTTAACAGAAGGTACAATGAGTCTGGCTGCTAACAAGCTCTGCTAATTGCTTGCATGTAGGCTGGGAGCAAAGGGCTATGCCTGTTTCCGTTCTATAGACGCTCTATAGACGCTTAAGTAAATGTGAAGAGTATCTGAACTGAAATTTTGAGATTTGTGTGCTGATTAACAGAAAAAGACATGCTAGTTAAAATGCAGGTTTTACATTTAGTGGAAAAAGTGGAACTGTAAATGGCAAAGATGTTTGTTCCTATCTCAGAAATGAAAATAACCTAGGCTGTGATCCATCCAGGCACCTGGGAATTACTGTGCAGCCCTTGTACACAAATCAGATCTCAGGGGGAGTTGTACACATAGCATACACATAGCAACGCATAAGTTGCATGTTGATAAATTCATAGAATTGTTTAATGGGGCCACATGTAAACATGAGTAGCCCTTCACAGCTGAGTCAGCTGAATCTATGGGTTTGCCATTTGCAGCTTCATTTAAGTGAAAGGGCTAATTAAAAATAGAACAGATGGAACATTATACTATTAACTATTTGGTTAACATACAAACTTTGGAGAAAGGCAAATATATATGCATAATAGTCACACGGTTAAACAACTGGAAGAAAATCAGTATTTGATCACTGCAGACATCATGTCATGTACTGATATGAAAAGTAGGAGAAGCAAGGCTGCTAATCTGTCTGTATAACTGTGTTTATGTAGCTAAGACAATGTGTTACTCCTATAATGAGTTAATAAATTAAAGTCAGCTCAGCACTGCATGAGGGCACATAACTAAATCTGCATTTCTGCAAGCTGTTGCACAATGGTGTACTGACTTGAATGGTGTTAACTTTTTTATTTCTCTAGAAATGTTATAATACATTTCTTTAACGTCTCTTATTAATGCTGTAAACCTGCTTTATTTTTGTCTCACAGCATATGGTATTTTGCCTAAAGCTCTCATTCCTGCATGTGTGACTAGTAACTTTCATATCTCTTTAAAAAAGGAATGAAAAGGGAATGAAGGCTAGAGACTATGCAGAAGGTGCAGCTGTCAGGTGGTAAAATATAAAACATATAAAACATTGTGTGATTAAATCTTATGGCTTTTTTTTTTTAATTAAGATCTTTCTACTATTAAATGTAAATACACCTAAATATACCTGCAGAAATTTTACTTTGAAAAGTAAGACTAGCTGGTGTGAGAATGTCATGACTTGGGAGAATCTGATTCAGCTTTTGAATACCTGAAACTAACACTCAGATGCAGCTAGAATTTATAGTATCATATGCTGGAAATGGGGTATTTGTAGGTGCTTTACCAGAGTTTAAGATTCAGTTTCTTAGCCTTTTAAGCATGTCTGTTTGCTTGTTCGCTTTCAGTTAATTTGGATTTGATTTTGTAGGGTTCAGGCAAATTGCTAAACACAAACACAAAGAGGAGGGACATATTAAACTGAGTCGCAATTTTTCAGTGAATCATCTTTTCTTCTTCCTAAAAGTCTAATGTGTCCTGTAAGAGATCTAGCTTTGATTTTTTCAAGAATAACAAAATGTACGAAGTAGTTTCTTCTGCATACATGATCTGGCTAACAGTACAGTTAGGAAAATCTTTAAAAGGTCACACTAAAAATGCATGCAAAATTCTTGATTATATTTGTGATTTTCAACAATTTTATAATTTCTTACCTATTCTTAAATTGGAATTTTGCAACTTTTTTTTTTTTTTTTTTTTAAACATGAGATAATATTAAAAATGCAGGTACATGACAGAAAACATCACTGCTTTCAGAATAAGTATTTAAAAGCTTATTTTCAGTAAGTGGATTGCACATGCTTTTTCCACAATACATTAAACAAATCCACAATTAATTAAACAAAATAAAGTTATTGAAAATTGAAAGTTGAGAATGATGTGTGAATAAGATTATTTAATTTTGAATTAAATTTCATTTTAACAGAAATATCTGTTTTCCAGAAAGAGTCATTCCTCTGATTTTGATGTGTGTATTAATTTTTCTCCCCAAAGCACAGGTATCTGGTAGTAATTAGAAATCAATTAAAATTGGTCATTACTACTGTCTTTGCAATTAATTAATGGGAATTCCCATTGTACCTATAGGAGCAGGGCCTGTGTGCCCTAGGGGCTGATGTGGATAACTGGGTAACAGGGAAGGCCCAGGAAGGTTGGGCAGGGACAAGTAGGTCCATGACTACCCTGGGGCCTTGAAATCTCTCAGTGTGGCCCCTGCTTGACCTAGTGGTGTTTCACATCCCAGAGTGTGTCCCAGGCCATGCCAGAACTGCTGGCCAAAAAACTGCATAGGAGTGTAAATAAATGGGGCATTCTCCTATCCTGGAAGAAGGAAATCAGATGTTCTCTCAGGAATTTGCCTAAGTTCAGGCTTTGGCACAGCTACTTTATAGACTTTATATAGGAAAATTGCTTATATTGTTACTAAAGAGCAGCCATCTCTTGGAGAAAGTGTCTGATTTGTTTGCCTGCTGTTGTCCCGCGTAGCCACTTAGACCAAGTAGCCCAGGAGCACAGAGTCTACATCCAACTGAGAATACGAGCAGGACTTACAGTTGCATAGGCTGACACCTTCTCAGGATATAGCCAGTAGCATTCCACACTTTTGCAAAAAGTTTTCATCATTTTCCTAATGAGCATAAAAAAGATGCAGACACTTTTGTCTGCTTTTAACAGCTTAGCTGGGAATTCGGTAAACGCCGACACAGTATGCTTGCTGACCACATGTTTTTGAGAGCTCCCTGAACCTTTTATCATGATCAAACTCTGCAAATGTTTTGGAGGCATTCTGCAGGACAACCAGAATGACTGGTCTACAGAAAAAAAAAAAAAAAGAAACACATGAGAAAAAACAGCATGAGCCAGCTTTTTTTGGTTTATATAGGAGAGCTGATAGGAGATGTGAATGCAGTGTTGGAATCTTCAACATGCTGATGCAGAGTGGATTAATACAATCTATTTTGTGTTGTCATGGTGAACTGGGCTAGAAATGGTGAGTGTAAATTGCAGGAAGGGATAAAGCAAAATATTTGAAAAGTGGAGAAATGAAATAGCTCGAAAATGTCCCAAAAGCTGTCAGATTTCTGTCCCTGGAAACTTCTAAGGAGGTATTAAACGACATCTGGAAAGAAGAGAAAAATAATTCATCAAGATCTTCTTGCTCTATTATCTATGATTTTGTGGCGTGTTTTGTGGCTAATAAACAGCCCGATGTGCCCATGTATATAACTGATGGCTCTGTTTGCGACAAAGTGATGGAATTTTGTACATCTGTGCTTGTACATATGTATACGTATGTAAAAATATCAAACAAGTATCTGAAACATATGGCTAACTGTGATTTCATTGCAGGAACTGCTGGTTGTAACAAACTGAAGTATGTCATCAGTTGCAGTGCCATTTTACCAGAAAAGACACAAACACTTTGATCAGTCCTATCGCAACATTCAGACAAGATATGTACTTGAAGAATATGCAGCAAGAAAGTGAGTACCATGTATTTCTCATGTATCGCATACAGATGTTTCTATACTGGATAATCAGTCAGTTCTTAGAATCCAGATACTTGCATTCTCCTCTCCCTTGCTGGTGATTTATTCAGAATGGTACTTTTTTCAATTCCTTCCATAGAGATGCTTCTTGTCTGTCATCTTCCACCAGCATAGCTAGACTATCTAGTTAGGTAGCAACCCATCTACACAGGCTTTTTATCTGAGGTTTCATCCTTTTTACTGCCTCCAAATTGGAAATTCCATTTTTTAAGCTCTGATTGAATCTCACTTTGTCTTAAGTAAAATTGCACTGAAATAAATTGTAAATAATAGAAGCAGGTTTTTTATCCATTCTTCCATACAACATGAGAAGAATATTAATTCTCCCGAAATTGGCTATTCCTAATTATGTTTTTTTTTGTTGTTCAAATTATTTCTTTCTTAAAAAATCAACTAAACAACAAAACAGTTTCAATTCCTCTCATGAAGTCTCTGAGTTTTAGTTTTAAAGCCTGGAACATTGAATCTGGGTTGCTTAGGAATTACTGTCCTCTCTCTTGAGTAATTAAGATGCCTAGCTAACTGTCCAGCTTCTGCAGATTCCCTTATGAAAGAGGGATTTTATGAGGAAGATTATGTGAAGTGTAGAAAGGCAAGAATATTTAGAAATATGCAGTATTATAGGGATTCTGTGTGCACTGATTATTAGACAAGCTGGTTCCCTTGTGGTTCATTTAGCAGTGCTACCACAGCACTTAAAGGATTGAATATGGACTGTAGACTATTTAATAGAATCAAATGAAATAAAGTGTCTAATGACCTCAAGTGATTAATGATGGGCATTAAGCCTCTGAAGGTCGACTGGGAATCAGAACATCCTAGTAGCACTGCAGTTAGTAAGGAATGCAAAGTAGCATCTTTACCAAACTATGCTCGATTACAGAATTTAGCTTGCTTAAAGTAATTTGTTTGATTTTTATGAATGCATTTTTTTCCCAGATATAACAGTTGGGATATAACAGTTTTGGCTTTTTTTTTTTTTTTTTTTTTTTTTTTTAAATATATTTGAAGGGCTGCTTCTAGGCAGGCTGCTCACTATGAATCAATTGGCCTGGGAAAAACAACATGCAGACTCTGTGCCAGGAGGGCACGCAGCTTGGCTCATGAAGCAATGCAAGAATCCAGAAAAAGGTAAAGCTGTGTCCCACCTGACCTGTGTAGTGGCTCTGGTTCCATTCAGTATCTCTTTTTTGCCAGGGCTCTCTTCAAAGTCAGCAAGACTGGAGTCTTCTCTGTCACTGTTCAACACTAATCTATTTTGGCTAGAATACTAAATCACCAAGTATCATTTTCATTCTCATATTTCAACCCAGAGTTGTTCCCCTTAATCCCCAGCATGGTCCTTGCAAATAGCTTTAAACTCAATAAAAATTAGAATCTGCTCAGGATTCAAAACATTTTCAAACAGATCTACTGCACTATTCCTACATTTCTGGTTTGGATCAGTTTGAACATTTTGAATTCTTTCCTTAATACCAAGATGGCTTTTTGTCATGTCTCAATTACAGCCATGGTATGAAGTCTTAGAATAAATGTGCTGGCAGCAATGCTCCAATTAGAGAATTTGACTGTTTCTGCTCTGACATGCTTTACAGTGACTGTAACAAATATATAGACAGTATAAGATACAAGAATTAATTCTGCCTTATCTGTAGAAAATTTTTGAGAATATCATACACATATTTAGGGTTCTTGAACTTTTTTTTGAAAGATACATCCTAGGTGTAGAATGTTCCAGGGGAATAAAACTCATTAGCATAATATAACTTATCTTTTAAAAACCATCTTAAATTTTATTAATATTAAATTATACATGGCAAAACAAGGCTGGTGTTCACAATACACTGAAGTGAAAAAAAACAGATATTTAAAAAAATAGCAGTGAAAACAATATCTTGATCTACTTGTTCACTGAAGATCATGCAAGTCGTCTTCTTTGCTTCACTGCATCTTGGGTTATACTTTAAGAGTCTGTAATTATAGTCGTGTTAGAAATTGCTGATAGCTCCTTGCTTTTGTGCTGTTGTCAAGGCCAAGTAATGTAGGCTGCTTACAGAATCATCATGAATGAAGAGGCGTGAGTTAGCTCCTCATGAAAATGTTGAGGTTTTTATAAGAATTCTGAAAAATCTATGGAGTCAGTTCTTCCTCACAGTTTCCCCAGGTGGCTCACTAACCCTTTTAAAACCAACAAATTTCTCAGGAGAGTCTTTTACTAGCAGTTTCTGTAGCATGTCCTGCTTGCCCCTGTCCAAGGATAACTTTGGTGTATGCAGCAGTTCATCACATCTTTGTGAACTCCTTGGTCTATATCTGTCAGGTGAGGACATTTGATGCAGCCCTTGGATCTAGAAGTGATTCTCAGGTGCTAGAGCCAGGGACACACTAGAAACATGGCACAACTTTTATCATAATATGACGTAGGCATAGAACCTGCCTTCACTACTCTGCCTTATTGCATCCATGGGAAGGAAAGTTTAAGCCAGAGTGAAGCCAATCATGTTATTGATCTTGAATAAGGCTGTGGACTGTCAGGACAGTATGACCATGCCTGCTTCCAAGAAATATGAAGCTATGGCACAACATATATGGGGGGAAAGACAGTGTAAGAATCACAGAATTGTGAGGGTTGGCAGGAACCTCAAGAGATCATCAAATTCAACCCCCCTCCTAAAGTAGGTTACAAAGATAGGTGTCCAGATGGGTCTTGAATATCTCCATACAAAAAGACTCCACAACCTCTCTGGGCAACCTGTTCCAGTGCACCGTCTCCCTTACTGTAAAAAAGTTCTTCTGCATGTTAGTATGAAACTTCCTATGTTCAAGTTTTAGACCATTATTCCTTGCCCTATCACTATGCACCTCCACGAAGAGCCTGGCTTCATCCATTTGCCACCTACTTCCCTTTAGATATTTATAAATATTAATTAGATCCTCTCTCAGTCTTACTGAGGCTGAACAGACCCAGGTTACTCAGCCTTTCCTTGTACTGGAAATCATCTATCATCTTTTTATCATCATCATTTATCATTTTTGTGAGCCTACACAGGGCTCCTTCTAGAAGATCCCTGTCTTTTTTGATCTGGGTAGCCCTGTGCTGGACTCAGTAGACTATATGTGGCCCCACCAGGGCAGAGTAGAGGGGGAGAATCACCTCCCTTGACCTGCTGGCCACACCCTTTTTAATGCACTCCATGACACCATTGACCTTCTTGGCCACAAGGGCACACAGCTGGCTCTTGGCCAACCTGTTGTCCACCAGAACACCCAGGTCCTTCTCCACAGAGCTCCTCTCCAGCAGGTCAGTCCATAACCTGTAGAGATGCATGTGGTTATTCCTTTACAGGTGCAAGTCTCTGCACTTGCTCGCATTAAACCTCATTCAGGTTCCTCTCTGCCCAACTATTCAGTCTATGCCATAGTCATATGCACCTCACAAGCTCACTAGGATAAACTTATAGACTGGTAGACTAATTCCGAAACTAAGTTTTCCATCCTGATGTGGTTTCAAAGCCCTTAGATGCCTAATGTGTGTAACTAATAATCTTAAAGCTTCATATTGATCATTCTTATCTGACATTTTTTCTTGTTCTACAGGACTCATGAACAAAAGACTCATGCTAGTGATGAAAAAAGGATCAAATTTGCCAGTGAGTTGTCATCTTTGGAAAGAGAGATTCACATGGCCAGGCACCATGCTAGGGAACAACTGGATAGACTTGCTATACAAAGAATGGTACAGTACTGAATATTTTTTTTGTCCCTATCCAAGTACAATTGTAAGATATACTAAAAATTAGGTGTATGTTTCAAATATTAGTAATGACTTAACATTTTTTGATATTGTGAATTTGAGATTAATCTTCTAGTCTATTTGAATCTAGTGCTAAATGCTTCCTTTCTTTTCCTACTTCTATTGGTTTCCTTTGTCTAACAGGTAGAAGAAAATATGGCTCTGGAAAGACATGCTTTTGAGGAAAAAATAAGTCGAGCTCCTGAAATCCTAGTGCGCCTGAGATCTCACACTGTCTGGGAGAAGATGTCTGTGCGTCTTTGCTTCACTGTACAAGGATTTCCCTCCCCTGTTGTTCAGTGGTAAGAAATTGGCCTTATCCAGGCCTCTAAAAATGTTGTTTAGCTTTTCCCATTGGGAATTTATGGCGTTAGTGATAAACGTCACACACATAATGGCTATTTAAAAACACTTGGTAATCCTCATGTATGGGCTTTATCCTGGTGCTTGACACTGCAGTGGGAAGAGTGGGTGGAAAGCTTCCTGAATGGCCATGCGCAGTGCGAAGAGCAGCAAAATTGAGCATTTCAGAACGCAGATTGTGGAAAGCATTCCAGTCTTTTTGGCCATTCATTTCCCTGAAGATGAAGTAGAAAATGGCACAATATGCAAAGTTCACAAACTAGGCCCAGGTTAACTTGTACATCACTATTGTTGTCATAGGCAATTGCCACAGACTGAGTGTTTGCTTTGTGTCAGCCCCTCTTGAGGTGGACATTAATGTAAAGACCCTGAAGCTGCCCTCCTGTCTAGATACGTTCTATCTGATATATGGCAGAGCTACAGACTGAACTGTGAATATCTTACCCAATTGCTATTTCCCTTTTGTGAGCTGAAGTGCTCTACTCTGATCAAAGTTTGCTTCCCATCTTGTGTCAGGGCTAGTGGACTGGAAAGTTCAAGTAACATCCTGTCTTTCTCTACTGCCATCTCTTCTAGTCTGGGTACATTCCTTTCCACTATCTACTGCAGCAATGGTCCTCCTTCACCTTTGTGGCCTGAATTGTATTTATTCACATAATATTGGAAAATACAGTTAGAGAAAATGTATAGAGTTCTCAGATTATAAAAAATGGTTCCTGAATGTAAAAAACAGCCAAATCATTGCAATGAATAGAAGCTGCTATTAATTAATTCATTTTTTCTTGATTGTCAGGTACAAAAATGAGGAACTGATTACGCCAGCAAGTGATCCAGCAAAGTACACTGTTGAAAACAAATATGGAGTACATGTATTGCATATAAACAGGTACAGTAGATTCTTATACTCTATTCAAATTCATCACATTTCTCTCAAATTTAGGCTAGACGTGGTTCACTAAATAGCTGGATACTATGTCATGAAAATGAGTTGAAAATGAAAAAGTAGATATTTCTATTATTTAGCTTTGACAGTCTATAAAACGTAAAGCAGATGTAAGTGGCTGAACGAAGTAGTTATTTTTTTTGTTATAATTTTGTTTTCTTGGCAATCAAAGTAGAAAAATGAGTATTTTATGTTCTTTTCATGACAAAGCTCTTTAAGTTACCTAGAAATTCTACTGGCCATGGCAAAGATACACAATTATAGGTTTTTGTTTTATTATATGGCGGGTTCTATTTCCTTTTGATCTCCATTTATTTGTTCTCTGAGAACTAAGGAAGTGTTAACTTAGAAAGAAAAATCTAATTTATTGTGTTTTTCAAAATGATGTTAATCTTGAAATATAGAAAATGCCTGTATAGAACATCTTCCTAAAACTAACACTCATACCAGGCTGTCCTAAACAGCTGAAATGTTGCCTGTTGCCTATGACTCAGTACAAATTCTTTTTATAAAATATAAAATGCCAGAGTAAAATGAGGATATAACAGCAGTATTCAAAAAAGAAAATGAATATCTAGAGAAGAGGCACGAAAAAGACCTTTGCTTTTAAACTTCTCCAGATATGATTATCAGCTGTGGTCAAACAGCTGGAATATTTGTAGCTAGTCCTTATCTAATCAAACGTTTCATCTTCTACTCTGTCTACCTGTCAGCAGTGGAAGAGACCCTGAACTTGTGAGAAAGCGGAGCAGAGAAAATAACTGCATAATTCTTTCTATTTTTGGGAAGGAATGCTTGTCTTTGTTTCTGAAATGAAGTCCAACTGGACTTTTCAACTTTCTGTAGCTCAGGACAGGAGAAACATATCCCTGTATAGAAGTTCTCAGCCATAACCACTCTGTTATTGCTTCTTAAGAGATTTCTAAAGGAGTAGTAGTACTTGTAAGTACCTATAAGATACTCACAGCCTTCAACCCCAGGACATGAGTAATTTCCTGGCTGCTCTCTGTATCTATGAGATGTCTCATCACAGCTAGTTCTATCTCACCAGCATTACTTTTGGAGGTGAGGTTAAAAGAGAAAAACAGGTTGCTATATTGCAACCCTCTCCCTTGCAGCAGATGAAAATGAAAAATGCTCTCCTCTGTCTGGATCTGTGTGGCAATGAGTGATAGATAAAATATGGGTAACTTAATGCAAGTAGATGATTGTACTTGTGTTTATCTTGCTTAGCGTTAATAAGCTGCTGCTTGGTGAGTCCCGACATTCAATATGTAGCACAGTTTTCTTTTCTGACTTTTAGAGTGTAAATTGCTTTTTGAGGAAGCGAGAATCAGTGAGGATAGTGCTTTTAGAGCATCTGTAGCCATCACATCAGAGGTATCTTATAATCCCCTGGTACCTTTTTGTCTTCCGTTACTGGTTATCAGTCATGTAGACAACATTCACAGCCACCTTTGGGATTGTTCAGATAGAGTTGTACTTATTCAGACATACCTTAGAGTCATTCACTGGCAAACACTTAAGAGTCCACCCCCCCTCATCATCATCCACTGTTTACCAGGCACAGATCTGTGTGTATTCATATGTGGTCACTCATGCTCAGTTAAGCTGCCCTCTTCAACTACTGTTGCTCTATTCCTTTTCTGTTCAGAAAATTTTTAATTACTGGTCTATTTGATTTCAAAACTGGACCATTAATTTCTTAGTGCTTGCCAGTAGTTGGAAAATCAACCTGTGGGAAATGAAAGAATGTTTTGATAGTTTTTCTATTGCTTTTATTATATGTACTAGTATTTGACAAATTATATGTATTTGGTTAAAATATGTATTACTAAAGTTTTAAGTAAAAACGTTTATCAGTTCACTTTGGATCTTCCATAAATATCTGTATGCATGCATATTTGTAGCACTATTTTTTTCCTAGAAGTAGAACAGTTTGGATTTTCCACCTATCCACTGCTGTGCTCTTCTCAGCTGTTCATACCAAAGTGCTGAGCTGCATATCATCTGATCCACAGCCACTCAGAACTGCCTTGGAATTTCTTGGCTACCTTTTTAGTGCTTCAGGGAAGCTCAGGGAGTGAACTTTTCCTTCTGATGCAAGTGTGATATTTATTCCTATGAGTATTCCTTGATCCCAGTGGAAAAATTCTTGAGGCGCCAGAACCAGGACGTCACCTTGTCAACTTAAAACAGTAACTGGACACAATTTCATCCCTCGTATTTGCTGTCTTCGAGGGCCCATGTCTATAGAAGATCATTTCCATTTCTCAGTCTCCTATTTTCATGATGCTTTGTGCTCAGTTTACCACATTTTCTACATTCATTAAGCACTATAATTACCATATAGTTCCCCTCTCTTGCTCATTATAACCTTTCTCAATTCAGAGTCTGAGCTCAAGATTTCCCTTATGCAGTAAAGAAGGGGGATATGGAGCTTTCATGATAAGTTTTGAACTTCTCACAGTTATAGGGCTTGTTTAATATTTATTTCTTTATTCCATTTAATTTAACTACAGATAGTCAGATGATACAATAAAATATTTCTCTATCAGAGGTAGAAAAGATTAGTACACTCTGTTTCTCTATTGCATGGCTGAAAATATTTTACATGTTAGTGTCTATCTCAGTACTTTAAATTTTGGATTAAATTAAAACGTTTTGGATTTCTTAGTTGATGCTATTTGTCTAGCCACAGGTTTTTGTTCTATTCTCTAATGCTTTTCTTTTTTTTTATTTCTTATGATGCATGGACTAGTTCTTTCACTGATATGAAAGTCAAATTGCTTCTCCAATGAATCACTCGGCTTTACACAACCATGAAGGGCTATACTATGTATTCTGATATGGTGACTGGAGTATAGAGCGGACAGTAGCATGCTCCCAGTATTCTAAAAGCCCTGCAATGAGCAGGCAGATGAACTGATGAGAAATGATAAGCAGAGAAAGAAGTTTGATTTTCCAGAGCAATGTCAGTGTGGTGCAGTTGCACGCTGCCACTTTTACAATCTCAAAATTTGGCAGTGTTTTATATTTCATTAAGGCTATCTCCCTTTCCTGTTCCAGTTCACTGCTTAAAAATGCTTCTAATTGCAGCAAGAAAGAGTTTGTGGTTCCATCAGTGAAAATGCGTGGCAAAGCCAGTAGAGTGCAGTGTAATACCTACTGCCAGAAGGCAGAACTAGTCCCTAATCGAGCACTCAGCTCCTAAGCATCGTCAGCATTGCTTTAAAAAAAGAAAAAAAAAAAGCTTAAAAATTGAATGAACCTTCTTTTCTAACTATTCTCATTTAATAAATGACACTGTGCAGTCAGTACAGTGCTATTTTAGTTTGATTAGGAACAAAAGGCTTGGAATAATTTAAGCTGGAACTTCAGAATGAGGCCTGCCCTTCCTCCTGCTGTGGGTGGAAGCAGGACAGAGTGCAGGCACTGCAGCAAAGGTACTTGTCCAGCTCAGGAGGCAGAGCCTTGGAGCTGCATACAGTTGATTGTGTGGTGATAGGCTGCAGGTCCTGGCGCCTTGCAGGTATGCGCTGCCAGTGTATGTATAGGCAGCAGGTATGGTGTGCTTCAGTTCTTTTTTTCATCGCAGAAATACAAACAATATCCCCCAAATGAAATTATCTGTAATTTTCTGGCCTGTCAGTCACTTTCCTCTACAAGCTGCAATAGCTGGGAGCCAATGAGATGGGCATGAGACAGTGTCAACCTCAAAACAGAGGTTCTCTATTCAGTAAGAACAAAACCTAACCAATTGAAAAGAATCTATCAGGTTCAGTCTGCCTAGAGAATCAGAATATGAGATGGTGATCCTGCAGAGTGTTTCCACATTTTGGTATCATATAGATGTAATGCTGAATATTTTGTCATTTAAATTCAAGGAGGCAACTTTAATTCTTGAAATGTGCTATGTTATGCTTCCTGCTCTTGACATGCACTAAGTTGTGTTCTAATTCATGCAAAAATGTTATCTTAGTCTCAATCCCTATGTTTAAATGAATATATGCATTTTAAACAGAAGTATCTGCCTGGGGAATATTCCCTTCACAACCACAAGAGCTGCAGAAACTTGTGTGGATTGAGGGCAATTTAATTTTCACAAAAGTTATTAGTACCTTGAAACATGTGTGAGGTGCCCTCACACCTCATATTTTCTAAATGTACTCTAAGCATATTTTAACTGACCTTTGTAAAGGTTAGATAATACATTCTCCATCATGATGCAAGGAAAACTGGTGTACAGTTTAGGAATGGTCTTGACTCAGGGCACTTTATGGTGTACCTAGGAAATCTATTTTTTATATTCACAGAAAAGGAAGTAGTTTCCAAGGTAATCCTCAATCTGAATATTATCTGGCACCAAAGGAGAATTAGGACTTGATGTACCTTGCCATCCTGTTCGACTTGTGTCGACTTGCGTGTATTAAGCCAATGCACTGTGTAGTGCTAACCTACTAACCCCATATACCTCCAACATCAAATTTAAAGGCAGGCCATTGAGTGTGAGGCTATCTAAGATGGTTTGATTTATCCCCTGGTGAGTTCAGTTAGAGGTTATGGGAGAGTACTATAAAATGGTTTCAAAGCAGTGACCTCCAGAAAATGGATAGAATTAGTAGAATCTCTTAAAATGCCTGGACTGGGGAATTATTATCAGTATGTTCATAATAACAACAAGAATCTTGTTCCTCATCATAAAAGAAAATGTACTGTAAAAAATAAGCGTGCTCCATCCTTTTATAAAATTAGTTCTCACACCATCACTAATCTAAACAATTCTGTCAGATAGGTCCTTTAATACATCAAGCTGGTTGGGCCACAGAAACAATCCTTTTGTGACTCTTCTGTCTGTTCTGGAGACTTCTATGGTTATATTCTCTTTCCTCTACCTTGGAGACCCAAAATACATAGAGGCATTTTGCTGTGCCTTATGAGACTGCAAAATTATGGGGAAAGGACTGAGAGTAGCACAGCTATATACCTATCAAAAAGTTAATCAGATATTTGATTCATGCTGTTTCCTCATTTTCTGATTTTTTTGATGCTTTGAGTGGTCAAGCAGAATGTGGCCTCACATTTGTTCTCTATTTTCTTAATTATTTCTATGCCAATTTGTGGTTAATAAATTATGTTTCAGTTCCTGAATCCTGAGTGATTCTTATAGAAATTAATTACTATTGAATGTTTTATCTGCTATTCTGCTGGAAAATGAAGCCAACAGTGAAAGCAGATGCTGGCTATTTTAAACTGATAGTTGAATTAACCTCATTGTGTTGAAGAGCAGCTAAGTAGTATTTGAGAGAGGCCTGAAGTAGTGCTTTGTTTGTGAAAGGGAGCAGCCTGGTACAGCAGTGATGAGGCAGCCATCCATCACTCCATTATGGTGTCAGTGCTGAGAGCTGCCTGAACTGTGTGCAGCTGGGGATGGATCAGCACCAGCCCTGCAGCATGTCTCCTGGAGAAGCCTGGAGGCGAAGGCTGGTGAAGTTGCAGTACACTTCTATAGGTCTCTAGACGGGTTGGCCTGGACAGTGGCCTGGAGAACAGGAAGTCTTTATGGGGCATGTATCAAGGGCTGAGGTCTGCAGGGTATGCTATGGCACTACCTGCCACTGGTGACTAGGAATTGCTGTCCTTCTATAACGAACTAAATGCATCCTCTTCTACAGTGCTCCCCTGGTGTCCAGTGGATGACAGCCACGCAGCTAATCCTCTTATCCTTCAGGACAGAGCAGCTACAACCAGGATGCTTCCTGGGAAAAGCCCCTTGCTGTCTTCTGAGCTGTGCCTAGCAGTCCTTTGGGAGCTGTTACATGCTATTACATGCCAAGGGCTGTTCAAGCAGGGTGATCTCTGTATATTACATGTCTTACTGTATGTACTGCATACTACGTACTACATATATTTCCTTTAGAACAGGTGTAGTGCAGAGTGACCTGTACACCTTAGATTTCTACCACAGTCAATTATCTAATGCCCCTTGAATAAACTTCTTGAGATGCTTCGTTTGTTGTTGGCTTGTTTCATTATAGCAAGGCACCGTACTGAGCTGAGAACAGTGTGTAAGTTATGTATATTTCAACAAAGAGACATTGAAGCATGATTTAGGAAAAAAAACCTGCACTAAAGTTTTAACTCACTTTTGACATAACACAAATATTAATACAGTGAAACTGGGATACTAAAAAAAAAATATTAGTGTTAATAAGAAGTTAACGTCACTAACTCCAAGAGATTTCAGCTAAGTCCAGAATCATTTTAGCTTTATGTAGATTGGTGAATGGGTATTGATATTTTTAAAATAATTTCAGAAATCTCTGAAATATTGAGTAACATTTAGCCTATTATTTCAATTCTTCTCTAGTGCTTTTCAGACTTACTTTTTCCTGCCTAGACTGCAGTAGAGTGATAATGGGTTTCATACTCTAACTCCAGGCTTTCTGGATAAGTGGGTTAATCTTAAGAGTCACTCCTCTGTCTTTGATAATTAAATGTATGATTGACTTGGTAGCATGCCATGTTTTGTGAATTGTGTGCTGAAGATTTGCCTCTAGGAGGAGCAGTTACTCCTGCTCGTTTAAAGAGTTAAACCACAATTTTATAGAGCTTTCATCAAGTTTTTTTTTTTAGGCATCACAGAACAGAAAGTATCATTTTTTACTGACACTGCCAAGAATATATATAAGAGCTGAAAAAAAGGAGTCTGATGTGCCTGTCTCAAGTACTACATGGCCCCAGATTGGCATTCTCTTATACAATTTACTTCAAACACTTTTATGCATTCCTTCTTCTTTCACACCTGGGATATAAGAATTCTTAGAAGACAAGTACAGGCACAATTTCATCCCTCTAATCTGGCAGTTGCCAAGAATATACAAATTCATTAATTCTTCTTAGAGGAAACTAAATGCACAAGTGTAGAACATTATGTATCGTCACTGGAAATTACTGAAGGATCTCCATCAAATGCATTGGAATACACAGAAGCAGAATTTAATTATACATATTTCAGACAGTGCTCTGATTAACCGATGGCTAATCATAATAGAAATTCCAAGAAATAGGAAAAAAATTGACAATTTTCTTTGACATGAACATATTTTTAAAGGAAAAAAGCTCAAGAAAAGATATCAACTTTAGCCAAATTAAAATCTTTATTTATTAAAAACCAATATATGAGAATATTTCATATTAAAGTATTTAGTATGTTTCTGAAAATAAAGCAGATGTAAATCCTGAAATATCTTTTTGAACTGAAATGTTCATTCTGAAATGATTATGACTGTTTACAAGGGTGAATAGTGATAGGATAAGGGGGAATGGTTTTAAACTGAGACAGGGGAGGTTTAGGTTAGATATTAGGAGGAAGTTTTTCACACAGAGGGTGGTGATGCTCTGGAACAGGTTGCCCAAGGAGGTTGTGGATGCCCCATCTCTGGAGGCATTTGAGGCCAGGCTGGATGTGGCTCTGGGCAGCCTGGTCTGGTGGTTGGTGACCTTGCACATAGCAGGGGGCTGGAACTCGATGATCATTGTGGTCCTTTTCAACTCAGACCATTCTATGATTCCATGAAATATTAAAATGAAATATTCCAACTTTTTCAAAATTGTTTCTTCTTGCAGACTAATATTCTTTTTCGAGGAAATTTCATTCTATCTAAATCTGTATTTTAACAAAAAGGAGTCTAAAATATTTTTAATGCTCCTAGTCAGTGATGTTTATGCTTATTAGACACAGATAAATTTACTTCAACTATAAATTAAAGTAATTGCACAAAAAAATGCATGTGCAAATAAAGAATTAGTTTTCTTTCCTTTGTTTCAATTTTATGTCATACCCACTGAAGTAGTATTTCTTGTGGTTTATCACATCTTTAATAGAAAAAGGTTTGGACTTGTATCTTAATTGGTTATATATCTGTTAGCGTAAATTCTCCTTCATGGGAGGACGTAGTAGGTGAGACATTCCATCACTGGGCACTATTTGCCATGAAGTAATTATTTTTTTGAATTTTGTTTTCTTTTAAATTCTCCTTACATAATAGATAAATTTTGTCACTAACAAAATAAACCAAAATCTTTATGCCACAATTTAAGTTGGATTCCTTTTTTTTTTTTGTTTTTGTTTTGTTTTGTTTCGTTTGCATTTCCTAGGAGGTATGAGAGGCATAAAAAGCCAGTATGTACTTTCTAGGAATCACTGTAGAGCAATGTACTTCTGCAAGCATCACATCCTTTTATTCCATGTATCTTCCCTAAAGTATGTGGCAGAAAGGCAAGACAGATTAAGAGCATAGTTGCATAGCGAAAAAGAATAGCCGCACTGGTATATACCAGCTCTCTTATTTTGATCATTCTCTAAAGGTCATCTCCAGTTTGCTCAAGTCATTGCAACCTGCACATTAATCCATGATAAAATCATAGAAAAACATAGAACCAGCTTTTTGATTGTCTTTCATCAACTTATACTGTTTAGTGTGAGTGAAGAGCTTTGTTCAGTGTTTGCACAGCTTGTTTTGTAATATTGATCATTAAGAGCATTTGTATTTGCACCGAGTCATTTATTTCCCTATTTTCCATTCTCAGAGCTGATTTCGATGATTCTGCTACCTATTCAGCTGTTGCAACAAATATCCACGGGCAGGCATCAACTAATTGTGCTGTGGTTGTGAGAAGTAAGTACTAATTTATGGTTAAAATAAGAAATAATTATCATGTTCATGCTGTTGAATCTTTATTGTGTGTTTCACAGGGTACAGAGAGAGTGAAGAGCCTCACCCAGCTGGGATAATGCCCTTCCACTGTAAGCAATTTATAAAATTTTTGCTTAAGTAGTTTGTATACCCTTATCATTATTAAGAGCCATAATAATGTTTTACATATGAGGAAATTAAATATAACTTGTTTTTTTCTGATACCAATATGAGCTGTCCAGATGCTTTTCTTTCTCATTTGCATCTTTTGATCAGAATACATTATACTAGAGAGTTCCATTTTCTATTCAGATTAGACAGTAATCTGCTTGTGCCAACTACAGTTTACTTAAGAATGTTTTCATTTTTTCATGCATAGTGCCACTGTCGCATGATGTTTGCTTCACACATTTTGATGTCCAATTTCTGGAGAAATTTGGAGTCACCTTTGCAACTGAAGGTGAAACACTGACCCTTAAGTGTTCTGTGTTGGTCACCCCAGAGCTGAAAAGACTACGGCCTCGTGCTGAGTGGTATAGAGATGGTAAGTCGGTACACTGTATAGAAGCTGAGTGGAAAATGCTGGAGAAGACTCTGATCAGTTTAGAACATGAAATTCGCAAGTTTAATTTCAGAATTAAGCAAATAAGCTTTTCTAGTATGAATTTATGGACTTAATCTCTCTTTAGTGACTTGGTGTACCTATTCTTGAGCACACACAGCAAAGGAGGTAACCTCATATTATCTAATAAGATAATGGTTAAAATGTTTACTGACTAAATGGAAATCTAAAGTCACTTCCTCACATGAGTGCCCCATATTGTTTCAGTTTTCATCCACCATGACTTAATCTATGGAACAACAAGACTGTTTGCCCTTTCAACAAGCCCTTTCAGATTAATACTTAATAATGCCTACATAATTCACTCTTGGTATGTAATGGATATGTAGATAGATCACACTATCAAGTGTATCAAGTGTGTATCAAGTTATATCAAGTGGCAGAACTTGTTCCCGAATACAGCAGGAATTCATGAACTATGAATCTTTGCTGCGTGCTACAATTTCCTCTGTTGAATCGCTTGAAATCTGGAGGCAAGGCATTAACATAAATGATGAGATGGTTAATAATTTGTAGAACATTATGTGCTTTCAATGCTGTGATTTTTTTAGGACAATATTTAATTCTACTATTTTATGAAGACAATCTTTATTTTTCCTATGATTTTTGAGTTTATATTAATCAAGTAATAACAGTTGAATCCCTGATAAGGTTTTTTCTAATAATTATACATGTTTATTCAGTATTAATAATCTTCACATGAGTGAAGCTTATTGAGGTTGTCTACTAAACTCCTAGGGGTGTATAAGTCAACTGAATCAAATCCTCTAATGTGGCTTGGGATTCAACAAACATGAATATGACGTCTACAATTCATGGTCCACCTAGAAGAATTTTAGATACTGCAGAAACTAAATCAAGATAATACTTCTGAAATGTCTATCCAATCTTAATAAGAGATGAGCTGGTAACTAGAGCTTTCTGATATTGATCTCTTGTGTAATATAAGCATTATAAAGTGATATGCAACAGCATTCTGCAGTTATTTATACTGTAAAACAGAATATAAAGTTAAATTCAAAGGAAAAAAATCACAGAGTGCACAACTGAGCTGATAGTACAGCAGATGAAAATGCCTGATGAAGATAAACTTCAATTATATAATTTCCTCTCTATACAAGAATTTTCAGAAGAATAATGTTTTAGGAAAAATCTCTCATACTGAAAACAGCAAGTGAAGGTTGACTTACACTGACTCCGAGGTAAACTCTTGATAAGTCTTGGTAGTGATGGAACTGGAGCATAACAGAAGTGATGGAACTGGAGCATAACATATCAGTGTACTAAAGATTTGATCACGACTGTGAGGCTTTGGTATTGTAATATCATTGTGATCACAGGTGCATAAATACCTTCCCTAGTAAAACCAGAGAATATGTTTGTGGCCTCTGAAATTTACTCTTCTTCTTGGCTTCTTTTGTCAACCATCCAGGCTGCATTAAAAAGAGACCTCTTGCTTTCTTAAAGGATTTAGTGTGTCTTTGGCCTTTTGTGAAAGAAAGTTTTTCTGCTCTTACCAAACACAACTACTTCCATAATTTCTGGTGTAAGGTGCACATGAACAGTGGGAATGGATGATTGTGGCCTTAACAGGCAGTACAGGCTTGTTTGCAGTTTATATCAGTTAATTCTGGAGTGTCTGCCATTCCTCTCAGCTTGAAATGTATATAAGTGACCTTTTATTCAGAGGTGCTCATGGCTCAACTTCATTTCTTTCTTTAGGATTTTCCCCAGAACCCAGACACTAGTTAAAGATTCTAAGTGGAGATGTTTTCTGATTTCATTTAAAGTACTTCATGTCTCTCTGCATGAAGTGTCAGTTCCATTGTGACATGACAGAAAGGGGACAGGCAGATTTTCTAGGCAAGGATCTCATGATTAAGGATTCCATGGGAATAAATGTGACTAAATTTACTTTATACTCTTCTCTCTAGAAAGCTGTATGCTTAGATGATCACATAATTTACTGTTTTAGTAGCATGTTTTATTATCTGAATGTGTTATTTTTTATACCATCCATGTAGTTCAGCTGGTAGCTGGAAAAATGAATTCCTTTGCAATCATCTGCACCAACATGCATTTAAGCAATAGAATAATAAACATTTATAGATATTCATTTCCTTTACATATAATTATGCTGAATTGATTAGAATAAATTAATATGCAATAGGTCCTAGGGATTTAGAAATAAAAAATAATCCAAGCAATTATTTAAAAAGTTAAGGTGAAGAAAGTCCCTTGGCTAGCATAAAATATCCTGCTCGTTCTTTTTCTCAGGTTTCAGTAGGCAATCAGATTAATTTTCATTAATCATGGGTCACCATCTCTCACCTATGAGGAATTCAAATATAATTTCATTCACTGCTGAACAGACATGCCTTGAGGAATTAAATTCAGTGTATGCTTATAGCAACCCAGATTAAACAGAAATCTCATTTTTAAACTTGGAGAAAGAAATTGAGTAATCTGACATTTGACCTGAACAGGTTACAAAACCTATTAATAATGAAACAAAGTTCCACCCTACATTTATTACAGAGTATGGCAGGTTTTTATATAATTTTCTTCAAAATGTTGGTGATATTTTTCTCTGTCAGCATATTCAAAATAACAGTGATGAAAGTTCAGAAGTTTGCACTGTATAGTATAGTCTGAGACCTCATATTCTCAAATTCATTGAAGAAATATGCTTAGGGAGTCGCAAGTTACTTCCTGTAGAGTTTTCATGGCATCAAAGCACTGTCCCTCTGAATAAAGTTAGTATAAAGCTGGTATACTTTTGCCTCTCATTAGCACAGGGTTACACTAGGGCATTTGTGCTGCCCAATGTGCTAACATGGGTCTTCTGTTCCAGATGTTCTGATAAAGGACTCCAAGTGGACAAAGCTGTATTTTGGAGAAGGCCAGGCAGCTCTGTCTTTCACTCATCTGAACAAAGATGATGAAGGTTTATACACCCTGCGAATGGTTACAAAAGGTGGAGTGAATGAATACAGTGCATTCCTGTTTGTCAGAGGTAAGGTTTTCACCCCTTTCTTGGGAGAAATTTAAAATAGTAGTAGAAAGAGCAGTTTCATTAAAAAACCCTATGCAATAAATGATGCAGAAAGAAAGGTGGCATGGTGGTATTTAACAGTAATTTGATTTATATACTAGTTTGTACTAGACACAATACACTTGCTCTACATGAGTGAGAGCTTCAAGAAGTGCGTGATTCTTCTTGGAGAACGAGATACATCATTCTTGTAAAAAAACAGCTTATATCTTTCTTTAATTTCTCTTTTCCCAATAGGAAATGAATGTCTTTGCATGCTAACAGTCTGCGCTGTAGTTGTTTTATCTACATTACCAAGTGGGAACAAGCCTTGTTGGGCACACTCAAATTCTGGATGAGAAAGATATATTCCCACTGACATACCAGGCACACTCAGCTTAATAAGCACAAAAAGAAGCAAAGTGAGAAATTAGCTCATTGTAGAAATACAGTTTTCACAAGAGACATAGCTAAAAGAAAGATGAATGTGTTAAAATGGAATAAAGGTCAGAATTTGCCCTTGCATTTGCATACACAACTCTCAATGAAGGGAGAATGAGCTCCCATACGTACAGCTGTACAAAACTAAGTCTTTCCTTTTAATTTTTTTTTTATTGAAATGAAAATAACTGGCTGGTTAGTGCTTTCGTTCTCTTAAATACATTTGACCACATGCTCAGTCATTGCAAACTGGTGCAGCCACACTGAAGCTGTTGGAGCTGCAGTAATTTTAAATCCATAGAGATCTGGGCTGGTCTTGAAAAAATACTTGCAGAAGTGTCTTCCAGCCAATTTGTGTGGAGTGGAGAGGCATGAATGTTTTTCTGAGTGGCTGAGGTCCATCTTTCTTGTGAGACTAGCCCATAGGCTTCATCAGCTTTTCAATATATGTTTAACAAGCTACCCTGATCTCTCTGGAAACAATATGCAAAAGATTTCTAGTTCCAATTGATTTCTAAAAAAGAAACTACCCAAGTGAAAAAAATGTTCACTAATTTATAGTAATTTTCCTAGAAATTATTCTCATGGTGGTGAGTTAATTTTAGGTACCTCAATGGTCCATTTTGCACTTAGTCTGATGCAAATGCATTCACGTGCACAGAATCTTGGCCTTGAGCTATGTACTCCAGAGTCTGTAGTGCCTTTTGTTGGCCTTTGTCTTGCCTATTTTTTTTTTCCCTTTCATGTGTACCAGGACTGCAGCTTGACTGAATTTCAGCCACCTCAAAACTGATTGCTTTTCAATATGGGAAAATTATGTTCTCATTACCTAAGGATCCTCTTCTGAAATACTTCAGATTCAGCTGCAAGAAAAATGCATAAAGCAAATCTATGGGCATTTTTACAGCATGTAGATTGTTATCAAATGACGGTACTTTTGGAACATATCTTGAGAAAATTTGAGAAAACACCAAGATTTTGGTTCAAATTAAACTTGTAACTTTTATTTGGTTATTTCAGAAAACAAACAAACAAACAAAAATCCATGAAAGAATACATTTGGACTCCCTACATGAAGTTTGCATGTTATGGAAACCTTTCTTTGAAAGGAAAAAAATCTGTCAGTAGACTCCATTAGAAGCCTTGGGTCTATAGTAAATATCTCAAAAATGAAGCCGCACAAGGATATCTTAATGAAAGTACATTCATTACCTAGGCTTGTTGGTACTGTAAAATTTTATATGAAAAGCAGCCTTAGAAATGAATCAAGAGTTTGAAAAATTTTAATTCCCTGAGAGATTTATTTTCCTCAGCTATACGTTTGTTACTGAGTACCTTGGTCTGATCAGTAACCCATTTAGCTACAGCTCTCAGTGGGAAAGATCAAAAAACACATTCCAGAACATTTTTATCCATGTGGAGAGACAGATATAGGTCTGATTCATTAGCGCAGTGAATTAGAGTATGACAGAACTCTTTTTTTGGCTCACATTCACATAAAAGACTAGCAGAGCAGCTGAAAATTTTCCTTTTTGCAGTTGTTGTGGATTTCACAACCAAAACGGATTTACTTTTATTTGTGATCCAGATGCTGATGCATTGATCGCGGGAGCACCAGGGGCTCCAATGGATGTTAAATGCCATGATGCTAACAGAGACTATGTTATCGTTACCTGGAAACCACCAAATACAACCACTCAGAACCCAGTCATTGGATATTTTGTTGACAAGTATGTAAGCATTGGGACTTATTTAGTTCTGTTTATTGTCAAAACCATGTACATTCTGAAGAATAAAAATGCCATTATATTCCCATGTACTTATGTTCTTTAGCTGTATTTCTATGCAGACCCCAGGCACTGTAAGTTGCCTACATTGCTAAATTACTAGAATGTTTTCTGGAACATTTTTAGCTCTGATTTTCTAGTACTTTCCCAGGCAATCCTGGACACTGTCTTGAAGCTAGCAAGGACCAGGAGTCCTTCCCAGTAATCATTTGCAAGCATCCACTCTTTATCAGATAATGAAAATGCTCAATAGCTTTCATGTGGCCAAATCAGAGAATGGGCCCTGGCACTATTTGATTTATAAGAGTCAGAATCTATGGGTACCTTGAATTAGATTTAGACTTTGTAGTCTGTATGCTGCAAAACCTGGAATCTAAGAATTATTACATTATCTTTTTGTTTTAGCCATAACTATGTTATAAGAGGGGCTTGAGGCATAGGCTCTTCAGAGTCAATAGTTTAAATCAGAATGGCACTGCTTTCTTTCCTCCAGTCTACAATGCATTTGGCTCACTTTCAGCTCAGTGCAGGCAGTCCAGGATCAGGGAGTCCAATTGTTATTTTGCATCTCTCTTTCACTGAAGTGCATGGTTGCCCCTTGCAGCCAAGGTAGAATATCTGACCTTTACTGTCTGAAGCTGACAGTCAGCTAAAAACATTACTGACATGATTTTACAATGTACAACGTTCTGCACTTAAAAGCAACATTTATAGTTCATTGCTGTTTGCTACCCTGTAATTTAGGGTAGTTCAGAGACAACTGTCTGGAAATTGCTGGAAAATGTTGGTTTATGAATAGCAGTCAGCATGAAGAAATTAATTTAAAAACTGAGGACTCTACCAGTTATATCCATTTTGTGCAGTGAGTAGATCATAGTAATATTTCATCTATTTTGTATGTAATCTATCCAGCTGTTCTTTTTGACATTTTGCCTGGATTACTGCAGCATGAAGTAGCCTTTGATCACGACCCTGTTTTTGACGGTACTGTCAGGGCAAAAGGCGGCCTTCTCCATTAAAGTTTATAGTAGTAGGAGGGAAAACGTGTGGGCATGCAGTGGAGCCAGTATGTGGACATCACTGTGCTTCTTGATGACTCCTGCAGTCATCTGCAGTAACCAAACCACTGTCAGAGAGAAAAGCCTGTTTGATTAAAATATGACAAGAATGAGACAGAAAAGATTAGGTGAAAGTTGCAATTTCAGCATGTTCTGTAGAGATACGTATAAAAATAAAAGTGGAATAACTTATGCCTTATGTGGCAAGGTAGAGAAAGAACTAAATGGAAGCACAGAGAGTTGACAAGGACAAAAACAACCCACAACCATGCAAGGAAAATGGCATTCACAATTGCATTATGAATAAATATGAACAAGGTGAACACTGGTTATCTGATGTGAAGAAATCATATGAAGTGTGTAGCTTTCATTAATAAGTGATAGTTCAGTGGCTTTTGTGAATCTGACTTGGTGTGTGCGGGATGCTGTATTTCTGTTGTGGAACAACACTGATAAATGCTGTCTTCTGCTACTTCAAGATGTGAAGTAGGTTTGGAGAACTGGGTCCAGTGCAATGATGCACCTGTGAAAATCTGCAAGTATCCTGTGACTGGTCTTTGTGAAGGACGGTCTTACATCTTCCGTGTGAGAGCAGTGAACAGTGCTGGCATTAGCAGGCCTTCTCGAGTCTCTGAACCAGTTGCAGCTCTTGACCCTGTTGACCTGGAAAGAACACAAAGTAGGTTGTACAAGGCTGGAACACATACTGAATATTTGATCTAACTTTTTTTCAGATTCCGCTGGTTTAAGTAAACTCAGGAGCAGCATTTACTTCTTCCTTTGAATGAATATCTCACTAGTTTCAAGGTTGGGGGGATATAAATGGAATACCAAGATCCGCATGGACAATCCCTGGGGATTCCATCTCAGTTATTGTTGATAAGCATTAAGTATAAACAAGATGAATTACTACAAAGAACAGTGTTTTCAGAAGAGACAGTATGCCCTGGCAGCTTGTATCATTTGCAATGTGAAATGGGCCCAGAGGTCTCATAATCTTCTATGTTTGCTAGCAGCAACATTTGGAAAAGTAGTTGAATATGCCTGCTTTAGAAAAAAATAAAAATGGAATTATGATATAAATTCATCAATCCATGGACTGCTGTATTTATCCACAACTTTTTTTCACCTCAGAGAAGTGCCAGTACTGGCACAAAGCTCCCTTGCTACTGGTTGAGTTATCTGATATTATCACTTTTCTGGCAGATGGAAAAAGTCAATCTAATTGAAAAAAAATAACAACAAAAGCCTTTCTGAATGCTTGGTCTTGTGCTAAAGGCCTCTAAAGTCTGCGGAGAAGCCTTATGAGAGCTTCTTCATGAGAAAAGTGAGAAGAGTGTTTTACTCTGGGGACTACTTTTATTCTATATATCATCTATTTGTGCACCTTCAGTTTTGTGAGCTCCTTTTATGTAGAAAGGAATTAAACTGATTATGAAGATGGCAGAGCACTGTCCCAGTATAGTCTGCAAAATCTGAGCTGAACATACTCTTTCCATTGGCTTTATGACTAATTCCTATAGCAAAATTCCAAATCACAATACAATTGTTTACCAATCTGTGACAGAATAGAATAAAACTATTGTGACTATGGTTCTTACAGTTTATCACATCATAAATAGTAGTGTCTTGCTCAGTTTACCTATGAAAGTGAATGAAGTAGCATATGACTTTCAGTTGATAACAAAATTATGGAAATAGAAGTACACAGGCTTTTTAATAGATGATGCACAGTAATTCGCAACATTTACAAATATGTTAAACAGAATATTTTGCTTAACAGCTGTTCATGTGGATGAAGGGAGAAAGATTGTTATCAGAAAAGATGACCTCGAAGGTATGTTATGTTTCTGTGATTTCATTCTGTCTGTTTTAATCCCAGGAATTTAGCATTGTAATTTGAAACAGCTTGAAAAGAAATCCTCCTAGTGAATAAATGCTTTATAATAATAAATATAGTCAGATATTTTGGCTTGGAAGCCTGAGCAAACACAAGGACAGACAGCACCATACTCTTGACTGCACTAATTGCATTAAGTGCTGACAGTATCTCCTCACCTTTTGCTTTGGCTAGTGCTAGGCTGCATTTAAACAACTTAATATTGCATTTAATCACTCACATTTCCCTTCCATGCATGCTGCTAGGAGCTAAATATAGTTTTTTCGACTGCATTTGGTGACCTGAGCAAGTTGTTTCTGCTTTCTTAAAAAAAAAAAAAAAAAAAAAAAAAGAAAGAAAAGAAAAAAACCCACCAACCACATACATAATCCATCGTGATTATGTAATTAATATATCTTTCTCTGAATGGAGATGTTGTTATTAAGGCTAAGGTTATGGACTAGACATTGTTTTTGTCAGGAGAACTGAAGAGATCACTTCCAGCTCTTGAGATAAAGCCCAAATTTCTTCCATCTTTGGTTGTTTCTATATGCCATGGTTTATTATTATTATTTTTTTTTTGCTTGGATAATGATCTTCTTTTTACTTAAACTGTCAAAAATGTTAACTATAATAGCTCTAGATATATATAAAAAAATATCTACTGTCTTTAGCAAAGTAAGCTTATAAAGTTGTAATTCCAATAAGAAACTAATAAAAGAAAATCCACCTGAGAATCGGTGCAATTGAATGGCGAATTTGAAGTTTTTCTCCAGTGCACAGGTAGGACAGATGAAATTATTCTATTTTGGCCATGGTACCCTAAATGAATTTTTATGGATATTATAGAATCAAAAATTACATTATAGAATCAGAATATGTTTGTCTGATTTTTATTTTTTTCTTTTACTTCAAAATACATATTCCTCCTTTCAGGATTACTTGAGAATGGTCATGGGAGTTAAGCAGCCAGTCTGGTATAGATAGGAATAATGATATTTGGATTCCTGTATCATTATTTCTTCAAATTTAGTAAAAGAATATGATTCAGATAGATCACTAGTTTCATTTGTGAAACTAAAACTGGAGAACACTACTGAAAAATGGATCTCATAGACCACAAACAGATTTCTTTTTTAGTGCCTGGTGACCTCTTGTTCTGAGAGAGGGCTGTATCATCATGTTATACCATCAGAAACTGCCAGCTTTGTTTTTTCAAGAACGTAAAAAAATATGTTGAGTTACGTAAAACCAATTGGAAGCCTTTTGACTACACACAGTGTTTTGCAAATTGTTATTTTTAATGTTTAAAATTGTTTTCTTGACTGCAAGTCAGCAATTTTGTCTCAGACTCATTCATGTGCCTTTCTTGAAGAAAAAGTATCTGCAGGCAATCAAATACTAGAAAACACTAAGAAAAAGTACGTTCTCTCGGGGTATGGCACAACGTTGTTTCTGCAATTTAAAGATTACTATTAAAACACGTTTCTCTTTTTTTGTTGTTGAAATCTGGAAATTTAGGGTACATATGCTCCCTGTTAGTACGAGAAATGGGTAAACTGACCTTAAAACAACAAAAATTTTTCCTCAGTTGTAAGCCATAAAAGAATAAAATATTTGCAGTTGAACATGTTTCTGAACAGTTTCTGAACTGTTATCAAGAGGAAGCTTCATTCAGAGATGTGTAGCTATGTCTGAAGCGTTCCTGCATAGGTCTGGGCTTTACAGCACTGTAATCCTACTGGCATGGAAACTGGCTTCTTCTCATGCTGTGGAGGGTGACAGTGGAAGAGCCATGCTGAATTCCTTCAGCCTGGAACTGGGCATGCAGGTCCTGCCTCACCTTCCTGGTAGCCCTGCAGAGCAAGAAGGGAGAGGGCTATGGTTAGGCCATTCCAACTGGTAGAGTCACCAAAGGGCTCTACATTTTTTAGAAATGCTTTAGGCTGGCCGGTAATACCATTGCATTATATTGTAGTGAGTTCTCTTTCCTTTCCTGCTTTCCACTTTGTTTTAAGCTGTGTCTCTCCTTCCTGTTCTTCTTTTGCAGATATCCTCTAGTTGAAGTTCTTGTATTAACACATTGGGCTCTGTCTTTGATCAAAAAATATCTTATTTGCATATATGAGCAGATTTTTCCAAGGCATTCTGCCCAGCAGATAAAAATAATTCAGATGTGATGAAAGAGAAAAAATATGTGACAAACGCACAGCTTGTCAGGGACATATTTAACTTTTACTGAAAAAGCAAATAAGCAACTCAATTCCTCAAAATGGAATTGAAGCGAGCAAGTGCACTGCAAGTATGATGTCATAGCTGAGATTGTGCTGCAGGGTGGGAGGTCAGAAAGATGAGCTGTAGCATGAGCTGACTCTGAGGTTAATCCACTGTTTTACACTTGCTATGCTTATTACTCTTCCAGGCGATATTCAGATTCCAGGCCCTCCCACCAATGTACATGCTTCAGAAATCAGCAAAACATATGTTGTGCTCAGCTGGGATCCACCTGTTCCTCGTGGCAGGGAGCCACTGACGTATTTCATTGAGAAGGTAGTGTACTGTACAGAGGCATTTGATGATGAAGGGTTTCATTGCCACATGAAGTTATATTCAACTCATTTTTAGAGCTGCAGAATGAACCATTAAACTAGCACTTTCTGAAGTCTCGCAGGATTTAGTGATGGGATGTTAGAGAGGCCTGGACAATCAAATGATTTAATGAATATTGAAATTCAAGGTTTGGGGAAAAGGTTACCACTCTGCAATTTGATTACTGCTGTCTGAAGTGAGAACAAACTACATGTGTAAGGCAGCAGTTTAATGGAAAAAAAGCCATCTTATATTTCATATCCCTGTAGACAAGACTGCCAGTTTTCACCTTGCCTGTATTAAAGGAGATGTTATGCTAGTCTTGCAAAGAAGCAAGGAAAAAGCAGTGACTCATAACTTGATACCCACTTTTCTTTTTGTATGCTTACTTCACCCTCTGCTATAACCAAATATTTCCAGTTTATTCCCTATAAGGCCAGTAGCTGTGTCTCTCAGATTCACTATTGCCCATCAGTCTTTTTTGTTGCCTTCCTCCTCCCTTGAACTTGATAGGGAATTTTGTTGATCACAGTAGATGTTTGTTCTTCCCTGTAGCCTACAGAGATTTAGATACAGCTGCCCCCAAGTCAGGTATCTAAATTATGTTGAAATACAGCCAGACGTTGTAGTCTTTCTTCCTTGCAATGTTTTGCCATCACTTCAGTAAGTAAATTGGACCTCACACCTGACCTCTAAAACTCCTACATGTGAAGCTATATTTAGTTTTTATGAATGATGTCTCTAGCATATGCCTGCTCTTAATGATTCACAAACAGTGAAACCATCCATAAAACTACCACATGTTCAGTTTCCATCTTAAATATTGTGACAACATTTTCTTACGACCTTACTGTGCAAGCTTTTTCTTTTCGAAACTGCCCACCACATTCCTTTGAAGTTCATTTCTTAGCCAGTCATTTTGTGAGTATCTTGGCACTTTTTGCAGCCTACCATTCTGCCTTTCCCTTCTAAGTCACTTTGAAATCTCCACTTCCTGAGCCCTTCAGCTCTACTTTATCAGTATATATTGCCGGCAGGGTGCTATAACATGAAGATCACTCACAAGATTTACCAGAAAGTATGTTTACAATTTCTCCCTTTCTGCTTTTCACATTCAGGAAAACTAATGACAAATTCCATAGAAATAAATGTTTTGTTTTCCCTCTATGCAACAAAATATCATGTTATTTCTTATTTGTACTTATGCCTGAATGTAAATATCTGCTCTTATGTATAAATATAATGCAATTTAAACTAAGCATTTTGAATTAGGCCTTTCTTCTGTATTGGTAAATCAACTGAAAGTATTTTTTGATCTCCAACTATGGTTTCCACGAAAAAAACAACTGACCAAACAAACAAACAAAAAAACCCCCAAAACCAAAAAACCTAACACCAAAGCATGCTTTCAATCACAGTCTGACAGAAAGTATAGGATTTATCTTAAGTTTAGCTGCCTATAATTTGAGTAATTTACCTTCACTTTTCTGTAGCAGTGAAAGAGAAACCAAAACTTTGTTTGTATTAGATAATGACTTGGATGAGGTGAGACCCGAAAATACCTACTTGTTTCCAGAATATGCAGAACTCTTCAAGATGAAAAGCTGGGATGAAAGTTTCTATTGAGTGGACATTAAGATTTAATTGAATTTCAGTATAATTGTGAATTTGAAAGTACAGATATCTGCATATTTTAAAGGAAACGCTTTATACAGCTTCAGAAACACTGTACGGCAGTGGCAGAAAGGAATAAATCAGTCTTAATTAAATGCCAAACTTACTGAGAGAAACTGAGAATGAAAACTAAAAGGCTATTATTATTAAGAAAAAAAGAGAGTTCATTACACTAATTAATACTTGACTGTAAAATTCTTTGGCATACAGATAACTTGTGTAAGTGAATATCCCAATCAGTACGTAAGTGTATGTTTGGTTTTTGCTTTGCACAGTCATTTGATAATTTAGGAAAGCTTGATAATTTAGGAAAGCACATTTTCTAATTAATTTCAAATAAAGAAATCTCTGCCCTGAGTAATAAAAGGAGTTTTTAAAGGCCTCAGGAAACACAAATTGAAAGTGAATTCAGCATAGCAATGTTCCCTTAAAGCCTTTCTAACACATATATTGGATCAAAATGCAGGGTTAAATATGGTATTGATTCTTGCCTCTATGAAACCAAAATGCAGCTATTTATGTTTTTTATTCCAAAAACTAAAATAAAATAAAGTTGAGATTTTCCATCTTATTAAAGAAGAAAATGTTACTTTTTTTTTTTTTTTTGCTGTAGACAACAATAGATGAATTTAGTATATATAAAGGAAGATTTTGATACATGGGCTCCAGATGTTTACTTTTTTATTATTTACCTATAGTAAGCCTCGTAATGTACAGGATAGTTTCCAAGGACCCATGAAACATGATCTCTTCTGTGAGAAGTCTGCAGTCTATTAAATTTTGTTTTTGGACTCTTTGCTTGATAATTTATGAAAATTTAATTTTTATGCATGTTTCTGTGTTGGAAGGCAATTTATTTACGCTATTTACTGGGCACTTGCATTTTACTAAACGTATTGAACTACAATATGATTAATCTTTGTTTTGGGTCAAGAAATTACCTGGGGAATCCAATGGCAGAACTTTCTGAGAGTGCTGGTTTGCTGGCTCCCTTCTATGTGTAGTTATAATACTAACTAGCTCAGCAACTATACCAAAAGCAGTATAACAGAGAGTATTCAAAAGTAATTATTTAATTTGATGAATGATTCTAGGGATGTGACCTTTCTAAACAGAGTACATAAATATATGGCAGACTGTAAAGTAACCTCACACCACAACATACTTTTCTGCTTAATCTGGGTTATACTGAACCTTTGGGTGTTCAAATAAATTTTACGGAGCATAAGACCTTTGGGACCAATCTTTTGGGACTAATCATAGCTCACAGTCATGGCCCTAAATGAAAGTTAGCTATATGTACAAGAGCCCATATATTGAAGTCTAGACAGATAGGGAGACAATGAAGTACTCAGACCTTTCTTGTAGAGTAATTGAATGCACAAGTTATGAGAATTTGCATATGCTAAAGTAGGGCATTTGAGAATAATCATCATCCATTAGTTCATGAACAAATTCATGGCAGGGTGCAATATAGCAATATGCTTGTTTTTGACAGTTCCCAGAAGTGATTTGCAGATTTTTATTTCTTTTTTTTTTTTCTGTTTTCTTTTTTTCCAGTCTATGGTTGGCAGTGGAAGCTGGCAAAGAGTCAATGCACAGGTTGCTGTAAAATCTCCTCGCTATGCAGTGTTTGACCTTGCAGAAGGAAAACCGTATGTCTTCCGAGTCTTGTCAGCAAACAAGCACGGCATCAGTGATCCATCTGAAATCACAGAACCTATTCAACCACAGGATACTGTTGGTAAGGCATTAATTGTAAGGCATTAATATTAAATACAATTGATATTGTATTGTACAAAATATAATGAGACAACTACCACTGTAATTAAATTAGTCTGATTACAATAATAGTAATCAAATTAATTTGTGTTCAATATTGCAGAATTTAAAAAAGACCAAGTTGTTAAATTTTGAAAGCATTCCAAAATCTTTGATACTGATGAGAACAATAGTTCCTATAAAGTTAAGTGAATTTTAGTTAGTCATTCCTCATAGTGCTCTCGACATGTGACTTGTCGAAAGATAACATGGGGTATCACTAACTTGGATAATTACTTTGTCTAGCTCAGGAAATTATATACTACTTAATTTCCTACATTTTCAGCTTGATAAGGTAGCCTTTCCTTTCTTTCCTAGTATTCTAAGTTGCAAATTACATCTGGTGCAGAATTCCTGTGGCATGCAGATGATTAGATTTCAGTGATGGGGAAAGATGCACCTTCTTGGTCAATGGTAACATTCCACATGAAAATGAAGTTTGTATTTTGGGGCCACATTCAATAACGCAAGTGAAAATTTAGGGAGTGGTTATTCCTCTTGTTGCTTAAATATCTGGTCTACTCTTGAGGTTTAGCAAAGCTTAAATGTGACAGCCTCATGTATTGACAGCTGTTACCTTCAAAGAACGTAACTTGTTAGTACATTTGCTAGAAGTTGAAAAAGTTATTACATCTGATATACCACATGCAGTAAATGTTGACAGATGTAGCCTTCTTAACATTTACCATAATTTTTAAAACCACTCTCTTTTTTCTCGATCTCTTACTATACAAAATGAAATAAAATAATCTTTTGCTTTTATGTATTCTTGATTTGATATTTCATTAATGAATAAAAAGTATTTAAACTATTCAACATTCCCTAAAGTAGGAAATAATAACGGTGTATTTATTTAACTTAGTACAGAAAATAGGCTACCCCTTAGAAGTTAACACAAGAAGTTCTGAATAAATCATCATTACAGTTGAAAGCAGAAAGCAGATGATTTTATTTTAAAGAGAAACTGCAGGAGTACTTGCAGAGATGGAGTTAACCACCTGAGCTAAAATGTATCAGATACACATGATTTCATTCAGTTTCTGGAACAGCACTCCTAAGGGTAGCTGAGACAACTTCATGGGACTGCTAAACATTATGCACAGATTATGGGATGGCTTTTTCTCTTGAGTGAAAACTAGAGGGAAAAAGAAATATGCTAGGCCATCGAAAATGGCATAACTGAATTGAGTGGTAGAAGGGAATTGAATTTGATACTTACATCTAAATTTAAGTAGATTTATGTAGCCATCTATATAGGTGCTTTGGATTTCTCTCCTCTCATAGTAAAATATAAATCATATAACAAAAATAACATAGCAGGAAAAACCATAGCCAAAGTAATTGAATATGGTATAAATGTACAGCATTGAGTCTACTTTCACTTATTTTTATTTTAATGTGTTTCATAATAATACATATTTTTCTCTTTTTTCTTAGTTGTCCCATCAGCACCTGGCCGGGTAGTCGCCACAAGGAATACAAAAACATCAGTTGTAGTCCAATGGGACAAACCAAAACACGAAGAGAATTTGTACGGCTACTACATTGACTATTCTGTGGTGGGATCAAATCATTGGGAACCTGCTAACCACAAACCTATTAACTATAGCAGGTACTGACAATACTTCTGTATTTTGGGGAGATTTAAAAACTGTAGTTAGTTTTAATTCAGTTTAACTGCTAAGCAGTGGTGTTCTCATAGTTGTGAATGATGAGTGTGAGGAAAAACAGTCTGCAGATTCTGAGCTAAACTATGCTGGGCAGACTCTTCCTTCCCTTGTCCACCTTTCTATTCCATCTAAACGGGAGGCATTTTTATCTATTTGATTAATCATAAAATAAGGTTCTGCAGGCATGATTCTGAATGTCTTGAGCATGAGAAAGCATAAGTCTTAAAGTCTCAGTTATGTTATAAAACGGACAGACCTGATGCACCTGAGAGAAAGTATGAGGAGAAGAAGGGACTCATAAACTTCACAGATTAGTTCTCTTAGGAGCTCAGAGTACATGGACATCAGGGCAAAAGGGCAAGCTGTATCTGCTATAATGGGCACCCTTGCCAAAGCCTCATCACTCTTTCAGAGAAGAAGCTTTTCTTAATTATTCAACCTGAACCTCCTCTGGTGCAACTTGAGGCTGTTCCTTTTCATCCTATCATTAGTTACTTGGAAGAAGAGATTAGCCCCTACTTCACCAGAACCTCTTTTGAGGTAGTTGTAGAGTGTGATAACGTCTCCACTTTTCTTCAGACTAAACAATCACGGTTCCCTAAAGCTGATCCTCCTAAGGCTTGTTCTCCAGTCCTTTCAGTGGCTTCACTGCCCTTCTTTGGACACAGATCTCCGAGATCTCCAAAGTGGACGCTCTGCAACCCCTCCAGAAAAACCTGTGCCAGTGCTCTATCACCAGCGCCGCACAGAATGCATCATGGTGTTCAGCAGGAACCTCCTATGTTCCAGTTTGTGTTGATTGCCTTTTGTTCTGTCACTGGGCAGCACTGAGAAGAGGCTGTCTTTGTCCACTCTGCACCTCGCATTCAGAAATTTATAAATATTGATGAGATCCCCCGAGTCTTTTCTTCTCCAGCCTGAACAATCCCAAGTCTCTCAGCCTCTTCTCATAGGAGAGATGCTCTAGTCCTCTGACAATCTTGATAACCTTACTCTGGGCCCTTTCCAGTAGGTCCACATGTTTCTTAAGTTTAAATGTGTAAGGCATACTTTCTTATGGGTTTATAACAAGCACATCATATTCTTTAGTATATTTTGTCAGTTACTAATTAATTTTGAGTGACTTTGTGTTCTGCTGAATCCTTTGATAAAGTAATTTGTTGAGAAAAAGTAGATGACTAACTGTTGGTCAAAAGGATAGGGACAGAACAAAAGTAAGAAAATAGTGAATCCGTCCTGCGCTGAGATATTTGTGACTATTCTAATGCTACAGTAATTGCCCAGAACCTTATAACATAACTGAAAGCTTCTTTGGATGGTTACTACGAAAATGAAGTGAAAACTATAGTGTCTTCCAAGAATAGATTAGAATTTGGCAAGCCAATATTCACATGAAAGATACTACAGTTGGCATGATTCCATACAGTAGATCAGCACTAGCAATTCAATATGAATCCTCTGGCTGTTTTTCCAGTGTTACATCCAAATACATTGTATTCAATCATAAAATTATATTTCAGTTTCCCTCCTGGAAGTATTTTCCTTCGTGAAGTATTCATGTTGAATGTATGATTGCCAAGATTTCATGTTACAGCAAAGAATGGTTTTATAGGATATATTGAAAAAATGTAATGCTATTTTTATTTTTAAAACACAGATTTGTTGTTCATGGTTTGGAAACTGGTGAACAGTACATCTTCCGTGTGAAAGCTGTGAATGCTGTAGGATTCAGTGAAAACTCACAGGAGTCAGAGGCTATAAAAGTACAAGCAGCCCTTAGTAAGTACAAATTGGTGCAACTAAACTTCTTGTTGAATGTAACTCATTAAAGAAACAACTAGCTCATTTACTATAACATTTCATTTACTATAACATATTTCGTAGCCATTGAACACATTTCCTCACTGAAGTTTATATTTTAGGATGTGGCTGCTGCACAAAGAAAAGATGATATTAAAAGCAAAAGTTATTCATACAGACTTAGAAATATTGGGTCAGATTCATTATAATGCCCAGGATTCCTGCAGTTCCTCATCCGTAAGAAATAGTAAATCTTGATGATGTTAGGCAGTAGCTTCTGGGTGACGTGGAGTGGTGTAAATTAGTTTAGAATGGAATCTGCTCAAATTAGAGAGCTTTGGAAAACTTTATTACTATGTGGCTGGACTAAACAGGAAATTGCTTTGGGCTGTTCAAGGTCAGAAAGCAATCTGCCTCCTCTTATACCCTGCAAGCAAAATTCCTGTGTGAGAACCCATGGTTCTACTTCCAGTAAGAACGACACATGGAGAATACAGGGCTGAAAAAATATTTAGAACATAAAGTATACAGATTTGGGCAATTTTCATTTCTTCACTGTTTCAGTTTCTTACTGAAATACTTAAAATGGAACAACTTCTCCCCAGCCAAATGGCCTGCACTTCTTAGGGAAGACCAACAAATAGCCTTGTCAAAAATACTCTAGAAGTTTTACAATTCAGAACAAATATTAAAGGATGCCTTCCTAACTTTGCATGAGATTTTACTGACAAATCTACTCTTGAATTTTTTTTAGGGCAAAGTCTGTCTCATATGGGTAGGTGGGGCACAAGCTCATTTATATTTGTCACTCATATGTCATAAATGCACTCACACCTTTTACTTTGTCACTGTATGTTTTGAAATGAGAGTTGCATGTAGTATGTCACCAAACACAGAGCAAACAGACCTGATAAGAACATACAGGATGTGAATGGCTTTAATCCATTTTAGTTGTCTTAAAAGAAATTTAGCTCAACTATTTGTAAGGGACTTACATAGTTCACTACAAAAGTAATGCCTCATTTATTTCCGCAGAAAATTCAGTGAATACAAAGAGCACAACAACAATATTTGATAGATCAAATTCTCAGCTACAAAACATTGATTTTCAGCATGTTCACCACCAGTAGCTAAGCATTTTCACGAGTGTTGAAGAAGAGCCTGAATGTCACGCTTGTATATATTTGGACCAGCAGAGGTGACGCACTGTTGCTGTCACCACTGCTGAAATGCACCACCCACTGCTGCACTGTGCTCACATCCACTGTTATGTCTCCAGAAACGTTCAGCAAGTGTCGATGAATGTCAACCTTCATCTATTTCTTCTTACCACCTCCAGAGAGGCCAGGACAATGGGCAGATGTTCCATACAGGAGCTTCCATAATTATGTTTGGAGATGAAATTAATTTTGATTTTTTTTTTTATAGCTTGCCCATCATATCCTCATGGCATCACACTTCTGAACTGCGATGGTCATTCAATGACCCTTGGCTGGAAAGCACCAAAGTATAGTGGAGGCTCCCCAATCCTTGGTTATTATATGGATAAACGGGAAGCTAACCATAAAAACTGGCATGAAGTCAATTCTTCCCTTATTAGCCAGACAATTTATACGGTTGGTACTTTTTAATCCTTAACTTTCTGGACTTGGTTTGTACTAATTCTTTGCTCTTGGCAGAGTTCTATTTTTATGTAGATAAATTATTTAAATTTACTTACTACAATGCTAGCAGGCCATTCCACTGTGTATTTTGGGATGTAGAAAGTGTGAAAGGTGGAGTAGAGACACAGTAAATCAGCATCATCGTTACTATGAAATGGAAAGACTGATATGGCCATTTATATGAGGAAATTTTGAAGAAAAATTTGCAAAGTGAATTCCAGAATGAGTTATAGAATACTTCATAAAATGAATACAGTTTTCATTAATGAGTATCATGTTTATCACCACTGCAGTAACATCCAGAGAAAGGACAGCAGTATTTAGCAGGACAGATAATCATGCTGTCTGTAGAACTGGGAACTTGAAATGGAGATGGGCTGAAAACAAATCTAATGAGCTCCTGTTCTTTCTCTCAACTTTTGCCTGCACCTGGAAATAGGAGTATATAATAAACCTACTGTTATGTCTAATACTTTCCTTTCCAGTGTACCAGATCAGTAATTTTAGTTTTGAGATAAATTGTATCTGGTAGCTCCTATAATTTATTCAGTTGGTTAACAGAAGAAATTCCTAGTTAACTTGAATGAGGAAAGATTAGGAAGATAGGATATAGCAAGTAATTAATCAATATGATGCTTATTAAACAATCAGATTTTTTTCTTAAAGAAATTCTTGAAATTATCTCTGCAAGCCGGCAAATTGTCTGCCAAGGAATAAATTGGTCTTTAGGAAAAATTTGACACTAAAGTAAAAAATACTGCTGGTGAATTCGGAAAGAATGTCTCATGCATAGAAGGCAGTCAGCAGTGCTCTACTACACATATGTTTGTGATTGAGTTTGTAACTGGCATCTCTGACACAGCAGACAGAGAATGGGTAGTGAGAAATAAAACAGGGTAGATAGGATAGACTAGAAATGGCAGAGCTAAACAATGCTTTTCTGATATTTTCAATTTTTAACTCATTTGTAAACATATGAGTTATTAAGGGAAACCATTCAGAGCTTAATCTGATATTTATGTCTCCATCTTGCTAGTAGCTGGATTTGTACCTTAAGGTGTATCTTCATACATTATTTTTGTGGACTGGTATCTGAAATACTTAAGGGAAATAAAAGCAAGACAGCTTTTAGTAGTCCAGAATATTTTATGACACTGCAATCAGACAAAACCCTCAGATACACAGTGTAGCACCAGGAAATCACTGAAGTGTAACTGCCTCCGATTAAATAATTCTATGGGAGCCCACAAATATTCTTTCCTTAATAACCTGGGATTTCAAAGTCATATTTACTGGCTGAATTATTGTTGTAAATTACAGTATATTGCTCTTTATTGTCAAACAATCCTGTCTAAACTGTATCAGTGCACAGCTTTACTTAGCTTAATCTGTTTGCTTTGATCTTGCATCTAATGCTCAGATTATCATCCCATCGTATATTTGTTCCCCTAAAGAATATCACACTAAAATCTTTTTTTTTTTTTTAAATCTCATGTTTTCCCAGAGAATGCAGTATAGTTTGTTTAATCATGAAAATTCAAAACTGTTCAGTATCTGTACCAGAATTACTGGTAAATGAAGGAGGTACTCAGGGTGTCAAGATTGCCTTACAGATTGCATACACTGATCTCAAAGTCTGAGATAATGATGTGAAGACACACTCACTGAATGTCTGGTTTCACTTACCAGGCAGAGAGGTAGCATGGATTCTGCTTATCCCATTTCCAGTGCTTACTTCCTCACTATTTAACGATAAGTAATGTTGAGAAAAACACACATGAGAGCAAGAAGAAAAATTGCCAAGAGACAGTCTTTCCCAAAGTTATAACCACACACTACAGGTATTAGTTTCTCATTGTTTCCCTCTCTTCTCTGGTCAATCAAATATGACCTCTCTAGACCAAAGAAACGTTTGAGCTCTTAAGCGAATGATATATAAATATTACAAGAAACTATCTTCAAATGCTTCTCCCTAAGTATCTGTTGGTGGCCATTCATTATTTGGATTCTCTGGACCTTTTTGCTCTAACCTTTTGCAGCTTCTCATGTCAAAATGTTGATACTTCTAGGGTGATGTGTTTGAAAGCATGGAAGTACAGCCTATCGTACCATAGCATGTTTGGGTTAAGAGTAAAATCCCTAGGTTAGAGCCTGCCAGTACTCTAGGCACAGCAGTTAATCCTGATAATGAATTAACCAATGGCAGAATGCTTATTTCACGTTTAAACACAATAAGTCATAGCTTTTGATTTGTTTTCTCCATAAAGGTAGAGAATTTGACAGAAGATGCTTTCTATGAGTTCAAAATTGCTGCTGCAAATGTGGTTGGAATAGGTCATCCTTCAGATCCCAGTGAGCACTTTAAGTGTAAAGCCTGGACTATGCCAGAACCTGGTAAGTCTATTAGTTTCTTATGGATTAAGTTTACAATAAGCTCCTTATACAACCCATGTAATGCTCTAGTAAAACTATTTGATGTCTTTTCTTTCATTTGTGCCAAACTACCAAAATCTTCTGTTAAAAGCTGTCTCTGGATTTCCACTGATGACAGCAGATGCTCTAAGAAGTGAATGATCTTCACTTAGCTTGCTAAATATCACTTTCATTTACTGTCTGTGTTAGAACAAAAAAAAATCTCAGCCGTTATTGTATGTTTTTATTACCATCATCTTTTTAGCTCTGGGCTATGAGCTCTATCTCACTCTCTCCTTTAGGGCAACGTACAGTCATCCTAGCACAATAATTGGAATCTATTATAACTATTTCTGGAGTTTCAGACTCTCAGACTGGGATACTGATCATAAATAAGAATCAGCAGGGACCTGTTTCTTGGCCTAAAGGAAAGTAGCACAGCATTCCTCACAACTTATAGCTAAACTCTCACAGTCTCAATTACTGTGCCCCCCTTCTTTATTTATGTGATTATGCAGATTGTACCCAGGTGTTACCTGACAGATTGTTATTAACCAGGTGTTAGAACAAATTTGCTAACATCCGCACAGTAGGAAACTGGTGTTTAGGTTGTCTATAGTTCACCAGTGTAGACATAGCTAAAGACTTTTAATTATGATGCTAACTCCTTAAAGATGTTAAAGAAGCACTGTGAATTTAGGGCAGGCAGTAGAAGGAAGTTAACTTTTAGCTACCCTGTGAGCACGTATATTTTTGCTTGAATGTCAGATACCAAGGGAATTGTTTTCTGTCAGTAATGCTTCAGTTCTGTAAATAATCTATGAAAGGATTTTTGAAGGCCAGTGTGCTCTTTTTATAACACTCCTTCACACTGAGCATCAATTTTTCTGAAGCTGTTCCTGATGTTTGTTACTGATTTGCCTAAACAAAGGGTGTCACAGCACAGCCCCTAATGAAAACACAGGTACCTACCGCTTTTTTGTTTCTATCTTATTTTCCCCTAAATGCTGTGAAATACTTCTATGTTGTTAAATTGAATTCTATTTACAACACTGAGTTTTGTAATACTGTTAAGGATCCACTTTAGTACCTGTTTAAGTAATCAAGATCTGCCTGACACCTACACACATCTGTTTTATTCTTAAGTGGTCATACAGTCTTTTTGTTGGTGAATCCAAACACTGAAATTATTTTTATAAAACTGTTGAAAACTTCAGTGGTATCAAAAAGACATAATTTGCTTAATAAGGCTGGAATTTTACATTTTTGCTTTCTATGTAAAATGCAGCTCTTGCCTAGAACAAGAAAGACTTCAATGAGATAATAAATACCTGTGTTGTTGGCAGAGGCTTGTTTAATACATCTGTAAAGACTTCCACTCATGAAGGATGCCCAGGCTATCTATTCCAAACTTTGCTATGCTTAAAATCCAGAAGTTTTTCTAATATTCCTGAATCTTTCTTGTAATTTAATCCTTACACCTTGTCCTGTCTACAGAGGATGTGAAGAAGACATTGCTCCTTTCCTCTCCTCAATGGATTTTCTTTGTTTTTAAAAACTTTTTCAGACTTCCAGCTTTCTTCTTAGCGAGAAAAATGAGTCTCTGTAGCATTTCCACATGGATCATTTATCTGCTACCTCTAAATAGATGTATTTTTTCTCTCTTTTGAACTTTTCCTAAGTGGCTCATGTCTATCTTGAATGGCAGCACGCAAACTGTAAATATTATTTCAAATAAAGATTTGTCAGTACTAAGCAGAGAAGTAGTAGTTCCACACATCCTGCAATTATTTGCCCCCTTACAAATCCCTTCCTATTTGCCATTTAAAAAATCATTATGTTATTATACTAAGTTTAGGGCTTACTTCTTTTTAATGCCAAGATTCTTTTCTGCAAAACCACTGCCAGAGAATTCTTCAGCACAGTTTCTATCTAAATTCTTCTCTGATTTCATAAACGTTGACTTCTGGGTTCCATGACATGGCAAAGCTGTCAATTACAAAATGTTTAATCTCCCAGTGTGTTAATTTCATTTTCTTACCACTTTGTAATACTTAGTATAAATGCATCGGGGACAGTTATTTTCCTTAAAGAAGGTATCTGTGATTTATACGCTGTTCGTCGGCTGATTACATTGCTCTAATTATGAATACAGCCGAATGGAGTATTGCATTCTACTTGCTTAAGCAATAGCATAAAAAACTGTGTACCCCCCAAATCTTCAAACTTGTTAAAACATTTCTCAAGTCTTTCCTAAGATAAATTTTTAAGCAATAGCTTAGCAATAGCAAAAATAAAAACTTGAGGACTGTGGGAGACTGATCCTTTTCCCTGACTGACTGAAGACATCGATGACTAATGTGATGTGACTGCAATGTACTCCCAGTGTCACCAAAATATTCTCCCACGTTTGATATAGAATTGCAAGACTTCCAGTGTGAGTGATGTATTCCAGAGCCCAGAGCCCATTATTATTTCATTGTTCTGCAGAACTCCAGTCCTCTATCTGTGAGCCTCTGTGAGTTAGCAATGATAGCTAATGAATTATTTTACATGACTTTAAAAAAAAAAAAGAAGCATCTGTGATCTCAGACTCCTCAGAATAGAACATGCTTCATTACACATTTTCCTCTATTGTCTAGATTTCAAATAGGTGCATCTGCCAGTGGAAATTTAATTATCTTTGAATATATAGACATTTAGGTTGGAATCTTAATCAAGCCCTAAGAGAAGGCTTTATCTTCCTTGAAAATTGTAAATTTTCCTTGAGAAATCTAGTATTTAACTTCTTAAGATTTGCAACATATACTCAAATGTTACTTTTCTGAAATGTACTTATCTACTACCGAGAAAAAGTCTTTCTATTATGCGCTGAATCTCAGCCCTGAGAAATTTCTCACAGGTTGCCATCATGTAAGCTGGAATGGCAATCAGATTAATTTTTAAGGTTTTCCTGCTTTTTGTTGTTTTACATGATGAGACGTAGTTGGAAAAAATATTTCTGATGTAGGCCAGACTAACAGCACTGGAAAATCCATCTCAGGTTTTCTTAATTTAAATTTAAAACACAAGAAGCAAACTTCCAGATACATTATTTGTCTGAAAGGCAGTGTTCTGCTATAGATGTTGTCACCTTGCTAGTAAATGGATATGATTATGCCTTGATAGTCTATAGATAGAAATAAATACCAAGAGTGTAGTAAAAATTAAATACTATAAATCAAACTGAATGGTTCTGGAACAGTTAAGTGAAGGTAAATAGCAGTGAGAATATTCCTTGACAGCTGCAAAGGTAAGAACTCTCATTTATTCCTAGAATAAATTAGAATGTTTTTTGGTGGAAATAGTATTCTTAGCAGATATCCTATGTAAAAATTATTCTTGGCTACCGTTATCCACTTCAAAATGAAAAATGCTCTTCTGCCAAAGAACGTGAAGCCTGATCTAAAGCCCATTGGTAACAGTTGGTTTTGAACCAGGCTGGAGAATGTACACCAAGAAAAAATAAATATCTTGATGTTAAGTTGTGAACCTGAATCTAAGCTCATTGAATCAACTTTGTTTTGGGGCTGGAGAATTAAATATTACATAAAAAAACCTCTGCTTCTTGTTGGAAAATTTTGAACTGCGTGGATTGTCCAGGTGAATAACTTTCTCTTATAATGGAGATATTGGCATCCAGATAAGAATGCCTTCTTTGGAATATTCATGTCACTCACCACATAAAGCAGATCTGTTTACTTGAATATCATGAATAACAAGTTTATTACATAGGAGGAGATATCTGGAAAGCAATACAGTCAAAACAAAATTAAAATTATATATTTCCATGTCTTCAGCCACAGTTTTTAAAACTTTATTACAATGAAGTGAAGTTCCATACATATTTGAAATGTTTTAGGTCCTGCATATGATCTCACAGTTTGTGAAGTTAGAAATACATCACTGGTTCTTCTATGGAAAGCTCCTGTCTATGAAGGCAAAAGCCCCATTACGGGGTACTTAGTGGACTATAAGGAAGTAGATGCAGAGGACTGGATCACTGCTAATGAAAAACCCACTTCACACCACTATTTTAAGGTAACATATAAATATTACGGTTTGTGTTAATTCAAAACTGAATTTTAAGAACATCTGATTGAGTGCAGCAAAGATACAGATTTGAACTTAGTCTTCTGCTAACATCATCAAATAGCTAAATGAAAGAGCTTAGACTGTTTTGTTTTTTTTTTGATTGACTTTGCTCTTCATTTTTTTCAAGGTTACCGATTTACATCAGGGTCATACCTATGTTTTCAAAGTTCGTGCAGTGAATGATGCTGGGGTTGGCAAGTCGTCTGAGATATCTGAACCAGTGTTTGTTGAAGCAAGCCCTGGTAATGAACTGTTTTACCTCTTCTGCTTCTGAAATATCTGAAAGTAGATTTAATCAATCTGACCAGATATCATAGTACAAATAAGTATATCAAGATCTCAAAAGCTCTTAGCCTTAAAACTGAAAGAAAAACTCGTTATGAATTCAGAGGTACTGCCAAGCATTGTTGCTTTACTTACTGCAGGAAATATTTTGATAATTGGTTATTTTAGTTTTTTTCTCATAATCAGAAGTGCTTCTGCAGTAAGTGAAAAGTATAACATGACACATTTACTTAAGCTTCAGGACTGATGATAAAATTAATTTACTTCAGTTGCTCCTATCTTCTCATATTCAGTTTCATTTTATCTCCTTGTTTCTCAATAAGCATGTATTATTTTTAGTATTCCTTATTTGTTTAAAGAAAGAAAGTGGCTAGAATGTGATGTTGAATCAAAATATGACACAAACATTTCAATATATACGAGTAAACCAATATTTATTAGTGGAGATGGTTAGAATCTGCATAGGTTTTTATCATTTCTGTATAGCAATGCTAAAGAGAAATGCAGCTTTGACATTTGATTCTCATTTTGCAGGAACAAAAGAAATCTTTTCAGGTGTGGATGAGGAAGGTAATATTTACCTCGGTTTTGAATGCAAAGAAGCTACAGATGCATCTCATTTTCTGTGGGGAAAATCATATGAGGAGATTGAGGATTCTGATAAATTTAAGATTCAGACAGAAGGAGATCAGTAAGTCATGCAATCTGTATCAAAGCCCTAGGAGTTTATACTGTTAATAAATACCAACAGCATGGTAAAACCCACTAATTATATCCTTCATTATTGATTATTTTAGTTCCAAGCTATTCTTCAAGAATCCTGATAAATCGGACTTGGGAACTTACTGTATTTCAGTTAGTGACACGGATGGTGTTTCATCCAGCTTCATTTTGGATGAGGAAGGTAAGGTTCTTACCATCTCATGTCTGTCTTCATTTTGTGACCCCAACTACAATAAAAAACTTCAAAGAAAAAGAAACGAACATACCTCTCAGTCTTTCCTGTGCATAAAGGGCAAACAAAGAAAAACATCACAGTAGGTTTTGTGTTGTTAATTACTTTTCTTATTATCACAGTAATGAAGTTTTGTATATATATATAATTTAATACCAGTGACGTGCATAGAATTAGAGAAAAGAATCTGAGAAAAAGAATGTTCCTTTCACAAAATGTAAATTTATTGGGTTCAATTGTCCTTTGGCATATGCTTATATCAATTTTGTTTTATTTTGTTGTAGCCATTTTATTTCATTGGAATTGCAGTGAATTTGCTTCAGTCTGACTTTGGTATACCATGCAGGGTTATGGAGGTGAAAAGCAGAAAGAGAACTTGGCTCACAGAAATATTTTTTGGAGCTTTTTCAGTCCATAGTCTGCAATTGTTGAGTTCTTAAATTAAGCACGATTTTCCGTCCAGCTACCTTCTTTTTAGCACATTTAAGGAGAACCAATGAGACCGAGTGAGAGTTGAGTTGTAGGCAGGATTTCTGTCATAGTGCAATCAGCTTCATTCCTTCCATTCACCTTCCATTCAAAGTAGATGTCAAGAAATTTTTTTTTTTTACCAAAAAAAAACAAAAAAAAACAAAACAAAAAAACACAAAAAAAATTATCCAGGACACGGACCATGTATGTAGATTCTTAGTCAATTATCAATATCCTCTTCTTCTAGTGAAGATAAATTTTCAGTATTTTGAAATTTCTGTTGAATAGTATTGGAAAAGTCAGGCCAGCATTTGATAATGGTAATTTCCTTTTGGTTTAGTTTTAAAGCATATCTCTGAAAATGCTTTATAGGTCTTGTTACCCTAAGTCCTATCTTCTAATGTTTTTCTATACAAGACAAAGTGATTCCCAACATACATTTAGCTTTTGTCTTTGTTCAAAATTATACCTGTATTTGTACTGGATCCCTGCACAAATGTCTGTTTTTATCTCAGCACCAAAAACCATTATTTCACTGCCCACTTCAATAATACTGGACTTGACAATGATGTTCATATTCCAAATTTTTATTCGCAATGAATATGAAAAATAGGGTTAGTCTGAAAGCCTAATAATATGTTTTATAGACACACAGCCCTTATGAGAATGTAGTGCATTAGACAGAAATTTCTTTACCTCTTTCAGACTAAGCTGCACTTGTTTCCCGCCATAGTAAGCAAGATTTTCAGGTACTTTGTCAGAAAGGATGTCAGTAGATAAAACAGCCTTATGCACTGTTTGAGTTGTTGTCTCCCATCCTTAGTTTAAATCCCATAGGAATAGATAAAATAGAAATTTAAAATAGAGGGTATGCAAGAAATCATAGAATTATAGAATGACTTGGATTGGAAGGGATGTTAAAGATTATTCAGTTCCAACCCTTCTGCTGTGGACATGATTGTCACCCACTTGACCAGCTGCTCAGGATCCCTTCCAACCTGGCCTCAAACACCTCCAGTGATGGGGCATAGGAAATAGGAAAAATGAACTCATAAAAAATGAACTCACAATAAATCCATGCATTACAATTTTAAATTTATTAAAGCTTATATTTAGGGTATAATTTTCTAAGAAAATTGGGTATTTCACATATAAAACTTTAGGAGATTATTTGCTGATGCTCATATGTAACTTCTTTGACAATTGTATTCTAGCCATGTTTTTCAGAATAAATTAAAATATGCTTTTCTGAATTTCAGAGTTTGAACGTTTGATGACAATAAGCAATGAAATAAAGAATCCAAGTAAGTTGAAGACCTGAATCTATTTTTTGCTTCTACAATAAATATAATTAAATACTAGTGAATGGAATTCTCAAAAGGATCTTCCTGATACAATGGCAGCTTAACTGATCAACTTGATAATAGAGTATAAGTTATTTCTAGCCTATTCCATAAATACTGTACAAACTGTAAATTGTAAACTCAGCTTTCTCTCTTTTTTGAAAAAGTTATTTAAAAATGAGCCAAAGACTGCATTAGATGTCTTTTCACTGCATAAAATTAATTCTATATTCAGTGTTCCATAAATAATGGGAAGATATTAATGCTTTACTACACTAGTCCCTTTTCTTAAAAGAATTCACACATTGTTGACTTTTGATTTCTTTTTTTTTTTTCTTTTTTCTTTTTTTTTTTTTATTCCCTGCAGCAATACCTCTCAAATCAGAATTAGCTTATGAGGTCCTTGAAAAAGGAGAAGTCCGTTTCTGGATTCAAGCTGAAAGCTTATCACCAAATTCTACCTATAGATTTGTTATTAATGATAAAGAAGTTGAAAATGGAGATGTAAGTGCATATTGAGTACTACTATATATTTGTGAATCTGCTTAATGTAACTTCAGACATTAATCATGCATTTATGTTAATAGTTTAAAGCCAATTTATTAATATCGATGTGATAATATTTGCAGAAAAAAAAAAGAGAAAAACGTAACCCTCAGAAGTCCATGCTCATTTTTCAGAGCCAGATGAGCAACAGGAAAAGAAAAGGAGAACATAGGCCCTTAATTAAACACATCTGATTAAAAGCAGTGCACAAATATTTTAGGAAAATTGCTGAAGACATAGAAAGCAGCTTCAAAGTACAGTTTTTGACTGCAAACCATCAAGAAATACTGCTCCCCGAGACCATCTGAAGCCAATGCTGGCAGTTTTATATATAATGTGAGAGGCACTTGATCATGCAAGAATAGTCATAGACATAAAAGCTTTAGACAGTATCACTTTCATTTTCTTTAATTACTGTTATTATTTTTAATTTTGGCCTAGACGTTGAATTGTTACTGATTGGCTACACGGAGATGAAAGAGCAAACCACAAGCTTGTTAGCTCTAGGAAGTCCTTTCATGCTAAGGGACACTGAAAAGATTGGGCTGTGAAGAAAGCAAGGTCATGTCCTTGTGGGCCTGTAATATGGCTCATTTACTGGCCATAATGTTCAGCACTGGAAATATCTTTTCCTGTAAGAAATACATGTACAGTACTAGCTAGTTGAAAAATTCAGTTTATTCTTGAGGTTACAAATCCTGTTTTTGGCCAGAGGAACTTATCAGCATTTTTATACCACTGAAAAACAAGAAGCATTTCCTTTAATGATAGACTTGCTTTCTAAGCAGAATGCTCCTCTGTATTTCTTACTTCAAGAAATAATAAACTCTAGCACTGAAAACCTGAATTTAGTGATGAGAATGCATTGAAATGGGAATATTATGTTTTGGCAGTCTCAGTGGATCAGAATAAGCTATTTTTTGATCACATATGTTTTGAAAGCATTGACATCAGAAGGAGAGTCTAGAAGTGGAGCTGCTTTATTTCACCTTTTTAATTAGTAACCCATAGGTGACATTTACTTTTGGAGATTGATGATATTTTTGTGGAAAGTCACATAAAAGCCCCGTATTTATGGTGCCCATAAAATCATTGAACTTCATCTTGCTGCATAATGGCAATAGTTAGAAGCCTAATTACACTTTAAAACCTGCCTGGAGACTGGGCTATAGTCACTGAACATGTTCAATAGACCGTTGTGCTGGTGAATTGTAGTCTGATTCTTGACACTGAATAAAATGATAATTTTTTTCCTTTAGGTCCTACCCAGAGAACAGTTTCTGTAAGATTTTGAAATAATGTGAAAATGGAACAAACTAGGTCTCGATTAATCAATCAACTGTCGTTTAAATCTTTTAAAAACTTTTTCTTTACCCAAAGTGTAAAAATATTTTAGAGGGATGTGATAAAGGATCAGATTAAAATATTCACCTTGCTTTTTTTTTTGTTCTGCTTCTGGAAAACCTCAATTTAACATTCTCCCTGGAAACTCATTAAATGAATGCGAGTGTTGTCCTTGACTTCTGTGGGCAAGAGAGTATAAGAGAGAGTTTGAATTTGCATTTCTTGAAAGGTTGCTGCTGTTATTAGCTCTCTTTTTTCAGCTCTCTCTACTGGCCGATATAGTCCAGTCTTATATATCAGTACTTAAATAAGTAATTTTTCTACTTACTTTTCTTATTAAGTCTTATCTTTTCATATGATATCTTTTAATATATATTTGAAAATGCATGTCCAATTATAAAAGCCTTTACCCTTGTTATTTTAGGCAAATGGCATACCTCAGTCTCTTCCCTCTAATCATTAGTTATTCAAATTGATCTGTTGGCTGCTGCTTTGTTTAATTCTGATATTTTTTCTTCATTCTTCAGTTACCTAACAAAGATTTAAATTAGATTAATCTAACTGTATTTCCATCAATGATAATACATTTTTAAAGAATGTTTCCTGGCACCATCTTGTTAAATATTTTATCATGCAAACAGTCCTAGCTCTAATTTTTGGTTATGCTACATCATAATTGTTTGGGAACAATTCGCTTTGCACAGAGTCCTAGATAAGAGAAATAAATCTCTGATGTTTACACATTCCCTTCCTTTCTAATTGATTACTATCTCTTCCTAACGCTTTTCATATTTTCAGGAGCCCATAATTACCTTATGAACTCTGCTCAGTTCCTTTCATTCCCAAATCTCAGTATTCCTTATTGAGAATTTTTTAGAAGAGAGCAGGCATCAGCACTGTTCAGTACAAACCTGAACCGAGGTCATCTAGTCCTACTTTCTTAATCTATTTTAAGAGTATTTTGTTATTTCATGATCACATGTGTTCTTTTCCTGATTTTTCTGTTTTAAGAATAAGGGGAGTGAAAAGACATGAATGGATTTATGCCATATTTTTAGTGGCCATATATTTTTTCTATTATATTGAAAAATGACTTTCTGTTTTATTTCCTTTACAGAATTTACAGAGTTTGTCTTGTTTTCATTTCAGTCCTCTATGTACTTTTGACTCACCCTTTTTCAGGTGTTCTGTAATACCTTACCGTTTATAATATACTATTTATTAGATTTTCTTTTTTTTTTTTTTTTTAAGTTACAAATTTGACAGCATTTTACAAGTTGAAATTGATATGTTGATATAATTGAAATTGATATAATTTCTTTTTGTACGACTGGTATGTTTGAATAAATAATAATAATAAATAATAATAAATAAGTAATAAATGGTAGCCATCTTGCTATGCCTAAGCTATATATAGGTATCTTAAGTAGCTGCAAATGTGGCAGATTCTCTCAGCCTTACCTCTGTTCTTCAGATGACTGCTTTGACAGGTTGTCCCCAGTTGGTAATTTAGTGTACCAAGCAAGCAATAAGTCAGTGGGCATACTTTGCAACATCGCATTAAGTCCTGCATCTGTTCAGGAGGTGGCCAGGAGGCATTCCTTAAAGCTGAAGACATATCTGTGGAGTCATTCTTTCTTATTCTAGATCAGTATTTGAAGTTTCTTCCACTTAAGGAATTGGTCCCAGATAGGATAACAAGTGGTATTTCGTTTTCTTCCTTCTTCCTTCCCATTTATTAAACTTTGCCTGCTTCTGGCCTTTAACTATTTCTGGTTTTGGATTCCAAGAAGAAGGTTAATCAAAATATTCATAAGGTCTCTTGTCTCTTATAGCAGCTACAGAACATATAGTAATTTATTGCACAGAACTCCTCTGAGTCTATGATACTCTTCTGTCCCCTCATGAATCGAAGAGTTAGTGTGCAGTATCCTTGACCACATTTGTCACCCCAAAATATTCACCAAATAAATTCTGTGAATTATTGTTGTTTTCCTTTTGGAATTTTGTAATTGAGATTCAAGCAGTATCACTGTTAGTAATATGCACAGTCCTCGTATTTATTACTCACTGAGTGAAAGAGGATCCTACTTAGGAAATCATGTTTATATCTAAAATAGTACCTGTAAATTAAATACATTGTCAAGTTTTGCTTGTAGTTTTCTGTTTTCTTCAAGATTCCTGCTAAGAAATCTTTCTAGAATGTTATATTTCTAGAATGTTTAATAGAAAGCACCCATTAAAAAGACATTAACAGTGAAATCATTTTAATCATTTAAAATTTAAATTGTTATTTGGTATTTTCAGTGTTCTCCAATGACTATAGTGGGTAGCTAGATGTTTTGACAGAAATCTAATTTTCCTTTGCTGAACTTTGCTGATCATTTTAGTTCCTGGCAGTTCAGTTACATCTGAACAAGGAAGACACAAGTTACAAGTTCTCAGTCATGGTCTTAGTCCTTGGGCTTCTCTGGAAAGAATTCATAGCATAAGATGAGCAAATTATTATACTCTCCCTAAATGTGTATTTTTAAGTAAGAAAAGATCCAGTATAAAGCTGCCACATATACCTCAGAAAGTGCTTAGTGGTTATAATGGCTTGAATTTGTTCTGAAGATTCATTTACAGGGTACATGAAGTTCTGCATCTGTACCTATAAATAAAATATTCCAGCTACCTGTGGAATTTGCTAGGAATATTGCTTCAAACTAGGAAAACCCTTTGTTGAACTGGAAGCTGTAATGTAGCTAGCTGTGGAGGCATATCTCTAAACATGTATAGTGCAATAAAGTATTATTTTTAAATGTAAAACATCCATATTATTATGATTTGAGGGTTCCAAATGCAGCAGCACACAGAGGTTTCCACCATCACTGGGACCTTGTTCAACAACAGTGAACAATCATGATCCTGTTATGATAGTACACGATTAAAAGGAAATGAAAATAATGAAGTGTGAAAGTGGAGTTTACAAAACACGTCTTATTTGGTAGGGAATCATAAGTACTTAACAATGCAGTAAAGTTATTACTTGTTTATTTCAGAGGCACAAGATAAGTTGTGACCATTCAAATGGCATTATAGAAATGGTGATGGACAAATTCACAATTGACAATGAAGGTACCTACACAGTACAGATTCAAGATGGAAAGGCCAAAAATCAGTCTTCATTAGTTCTCATTGGAGATGGTAAGTTCAGTGAAAAATTAAAACTTTGACTCACGTGAAGAAATAAACTTCAATTGTTCCTTGACTACCTTTATGACTAACTGATTATTCATTCACCTCTTCTAAAATTCAGCATTTAAGAAGGTATTGGCTGAGTCTGAGCTCCAGAGAAAGGAATTCCTCAGGAAGCAAGGTAAGAGAGTAGATAGGTGACTTTAGGCCCATTTTGCACCTAATGATGCATTCCTGGTGAATAACAGGTGCTTTTAACTTTCATACAACTTTATTAGAAGATGAGTATGTTGCACAGTTGGAGAGGATATTGAACTCTTGCTGGATATAGATCTTATTTTCCAACATTGTCATTTAAAACTTGCAAATTGTGACATTATTTTCATTAAGTAGTGGAAATCTGTATAAAAGGTTATATTTGCTGAATATTCATAAGAAGAGTGTTTATTGTAGGCTCTGAAAAAGCAAAACACTTCAGCATGTTTTGATATAAGCACACAAGTTGTCACTTCATTATAATTGACAGAAGAGCTGCCAGCACAGAGTCAGACAAGGAATATTAAAAGCCTAATCCTGTGGATTCTATCCAGGCAAATTTCAGGAACCAAATGTATGTGTGTTTGTTATATAGTTGTTAGATGTTTACAGTTTGTTAGGTACGTTTTGTAATTTTTTTTGAGCTATAAATAAGAATTACTACTAGATAGCTAATTCAGAATTCTATCACTGTGAAATGCTGAAGGAATTGAGTTTGAGCTCTAGTTTGTAATTTTTACTTGGCAATAACATGACTTTTAGAATGGATGTAATGACAATAATTACAAATAATTTATTCTAAACAGCTTAGGTAAAGTTCTCTGAGTAAGTACTGTAATTGTTATATTCTGTCTTAAAAAAATTAATTATTCTGTTTACTGCATAAACTCACATGAGTTTCAGTTCTCAATGATCTAAGCAAAAGTCTAGAAATTTGCCATATTTCAGATGTGAGTATAGCAATTACAGGCTCTGATCCTACAGAAAGGAAAACATATTCATGAATTTACTGATATGAGTAACCACAACTTCAAAAGGACTAAACATATCAATAAATTTTCTTAGGGCATATATATTTGGATTTGGAACAACAGTGGGGAACAGGAATGTTTTCAGACTTCAAATAATTTAGACAAAAATTGTCTGGCATGGTATTTTGGCTTCAAATATTCAATTGGTTGAGTGTCAGAGTATCAGACTTGCATTTGTCCGTTATCAAGTTCCACCTGATTCAATGAAGCATCTTAATTGCAACTATTTTGTTTCTTTCTCATGCTTACTTGGAAATTGAGCATGAAAATATTTAGCAAGCTTGTTTGTATCACTCACCTTTTTACATTTACTCAGGATTAAATTGGTACGTTAGACACATGGGCTAATACAGTGAATACTTATTGCAGGACTTTTCCCTTTGTGCATTCAGGAGTGCCCTGAGTCATTCTGATATAGGGATGCTAGAATGTAATTATTATTATTTTTGGTTCTTTTACTAGAACTGTCAGATATCCTTTCCTTCTTTCTATAACATAAGATTTAAGACTATTTTGTTTCTTAGGTCCCCACTTCTCAAAGTTTCTATATTGGGAAGTTACAGAAGAATGTGAAGTTCTGCTTGTTTGTAAGGTGAGGAAATACTCCTGAAATAATTTTTAGAATGTGTTGCTTAATAGTTGAGGAGAAAGATGCAATGAAAGATTTTGTTGTTTTTAAAATTAAATCTTCTTAGACACGTTTAAAACTACACTTTCTGACATTTCCAGCAGTAAAATGAGTCAAAATCTACTCTCTTCCAGTTGGCCTTCTGGGCTGCAAGCGCACACTGCTGGCTCATGTTGAGTCTTTCTTTTCCCCCAGATCTTTCTCCTCAGGGCTGCTCTCAAGTCATTCTCCACCCAGTCTGTATTTGTGAATGGATAATCCAATCTTATAATAACTGTGAGCCATAAAATTATTTAAGTGCAATAACCAGCCTTAACAGGTTCTTCCTCTTTCCACAAAAGTAGTCTCAGTTCAAACTCTTTCCTCACTGTTTTCTGATTTGGATGTTCTTCTACTAATATATATATATATATATAATTTAATCAAATGTAGCCAAACATGTAACAAAAGTTTTAGAATCAGTATTATAAAACAGGATTTTTATTATATTTGGCTAATGACATTTGATTCTTTTGAAAGCTGGTGTGCACAGAATTTAGAATAACTTCTGCTGTTAAGGTCTTATATGCCATTCTAAATTGATGTGTTTACACTTTTGTTGCTCTTCTCTAGAAAGACTAATTAGAGGCCTCAATTAAGACCTCAATTAAGGTCTCAAACTAAGTTAATTGAATTCAGTAAGCGTCAAACTGTTCTTCACTGTCTTTTCCTGTAGCACATATTCTATTGTATTAATTTTCTCCATTTCTTTTGAATAAATTTTTGACTTTTAATTAGACCAACTTGAATCACTCACTATGAGTGCATGATTCACATTGAATATGATTCACATTGAAATGATTCACATGCATCTTTTTATTTCTTCTCTCTGCTCACTAATTAGGAGGCCTTTAACCTCAACTTATTCCCAGTAGAACTGACCTGGGTGGTGAAAGTGCCACTTGGTGAGCCCTGATTTTACCACCATAGCTCATTAGCTAACGTGGTACCTTTGCTGATACTGAAATACATAGCTGCAGCACTTTATAATCTCAACATGAGTCAGGCATGAACTCTGCTTATCCCTTTGTTCACATGTGGAATTGTATTGTTGAACCAATTATACTATTGTTAGCTCTCTACAAATTAATCTGAAATTATCCTTCATTTTTTGACTGTAGAGCCTGTTCCACTGTGAAAGGCCGATATGCTTTTCATTGGTGTGTCTTTTCTTCATAGGGTCAGAAAATTTTATTTAAATGCAATCTAGGATGTGGGCTGCCTGCAAACTCATCATTTTAACTATGCTGTTGACCTTGTAATATTTATTACTGTTAGTGTGTGACTGGACATTAAGTTCAGGCCATTGTTGATTGTGACTCCAATTAATTTTTATACATAGGAGGAAGTTGAACAATTAAGTCTGTATTTATTTCACATGAGGTACCAGATGTTTAAGTTAGAAGAAGTGTGGCTGCCTCAATCTGTATGTGCAGTAATGAAATGCTCAAGGAGCAATCTCTGCCTCTCCAGACCATATCCTTCAGGGTGGCTTATATTCATACTGCTCAGTTGGCTCCCTGTAGAGAAGACTGAGCACACACAGGCTGCTTAGCACTTGGCACAGGTCTCTTCTAGATTCTGCCTTCTGCCTGTGTGCAAAATAGTTTGCACGGGTGTTTTCACCCCTTGAAAGAGCCTGGGATAATGTGAAGGGATAACGTGATCTGCAAGAGAGGGCTTTTGGCCAGGATGTTATCAAAGTCTGTGGCATGAAATGGGGTCTTTGGGAACTGGATGCTTGGTTAGGGCAGAGAACTGATAGTATGATCCAGGTTCATAACAGTAATAATAAACAAATATGGATTGTGTTATATAATAACACATCTAAAGAAGTATACATTACCTCTGGTACCATTTCCTTTTTGTGGGATTGGACCTGATTGAATTTTTACTTAAAATTTAATTCTAATTATCTTATTATTGGTATTGTAGACTCTGAATGACAGAAAGATATATTTATCCATCTGAATGACAATTTGATGTGTTTTCTCTTTATTGTGTGCTTATTTTTCTATACATGCCAGTGTCTACTGTCATTTTTCTTCAAGAAATTCTAAATTTCAGAATGTTTGGAAGCTACCTACTCTTGCATATCTTTGACTATTATTTATACTGCATCTACTGAAAGCAAGACTTTTGGTGTCTGACTAAACAGTAAAAAAAAGATAAGTTTTCTTAGTCAATGACAACATCAAATAACTTCAGCGCTGCAAACTGCTTGTGTCTGAATCTCTGTGTATTTATTGTCAGATTGAGTGCTAACAGTCTTTGATGAAAAACTGTTGAAAAGTGTTAAAGGTTTCTTCCTTCAGGCTTTGTTCAAATAAAATTGCCACATATGTCATATGGCTACTGGAATAGCCACCTTATAGTTACTGGTAAATGTAAAATACTTCTCATTTTTTTCAGGCAAGACATTGCTCTGGGCCAGATTGTGAGCCCATACACTGTCAGAGGCATACAGCAACCACACTGATTATTAAACAGCAGGATACGTGATTATAGTGAGCAAATTTTGAATACCTACCAGAAAGTAGGTCTTTTTTGTGAGAGGAAAAAAAAAGAGATTTTAGGAGAGAGCAAAAAAACCCTCCTTGTATCTGGTCTATATCTGGTGATCTCTATAGTGAGTTTTTGTAGAGCTCTTTATCAAGAGTAAGATTCCTCTAATGTAAAAGGTTCAAAAATTGGTGTATGAATTTTCCTCTAAGCAACCCACTTGATATATGTATGTATATAGAAAAGAATTAACTTCTAGGCTGCCCAGTATCCATTTGTTTAGTTATTTTTCAAGATATTCTTAAGTGACTGCCTGGGGACTAAGAAATATCTTGTCAGCTATGTCCATCTACCAAAACCTTGTTAACTCTTCCCATGACCTGGAAGTCTTGGATGGGGAGAAGAATAAACCATCTCATGATTCAGGTGGAAACTGTTAGAGGCTTGTTACACCACCTGGACTGCCACAAATCCATGCGGCCAGATGGGATCTACCTGAGAGTGCTGAGGGGACTGGTAGAGGTGATAGTTAAGCCACTTTCTGTCATCTGTCAGTATTCCTGGTCAACCAGATGACTCAGAGGATTGGAGGCTTGCCAGTGTGATTCCCATCTACAAGAAGGGTGATAAAGAGGATTTGGGAAACTACAGGCCTGTCAGCATGACTGGTGTGCCAGGGAAAGGTTATGGAGCAGATCATCTTGAGGGAGATCACACAGTGTGTGCAGGACAACCAAGGGATCAGGCCCAGCCAGCATGGGGTCATGAAAAGCAGGTCCTGCTTGAAGAACCTGATCTCCTTCAATGATCGAATGACCCAGCTGGTGGATGAGGGAAAGGCTGTTGACATAGTCTACCGAGACTATAGCAAAACCTTCAACACTGTTTCCCATAGTATTCTCACAGTATTATTGTCCTCTACAACTACCTGAAGGGAGTTTATTGTGAGGTAGGGGTTGGTCTCTTCTCCCATGTAACTAGCAACAGGACTAGAGAGAATGGCCTCAAGTTGTGCCAGGGGATATTCATGCTGGACATTGAGAAATACTTCCTCTCTGAGAGGTGATCTTGTAGGTCTTTTCCAACCTTGCTGATTCTAGGATTCTATGATTCTGTGACTGGGGATTCAGGTTAGGCACACAAATACCATTGCATTTATGTGGTTTTTGGAATGAAAAGAGTATAGAAACATTAAATAAACTCTAGTACTTCTGAAAAGGAGAAAAGTAAAATATATTGCCAAGGTTTCTAGTCACAGCTGAGCTTTTGGCTTCTTTGAATTAATACTTCTATGCCATTCATCCAGCAATATTTTAAGTGTTTCTAATGCACAATTTATATTTCCAAATTATAACAGTACATGAGGTATACCTGTACTCTATTTATGTGTTGCTCAGATCAGCTGCTACTATTACAGCAAAATTTTGGCTTTCAAGAACCTTTTCTGCATTTACACCACTTTGTTAAATTCTTTTGTATCAAGAGACAGTCCTAATTTGTAGGATTCCTCAAGTCTTTGTATTCCGCATAGGACACGTTGTGGAAAAAAGGATTTCTAGTGCAGCTTACAATTTTGAAGCCTCAAATGATTATGGAATAGTAATTTCAATGGCTCTTTGTGGTGCTGCCCTGAAAGGCGTTGCCTATGTAGCCAGGATAATTGTACAAATTGACTGAATATTCTCCCAGATAGAGTCTACATTCTGTGTTACAGGTCTCTGGAGACATGTGGAAAATGCAGAGGTCAGAGGAAATTTCAGCAGCTCTAATTTCTAATTTTTTGCAGATAGCTCTAGACAAATTGCAACCAGATGACAAGTCTCTTCCTTAAGGGAACAGACTGACAGAATCGTCTTTAAGGATTTGACAGTGCTTTGAAGGCCTAAACTGCCTACTTCCAACCAGTTCTGTGCTGCAAATAGATGTTGTAGGAATAACATTCTGCTGAGCAGGACTTGGTTTGGATTTTTTTTTTTACTTAACTTGATTTGACATGTGTTATAAAAAATTGGCTTCTTATGCTGCAAGTACTTTTGTGACCATGTATAGTACAGTATCTTTCATCAGGATATAGCCATGACTATGTGCCTTTTCCTGTTGTGCAGGTTGCAAACACAAAGAAGGAGACTGTTTTCAAGTGGTATAGGGATGGTTCTGGGATTGACGTTGATGAGGTGCCTGATCTGCAGAGGGGAGAATGTCACCTCACTATTCCCAAGGTACAGTATCACCTACTGATCAGAAATGACAGCTTCTGCTTGACATGCTATAGATTTGCCAGGCAGATCACTCCACCAGCTATTATGATTTTTATGAAAAATTTTAAGAAAAGGCATATTTTGTACCCTTCAATTAGATAGTGAGTAGTTACTGCTAGTAAAAGAGTATACATTTTTGTTACAGATTCAGACATGTCTTGCTTAAGTTACTTAAAAATCCTTTGGTGAACTCTTTTTTTTTTTTTTTTTCCTTTTTTTTCCTTATTCCTTAATTTTTCAGTTTGTTGCAGCACTTTACAGTTGTCTTTGTTGTATTTCCTAAGGTATAAGGCTTTTTAAGATTTATCTTCTTGTGAGGAAAATAAGCTGCTGAAGTATCCCCTGCATCAAGTCTTTGAGTTTTCAGCATAATGTGCATTCAGTTTAATTTTTTATTTAGTGTTTTTTCTTAATTGTCTTCATGTTTTTATAATTTATTCCCTTCATTTCACTTGCAATAGGATACTGGCTTTCCAGTGGCTTTATTTTTCCTGTGTAGACTTTTTGGAGAGAGGGTGCTTTCAGCTTGTCTTGAATTGCTGTCTTTAATTGTCATTTAATTACACGACACTTTTCCTATTGTCACTTTCTTGTGGGCTTGTATAAATGTAAGATTCAGTTAATCAGCCTCCAACCTGAATATAAGTAAGTATATATTTTCCTTTAAGTTTTAAAATAAATTAAAATAAAAACACTCAAACAAAAAACTACTGTCTTTAAAGCAGTATCACTGTGTTAGTTTTTGGAATGTAATTTTTCTAATGTTAATGAATGCACTATTGTAGTAGCATGTAATTTAACTATAGCTGCTGCTTGAAGAAATCCACTTAGTGGATTCTTGAGAAGTTAAAAGGAATAGATGCATTGTCTTGCTCTGCACATAATGACTCCAAAAAAGACAGTAGATTTGAGTGAATAAAAATGGCATTTCTGAAGTTTATGTTAGTTGCAGTTACCCTCTTTCGCATCTTATTAAGCTACTTCTAGTTTCTGCTGATAAGGATCAATCCTGTTTGTCTTTATGGAACAAGAGGAAGAAGGAAAGAAAACCCACATTTATTAAGGCATTTGAATGGAACTTGAATTATGATTTAGGCTTAGGAACCTAGATATAGCTGCTTTAAAAAAAAAACATGTACAAGCCATTTATATTTTCCCATCTTATCTCTGGCAAGATTATTCAACAGTAAGTTGATTGCAGTACAATGTCTGTTGTTTGATTTAGAAAAGCGTGAAGAGGTTAAGCAAATATATTCATATCAAGTTGGTCAGTAAACATCTTGTGCTTTTCTTGTAGCTGTCTCGCAAGGATGAAGGAGTTTATAAGGCAACACTGTCAGATGATAGAGGTCATGATGTCTCTACTCTTGAATTATCAGGAAAAGGTAATATTCAGTTCACTGTATCAAAGTAATGATCTCTACATTCTCTCAAGAGATGTTCAAAAGCTACCTTTGCAAATTGCAAGCTAGCAAGCGTGTTTGGGGTTCTTCGTATTTCAGTGCCTTCCTTATGGCACTGAGGCCTGAACTGCAGATGGCAAGTTTAGAGGGGGGGACACTTTGCCTTATAATGATTCCTTTCTAGCACCCTCACAGGCAAGAAGTGAAGTAAATTTTAATCAAGCAGGCACCATCTTTTATATGGGATCTTTTGTAAAGAGCTCTTTGTCAAGTTTGGTAAGTTTTAATGTCTACAAAAGACGTAGCATCAAGTCTTTCAAATATATTGAAGTGGGAGTCTCGGGGGGACTGACTGTTATTCTAACTGTAAAGTCATAAAGCTATAATTCAAAAACTGTGAAAAAGCAGACCGAGTTGTAGAGAAAAACATGTTCACGCTCTTAAATGAATTACCGCCGTTCAGCAGAGTAGGATTTTCAAGTAAAGTTTATGCTGACCATTGGAATGAACAGAAGATACTGTGGTTCTCCATCTTACAAGAAAGTACTCCAGTTTTCTATTACTTTGTATAATATTCTCCCCATCCAGCATCCCATCAGTACTGTGATTTTTTAAAAGTTTGTTATGATACCTGATTTATTCTATTTGCTCTCAAGAAGTTTATATTTGCCAAATTCTCTGCTACCAGCAGCAGATGGGTATGGTTTTCTCCAAGAATTTGATAATTTTTTATTTCCCTTGCACTCTCCTCTGAATGTGAACTGTCAAATTAATGACCTTTTATTGTTTCTGGCATGAAGGATACGAAGCCAAAGATCTGCCAGCACATGGCAGACACTGCATGCAGTGGGTACATTCATTGGCACAGCACAGAATTCATATATTGTACACAGGTAGTCTCCAATTTGTCTTGTACACCTGTTACAATTTTAATGGTTTTCTTTGCCTGAGGATATGAAGATTTCCCATATCACTTTAATTAAACTAAGCATTACAAAGCTATATTTTGATTAAATTTTGATGCTACATTTTCTTTCTTTCTTTTTTTTTTCTCCACAGTGTATGATGATATAATTTTGGCACTGAGCAGAGTCAGTGGTAAGTAAATGCTGTCTTGGATTTTCATGTAGTTTTTTTATACTAAAGTCATCTGAGCCTAAGGCAGACAATTTTTATTGTAAGTGGGAAATCTATGGCAGTCATGATGCTTACATTTTTATGGGCATGTTATTAAGTTTTTGAATAGGCAGTCGACCTTGCTAATTGACACTATTAAGCGGGAACAAAGTATTATTCCACCTGGCTTGTTTGGTTTAGATACTGTGACAATCTTACAGCAATTATTTGTTTTATACTTCCCATTAGTAAATGCGCTTTATGATACAGATAGAACTAGATTCTGATCCTAATGCCAATAAGAAATTCAGAGCCATTCCAGTGAAAGAAGAGGAATTGCACTCAAATAAATTTTGCATGCTATTAAAATCATAGCGCCATTATTTTATGGCAATTATATGACTAGCTGATTACTTCACAAAGGATCTTGCTAGTCATAATATTTGTATATGATCATAAAACCATAAACTTCCACTAAAATTTCATCTGATAAAAATCAGCAGATCTCCTTTGAGAAGCATGAATCATTGTCTCTTTATGGTACTTGAGAACTTCAGATCTTGAACATTTTTTGGTTCTCCATTTGACGGTTTCCTGTTCATTTCATGATATCTCTTGATTTGCATATATTCCATTTCACCGTAGGTAAGACTGCTTCTCCTCTGAAGATACTCTGCACAGAAGAAGGAATAAGGCTCCAGTGTTTCTTGAAGTACTACAATGAAGAAATGAAAGTCACTTGGTCTCACAGGTAGATGAGAATATATTTTCAAGTTCCTTCCTACATTGAAATTTATTTGAGAAAAATATAGTCTTGAACATTTGTTATTTTGTATTTGGTGTTTCCTGTAGTAACTGGAGCACGAGTGAATTTCTCTTAACAGCGTTTTATATTCTTAGTTCGCATAGGTAGTGGATACATTAAAAGAAATATTGACAGACTTGTCCAGTACCTAGAAGTAACAGTACAAAAAAAGTACATGCAGTATTTCAATCTCTTACTCAGTGCCGGATTTTTTGTCCTCCACTGTATTATCTACTTGGTTCAAAGACAGTTAAGAATTGGAGCACAGTTTTCTGTCCAATGTTGCTCTTTTCTATGAATAGATGAAATCCTCCTCCAGAAGTAGGTGAATCGCATGCTCTCACCATTTAATAAAAGCTTGTACTAAGAAAGCAATTAACCACAACATTCAAACTCTTTCACGCTAAATATTTTAGTTCTATTCCTCTTCTTCGAAATGACAGAAGAGGAAGGGAAAGAAGTGCAGAATGTTTTAAGAATATCTGTCAGAGCTGAGAGTATAACTGGAATTCAGATGTAAAATTTCAAATACTTTTTTTCACCCTCATGTTACTTTAATTTTAGACTTTGGTGGTACTTTTTATTCATATGTGTATTTAGAGTTAGATGTGTGTCCAGGTGCTTTGGTATGTTAGGCCTCTATTATTTTGGAAACTGCATGGAGGATGTTGAAGGATTTTAAACCTCTTCAGGTATTTTCAATTTTCACATTCCTTGATGACCTCCAAAGATGACACACAGTGAAGTGTTCTGACCTGGACAGGAAGAGGATGGTGTGGCTGCACATTGTCTTATTCAGTTAGGAATGTGAGAAAAGTGTCAGTGATCATTAGGTTCACGGAGTGCAAACAGACTTCTATGAGGGTGCTCAGTTGAACTCATAACTCAAGCTTTGTATTCAGTAAGTTCTTCTCCTTCTTTCAGTAAATTTGATGTTTGCGTGATGAAAAGGAGAAGAAACTTTTTTTTTTTCCTTTATCTTTTACTCAATCAGCTTCAGTTTCAAAGACTTATTCCATTCCACCATATGCTTCAAAGACACATAAAAACAGAATATTGAAATATCAGCATGCAAATTTATATTTGATAGCTGATATCCCCCACATACTGATGTTCCATGTTGTGTTATTAAACATATTTTGAACAAATAACATTTCAATCATTTCATAAATATTATGATTAGGAGCTGGAGTTATTATGAAGAGCTAAAACAAATACTAAAACCAACCAACCACAAATAACCAGCATCTTCTACACTCCCCCAAACTTGTTTCTTTTTCAAATGGAGTTCTATTACATTATTCCTGGACAAGAAGACTGAACATTTCCTGTTTTTTAGACAGCTGCAGACATATCATGAAACATAGTAAACAGATTTCCAGCTAGCTTTGAATTATCCATTATAATGAATAGCAGGAAATATAATAATATAAGACCTGAAACCAGAATGCATTATCCACTCACGGCACAGTCGGGAATACAGTATTTTGTAATAAATAGTTATTTCTATCCAGGTATGTATTTTAATATACTGAACTCAATGTAGTCCTCTTACAGACAGAGAAATAATAAAAATTCCTTTTCCTCATCAAACTGGCTATGAAGCCAAATCAACCATGTCTGTGCAAATAAATTAACTGATCAAAGAGAAGCTAATGTTGACTTTATCTGCTAAAAAAAATCCAGTTAAGTATGCTTTGGGCGAAGGGAAGTAAAAAATCTTTTCTCTAGTTAATGAGAGAAAGCAAACTTCACAAGTCATTGAAAATAGCTTGGGTTCTGTACTCTTCCTAGACAGCTTCTTCTATTTCCACTCTTCAGGACAGATTATGGATCAGAGGAACCACCAATCTAAATTAACATAGCATTTCTTATACTTGGGAAGTGATGTTTAGTCAATAGAATGCTACACTTTGTTGTTTTTTTTCAAAGTACATATTTACTTATTATCAGCAATTAGAAAATTTGCTTCTTGTCTTGATCTCAAAAACAAATGAGCAAGCAAAGGTGTATTTTGTCTTGATGTGAGAATAATACATTCTATGTAAGTCTTTCATTATTTTATTAATATTTTTTGGAAGTTAATGAAAGGTAAACATTTTCTTCCTCATGTAAAAAAAAAAAAAAACAGATTTTTTTTTTTTCCTTCAGTGAACTATTTTAATGCATTCCACAGTTACTCTGTTATTCATTGCGCATGAAGACTTTAGAACTCTGAAGTCATACAGCATATTCACATTCAGATGTATATGGACAGTTCAACACAAACACAAATGTCTTTGTGGGGAGAAAAAAAATGAGGAGAGAATGAAGGTGTAAACCATCAGAAGGAAAGCTCAAGCTAATGATTCCAAAGTATTTCATACTCACATTGGAAAGAAAAGAATTGCATTCACTAGTTGCAATTTATTTCTAATTTGGAAACAGTACGTTGTCTAACTTTTTATAGATGGTCTCCTATGGAGATTATATATGAAAAGAATGTTTGAACACATTTCTATTCATTTTTCAAGGGAATCTAAGATTTCTTCTGGTGAAAAGATGAAGATTGGGGGTGGAGAGGATGTTGCCTGGCTGCAGATAACTGAACCCACTGAAAAGGATAAGGGAAACTACACCTTTGAAATCTTTGGTGACAAGGAATCCTTCAAACGCACACTTGATCTGTCTGGGCAAGGTATATTTTTAAGATCATACTTATATGGTGACTTTTCACAGATTAAACAGAATTAATCAGGAATGAGAAGAGGAATGCAGTAAAAATAGATATTCTGTTGTCAAAATTATATGCAATTTAGTTGCATAACTGTTTTTACCAGTAGTGACACTGAATTCAGGGTTTGGTTTTCCCTTCTGCTACTGTTTAATGCCGTTGTTTTTAAAAAAGCTTTAGTAAGGACATGTATTTAAATACTTAGACCAAAATGCAAATGATGTTCACAGACAACAACTCTCTCAACTGTTTTCTCACAGCTTTTGATGATGCCCTTACTGAATTCCAGCGACTCAAGTAAGTGCTACATTTTTTTCATTTTAATGCTACAATAATCTTATCACAGGAAAATTATTTCATTAATAATTTATTAATAACGTTACATATTTTTTCCTCTCTTCAACGATTTTAGGGCAGCTGCTTTCGCTGAGAAGAGTAAGTTGATTTTATATTTTATTTTACATGTTCTACATTCTAGTTTAGTGTTTTCTTTAAGACATCTATTGTGGTATGTTGCCATACCTGTCCAAGATCTGTAATGGCAGAAATCACATATTACTGCAGAATACTGCAATAATAATAGTAATTTGAGAGTTCATTTCTCTTTAATTCAAATGGAAACCCTCTGAATGCACATTTTACACATTTTGTAGTGATCCACTATGTCTTCCATGATCTGCAGAGTTTTTGTTAGGTGTTAGTATCTGAGTGTAACACAAGGAGGTGTTGACAGAAAGTTAAGAATGAGACTGAATATTGGGATCTACATATTAAGTAGAAAATAACTTGCTAATGACTGTTGAATACATAACATGTTGAAAGAGAGATAGTATGGAAGCTTTTTACTACTGGAATTCTGGTACAAGATGCAATGTACCTTGAAAGATGCTTCTGCCCACAAAAAGGATGGCAGAACAGGTTTTCATCTGATCTTAGATATCACTGCAATGCTGAAAGTACTTTGCTTTGCTCTTTTCCCAAAACTCAAGCTGTCAAGCTTGGTAGCAACTTCAAGGCTGTTGTGTCTATCAGCTTAGAACTCCATAGCACAACCTCTGCTAAAAACGCGAGGGAACCATAAAATATGTTAATAAGAAATAACACAAAATATTGTAAAAATTGTATTATTTCATATTTAATTGGCCAAAAATTCCAGTGTGTGTTTATTCTAAGATAAGTCCAAACAGAAATCATGACTAGTGTGACACCATGTTAATAAAATAATTAAGAAATGAGTAACATTGAGCACTAAACCTCACTCTTTTTTTTTTTTTTTTTTTAAACTCCTAGATCGTGGTAAAGTCATTGGTGGTTTGCCTGATGTAGTTACTATAATGGATGGGAAGGTAAGTTTTTATCAATGAATCACTCTGCTGAAATTTCACACTAATGAAATGTTTTCTTCAGTGGGGAGAGGGAAGTAATACAGATGATTTTGCAAGTTGAGAGAAAAAGGAAGTAGTCATTTAATTGTGCATAGGTTCCATAAGCTGGCTATACAGTTAGGGGAAGCACAGCCTAATTCCTATCTCAGGCAGTCAAGGTCAGCCCCGAGAGGTGCTGGTCTTTTGTCCTGATTACATGGAGACTGAATTAACTGTAGACTCAAATCTGTGTTGAGTCTCATCTCTGCATACTGACCAGAGCAGTTCAAGGGGAGAAATTTCTCTTGCCCTCTAGGAGAATCTAAAGAGGCAGGAGGAGACAGCCACTCTGTCACCCAATGTAACACAAAGGGAGGTACTTGGAAATGATTGTTCACACAGTATGAGAACTAAGGAGTGCATAGTAAATAGTCACTGCAATGAAAGGGAAGTGTTTTTTTCAAGAGGTTCATAATTTATTTGTGCCTTAATACCTTAGATCAAAATAGATTTGCATCCAAAAAAAGAAAACAGTATTGTTATGAAGAGAAATCTAGCATGGCTGTTAAACACAGTCTTCTCAATATAGCTCATACTTATAATCAGTTTATAATCCACAAATTGTGGAAAGAAGGAATATGCACTGGAAGTAGGATCACAGTGTTTATTCTCATTTTGTACACTTCTTTATGCAGTTGTTTTTGACTTCTAAAAGATCTAGGACTTTACTCCAACATACTATAGCAAATCAGCTTGTGAGCCAGTGTGACTCTTACTATCCGCAGTTTCTTAAGATTGTGTTGAATGGGGTGTTTAAGTGTACTGTGTGATGTACATCTTGAGAAACTACAGCTGCATTACCCTGTGTGAAAACTGTCCTCTTGGCCAGCGAAAGGGTAATGCATAGCTCTTCCAGATTTTATTGTACATGGCCATTTCTAGATATGCAGATACAGTCTCTCCTTAGAAGTGCTGAAACAAGGAGGCCTTGTAGTGGATGCTGAAAGCTGCTCAGCTCTAGACCAAATCAAGACAATTTTATTCTTGGCCCATTCCTTCCTTTGTGGTGCCTTCTAGTTGTAATAGACTAAGGCACTTCATGGCAAGAGAGCCAGTCTCTTGGGAAGTTAGGTATAATCCTCTTGATGACCAACATCTTAGTGTTAGGAAACAGCCAGGAGAAGTCAACCTGACTGCATGCACACAATAGCTGCATTTTCCTCATTAAAAAATTATGCCCTGAAGCCTATGACCTTAAATTAAGGAAATACTACATAAAAACTTTCCAGAAGTTAGAGGAGTTTGAAGAGGAGTAACCATGTGAGGATTAAATAAGTGAATATCCAAAGGGAATACCTCTGATTCCTAAAATCAGGGAAAACAAAACATACCAGAAAGAATTGAAATTTTAAATTTACCTGTAAATTATATATGAACAGGTACCATGCAGAATTCATGTAAGTACAAGTGAGAAGTTGCTTTACAAAAACAAGAAAAAGAAAAGAGAGGTATCCTCATGCAATGGAATGGTATATCTATGGAAATATATGAATACAAAACAAAGCTTTACTAACTTTTGTTAAGAAGGTATAAATGATTTTAGGCCACATCTATAATTTAATAAATTAGAACAGGCCCAAATGATCTAAAATGACTGTGGAATATATCTGCTCTCTGGCAAGCTTTTAATATTAACATATTAAGACTTGATTAATTATTATGATTGAATTATTAATTGCTCTTAAATTAGGTCATTTTTGAGGGTAATAGTCATGAAAGGTTGCTCAAGTTACAGAAAGGACAATGAGATTTAAACTTGCTATTTGCTATCAGAATTAGTTTGATTTCCCAACACTTTATTTTCATGTTTACATTACTCCTTTAAATATTTTATAGAAACGTTAGTTCCTATAGGTCATTAGTTAACTTTACATCCTACGTGATATCACTTCTTTAAGGGTGCTTGCACACTTAGGTAGCCATCAGGTTGTACCCAGTGCACATAAATCTTCCTTCAACAGTCCCCTCTGATTTTGGAGGAACACCATATGCAAAACTGTTTCTATTTGTGTATGCATAGCATTTCCAATCACTTAAAATTTGTCAGGTTTTTTTTTTTCTCACTGTGTAATATCATATCTATTTGTTCATCAGAATTCAAGAAAAAATAGTGCAAAAAACATGCACGTGTGCACAAGGATGGATTTTCTCTGCTTCCTCTTGGTCAGGAATCTGTGGATCTTAAAGAGTAATTGTGAGGGGATGGTCATTCTGGTACAAGTTATTTAATTATTTTTTTAACACAGTGATTAAATTTTCATACTGAGATAAGTTACATAGGCAAGAATTTTGTGGAAATGGAATTCAGTAAAAGATGGACAAAGTAGGCAGTAATCAGTGCAACTTCAGAAATGATTACTTAATGTATTCTGTCATCATTACATAAATGCATAAAATCTGTGCACATACACAATGGTCAAAATGGGATTCAGAAAGCAATCTATATAGATTTGGAAGAATAACCATCAAAATTTTGTGAGCTTCTTTAGTCCTAGTTCAGTTTTGAGAAAATACCTGGACTGTCAGGATCGCCTACAAAGTCATTTTTGCTATTCTCTTAACACACTGAGTATGCACACAACACTTTCACAACCTTTATGAATTATTTAGTCTTCATAAAATATTTCCATTTTACGAGTCAGCAGCATTTGTAATCAACGTCTGATGATTCATGTTATGTACTATTTTTTAAGTGATTTTTTTTTTAAATGTCATCTTGAGCAATAACCTCCAGAGGCCTAGGTTGGAAAAGATTTGCTCAGTTCTCTTCCCTACTGTGTTCAGGGAATCTTCAAGGTTGTTTTTAAACCTATCATTGCCTGAATATCATGTCAGACTAACGGGTTGCCAGGAGTCTCCTGCAGGCAGGACTGCATTGGCAGTCCTACTTAGTATTCAGAATCTTACCTCGGGGCTATTACTGCATCACAGTCACTGGTAAGATGGTGGAAAATCTCAGTGGAAGCGAAAAATATAGAAACTCTACTTTTCAGTCCTCAAGAACGTGCTACCTGTCTTACTTTAATTTACTAGGAGTAAGAAGTGTCTGAAAGTAATACTGAGAATATTCTGTTTAAACAAACCTGGCCAATCCTTAAAAATATTTCTTTTTTAACTTCCTTAGACTCTGAATCTGACCTGTACTGTGTTTGGAAACCCTGACCCAGAAGTGGTTTGGTTCAAGAATGACAAGACTCTCGAGCTTAATGAGCATTATTTGGTTTCACTGGAACAAGGAAAATATGCCAGTTTGACAATCAAGGGAGTGACCTCAGAAGATTCGGGCAAATATAGCATTTATGTCAAGAACAAATATGGCGGGGAAACAGTAGATGTCACTGTAAGTGTATACAGACATGGTGAAAAAATACCTGAAGTTAATCAAGGCCAGCTTGCAAAACCTAGAGTAATACCACCATCAGGAGCTAGTTCTACCTAGAACCCAGGGGCAAGATAAAATGCCAATAAGTAAAGCCTGTAACTATGTTTGATGAACAAAGTAGTATATGTGAGCTGTAGCTGAGGTATTCCCACAGATAACTAATTCGTACTCTCCAAATGGAAACTGAGCTTTTAGAAGTTTGCTTTAGGGTGGTAGCTGTGCTACAGCGCTGTACACATATGCACTGAAATCATTGACTATGTGTAATAGTGTACTTCAAAATAGAAAAAGCCAAATGCCTTCCCGAAGTTCCTTGTGGGCAATGGCAGATTGCATAAGCCTACAGTAAACCTCTATTTCTACAACTTCAACAAAACCCACTGAGCACCCTCTTGAGAAAATTGAGAAAAAATGTTTCATCAATGAAGGTAGTGAACTGTAGTTACATGCTCAGAAATGATTCCCGCTCTGTTACACATACAGTCCCTTTGGCTTTGAAGCCTTTGATTGCATAACTTTAGTGGATAGTCTCTATTTAGTAATTATATTGTTATTTTGTAGTGTGATTTTTTCTTTAGTAGAGCTCAGTAGTTTTACAGATGTTTACTGTCTGCTCATTGAAGCATAGGTTACACGGTTGTATTTTGTTTTTCTTGCATTGTGCTAATAAAACTTTGAAAGTCACCTTTGCTACTCACTGCTCCAAATCACACCTAACTAGTTTTGTTTACTCTCTTTCGTTGTTTAATTATTGCTTATTGCACAATTTCACAGCTGGTAGCATGCAGACAATCAACTTTCAATAAATGCAAATTATGGTTAATCACAGTCAATGGGTGGCACTTATGATATTAATTTCACTCTTTGCAATACAGACCAAGATGCAAGATCAAACTGGTATCAAAAGACATGTATATAACTCAGTCATTTAGGATAATTACCCCTCTGATTCTCCTCTATCCAAAATGAACAAAAAAACTCTCCCATAGATGGTGTAACGTTCTGCTAAGCTAAGATTTAAATATGATATATTTATATATATGAATATCTTCAAAAGACTGTTCATATCTTTCATGAAATATATGACTGCAGCACTGTGTTTTTTGTTTTTGATGGTTGTTTTTTTTTTACATCAGGTTCTCTATTTCAGTAAAATTTAATTTACCTACTTAGACAAGCCCTTGTTATTTGCTAAGCAGCTTTCAGCTAAGAGTTTAACAGTGAGAAATAGTGGTGATAGTGATACAAACATCCCAGATACAACCCTCCTCTCTTTTGACTTCTCCCAGTCTCTAGGATAAAGGAACCTTGTGGGAGGCAAGGGTGGTTGCACGACCTGAGTCTATACAAAAAGCACTGCAGAATCTTCACCAGGGAAGCTGGATGCGAAGGTGTTTGGTAAAAGTGTCAGGAAAGTAACTGTGTTTGAGGGTCGTGGCTGAAAGCCATAGCTCAGATCTGAAAATATGGAAGAAATATTTATCGTTGTTTTGTTTTGTTTCTGTTTGTTTTACCCAGTAGACAAGTTGAAAAAAAATCCAACAGTAAATATATATATTTATATATAATATAAATATACATATATTATATAAATAAATACATATAATATATTTAAATAATATTATATATATATATATATTTACTGTTGGATTTTATATCTGTCATCTAGGTGATATAGAATTCCTTTTTTTTTTTTTTTTTGTCTGGAAAAGATAACTTGATTCAAAAATATTTTATTTGAGAGACAGAGGACGTGAGAAGACAATTTACAAACTGTCAAATATCGTAGGTTAGAACAGTCATCCAGGAGACAGGAGAACAACATCACAACATTTAGTCATTCTCCTTTTGCCTCTTCTAAATCCATGGGGATTTTGAACCTAAATCTCTGACCATCAGAGGTAGTGCACTAATCCCCCATCTTCTCTGTATTTTGCATTTGTATGTGAAGTGCTGCTTCTCCCAGTTTTTCATGTTTTTCCCTTTGTGTGACTACTAAATAGACACTGAAAAAAAGACTACACCTATAAGTCCTACCTCTCATATGAGCATGTTAAATGCAAAATTAGTGAGGGTTCCTCCATTTCTGTTAGTTCATCTTAGTTCCCAGCACGGAAGGAGGATATGAGAGTTTGCTGACTGCAAACTGCATAAGAACCCAATTGTTTGAACATGAAATTTTTGGTGATAGATTCATTGTGATTTCAAATTGCTCAAGTGCAAGCCTGTTTTGCAGTTCACCATCATCTGTGAGAATTCATGAAGAAAACAACAGCCTAGCTCTGTAAAGGAAATAGTCACACTTTATTAGAGGTTAATCTGCTTTTAAATAAAAAGTTTGTTAAAGACTCTATGAAAGGTGAGCTTATGTATAAATACAAAACAAAGAGCCAAGAGTTACATTACACATTGATCAAAAATGTTTTTTTTTGCGGGTGAAAAATTAATGTGGAACCAACATGTCTAGTCAATGAATGAAAGTAATTGACAAGGTTCAGCACTCAAGAACATGACATTACCATGAAATAGTTTAAATAGGAGGTTTTAGCACAAAGCAAAGTAATGCTTCAAGTACATAACAAGGTAAGAAAGTATTATTTCTATGGATTTGCTATCACAAGAATTTAATCAAATCCTTCAATTACATAACTCAATTTTTCTTCCTTTCTATTCTAATTTAGTTTTTAAGGCCTTTAAGGTTTTCAAAATCTTGCTAAGGCAGTCTCACAAAGCAGCAGAGCCAGTCTCTGTAGCACACAAAGTGAGTATCAGCAAGAATTTAATATTTTTCTTATCTCCTTCTACAGTACACAGGTTAATTTTAGCTGAGACTATCAAATTATTGCATGTTATGGCAGCTTTTCAGAGGTATCCTTGGGCACAGGAGACAAGGTTAGCCTCGTCTCAGTTATACCTTTAGCTGGCCTTCTTAGTTAAGCAAGCTTCACTTATTTCCTTTCAGGCAAAAAGAAATAATTTATTATGACAGTTAATCCTCCGCTGAAGTACAGAAATTATCATTTGCAGGAACACGGCATTCAGAAGGCTAAGGACTTCCAATAAACTGTTTCACATTTTTCAGTGTTCAGTACAGCTTTGATTCTCCTGTATATATTTAAAAATCTCGTTACCAGTGCTAGGAAATGAATCAGGTTAACTCTGTTAAAAAAGGATAATATTTTCAGAGGGAATGTGCATCTAGTTGCCCAGAGGGGCTATACAAGCCTGTGGCTATTAGAGGAACAAATAAGATGCTCTGGTGATTGTCAGACAGAATTCATGATGAGGCACATTAGCATTTGAGCACATTATTCACAGGCTTAATTTAGTTAATAAACGTTTTGAAGGAGGAAGGGGAGAAAGTAAGAATTGCTTCAAAAGATCTGATGTCAATGAGCCTACCCCCATGGAGGTCAACAGAGATCTCATTCATAGTGCACATGAATCTTGTCTATGGCTTCCTCACAAGGGGAAACAGGGAGGCAGCACTGATCTCTCTTTGATGACCAGAGATAGAACCCAAGGGAATAGCATGAAGCTGTGCTATGGAGGGTCAGGTGGACTATAAGCAAAAGGTTCTTCACCAGAGGATGGCCAGACACTGGCACAGGCTCCCCAGGACAGTGGTCATGGCCCCAAACTGCCCAAGTTCAAGGAGCATCTGGACAAATCTGTCAGCCATAGTATGTTTTTTGGTGGTACTGTGTGGAGCAAGGAGTTAGACTTGATGATCTTCATTGGTTCCTTCTAACATGGACTATTCTATGATTCTACGATTTTTACAATTTCAGGGCCTCATTACAGTGGATTAGCTATTTCTCTTACTGTAAAGAAAAAAGTCTTTGAGGATGATTTTCTGTCACACAGGTAAATTTTGTGTAGCCTGAGTTTCATGCTGTGCTTTTCTAGGCAGTGCTGGCATGAAACAAAGCTGCTTTGTCAGAGGAGGCAGATAAAATGTCACCCACTTGTGCTAACAGGACAAACACCACGGCTGTGACTGTCGTGTTGGCCGTCTGCAACAAGGCTGGCAAGGCTGCATTTCTTCTGAGCACCCATTTCTTTTGAATTAGCTTTGATAAATTACCCTTTATTCGAGGAAAACAAGTTCTATGAAAATTTTTCCTAAGGCCAATTTACAGGTACTTTTTATGAGAAAAAGTTATTTTTTATGTGACAGTGTTTGCCTCCAGTGTATACCTTTGTCCAGCCCACGAAGTTCACTTGCATTCCACACCTTAAAAAGCTGTGTATACTACATTAATTTACTCTTTCATGGAAACAGAAGTTCAGTGATAATAGTACCCTATGTGGTGTTAAGTTTTAAAAAGAAATAGTTTTTAAAACAGTTTTTAAAAGAAACTTTTGAAATATAATAAAGCACTTTATATTGTTTAGTAGAACTAAAAATCAAACCTCTAGATGGCACCAGAAGAACAAGATAGAAATGAACAGTCTTTAAAAAATTCTGCCAGCTATAGCATATCCATCTTTTTGATGCAAACACATCACTTAGGGAATGGGAGATTATTAAAAGCATTACACTTATGCTAGTGACAAGGACAGGTCCAACAAATGACTGTTTCCCGGAAATAGCAGGTGATTTTGCAAGCAATAATGCTGCCTCTTAATCTTTGCATGATGCACATTAAGAGGTTAAGTATGCCTCTGTAAAATATTGCAAGACTCATATTACAGCAAGTTTCTCCTTAGGATGTGATAATTCTAACCGCAGCACATTGACTATATTTACAAGGGGAGATTCAGGCTCTAGAGGTAAAACTCTCAGACTTAACAGCCTCCACTTTTCCTAATATTGTTAGATCCTTGTCCTACAATTTTTGTTCAGTCCTTTTAGAGGGATGATTCCATTTGAAATTAGCAGAAGGTTTAGGAGAAAAAGAGCTCAGGATCCAGCTCTCAGCACCACCACTGCAAGACCCAGTGATGCCAAGGCCTGTAAGAAATTATCAGTAGCCTTCTATACTGATATTCCATTCCTCATTGGAATGTGCAGTAAGTCAGTACTAGCTTTGTCCTTGGATATTAGCTCAAGGTTTATTTTAAAAATAGCTCACTTGACCTCACATCATTTCCATTATGAACATTTGAACTTTGTGTGGTAGCATTAAAGAGCTGTTAAATTGTAATAAACTTCTCTAATTTTTTAAGTTAATGTAACTTCATTTTCTATTATTGTTACCCCTATCTTACATTAATATTGTACAGCTGAAAGCCTGATTGCAAAAATACAACCCACCGCAGTTAGTTGTGTTACGGTTAATGGCTGCAGTGGAGGCCTTTCCCATAGCATCCTAAACCATCTAGCAGGATTATCCCATGATTTCACCTGGCACAAGTGTCTCCAAGAGGAAATTTGACCTCTTCTCTGCAAAGAGCTTCTGTTGGAAGCCGTTATCCATTTGATGATGGTGGTGCACACAGCATGTGGAACAGAGGCAGATGGAAAGAGCTACAACTAGTATTTAACACAGAGCTAATGCAGATTTTTCACATGTTAGGTCATGGAAAAAATGGTGATCAAAGTTTTAGTCTGCTGACTTAGTGACCTCCACGGGACCATTTTGAATGAAGTGCACAAAAAGCCAATCCAACAATTGTAAATCAACCCAAAGACAGTCCTGATTGCAAGATAATGTGTGGAAAAGTACCCCACGTAGTTGTGTGCCACTTTTGCTGCCTGGAAAAAAAATGCCTTCCATATATGAAAATGGCAATCAGCCTCCTGCGTGGTGCTTAATGGGAGGTAAAACACAGTACGACACCCTGGCTGGTAGTTATGAGGCCACATGCAGATGTCTCCATCTGAGCTAATCACTGAAACCCCCTTCTTAGAAAATGGAGAGAAACAAGTACTAGTAGGGCACAAGTCACGTCATTCTAAAGTAGGTGTCTCAAATAATTGAGATGAATCATGTCTATTATTTCTACTAACTGCAAATGGAGATTAGTGTAACCAGCTTTGATGGGAGATATCTACAAATTTGATGTTTGAATTTAGGTGTGATAAATTCTGCACCATGTTTCTCTAATTTAATTGGCTCTTTATTTGAAAAATCTATTTAAAGAGATGCTTCATAGCAGTTGTTCTTACAGGCTGGATTCCTCCACCAGACTGCTGTGTCTTGCACTCTTTGCTCCTTTACTTGATATTGCTGTTATTTTGAAATCTCTGTGCGAGCATTTGCTGACATCCAGCTGCCACTTCACCCCAATTCATTGCCAACTCTCATGATTTGGTCTGTATCAAGATCACGTGCTAGGCTTTCTATTCTATTAAATATGCAGCTTTTGAGTGGCTGTACTATTGAGTACTGTTAGTCTGGGACTTGTTTCTGCCTTTGCTCCTCTCAGTGCCATTGCTCTGTGGCAACACATCAACCAGTATAGGCTGTAAGCATTTCATAGTCAATTAGTGCCCTTCTGCTAAGCTCGTAAGACTTGCCTTGTGCAGTTTCTCTGTCATTCTGACCAGGCGCATCCTCTGGCTGGAAAAGCATGATTCTGTGAGTCTCATAAGCCAAACTTCTGCCACTGTACCTAAAGCAGCTAAGCAACTGACCAAAGCTCTGAATCCTCCAGGACCTGGCTTTGACCTGGTCTGCTCTTGTCTTCTAGTTGTCTCTAATTAGTTCTCAGTTATCTGTCTCTTCAACTCTGTTACTCTCTGGACTTCCTGTTTACTTGATATGATCTGCATTTATCTGTAATTCAGTTTTAACGGCAGCTTTAATGGCAGAATTTTTATTAGTAAATAAAACAGTGCCAAGTTTGATTATCTAGTGTTTAGGCCAACCTCCTGTAGCCATTATAATCTTCTTGCATCCTCTAACATATGTAAGAAATCAGAGAAGGCAGAAAACCAGAATGGCTGAGCAAGGACTTTCTGGTCAAACAGAGGTGTGAGAGGGAAATGTACAGGCAGTGAAAGTAGGGACGTGGGGCCTAGGAAGAATATAGAGATGCCATTCTGACATGCAGCGATGGAATCAGGAAAGATGGGGTACAGCTGGATGTGAACCTGGCAAGGGATGAGAAATAACAGGCAAGGTTTCTGCAGGTACACTGGTTAGAAGAGACAAACAAAGGAGAGTGTACTCTGTCTGGTAAATGAGAAGGGAGAACTGAGTTCAACAGACATGGAGAAGGCCAAGTTACTCAATGAATTCTTTGCCTCAAATCTTCTCTAGCAGTCAGGCTTCCCACATTTCCCACATTCCTGAACTTCTATGCTGGGATCGGTGAATAAAATCCCTCCCCCTGTATGCAAGGAGATAGTTTAAGACCACCTGATGAAACTTAACACATACAGGTCTATGGGGCAGGAGGACATTAATCCCAGGATCCTGAAGGAACTGCCTGATGTTGTTGCCAAGCTGGTCTTCATCATATTTGAAAAATCATGGCTGTCACGTGAAGTCCCCAGTGACTGGTCACTCCCGTTTTTAAAAAAGGAGGGAGGAAGACCAGGGGAACTACACACATGTGAGCCTCATGTCAGTGTCTGGGAAGATCATGGAGCAGATCTTCTTGGAAGAAATTTTAAGACACATGCAAGATGAGAAGGTGATCAGAGACAGCTAGCATATCTTCATCAAGGGCAGATATTACCTGACCAATCTGGTGGCCTTCTATGATGGAGTGACGATATCAGTGGATGAAGGATCTACCTGGACTCGATTGACTTTTTATGTAGAGTGTTCTGAAAGTAATTTTCTATCCTATTTATCCTATTTATCCTATTTATTTTTCTAGAACCTACAACAGATACAAGAACACAATAACAACATTTGATAAGGTGAATTCTCAGCTAAAAAACACTATTTCTCAACATAATCACCACCATTAGCTATGCTTTTCACCAGCAATGAGCAAGAGCCTGAATGTTGCACTCATAAAAATCTGCACCAGTGGAGGTGACTCACTGTCGCCACTGCTGAAGCACTCTATCCACCGCTTCACAGTGCTCACATCCACTGCTTGGTCTCCATAAATGTACAGCAAGCATTAATGAATGTCAATGGGTGCAATATTTTCAGCATAATGGAGTTCAGTTCCACATCTTTTGTATGCACTTCCATGTCAGACACCATTCTGTCATCTCTGCTGACATCTGTTGCACAGCAATAAAATTTAGTGGAATGTTGTCAGAAAGGTTCAACCTCTACTGCCAGATTTCCTATCACATAGATAGTCCTACAACTTACATTCAGTAAACACCTCTGGAAGCTTTTTTTATTAAAGGTATCTTCTGACCATTCAGTAACAGGTTGAGCCTCTAAGGTGATATTTCCCCTTGTCTTGATGCTTACTCTCTGCTGCTCCAGTCTGGCTGGCAATTATGGCTGGCCAATAATCTCAAAAAGGTTACCTCAGACATGCCTCCATTCTCTAAGCGTGACATGCAGAACTGTTTTATACTGTCATCAATCCTTAAATCCACTTTTGTGCTCACTTGAAACACAATCTTGTTTTAAATGCATGGCTCCCCTTCTACTTGTTTCAGGTGAGTACATCTTGCTCCTTTCAGGCTTACTCATCTGAAGTGTATGTTCCATCCTGTTGTGACTAAAGCATCCCAATGCTCATCAGAGAGTTTGTCTTGTAGACCTCTGTCCTGTATCATCAACTCACCTACATTGTATTCCATTTAATTAGCCATGATTTCTATTGTCAGTACCATCTCCTTACCTCACAGGACCAAAGTCTCTGAAACACAATTTGGATCACATTCAGAGTTCAGTAGTGTCTCTTCCATGTTGCTTCCTGGTGGGATGTTGTTGGAACTCATGTCCATTGTGTGCCAAAAGGTGAACTGATAGAACAGTTCAATTTGGAAGAACACAGCTAGTACACAGCTCTTCCATCTGAGCATAGTCCCTTTGGGCCTGGCAGGTTTTAATTGAAAATGCAATAGGCCAGTAACTCCGCAGCAACTGTGCTCCCAGATCTCCTCCTGAGGCCTCAGGCTGTAATTACAGATGCTTCACAGGCATTACAGGATTGGCAGCTTACTTGTATTCACCTCTGTTGTTTCAGATGATCTTGTAGCCTAATGTTCTGCTTGTTGACTAGTTTCTTATCTAGTCCTAAGCTTTGCAAATGTCTGATATGAATATGCTAAATGTAGAAAAGCTTCTATCCACACCTGCTAGACATTTCCTTGAAGGCTCTCAGTTCTTCAGGATCTATTCATAGATGCAGAGGAGTTGGTAAGTGTTGACATCTTTTGGGGAATTATTTGAACATTATACTAGGAACCATTTTTTTTCCTCTTCATAATACATAAAAATGATTGCAGATAGCAAAAAGTCCAGCACATGAGTGTTTCTTTCAGTTTATTTCCATTTTGTAGCAGGTATTTGGGGCCTCATTGCCAATAAAAAAAAAAAAAAAAAGGGGGTTACTGATAGAAGGGATCTGAATCTTACTGCATGTTTAACTTGAACTTGCTTACATCGTGCTAGCAAGATCTAGGCTTTGAAATGTTTGCAGTACATTCCCAAGACTTCCTATTCAATTAACTTACTGCAAACTAGGAAAACAAAATTATTGATCTGCTGTGGACTGAGGACTAACTTTTTATTATATTTTTTTTCCCATGAACTATTTCAGGCCCAGTTCATCCCCTACATGTAGCTGTTTAGATTTATTACACAGGATTCATGCCCTTCTCCATGATCATTTAAGGAGATGGAAAGATGCAGTAGCAGAGAAAGTGGTAGCATTCATGCCTGAAACATCTCTGTTCCATTAACATTCAAGGCATGCTATTCTGTATAAACAGTTGTCAATAGGATATTCAAATACAGAATATTTTAATTCCAAATTCCTGATCAAAGAAATACTGGAATTGAAAACTAAGTCTAAAACAACACTGAAGAAATTCTGATTATATTCATATAAAATTTGCTTGAAATATGACTGTTATACTGTTTTTTAAACTAAATATGCAAAACCTAAGACTACTGGTAGAACTCTCATTATATGAATGTTTCCAGTTCATTCAGGTATTTTGGATTAACGGATAAACATATCTGCAGTCTTTTCAACTGAAATAGTGCAAAACTGTTTGTGCCAAGGCAACGAGAATTGACTAAAACCACAGAATCAGAATACCAATTGACTGGTCTATATTCATTGTCTGAATGAAGAGAAAGGAAAAGAAAGCAGTACAAATGACAAAATTGTTTTTTAAATACTTCATGAACAATAATCAATGTGTTATGACAATAGCACCATAAAAAGAAAAAAAATCCATAAACTATTGGTAGTTTTATTGTCATTTGTTCTTCAGCTGTATTAATTTAAAATGTATTCCTTCTTAAAACACTTTCAGGTAATTTTCAGTTTTTATTTTCACTAAATGATGTCTTAGTAAGCAGAGCTAGATTAAAAAAAACACATGTAGAAAGACGCAACATGCAGTTTGTGCAGACTTTGTACTAGCTGATAATAGCTTTGTTTCCAATTGTTTCAATATTGCCAGCCCAATCCAATCTGCAGTGCAAAAACCAAACAAACAAACAAACAAACAAAAAAAAAAAAAAAAACAAAAAAAAAACCAAAAAAACACTGTAAAAGCAAACATTAACAATTCTAACACTTTTTGAAGTGGCTTTAGGTAGCAACACTGTGCAAGAGAAAAATTCTGTTTCCCTGGTCTACTTACATGAATAAACTGAAGTGCATGAAATTTCTCTTTGAAATCAGCCTTCCCACTGACTAAAGATGGCACACATGAAATCTTGCCAGCAATTCCTTTTTAAAAATCTTGTTTGCTGTTGCTTCTGTTGCTTTTATGTTTGACTCACTATATATATATTTAAACTGAAGTCTCTGCCTCAGGTTGTTTTTCTTTTACAATTATTTTATTTGGAGAGGAAAATGGGATTTTTTGGTAAATATAGCTGTGCTTGAATGCAAGAAGAATTACGTAAAGTTTATTGCAAGTATACGTACACGCATGTGTGTTATATATAACATGAAATGCATCTGCAAAATGAGCTTATTACCCATGTTATGAAAAGTGAAGCCCTTTCAAAACCTTTTTCTTTTCTACCTCCTAGACTTTTGGGACATGACTTTGAGGTCACCAAATGAAGAGGAGTGGGAAAAGGGGTTTGCAGAAGAAAGTTGCCTCTTGCTGTCCTTCTATAAACATGTCTAAATATGATCAAGTTACTAAACTGCAGCTTACACATGAGTGGAGATTTTCCAGAGGTAAAAACCTGCAATGGCTCTTGTGTGCAGAGGTCAAGCTCCAGCTGACAGGCAGCTTGCCCTTTTCCTGAAATTACTCTGTTGGGATGCTGGAGGCAATGCCTGCCTCCTCCTAACTGGATGCTACAGCAAAGAGCATCTCTTCTTGTCCTTCTGCTGTCCCTGGGATTCAGGCAAGGTGGTTGTGGGAAGCCTGAGGCTGCAGTGAGTCCAGGGAGGAGAGGGAAAGAGAGACCATCGGGAGGCAGAGTGGGAAACGGAACAGCACTGGGAAATGGAGACCCTGGCTGCAGAAACAGGTGAGAGTAGGGAAGGAGGAAAGCCTTGAAGCAGTTATATGGGGAACTGGCTAGAGAGAATGCAGGCTTCAGTGACGGGAACTGAGGCTGAGATGAGAGGCTTGATACGTGTGTGGAAGAGGCAATAGTGAAACAGAAGGTGTCTGGATATAGAAGTACAAAAGCACAGTTCATGGAGTTCATGAAACACAGAAATATGGGCTGGATGACATCTCTGCAGAGCCAGAGATCATGGAGATCTCCTGGTATCTAAAACTTGTACATTTAATGAAACCTGCTGTTGATTCTCCTATATTATTACTGGTAGCAGTTTCTAGGGAGCAAAGCACAGTAGGAGAATGGAGAATTATGAGCAGTAAGACAGTCTCGCAGGAAGAAAGAGACTGTTGAGAACCTGATGCTGCCATAACTGGATAAGACTACATCTGAGCAAAAGCCAGATGACAAGGAACAGAAGCAAATGAGGTACTAAAGCAAGACTTGCAGTAATCCCAACCAGAGTGCAGTGAAGGGAGAAGTGAAACATTCAAACAAGCTTGCAAACTGAGGAAATTCGCAGTAGGTGTATTCATGTCATCTGAGAGCATTTTCAGTGGGAATGTTGGATTTTCAGTTTTCTTTGATGAAAATCTTAGGTGCAGAAGACACTGGCATCAGAAGCAGAGATGTGTGATTGAGCTGCGCAAGGTTCTCACTAGTCAGATGAATGCAACAGTTGTTCTTTTAGTTATGGCAGATACATCCCTGCAAACCTCTGACCCTCTACATTTGAAGACTGCCAAAGCTCACTAAGTACTCAGATACCCAACTCTAAATAAATCATTGAAAATCTGTCACCAGATCTTCAAGATGAACTTTCAAAATCTCAAGCTAAATCTCTCTAGCACAACCTTCTCAGGTTCTCTGTACAGCACAGGACTCTAAAGTTTACACACAGAGTTTTCTGAATGCACTGTTCATCATGAGAAGTGGGATTCTCTCTTTCTTCCTGAGGGGATACTGATAGGGATTTCTTTATTTTGAGGAATTTCTTGACCTTAACCTCAGACTGAACACAAACTACCAACCAAAAAAAAGTCCATCTCTGAATTACACAACTTGATTAAATGTTTTTTTTTTTTTGTTGGCTGGCAGTACGATGGATCTCAAATAGGGCTGAGGAGGAATTGCACAGCTATCAGTATTCTCTCTGCAGTGATTTCATCTGTCAAGCTGCATGCAGCTTTTGCTTTAGTTTTATAAAGCCATTATCTTTAATAGAAAAAATAATAAGTGATACTGTGGCTGCTAGTTTCACAGACATGTTCCAGGTTCTCTGTACTCAACTCCAGAGCCACAACATTCCATAACCTTAATGTTATGACTCTCTTGTCAAGATGTTTCTCTTGCTCTTCTGGCATGGTACAAAACAACAGCCAAGAATATAGCATATATTTTTCTTATTGGTAGAAGCACTTTGTTTTCAAGGGATAGGTGCAGCATTACACTTAGGAGAATTACATGAATTACAGACTTTGTTTAATTACCACTTTCTGATTTTTAAGTTTTGCATTGTTAGATTCTTTTCCTGAAAAATAATGAACTGCCTCAAAAATGAAGCTGAACCTAATTTGGAAAAGAAATGGGAAGGTAATCCAGAAACTTATTTTATTTTTTATTTTTTATTTTGGTGGCTAATTCCAGATAAGATATTTATATATTTTTTAAGCAAACAAACAAACAGACAGGCAGACAGACAGGAACACATTTGGTAAAAACTGCCCCAATATTTCTATTTGAGACAGAATGGCAGCTTTTTGCTATCATTTACTAGCACAGTATTTTAGAGTGAAAAGCTTTAGCAGAGGTTTTTCAGTGAAAATCAGAATCACAAGGACAGAATAGCAGAGAAAAGGTAGTTAATGCACTTGAAGTATAAAAGAAGTCATCAAATTGGTTACGTCAGACTTTCTTGAAAAGTTGTGAGCTACAGTAAGATTAAGAAGTGGGAATACAGAATGGTCTGTCAATAAAAGTGTAAGCACCTGATATAAACAGATATTTTATAACTTCTCCTACCTGTTACAAAATAAAGAGGAAATTATAAGAAAAATATTCCTCCTCTTCCAGTGTCTTAACATAGTGGACTACATTAGTAATGATAATTGTTCAATTCCTCTGGAGTGAACAGGCAGAATTGAACACTTCTGCATGGTGATTGAGCCTCCGTTAGATCTCAATTTCTCTCCAAGGATACGATAGCCTAGAGGTGATTGAACATGCTTCTAGAAACAAAGAGATGACTGGGTGTCTTTTATGATGCAGAATGCTTCATGAGAGCACGCAAAAGAAAAGAAAACACTGAAAATATCACTAGTACTGCAGTCCAGCTCTTATTCCATTGCTTCATACATGAATAAACATTCAAAACCAGATATTAGGAGGAAATAAGCCTTCAGGATATCAGAATTCAAATTGGAAGCAGGTTGCTCATCTTCAACACTGAAAATCAGTTAACATATGGGGCTTACCTTTCAACAGTAATTAAGACAGTAGGTCTTTCTGAATAGTTACAGATTCATTAACTTACAAGATCTTTAAGAATTGCTAACAGCTTAGCTTAGTGTGTTTTCTTTTTTTCTTATTATTCAGGTTAGTTACTATCTTCCCGCCTTAAAAATCTACAGAACATTTTCAATAGTCCTGATGATCTTAAGGTATTAAAGTGAAGCCCTAATTCTTTCTTCAGCTCACAGGTTTAGGAACAAGGTCCTGAGCAAAAGAATAAGTGACTCTGTCATCATGAAGGTCATTCACTTCAACAAGTAAATGAGAGGGGAAATTTGACAAGAGGTTCCTGAGAGGGTTTCCCTTACAAGGGAGGAGAAGGGAAGCATTTCTTTGACAAAGATACGTAATGAGATACAACTTCATTTCCATCAAGAGATGGGGTTCATTAACAATCATGAGTAGTGTGCAACTCTTCATATATCTTCAGCCTGAAATTCTGAGTCATGGGCTTGCTATATTATTAAAATAAATGAGGTCATACAAAGTGACACATTCTTGAGCATAGGGAAGGTTTGGCCACCAAGGATTTTACTTACCATGCTAATTCAGCTAATCATTCAACTGGTCATTCACATTTAATCCTGGCAATAAAACATTATTGTAGTAGAATCTTAATTTGTGAGCTCCTTGTTCTCTCTTGGGAGTCAAGAAGTTAAACCAATTTGATATTGCACTCCCCTGATAATGAAAAAAGCTTATGAGAGTAAGAGAGATTTTACAATAGTCTGTCCCATTGTATTGCAGTAGTTGGATGGTTTACCTTTCAAGTAGTGTTTATGATACAGGACAGGTTAAAAAATTGTTCAAAACTCATTAAAAATATAAGTTTACTATTTTTATTATAATAATGTTACAATTTCTGGTAGAGATCACATCTGAATGCGCCAGAAGTTGTACAAATATAAACCATCTCTGTGAATGAGATATAATTTTGTCAATGGCTGCAATTTGTACTGTAATGCCTCACAACTTATACTCCAAATCCTAGGCTGCAGTAATAAGCTGGGTTTTAATTTAAGATAGAAGAATGTATTTCTAACCTTGTGATGGTGTGTAAAAGCTTGAGAACACAAACTAGAAAAGGTCAGAAAAATGAGAAGGTAGCAAATAGGGAAGTATGTACCCTCTAAAAAGAAAAAGTATATTTAACACTCTCCACGAGAGCTAAAATTAATCTGTTCATTCTAACCACATCATCCACAAGCATGGCTTCCCCAGGTACAACAAAAGAAGTGAGTGGTCTGGTGCCACTGGAGGCAGCTGGAGAACCAGTTGGAGCTTCTTTCTTGGAGGCTACGTGGAGTGGGGACAGCTTTCCTCAGGCTGCAAGGACTGTCTTTGTTACAACTGCAAACTGCTCCTCTTCACTGTTGTTGCTTGAGATCCTTCCCTCCTGACATGTCAGCAAGATAATCAATTTATTAACTGAACTCCCTCTCCCAGGCTGTTATTGAACTGCCTGCAGTAAGATGGATGCTGAAAGCAGCTATACTCTGAATTATGTGTTCTGGTTGGCCACAAGTAACATCATGGGCTGTGGAGTGAGCATTCCTGAGCTATATCATCATAACTTTGAAGGTATTTGGCTGATAGCTAATGATATATGCACTCTGAGATTACCTTCACTGTAATTAAAACCATGTGAGGATCAAGACTTGTCAAAAAAGAACCTGCTTAAAACTTAAATTCAGAGCTTTACTTGTAGACAGGTTTGATTTCCAGGGAAAACAGTGTGCTTATCTGTGCAAGAGGGCTTCTTGATCATATTCACATTGCACTCTCCTTACTGCAACATGCAATAATATAACGTGCAGCTTTTATGACAGTCTGTTATCTTTAGCCATGAGCTTGTAAATAAAGCTTCTTTACCCAAGGAAATTTTCTGTCCTTTTCATTGTTACAGCATTTTACTGTGCTACTCTAAAGCAAAATTTTATATGCTTATTAACATAACTGCACATAATATCTCTGCTCCTTATTACAGAAACAAAAGCCTTTTTTTTTTTTTTTAATTTTTTAAACAACAAAAAACATCTACGTCTCCTTTAGCAAAAAGGTTAGTCTGAACCCAACTCACATTAAAACAGGAGTTACTGACTTGAGTATTTAGTTTAAAGGAGAAAACTGAGGTTTGGAAGTACCTAATATCTGGTGGGCTCATAAAGATGAAGCATATTTCAACAACTTAAGCTCACATTCACTGGTAAAAAAAACAGCTTACTAATATTTAAAATGAAGAAAGGTTAAGGGATTTGGGCTTATTTAGCTTGGAGAAGCAAAGGCTTCAGGGAGACTTCACTGCGGCCTTTCAATACTTGAAGGGATCTTGTAAGTAGAAAGTGGAGCAACATTTTAAACAGTATGATAGTAATAGGACCAGGGGAAACGACTGTAATCTAAAAGAGAGGAAATCTAGGCAAGATGTTAGGAATAAATTATGTGCTCAGGTTGATGAGGCACTGGCACAAGTTGCTCGAAGAAGATGTGGGTGCTCCACCTCTGGAGGTTCTCAAGGCCAGGCTGGATGGGGCCTCTGACAGGCAGGTCTGGTGGGTGACAACCTTGCCCACAGCAAGTGTTTGAAACTGACAATCTTTAGAGTCCCTTCCAACCTAAGATGTTTAGAGATTCTATGATGATTACCTACATGTCATGAAATAAATGTCCATTTAGATTAAGGGTGAAGACAAAGATGAGGAACAGGAGCTGATTTCTTTTAAGAGTATGAGTAGATGCCCTAAGACACATGCTAGAAGTTCCCAATAATGTTGAAAAGCAGACCACATGCATGGCTGCCCAAGCACAGGTTAATGAATATGTGGCCGTGTGTAGCCTCTGTGCACTGCTGCAGTGTTCATGAATCAGATAATGGCAGCATCTTTGCAGGCTGCTGAATCCTGCAAATGTTAATGAGGCAGTATGCAGAAGTCATAACAGCTGCCACTGTCAAGTGGCCATGAAAATGATTATCTGGTAAGATCCTGGAGGTAGAGCTCCTATCACCTAAATTCTCAAAGAACACATCTGATTTACTATCTTCTCATTGCATCAAGATTTTTAGTTTGTCATGGCAACCTAGCTGCAGATTGAGTAATAGGATGCGATCAGGCAGCAATCATAATGAAAGCATAAGTTAAATGCCTCTAAAGTTAATGATCCAGATTCTTCACTGCAGCCGTGGGGCACACAGTGTAACTTGGAGGAGGTGCACAGATGCTGTAAATTACTTTGGACACCATTATCATGACCCGAGCCAGCTGCATATGAGAACAGATCGGTGGCATAAGTTACAATATTCCAACTGCTGCTGCGGGTGCTCCTGAATGGCTGTTATGGCAGCTCTGCAGTGCCAGGTCAACGCTGAATCCCTGCCAGACTTCCTTTCCCTTCTGCACTCTGACTGTGGGACTGACAGTATAGAAATGCCGTGTTTTCTTTTCTGTCCCACTAAAAGATTGCCCAACTCTGAATAATCTTTCCATTCCTGCTGGCCCTTTTAATTCAGTAAAATACTGTAAATCGTCTTGGATGCAGAGTGTGAGCTTAAGGCAATATACTTTCCCTTGATTTGCGCTTTTTTCTCTATCATAATAGCATGGGCATTAATTTTGCATTAATTTTAAAGCCCAGATTCAAGGAAATGCTTTTAATAGTATAAAAAACTATTAATCTGAGTAAGAAATGGAAGAAATGGTAACTAAAAAATGATGTTATAGACAACATTCTCTGTCAGTGCAACAGCATCCTCTCTACAGTTGCCACAGTGTGATCATATTAGTGTATGTTAGAGCTGCCAGCCTGCTATGCTGCCTGCTTTTTGATGATAAGTATTATCTATTATATTGCAGGGGCTTTTGGTCAGAGACTGGTTTATTTTGCAGTTTTCTGAATTTATTTCAAGATCTTAACTTCAGGTTTTATCACCTGCTGATGACTTCTGCAGACAAACTAACAGAAATTAATCTGGTGGAAGAACAGGGAGCAATGTCTGCATCCAGGAACAGCAGCAAACTGAAGTTTGGAGACAGCAGCTGAACCAAGTGAAAGTAGGACAGCCCTAGCAGGGAACAGTCAGTGTTCTGTGCAATAAAATCCATGCAGTAAAATTAATGGAGTTTTGGTGAGCTGCCACTCCCTGGAGATAATGCTCAGCCTACAAAAAAAAGCAGGTCTGGATTTCTTGCCTCCTTCTTTCCTTACCCCAGTCACCAAGGCTGCTGAACCCCTTTTTACATGTCTTGCCTCTCTTTTCTTTTCCCCCATGGAATATGCCAGAATGGGGCCATATGTCATAAAGCAGTCATGGTATTAGGAGACAGAAAACTCCCAAAGCCTGGGTAAATGTCAATGCCACGGAGCAACTTTACCCCTGAAAGGTCACAGTCTGCAGTTCCAACACATTCTGGGCCAGGTGGCAAGCGACAAGTCAAGTGTATCTGTTCAGCATAATACCACATTATTACATTTATCTGTCCAGCATTAAGTGAGCTTCACTCACATGCTTTGTTTTCCTTGACTCTGAATGTGTAAGAAAGCTACTGCAGCCCATCCTAAATCTGTTCACTCAACAATTAGTAAAAGGCCATGATGTCTGATCTGTGATTTAGACTAAATGGAAACACCTAACACCAAAACTGTGATCCTCAACCTGAGCTTCTGTCTAATCCTCACCATTTACATTTGCTAAATATCTAGTATAGAACATTAATGGCGCTTGAAGTAGCACAGCAGTTGTGAAGCGTTCAGGATGCCCCTGGGATGAGGTCTCTTATTTGCTTGAATCACCCTTGTCCTGAGCCAGGGATGCAGAGAGGTGAGCCTTGATCTTGAAGACCAATAGAATGTGTGCAGTCCTCTCCTACAAAAAACAGTAGCCTGGTGATTTCTTCTCTCTTTTTTGGGGGGGCATGGAAGAAAGGGTCTCAGAAGTTTCCAGGCTGGAAACTTTGCTAGGCCCAAATGTCCATGCAGCCTGGTAATGATAGGGCACTAATATATAGTACAAATCCACCCTGCTCACTGTGTGGAGCAGTTGTTCCTTGTGTGTCCACTGCACTACTTAGCATTTTGACTCCTGAATTCACATTTCCTTTATTTTTTTTTAAATTCTGACTGGTTGTTGTGTATGGGAGTGCATATTTTGGGAGCTAGATTTTTGAATTTATTTAATTAATTTGTCAAATTGTCAACCTGTTGAATTTGAAAAGTATACCAGGAGCAGGTGCTTAATTTTCTTGAATTTACTTAAACAACAGCACAAAGAAGACAGCAGTGGTGGATGCTGATAGATCCTTCATACTCTTTCTGGTTGTATTGCAATGGAGTAGAGATTATATATTGATTCCGTATTATTTTTTAAAAATATTAGCTCAAATTTTCACAATCACTGTGACTGATTGTTCAGACAACTAGTGATAAATCATTTATCTGCTGATTACTCACTGGTAATGACTTCTTTTCCTTGGATGATTATTCTGTTGGAGATCATTGCACACAAACTATAAAAGTTTCCAAAGCTGTGCTTTGTTGTTGGTGAGCCAATAGCTTTTAAGAAGGCTCTGCATATTACAACGTTGCCATTTGCTAGGGCAGACTGCTGATTGCTACCTTCACTTTTCTGAATATTATCAGAACATCTAATTTTTATTCCGCTTCAGGGTCACGCTAAGTTACCAATTTAAAACAGTTGCTGTGATGTTGACAGTTTTAATTTGTTCCACTTTATATGCTGGTAGGCCTATTGTCTGTTCAAAGTAGATTTTGTGGTTCTGAAAGAGAGAGTTTCAATACTTTCTTAACACGATGCAATTTGTACTCATATTGCAGCTTCAGACATCTCCTTGGGGGCAAGTCTAATTGAAGTTGCTTGATTTCTGTTACCAATCACGGTCTTTTCAAACTGCATTCCTTTTCATCTCTAATGCTTTAAGTTTCTGCTGAATTAGCTGGCTCACTCAGGTGTAATATTTTCTCATATTCTGTCTGCTTGACCACAGACCTCTGGTCGGCTCCAGTCTTCCAGCTAACATTTAAAAAGCACCCAATGCACTCTGAGACAGACTTAGAAGAATTTGCTTACCCCTTCTTAAAATGGTTGTACATAAATTAAGCCATAAATCTGGGTCTCATTCACCTTTACATGTGCTGCACCTTAAATGTCTGTAGTTGGCTTCAGTTTTACTCCCAAAAGTCGAGTCAGGAATCAGTATGAATCCAAGAATGTAAATCATCTGGATCTTTGTCATTTAGTAGACGTTTGAAGGGCTAATGTATCACACAGAATTGTAGGGGTTGGAAGGGACCTCCAGGGATCATCGTGTCCAACCCCCCTGCCAAAGCAGGTTCCCTATAGCAGGTCGCACAGGTAGGCATCCAGGCAGGTCTTGAACATCTCCAGAGAAGGAGACTCCACCACCTCCCTGGGCAGCCTGTTCCAGTGCTCCGTCACCTCACTGTAAAGAAGTTCTTGCGCACATTTGTGTGGAACTTCCTATGCTGCAGTTTCCGGCCATTTCCCCTTGTCCTGTCTCCACTCACCACTGAAAACAGTCCGGCCTCGCCATTCTGCCCCCCACACCTTAGGTATTCATAGACCTGGATCAGGTCCCCTCTCAGTCTTCTTTTCTCAAGGCTGAACAGACCCAGTTCACTCAGCCTTTCTTCATAGGAGAGATGCTCCAGGCCCAACAGTATCAACAGTACTGTAGCAAGTTACTTAATTGGATTATTGCACAGAACTGTATATAAATTCCCTTCTTGGCAAAAACAAAAAAAAAAAAAAAAAAAAACACCCAAACAAAACACATTTTGTTGTCAATTTCAAAAGTACATGGTGAGTTACAAGTAGATAAGTGTAAGCTTACATGCATTTGCATTATAATTAATAGAACTAGTGAAAGTGATAGTGAAGTTGGAAATTTTCATGGGAATACATTCTTCATGGTTAAAAATACCCACAGATATAACCAAGCACTTCTTTAGGTTTTAGGAAAAGCATGGGATGCATTCCTTGACAGTTTTATTTTCTCCTTTGGTTTTACCAAGATGGCAAGTGCTTGACATTTGTATTCTATACCATTAATTATCCATTGATTATCCTAATGGACTTTTTTTGTATATTTGTTTTTTTCTTCTTTTTCTTAGATCCTTGTGTAACCTGTATTTTAAATACCTTGGTTTGTGTTGAAGTTTATGTCTTGTGTTAGACCTAGGTTGTGGGGATATGTCAAAGTGCTTTTATTTTCTTTTTTCTTTCCAGAGAAATAGATAATCATGAAACGATTTTTTCTCAGCAGTTCATGAACTGTCTTTTTCCATTTGGTTTTCCTTCCTCGGACAAGGTTTGTTCTCCCACCACTTCTGCATTGGAAAGATACAGAGGTAAGAGGGAATGACGGGAGAACCAGGATATGTTGTGCACGATTGTCATCAACTCTGCTGACAGATTCTCTGCCCTGGCTTTCTCTTTTCCTCCCTTTAATGCCTGCTTTTTTTTTTCTTTCTTTTTTTTTTTTTTCTTTTCTTTTTTTTTTTTTCCTCACTAGTAAAGGCATTTAATGAAGAATGGAGGCAGGTGATTTTGACCATGGGACCAAGGGGGTGGATGGAGCCTATTGTAGGAGATGGTGAGAATGATTAGAAGGAGAGTTATTTCTCTCAGCATTAGTAGATGGGATTCACAGATCCTTTTAGTTTTGTGATCTCCAAATGATGCAAGATTGGCCTGGCTGTAGAGTATTGCCAACTGTAAGTTTCTTGCAAAGTGTATATGATTTATTTTATCATCTTTAGCTTGGAGATGGGGAAATCAAACACAGAAAATTAAGTTATTTACTAGTGGGAATAAAGACAACCGAAGCTGGGAACTGCAGCAGAATTAATGCAATCCCACTTTCCAGATTTATGTCTGTTTACCTTTTGTCATAAGGCTGCACACAGAGACTTAGCAATTATTCACTTTCAAAATAACTTAAGATAATAGCTCAGACCCTTATTAGTTTTGGGTATTGTTGGACTTTCCTAAATATTTTAAGGTGGTTCAGCTAGATAATTGATTATGAATAACTGATATTCAAACACTCCTTTGAAAACATTCATGGAGTCAGATCCAGAGCTAACACAGAACAATATACTCCCACTGAAATCACACTTACTGAGCAAGTTCAGCATTGTAATATTTCCCTTAGTAATAATATATACAAAGTGAAGTATTTCTGAAATTACAGAATGGATATTATGAAAAAAACTACCATAAATTACTTATTGTAAATCATTAATAACTTATTATATGCTCAAGAGTCCCATTGTAGAGCATAAAAAACATTTATTTCAAGTCTTTTTTAAGGTCCAGCACTTTCATCCCATACGTAACATCATAAAAGTTTCCAGTGAAATAAAATTGAATGGAAAATCTGTGTATACAAAATTGAGACATGCTAAAAATACATAGATTGCACAAAGGCTCTGATTTTTCTTGCATGTAAATATGAACACATAGAAGAAAACCTTTCCCCTGCAGGGCTGATGACCTCTGAATGAATTATTACAGGAAAATGAATTCCTCAATAGAACATCAACATTCAGTACATGGTCCTGAGGATGAAGATGGATCCTTGTAAATCTTTGCTGATAAAGTATTACCTGTCACATTGTTGTCTAAAATAATGATGCTTCATTTCTAAGCTAAATCACAGTGCAATAAAAATGCATGGAACTAGTAGTCTAGTGAACCATGCCATGAAAAATTATAATTGTTCTGCATAAGTCTCTGGAGATTTCAGGTCCATGAAGCTTTTATTAAACTTATTCTCTTAAACCAACTATGCTATTAACAGATAAAATAAGTGTAACAACAGAATTTTAGCTACATTAAAACTGTTTCTAGTAATATTATTTGTCATTAATATACATATATTTTTCATACACTATAGCTGTTTCAATCCAATGAATCTATTCATGATATATATATTCATTACTGTGTAATAATCAGCATGGTTTCCTTGTGTCAGCATGCTAAATCATGAGGCGTATTAATTTGTTTGCTTTTAAGAGAGATTGGAATGGAGGTGTTATAGTCAGAAATACTAATTATAATATAATTTATTAGAGTTTACATCAGCTGATGACATTTTAAATCCATAGTCCAAATTTCTTAATTGATCTCAAGAGCAGAACATCATATTCAGCTTGCTGTTGACTCCTACATTTGATTGAAAAATGATATTGCTTCACCTTATGTATATGAATCTCTTTGCAGAGAGCTTTTCTGCTGCAGTGATATCTAAATTAAATTAGTACCACAGATTAGAAGAGGAGGAAATGTTTAAAATGACATTAAAACTGAGCAGTAAATCTTTCACTTTTAAAAAGAAATGAAAAAAATATTTCATTACTTATTTCTCATCAAAAGTAGGCAACTAATTAGTCTTGCTCCAATTAAGACTTGTGTTATATAGAAGATGATTGATTCTGTCTAGATTTTTGTCCTTTGATTACATAGCAACAAGGAACGTGTAAAGTTTTCATCATTTATGTGAATGTATGCTTTGTGCATGAGCAGTGGTGTATTATTTTGGCTGAATGGGTTGCCCAGCAAGGATGTTCTCTCCCTGGAGACATTCAAGGCCAGGCTGAATGGGGCTGTGAGCAACCTGGTCTAGAGGGAGGTGTCTCTACCTATAGCAGGGGGGTTGGAACTAGGTGATCTTAAAGGTCTCTTCCAACCCAAACCATTCTGTGATTCTGTGATTTGATAACTTTATTTCCATGATTTTCAGCTGATAAAGAACAGGTGTTGGCCATACAGGAAGATTACTAACCACATATAGAGTCTACAGATGGCTTTTGAAAGCGTATCCAGGCTGATGATTCCAGTGTGAAGAGGACATAACAATAATGGGCACTCATAAAATATACGTTCAAGGTATGACGCAGGATCTGGATCTTTTACAAGATAGCCTTGCAAAAAAACCAACTAGCCAGTCTTAATTCCCTACAGCCTGTAGCATATAGCTGCCCACTCTCCCAGATCTTGCTCTCTTCTTATCTTTTAAAGATGAGAAGTTTAATTAACATTAAATTAAAAATGTAGAGGGGACTGTTTTCTTTGTAACTGCAGAAATCAATTGCAAATTCTTATACAAAGATAAGTTAAAAAGTGAGGAGAGACAGGCAAATGCAGATTTCCCATTGTCATGAGCACTGGGCTATTGCAGACTGCTACAGACACTGGATCTCCTGCTGCAATACTTTCTTCATTTCTGTGTTTCAGATATGGTCCTTGGCATACATCACATCAGTGCTTACTGCTGCTCCCCACTGATGGTTGTCATGCTACAAAGAGAGAGAACTGATGAGAAGTGGACTTACCACAGCCGGAGTTCTTTTGCATTCTGCATACTTTCCTGTTCCATGTGTACACAAAAGGGTAGACATAGTGCAGAGGCAGGCTGCTACTGAACTGTAGCTGTTCTTACAGGCAACAAATCTGCTGTTAAGCAGTAGGAGTAGTTACCCTAGGAGTAGTTACCCCTGTTAATAGTGTCTTTACAAAATTAACCTGCCTCCAAGTCTCTTCTGTAGCATGAATTAGGCTTAAAGGTCCTCAGAAAATAAGGCTAAAGAAATCCACTCATCATGAAAAATAATAGACAACATAATTTGAACAGTATGTAATTGAACAATGTTACTTCCACAAGCATTTTCTGGCCTTACCTTGTAAATTAAATAAATTCCTGATAAATACATGAAAATCCAATATAATTACTTTTCTTGTTCATATCTCTTGGTTGAGAAATATTTATCTGTGACAAAGCAAATTTTCTGTACTGTTGAACTACTTTCATCTGAACAGGTTGTACCTCTTTTGAATTTATATGCTTAGCTGAGAAGGAGGCTTGCTTGCTTGCTTGCTTGAAAAAGGGAATTTTGTGAATCATGAAAACAGGGAAATCTCATATGCACAAACCACTGTCTAGGATTTTTGTCTCACAATTTGCACATTAACAGAAGAATTGTTAATTTTCAAACATAGTCATCAGTAACTACTCAGGGTTTTGCTTCATGAGATGTGAAACTCTGAATAGTTTGTTGCTCTGTGATAATGCACTGGAATGAAAAGGAGCTTCAGTAGCCAGTTCCTCAGATGGTACAAATTTATGAATGTTGCTGGAGTAAATACACAGTCATGTAGGCTGCCTCATGATGTTCTCTTTCATTCTCTGGGCGATGTATGTCATCACATTCACGCAAATCTAGCATAGCTAATGTTATCCAAGATGCTATTTGCAAAGCATGGTAGCCTTGCTCTCTATATAGTGAAAGGAGCAGTCACTATCCAGTTCATTCTCTCCTCAGTCAAAAAACTGCTCCCAAATTACTGGCTCAAGAAAATAACCAGAATATATTTTTACTTCCAAAGCAGAAAACAATAAGCAGTTACTCAATGGTGTATTAGAAATTGAATAGAATGGAACTATAACCATTTACTATCATTGAAAGTTTGCCCCTAGCTTTCAAGTACATATTTTTTATAACTCTTCATTTTCCACTCACTAGCTTCTATTACAAATCACTTATTTTTCTGGTGCCCATCAAGTAAATTCGGACATCGGGTACTACACATAAAAAACACTGTGCAATTATTCTGTTTTGTCGACTCTATAGACTGGAACAAAGACAGCACTGAATCAGGAGTTGGAAGGAGGGTAAAGGAGAAGGAGCCATTGAATAACATGCAGCAGAAAGATACTGAAAGAAACTCCAGAGGTGATCTTCAAGAAAAAACAAAAGTAGACTAAGAAGATAATGAACCATGAAATGGTGAAAGATGAGGAAGGCAGCAGAATAAAGATATTTGCACTTCTATTTGGCAGTAACTGCAGCAAAGCAAACTGTAGTTTTTCTTGTTTGTTTGCTTTTTTTTGTGCTCAGTGGTACCAATATTTCTCTCACAGATATTTTAAGAGCAGTAGAGATAACATTCAGCAAAGTTAGCAAAAATAAATTACTGCCAAGATTCAATTTAATTCAAGAAAACTTCTCTATAGTTTAAAACAACTCTTGTAAATCTGCTGTATGCACTCCTGTCACGGAGTTGACCAGATCAATCTATGTCCGTGACAGGGGCGACAGGCCTCTGCCCTCCCCCCCCCACCCCAGTCCCACAAAAATGGGAAGGAAGGAAGGGAGGAAAAGAGCAGCGGCAACAATCTATGGAGGAAAACTTATTTTACTATAATATTGGAATACAAGATAACACAATATATACAATTTAATTGAAATTGAGATTAATAAATCAGACAAGATGAGAGAGAGAGTTCCCGGGACCGATTCAAACCTGAAAAGCTTGGAACGGCTAGGAAAGCACCTCCAGCACCCACTGGAAGGCAGCAAGAGAGCGCCCCCCCCCCCCCCCCCACCCGGAAGGGCCAGATCCCGTGACTGCTGTGATGTACAGGGCTAGGTACTTGGAATTGGGGCAGTGACACTTTAATGCCCCGTACACTACATGATGTTTTGATGTGGAATACTGAAATCCAAAAACAAACAAACAAACAAACAAAAAAAAAAAACATAGAACCATGACAACTCCTTTTAATTAGGAGTGATACTTTTGATTTAATAAGTAGTCATGCTATAAGTATTATTTTACTGTGATTTGCTAATAATAAATTCTTCGCATCACTTTTAAAGGAATCAAATAACATTCACATAAAACAAAACAAAACCCTAGAAAAAACATATTGATTTATTTACTTTGACCACAATAGATACTTCAAGGATCCGTCTCTTCTGTATATGTCTAACCTACAGTCTTCAGACGGTATGAGCTGATGACCACTTCTTCTCTGGAGAAGGAAGGTGACATGTTCTGAACAGTATAGTTGTCAGTGTCTGGGGTTGGCATAAGAAAAACCACATGAGGTGTCCCATAATATCTCCCGTCTCCTAGTGGTCTTCTGAGCATGGATTTGTTACATTATAAGACATAAGCATGTATCAAAAGTTATTGAAAAAGCCTGTATGTACGCTTGGACTAGGCACAGGATGTCCAGGAAGGTTATGGAGTTCATGCTTCTCCAAGTTGTTGAAAAACCATCATGACATGATCTGGAGACACTAGTTTGCTGATGACCTTGAAAGTACACGAGACCTCCAGAGATCCCTTCCAGTCTCAGCTATGCTGTGTAATTATGTGTGTATGGATAATATATTCAGTGACTAGAAATGTGCAAGTGCGTGACATTATTCTGAACAAAATATCAGCACCTCTGTATATTTTTGTTGCTAGGGATTTAAAAATGTTCAAAAGACTGAAGTCATGGCATGTGTTTCTATCACAGCTATAAATTCCACAGCTATAGAAATAAGCATATACAATTGATTACATTTTGCTGGCTGAAGGACCAATTAAAAGAGTACTCTATATTATGAAAAACTTTGGGTTACAGCTGGTGATCACACATAAAAGTGGTAAAAATAAAACTGGCTTTTACACTTTGTTTTTCTTTCCAATCTTTGATTCATGTAGTTAATAACACATTCGAAAGATTAAAAGTTTAATGGAATTTACTATAACTTACATTCAGACTTCTTTATTCCTAAAGGATGAATATAATTATTTGAATTCTTCACTTCATTACAGATGTTTAAAGTGAAGCCAATGGCCCTATTCAGATATGAATACAAAGTTGCTCTTTTTTTAGAAAAATTATTTAGTGAAGCAGAACACTTGCCCTTAAAAGAAAGCTAATTCCTCTCTTTAATGGATTGCACATTTTTGTTGTCTGAATTGATATGCCCTAGGCAAATAATTGCTGGAGTTCATTTCTTCAAGCTGATTAGGTAGGTTTTCTGCATCTTTATTGCTCAGAGGAAACTACCCTCTAATTAGAAGTACAATAAATCTACAAGCATCCAGGTTTCATCTCAATTGTTAAGATACATGTTGGATTCTGCTACAAAGAATGATAAACCCAGTTCCATGGTAAAAGTAAGCAGTAGTAAACCAGAATTTAATTACAATGATATCAAGTGTCAGTTTTGATTTCTAGGTATATAGGAAATATAGACATATGTTGACAATAAAACATAGAATGTATAGCATTTTTTAATCTTTCTTACATAAGAAGATCTTTGCAATGTTCTATATAATAAAAAAACAATAGCAGTTATGTACTGTGTTATATTTATTTTGTAACATAAAGGAATGAAATGCATGAAACAGGAGCTACTGTGCAAATATGGCACAGTATAATTATTCTTACTCTATAGAATTGGCAGTTCAGAGTCAGCAGAGAAATAACAAAAGCTGTGTAGAAGACAATGAGAAAATGTGTTTACTCTGTGTACCAGCAGCTGCTGTACGGTCAAATCTGTTGTTCTTGAGCCTTTCTGTGGAGGACTTTTGAGTTTCCTGTGGTCCAAATGGGTTCCATAACTTTCCCTTTCTTCAATCTCATTGTTGTGCTCTACAGGTTCTGATTTAATCTTCGCAGCACTTCAGTTTTATGATCCAGTTACCCTACAGCCTGAGGCCAATACTCACTGTGGTTGCTGTGTGGAAGTCTGTCATCAAAGAAATGATCAGTCTGTAGTACAATCACAAAACAGGAGGGCTGCCATAAGGATTATAGGACAACTACTCTTTAATTTTGATAGCAGAAATGATGTACTGGTCCAGACACAAGAAATAAACCACCTGTACAGATTACTTATTATATCTAACACCTAGAAATAACCTCTGACATATGGTTTGAGCCTTCTAGAATTCCCTTTCCTATATTTGTCTTTTCTTGCAGTCATAAACTGATAAGAGTGCCACTTCCTCTCCTTTTTTTCTGATTCTTCAGTTATGCTTGTTCATTCATTGCTGAAATAGTGGAAACAGATTGTTTCTGCTATAAGAGCATGTTCATGTAATTCCTTTCCCAAATATATGGTTTTAAAGACTTCATTCATATTTAGCTTCTATGGAACAGCTAAATTGCAGGATTAACTAGAGATAAAACAAACTGCTTGGAATCAACTTGGCAGCATAACACATAGCTAAATGAAGGCTAATTTACTCAAATGAGAGATGGAGTATGTTAGTACACAGATGCTGTATGTGCTATGAATGACATCTAATTTTCATTCTACTACATTTCATCTACTCTTAATCCTTTGATCAAGCTTAGACAGGACCAGCAGAAATTATTTTTACTTATCTTGTATGTCCTTTTATACTAATTGGCAAGTTCAAAAGTTTATAAATTCTCAATATTTGTTCAATCTAAACAGCTATGATGATATACACAGAAAATACATGCTATTTGCTACTTTTACAGAGTGTCTGTTGAACAAATATATTTTTTTACATTAGGACTTAACATACATCTCCTATGTAAAAAGAAAAGGAAAGCAGGAAAACCAAGTCATCATACCTCACAGAAGCAACAGAACTGCATAGTACTGTAACATGCTTTATAACATAGAATCATAGAATCACCAAGGTTGGAAAAGACCTCTAAGACCATCCAGTCCAGTCATTCTTCTATCACCAATATTTCCCACTAAGCCACATCCCTCTGTACAACATATAAACATTGGTGTAGGGAGCCTGCTTTGGCAGGGGGGTTGGACTCGATGATCTCTGGAGGTCCCATCCAACCCCTACAATTCTGTGATTCTGTGATTCTGTAAACATTTTTTGAATACCTCTACTGATAGTGACTCCACCATCTCCCTGGACAGCCCATTCCAGTGTCTGACCATTCTTTAGAGAATTCCTAACGTCCAAACTGAATCTCCCCTGGAGTAATTTGGGGCCATCCCTTCTAGTCCTATCACTAGTTACATGTAAGAAGGGGATCCCCACCTCACCACAACCTTCTTTCAGGTAGTTGTAGAGATAAGGTATTCCCTGAGATTCTTCTTCTCCAGACTAAATAACCTCAGTTTCCTCAGCTGTTTCTCATAAGACTTTTATGACTTGTATAACTCATAAGAAGCATATGAAGATGTCTCACATTTCAGTTTGTCTGCTTTTAACTACATCATAAATGTAGTGTTATTGTTTTCATGGTAGTATCGTTTTTTATGAGTCTTTTAGATAAAGAACATATTTCTGTCCCTTTAGGATTCCTTAGAGTGTTGGATATCTTTGACTATAAAATTTATTTGAATTTGTAGCACTTTTAGTTTATACTTCAGTTATATATTACACTCTTAATGCACTATCCTGCTATTATATTTTTGCCTTGTGATAAATGCTTGTGAAATACTGTCTTTGATATTAATTACACAAAGAGCTGAGTCAGTTTGTATGTTTATGATAAAATATTTAGAAGACAATGTGAATAGGCCTTATGTACTGTAGATTTTACTCCACGTCTTGAGAAGACCAGATGTTCTCATTTCTAATGGGGTGTTCATTATTTATTACTGCCACTTTATTGAGATGCCCAGCTGTTTTATTGAATGTGTTTCTGAATCAGTGGTTGTCCATAAGGATGGAAAAAGATGCTTCATTAGAAGGAATCTTTACATTCATGAAGACAATATATCTTAGGATCTGTAAGACCTCTCTGGTTTTGCAGTAATATTAATGTCCCTTAGGAAGATTGTGTAAAATTGAGGACTATGATTATTACACTTCAGGAAACCAATGAAACACAGGTAAAGAATGGTAGTAACAGCTTCCCTGTAAATGCACTGCAAAACAAAGCAAGGTAATTTTTTCCATTCATATAGACTGTACTTCAAATAATCTCTTCAGAAGGTTCTTGAGCATTAGTGAATCTTCAATGTGCACTCATTTTTGAACTCAGCTAAAGGTTACTTTTAAGCATCACTGACAATCCCTAGTAAGAATTTCTGAATTTTACCAGTGTCTGCAGCTAATGGAGTTTGAAGGAAGGTCACAGTTGGAAATAAAGTTTTGTCTCCAAGTTCTTTAGTCCCACTCCTTAAACTCTAACTTCTTGAGTATTAAATGATAAGTAGCTGATTTCGTGTTTAGGGTTTTCTTCATTTTACAGCCCACTATTATCTACTAGCTGAAATTAGAACAAAACTGTCTCTTGAAATAATATTTTTTGAAGGAGCCAGTGCTAAAATAAATAAATAAATAAAATTAAAAAATATAGTCCCAAATTAAGGTATAACTTGGAGAGGCTGGTTCAGATACAGTGGGCACACTGAGTTGAAACCACTGCTTCAACTTTTTCAGATAAAAAATGTTAAAGCATACACATCTTTTTAACTGCATCTTTTCTAGTCACATCCCTTCCTCTAACCTCTTTTCCAGCATAGTTATTACCAGTGGGAACCTTAAAATTAATTATAATCAGTATCCTCTAGTTTTTAAAGAAAATATTCTTTTCATCACTTCAGTCTTGGATGTTGCATCGTTCTGCTGTTAGGCCCCTCCTCCTATCAGTATTCAGTATGTATGCATGAATGTATCAGCTTCTAAAAATATTAGAGCAGTTAGCAACACAAATGAATTATGTGTTCTTATTGTCAGTGGCTGAAAAGAAAAGATGAAAATTTCGGTGGAGTACTAACACTGAACAGGTGGTCTGACGTGTTCATGGAGTCACAAAATCACAGAACAGTTGAGATTGCAAAGCAGCTCTGGTTCATCTGGTCCAATCCCTGTGCTCAAGAACAATCAACCAGAGCAGGTTATCATCATAGAATAACAGAATGGCTTGTGTTGGAAGGAATATTAAGGATCATCAAGTTCTAACCCCCCTTGCACAGGCAGGGCTGTCAGCTTCTAAATTTAGTACTAGGTCAGATTGCCCAGGGTTCCATGCACCCTGACCTTAGACACCTCCACAGAAAGGGCACCCACAGACTCTCTGGCCTCTCTTCCAATCTTCAGGAGCCTCTCCTGGTTGCCATAAATTTTCAAAGGTAATTCAGTATGGCCTTACAGTGACCTTAACCTTGTTCATCAACAAGCGGATGCAAACAGTCAGGTCCCATGCATATATATTTTTTGCATTTTATTTGTCCAGGTGAGCCTTCCCTGTCCTAATCGAGAATATGCAATCACATAGCATGTCTATAATCTTCCTTGGTTGATTGTCCCTGCTTTTCCATCCTGAATGCTTCCTTTTCACATTAGCAAGGTGATCCTTGAGTATTAACTATGTGGATTTAGATACATTTTAGGAATAAACATTTTAAAAACATATTTTCTGTTGGTGGCAATCAAAAAAATGTAAGTAGCAATGCAGAAATATTTGTCCATTTAATAATTTAGAATGTTTTGTAGTAAAATGAATTAAAAAGAAGCGTCTCATAAATGTTTTCAGTAGAAGAGATGTTAAAATTTTATAAAAACTAAAAGATAGCATCCGTACAATTTCAAGATGTAAACAGGGATAGATATTATATGTTGAGAAGATTAGGGGCTCTATTTAAGGAGGTTTCTCTAGGTAGTTAATTAAAATATTGATTTGAGCAATATTGGAACTTTAGAAGAAATGGATAGCTGTGACTGTCATTTTTGAAGTTAAAAGAATTTAAGCTGTGGACCAGTTTCTGGACATTAATCCTCAGTATAATGATTGGGATTTAGAGCTTACTGAAGAATTTTAGTGTCTAAAAATATAATTATAGCCACACAGTAAGAACTGCTTTTGGATGGATTATGTATATTTATACTGAAAATTATGTGGTATGATATGATATCCAATGACATATTAATTAAAACTTGACCTATAGAATTAACAGGGAATGTATCAGACTAATTAAAGTCTGGTCTACCACAAATGTCAAAATTTACTTAGTATTTATTCCAAATTATAGAACTGTCTCTTCGGACTACTTGTCTAGTATTTATTTATATAGTAATTTTCTCGATGATGGTGAGGACAAAGCAATTTAAAAATTAGCCATAACGTGACAAGTGATGGGAGAACAAGTAATGAGGACTGCATATTCTCATAGAAGAATATAAATTGCTTAGTTGAGTGGTCAGATGCCAACAAAAGATACTTCAAAAATTGCCGTGTGTAAGAGGAGAACGTAGATCTTGGAAAACGGCTTCAGGATGCCAGGAGCAGCCAGCTCCCTGTGTCCTCCACAGTGTAATGATGGGGGCAAGAAGAGCTAATGTGCTTCTTGTATAGGTAAAGAGTAGAAATAAGGTCATGAGCTTGCCTCTGGCTGCATCACTGAGAAAAAGAAAAGATAAAAAACTGCATCTGACTCTGTAATATGAAGGGATGTACAAAAACAGTTTGAAGGAGGACACTCAAAATGATCTACAAATTGGAAAACAGCGTGGAACTTAAGGTGCTCAAACTATTGAACTTGTTGAAAAGCAGGCTGAAAGAACATTTCACACATAAATGACTCTGCTGGGTGGAACCTTTCTAACTTTCCTAGAAAAAAAATCAAAGCAGGAGTAAATAACTGTATATTAAATTTAGAGAAAATCAGCCTTCAGGTAAGATGAGTTTGACTTGTACTGTGGGTAATTTAAGATCAAGCAAATGACTCACCATTTTACAAGAAAAAATAAGTAAGATTGGATAGCTATAAGAAAAAAATTAATTCATTTTCTGAGAGCATTCATATTGCCCAAATAAGTGCAATTCAGCACTAGGGCAAAATGGATAGGAAAAAAAACAATTCCAATATTTTCTTCAGGGCTTGGAAGGAATATTTTCCTCTAGGCACAACTATGCAAGTGTTTTGTTTATATTTTTTTTATTTGATTTTGTTTTCCTGCCTCTCACCTCGGAGGTATCAAAGACACTGTTGTGCAGAGCCCTTAGGTTGACTGGATTTTCTGTCTGGAAAATGAACCGATCATTCATCTTTAGAAAAATGCAGCCTGACCAACTGTCAATATTGGAGCCAGTAAGAAATATATTCTCAAATTTACAGAGCCTCCTTTTTTTTCTCCTTGGAAACAAAGCAGAAAGCACCTTTAGCATTATCAAGGCATATACTGTTTATTTAGTTCTCTGTTATTTTGGGGCCCTGAAGTGCTTCTGCTGTACCCTGAACTTCACTACTTCTTTGCTAGAGCTACACAACAGTCCAACTGTCCCAGCTTCTGAGGATTTAAGTACTTCTGCACGAAGCAGATGGTTGTGGTTTTTTGTTTGTTTGTTTTTCTTTACCAATAAAATTTGCTGGAAGAAAATAAATGGCCTGAGATATCTGGAAAATAAACCTAGATGATTTGATGATCCTTGAAGCCTCAAATTCTATGGAGCGATGGAAGTAGTACATAAAAACACAATAAGGCACATTCCTTTAAAAAGAGTATGAACCCACAGGCAGTACTAAATTTAAGTCTGTGAAGATCTTCCTCCACCTCCACCCTCCTCTCCCATCCCCAACAATTAGAGGGCAATGTTTATGCAGAAAAATCTTCCATTAAACTCATAATTAACCATTTGTATGTGCATTCAAAGGACTAAAATGCTAGTGGCTAGCTTACTAGGTTAAATCATCAACCCATGTTTGAGCAGTGGCTCTTCAAATAAAATAAAGGCATTGAAATAAAAGAGTTTGCATAAGAAAAAGCTATAAGTGATCTCATTAGCATTTTTTCCTACATCAGTAGGATACAAGTGTTTAGGAAATTTTCCTGTTTGAGTGTTTGTCAATGAGCAGGGAGATCACTATGTGGCAACAACATCAATAAGTTTAGAAACTGAGGTTTCCAATTAAATGTTAACTCTGCCTTGGGCTTGAAAAAGAGATAAGAAGCTGCTTCATACTGATAAACAAATATGCTTTCAACACAAAGGGACAATGAGATCACTAACTTTGCTTTGCCATATGTGGAATTATCACTTTTTCACTTTATTTAAATGAGAATTATAATACCTAGCACAATGTCTGTTTACACAGATCGAAGACATGCTTGAGATTAAATGATGAAAGTGAAAATCAAACTTTATAAGGTTCATTGCTTGAGGAGTGGTGACAGATAATCACTACTATACTTTCAGTAGGTGACCTGTAAATTATCCGTAAATCCCTATCTTTCGTGAGCACTAGTGATGATGTATGTGTATAGGTAATGTAGAGACCTTAGCTGGGAAGTGTCTCCTCTAAAAATCATTCTCTCTCCTCATCAGTACTGCCCTTGCATTTGAATCTCCTCATGTTGCTACTCTCTTATTTCTGCAGTCTTGAGCAGGTTTTCCAAGGATGTGGCTGTCTTGAAGACTCATTTACATGGCTGCTGACTTGATGTCTATGTGTTGAAATCTGTATTTCTTTTATGGCAAAATTCAAATTGGAAATTTCTTAGTGCTTATAAGTAGCTGATCTTTTAGTTTCTGTTCTCTACTGGGTTTCAAGTAAATTTTTGAGAACTAATGCTTACAGTCCACAGGTGAAATTATGCAAGTGACCTTCAAACTCAGGATCCTCTTCATTGAGAAGGTTGGTTCAGCAATGGAAAAGAAAACAAGAACAAAAGTCAAACAGTGAATAAAAAAACACATCACTTTGTTCTTTTATTTATGTTGCTTTAGGCAATCACTAATGTTTTTTCAGCTCAGTTTGATCTAAGAAACAATTTCACTTGAATAGTCTGCAAATTATAAAAGCTGCACAAGAAAAAAAAAAGTAGGTGGAGAAAATTATTTGTATCCTGTCCTCTGTTCTTATATGTGACCTGTTTTGGGAAAGAAGAGGAAGTTTAAAGCATAGGAACCTAAAAAGTGAATCTGTATGTAATACTAGTAACTGAACTTAAGAAAAAGAATTACTTCTTTTCATTTATTTCCTTTCTTTTTCCAGTCAAAGGTCATGGTGTCAAACTGTGATGAAAGAATGTATAAAAGAAAGGGCTAAAGAAATGGAACTTGATGCTACATGATATCCCAGAGAGATCTAGGCTGACCGAGTAGCCTATTCCATCTGTAAATGAAGATACAGAAATAAGCGATGTTTCCAAACTAAATCCTATAGAAACATGATTCAAGATGAATTTTCACAGCATGTCTTTTGTCTTTACTTAAAGCTCACAAAATGCAGATGGAATTACCACTTTCTTCTGACAGTATTTCATAGTGATTTAATTCCCTTTTCAGCTTATGTGTTCATAGAATCATAGAATCATAGAATCACTCAGGTTGGAAAAGACCTTAAAGATCATCAAGTCCAAACACAACCTAACCATACTACCCTAATTAACAACCCTCTGCTAAATCATGTCCCTGAGCACCACATCCAAATGGTTTCTAAACACATCCAGGGATGGTGACTCAACCACCTCTCTGGGGAGCCTATTCCAGTACTTAACAACCCTTTCTGTAAAGAAGTGTTTCTTGATATCCGACCTAAACTTATCCTGGTGCAACTTGAAGCCATTTCCCCTCATCCTGTCACATGTCACCAGTGAGAAGAGACCAACCCCACTCTCACTGTAAGCATCTTTCAGTGCTGAGTACAGGGCAGGATGGCTTCTCTACTCCTGCTCACCGCACCATGATACAAGCCAGGATGCCATTGGCCTTCTTGGCTGCCTGAGCACACTGCTGGCTCATATTCAGCTGACTGTCCATCAGCACACCAAGATCCCTTTCCATCAGGCAACTTTCCAGCCACACCTCCCTAAGCCTGTAGGGTTGCCTGGGGTTGTTGTGACCAAAATGCAGGACCTGACACTTGGCCCTATTGAAACTCATACAGTTAACCTTGGTCCATCGATCCAGTCTATCCAAGTCCCTCTGTAGTGCCCTTCTTCCCTCAGGCAGGTCAACACTCCCTCCCAACTTGGTGTTGTCTGCAAACTTACTGTGGATGCACTCAATCCCCTCATCAAGATCATTTATCTCATCAAGATCACCTTTATTAGGTGTTCCTGTCATGTTTCCCAGATAGTGTTTGAACCATTAAGAAATGGCCTTTTTGGTGTATAACTACGTTACACTCTTTCTATGAGGAAGACTGTTAAGCAAAACAGACCTGGCTGGCCTGAAAGGGTCAAACAGGGAACACGCAGCCCCTCCTGAAAGGGAAGGACTGCCACGTGTAACATGCGGCCCTTCCTGAAAGGGAAGGACTGCCACGTGTAACATGCGGCCCCTCCTGAAAGGGAAGGACTGCCATGTGAAACCAGCAAGCATAATTAACAGCTTCTTCGTTCCATGACCAAGAGCAGAACATGTTCTGTGGAGAGAACACCTTTTGATCACTGTACTGATCATAATACAAAGAGATTATTAACCAATGATGTATTGCTGTCAGCCACATGAATGTTATCCTATTTAAGTATTGTATACTCCTGTAGCTAAAAGATATAAAAACCCTGTAACAACAATAAACTTTGCTTCTTGCGCCACCAGAGCCTAAGCCCGTCTGTCCCAGGCGTCTTGAGCTGGTCTCCGTCATATGGTGCCGAAACCCGGGAATCTCGGACTCCATATGACAAAGGCGTCGCTTCCTCCCACGAGCCGCGGTTGGTAAGTTGGAATAGGGAGGTAAGGACTAGGGAATTGGACAGATTGTTAAATAAAATGGGACAAGCTGCAAGTACAGAACGAGGCATTTTTTCTGCAATGCTGAAATCATTATTAGTTGCCCGAGGAGTAAAAGTGACTCGGAGTCAGATTAGTAGTTTTTTAGATTTTATAGAGGAAGTATGCCCCTGGTTTCCCAGGGATGGAACTATTAATATTGAAACTTGGAATAAAGTAGGTGAAAGACTCCAGGGCTATTATGCTGTGCATGGTCCTGAGAAGGTACCTATTGATACTTTTACACTTTGGACTCTAATAAAAGAATGTCTCAGAGGAGACACGGGAGATGAGAAGTGGCAGCGGACCACTCGCTCAACAGAAAAGTTATATCCTGCCTTGTCGCGATCAAAATCTCTTGATCATATCCCTTTGTCTATGCCATCAGCACCCCCACCCTCCCCTCCCCAATATAAGCAACCTTTGATTTGTAAATTAGCAAACGACTTGCCGCCTTGTAAACCTCCTGGCACTAACATAACAAAGGATATTTTACCCCCTGATGATTGGGGAGAATTAGAAAAAGAGGCTGCTGAATATCACCGTAAGGATTTAGCGGCTGTATTTCCAGCGTTACAGGTTGCTAATGCCGCTGTGCAGACACAACAGACAGTCAATCAGGCTCGATCAGATCCCCTTGCTGTTTCACCTGCCTTTCGAGCAGGGCGAATGCCTCCCCCGCCTGGAGTAGATGCTTTGCTTATGCAACAATCCCCTATGCAATTAGCGCTCAAAGAAGCAAGGAAAGCTGGGGAAACAATTGATGAATTTTCTGGGCAACTTTTTCCGTCTCAAGTTTTCCCTGTCATACAGCGTCAACTTGCAAACGGTGGCATTCTGAATGATTATGAGCCTATTCCTTTTAAACAACTGAAAGAGCTTAAAGCTGCTAATATTCTTCCCCCTTCTGACTGGAAAAGCTTGGCAAAGGCTGTGTTAAGTGGAGGTGAATATTTGCTTTGGACTTCCAAATATGCGGAACGGTTCTTCTTGTGCCCCTTTATTACCAGTTCCTCATTTTGGAGTGAACCCCAGAGGATTAATGCCTAATGATTTATGGCAGATGGATATCACACATGTACCTTCTTTTGGAAAATCTTCTTATGTCTATGTAACAATTGACACTTTCTCTCACTTTGCAGTAGCCCTCAGACTTGTCTGGTGAAAAACTCTCTCATGTATGCAACCATCTTTTGCATTGTTTTAGCGTTATGGGAACACCGAAATCATTAAAAACCGATAACAAGACAGCTTATGTAAGTAGCGGTTTTGCAACCTTTTGTCAACATTTTAAAATTCACCATAAAACTGGAATTCCATATAATCCAGAAGGCCAAGGTATAGTAGAAAAATTTAATCATTTATTGAAAACTCAACTAAAGAAAATAAAAAGGGGGACATGAGGAATTAAAGATACTCCGTCCTCTATGTTATCACATGCATTATTTGTTTTAAATTTTTTGACATTGGGTGATAACGGAAAATCGGCTGCGGATAGACATTGGAGTAATAAAACAAGAGATAAACCAATGGTATATTGGAGAAATCCAATGGACGGTAAAATTTATGGTCCTGATCCTGTACTAATTTGGGGCAGAGGATATGTTTGTGTTTTCCCTACAGACGAAACCTCACCACGGTGGATACCGGAGAGATACGTCCGTCATGCCGAAAAACAAAGATGGGAGAACTGCGAAGGAAGATTCAGAGACTGACTCTAACCCAGACGAATCCATTGTGTGAACAAATTATAATGCAGCAAGATTGGGATACCAATGTTTCAACAGGAATTCATTGGGCTCTGAATTTTCTCTATATAGATTTAGCTAAGGGGACAAGAGGTTCTGGAACACCTCCCTTAAATTTTCCTTTATGTCAAAGCACAATCACTCCAAAAACAGAATTTGCACCTTTATGGAGAGCATGTCGAGCTAACGAAACAGTGTGCATTGATTCCACTATCTGTGATTGGAATATGATAGGAAATCAAGGGCGACCAATTAATTTGGTCTCAGGAATTTGGACAAAAAACAATCATACGTTCTATTCTAATTTATGGAAAGCAGTCGCAGCCATGGAAAAAATCAAAGCAAAACGATTAAACTTGACTTGGATTCAAATAAATAATAAATGGGCAATGACTGCAGAGAGTTATACAACTGAGTTTTATATGCGAGCTTGTGTTCCAGAACCTTATGCCTTTTTAAGCGGACCACTAAATATTGTAAATAGCATAGTGAGTTGTACTGATTGTGTAATCTCTAATTGTCTTAATAGTAGCAGTAGTTCCTTCTTGTTAGTAAAGCAACCTGATTATGTCTATCTTCCTGTAAATTTGACACATTATTGGTATGCTGATAAGGGAATGGAAATTCTCCAAGAAACTTCTTTGCAATTAATAGAGAGATCTAAGCGAATGGTCGGATTAATAATAGCCGGAATAGCTGCGCTCATTGCTGCCATAGCAGTAACAACAGTAGCTTCTATTTCTTTAACAACTAGTATTCAGACAGCAGCTTATGTTAATGAATTATCAATTAATGTATCTAAAGCGTTACAAAATCAAGCTACTTGGGATGAAAAGATTGAACTGCGTCTCAATTCCTTAAAGGATACAGTAGACATCCTGGGAAGACAGTTACAAATTATAGCTACTCGTGAATCTCTCTTGTGTCATGCAGAATACCGAGCTATCTGTGTGACTCCTGTTGAATACAATAACACCAAATTCTCTTGGAACAAAATACAAGATCATCTTCAAGGCATATGGAATAATGCAAACACATCATTAGATCTTAGGGAATTGAGACAGCACATTCACGATATGATACAATCGCACCATATAGATCTTTCAGTAGCAGCTCAAACTACTACATTTATAAGCGCTCTAAAATCTGCATTTCCGTCCTTCAAATCATTTAGAAATGGAATTTATGGGCTGATAGTCATTGCCATAATGATAATAATAGGAATTCTTGTTTGTCCATGCTTGATGAAAATGATAACAAATAAACTCCAAAATTTGCGTATAAATCTTAAAAAATTGGAAATGGAAAACACAAAAAACAAACCACCACCACCCCTGGTCTAATAAAATAGAAAAGGGTGGAATGAGGAAGACTGTTAAGCAAAACAGACCTGGCTGGCCTGAAAGGGTCAAACAGGGAACACGCAGCCCCTCCTGAAAGGGAAGGACTGCCACGTGTAACATGCGGCCCTTCCTGAAAGGGAAGGACTGCCACGTGTAACATGCGGCCCCTCCTGAAAGGGAAGGACTGCCATGTGAAACCAGCAAGCATAATTAACAGCTTCTTCGTTCCATGACCAAGAGCAGAACATGTTCTGTGGAGAGAACACCTTTTGATCACTGTACTGATCATAATACAAAGAGATTATTAACCAATGATGTATTGCTGTCAGCCACATGAATGTTATCCTATTTAAGTATTGTATACTCCTGTAGCTAAAAGATATAAAAACCCTGTAACAACAATAAACTTTGCTTCTTGCGCCACCAGAGCCTAAGCCCGTCTGTCCCAGGCGTCTTGAGCTGGTCTCCGTCATTTCTATGGAATTGCATATTCTGCATTGTTGTGCAAAGATGATGACAAAATTCGTTGGAAAATAAGAATATGCAAGAATGACTTTGTAAGACAGGAAAGTTCTTTGGAATGAGGTATTGTGGCTTCCCTTCTCTGCTCGTATGATTCCTGGATTTTAATCAAAGAATAGTTAACAGCAATCATGGCTTGAGAACTGAGATAGAGTGGGACAAGGGGACCTACATGAGTTTCAGACCTATGCTAGTGAAATTTAAAATACATTTTTCTTTTTTTCCTGGAACATACTGCTATGTTCTGCGTGTATCTTACTGCACTGGTTATTAACCATGAGACCTTACAGTTAAACCTTTTCTGAGGCAATTAGGTTTTGTTTTGTTTTGTTTTGTTTATATTACATAGAAAATAATAGATGTTTAACAAGAGCTGAATTGTGCAGAAGTGTCTACAGGTCAGACACCGTCTCTTCCTCCTTTATTTACATTGACTAACAAATGAGATAAAGGGAAATGCATGCCAAGAGTTCACCAGGTGGTTACCAGAGTAGTTTGTGGCTTGGATTTGACTTGCACCAGCTATTTCTTTCTCAAATGAGTCCTTGATGTGGTGGTTCAGGAGTTAACGTGCACCATGGCCTGCTCTCAGTAGGGAACATGCAGTCAACTATCTAGTACAGGAGGACAGAATGATTTAGTAGAATGGATGAAAGCTGTTTTGCTGAGACTGGTCTCTATTAAAAGTTGTTCCATGAAACAATTTGTTTGTTACTAAAGAGTGTAAGTGTGGTCTATGTGTTGACCCCTGTTTTCTACAAAGACTAGTCATAATCAGGAAAATTTCTGAGATCCCATATGTACCTTAGAATGATAGAATTATGGAATGATTTGAGTGTGAGATATCTTATAGATCAAGTCTTTATATATTATGTTACATTATTACATTATATTACAGCATACATCTAGTCTTCTGACTCAGTGAAAAAGGAGACAAATAGATAATTAACATCTGTTTGGAAGCTCCAAGAGTGCAAACACAACAGCGGACTCCCAAGAGTGCATGAATCTTACTATTGGCCTTTACAATGCTTTCCTCTACAACATACTTAAGGCACTTCAGAGCTTCTCTGTCGTCCTTTGATTGCTCAGATCAGTTGAATGAGGTGAAGTTCCTTTTATATCCTATAAATATAGTCAAAGATTTTTTAATGGATTCTCCACTTTTCAGTATTATTATTTTTTTTTTTTTTGTAGACACACATCTAGTACAAGAAAATTTTAGAATATCTTTACTATCTTGATCTAAAACAAAAAATCTGCATGGTTTACACATATCTCTGTAAGGCTTCCTATAGAGAACTGGTGATGTTTTATTGTCTTAGGAATTTTTACTTTTTTTTTTCTTTTTTTCTTTATTTTTTTATGAAATATCAAGGGCTTATTGCAAGCTACAGGTAATAAATTTTTTTCTAATGCATATAAATAATGGGAACAAAGTATTCATTTTCCTTACTGTATTAAAAAATAGCTGAACTGTAACACAAAAAAGTAACACAAAAATGCCTCAGGCAAAAAGCAGAGGCAGAAAATGTCATTTTGAATGTTAGAAATTTGGTAAATTTGAGTGCAAGTGTAAACAAGTCACTGTGAAACATAAAGTCATGCAATCTTTGCTATTGGGGTTTCTACGTAATGCTTTTTCAGATAAGCTTATCAAAGTGATCTTTCTCTTGCTGCAATTTCTGCTCAGATGAGACCTAAACTGTAGGAGCTTATATCTGTTTTGGACTACTGAAAACAGAGAGAGTGAAAGGTGCATTCATCAGTAGTAGGATAACTGGAAGCAATCACTGTGCTGTAGATGTGAAAAATATAAATGTGATCACGGGCGCTTTTTAGAAAAGGTAAAGAAGTATTATTAGCATAAGGCACTGGTAAAATCTGACAGTTCTGTTTATGTGTATTCTGTAAGGATGGTTCAAGGATTCTGGGAAGGTAAAAGAGATGAAAAAGATTTTATAATAGGAAGGTAAAAGAGCAAAAGTGCTTCTGTTTAGAGAATAATGGAAAGAGGTTCCAAAGGGTTATGAATAGATTTAGGCAAGGAATTTAAAGGAAATTTGTCACCACGGGACAGATTTTAGAAACATACTCTAAAGATAGTGAAGGAAATCTGAATTACCTCAAAAGTTGATCTTGTCCAATATATTAACAGAATTGTCTGTGATAACAGGAGATTAGATTTTATCCAGAAACTCCTTTCTTGCTCTCTGAACCTTTAACCTGGTGCATCTTCAGTTTTCAGGACAAATATCTCTTGCAGGCTCTCAGTACATACTAATTACAAAACAATATTAAACTGTATTGTTTTCTCATTTCCTTCATGTGTTTTCCTACAACCAATATATTGACTTCTGAATGAAAGAGCAAAAGCATCAATTAATAGAAAGTGTTCTTAAATAACTGTTACTGTTTTTTCCTCCAGCCTCTGGGTGGTTGCAGCAAATGTTAAAATAGAAATCACAAGTCATAAGTAGTAAATATACATATAAAATAGACTGATAGCTACAGGAGCTGTACTATTTTCAGTTGTGCCCAGTGCCAAGACAAGAGGCAGCAGGCACGAACTGAAACACAGGACGTTCCATTTGAACACCAGGACAAACTTCTGTACTGTACAAGTGTCAGAGCACTGGCACAGGTTGCCCAGAGGCTGTGGAAACTCTTCCCTGGGGACCTTCAAAAGCCTCCTGGATGCGATTCTGAGCACCCTGCTCTAGGTGTACCTGTTGGAGCAGGGGTTGGACCAGATGGACTCAGAGATGCCTACCTATCTCAATCAGTCTGTGATTATGTGAAATTGAAAAATGAAAAATTTTCAGAACTGAGGTATGTTCTTGTTAAATTTTTTCTTTTTTCTCAATGTCTGCTTGAAGGAATATGAGTGTGCAGGCTTATCTCCCCAAGGATGAAATTAGGAATGTGTGAAACAGAAGGGAATGAGACTGGATATGGAAGGGCTGAAAAAGAGCACAGCTGCAAGGAGAGCAGGGTTATCAGCTGCATAAGGATTTATAAAGCTTGGTGTTTTTCTCCCCATGTCTTCACTTCCTCCTTTGGGTGAATTTTCTGGTGTGTTAACTGGGAGTGCAGATAAGGAAGAACAACAAGTTTTGCTGCATGATTCAAGGGGATGTTGGGTACCATTTCATTGAGAAGTGATCCTCTCCAGTGCACCTAAACACTGATAATTCAGGAACACTTCCCCAGGAACCTGCAGTACAATCTCATCACCTAGAACTGTCTATGTCTATTGTACTAAAAAGTGCCGGGCACATTAATTGAATTGCTTTTACTGAATCATTGCAGTGCTCACTGGAAGTTTTGACCTGGCCCAACTAAAACTGTCTCAATCAACTGGGCATACTTCGGGTTAGCATAGGCCAGAGGCTACCCCCAGTAGGTAACCTGGATATGGCCGTTTTGTTTCAAGCAGATTTGAGAGCATAAAAATTGCCTGACATTGTCACCCTGACAACACTTACTTTACATGCACAGCCCTAAGCTCAGAGGTCATGGCCAGGCTGGCAAGGTTGCTATTAGAGTGGCTACTTCAGCTCCTTGTGCAGAAACGACAGAACAGAAAGCTTCCAATGCTTTCAGGAGCATCAGCCTTCTGAGTTGTCTTCATGAGTCGTTGCTGGCTCACTGGCAGATGCATGCTGCTCATTGCAAAAGACATGTGTGGCACATGGTAAACACAAATTCCTCCTGATTGTATCGGTGTTTGGGATTTGGGAAGAGAGAACCCACCTAGCTGATTTCCACTCCTGTTTGATGGAAAGCCAGCAAGTGACTTGAAAACAGCAGGAAGATTATTAAAATTGCCATCTTCTCTTTCCCAAAGCCATGAGCATCCTCTCTTAAGATAAGGCACAATGGAACCTTGAGAAAGAATGGTCACTCTCATTTTAGCATTATATGGGTTTGTGTTCAGTCTTTCCTGTCTGTGTAGCACCAGCATTGGTGGTAGGGCCTGGGAATGAGATGAAAAAGAGTTAGATTGTGACTTGTGGGTTCTGTGAATGCACAGTGCAGAGAACAGAAAAAAGCATCTGGCAACTCCTCTTGTTCACAGGAAAAAGAAATGTGCCTACTAGCCATTAGGTGTGTTCAGTAGAGGTAGATGCTGTAAGTTAAAATAGACTCTAGTATGCATATGGTACTTGCTAGCAGCACAACTTTTCTTCCATACGTGGATTTTCATTGCTACAGAGATTTATTTTGCCCAGCAAACTTAGAGCAGACACTAAATCTGCCACATCACCGGAAGGTTCTGGATGCTAGCATGGAGCATCAGGCAGCCTGGAGTCCTTTCTCTTTGTAACTGTGAGGATGAGGTGGGTGTAGGAAGGGGAGACTTCCTGCAGTGAAAAGAAATTGTTGGGCATCCTGTGAAGTTTAATACTTTGTTTGTTTGTTTTTTAACTCTGTGTCTTCCTTTCTGGCAGGAAATCAGGTGCTGTTTGTAGGGACAAGACGAGAGGATTGGGCATCTTAAATGGGAAAGCAAGTAAGCACTGATGTGTGATCTACAGACATAGGAGTGTGTTTATTTCCATAAAGTCTCATTAAAATTGGCCAGGTCATGCTTGAGAAGGTACCAGTATAAGAATGAGCATTGCCAAGTTTCACTCTCCTGCAGTATAAATTTCATTTTGTGGGTTGTTCTAGAGAGCAGGCAAGTACTGTGGCAGACAGGGAATTAGAGTGCTGGAGCATACAAGGTTGTCCTTATGGGGGAGTCCAGCTGCAGCCTGCAAGATTGATGAACAGTTTTGCAAAGCTGCAACAAATGCCGGCATGAATCTACATCTCCTCTGCAATGCTCTGCAGCTCTCCTTCAGCCAAGGTCCTGTGCTAGAGCATAAAGTATGCAAACGAAACAAAACAAAAAAAAACCCAACATACAAATCAAACATCTGCTCTTTTCATTCCTCCAACAAAATACTGAAAAAATACATCTAAAACTGACTGTTGGTAAACAGTCTTACTTCTCTTCAGTTCATTAAATACAACAGTGCATTCAGTACCAGTCTCAAACTGTAAGAACAGCTGATGTTTATTGTCTCTGTTTGCTACACCAAAAACTAGCTGTTCAATTTCTTCGTGATGTTTACAGTTAGGTTCACACATATTGAACTAGAAATAGCAGTAATACCTCAAGGTACAACAGTTCCAGAGGAACTGCAGTTGCACATTTATTTTAATTATAATTACTAAAAGATTGCAGTAATGACAGAAAATTAACATGTGTTTACACCATATAGAAATTAAAATTGATCAGAAGATGCTGAATGTTGACACTTGTCACTTTCAGAAAATAATTTTTAGAAAATGTTTTATTTTTGAGAAAAATCATAAATTAAAAACTGAGCTGGTATATTCAGTATGCTGTAGTAGCATATGACTGTTTCATCAACAATTTCTATATTACTTAATAAGAAGAAAAGAAGAAGAAATGAATCATTGATTGATTAGGACTTCACTAATTCAGCAGCATTTCAATTCAAATCTTTCTATCAAAATTTTCTGAGAGAGAAGTGGAAATTTCCTCTTATAACTTATAGCCCATAGATATTACAGAATCCCACTACAGGATTCTGTTCTGATACACACTGTAGAAGAATAGCAACTAATAGATCTCATTATGTCAGATTTGTGAATGAGTAGGATTTTTGTTTTTGTTTTTAATTTTGACAAGAATCTCTCCTCTATCCTAATTTCTACATACTCACTGTAATTAGGAAAACAAACAAACAAATAAACACAACCCTCTAAACAACCTAACCCAATCTACTACAAAATGTTAAAACTAAAAATTGCTTGCCAGGTAATTCAGTTAAAGTAGTGGCAATTATTGTGCACTTGGGAGAAATTTTTATTAGCTTATATAGGCAGAGACAATGGTGATTACTGATTATCATCTAATTAGAACATACAATTTGAATGTTGATTAGGTTACATTTTTTTAATATCTTTATTGAACTGTAAGACTATTTTCAAGTTTTAATACTCTTTTGAAACCAGATTCCCTTATACCTTGACTGCTTTATCAGGTGATAGAATAAAACATATTGATACATGCAAGAAAATATATATTTTATATATATGTAAATATACTTACATTCATTTTTCTGTTAAGAGGTTTCTATTAAAAAAATCAAGAATCACAGAACCGTAGTGATTGGAAGAAATCTCTGGGGATCATCAAGTCCAACCCCCCTGCTAAAGTAAGTTTCCTTACAGTATATTACATAAGAAAATGCACAGGTGGGTCTTGACTAGCTCTAGAGAAGGAAGGAGACTCCATAGCCTCCCTGGGTGGCCTGTTCCAGGGCTCTGGTTACCCTCAGAGTAAAGAAGTAAGTGTTGATTACTTTTTTAAATTACCGAGCACTATGTTTATCAAAATAATAATATTTTAACTGTGAAATTATTGTATGATGTGCATACTATGTAATTTTCCCTGAATCTAAGGAAGCTTAGAAGCTTTTTTATACTGTACCTAGTATATTACGTATTGCTATATTTTTTTTCCCATGAGTTTTGCTTCTCCTTGTTTTCTTCTTGTTTTTTGTTTTGTTTTGTTTCTTTCCCCCTGAGATATGACTCTTTGAAAGAGATTGCATGCAGTAGAGCAATAAGTGCTGATTTGCTATTACTGAATTTGTTTCTATCAGCTGTATCTATGATTAGACTTTCTTCTTCCCTTAACAAGAAGGTCTTTTGTTGTGGCATATTATGAGCTGATAAAAAGAAAATTTTAAAGATATTTTTTATCATGCATTTCTTGTGATATTTCATGGGTTAGATTCTCTTTGTTAGTGTCAAGAGCCTCAGCAAAGTGTCTAACAGTTTAGTAAACACTTCTACCAAAGGAAAAAAACACAGTTTTATTAGAGGGTCTTTTTGTTTAACTGTAGTAATTGCTCATGATAAGCCAGCATATCAAAATCAACATTCTAAGGTGTCTGGTACTGGCACTCTTTGTCCTGGCAGTAAAGTACCTTGGCCCATTTTAAGGGTATCCAACAGCCTGGCACAGAACATGCTGCATACATCCTTCATGTCCCTGAGAGCTGGAGACCTTTGGATCACCAAAACAGAGAACAGTTTGTATTGGAACATCCCACTGATGGTAACAAATTGAGACATATGTCTTTGATTAAGTTTAAAAGATTAGACAATATGTGAAGCATAGTGAAATGGGAGTGCAGTTTTTTTGTTTGTTTGTTTGTTTGTTTTTAACAAAAGCCTAAATGCCATAAATATTTGTTTTATTCAAAGTGGACTGGGAAGAAAAGTAAAATATTTCCTATAGGAGATAGTTAGCAACAAATTCTTCTTTAACAGATAGCTGGCATGCTACTATTTATGGTTTGATACATAAGATGCTAGAAACTACATTATTCGATTTTAAAATTGAAACCCTCTGTTTTTTCTTTCAGCTTCAGCTATTCAACAAATGTTGCATGTTTTCAGTAAATTCTTAATGACATTGTTTCGTGTATTTGAGAGCTTTCATTCTAGATCAGATACTTTTTCATCTGAGTCAAATTTTCATTGAAGTTCTATCTTTGAGTTCTGCCTGCAACATTTTATCAGGGAATCAGTCTCCTTTGCATTGCTCTAATGTCTTTTCCTATATTGTGGCATCAAAGACTTCTTTTACATTAGCAATAAAACACTTCCTTCCCCCCCCCCCCAAGCATTTTACAATGTTTTCATTTACATAAGTACTTCTTTACTAAATGTAGGAAGCTTATGTTTATATAATGTCATTTTAAAGGTTATTAAAATGTGCCTTTCAATATTTTTCTCATCCAGGTTATCACATAGGATATAAAACAGTGGGAAATTTCTGTCTGGCCTGATAATGGGGAAAGTAAGAATATATTAGCAATTAAAATGTATAGAAACCTGTATGAATTAAAAAAACCCACATTCTTAAAATATCTAACAGTAGAATTCATCTTAATAACATGTGGCTTAGTTTAAAAGACAAAACTTCTGAGTCCTTTCTATTTCACTCTTTGGGATTTTTTGCTCATTTAATTTGAAGCTGAATCTTTGATTTATGACGTAGGTATTAAAATATCCACGGAATTAGCCAAGTTCCCACTGGAATGCACAGACTGACAGCATAATTTTTCTGAAAAGTATAAATCTTCAGTATCAGATAATATGCTGAAAGTATTTTGTCAAGATGATGTCAGCCATTTTGTAACTTTCTATCAAACTTTTATCTTCCACCAGAAGCATACTGTGGTAGTAGAGTATGTATTATTTCTTGCTAAAACAAACAAACAAACAAAAACAATTAAAAAAAAAAACAACTTGATTGAAGATATCTTTCCATTATAGAAAAAACAGCGCAACCATAGCACTATTTTCTTTCTTATCTGATACTATGTCCCAATAGATTATATGTTTTCCTTCTTTATTTAAAATCATCACAGAGAATAGTTTCTTTTCCCTTATATTTCCCAAAAGAAGACAAAAATTTCTCCTTAAAATATTAGCTATTTCATATACAAGTGGTAAGACAATCATGGTTTTGGAACACTACAGTTTGTGTTTTCTTGTAAGTCATGCTCATAAGCACGGACATCTGTTTGATTCTATTCCCTTGGCTTAACTTAAATAATGTTTAAGAACATTTACTCATGTAAATTCATGTACTCCAAGTATTTCAGACAGAAGATACGGTTTTATAGAGGCATGTTAAACTGCAGGTAAAAATTCAGTTGGAATAGCATTCTCCCATGACCTACACATACACTAGAAAATATAAAAGAAGATAACGGAAGTTATCATAGAATCATAGAATCACAAGGTTGGAAATGACCTGTAAGATCATTTAGTCCAACTGTCTTCTCATTACCACTTTTTACCACAAGCTACTAAACCATATCTCGCAGCTCCTCATCCAGATGCCTCTTGAAAACTGCTAAGGAAGGCGACTCCACCACCTCCCTGGGCAGCCATTCCACTCTGAGAGAAAAAGTTTTTCCTCATGTCCAACCTAAACCTCCTCTGGTACAACTTGCAACCATTTCCCTGGGTTGTTCATCGCCTGGGAGAAGCCAAATCCCTCTTCACCACAACCTCCCTTCAGGAATGCAATGAGGTCTCCCCTGAGCCTCCTCTTCTCCAGACTAAACAATCCCAGCTCCCTCAGCCACTCCTCATAAGACTTGTGCTCCAGAGCCCTCACCAGTTTCGTTGCCCTTCTCTGGACATGTTCCAGGGCCTCAATGTCTTTCTTGTAGTGAGGGACCCAAAACTGAACACAATACTTGAGGTACGGCCTCACCAGTGCTGAGTAGAGGGGGATGATCACCTTCCTGCTCCTGCTGGCCACATTATTTCTGTATAAGCCAGGATGCCGTTGGCCCTCTTGGCCACCTGGGCACACTGTTGGCTCATGTTCAGCAGAGCATCAACCAACACCCCCAGGTCCGTTTCCTCTTCACAGTCATCCAACCACTCATCCCCAGTCCTATAACACTGCATGTTATAACACTGTGGCCGAAGTGCAGGACCCAACACTTAGCCTTGTTGTACCTCATCCCATTCACCTCATCCCAGCGATCCAGCTTATCTAAATCCCTCTGAAGGGCTTCACTACCCTTAGGCAGATCAACACCACCTTCCAACTTGGTGTCATCTGCAAATTTACTGAGGGCACACTCAATCCCCTCATTTAGGTCATCAATAAAGTTATTAAACATGATGGACCCCAGTACCAACCACTGGGGGACACCACTTGAAATGGGTCACCAGCTGGACTTAACTCCATTAACCACTACCCATTGGGCACGGCCCTGTAGCCAGTTTTTTACCAAAGAAGGGTAAACCTGCCCAGGCCATGGGCAGCCAATTTCAGCAGGAGAATATTATGAGAGACCATGTCAAAGGCTTTGCTGAAATCTAGGTAGATTACATCAAAAGCCTTTCCCTCATCTACCAGTCTGGTCACCCAGTCATAGAAGGAGGTTGCTGTCTCCCAGTTGGGATAAAAACATTAGAAAATTTCACTATATCTTAGGAACCCCATAAATTTAGAACACGGATAGCCTTAACTAAAGTTCATGTCTTTGCTCTCTGAATATAGCCTGCTACATGGAGATACACATATCAGCAAATTCATTTACCTGCCTATATATCAGTTATAATGTTCAGCCCCTGTCTTAAATATCTCAGTATCATTAAACTGTTCATTCTAAAAACAATTTGTACCCCATAATACTATTATGAGTTTATCATTATATTTTAGTAAATTTCATTTAGGCTCATAATACCACAAATGTATCTGTGTGCAGATAGCTGAAGGTTTCCTCATTTCTTTTCTGCTTCTTGCATTTTAGTACATGGACTTTAATAATCCTCCATTAATGAGCGTATGTCCATATTCATGGTTCTACATAAATCTAAATTTACTCTGTAATTTAGCTCATTTTTACCCTGAATATGTTTTAGTACTCATTATGTCTTCCTTCCTCTACTTTACATTCTCATATTTGCTTTTTTGTAGTCTGTTCTACTAAAAGAAAGATTTTCTTTTTTTCTTTTTCCAAATAGCCCACTGACAAAGAATCATCCTTTTTCAAATTATTTCAATATATGACTTGTTCAATTTTAAGTCTCACCTTGTGCTTCATGTAAGAGCTGTCACTCTCTAATCTTTGTATCATGATGTATAAATTGAATGTGTCCCAAAATATTTTTTTTTCACATCTCTTTCTATCTTCCGCTTATTTGACACTGGCATTTCCTGCCTTCTACTTTCATGTGGAGAGGAGAAAAGAATTAGAAGAGACCTACAAAGAACATGCTGTCCAACTGCCTGACCACTTCAAGGCTTACCAAAAGCATCATAAAAGCATCATTTAAGCATCATAAAGCATGATACTGAGAGTATTATCCAAACACCTCTTTAATGCTAACATGCACCCACATTAACTACCTCTCTAGGAAACCTATTCCAGTGTTTGACAACTCTCATAGTAAATATATGCATATTTTCTAGTATCTAGTCTGAACCTCCTCTAGTGCAGCTTTCTGCTATTCCTATACATCCTATCAGTGGCTACCAGGGAGAAGAGATTGGCACTTCCCCCTTCATTTCTACTCCTCAGAAATCTGTGGAGAACAAAGACATCTCTTAGCTCTCTAGTACTTGGAGTGTGCAATCAGAATAAGCTGGAACATTGAAGTTTTCCTCTGAACATCATTACTTTTTTTTTTCTTTTTTTTTTTTTTTTACTTTTTTTTTAGCATGACCAAGCACTGGAAGAGATTGCCCATAGAGATTTTGGAGCCTTAATTCTCTGAGATACTCAAAATGTGGTAGGACATAGCACCAAGCAATCTGTTCTGGCTGACTCTGTTTTGAAAAGTTGGACTAGGTGATCTGCATAACGCTTTTCCAAAGTCAGCCAGTCTGTGATTTCTTTGGTGATCCTGAACCAGTGATCAAGACCATGCCTATGTGCAATTAGTTTATTAACACAGAAGTGAGAATAGGAACATACTGAGCTGTCTGAAAGCATTTATTTAGATTGCCTTGCTTCAGGTGATGCTTCCTTTCCCATTGCTACTATATTAAAAGCTATATTATAAGGTAATGAAAGTCGGGGAAGAAAATAAGGCTAGATTGTACTTAGCATATTTTTAAAATTGCAATTAGATTTTGAATATTTAGCTCTGTTCCTCTTGACTTTCCTTTTAGGCCTTTGATTACTTTTGGGTATGTATTTCTCTAATTGACTCCTTCCCCAGTGACCAGAGATTATAACTAATTAACTCTCCAGGCCCAAAATCTAATTTCAGTTACTCAAGCTGCATTACAATTCACGAAGACATGTTCCTCAGCCATATTGTCACTGTCAAACAAGTTCCATATGTTAGAAACAACAGCTGGCTGTTCTTCTGATTAACCATTTTAACTGTTTTAATACAAATGATGTTTTATGGATCAGCAGCTTAGTAACAAACACAGCAGAGACTTAGTAATATGAGCAATATCTTGTTCCATGCACCACGGAGATAAAGCTCTCCAAATTGTATTTTGCCTGTCCACTTAATAGCAGTAATGGGAATATTTTTTTAATCAAAGCCTACAGTATGAAATAGAATCTTCTTTTCAAGTGCAACGGCAGACTTCATTGCTCCTCAAGCTCATTGTATTTCCTATACAGGAAGCAGTAGTTAAATGAGGACAAGAAAAAAGCAAACAAAATAAAACTAGTCCTCCCAAATGAAACAATTTCCATAGATTAACTCTGCTAGAAAAACAGACTTTTAGCTGCATATCAGCTAAAATCTGAAAAATTGAGTTCAAATCAATTCTTGTCATTGTGAAAAGAATCCTGATGCCCACTTCTCACACTCTTCACAAAAATAAAAAAAAAATCACACTAGTTGTCTCTATTCTAAATGGCAATAAAGTTAAAAGTGACCCGAATGTTACATAAATATCACTTTATTCAAGGAAATTGTTTAATTACTAGATGGAGCTCTGGCCTGTCCTCCTGGGCAGTTACTTCCACCATGATATAATCTATATTTTTTATCTTTCCAACAAAAAGCTGAGGAGTATGCTAAAGTAGCACCAAATAAGTCCTCACCTTGTACTTTAGTGGCATAGAAGGCAGTTTTAAAGTTATTCCTTTGGTTATGAGCTGGGCTTTATGTTGTCACTGCCCCCTGCACCAAGAACAAACAAACAAACTTTCAGACCACTCAGTCCTCTTGAGGCTGATGCTGAGGTAAACTAGTTTGTATTCTTAGGGAGAAAAGTTTCAGATATACTTCCTGTGCTAAACCACCTCAACTTTCATACTTTCTTGTTGCCTTAGTAGTTCTTTGTATTACATTCACTGTATTACTTCATGTTTTGAAATATTGAAGGTGCAAAACAGATTGGGACTGCTGTCTTCTGTTCCAAGCCAACTCTCTGAGGTGACATTTTGTTGGCTGATTTTGAGTAGACAAAATGGCCTTGGTACTGTCTAAGGCAAAGGCAGCTGGTGTCTGTGCTGCTCACAAACCCAGTCAAGATGAGTGAAGTTGGGCTCTATCAACCTTCAGACAGCACTGTGACTTCCCAGCAAAGTTATAGTGTAGTCAGACACACAGCATCTGGAGAATAAGATGTTTTTCCCACATGTTTCTCTCAGCTCAATGTGATATTGCCTTGGCACCACTGGAAACAGAGATTTAAACAAGAATCAGAGTGGTGAAATCCCAGCTCTTATGCCTGGGAATTCAGATGTTGTGCATTAATACACCTCTGATTTCTATAAATAAGCAAACAAGCCTTTTAAAATTTGTGAATATTTTAAATACTAATGCTTACACTTGTGTTTTATGATTTCTAGCTAGCTTTGAAGCTAATTTTAAGTGTAATGTACTTAAAATGGAGCATGTAAAAATAAGGAAGATGCCAAACTCCTTCAGTCTACTAATGGCTGATACAACAATCCTGTTAATATCTTGAAATGGATCCCTTATTCATATCAACAATTTTCAGGATTGGAATTTAAGTATTTTTTATAAGAATCTTCTTATAACACTTTTAGCTCCTCCTTCAATGGCAAAAAAAATTAACATAATTTTAGTTAGTGATTATTTTAGGAAGACTTTTATAACCGCATCCTAAACTGTTTGCAATTGAAATGTATATGTGCTGTGATTAATAGTTTTGCATGGTAATTTGGTCACATTTTGCTGCTTGATGAAAATGATGATTTAATTATGATAACTTGATGAGGCATACATTTAAAAACCTCTCCAGAGTTAGTTTTTATTTTTCCCTAAATTCTTGATTAGGACCAAGGTCATTGTTGAAATGCAAGGTTATGTTGGAATTATTCTGGCTTGAATATTCAGATCTCTCACAATTTTGATCTGTTTCAGGTGTTCAGATCTTAGATTTATAGTGATTTTGTGCTGCTCAATTTTACTGATTGCAGAATCTGTCACTTAGAAGTCACTGCCTTTTTTTTTTTAATAAGTTATATCAGAACAATGGAATACTTTGTCATTCCCTTAAAGAGGTTAAGATCCTTGTAAGTCAGTGTGAGGTTGGGGTGAGACATAAGGTAAAAAGGCACTATTTCTTAGTGTTCCAGCTTCGTATTTTCTCAGTGGAAAAACGGTTGCACAGCTGGTGACAGTGGGAATGTCTGGCTTGAAGTCAAAGAATAAGGAAGTCTTGTCATTTTCTATTTCAAAAAGTGAGAAGGACAAACCTATCAAGGCTTTTCAGAAATAAGTTAAATAAAGCAAAGTATAGCACTATGACATGACCCTTCTTAGGAATAGGAATTGTCTTAGGAATCTAAATAGATGAAAGGAAAGCTAAACACGGCAAGTCAACTTGGAGGAATTTAATTACACATGTATGCACAGAGAGAACAATGAGAACAATGACATAGAAGAGTGGAAGAGTTTACAGCAGTGAGGAGCTGAGAGAAAGTGTGTAGACAGTCATCTTCCTCATATGTTGAGCTTTTATAAGTTTGAAGCATTAATTAAAAAAAAAAAACAAAAAACAAAAAAACAACAGAGCAAAACCTACTTTTGAAGAAAATCAAATTTTAATTTTTTTTTTAAAAAAGGAACTTTGTGTTTCATATAGAAGATGAAAAATTTTCTGCATAAGGATCAGTGTACCAGGAGGATAAAATTCCAGATGCAGTGCTTTAGTAACAGTCTTGTTCTCAAATGTCACCAGTACCCAGATTGTTATCACACTCTCCTCCCACTGGCTTCTGAGTGTCACCGGGAACTGTGTATGCTTTTGTTGTGTTTTTTTTTTTTTTTTTCTGTTATACAATTCCATTTTCTTAAAAACTCTACTGACTTTTCAGCTAATGTTTTCAAGTTAACATTTTTCTCTTTATTTTCTCTTCTGCTCTCACAGTGGTTCGTGATTAGGATTTCCACCACTTCATTCAACCACTACCATTTACTCACTTCTTTGAATCTGCATCTTTCACTCTTTTCCTCCACAAAGCAGAATATTTTCTAAAGTACTTTTGAAGTTAGTCTTTCTTCACTAGAAACTACTCCTTCCATTCAGTTTGTCATCTGTCTAGCTAAATAATTATCTTCTCACCTAGTTTAAATCTCTGTAGTCCCATTCAATTTTCTGACCATTGCCTCAGACTTCAAACTCTTCTCTTGCCTTCTGCCTCCCCTCCTCCCTCCAATCTTCCCTCTCTTTATCTATTCCTCCCTCTTTCTCTCTCTCTTTTGCTTTCCTCCTTCCCTGTATGGACTGTTTAAAATTACATTGTTGATAAGTAGCATGAATTTCAATTTCTTCTCATTTTAATTTCCTTGCCTGCTTTCCTTCTGAAATACAATTATCCCTCTTTCTTACTGCTGATCTTATTATTTTCTACAAGTTTTCTCCAATATTTCCTCTTGTATTTTTGACCTTAATCTCTGATCTTTTCTATATCATTATTCCCCTCACCTTTTTCTCACTTTCTCATTGCTGTAAACTCTTCCATTCTCCATGTAACTTCTCACTACTTTCTGGATCTATTAATTCACAATAATAGCATGGCAGTTCTTGTACTTTTAAAAATACCTTACTTCATTTATTGCACAATCCTGTCCCTCCCTTTTACTTCAAGCTCATTAAACACAGAATTTATCACTGCAGTCTGAATTTCCCACCTATTTTTACTTTACTTCTTCTTTGCATTACAAGGGAACAGCTTTTTCTGCAATCTTTAGTTACATTTTAGCAAAATCTGTAACTTCTCAAATACATCTTCATCTTCTGTGACCTCTACACTGCCTTTTATTTTGTTTGAAACGTTTTCTGTCTTTGCTTCGGTGACTGATCTCACCCGTGTCTTTCTTCCTCCCTGTCTAATCATTCATTTGACTTGTATTTTACAAGCCCTTCTGTATCTCTGCTTTCTATGTGTGTCCGTAAGGTCATGTCCTCCATTCTCTTCTTTTATTTAAACTTTATATCTAAATAACCTTATTTGTGTATCTAACGTCTTTGTTCATCTCTCATCTTTGTGCCTACCTTTAGATTTAAATTTCTATGCCAGTAGAGAGCTTACCATCTGTGCAAACTAAAACTTAACAAAATGATGGCCTCAGTCAAAAGGCTAAGAGTGCTCCAGTGAGTTTATGTAGGTCTTCAAGTACTGATATTCCGGTAAGTACCGGTATTCCGGTAAGGATCTTAATTTACAACTAGCACTGCACTGTATGTTGAAAAAAAAAAAAAAAAAAAAAAAAAAAAAAAAAGGCAAATTTACCACAGGAGTTGTTAGTTGTCATGATGTGATACTCTTGATGAACTATTTCCAAAAACTGATTAAATTCTCACATGAATATGTGAGAAGGAAAGTTCTCCCCTCAGCTCTTATTCAGAGATACTCACAGAATTCAGTGAGTAGGATTAGTCACTTGTGAGACCATATACAGAGGGATGGCTGTTCAACCTTTACCAGATATTCTGGTTGCTTCTTCAAGAATATAACTATATGAAATAAATGGGGAATTAACCTGATAACCAATTTTACTTTTTGAAGAAACCTGCTTTTTATTTCCAACAGTGGATATCGATGGCCTCCATTTAAATCAGAGACTCCATACAAACACTCCATACAAATGGAATCTTTCTTTGGTTTATCAAATTAAGAACTATGAATCATGGAGTTTCAATCAGCAACTCACAAGTCAGGAAGTGTAAACATCACAGCCCTGTCATATATTTTATTTAGCAATGAAAGAAGATACCACTTTTAGGTTATATATTCATGATTTTATCACTGTTCATTTCTTAGTATTCCCAAATACGCTAATTATCAGAGCTCTTTTGCTCAATTTAGATGTGATACCTGATATTTCAGCATTCAGAGATAAGCTGGATGCTTCAGAGAAGGCTCTGAAACATATGTCTCATCTACAAAAAATTGACAGCACAGAGCAGATGGAAGGCAAATAGATACAGTAACAGAGTGACACAGTAAGTTAGCTTTGGCATGTGAATATGTTTGCTGGTTCGTGAATTTTCTTTCTATTTTTCTCTGCTGATAAAAAAAAAAAAAAAAGAAAAAGATGAAACTGTGATAGTAATGGAAAAAGAAACTTGTTTTCTTAGCAAGTCCTTGCCACAGTGTTTAGACAGGTAACAATTTATCTCTGAAGATTTTGAAGCAATGTTCGTTTTCTGAAAATGACACACTAAATACAACCATTAATGTCCAATTTTTCCCCCTTAAGTCACAGTAATTACTGATGACTCTTTAGGTGAGAGTCCATGACTGCTGAGAGAAATTACCAAGTTTTTGCAGGCATAGTGTTGTGTGAATTCATTTACTAACTATTTACTAACTAGCTATTACTAACTAAGGAAGGTTGTGATTAAAATGTTTAAATCAAACTCCACAAAGTTTAATCAGGAAGCAGAGGAAACCAAAACCACTTAAATTAAGAACCTCTTGCTAAAGAATTAAAACAATACCTGCAATTTTTTTTTATTTTTATTTTTATTTTTATTTTTTTGTGTGTGTGTGTGTGCCCATGAAGTGCAATTAGTAGTATTAGCTTCAGATTTAATACTAGAAAGGTCAGAGGAAAAGAAAACCCAGAAAACTGAGGGTTAAAAACAGACTAGAATATAGTCTAAACCTTGCAGAATTACAAACATAATACAGGCAAACCTTAATAGAGGTTCCATAAAAAGGGTGGGCTCAACAAACACCAGCTGTTCAAAATAAAATGCTAATATTAGCTTAACTACTTTAACATCAGGTCCCTGCTAATGATGTCCTCAGCTTGTACTGAAATCACAAAGAATCAAAGACTATTCAAAATGAATTCTAAAGTGGAGACATTTATTTCTTAGTGCTTTTTGTCAGGAAAGAAACAACATGGATATAAAGTGTGCATCATCTGTATCAGTAAATTGTATTGCAGCTTAACTGTGGCATTATTTTTGGTCCCAAACATTTATTCTGTGGCCCCACAATTGCAGGTGTTAAACTATCTTCTGAAAGAATATACTGTAAGTCAGAATGGTCATCAGGTAGTACTGTAACTTCTTCCTACAGGAGATATTTAAATATTTATGATTGCCTTTACTGGAAACTCATGCTTAAAAGCTAGATATGTCTTACTGTAACCTGGTTTATATTTCTACTGAAACTCTGCTTTTGAGAATTGTTCCCATGTGGCAGCTTAAGAACATGGATGACAAGCTTGTAATGGAGTTTTACTTTGTGCTTGCCTGTAATTAAAGCTGATCAAGGGAACTGCAAAGAAGGATATTTGTTTTGCTTTTGCTGTCAGTGTGTATACATTATGTGCTTATGAATGTATTTCTGAACACTCAGGTGATGATCTCAAACAAGCAGATACTGAAACCTAGAGTCAGATGGTGCGTAGTCCCTTCCTTTATAAACCTTTTTTTTTTCTCAGTGATCTCTGACAGCTGCCTGGAAAAGGTACTTGAAGAAGCAGTTCAGTGATCAAATTTGTGCTAAGAAAAGTCCATAGTCGCAGACATAAGTTGTTTTAGCTTCTTTTTGTGCATTCAGGATATTTTTTGTTGTTGAGTACATCCTGAAAATCAGTATGAGTACTATATTTCTTTATATTCTACATAAAATTCACTATAATTAATCAAGGCATGCACTTCACAGATTAAAAAAATCTTAAAATAATCATTATATTAACTATCACATAATATTGCTTGTATTACAGTATAGTAGAGAAAGTGGAATTCTCTTAATTCTTCGTCTCTTTTATATTCCAGTAATTATGTCGGGCACTTTACAAGAAATGAACCTTAAATCATTGAATTCATGTTGCAGTTCCTGTTGTTATTCCCATTATTTTCCTTCTGTTGAGCTTGGTGTCCCATCTCAGTGCACAGAGAAAAGAAATAATTGTCCAGGGAGGAGAAAAGTGAGGAAGGCCATGTGTCCACTTTATTGTAGGGCTGCAGTCTGCATAGAGGACAAACCTTCTGGTGGGAGAACATGAAACCCCTGGGGCATTTCCAAACTCAGAACACAAGAAAAATTTTTAAGAAAAATCCTAATGCAGAAAACAATCCACACTTCAGTGAAGTGGAGATGAGGTAAGATTCCCTTTCCAGGTTCTGTGTTTTGTTCTAAATTATCTGATTCTGATCAAAGAGCTGGTCATCCAGTAGTTGTTCAGAGTTACAATTCTAAATAAAATGTTGTTTTTCTGAAAATCTTTACCTTCTCATTCTTTACTAACCAAAATTCACGTGAAAAAGTTGGCTTTGGCCAATTTTTATTCCTGTTGTATCACTTTGAACTAAATCTGTTCAGAGGGATATTTAAGCACACCTGAAGCCTTTGGCAGGCATAGATGTAGTACTCTGTATCACTGGCTATCTGTATCCTTCCTATTCCTGCAGGAGGAGAAACATGGACAGCTGCAGCCTGGGGAAGCCCAAGTGCAATCACTTGGGGAAGGACAGCATCCGATGCGAGGGATCCCATGCAGAGCCGGGGCAGAGAGGGGCCATGGAGGAGCAGCAGAGTTTAAGATTTGTGGGATGACTGCAGCCTCACATTCTCCATTTACCTGCACCAAAGATGTTTTTAGCTTGCTTTTCTTTCTTACTGTTCTACTCTGTTAGGTAGGTACCTGCAATAGGTAACAGGTAACAGATAATCTCTCTATGTTGAGTCTGTTTCAGCCATGGTAGTAGTTGCTGAGGAATCTCCCTGTACTTATGCCAACTCATGACCCATTTTTTCATCAAATTTTCTTCAACAGTTTTTTTGAGGACTGGTAATGACAAAACAGTATGGTGGAGCTTACCTGCCCATCAGGGTAAAACCATCACTGCAAATACACTTTGGTGCATCTGAGTCCTGAGCAAGATCCTTAGGTGTCCAACGTAAAGGACAAAAATGTAACAAACAGGGATACCTTCCCAGTTACCAATGGGCAGCATTGTTGATTGTCACAAACACAGCTCATTATGTCTGATCGGACAAGGGATAATAGCTTTAAACTAAAAAGAGGGTAAATTTCATAGTAAATTCTTTACTATAAGGGTGAGGAGGCACTAGAAGGTATTGCCCAGAGAAGCTGTCAGTGCTCCATCCCCAGAAGAGTTCTAGGCCATGCTGGATGTGGCTTTGTGCATCCTGGTCTGGTTGGAGGCTGGATCTGTAAGGTTCCTTCAAACCCAAGCCAATATATGTTTCTACAATCCTATGATTCCAGGTGAATTGGGAACAAGAATAAATTTCCCCTGGACTTCTAAGGAAGAACTAGATGCTTTTTCCTGTCCAACTGTTTATCGTATTGTTATGTTTTTTACTTTTTCAGCAGTTATGTATTTTATTTGTAAGGAGTTTGCTTAAGGATTAACATACTTTTTTTTCCCTTAGGTAAAAATATTTCTATATTATGTCAGTCTTACCAATATTTATGCATTTTCTTTGCTGTCACAACAAAAGCTCTTCATGCTTTGACTAGGAGTCATTGTGCAGATGGAATTGAAGACAGACTGCTTATAATTCCAGTAGCAAAGCCTTGGATTCAGACAATTTGCTGTGTGTGCTACATGGCTTTAGAGCCTAAATATATGGCACTACAGTGATCTATTCATTAAAAGTCAGCCATCTATCTTACCATGTATTTTATATTAAATACCATGATAACCATAGTAGCTTTTTTTTTTTTTCTTTTTTCATTCTGGTGATAGATTTTATTAAAAAGTGATTCATCAATTCTCCTGATAAATGAATTGTGGAGGCTTAAGGTGTTCACTTTGCTTTTATCATTTATTATACCCTGTGATCCACACAGTTGTCTGGATGAAATTGAATTTGACAAATGTGAGCTATGATTTAACACTTCTGCTACTTAGCAGTCTAACTTTTCACAACGCAAAATACTCTGGGATTCTAGAAAGACCTCATAGAGTAAGAAAGAAGTCAGAACTCACTCAATTTCTGAACATGCTCTACTCTGCCTAGACAGTTGTCCTGGCTGGCATTGCGACTATATACATCCCTGCTAGATCAAGAGATCTTATCCCATCTATTTAGCCCACTTTCCTACTTAGTTAACTGTGGAAAAAAGCTGACAAATAGAATTCAGCTAAACAAAGAAGGACCTTTTTAATAGAGTATTAAACATTCTGGTTAGCTTTCCACTTTGCTCTTGCCTTGGAAGCAGCAAGGGCTGCTGTCTGGTGGTACACAGAGAGAAATTTAGAAAAGCTGAGACAGAGAAAACTTAAACTGTTGAAACATACAACCATACAGAATTCATGTTGATCGGAGCTTACACAAGAAGTAAGGAAATTAGTACATTTTGGAAATGGGGAAAGAGTGCAAAAGGAATGGCAGAAGCCGATTTTCACTTTGGTAGGAAGGGCTGTGAGCTCTCAAATTTACCTCTCAGTAATATGAGTATTAGTCACTGTCACACACTGAACAGATTAGCAAAGGATGCTCTAATGCTACAGATACATTACTTTTAAAGATCTTTAAAAAATCTTTTAAAGAAGATTTTTTATTAAGAGTTTGATGACTTTGATCATATGATAGAGATTTTTTATCTTATTAAATAGGCAATACTAGTCACTAACCATGGAGTATTTGAATGAGCTGGAAATATTTTTCTTTTTTGTATGAAAAAGTTATCATTTTTATTGCCTAATCATATTCTATAAATGAAAGGAATAGAAACTTTACACTATATTAACCTGACCTTAAAAAGCACAGTTAAAATAAAATGTCATTAGCAGTATTAAATCAAGCAGATCAACCTTATGAAAGTATCACCAGGCTCCGAGTCTGACTACAAAAGTAATCTAGCTTTTCTTTCTTTCTTTTTTTTTTTTTTTATCCATTCTCTGTGGGAGAATGAGTGAAACTCAGTGAACTGTGACCGTGGAATTCATATGGTGAAAAGCAAGAAAAGAACAGTTCAGTACATCTTTCCAGGAGAAAGAAGACCTGGTCAGAATATTTGTTATTGACTTGTTCTGTGATCACAGTTCCATAGTCTTTTTCAGGCAAACATGTAAAAAAAAAGTATCTTAGTCGGTTAGGGTTAAAACTAAATCTGTAGCATATCTGCAAATGTACTTCCACAGTAAACCTGCAGAATTTATTTAACGCAGCTCACAGGAGAGGAACAAGCTGAATTCACAGTGTCTCAAAAGCTTAGCTTAGGGAGATGAATAGACAGTGCTAAGACTCAAAGAAGGTATTTTATCATACACTTCAAAGCCTGAGGTCTGAGACAGCTTCACTCTCAAATCACTCTCAGCTCTTGCTGTCATGTCAGAATAGGATGACTTGGAATATACTGTGAAAAATGTTCCCCTTCACTACCATTTTCATTCCACTGCACTGAGAAATACTGTGATTTTAGGTCTGTTAATAGAAAATCCTTTTATATGGAATCTCACTTCAAAAATTCCTTCAATAGAAAAATAAATGATTGCCACTTATTTAGTGACCTAATATTTAGAGAAAGCTATACTATAACACATCACAGCCATCTAAAAAAGATACGTACAGATACTGAATTTCACCATTCCTTCAGTTATTTATCAATATTAATTTTGAACAGAAGTGAGCTTTGTAAAAGCCTCTTACCAAGGAAGCAGCAGCTGGTTATAGAGGAAGTATAAGTTTGTTGATATGCATAAACCGGGCAGACTAATAGACCACATTATTGATGAAAGGAAAGCTGGTTCAAGCTCTTGGCTGGCTGCACAGGAGTTTCATTTCATTCCTTCCCCCACGTTCACGTCAGCTTTTGGCTGGAGATTGGGACAGTGTGTAACACTTCTTCAAAACCTTACCTTTTGTTTTGTTCTTTTATCCTGAACCTCTGAGACATAAAAACTGTATGAAAAAATTTTCTGAGATCTCCTATATAACAGACTGAAGTCCAGCTGACTCAGAAACACCAAAATTACCTTTAGCACCATCCTAACTGTCCTTGAACAAATCCATTTCAAAATGTAGGAATATTGGAATATTTACCTTCCTGATCATACAGCAGGAAAAGAGCAAAATGAGACTCTTTGGGTCCTATCCCTTCCCTCCAGCAATGCACAGTTAGCAATCTTTAGAAATCATGACCACACTGGCAGGATGAAGGTTTTTTTGTACTCCCAGTACTTATTAAGTTCTTTTCCTTCACTTAAGTGAAAAAAAACAAAAAACAAAAAACAACCCAACTACAGTGGTGGTTATCAGGAATTAAGAAGAACAAATGCAGTAAAATAAGGGAAAAATCTATCATTACAAGTGTACTGCAGAGAAGTCTATTAAAATCCAGACAAGTATGGCTATGATAAATGCAAGAGTAACTTCAATCATAAAAATTTAAGACATATTTTATGTACAGTACCATGTGGAAAACTGCTATGATAATTAGCAATCAAATTTCCAGAAATGTGTATACAGTAGACGTTATCCTTAAACAACCAGGAATCAGTTCAAAACCTTTCTTTCAAGTATTTCCTGTACCAAAAACTTGTCTTTTCCTTTCCATCTCAAATAATTAAAGAAAATTTTGCAATTTTGAATTTGTGATGTAGTCAATTTGCAATGGAAGAAATAATCACATGACCATAATGTGTGTTTCTGCAGTGAATTGTGGTAGTACGTTAAATCAATTTGAAGCATGCTACTCTGAATAAAATATGTGAAAAATCTGTTAAAGCATGTACAGATTTTCAGTACAGTGGCTCAATGATGTATCAGGTTATTTCCTTCAGTGAAGGTTTTTTCTTGCAATCTCATCTTCATCAGCTGAGGCAGAAGATGAATATTTGAACTGATGTGATTACATGCTTATGTCTTGCTATAGGCAGGTGATTTTAAAATAAGTTTTGCATAGTTTTAGCATAGCTATTTGCACTGCAGTTTAACAGCCAGTAAACACACTTTTTTCTTCCTGCAGTAGTGACAAGAAGTGTCACTTGTACAGTTCTTGGCATTCCAATAGATGGTTGTAATGTAATTTCTATTAAAAAATGATATATTATTAATTTCAGAATTCTACACTAATGCACATACTCAGGTTTTGCATACATTTGGACTCCGGATTCTATGCAATAAAATAGGACTCCTGCCTTTGCACCTGGGTTAACAGTATCTTGTTATTGCATTTTTTTGTATTTTTGCTCTCATAATTTTTGTGGTGGATAAAATATTTCCTGCTATGATGGCAATGAGACAATGGAAAAATTTTCCTAGAGAAATTTTTGATGGTCCATCTCTGGAGGTGTTCAAGGTCAGATTGGATGGAACTTTGGGCAATCTGGTCTAGTAGAAGGTGTTCCTGCCCTGTTTCTAGACTTTAGCAATATATTAATCACAGTACCCTGCCTTTTTCACTAGTTATTGCTTCACTCTGAAGACATTACACAGACTCACATCACTTCCTAGGACTGCCTAATTCTGCCTTGCAACGTTCCAAAAGGGAGATGGCTAGACGAAGCTGAGACATCACTCAGAGAGCAGTAAATCAATCAGCTCAGAAGTTATATAGATTCCAAGATTTCTGCTGATGAGTATAGAGTATCATTTCTGCATTTGTACTTCTTAATCACTTCCAAAATATCAGCATGTCTAGTTATTCATTAGCATATTTTGTCAACAGCATGAATTCTGCCTAATTTGTCCATAGAAAAATTACTAAATGATTTGACATTACAGACAATTGCATTTTTAATGGGATTCAGAGATTCATTAAGAGCATTCACTTTTCAGGAATTGGCTAGGAATGTGATCTACAGTTCAAGGATCCATTGTACCAAATGTGGTAACATGTAATAGCAAGATAATTTTCTCTCAAAAGAATTCATAATTTGAATTTAAATTGGTGAATAAAACAGCACAGGAAACAACTAGTATTATGTTCAACACTGCTGAAAACCAAAGAATTCCTGCATGGAGGACAGGCAGAATAATACTATCTAGGTATGTCTATCATGTAGAAATATATATACACAATTTGAATAAGAATACCTTGACTTCCCAGACTCTATGCATTCTCATCTTGATTTTTCTTACCAAATTTTCTTCTAATTTTCTTATCTTTTGGTCTCAAACAACCAGCTAGAAGAGAGTAAGCACTAAACTACCTTCTTTATAATTTGGTACTGGCTACTGAAGGTGGTGAAAATTTGTTACATTCCATTAGTGTAAACTACAACAGTAAGTATTTTGTAGAAAGCCAACAATCAGATAATTAGTAAAAAGGCAGTAGAGTTATTTCATATTTTCTGAGCTTAATGTAATACATCCCCATTCACATGACATGACTTCATAAAAGTTAATCAATCACAATAACAAGCGTTAGTAAAAGTTAGTTGATTGTATACGTATACCCACAATTCTAGCACTGCCTCCTGAACCATGACATTATGGATCTTCAAGGTTTGTCAGGTACATGCTGGGATAAAGCAATGAAGTTAACAGTTTTTCAAATTCACATAAAAATAGAATATTTTCTTGAGATCGGGGCCATTATTTAGAGATTTGTTTGAGAGAACATGTAGAAAACATGCCCAGCTCTATCACTGATGTTCACCTCAGAAATCAATAGATACATAAACATCATCACTGGTGTCTGTAGGAGCAACAAGCATTCTGAAAAAGAGGTTAATCCCATTTTAAGATAGATTTCTAATTAAACAATGGAACGAGTCACCCATTTAAATCTCTTCATATCAGTGAATAAGAGGATGAGGAAGATGTCTAGTTTAAGACCATGAGCTTTACCTGGAAAAAAACACAGCAGTATTTTACAGTTAATGTGCAAAAAGCAGAAGTAATAGATTGTTTGCAGTTAGTAAGTAAGGCTTTAAATAAACATATATCTTGAATTTTTGTCAGCTAGATATTCTAGCTATTCTAGCTTTTCTCCTTTTGAAGTTCTTTTTCACTTATAGTTTTTAGTTTTAATATGAAAAAAAAAACATTCAACAGTAAAATAGAAATGAATTGTACTTATTTTATACTCAGAGGGACTCTGTGCATCAGTGCTGCATGCACTAAAAAGCTTGAACAGCTCATGTATCTGGTGTCAGACATGGACTGGTGGACCACATCTTTCACTAAATGTTGATTGTTGGTTTTGGCTTTAATTTCTTCGTAATACTTTTTTTTTTTCTTTTTTTTTTTTTTTTTTCCCCACCACACAGTCTGGCCTCTAAAAATTATCTAAGGAATAATAAAATGAAAGAATACTTACAGTCAATTCCCCTGTGGTAAATCTCTTGTTGCATTAGTAGCTCGTTCAGTGTTGAAGCATATGATGCAGCAAAAGGGAGTAGCTCATTCATCTCACTTGTTGTGAATTGTATTAGGAAGACCTTTTCAACCCTAGTGTACCACCAAGATTCATACCAGAAAGAGATTATTTGTACATTAGAGTATGTCTATTAACTTATTTATACTTAGAATGAATTCTGCATTTGACTAGTCAGCTTCACTGTGTGCTAACAAAAAAAAAAAAAAATCAATTTTCTATCCAACATTTTAGTTTTAATTAAATCTTTCTCGTTCTTCATAAATATGTTTATATTTTTTGTCCTCAAAATAGAGATCATCCTTCTTATTTTAATAACTCATCTTTCCAGTTTTTCTTTTTATATGCTATTTGAATAAGCACTTCCAACATGAATAGGATGATAAATGTTACTAAAATGGAAAAAGAGGAAGTAAATTGCATCTCCACCCATGATAAAATAGAGCTAATAATTTCTACAGCTATTCATATGATTTAAAGGTCCAAAAAGCCAATAGAAGCACTTATTTACAACTAGAAGGTGTTAAATCAGGATTTACTCTTACCATTTATCATTTAAGAAACCACACGAGAGGATCTAATTAATTGCAAGACTTGGCATAGAAATTCAGCTTCTTGTTTGGCATACAGCTAGTAAATGTCCTTGACAATTACAAAGGCAGTCTGTAACATAACTAGCCTGTGCAATAGTTGCACTGATGAGGCAAGATAGGCACGATAACCAGGGATAATCACTGAATAATGTCAGAATCTGAATAGGCAGAGCTAAACTTCACCTGTGTTGTCTCAGTTCTATGTTCCTCGTGGGCGATGGATAAGCTTTGGTTGTTTCACTAAGATGAAATGATGTTCTGTGGCTCCTTGAGCTCTTATTCAGAAAAGTATACATGCTGGATCTCCTGTGAAGGAGAGGTACACAAGGCAAAGAAAAGACAATATACGGTCAGGCATTTCCACTGCTACTTTTTTCTAAAGATTGAAGTCATCTATCCCCAGAATAATCTAAGCTTTCAGAGTATTTTTGAAAACTTTTCTCCATGTATATCATCAGGGTTTTACAGGTAATCAAATAAACTGCCTTAGGAAGCTGGATGGTAAAAGTGGAGACTCGGAAGCCTCTAGAACAATTTGATTTTTTCAAAGGCCATCCAGACAAAATTTAAATTCCTCTGGAGTTATGACCAAACAAACTAAAAAATTAGGCCAACTTTCACAATGACAAAAACTGGAAATTAGTCCTGATGATAAATATCTATTTCAGAAACACTTTATAACTAAGATGGGTCGAGTTTACTTTCTTATTAGAATAAATCTTTCAACTTTAATATATCTTCTATTCACTGCTAGCGAGTGCAAAGTCTCTCCGCTTGTGCAGAATCCCACTCAAATATGTTTCATAAAATTGTGAATCTTGATATCTTGTTGGCCTTCTTGGCCTGAAACTTAACCCAATGTATCTGTTTTGTTATTAATGCATGAGGTATCACATTCTACAAAGAATCATCAATGTTTTTCTATATTTTATTTCAGTAATCTTCTCTTCTGTCTAAAAAAAATCATATTTGAATCTTGCCTGTTAAATGATGCTACAGCTCTTAATGAAAATTCTCAGGTTAAAATCGTCTTTAGATAGGGATACTGGCTAAAATTATATTTTATAAATCAGTCAGAAATAAAGATTACACATTAAATCATGAAAAAGTTTTATTCCTGTTGTTTTTTAGTACTAACTTTTAAATTAAAGTGTCTACGCTCCTTGAAGAATTTCTCTCTGTATCAAGGATTCTTAAGTATTGTGATTTCATGTTACAAACACAGAAAGGAATGTGGACTACTTTGTTGGAAAGAATATGAGCAAAATTATCATTCTGAAGGTATTTTGTTGGAAACTTTCTGTTTCCCAAAGGAGAATACCAACACAATTTTATATTTAAGCAACAAGATTAAGAAATAGGCAAAATATATATTTTTTAATTTTGATTGAAAAAAAAATAACATTATGTTGCCACATTGTAATGTGCTGTGGAATACTATAATTAACATCCCATAACACTGGCCCATTATTTACAACCACTGAAGTAGGAAGTCAGTCCTGATGGAAATGAACTGTGAAGTGGGAATGTTTCATATTTCTATAGCATTCAGATCTTGGTGTGCATTTGAAAAGAATAAAAATATTTAAATATTCATTTTGATTTTAAGTAATTCTGAAAATGAAATACCATGAAATGAAAAAAATACTCCCTTTGAGATAAAATTAGATCAATTTCACTATTCATAGGTACAATTATCCATCATGATATTACAGGTGTGAAATGCAGAAAGAAGAAAAACAAAACTTAAGCAACCTTTAAATGAGTGAGTCTTACAATTTCCATTTGAGCTGAAGATTAAATTTTTAAAGTCACCAAGTCTTCAAACCCACTAAAGTGAACAGAGGGAAATTTTAAATAGGTGCTAAAGAATACTCGTTCTTGCATGTGAGAAGTAAGCAAGCCTTCACACTTTTTGTTAGGAGTGGATAATAAAAACGCAATTGCCAAAATAGCCTATTTTGTAAATGTACATGAATTAAAATTGTGGGATAGATGACCTCCTAGAATCTCCTAAAGAAGGTGATATTTTAGTTTGATGAAACTTAAAGCATTTTTTTATCAAGTGAGCTGTTCAAGTTCATATCAACCAATATGCTGACCTTTAAGTGTCTATTACTTTTGCTCAACTTGCAAATCTGGCTAGAAGCAACTGACGAGATATTTTATTTTGGGAACATCCGTGAAGCAAATAGTTCATAGTAGTATAGTACCTCTCCATTAAGAAGTCTTTGCTATTGACTTAAATTCAACATGCTATATACGCTTTATATTCACTTTTTACTGTTGAATTTTATGAACCAAAATGTATATACGCTGAATAGAATGTACTTTCTATGCAGTGAGATAAACTAAAGGCTGTTCTCATTTCATTTTTTCCTCTTTATGCCCTGTTTGTTACTCACATCAATAGCTCATTCTACTGATCTACATAAAATAGTCCAAGAATTGCAACAAATTTCTAACTGTGCCTAGATTAAGCCTTTGAATTTTTCATGGCTTTTCTCCTTGAATACAATACGTAAGGACAGAGTTTTCAATAATCCTATTACTTAGTACAGAAATAGGCTACTGCTAGCAGAGTCTGATGTTTTCAGATTCCAATTAGCGACTGTGAGTCCTGCATATAAATTTGCAGAGTAATTTAACTGCTGTAACATTTATCAAACGAGAAGCAGAAACATTTCATACTTTCCAAGGAACCAGATTTTAAAGTTACCACTTATAAATGATCTTATTTACTGAAATCTGCTTCTCCCATTACATATAGCAAATTTAGAATACCCTGAGCTTCCTAAAGATAAATTCTTCTCTAGAACGACTATGAAACCAACTCAAATATCTTAGATGATAGCTTAAACTGTTATTCATTTCGCTATTTGAATTAACGTGGCTGCATATCAACAAAGTTTGATAGTGCTAATATTTTTTCTTCCCATAGAATGAGTTCTTTCTGAAATTACAGAGTTTAATTTATGCCTAGGACTTGGAAAGTATCAATTATTTCAAAACTCTCTTATCCTTTCCCTCACACACTCATAGAGCTGAGTTCTTAGCAAGAAAACATAAAGGGAGAGATCTTGAGTATAGTTAAGGGTGAGTCAGGGATGAGAAAACTGAATCTGTAGAAATCAAAATCTCCTATTTTTAGAATTAAATATCCAAGCATGGAAAACCTTGATCTCTAGAAACTAGTGCTGCTAATTGAGGAGGCAGCACTGTAACTTGGATAAAATCTCTTAGTATGATTTTTTTTTTTTAAATCAGTTCACACACAACCTACAGGAAAAAAAAACAACAACCACAGTTAACAAAAATGAATACTCTTTCTAACAAAATCAAAATGTTAGAAAAAAACTTACAATAAATATCTTTCTAAATGCACAGTTTAGCATTTGTATTATATAAATGTTTTACTAAAGCAATAGCCTTAAAAGACTTCCTAGATCTTGTGATCAAAAGCTGATCTTGATCATAAAAGAGCAGGTAGACTGGGCAGAATATTGGTACAGAGTAAGGATTGTAATATAAATAGGGCAAGGACATTGATATCAGAATGTAGTTTGGAATTAATATGCATAATGGTTTGAAAAGCAGGAATAATAGTTGCTGTGATTGGTGTGACTTTTTCCAACTTCTGCACAAAAAGAGTCAGAACTGAATAAACTTTGTAATGACTTATTGTTTTGTGTCAGTGCTCCACTGTATGCATTCACATGATTTCTCATCAGTCTGAGTTAGGAACATGCCTTGGACTATATCATGGCTGAGACTTCACCATCTGTAGTGGGCTAGTCTTGACTAACAGCTGAACTCCCACCCACCTGCTCTCTTCAACACCCTCCACAAGATTGTGGCAGAAAGTAGGAAGAACAGGCATGAGAAAAGGCATGGATTGATGTATAATCACTTACCAGTTAGTGTTATGGGCAAAATAGATTAAATTTGGGAAAAATAGCATAATTTAATATCAATAAATATTTAATTACAGATCCAAGTAGTGAGAAAAATAAGAAAAATATTAAAACAACTTTCCATCCCCATTTTGATCTCTTTCTGATTTTTTTTTTTTAATTTCTTTCTTTCTCTCCTTTATTTCCTTCTAAAATAAAGTTTGTGACTCTTTCTTATACATCCTGCATGCTCAGAGTCAAGAGGCACTGCTTCTCATCTTGCATAAAGGTGGACATGCAAAGTAAAGAGTTGTTTTTTCTCTGGTTCAGATTCTTTTCATTTTTACTTCTACCTGAGACAGCAGTGTCTGGTGACAGCTAAAGGTTGGAGAGAAGACAGCAATGACTGTTGTCAGATGCTTTGAAATGGAGTTATGTCTTGGGTACCAGTTTGCACGGATGAATGGCTCTTGAAGCACTCCTCTGTGACAAGAGAAGGCACAAAAAACAGGGGTCATCTAGAAGCGCTTCACCTTATTCAGTTTCTTGTCACTGGAAAGGATTTGAGCACCTGTTGGTGGCTTAGTTCTTCGATCCTCTGAGATAAGAGCACACCTAGAAAGTACTAGTAGAGCCATCCAGTAAGAATTAGTAAAAGAACAGCAAAAGATAAATTCCAGCAATTGACCATTTCTTTTCTTGAGCTGAATAGAATGTTTCTGTTCAGCATTACTACAGAATATGGTGTGGAGCAAGGAGAAAGAGGGAGAGATGGTGCAGGGATCCATCTGGAACCTGTTGAGAAGGTTTGGAAACAAATGGCTTAATAACTGTTTTAATAAGACAGAATAAGAAAGCAAATATAGTGAGTAAATCTTCAGATTCTGAACACCTCATATTTGTGCAGCTATGGAAGCTTAGATCACTCAGGTTGCTTCTCTGCAGGTACTGAGGTGGGAGCTACCCACAGGCTTCTCTGTTAGGTTGAGATTATCCTGTGAAGAAAGGATTATAATATAATGGAATATTTCAATTGGAAGGGACCTTCATTGATCTTCTAGTGCAACTTCTGGACCACTTGAAGCCTAACCAAATGATAAAGCATATTAAGCTTGTTCCAGTGTTTGACAGCCCAGGACTGCATGCAGTAGTCAAAGTGAAGCCACACTAATACTAAGTACAGCAGGATGATCACTTCTTTTGACCGGCTGGCTGTACAGAGCTTATTGCAGCCCAAAATACATTTTGCCCTCTACTGCCTGGGTACACTGCTGGTTCATGCAGAGCCTACTGTCACCACCACCCCCAGGTCCTTTTTTTACTGAGGGGGGTCTCCAAACACTTATCTCCCATCTGTACTTGTGCCCAGCATTGCTTTGTCCTAGGTGCAGCACCATGTTTTTTGTTTTTTTTTTTTAAAAGAACTTTTAGATTTTTTTAGATGCTGTTGATTGTTGTCAAGTATCTACCCACTGTATTTTGAATCTACTCCTTAGTCTAGCCAAACTGTTTAGGCTCTTAATTAGTAATTAGCTCTTAATCACCTAATTAAATCTTGATATTTCTGAGTAGATGATCCTGTGGCCTTTAATTCCATGCAAAAAGTTAACTTCTGACAAGCTGCTTTCCATATCTGTACTCCAATAAATTCATACTTCAGCTTTGCTCACTGAAATTCTATCTTCCTGCTGATATTTTATTCTCTGAGAAGCTCCACAGTTTTGACTTGCACTTCCGACAAGTTGTGACACCTGAAATCTCAGCTTATTCCTGCTCATAGGGATTTGGAGTAAGTTACTACATATTTACTGTACAGACAGAGCATACTCATGGACAACATCAAATAGATGGTAACTGTAATTGCTTTCTCAATGTTATGCAGTGACAAATATTCATCTGTTTATAAACTTACATTACATCCAAACTGCAGAGTTGAAAAAACATTGAGATGGAACCTCTGTCTAAAAAGATAAGGGAAAGAAGAAGGTGGTAGCCCTGTGTTACTCCTTTCTTTCCAAAACAAGAAAATCTGAGGTGTTTTATCAAAACTGTTTTAGACACGTATAAGTGTTTCACCCATCTGTTCAGAATCTCTTGCATCATTTTTAGTTCGTACTTGTTCTCTGCCATTCACAGACTATTTTTAGTCTCATTCTGAAATGCAACAAGAACTGATTTCATGAAATTGTTTAATAACTATCTTTTCATCAGTCTTTAGGTGTGATTCTATTACACATTGAATTAACTGCTGAATATAAGTTTGGATTCAGACTTTAAACAACCTTCTTTATAGATACACTCTCACATGCAGAAAAAAAATCATCTAGTAAGTAGATAGTGGCTACTCTACCATCTTCCCTGATCTCCAAAACAAAACTCTGAAAACTTAAATCCTTGTACCAGCCAAGTGGACAGATCTGATAGTTTCAAAGCAGGTTAATCAACATGCCGGACTTGATAAGTTTCTGCAATAAAAACAAAGTGCCCGCTTGCCTTTTTAAAATTTGGAAGCCAGACACCTAGAAAACTCTTCATTAGTCAAAAACTGTCTCAGACTGATTGTCAGCCTCAAAGAGTACCACTCTAACTAGCAGAATGAAACAAAATCTTTCTAATGGGATTATTGGCAAATGATACTAGCTTCATGATTGAAAAATCCTTGGTGAGTAAGCCTCCAGGGAAAAGTTATTTTGAAGCTTACTAGCAGTGAGAATTTTTCCTCACTAAATCACTGGTAAATTCTCTGTTTTGAAAAGATTATGTTCAATGGAAAGCTATTTGAGAATATTTTTTCAATTCCTAGATGAGTCACTAGGACTTTCACAGATTTATCAGTTCTCATTTTGAGCATTCAAATGTTTTGGAGAACACAGAGAATATCTTTGAGTTTTTTACATGAAAGAAAAAACATTAATTCTGAGGAATTACATTCATTACACTTAACTGGAACTACATCATTATATATGAAGGATGTTAAAGGATAGGATCATCTATTAAAAATGTCATGCAATAATCAAATAGATTGCTGTTTTAACATTGCCATCTTTAACCATGTGCTTGCATGGCCCTGTGAAAGAATTTCCACTGGTTTCACTGACAAATCATCACTTTGTATTTTTTAGTAACTTTCTTCTCAGTAATAATAAAGAGAACTTTAAAAATCCCAAAACTAAAGAGACTAACACATGGCAAAAGGTACAGTGACTAGGAAAAGGACAAACCAATATAATTTATGATATAAGAAAGTTATAGAGCAAAGAAAAGAGCATTTCCCACTGGGATACAAGTACTACAGAGCAAAAGGAACATGATGAAGAAGAAAAAGTATCTCACCCTTTCCAATAATCAGAGGCAGCCTTGAGAAGAGCACAACCTCCATCCACAGAAGCTACTCCTTTAGCTGCTAACCCTTAAAGGAGAGGGAGAAGGGTCCACCTCCCCTCATTAAAGTGCACTGCTTGCACCTGAGCTCCTGGGTTAACCCTGCCTTCTCAGCTGGTGCTCAACCACTGGCTCAGGCCATGACCTGTCAATAACCATTCAAAAGTATATAGTATTAATCACTTGCTGTTTCTTTGTGAATCCGCTTTGATGAGATCTAGTCACTGAAACTCTTGTCAGGGTTGATGACATATTTATGGAGACACTGATCCTTTAACTTGCTGTAACTGCTAAGACAGAACTGTGAAGGATGGAGGCTGTTTAGGTACAGTGTAGCAATATCCTTAGCTCTAGAGTAAATAGAGACTACTTCAGCAGCGTGATCAATCACTGTGGCATGTTGCAGAGAAATGCAAGTGTAACAAGGGATCTGTTAGCTGAATAACAGTATCTCTGATATGTCACCGTAAGATACAGACAATTTCACAAAAAGAGGCTGCATTAGGAGATGAACTTTATAAAATGCATTAGGAGATGAACTTTATAAAATCCTAGAATCATAGAGTTGTTGCAGTTGGTTAGGGGCCTCTAAATGTTATTCAATCCATCTCCCCTGCAATGAACAAAGGACAACAACATCTAGATCTAATTCCTCAGAGCCGTTCAGTCTGATCTTGACAGTCTCCAGGGATGGGGCATCCACTGTCTTTCCACGCTACCTGTGCTAGTACTTCTCTACTCTTATTGCAAAAAGCTTCCTCCTTATCTTCCTTCTTTTAGTTTGAAACTATTTCTCCTTATCCTATTTCAACAGACCCTGCTGAAGAGTGTCTGCTTCTTTCTTACAGCCTCCCTGTGAATACAGTGAAACAATGTAAATGTGAAGGACACTTCTGTGACAGAGGAAGTTTTTTCAGCTCAAATTCAAGCTAGCCAAGGTATTCATGACTTCTTTCATAAAAAAAAAAAAATTTTACCTGCAAGTAAGGGGAAATCTTTCAGCAGACTCACTCTTCAAGAACAATATTCATTGTTGGTATATTACAGATTACCTTCATATTCCTTTGTGATTCCTTCCTCCAGATTACAGTACTTCCACATTTTAAATGTGACCTTTCTTCCATTAGAGATATTTCAGCCAAAAGGGCCCATCTATGCAAGGATTGAAACAGAAATATATTTTTCATTAAAGGATCAAAGCAAGAAAGATATTTCTACCAAAGGAAAAGTTGCTGAGAACATATTTGTAAGCATCCCTAGAAAATTTTGGAAAGAAGTTAAATGCCAATGAAATTGGTAACCAGTTTAGTTGTTGCTGAGAATTCTGACCAGAACAGAGACAAAAACTTATTTTTTTTTTTTAAGTCAGACTCTGCTTAGTCCTATGTGAGCAAGGAACCAGAATTTCCTGTGTGATGACAGCCACAACCCCTGAGTGATCCTCTGGAGATAGCTGTTCCTCACACTTAACAGTGGCCACAAGAACAGGGAGAACATGCTCTTTAAGAACAGCAAACTGGAGGTGAAGGCCTTGACTTCTTTTGGGAGCTTTTAAGGCTCGTCACTGAATGTCATGCAACATCCACTAGGCTTAGTCTTGTTCTGTATCTTCTACAGTCACTGCTTGAGATTATCAGGTAATCTTATTGTTAGGAAAGTATTTATTCTGGCAATAGAAATGGTGTGAACTAGCTCATATAAAGGCAAGAAACAGAAACATCTCACCTTAACACTTCTATTTTTACCTTTAATAAGGAAGTTTATTATCATACCATGTTGTGGGGGAAGTACCATCTCTCAGTTTTTCACAAACATACTATCAGCCCGATGTATTTCCAGTAGTAGAAGGGTCTGACAAAAAAATGAGTTTGTGGCATGCAGTTCTTCTAGCCTTTTGTTTGAACAGCACAATGACTGCTCTATGTGTTTCATCACATCCAACTTATCTTTTCCTCAAGACAAGTGACTAGTGCTAAAACCTGCCTGCCTCACTCACTAAGAAGGGAGCAGAGGAACAAAGATTACTTCTTCTTTGATTTCTGAGCACCTGCTTCCTGATCACACAGAAGAGAGACCTACTCAGTTACTGTCTAACTACAAACACAATTTTCTTAAAAATATATCTACAACCTTAGGAAGCTGGTGGAGTTACTGTCCCTGGAGGTTCTCAAGAAAAGGATAGATGTGGCTCTGAGGGACATTGTTTAGTGGCCACAGGATGGTGAGTTGATGGTTGAACTAGATGATCTTACAGTCTTTTCCAACCTTAATCATCCTATGATTCTATGATTCTACTTGTGCACCAAGAATATACAGATTCTACTCAATGTCCTACCCTTTACTGGTTGAAAATCATTTCATTTTACCATTGTGAACATTCCGATAATTTATCTCGGCATGTTTATGATCTATGTAGAAAAGACAGCCATGCAGTGTGCTTTAAATCCCAAACATACAGCCATCTTTACTCTCTATAGAATCTAGATCATATGATGAAAGGGGAAGATAGGAGTTCTATCTAAATCTTAACCTATTCAGTGTGGTCAAGATACAGCCATAATAAGTTTCTGAATGTAAGAAATCAGAAATACTTAAATATTTAGTCATTCAGATGTTGTTATATGGTTTATGCTGTTAAATGAAGAAAGACATGAGGCTACATTTTTCAGTCATATTGTCCCTGGACTGCTTCAGTGCTCCGAGACCTGAGGCTCAGAGTGTGGTAAGGTGCAGGAATAAGTAATATACTGTAAGGTGCAGGTCCAGAGAAGTTGCTGCTGACCAACACCTGGGAGTGTTCAGGGCTTTGAGAAACCTGATGGAAGATGTCCCTGCTCATGACAGTGGGATTGAAACTAGATGGTCTTTAAGATGCCTCCTAGCCCAAAGCATTGTATTATTTTATGATTCTGTGATTATTCAAAAGAGAGAATTAATGCAGTGTACAAGAAAGAAAACTTCGATGACAGGAAGAAGAATAAAACAAGACATTGAACTTAGTAGTGATTAGAATTAAATTAATGTAGCAAATGGAACAAGATATTAGAAGCAGTAGAGCAAAATCATGATAACAGAGAAACTGAAGCAGAGAAAGATCACAGAATCACAGAATCACCCAGGTTGGAAGGGACCCCAAGGATCATGTAGTTCCAACCCCCCTGCCTAGCAGGTCTCTCTACAAGATGCCTTGTAGAGAGAAGGTTCAAAAGTATTCTTACTTCAAACCCTAGACAGCCTACAATCTTCCATTAAATTATGCATCAACATTGTGTTATTCTTTTAATGTGGCTGAAACAAGAAATGTATTTATCTGCTGTGAGTGGAAGAAGATGGGTGAGAACCAGAATGATGAAATTTTCAAATCAAAAGTGAACTTGTCTACAGGATTTTGAAATGTTTTACAGAACTTTTATGGTCATACTGGATAGATTTCATCCATCTACAAAATTTATTCATCTATATCTAAGCCTGTCTTCCACTTTAGGCACCCTTTGTAATTAATGAAGAGAAACAGCAAATCTTAGAATGTGATGTGCCATGAAGATGTTTTATTCTTAGTTCATAATTAGGTAGAATTATGCTATTTTTTTTGTTTGTTTGTTTGTTTTGTTTCCTTCTAATCAGCAGAGACTAGCCACAGTTGGAGATATGTGGATTGAAATGGACCATTGCCCTGAAATGTGGAAAGAATATTTCCTGAAAAAAGCATATAATAGAGCCATACAATTGTAGAATATCACAAGTTGGAAGGGGGCTATAAAGATCATTGAGTCCAACACCTGAAATAACACTGGTGCCGGACCACTGCTCATATGCAATTCTTTAATCTCTATCTGACAAGGTGGGTTCTCTGGGAGCAGTTTTGCACCACCACAGGTGATGTGACAGGCATGCTGGCCAGACCCTTCAGTGTGAGGTCTGGTGCTGCTTTGCCAGTCCTGGCAGCCCCACGCACCCCTTGCAGCAATGCCTTCCTTCCACACTTCTGACAGCACTTGCTAGGTCTTGTCATTTCTATCCCAATCCCTACATAGCCTAGCAACATCCCTATACTTCTTCCAGGGTATCTGTGTCTACTTCCACTGCCTGTGTATTTTTTTCTTGCTCTCCAGTTTGACTAGCAGGTCTTTATTCAGCCATGCTGGGCTCTTGCCTTCCTTTCCTGACTTCCTACACCTGGGAATGGAGAGGTCTCATACCCCAAAGAAAGCTTCCTGAAAGATCTGCCAGCTCTGCTTTACTCCTTTGTCCTTGAGGAAGGTTTCCACGGGGATTTTGTTGACTAGATCCTTGAAGAGCTGAATCTTGGCTTTTTGAAAAATTTAGTTTCCTGATTTCACTCTTTGTCCATTTATGGGCTTTGGAAGCAGAGACTGGGTCACTGGTTTCCTAGAGTGTCTACACTTGATACAAAAATTGGTTTTTATGACAATTTATACACATAAATATTTAAAATATTTGGTTGGTATATGGCACAAAAAATATTTGGTTGTTAAAATAGCAAGCCTTTTTTAAGAATTCCCATGATATAATGATATTTGAATCTTCATTTTGAGAGAATAATGAAAGGCAATTTATAAAGAGCTTTTGTAAGTGAAATCTTGTAAGTATTTTAGAAATCTGCAAAGAGATAAGGGAAAAAATCCTGGTATTCAATTTGCATTGATGTATGCATACTGAAATACTAGTTATAAAATATCAAACATGGTGTAGACACCATCCCTTTCCATCTCACAATTTAGCACAATCATCTGCATTTCACTCAGATGAACATCTCTTTTCAAGAACAGTTCATGGAAGAATATGTAAATGATGGGATTTCTCATGTTTTGGAATGGAGAGAATGGTTGGGTTTTATTTAACATTTAATATTTAACAGGTCTTTAGGACAGAACTTATTTCTTTACTTAAATCACATTATAAAATCAAATTCTTCAAGCTTCATGATTTGTTTTCCTACAGTCCCATATTTTTCAATGCAGTAATATTCACTGTATATATAAACCATTAAAATAAAATACTCAGCCTCTCTTTTTAACAAAATGGTGATTTTTTTTCCTGATAAATATAAAAAACCCTCAATCACAAAAAATATCTACTATTTTTGAGCTACTTACCATAGAAATGAGCAGGATTAATTTAGATCTGAGATTTTGATTAGAAGCACCTACTTGGATGTGCAACATTTGCAGTTCCATTGAGCTGTTTTCTTTTATATTAGTATCTTTAGAAAAGGGCTGTAACAACAAAAAATTAAAATAAAATCCACCCTATCTGTACACTGTTTCATAGGGGAACTGGTTAAGTATCCCAAATTTGGAGGTAAAAAGTACAGGAATATTTTGTTTTCAATAAGACTGTGTTTTTCACTTTAAACAGCGAAAGGTGCTTATGAAATGGTCAAGGAGTAGAAAAATCACTTTCATGATTCCCATTAGAGTTCGGAGGTGTCAATGTTTTATGGGCTGGTTCGGCTCGGTTCCATGACCAGTGGGGCAGAGGGATCCACGGATCCGTGCGTCTGGAAAATGGAAGCAGAGGACCCCAAAATAGTTGAAAACAGTGGCAACGATCTGAGGTGAAATAAACTAAGTTACTAAATCAGAATGCAAGATAAAGCGGTATAATGGAATTGAAGCTAATAAATCAAAATATAACGAGAAAGAGAGTGCGTCTGAAAGGTGGATAGGCCTCACCACAAGGCTGAGGTGAGAAGTGCAGCCCAGTTGAGCCGATGAAGAAAAGCAGATGGAGAAGAGCAGACTAAGAAACGCAGGTGAAGAAGCGCAGGTGAATAAGAGAGCATCAGGTGACCTTGCCAGGAGTTATATCTCCTCTCCCTGACCACAAACCCACTACGGAAATGTAGTTCTTCTTCTCCTCCTGACAGGCACCTGGAACTTGAGCATCAACAGTCAAACCCCCGATGCATTACATGATGTTATGATGTGTAATACTGATAACCAAAAATCATAAAACGATGACAGGAGGAGAAGACAGTGGTAAATTCCTTTGAAATAGTGGCTCAAAATACTTACTAATGCTCTCATAACTAGGTTAATTTTTGCCACCCTCACTTTTAACAGCTACTAGCTTAACTGAAGTCTCAGCACAGCCTGATTATTTAGTACCTTTGCTTTCACCTTACTTGGAGAATATTAAGAGGATGATTTACTCACAGGGAGCTTAGGAGAATGTCTAAAGCATATGTTGATAGAACGATCTGAAAAAACAGAACCAGTCAAATTTCCATTTAAAAACAACAGTCTCACTCCATACATGCTCATTATCTATTGTTTTAAGACAAACCAAGGGTGTGATGTATTGGCTTCCCTGGTGTTTTTTTTTTTTTTTTTTTTGTTTGTTTTTTTTTACAGAGTAGCTCTCCTGACTTCAGTGAAATGAACTGCTTTGTACATCACAGACACACACTTATAGTTTTCTGCATTCTTGTTTTTAACTTGTACTTAGCCTTATTGCAGGCACCATAAAACATTAGTTTCCAGATTCTCTCAAAGGTAACTACTAATTTCAAGTCACTGCATATCACTGCAAGGAAATAGAAAAGTAGAGTAGAAAAGAAGCATGATACATGTCTATTTTTATGTTGTAAACAACATAATTACTCTTCACTTTTCAGTAGCAGATTCAATAAATGTTGATTGAATTATCTAGTATTAGCTGAAGTGAACATGAAAAATTAGGAATAAATATCCACAATAATGGTCGAAAGAAATCATTTATTTCCTGCAATCTATCTAATGAAATAGCAGAATGGGTCAAATTAACTTGTGATCACAATAAGTGGAAATCTTTGTACAATTAGGCTTCTCTTCTAAGCTGTTTTCACTAGTTACATAAAAAGAACACATTGCCAAAAAATGTTTGTCCTTTGCTTATTCCCGTTGAATCTGAAGAATATGTTTCTAGCACTACATAACTCTGCATATACTAACATACACAGCTACCAAAATATAGAATCACCAACTATGATTGTCGCCTTTGTTTCGGCGACCCTGACTGAAGTCTCCTTGTGAAAGTGTTCCGACAGCCCCGGCCAGTTTCACACGCTTTTCATGACACCAATATGGTGAGCGGCAAAATGGCATTAATTGCAAGGAGCACACCCTTCTTAAAACTTTCCCCATGCCTTAGGGCTACTACCTGACCAATGGACATGTGGCATGTCTTGTTTCTTCCTTATTTGGTCTATCTTGTTCTTCTCCCTTATCTTCAGGCCATTTGTTGCCATGGTTTCCCAGGGGCCGAGGGGCCCCTGTCGACCCTGTTCGACTTCCTCAGCCCATTCAGTTAACTACATTTCCCCCTCCCTAAGCACAAGCCAATCTACTATAACCTGAGAGGACCCTAATCGCGTACATCCCGAAATCCCCACATTGCGCCTATACATGCCATTGTCCTCTCAGTTAAGTGTTGCCCCGTTGCACTGCAATGCTCCAAATAATCCTACCCTAATAACCCTATGACCTATTAACATAAAAATCCTAATGTCTTAAGCGTGAGTTCTACATAAAGCTATATACTGTATTCTTAGATGATGCTGACTCATTCATTTCAGCACAAACTATACTTATATATGTAATATACCTATATATCTATATAACTAATATAATGTGACTATAAGAGTAATGCATAATGTTAGACCTAATACAACTATAGAGTTAAATATAGTTAAACATCCGTTACAGCGTGTACGCGAACCTGGTTACAATCTTTCGAGAAGCCTATGGTATTCCAAGCGTTGATTGCTTAAACGTTATTGCAGACAGTTGATGAAGCAAGATACACAAATTAGACGCAGGCTTTTCACCACTGAGCAGAGGGAAGGTCCTATCCCGTCACATCCCGAGTATTCGCCTTCTTCGCCTGTCACAAAATCTCTCCCATGCTCAGTGAAACCCTGCTCTGTTATACTGCGAAGCACCTGATAGATCTACCTTAACAGCCTAGAAGCCTACTAGCCTTAAGATGAGTCTTACAAGAGGCGATGTAGTGTATCCTTAGATAATGCTGAATCGAGTCGGGACACTCGCCTAAGCAAGCGCCACATCTTAATATACATTATAATTATCAGTACTAAGCATAATAATGTTAAACCTAACACAACTACAACCGGATGCAGTACAGTGTTGAATATCCCTGTCGCTGTGGGGGACCATCCAAGAAGTACTTCCCACCAGTGGTGTTCTCCGTCCTTCTTTACTCTTTCTAGGACGCGATGTATCTCTTCTGTGTCATGGTGAACGGTGATCAAGGTTTTCTGTCCATTGTCTCTGACATGTTTCAGCAATTGGTGCAGGTCGTCATGTTGCAAAAACTTCCTTACCAAGTTCCTTCCTTGGTAAGCCAAAGCGAGATTCATCCCACTTGGAGCAGGTGATAGGTCTTTAATCACCGTGTAATTATCCTGAAAGAACTGATGTGATGTCGCCAACACTTAATAATTAAAGCCACATCCTACAATACTAGTAAAGTTATAGACAGAGAGATTAGAGATTAGAGTGATTGCTGATAGCTCTAGTGCCCAATATATACCAACATTGTCTCAGGTACCTGTTGGAATGTACCTCAAGAATAACAAACGTCTGTTCAATATCAAGGCAGATGTCTCAAGCCTTGAGAGCATTGCTCTCACAAACCAGCCGTATGGAATTGCTTGTTCTCCAGGCCTCAATCTGGCCACCTGTCCATGAAGGGAACCCATTCTGATGCCCACAGTGTATGCTGCACTGGCTTAAGCACCATGCACATCACATTTGTTACATGCGGAAAGAGAAGGCCTAATGCTGTCAGGATTTCTAATGCACTTAAAGCGAGGAGTGATTTCAATTCCCATTTCTCTGCACAATCTATCAGGTGTGTGATGCCTTTCAGATCAAGGAGTACCCCTTCCGGGTCTCTGTTATCATTCCCTACTATCGGGAAGGTCTCTAGTGCTCTTCCTTCCTTCATCAGACTAGATCTAAACTTCCCACAATCTGTTAGTGCATCTCTCTTAACTCCCAAATGCAAATTCACCTCTCTCCTTTTGCTATCCTTTTCAGACACAGCTGGAACCTGAGGGCTCCGCACCTCCCCCACTGTGTCCATCTCCCTTTGATCATGCACTGACTGCTGTAGAGGCTTCTGACTGGTTGCATGCGCACTCAATCCTGTAAAAGGATGTGTGGGTCGAGTCAATGGGTCTGAACACTGTGGCAAAGAGTGAGTCAGGAGACTATCGTTATTTCTTTCTCCATCGGGTGTAGCCTGAGCAGAGGGTGCCGGCCGGACGCCACCTACACCTTCAGTGCAATTAGGGTGGACAGTGCTGGCCGGACACTATCATCTGAGCATCTGTAAGTTACATCACTTCCCTTTCTCTCTGCTGTTTTTCTTTCTACCGCCTCCTTAACTTTTGACCAATCCGTACCCAAGCCGTGCCCGCAGTTCCCACCCCCCTGGGTGTTACTGCATTCCACCTCCTGAGAGGAGACAGCAAGTGTCCCATCCCAGCTCACTTCTCCCCCTGCCCCCGCAGGGGGCAGATTACACAGAGACAGCGATTGTTGTGGATACAGCGGAGGGGTTTCAACGACCTTGCATTCCTGCCCTTTAGCCGTTTTGCAAGATAAAAGCGCAGACAGTTGAACGCCTTCTTCTACTTGCTTATGCGAAGCTGAAGCCGAGGGGGGGGTGAAGTGGGATGCCGAAGGTGCTGACAAAGGTGCTGACAAGATGTTAGTAGTCATAGCTGAGGGCATATTTACGGTGTTCTCTTCCTCAGGGGACCTGCAAGAAAGTACGCTCCCCGCACAAGTAAGCATGATTCTGCCCAAGGGGCGCTCTCCCATTCCCATGGTTAACGCCACCGTGGGCGAGGGGCTCACTGAGGTACGGGACCCCGACCTTGGGTAGGCAGAGTTGCATTGTCTGACCCATTTGGTGTTCCCGGGGAGGGGCCCTGGGCCTAAGGCACCCTCCCATCCTCGTTTCCCTGCGGCACTATGACAAACTTCCGACATTGGCGTGCGGAGTGCCCTGATCTCCCGCAGGCTTGGCAAGTCTGGTCTGGCCCCGCTTCCCCTTTCTGTCTCCCAGGGGCTTGGCATTGGGCCCTGAAGTGACCAAACTGTCCACACTTAAAACACGGTCCCCTACTCTGATCCTCCCTCATGGCCATCGCCGCTACTAACGCTGCTGCTAATCCCTCATTGGTGAGGGGCGTTGTTCTCTGTTTCTCTAGTACATATCTAATGATATCTCCTGGAGTATTGAGGTCGTCGGGAGCAGCTCGAATAAGATCCTTAACATTTTTGTCTGATTTCTGTTTAAGACAATCCATGATTACTGCATTATGGGCAATCTTTGGCAGATCTGAGCCTTCTACTGCCCGAATCAAGCGATTGGCAAAATCCGAGAATGACTCAGATGGACCCTGGGCTACCTCTGCCCAGGGTGCAGAAGGTTCAGCTGTCCTGGAGAACCTTCTGAAGGCTGTCAGAGCTGCTTCTGTGGCCGCCATCAGCTCTCCTGGGCGAAGGCGTCTGAACTGGCCTTCAGGGGAACCTATCATCCCTTCCCCATACCCTAACAACCGTGTCAGATTAGTTATCTCTCCCTGTTCCCTGCCATTTGCTGGGTGTTGTGGGTTACATGTCGCTGCTGCAACTACAGCCCTGAGCTGTGCCAACCACTCTTCCTTCCATAACATATACTGCGCTGGCTCAAGTATCACCTGCATGAGGCACTCTATATCGTATGGAAGCAAAGGTCCCGGCACCATAATTGCCTCCAGTGCAAAAAGTGTAGCGGGCGATCGTAAACCCTTCTTCCCTATTGTCTCAGCGAGGCGAGTTACTGCCTTCGGATCTAAAGGAACCCAAACAGGTCCCTGTCCCCTGATCTCTACAGGGAATGCCTTATAATCATCCAAGAGCTCCGCTGCTCTCATCTCCTCCCTTACCCGGCCCCACTCGATAAATAAGGCCCCTTTCCCCAAGTTAGCTGGGACCCTGGCCGTTTGGGAGGGCATTTGGGAGGGCAGAACGGGTGATGGGGGCAGAGCTGCAACCATCAATCGCTCGGCCCCCGAGGGCGGAGCCGCAGCCAGCAATCCCTCGGCCCCTGCCCCTGCCCCTACCCCTACCCGTGTAGGATCCTCCCCCTGACGAAAGCCATGCAAAGAGGGGTACTGGAGAGGATACGGGGGCGGAGCCGTCGGCGATGATGGCGACTCTTCCTCCTTCTTTTCCGGTGTTGGTGTTTCTGGCAAGGTCGGTGCCTCCGGTGCCATCTTGTCTTGGGGCAGATCCTTGAAGGGGTTAGAGTCTCCCGGCCGCGGTGACCCTCCCCCGCCCGGATCCATACCCAACAGATCTCTGGCAAGGTTTTTGGCAGTCTTTTCTTCCCTCGCTGCCTTCAGAGCGCTCCGAATCAAACCCCAAAATTTAAGCACCGACGCCCCTTGGGACGACATAGCTCTCTGAGCAAGCGCTAATGTCAAAGAGTCCCACTTGCTGGAGTCATAAATCTCATAAGGAAAAGAAAGAAGTCCCTCCTTTTCAAGAAAAGAAAGAACGGTGGCCACCTCCTTCTTAGAAGGGGCGGTTTTCCCGCAGTACGTTTTACAGGCTTGATATAGTACCTTAATGACGGATTCCATCGTCGCCCAGGGAATTCAGACCCTCCACGACCTTCCACCAGCTACCGTGGTGGGACAACTTCGCAGCGCTGCTCTTAGCCCCAGGGGGTCAGCCCCTCCGGCTCTTCCGCCGCCTTACCACGGCAGGCTCCTGCGTCTGTCCCGCAGCCGGCTGTCACACTTCCCTAAATGAGACTTCCTCACACGGGGCACCATTTGTCGCCTTTGTTTCGGCGACCCTGACTGAAGTCTCCTTGTGAAAGTGTTCCGACAGCCCCGGCCAGTTTCACACGCTTTTCATGACACCAATATGGTGAGCGGCAAAATGGCATTAATTGCAAGGAGCACACCCTTCTTAAAACTTTCCCCATGCCTTAGGGCTACTATCTGACCAATGGACATGTGGCATGTCTTGTTTCTTCCTTATTTGGTCTATCTTGTTCTTCTCCCTTATCTTCAGGCCATTTGTTGCCATGGTTTCCCAGGGGCCGAGGGGCCCCTGTCGACCCTGTTCGACTTCCTCAGCCCATTCAGTTAACTACATATGATGTCCACTGAACTACACAAACGGACCTCTACAACTGTTATGAAAATTTTCAACCTGCTATTCTCTACTTCATGCTTATGAATACACTCTTTCCAAATCCCAAGAGGAAACAATGAGCATCACAGGCTGCTCTGAAATATAACATCTTTGACATCTCTTTAGAGGTGCCCAAGTCCAAATGCAAAAATGAAATGACTATGAAGACTGCAATTATACCACCATAACAAACTCATTTTATAGTCCCACGGATCTCAGTAATGGTATCCAGCCAAGCTTTGGATCTCCATGTATAGTTAGAATTCTGCTTATAATTCAAAATCAGCCTGGGGTTATGCCGAGTTTAGAAGAAATTCAGTTATAAGAAGAGAAAGGCCAGGCTGAAAAAGGTTGTGATTTTTGATACTTAAAATTTTAACTAATGAAACACAAACTAAAATCTTGATATTACAATCATTCTGATACTGCCTCCTTTAATTATTTTAATTATTTTATTATTATTACTCCTTTAATTATTTTTTTCTTTTCATGGTAAGTTTTGAGCAAGTTCTGAATTACTTGTTCATTTGTTCTAGAAATCTAACACCTGGTTAATTTAAGAATATAGACAGAAGTGAGATAAACCTTACAGTTCTTTGCCCAGATAAGTTCCTACAGAACAGAGTAGATATTGACAAGCATCCAGACACAGGTAGGTATCAACTTCACAGGCCAAACGAGACTCTCAGTCCTTGACTATGGAAGTTTTGCCTTCACAAGACATTCACTTCTAGAAGCCTATAGACATCTTTCCACTGCTTCAGAAACACCAGATTTGGGTGTGGCCTCATCCCTGATTCTATGAATTTTGGATTCAAAAAATACTAGGTCTGACTGCTGTTTATCATCCAACAGTGTAATTATGAAGAAAATTCATTTTTCTTAACAATTCAGGGTATCATGGGGAGTGCCAATGAATATTCATTTTCTTGTCACTCCTTAATAATAATAAAAATAATAGAAGTATTCCTCAAGTCATATACAATGATCATTGTTTATGAAGAAAGTGATGAAAGCTTTAGAACTAGCCTTAAAGCATCTTGATGTGGTAGGAAAACTCATTTCTTACTTTTCAGATAAGAGACTGGAGCAAATAATTTGATTGCATTTGGTAAGATCAAACAAGAAAGATGGGGAGAAAGTACTGAACGAATCTTTTAAGAAATTCATTCAGAAAAATTGTTTGAAAAGAACTGATCTCCTGAACTGTTGTCTAACCTTTTAGGTACAAATCCATGTTCCCTCTGCCAGTCTTTGTTACCATTGACAAGGAGAAGTAGAATATCGTTATGGCAAATGCATGGAACAACACTGTTCTCTCTAAACATTCAGAGTCAAACATACTGCTGTGTACATCATCAACAGCTGATTTACATGACTCAGTGTCTGTCTCCCAAGGAGAAAAACAGTAGGAAAAATGCTCTAATTATAATTCAAAAGTTGATCAAAAAATAGCAACTACATTACTAGAAAAGCTGATTTAAATAACTTGTAATTGAAGACACCCATTTCCAAAGCTTGAGGGTTGTAATAATAGCAAAGAAAACAACTCTTACCCAGGCAACGGGCAATTCAGGTTTAGAATATCAGTAATTCTTTTTTCCTTCTTCTAAATTGCCAGTTAACATTATCTTCCTTGAAAAGTCAACTTTTCAAAAGAGATTTTTTGCATAAGTCATCTGCATAGACTGAAAACAGTGAAATAAGAGCTTACATTTTTCTTCTACATGGCTTGATCTGCAATGTTTCCTTCCCTTGACTAATCTCTGCTATTCCTTCTATTTCAGCACTAACACCCTTTCCTGAGTATTTAGTAGTCTGTAATCACAGGTCTGTGACCATAGTTTTCCAGGTAAGACACACTGCAAGGAGAGCTAGAAAGCTTTTAGTTAGGTGAAAATGTCTGATTGATAGAGTCTCCTTTTGGTTTTACTGTTTAATTCCTTTAACAGATTCTGAGTGTGTGAATACTGTTCTTACATTCCTGAGTAAGCAGGTTGTATAAAACTCACTAGGGTAGGTTAGGGACATTTGGGCTGCATCAGAAGAGGGATGGCCATCACGGTGAGGTAGTAATGTGTCCAAGTCTGGGGCCCCAGTACAAGGAAGATGTGGAACTTCTGGAGCAGATCCAGAGTAAGGCCATGAAGGTGATGATGGTGTAGGGGGCCTGCAGGAAAGCTGGGGATGGACTTTTTATAAAGCCAGGAAGTGGCAGAATGAAAATAAATAACTTTAAACTGGAATAAGGTAGATTCAGACTAGATGTTAGGATGAAATTCTATGCTGTGAGGGAGGTGAGACACTGGAAGAAGTGTCCGAGAGAGGCTGTGGATGCCCCTACCCTGAAGGCATTCAAGGCCAGACTGGATGGGGACCCTGAGCATCCTGATCTGGTGATTGGCAACCCTGCCAGTAGCAGGGGGTTGGAGCTAGATGATCTTTAAAATCCCTAACAACCCAAGCCATTCTATGATTCTACCATTTCAAATTCTAGCTTCTTCGAATACTAAAGTGGATTTTCTAAGCACACATTGTAGCAGGAAATTGGATTTTTTCTTTATTCTATGTGTGGACAGAACAAGAACTGACCTGAACTTTCATTGCAGACTTGAAGATGGATTAGGTTAAATGCCACAAAAGCATTATGCATATTTGTTCAAATTTGTTTTATTATGTGCACATTTTTTTAATGACGTACTTCAAATGAACATTCACGGTCAGGGATACACAAAAGAGGCTGAGACTTATCACAAAGAACAGAGAAGTAATAATCTCACATCTACATCAGTGAGGAGAATGTAGGAAACATGGGAGATTTTATTACAGAAGAGGTCACAGTCCAGTTTCCCCTTGTACATTTGGTACAGAGGAAATTAAATGATCCAGACAAAGATCTAACATGTATGCTAGGACTTGCTGCTTGTATACATGAGCCTCAAATAAACCACTGCAGATCTACTGCAAGTAGATTGCTAAAGTAATTTGCATGGTCTTACACTGAAGTCTTCAATTTCTACTCTGCAGCTGGCTGCTAAATACTGTGGTAGCAAATTTGTTTTAGAGATGATAACTTAAACAATATTTACAAGACCTCAAAACAATATTTTAAACATATTTAAAATGCCATTTTTTGTGCTGACTCCCCCAGAGACAATCAAACTCCATCTCTTTTCCCTAACTAACCTTTTAAGTTAGACTGAGAAAATAAACATGGAGTATTTGTAATACAAATAATGACACAATGCAAAAAAAGAAACTTCATTAATCACATTATGTATTTGCTATGAATTATTAATTTAAACACCATTTAAATTAATATTTTATAGATCAGAAAAATTAGACCAGTCTTTCTTTATTTTCTTGCTTCTTTTAATTTCAACATGTACCTCTAATGCCTCGAAAAATATAAAAAATAAATGTAGGAAGTATTTGTAAGAGAAGACTAAAGAAAAAAGACTCAGAAGCTTCCCAAATATGTGCTAATTCAGTGCTAATGAGGTTATTCAATTTTTTGCTGCTGAAAATTCACTATGAAAATGTATCTCTTAAACACTGACCATATCACACACATTCTGCTGTTCTCGCTTTGGTATCTCACCATTGCCATTAGAGACTTAAATACACTGGCAATCTGACCCAATACATGACAGGCTCCCATGTTTGGGAGCTAGGCTTCTCCAATCCACTAACAAACAGAACTAAGGGAGGCTATGGAAAAGCCTACATATCTGATGTCTTGCTTTGGAATGCTTAAATTAATATATGCAACAATTTCAGGGCAACAAGGCTTGTGAAGGACTTGGAGAATATGCCCTACAAGGAGAGACTGAAGCATCTGGGGCTGTTTAGTCTGGGGAAAAGGAGGCTGAGGGGAGACTTCAATGCTCTCTTCCAATAACTGAAAGGTGTTTACAGTGAGAATGAGGTTGGTCTCTTCTCATTGGTGACAGGTGACAGGATGAGGGGGAAGTTGCACCTGGGTAAGTTTAGATTGGATGTTAGGAAACTCTTCTTCACAGAATAGGTTGTTAAGCACTGGAATAGGCTCCCCAGGGAGGTGGTTGAGTCACCATCCCTGGATGTGTTTAAAAACCATTTGGATGTGGTGCTCAGGAACACAATTTGGTGGAGGGTTGTTAAAGTTAGGGTGGTATGGTTAGGTTGTGGTTGGACTTGATGATCTTTAAGTTCTTTTCTAACCTGAGTGATTCTATGATTCTGTGCAAATGAACAGAGGTATGATACCTCAAATATGCATTATAGAAAGTATACAACGTGGAAGATGGCAGAGAAAACAAGTCAGGCTCCAGTGACCTGAGATGTTAAGCAACTACCATGTTTTTCTGATTATAACCAGTGTTGTGGTGCCCTGAGCAGAAACAATGTCCTGTTGCTGCTCAACTCCATACATTTGAAGAAATCAATACACATTCTACCTGGAAGAGCTTTCAAACTAATCAGATACATCTAAATAAAAGAGAATGGAAAGAAATTACTCCCTTCCATTTTAATAAAATTTTAGAACGGCCCAGGTTAGAAGGGCCTTGAAACTTCTTCAGGTCCAAACTTTGAAGAACTTAAGTCACAATCAACTTCTAATTTAGATTCAGTCCATATAGAAATCAGAAACTTAACCTCCAAATCATGCATTCTACTCCAGGAACTAAATAAAAAGATCACATTTTTCTTGAAAAAGAAGAAAATCATACTACATTCATTGAATAAATTCACTGATGTAAAATGAATTACAGCTATATCCTAGAAATAAAGCCACAAATCTTTTAACAAGACATGTACAAGTACCCTTTTCTGATGCAAATCATAGAAAGCCTGACATTTTATCCATTAAGTTAGAATTATGTGGAAAACACCTTCCTGATGGAGAATACCAGCAGGCTTGAAGAGCACTTTGTAAGTATCACTCAGATTAAGCTACAGTTTTGTAACATAAGAAACAGTGTTTCTCAGTAACCTGCACGCATCCTCAGTGAAATGACCCGCATATTAACACACCTAGTAAATTCTTTGTCATCCTTACTGTAGAGAAGTTCATAGAACTTCTCAAGCTTGGATCCCAAGGATTAGCTCATAAAGAGCAGCATTTGTTTTATCTGTCTTGATTTAACCCAGGCATTATTTTATCTCCTGCTACTGCAATGTAGTATGGCATGTAAATAAATATAGCCATTATTAGATGTGGGGTTTTATCACCACTTAGAAGTACAGTGTACAGTAAAGGACTGTATCAGATTAGTTTTTTCTGTTCAGCTTGGGGTCAGTAACTGTGATTATGTTTAAATTCCATTGTGCTGTTTTCTTTAGGGGTTTAGACTTTTGAAAGCACACTGCCTTTGTATTACCACTAGTATGGAAATGGATTCAGAAGCAGAAAAATGCACAGTAGAATATCATTACATCTCCATATAAATTAACAGTAGAAAGGTTTTGATTCATATCTATGAAGGCTTTTGTCAACCAATGATATTCATATATTTGTGAGAACAAGGGCATGGTGTTTCAGGCACCAGTGAAAGCATTACTGCCTACTTAAGGATCATAGTTTCTGGAGAGGTCTATTTTCTCCTCCCTGATTTTTCATGGATAGACATTATTATAAGATTTTGCATTATTATTTTAATGTAAAAATTAAGATAGAGAACATGACATTAATAATAATTTTAAAGGAAACTAAATGTTAGAAAACTTTTCTGTTGGGAACAGCTTAAAAAGTACAAATGGTAATTTATTCTAATTATGCCTGTTTTTTTAAAAAAATATTTATTTATTTCCCAATACTTTCATCTATGCACAGGTTCTTGTTCCATTTGTTATTTCTCCACAAATACAACTCTCAGCCTTTTTCAAAGCTCTAATAATAATGGACCTCTTCCTCATGGTACGCTTAGGGCACATAGGGCAGCTGATCAAAGCAAATCTGGAGGGTCAGAAGATTATAATTATGGCTATCTACTGTATGAAGTGAATTTTAAGCTTAAACACATGCAGGTGTGTTCTGCAGATGAATATCGGAAATGAGGAATTTGAACAAGGTTAAGAACATCTCTTCTTTACCTTGTGCTATTGTCTTAGACTGCAGGCTGAGTCAGGGACTACATGGGGATAAAAGAACAACACTGATTTTAACAGTCTGAAAAGCAGTATCAAGGGTGAGACTGAGAAAATGTGTATGAGAATGTGTAGAGATATGTGGCCGCATGATTGTAAATGAAACCTCCCTTATGGAAAGACTGCAAGACCACTTGGTGTCACTATTGTTCCAAGTTTCCCATAGGCCATGTTTCAAATAGCTTACCAACACGGAGTTTCTGCAAAATTTGAGTTTTTATACCCCTAACATTTTATGTCCAGTAGTTTTATTATGTGTGCTGTTGTCCACTAGGGATCATGCTGCTAAACTTATTTTCTCTCAGCCCACAGGTTTTTGCTCTGTGGAGTTCTGTGGTCAAAAGTTACCACCTTTCCTGGCATTGCTGCTTTCATGAGTTCCTTAAACAGAAAATGTGATCATAAAAAGTAGTTCTGCCTTTCCAAAGACATTAGCATTGTGATCTGTGCCTGAAGTGTTAAGTGCATGTGGATTTAAAACTTTATTTCAAAAAGAGAGTATCTCAGAATGCTTCAAGTGAACTTCCATATGCTACCTGCTAAGCAAATAGCTACGCATCTTTTAAAAATTTTCATATCATAATGTTTAAACCTTTAACAAGGTATTTTAAAAAAATACCCTTTGTTTTAGGACTTTATGCTTTCCATTGATATTTTAAAACAATCTTATAGTGTTTGAAGGTTTTGCCATTGCTTGCATTTTCATTACTTTTTCTGGAAGCTTTATTTAGCTTGTATCTCAAGTTAAGTAACATCCCCTCTTTACTACGGGACAGAGTAGCAAATAGGATTCCCAATATTTGAAGTGCAATTAGTAACAGTAAAATGACATTCCAAGTATGGCAGAGGTAGGACCAGATGGATCCAGAGATTCCTTCCAACCTCAGTTCTGTGATTCTCTAATAAGTGACTACAAATATTCACACCGTAATGTCTTTATGTATGTATTCTGTGTTCTTATTTACTCCAAAAAAGAAAAGCTGTTAATGCTGGAATATCAAATAATAGCTTTAGAAGGAAGCAGAGAAAGGTAAGGGAATAAACAAAGTTAAAAACCTGCATATTTTTATTACCATCATTTATAGCTGCTGTCTATTTTTCAAAACTGATATAAAGCTAGCTGGAAAACAAAACACTGTATAGTACAGGAAGGTGATAGTAGTGGGAAGCCTGAATTGTTATTCTAATGGTTCTACTGGAAATAAGTAGCATGAAAAAGAAATTAAATTGAGTTTGTTATTATTAGAAAAAAGAGCAATGTCACTATAGTAAAAAATAAATGAATGAAATATATGCCATCAATCATGTGTTTGTTTTTTTTTTAATCAGGGCTAAAGCACATCATTAAACAAAGAAGGAAAGCTCAAACCGTAGTGAGTGCTTTGTCTTTTCTCCTTCATGTTTATGTTATCAATTTATTTTTATTGCAGTTCACACAGTGTCACAGGAAAACAAAAACATTCTTTACAAATTTTGACCTCCTGCTTTTTTCTTACACAAACCAGCACCATTTAGAGAACCGTTAGTTTATGGGGATTCATTTTGTGAATGCACTTTTAAATACATGGCATATTTCAGACATTAAGATGTGATTGTCTTAGTTTCTCTGCTTTCTTAATGACAAGAATGGATTCAAGAGAAGTAACAGCAAAATGAGACCTTACCGAACTCTGCCAGGCATGTAAACAAACTTAACTTAGATCATACACATCTGATGGTATCTTATTTGCACCACTCCTTACTTGAATCGCTCTGTATTGTCATTGACCTTCCTGACAGCCATATCAAATAAATGCTTTTTTCAAGAGGAGTATACTTTATAAGTATGTGTGAACTCCAGCCTCATGCAAATGTGTGAAGGTTTCTATACTTTGAACTGCATACCTGTCAGATGTTCTAACAGAAGATACATCATCCTTTCTGTTCATTGTTTAAAGTTATATCAGATTTAATTCACTCATGGCAATGCAGTGTACTTTCAAGAAAGTAATGCATGAAAAAGACAGGGACACGTTTTTGTCTCTCTCATACTGCTTAGTTGCTCTATTTGCACCCTGTGAAGTAATCTTATTTTTTGTACATACGAAATACCTTTATGTTTTCCTAATGCAAGTGAAGAATCTTGCATCACCTGCAATGCAGACCTCTAAGCATGTGCTAAAATCTGTACAAGCCCGAGTATTATTTGCTTATTAATCTATAAAATTGGATCACTGTAAAGTCATATTTTACAGAATTAAAATAAAAGAAAGCAGTGATCCAGGTACTGTCTTATGTATGAACTGGTAGAAGAAGTTGTCTCAAGAACTGAAATGTCTGAATCATTCTGGGATTCTTATATAAGTGCAATACTAAGCTTGTTGGTTTGTGATGTTTATAGCTTTAAAGGTATGCTGTCAGCTCACATTTGCTCTTTTAAAGGCACAAATATTTAGAAGTCTTTTCCCATGGGCATCTATCTATATAAACCACCTTCATCTCTGTGATATCTGAAATTTTCTCAGCATTGAATAATTAAAATATGTTTTGTGCTACATTTGGTCTGACCAAGCAGAGCATACTGTGGTGCAGCTGTTTGGCTGAAATGTTTGTTTCATACTGTCCAAAACAGTTACCAAGATAGTGGAAGGTTATGAACTTTCTTTTTTCTGTAATGCGTTTAATTTTGTCTCCAAAAAGAATTAAGTTGAAATTGAATTTGAATAATCATGGCTGTCTTGAATTGACAATTGACTCAATTCTTGACAGATTGACTTGAGTATAAACCTGTGTATATAAACTGTGTAACACAAGTAAAAGTTATTTCTTCTTTTTGTGAACCCTTTTGAGTGAACCAGAATGTCATGAGTATTTTTGAAGAGATTTTTTAGACACAGGTGCAGAAAAGGAAGCAGAAAATTTCAGAATTGTTGATGTGCCATGGGAAGAAAGAAGGCAATTATCTGTTAGAAAGGAGTGAGATTTACCCAATTACATCTTTACATCATGTCATAAAAATTGGCATATTGCTGGAGACCAAGCCACTCTGCATATGTTTCCTAATATTGACTACATTTAATGTTATATAATGAGGGAACACTCTACATACTCCAAACTCTGTGTACTCTGAACACAACACATTGCCATCTGTAGGAGAATTATACTGGGTCTGGCTGGGATGGAGTCAACCTTCCCCACAGCAGTCCATACAGTATTTTGCTCTGCACTTGTAGCTTGAACAGCACTGACATTTCAGCAGTCTTTTTTTTTTCTCTGTTGCTGAGCATTGCTGGCACAGTACCAAGACTCACTTCAATCACCCCAAAGCAGCAGGCTATAGATGGGCAAGAGGTGGGGAGGGAATACAGCCAGGACAGGTGATATAAACTGACCAAAGTGACCCATATCAAAGGATATTCCACAATGTATGATGTCATGCTCAGCAATTAAAGTTTGGAAAGCAGAAGGAAATGGTAGAATGCTCATTAAGAAAACACCTGCCTTTACAAGAAACTGCTCCATGTATTGAGGCCCTGTTTCCTAAGATGTGGCCAAACATGTCTTGTGCTGAGTAGTAGAGGACAACTGTTTTATCCTTTTTCTTCCACATAATCTTTGCTTTTTTACTTTTCCCTTAATTGGACTGGTCTTTAACTCAACCCACAACCTTTTTTTTTTTTTTTCATCATATTTTCTCCTTGTGTATTTTTGTGTTTGTGGAGTTGAGCTGCCCATTGGCAGTCAAACATCCATAACAATATTTAAAATTAAAAGCAAAGAAAAGGAACTGATAAACTTCTTTTTGTCTTCCTTTAGTATCATTAAGTAATACTTTAAAAGCATTTAGCAATAACTCTATAAAAGTGATGGTCATACTTGAAGATGCAAAATTAGGAATGCTTTGTTTCTGACATTTAAGATGTGAAATGTAAATATATGCTCTTCTAAATTCTCTCTCTCATTTCTCCTGTAGCTTTTATTTGAATTCAGGTTCTATCTCTTCGAATACCTCTGTTGACTCCCTGCCTTTGCTGTGTCTAAAATTTCGTTGCAGTAGTCAGGTCTTCATTTCTCATTCAGAGTGATACAGCAGTCTGCAAAGCTTTTCTATCTGTACCCCTAGCTGCTCTTAGTGTGTGGCTTTGCATTGGGCTGTGAATAGTGGTTCAGCAACTGCCATATTAGTACAGTCCTGTTCAATTCCCTGGACATCCAACAAAGTAGAACTAGCTGTGGAAAATATAGACTGTTGTCTATATGATTTCTGTCTAAATAAAAAAAGTATCTTAATTTTCACACTACTTGCATGAGGCTGGAGGAGGAAAAGAGGAAAAATGATCCAGTTGACTTCCTAGATCCTTAGGATTGAATGAAAAAATCTAGCTAAAAACAAAGGCAAAGAATTGAGCATACAATGTTTACTGATACTAAGTAGTTCTACATTAGTCCTGCGGTCTTCAGTTAACAAAGAATGTAGACACATTGAACAATCAATTAAAACCATTTATCTGTTCAGCTACTTACCATGAATTTTCACCTGCTAGTAGAACAGTCTCAAAAAAAGTCATTACCTTTGATCTCTATTGAAATTAGGCTGACAAAACACCATTAGCTACTGTACTGAACCACATGTCAAGTAAGCCAATAAGGAATACATTACTGAACTAAGTATTTTCTGCTGCAAATCCCTGTCAACATCATTAGTGCTGTCATTGATGTAGTAAGCTTATACGACATCTTCCATAGTCACAACTGAATTTGAACAACTATGTCTTTAGTGTAGTGACAGATTTAGCCCAATCTCAGAACTAAAGCATTTATCATCTGTGAAATGCCTGAGAGACCTGGAACAGTGTAGCCTAAGGAAGAAAAGGTTCAGAGGATTCTCATTAATATATAGTATTTAATATAAAAACCCAAAGGGAGTAAGCAAGGAACAGAGAGTCAGTCTCTTTTCAGTGGTGTCCAGCAACAGGGGAAGAGGTAGTGGGCACAAAGTGAGACAAAGGAAGTTCATTTCAAACAAAAGGAAACACTTTTTTTTTTTTTTTTACTGTGAAAGTGACTGATTATTATAACAAGTTCCCCAGAGAGGCTCTGCGATCTTCTTTGTTGGAGATACTCAAAAGACACCAAGACATGTTCTGTGGCATCTAGGTGATCCTACTTGAACAGAACCTTGATTGGTACCAGATGATCTGCAGAGGTCCTTTCCAGCCTCCACTATTCTGTGATTTTGTAATTTACCTATCAAATTGGATTTCTTCAGAAATTTCCCTTAGTGGTAGAAAATAAATTTTGAAATAAATTCAGAAATTTTAAAAAGAAAGATGGAATGTTGCATTGCCTCCACAGTCGCCTACAACAATGGAAAAAAAAATCCTCATTGATTATTATTATTATACATGTAAGATTTTTTTCAATTTCCACTTTTTTTTTTCTTTTCCTGCATCTATCATTTCCTTAATGATGCAAATATGAAATTATGGACAGTCATACTGCAAGAATAATCAATTCTAGTTTGAATTTTGATGAGTGATCAGTCTGAGTAAGTGGCTATGCTTCTTTTTATTTGAAGGTTTTTTCTTGCATCAAATATGTGCTTTGGCTAATTAAAAAGTGATCAGCTCAGTTCTGTCTCTATTCTGCTTCCATACTTTCTAAAAAGCAGTTGCTCTGGATAGTGAAAATTATGTTCTTGTAACCTGAAGATGCACTAGAAGTGATGTGGTCATGGAAACAATTTTTTCCTTTTATAAAATGCTTTTTTTTCATCTTTCAGGCAGACATATGGTGAAGGCATGACCAGAATGCTGGCCATGCTCTGTCTAGCCTACTAATAGATGGATCAGGAAGGGCAACCAACTGCATTCTGTCTGCAAATTTGTACTTACCAAAAAAAAAAAACCTCAAAAAACAACACTATACTTCTTATGGCTCAGCTGTCACATTAAAAAAATACATGTGCAGAAAGCATAGTGGTGTGTAATTTAGTAAACATATTAAGTTTGTGGTTTATTATATCAGTAATTAATGGATGGAGATTAAATGAGACAAATGCTGCTTTCTTTCATGCAGCTGATGAAAATTACTGCACTACTACTGATTCATTCTAAGCTATGTAAGTTGTTTCAGATTAATTTTAGCTTAACTTGCACCAGTGGTAACATTGTAGTTTGAGATTTTGAGAATCAAATCTATTAGGAAAAGAGATCTTCCAGAATAACTGATGAATTTCTTCTGCAGCAGCTCAGTGCACTAGACCAGGTGTGTCCAATATGCAACACAGCCTGTGGGCTACATGCAGCCCAGCACACCCTGCAACGAGACCCAGCCCCTGCTGCAATATCATGACAATGGCTCTCTCCCACAGAGCAGCCTGACCTGACACAGAGAGGATGCAGTGTAGTGCTGTCTTCTTCGTGCACCTGTTGCAGAAGCTCAGTTGCATCAAACTCCACACGTATTTAGTGTGTAATGTGCTTGTGCCACTTTTTGAGTAAAATGCAGTGATTGTTTATAATAGTATTTCAATCTGCCCAATGCTGACACAAAAGAAAACAGAACTCCAAAAATAAAAGTTGTGGATGAAGGAAAAGTGCTAACAAAGAATGGATAGATGAGTACTTCTTTTGTCAAGGCAAATAATATTGCACTATACTTAATTTGCAAGGATATCATAGAGTGATAGAATCACCAAGATTGCACCATTTATTTATGGCAAGTTTATTAAGCATTATGTGGAAAGCATGGCTGATATAATGTATCCTGATTTAAAAAAAATGATTTTTTCTAAAATTAGTTTGTGCCGCTGGACTACAGCCAGATGAACAGAAGAAATAGGAAAATATTTTGAAAGAAATCTGGAGAGAAAATCTGCTAATTTCATTTCTTTTATTCTGGTTTGCTTTGGCTATAGATGAAAGTACTATTGCTACAGATAAAGCTCAAATTGCCATTTTTATTAGAGGTGAAGTGATTTTCTTTAACCTTTGTTGACATATCTGGGATAGCCACTGATGGCACTCTAGGTAGAAGAAAGAGGAATTTATATAATTAATAGAAGATGATGCAATGGCCATCGCTAACTCATGTTTCATGAAATATCAAAAAAATTTAATGTGTGAAAGATTTAAAAATTGATAATGTAATATAAATCATCATCAAAGCTGTGAATTTCATAAAGTCCAAGGGATTGAGTCACTGAATCAATTCCAGGAGTTTCTTAAAAGTACGGATGCTGATTATAGGGACATCATTTACTTTTTTGATGGACTACGACAAAGTCAGGGTAAAACATAGAAAAGATTTTATGATTTGCAAAATAAAATCAAGTTCTATATGGAATCAAAAGGAAAATTTGTCCCAGAATATGAAGATTTAAAATGGTTAACAGAGTTAACATTTTTGGTGGAGTTGACAGTTATCTCTTTAAATGAGATAAAAGTACATCTTCAAAATTAACTTATCTGTGCTATGTTTCAAACAATAAAAATGTTTGCAATAAAACTTAAATTATGGCAAGCTGAGGTTACAGCAAATAATGTTTGGATGCACTGGCTAAATACAGTCCTGTGAACAGCAAAAGATATTCCACCTCAATTTCCATTTTGATAAAGGAATTTAAGAATCCGTTTTAAGATTAAAAAAAAAAAAAACCACCATTTTTTTAATATATTCGCTACTCCATTTTCAGTAGATGTAAATAAATTTTCTGGAAATTTTCAAATAGAAGGTATAGGGTTGCAGTCAGACATACCACTCAAAGAAATATTTAGTCATCTCTCCTTACCAGACTTTTATAAGTCCTATCTTAACAAAGAAAAATATCCCTTGCTTCACAATCACGACTTACTCATATCATCACTTTTTGGCAGGATATAAATTTGTGAAAATTATGTCAAAGTAGAAGCACAGGATGAGTAAAATTTTATCAAAAATCTCTGACAAACATCTTGAGAACTCACCATGAATTGCAATCACTTCCTCTAAACCAGACCGGTCACAGGGTCATATATCCCACTAGTTTTATGTTGTTGTTGCTCTCTGTTTGTTACACTTCAATAAAAAAATACATTAAAATTGTGCTGTTATGTATAAACATTAATTATATTTTATATTTTACATGAGGCCCAAGGTGATGCCTGTTTGCTCATTGAGGCCCAGGCAAGCAAAGAAGTTGGATGCTCATGCCCTAGAACTTAGGTTTACTGCCTGTTTTAAATACATAAATCAATAATATTTGATTCTGGGAAATTTAGGAAAAAAATGAGGTTCTTCACATATGTTCATATTTTGTACAAACTTTTCATTTCCTTGGAAATATTATTTGCTATTGTATTAGAATTGAAGACTAATAGTGAAAAATGTGGAGTTTTGTCAGCAAGTTGCTGCTGCAGAAAGTAATTGAATCTCTGACTGCTCTTCTGTCTCTGCATTGCCAATTTTAGATCAGTAAAAAACATTTTGGAAATGAGACTTTAAAACCTCTTTGGGCAACTTTTCCCAGTGTTGAACCATTTACATTAAAAAGTGTTTTCTTACTGTTGAGCTGAATTTCCCATGCCTCAGCTTAAGCCTCTGACATCTTGTCCTACCTGGTACCATACTAGGTGCACCACTTCAGTCTTCTTTACCATAACACTCCTGCCCCTCCATCAGGTATTTATATACATTGATAACATCGCTCTGAGACTTTTCTTTCCTAGATTAAACATTTCCAGCTCTCTAAACATCTGCTTGAATGATATTCCAAAACCTTTATTATCCTACTGGCCCATCTCTGGACATTCTACAGTATGCTCATGTTGAAAGGTGAGACAGGCCCCATAAGTGAAAGTAAAAAGGCAAGAATGCTTCACAGTGACTGAGAATAAGGGGGGTGAAGAGGAATAGTTGGAGATAGTTTATAGAAGCAGGAATGTAGAGCTTTTAGAAAATAAAAGATGGCAGACACTGTGTCTGAGATAGTGAGGGGAATGAAGGCCATAAGGACAAGGTTTGAGAACAGCCCGAGGACTTCTGGCAGGGAGGTGATTAGATGTCCACAGGGCAAGAAGAAACCGGTTTGGGGGGATGACACCCCAAAAAGGCCAGGAGTTTATAGCGAAAACGGTCAGAAGCCTTCAAGAGGAAAACAACAAATCTTCATCCCACGACCCACTACGCACGTGCAAGAGGGAAGGTCTGCATGCTAATGAACTTTCAGGGGTGTAATGAATATGTATCTGAATTCTGGGAAAACTACTGGTTATGTATTAGTTTTGCCTATATCTGTAGCATGATTTTTCTAGACAGTGTGCAAGTTTGGTGGATCTATCCCCCTTGCACCCGGTGTCTGCACAGCACTGAATAAACCGTACCTGCTTTGTAATCTTACTTGGGTTACAGAGTTTGACTCCACACGTCAATGTCCCTCTTACAGCTGGGGACCCAGAAACAGGCAAAGTACTCCACATGTAAAATACAAGCCATATAAATCATTACTGTGTATAACTACCTTGTAACAGCACAAGATCTTTTTAATCAGTTTCTCCATAAATAGTCTTTTGTTGGTCTTTGCAAGAGCAGTAGAAAACGGAGTGCCAAAGAACACCTGAACTCATCAGACCAAAGTATCCTGAGGTTTTGTTTTAGTTGTTTTCCCCCAAATTTTAGAGGAAACACATATATGAGCCAATCAGAACTATTTAGTTTGAGACTTCCTAGCAGATCATAAAATAAAATCACATATGTGGAATGAATAGAGGAAGGAGGCCCTTACTAGCAACTAGTTTTTTAACAAAGTTTCAGCTAAGCAAGATTTAACATTCCCCAAGAAATACTGAGGCTATGTCAACATGACCAACAGTGCTAATCAGTCAGTGGAGATGTGCAGAGCAAAATAATTTGCAGGCCCAGAACTACCTTTTTTGAAGTACTCTGAACAAGTTCTAGGCTGGTCCTCATTAACTGAATGATGTTTTGCTTCAGAAGAGCATTAAGCATGGTACTGAAGTGCATGTCGTGTCTAGTTTCATCCTAAAAGAATCTAGTTCATGTGTCCCAAGACACTTAGCAATGTGAACCAAAGCAAAGTAAGTATATTCTTATCCAATTTAAATACTTAATATGAGCACAGTACAAAGATCAGAGTTAATTTGATTGTAAATAACCAAGGAAAATAATCTAGTTCGTTTAATGACCTTTCCTCCTTAAAAGTTATTTTCCAGGATAGTTGGAGATTAAATTAATTTCTGATGTATGATCCAATGGCTGTTTTGACCAGTTACAATGTTAACATTGTTTAATAGGAAATACATAACTCCCATCACAATGGCTTTCATTCTTTAAAAAATGTTTGTCCTTATTCAAGTAGTGGGGTATTGTCTTCTAACTTCAGTGCAGGGTTTGCATCAAACCTAACATTCCAGATTCTTTCTGCAGGTACTTTATATGGTAGCAGAAATACAAATATCAAGAATTTACAGGTGCGTGAAATAATGAGGTCACAGAACTGCATGTAAATCAGTTAAATATAGTAGACCTTTTCGTTTTGTTTGTTTTGTTTGTTTTTATATTTGTTAAAAGATTGGTACATAAGAGCAAATACTGAGATTAGTAATAAAGCCTGGACTGTACAAAGTAGACATCATATTTATTTACTGCATTGCTCATGATATAACATATATGTGTCTGAGTAAATACATTAGCTTTATTAGTTAACATTTTAGATTAAAGATTTTCATTAAATTGTATTTCTACTGTCCATGTGAAACAATGCTATCAAAATAAGAGTTGTTTCTTTTCAGTGATAAACTGTCATTTAAACTGCAATTCATATTTCCATTTAATCAGGGAACTCTGAATTGTAAAGTGAGTTGGAATACTACAGTTTTTAAAGTACAAGGTTGGTATTTTCAACCTAAGATACACTTAATCAATTTCTGTAATTGAATATTATTTGCAACTTGATTACTTTTAATAGCTGCTTCATAGTACCTAAGTTTAACATTATATTGGCATTCAAGGGTGCTTAGAAGTTTCCATAGAGTAAAGTCTGGAAAGGATAAGCTCACAGTTATAGATGAGAAAGGTCATTTTTCATATTTTTATGGTATTACTTGAAGGTATGTAACTATATAGTACAGCTATATCTCATAAAAATGTACAACAAAAGAACAAAATAGAGAGAAAGGAGAAAAGTAACAAACATCACACCTTTGATTAGCCATCTTGGTCTCTACATGAATGTGAGGTTTGAAAGGTCATCTGTCCTTCCCACAGAATTAGGGAAGGGCTGTTAGGGTCTGGCCAGGACGACACAGCTGTGAATGTAAACAGTGCTGCAAATAAAATCTCTTCTACTTACAGGTACTGCAGAAATACAGTTACTATCTTACAAGGAAATTAAGGTTGTTCAGGAAGATGATTTTATAGATGTATGTGCATTAACACACCTAGTATCTAGAGTCATATTACATTTTATTAAATTATCAACACATACATTGGAACTACCATAGCCAGAAATTCCTTTTCTTATAATTTCATAAAGCTAACTGAGCTACTGTGCTCATCTACCTTCTGAAAGAGATTTCTTCAAATTCCTTCTCCTGCAAAGTGTCATGACTCCTGACATCAATATCAGATATTAATTTTGACTTTATTGCATATTGTTTTCTTCTTTTCTTTCTCTTAAATCATTTCTTATTGTTTCTATCAGAAGCTGAAAAACACAGAGGCAGCCACCTAATGACGGAAGTTCAGAAGCTAAGTAGCATCCCTGTAGAATCCCTTATGGTCTCAAGCTGTTGGATGGGGGTTGCTGAATCAATAGACCCCTGGCCTTCTTGGAAGAAATAAATTGAAGGTTTTTTCTGCCTTTCTTCAAACATTTCACAATCCTATTCCAGCCTTTCAAGACATGCACTGTTTTTTTGTTTTTTTGTTTGTTTGTTTGTTTGTTTGTTTGTGTGTGTGTGTGTGTGTGTTACTGAGCTCACCCTTAAATTCATTTCAGTTTCTGCATCTAGGAAAAGTTGCATATATCGCAAACTTGTTGCATGGTGATACTGTGAGAATTAAAGTACTCTAAACAATAAAAATTAAATCTCATTACCCACTCCTGTCATTTCCACTAAAATATTGGTTTAATTCTGAATATACCAGAATAAAAACCAGAACTTAAAAAAAATAAACTATTTTTTTCACAGCACAAGCATTCACTACAGTACCTAGATTTCAAATGTACTTACCCTTGAAGCCAGTTATTTTATATGTTTGCTTTTTTATTACAAGAGCTTAATTGGAAGTTTGCTCATCAGGCTATGGAGAGTTTAATTAAACCCAATGAAGAAAACACTGAAAGAAAGAAAAAAAAAAGCAAGCTCATAAACGTGCTATTCTTGTTTTAATTTTACAGTGACATTTTTCTCTCTGATTGTCCCAAAACAATAAAAACCCACCTCTGGAATCTGCTAATTTAAATATTGGCAGCTTTCAGACTTGTTTTGCATTCTCAGCCTGGCTTGATTTTTTTAGCATCTCTGAGAGAGCCTGTAGGGGCTTTTTTCATTGGCATTCTTATCTCAGGCACATGAAAAAATTATTTATTTGCTGCTGTTACTCCATGATTGGGAAGGGGGCCTACTTGCTCACTGCAACAATTATTTCTCCTTCACAAAAATTAACAAGAATATGCTTGTGCATGAACATGAAGAGAGGGGAACCTTCTCACCTTGTTAAGATGAAACAAAAAAAGAGATTTTCTAAGATGATATTACACTTATTAATCAGAATGCTTTATTACAAATGGGATCCAAACTTGAAAGAAATAAGCTATGGTTGCAAGTTGTAAGCATCTACCTGGTAATAGCTTGCTCTGTGTACGGCCTCTCTTCTTCATGAGTGTTTCTACATACACTGTGTTAATCTTCCACTCAGAAAGGGTACACACAGAGTAGAATGCTGAAATTTTTCTTAGTCACAGTTTAACCCCAGCAGGCAGATCAGTACCACACATCTGCTGGCTCATTCCCCCAGGTGGATAGGGGAGAGAATCAGAAAGTTTAAAAAAAAATAATGCAAGAACTCGTGGGTTGTAATAAAGGCATTTTGCTAGGGGAATGAAAAGCTGCACATGCAAGCAAAGCAAACCAAGGAATTAATTCAGCCACTCCCAGGAAAGCAGAGCTCATCAAATGGAGCTGTTTCTCTGGAACAAAAGCACCATCACTCTGAACTTCCTCACCCCCTACTCCTTTCCTCCTTTACCTCAGTTTTTGTTGCTGAGCATGACACCAATGGACAGACAGGAATGTTAGGCTTAGAGGAATCTGTTGACGTTCAGCAAGGACAAATGCACTGTCTATACCTGGGGAGGAATAACCATACGTACCAGAACAGGTTAGGGAATTACCTGCAGGAAAGGAGCTCTGCAGAGGAGGACCTGAGTGTCCTGGTGGACACAGGCTTCCCACGAGCCAGCATTATGCCCTTGTGGCCAAAAAGGCCAAAGCAATCTTTTGGTTCATTAATAAGAGGTTATCTAGTCAGTCAAGGGAGATTCTTCTCTCCTTCTACTCTGCTCTTGTGAGTCATGTGTTATCAACATTATTTCCATCCGAAATCCAAAACACATCACCATACCAGTTACCAGACAAAATCAAGACAATCACCAAGCTGAGAGAACTATTTAACCTCTTCTAATCTTAATAAAGTTCTGGTACCCATGATTTTCTACTGTGTATAGCAACAGATTAGACACACAACTTCCCCATCATATAACCTGATGTGTACTATATCGTTTCCATGTTAGCCAGATATCGTCCTTGCAAAAAAAAAAACTGGACCACAGTTAGGCATATCAAATAACTTTTTTATTTGGATTAAATGGTTTTTTGTTTGTTTGACTTCCCCAGGGACATATTTTTCCCACTACTCTTTTGGATTGCAGAAACTTTATTAGTTGCATGTTTAAATCCAGATTAAAAAGCAAAGTGATTGCAGAATACTTACACTAAGAAGAAATACTGTGGAAAGATTCTGTTCTCAGTTTAACTAGTAATAGAGTTGGATTTACATTGTCATGAGAGTTTGAGTCATTATTTACAAAGAAAAGTCCTGAATCTTCTGTTAGCAGACTACAGACAGTTACATCCTGCAGACTGTATGATCCCTCCTCCCCTTGTCTTGCAGCAACATGTAAAAACCTGGAGAGAAGTTAAGAATTAATTTGAAAGCCTGGGCTGCAGGAAGAATGGTGTGTACCATGGGGTAGATAAACACAATATATAACTACGTCACACTAATTCTTTAAGCCTGGCTGTCTAGAAGGCAAAGAGTAAATCCTCCTGAGAAGTGAAGAAATCAAAAGGAGAACAAAGTGACAAACTGGAATAGAAATTGCTTCAGAACATGGAGATCCACTGGCAAAGACCAAAAAACCCGGGAGCAGAATGTCCAATAAGCAGTACATTTGTATTAGTTTCTACAATTACTCTGTCAACATTCAGTTATGTTGAAGCAGTAGAAGGTACAGTGAATGGTAGAGACTTTAGAAATGAAATCTAATTTTATTCATACTGGTGTAAATTGATTTCAGCTGAAAATATCTAAGTTTTATGAGTTTGTAATGAAAGAACTGACAGTCATAATTTTTGAAATTGTACATCTCTCATCGACTATTCTCAATTTTTTTTTTTGTACAATCAGGAAACATGAAAACAGTGCTGTCACATCTAGTACAAGATAGAGCAAAGAGTTCCAACCTGTGCAAATTAGTGCAGAAAAAAAAAAAAAAAAGACAATTCAGAAACATGAGGGAGAAAAACAATGAATGTTTAAAAATTATAAAAAGCTTCTCTATGTTCATGTTAGCATGGAACTGATTCTGAGAGTGAAAAAGAAAAAAATCCTGGAAAAGTCATAGAAATGTGTGAGAGAGGAATTGGAAGGTCAAGGATGCCTTATTTTTAAAGGCAACACATAGGTAGTGCAACGATACATTTATGTCCACAAAAATCCCTAGATGGTCAACAAACAGAAATAGAGTTCTCCAAAACCAGAAATAAAAACAGAAGGTGTCTCTTTAGCCAAGATAATTCTGTTTTAATTTTCTACCCTGCTTTTGAATTTGTTGCTGGGAGCACAGAGTGGCATGCAGAAATGTGCAGAAGATTCAGAATTCATACATTCAGTGTGTTGCAGTCAGGAAATAAAACAAACAAACAAAAACAAACAGCAGAAGTAATTGCTCATGAGAAAGTTGAGTTCTGATTTAACTGACACCACCACTGACCAGAAGTGCTCGCAAATTAATGGAAGCAAATGGAGACACAGCACTTTACACAGCAGTTGGCAAGCAAGGCTTTTAGCGCAAGACAGTGGTGGTGTAATAACAGATGTAGACCTCAGCAGTGAGCAGTGTCTCTGGTAGAAACTGCCAGGAGGGAGGACAAAGCTATCCATGTTTTAGGCTAAAGGAAGTGCTCAGTGTTCCTCCTGAATGTCTGGTTTGGGAAGATATGCTCTAGCTGAGCTGCTGAAGGGTTAAAACAAGAATGCAAGCAGGTTATACAGCCGTATGGATGATAAGTGAGAGCCTGACAAGATTTTATGGACCTGTTTTTATACCCAGAGTGCCTCCTTGAGAAACAAGCTGTGGAGGGGCAGGGATTGGACAACCCAGCACAGTTAGAACATATCTGCCAATAGACTTGCTAATACAGCAATAAGGACCTTAAACTATTGTTTTTGTGGGGACTGGAGATCGAAACAAAAGAAATGAAGGGGCAGCTGGGAGGAAACACATAGAACAGTTTCATGGGGATGTTCTCTCATTTTCTCTGAGAAAGCATGACTTGGTTAAGCATCTTTGTGCTGTGAAGGAGACTCTGGGGAAATGAGATAGGTTTGTAATACAGGAAGATCAAGTCAGGGACCACTTAAGCAAACTCAAAATACACTAATTCTGTCTGACAAGAGGGTTTACATCTGAGGATACTGATAAAGCTTCCTGATGTTGTTTTGAGACTACTCTAGGAAACAGCAGACTATACGTGTATCTTCAAGAAGAGAAATAAGGAAACTATGGGAAAGTAACTGAATTCCTGGGAATTTTCTAGGGCAAATCCATTTCAAAACCATTTACAGGCATGGGAGGGACAAAAAGGTGATGGGAAATAGGTGGCATGGTTTTACTGACTGACAAGCCTGGCTGACTTCTTTGCAAGCTCAGTGCCTGCAATCTTGGTGAGGTTTTTAAAAATGTCTCCCACACGATTCTCACCATGAAGCTAATGACCCACAAACTACGAGGCGTACTAGAGAGTGGTTGGAAAGCTGTCACAAAGACTAATAGACATGGATTCAATTGCAGCTATTGTCCAGTTACTAGTGAGATTTCTTATGGGTTGATACTGGAGCTTGTACTGTTTAGTATCCTGCTTAATGGATCTTGGTGGTGAAACTAAATGACAAATTCAGCAAGTTCATGGAAGATACCAGGTTGGAAGCCTCATCAGTTCGCTGGATTGGTCTACATTTAGTGAGAAACAGGCAGACTGGAGATAAGAGCTGACACAGAACTGCCTGAATTTCAGTAAAGATAAAAAAAATTGTTCTGTGCCTAGGTGAGAATAATGCCTCACTACAGTACATGATGGGCACCAGCTGCTCAGGAAACAGCTTACTAGAAAAGGATCTGAAAATCTTGGTCAACAATTTTGACAGGAGTCAGCTATGTACCCTTGTACTAGTGAAGACTGACTGCATTCTGGACCGCATCATCAAAGTGTAGCGAGTTGGTCAATGTAAGTGATAATCACTATCTACAATGGCTCTTGCAAGACTGCAAGTAGAGAAATTTATCCAGTTTTTAATTTTTCCATACAAGAAATTCCTTCAGCGGAGGAGTCCCAAGTTGATTAAAGAATGAGAAGAGGCCAAAAAAACTGGCTTTGTTCAGCTTGAAGAAGTGAATGCTAAGGGATGATCTAATGTTGTCTTAACCACATAGCAGGTAGTTACAGAAAGGACAGAGACAGTTTATTCTCAAACACCGCAAAAGAGCAGGAGGTCATGATTATAAATTGCAGCAAAGTAAATTCCAGTGAAGAATCCACACGCAAGAGTGATCAAACACTGGAACAGGTTGCCTGTGAAAGATGCCAAACTATCATTGGTGTTATCTGAAGTTTCTGAAGTCCAGAGCAACCTGTTCTGAATTCAAAGTACTTCTCTTTTGAGCACAGTCTTGACCTCCTGTGTTCATTTCAACAATTTATTTTGCATTAAATTATAACTGAATTAAAATCACAAAGTCTTAGGCTGTTGTGTGAAAGAAGAGAACCTCCATTTCTCCTTGTAGCACCTAACGTTACCATGAGGGCTGCTCCAAAAATAATGCTTCCTATTTTGTTAGTTTAGTCCATGTCTCGCTCCAATTTATAGGAGGGAAAGGAGGTTCTTTTATTATCTATATACCCGGCGTGAGATTAAGAAGCAACGGTTCAAATGTTGGTCTGACCAGTTTATTACAAATCTTAATCAGGGAAATGGGGAAGGGGAGGACAGACACTATTATGAATTAGGGTAATGGGGGAAGGGAAGGAGGGCGATAGAAAAGATAGAAAAGAAGAAGCAAGGAGTCATTACAGGCAGCAAGAGGGACATAGTCACCACCATGGATCCAGAGTGGTTTGTAGTTCCATCTTTGATCTTCAGTAGCGGTGGGTCGTCAGGCAGAGTTGTCCTGTTGACAACGACGACAACGACCATGGTGATGATGGCCCCTTTTCAATGGTTTCAAAGTGGTGAAGTCAGCTATCTTTGGAGTGACAGCTCAAATCCAAAGTGGTTGAGTCAGCTCTCCTTTGAGTGGCAGCTTCTGGCTCTGGGATCTCAGCAGAAACTCCTTTGTTCCCATCTTCCGGGCCTTGCCAGCAGATAAGAGGGAGCAGGGGTGCCCATCTGCATCCTGTTTCTCACAGAACACGATGGTATCGTTCCCCAATTTTCCCACACCTAGCTGGAGTTGTTTTGTCACAGGCCAGATCTTCCACCAGGAAACACTCCTGAGCATTCTCATCCGCTCTTCTACAGAGCAAGCAGTTCTGGGGGAAGGGGCTTTCAAATGTTCCCAAAGCGATATCCATTGTCACACGGTTAGCACCCATTAGTTGCCTCCTCAACAAATCGTTCAGAGTCTTATCACGAGAAATACCTCAGGAAGCAAGCTTTGAGCCAAAAAACAGAGAAGGATTCTCACAGTCCACGATGCCAGAGGATAATTTTGGTGGTATGGCAGTGGAGGCTGAACCTTCCCATCAATATTCTTACATTTGTTACATTTGTCGCCCTGTGACAGACAGCAGCAGAGGGGCAGTCTGACAAAATGGTGTCTGATGTAGAAATGGTTACGAAGCAAAAGCTGTGTCATTTAATTTCTCCACATGGAAAACATTGCATCCATAAACTTTCATAGACATGAAAGTTTATATAGTTTAAAAAGTTTATAAAGTTTATCCACCAAATAGTGGATGTGAGCACAATGAGGTGGTAGGTGGTGTATTTCAGCAGTGGACAGCAACATTGGGTCATCTCCATTGGCACAGATTTCTATGAGTGCAGCACTCTTATTCATCACTGGTGAAAATGCAAAGCTAATGGTCTTCACAATGTTGAAAAAACAGTGTTTTGTAGCTGAGAATTTGCTCTATCAAATAGTGCTACTGCATTTAGGAAGAGTTATAAGAATTCCATAAATAGGAAGGTGATGTCATAGCTGCCTTGACCACATCTCATATCTGGTAGAGAGAACCATGATTTTTCTTCTCTAATGTCAACATCAGTTCTTTTTATTTTTTCCAAGTTAGTTTTCTCATCCAAGATTCTTTCTATGTTCTTCTAAGACCTTGCTGGATATTTCATACCTTTGACAGACCATTCTCTTTCTTTGATTATTTTTATATTTTCTTGTACACTCTTTCTGACCTTTTTTACTCTTTTGTTATTGATATATATTGATATATTGATATATAGATGACATGAATAACCTTTGGATATACGTTAAATTTGCTTTAAGCACTTCCTTTTCCCTTTCTTGCCTTTTCACTGTGTTATTAATCCTCGCAGCTTGTTGGAATTCTTAGATTCAATATAATATATTTTATCAAATTGTGCTTCTTTCACTAATACTTGGAAACCAACATATTCAAACAATTAGTCCTTCACTAGTTTAGCAGTGCTAGAAATTGTACCAATTGTGGTGATCCTGACCAGAAAACAGTTGAGTATTGAGGAGTTAACCTAAGAAGAATTAACCTCAGTGGATATAAGCAGTGCTGTGTATCATGCACATACAGCATAATTTTCAGGCCCATGTTGCTGCACATCTCTTCTGGCTGCAGGATGATCTTAGCAGTCTAATTGTGACAGATGAGCTCATAGACAGCTGTCAGCTGGCTATTACATCTCCTACACATTACTGCCTTTATCTAGAAGTGCAGAAAGTAGTTCTTACATGAACATCCTTTACATATGACAGTAAAAATACTTGAAAAGAATTGTATTCTGTTAACAAAGTACTGTAAGAGTTCAAATGACAAAAATAGAGTAGTATTTCTGTGTATAGGATCTGCTCAGCATGCTGCACCCTGTTTGAAGACCCATTTAATACCAAAAAATTTGGATTTCCCAGCATCTGAAGGGATGTAGAATTATCTATTCCACTCTCTTTTGCTTTACAGTCTTGACTGCAGTAAAGAGCATTGTAAGAGATTCTTTGCAGAATTTGAGTGCCTTTCTTACTCAAATCATAATGAACCAAATACCTTGGGGTAACACACTAGAGGCCAGCGACTACTTTATTTTACTTCTATTTATATTTGCATGGCACAATCACAGTTTTATACAGATAGATATAATAAGCAGGTGTTCTATGTAGAATGAGATCTTTATGACTTTGCAATAATGATATAATGTAGAGAAATACAGGTTTGGTATAACTGCAGAGACCTTGAGCAGTGGAAATGCAGAATATCGCATAGGGAAATTTAGACATGGAGTGACAGGACACAAGCTTGGCACTGGAATCTTCATGGCTACAAACAACTCACACATGGTTAGTCAAAGACATGCAGAGTCACAGCTGAAAAAAAATGTGTTTATGGGTAGCAGTAAGAACCAAGTAACACAAATAAAAGACATCACATATAGTGAATTTGCATATAGCGTGGAGCTGCAAAACAATGACAACAATAGAGAAAAATAGAATATTCAGATTAGAAGAGATTTTTAAAGATTATATAGTATAGAGATGAAGAAAGAGAAAGGCATAAAAGTAAGTTGCAAACTGTACAAAACTAAGCACACATGGATCTAGACTAAGGAAGAATTCATTGACTTGAGAGTCACATTCCTCCCAGCCATAATCCACATGGCACATATAAATCTCCACCCAGGATACAAACACTGACCTTAAGACATCGAGGAGTAAAGTGTAGAACCTGTTTATAGAATGATTTTAACTGTGCTGTTTTTAAAATTATTATTATTTTATTTCACTATTTATTTATTTATTTTTTTTCTGTAACAATTAGACTTGGGATAATGATTAGACTCAGAAAATTCCAGCAATAAATTCTTTGCTTTTTTTGCATAGAGGCTGTGATTCAACTTTGTCTTTAAACAAGATTTTTTTTAAAAGGTTTTGAAAGTAACAAATTTAAGTGTGTTAATTGTCCTGTCTTTCAGTACAACTTGTTTTACACAACTGGCTACACACCTGTAATTGTGCTCACATTTTCATTGTAGACACATCTCATAGGATGTGTCACATATCCTTTACATATTTACAGGTTTAATATAAGGTTATAGGCAACATTGCAGATTTTTTACTATCACCGTGCTACAACACCTCTCCTCTTCTCAGTGATGCACATGGTATCAAAATGTACTTAGGAAACTGTGAGTCTATTAAAACAACACTGTTAAACAGCCTGTCTTGAGTTGCACTTGTATAAAGTGAGTTAATAATGAAATAGTGAATAATGAAATAGTGAAATAAGGAAAATCTGCTCAAACGTATTTACACATCAGATATACACAAACCCTTAAGAACTTAAAAGAAAAAAATCTCCAGTACTACAGGTGAAATCCTGGACTGTTAGCATAATGCTCTTTGCATTTCTATTGCTAAAAAACTTCCTACTGGCATAAGTACTGGGTACAAAGCAGGGCTGTTAGCCCAACATATGAAAGCAGAGGTGTTCCTCTCTTGCTGCACCCTCTATAGCCAACAAAATATTTTCAGAATATTCTCAGTTACTCCTTTTGCAGTCCTTGGTCATCAGGACACAATGAAACCTGTAGCTATTCTATAGATTTGATGAGAGGAGATTTTGCAATGCAGCCTGAGAAACTAAAGGCTTATTCTGCTTTCCCTGGCCCCTATGACAAACAATACCTGGCATGCAGCTTTGGCTCTAGTCCTGTTTGTTCTCATAAAACCTTTTTGATTTGTATTAATCTCTCAAAATTGGTTTCTCTGAGTCAAATTTGTGCTATCATTTAATTTCTTATTCATTATAAGAGAAGAAATTATCTTCCTTGCCTCGTATTTTTAGGCTCATATGAAGTACAGATGTGGCATGTGTGTTTGGAAGTATGTTTCTGGATATAAATATGCACTTAAATATTGCAAGAACTGGAGAAAAAACATACACTCAAAGGTTAAACGTGCTCATATATAAAGATATGTATAAATAAATACATGGAACCATCTATATATGAAAAAGCATTCATGTATTAATATCCAATCCTAGAAAATAACATTTCTTTATTTTATGTGCAATACAAAAATTAAGAAAGCATCTGATATTTGTGATACATCCTTAAAAGCAACACTTAAAAAAACATAAATTCTCATCCAATTATGCTATGTCACCAAATGTCTCCCAGCCTCCTACAGTCTCATATTTTCCTTTTTATATCCTACCCATATATTTACTAACTCATTCAACTTCAATTAAATCAATTACAAATCCCCACGGTACCCTAATTAGTGCAATATACATAACCACATCTATCAATAATCATTTTGAATATCTTATAATGGCATAGATAGAAAAACACTCAAGTGAAAACTAATTAATTGCTATCAACAAAATTAAGAGATACTTACATCTCAAATACCATCACACTCCTGTGATTAGCTAATACATTTTAAATGAATGCAAACTATATGGTGAGGGAAAAAAAAAAAGTGTTACCTGTGAAGTCTCTTCTACTCTGGTAATAGTAGGGAAAATCTTGCTCTGACCCCAGGTTGTTGTACTTACTGCAAAGCTCATCATAGCTTACTAAAGTGAAAAGAAAAGTAATTCAGGAATCTATTTCTCTTGCACTTAAATAAAGAACTATTGTGACAAAGCAGGTAGTAACACAGAAAAGTAATAAACCATGCAGTAGCAGCTATTGGTGCTGTTGTGCAGACATTGTGTGCAATGTCTCTGCAAGAAAGGATTTGGGCATGTGGGCCAGAAGACCTCTATACCTGGCAAAGTGAGAAAGATTTGACCACTAGGAAGACTTTTTAATAGTGATTCTTGTCACATACCATATGAAAGCAACAGACTGTCACTGTTGGGAGGAACTGAATATAATGAAATATGCTCTGGTCTTATTTGAAGTAGTGTTCTGTAATGATTATGACACAAACTTAGGTTAGTGAATTAAGTTGCATTTTTTTTCATATTACTAAAATGTTGACATACATCACTATCAGAAGCATTGTAACAATAAAAATGTGAACACACACTGAAGATTCTTTGTGGCTGATCAAAGGCGTTATAGTGTAGTTAATACAGTCATTAACTCGTGAACATTATTAAAACAATGTTCCTGAAATTAATATTTTTGTGTCCACATTTCTTGAACTTCTTTACCAGCCATCTTGGGTCCTATCACCTGGTGAGGGGGAAAAACCTTTTTCACAAAAATGAAACAGTTACCAGTGTGGGAAGGGGAGGAAAACATTTACTTCAGAAGTATAAAGAAACCTTTATTTAAAGAGATTTTTCCATCTCAAAGCCCTGAAAATGGTGGTGACCTCCTGCTCTGCTGTATTCTTCCTTGTCTACTGCCATAACTGGCTGAAATAAATCTCCTTTTCCTATTAAATGTATTCCCGCCAAGAGACAACAGGTTATTTGTTAATTATATTTGTTAATTCAGATTCTATCCAGAACATTGTCAGTTTGTGGAATATTAGATAAAAGAACATAAAGACTGGTAATGAAATGTTCTCTCTTAATTCACAATTACTTCACTTCCTATTTTTTTCTAAAAAATTTAAAAACTTCCTGTTTTTCTAATTTAATTTTGCTAACCACTATTCTTTTTCATTCTCAATTAAACTTGCAGCCTTTTCCCATTTGAATACCTACCAGATGATGCATGTCACTGAAAACCAACTTAGTTTCTTACGAGTTCTGTCATTAAGTTGTGCATAAGAACCATACAGTGACATTTGTATGCAAATTTAATAAAAAACTGACTATAACTCAGCCAGGAGCAGAGTACTTGGACAGTGATAACTGCCTAATTAACAAGACTGGCAGAGGAAGATAGCATTACAGTACAGTACTGTATATGACAACAGACTGGGTTCTAAGCTCAGGCATATTTCAGGTTACTTTTAGTTTCTTGTTTGTCAGTAATATTTATCTGAGGTGGCATTAACATTAGAGCTAAATTTATGAATTCTTATAGAGCAAAAATTTGAGTCTGAACATGTTACTCAACTTTTCACTCTTCGTTTGAAGTACTGTGTGATAATTTGATTTCATATTTGACAATCTGTGCCAGTTGAGTTGTTTGATTTTCTTTTAATGAGAATACAATAGAGCTGATTTTTTTCTACTTGCAGTAATTTGAGGCTGGAGCAAAATAGCAAATAGATGTTATGTAGAATGGCATTTCCTCTTTATGGTTTTAAACAGAGTCCTTATCCATTCTCAGATGAATGAAATAATACCCTGTCATAGACTTAGTCTTATCAGCATCAACGACATTAAATTAAGACATACATCCAATAGAGAAAACACCTTTTCCAATCTACACAGTTAAAACAAATCTCAGAAGAAATTGCAATTTTCCTTCTGAACTTCTTTCAAGCACTGACAGGTTGAGACAAAATCTGAGATGAAATGTGAAACAGATAAAACAGTTCACTTAAGGAAGTCCAATGAAACAACAAACACATTTGGTAACAAATGCATTAATTCATCAAGAATGTTTTTCCATTGGAAAACCATTCACACAGTCATACCCAAATCTAGTCCCCCAGTATAACTTTTTTTCCCCTCAGATATTGCTTACGCACAACATCTAACTCCACTTAAAGATACAATTAAGTTTTGATTTTATTGGAATGGCAGTAAAGATAAAATAAAAGATAATAAATAATCCATCTTTTTTTTTTTTTCACTACCTGAGCAATTCTAAGATGCTCTAATTCCTTTTTTCCATGGCAATGTTTATTTTCATATTGGACAATTTGAAAAGGCACACTTGTGCAGCATTATCAAGCCCTTTATACGGTATGCCATGGTCTTATCAAAACTGGTCACAGGCATCAGAAAATTTAAAACTTTCAGCCATTTTCAATAGTTACTCTGAAACCATCACTTGCAAGTCTGAAAAAAAAACAACTGTGCCAGTATCTTTAATCAAGAAACTTGCCCTGTTATAGAGATTCTAAATAAAGGAAAAGTTCACTTGTGGATTCCCAACTGACATGTTATAAATTATTATGTGGGGCAGTTGTTGCTCATTACACAGAAACACATTAATAAAAAAGAGTAAAAAATGTAGTTTTATTATACATATTTCTATAGACAATATTAGAGTAAAGGGAAATGTATTGAAGTCTTCTATATTTTTTTGTTACCTCTCTATTACAGTGTGTATTATGCATTATGCAGTTATCTGTCTTGATGTACGGCTGTGTGGAGTCTAATCCACTTAAAAATCTGTTCCAGTTCTTCTCATTCCAGACTCTTTCTCTCTCTCTAGAAAACAAAAACAAACAAAACAAAACAAAACAAAAACACAAAAATAATAACAAAAAGAAACCAGTGAAGTATCTATCTATATGTAACAGAATGCCTATAAATCTAGTATGAATATTAGTTGGCACTGGTAAAAGTGAGTTATTCTCACTTTTTTAACCATCAATAGGAATCTATAGCATTGCTTTTTTCAATTTGACAATGAGTAATAGACAAAACAGTGGAAATAATATTTGCTATTTAAAAGAAAAAGTAATTTGATAAAAAAAGGGGAAGGTTATTAAGGAAAGTAACCAGGCATGCGAAATAGCTGTGAAGTCACTGAAGAAAAAAGTTGGTAGTGGATTCGACAATTCAGTATAATAAGAAAAACATGCTTATGGATATATTTAATAAGGGATTGACATAAAATCTGGAGTAAAATAGCAAAATTTCCACATTACACTTTTGAATATAATAAAGAACCAGAAGGAGTGAGAGGAATTAGGAACTGCAAAAAAAAGAAAAAGAAAAAAAAAAAGTAAGAAAGAGAGAGAAACATGATATCAGTATATGCAGAATGCACAATGATTAAAAAAAAATACAGACCTACTTATGCAGATTGAGTAAGAACAGTTTTAAAATAGAGGGCCAAAAGTTTAACAGGTAATTCAAATGATTTGTTTGCTCTTAATAGTAGGAATTCATGTTGTTTCTAAATGTCAGGATCAGAATCAAGGTCAAGTCACTGTATAAACTAGGAAGAAACTAAGAACATGCATCAAGCAAGCTTTAAGCATATACATTTTCAAGGGTAACATTATAGAAAAATGATTTGTCAAATCAAAGTCATAACTAAACTGCATGCATTAGTTAAAGGCAATATTATTTAAAACAAGATATAGATCAGACAATAATCTACAAGCAATCAGAACATAGAATTAGAAGTTTGAAAAATTCAGTATTTCACACAGTCCACCACTCTGTTCAAGGCCAGATTAACTACACCTTGTGTCACTTCTGATACTGACATGTTCTTAAAGACATCTAGCACTGGAAAGCCCTAGCAATTCATTCCAGTGCTTGACCATACTTCTTTTTAAAATATTTTCCATTCATAGCTAACCTAAATCTTTCTTGCTGCAATATGCATCCATTTGTTTTTGTCCTATTCATCACTGTCATAGAGGATAAATTATTCTTTCCTCTTAGGAATAATCTTTTTTGCTTGTTTTTACATTTGAATTCTATTACCTTATTTCCTGTCACCTTCCCTTCTTTATGCTAAATAACAAAAATTCATTCAGTTTTCTCTCATAGATCACATTTTCAAGACTTCACATTTATTTTCATTGCTCATAATTGCAAGCAGTCTACATCTTTCCTGGAATACTGCTTTTCCTTTTCCAAGTAATAGATACTGCCTTGCATCACATGTTTCGTAAGCCAAGCTTCTTGGCTGATAATGTGGAAATCGCCCATTTTTTGTACTTTTTTTGTTGCTGTTATTGCAGTTCCATTGCATGTATAATGCACAGCTATCTTGTCATCTTCTAGGCCTAAAATCATTACCTGAAGAAGTCATAGCCAATTGTTCCTCCTTTTGTGATTTTTTAACCACTATTTCTGATGAGGGTTATTGCATGTAACCCCACTGAGTAGCATCCAGTTTTTACACTGACCATCATTCTAATTTGCCAGAACAATATTGAATTCAGAGCATGTTCTTCTAAAACATCTGTGACTTGCAATCCACTGCTACTTGGACCATTAATAAATTAAATAAGGTGTTGGTCTATTACACTGAATATATGATTAGCCTCAAAGCTGGAGTAGATCTCTGCAGAACCTCTCTCAGTAGATCCTAAATGGAGCAGTTCTCCATAGAGTTTATATCCATCTTCTAATATTTTCTCTAGTTATCTACGAGAATGTCATCTAAAACAGTGCCAAAAAGATTTACTATATTCAAGATATGCCTACTTTTCTCTATATCCACAAGTCCTGCATGCCTGTCACAAGAGTGCGTCTGACTGGGTTGACATATTTTGTTCATAACAACTCCCACTGGCCATAACTCACCTCATCACTTTGTCCTAAGTGTTTCCAAATAGTTCTTGTTCACTGTTTCTCATGAATCCGTGATCTCTTTCTTGTGGATTCTGTGATTGTTTAAATATGGCTTGGCTTATATGATGGAAATTATCTTCATTAGTGTGCCCAAACTAGGTCTTCAGTATGAGATCTGTGTATCTGTTATATTGAAACAATTTTGCTGAGGATAATCTGCTTCATGCTTTTCCATAGATACTCATCCTTTTTCTATAACTTTCATAACCCACTATAAGTATGTATCACACATTTCCTGATCATGTTCTGATATAATATTTATATTATACTAAAGAGACAGCAAAGATAGCTTGAAGGATCTTCTAAAAATAATTTTTATTTACTGAAATCCTGCGTAAAAGGGCATCATCCTTTTAAAACATCGGTGTTTGCATGTATTTATTTTATTAATACACCCCCACAAATCCATTAGTCACAGAATATTCTTCTGAAAACTTTCAGAACAAATAGAAAGATACTATTAAAAAAAATAAATTGTACATGGTACTAGTCATCCCAAGTAAGGGATTCAGAACAATAGATGTAGTAAATAGCCTTTGGGTTGGCTGTATGGGACCTCAGACTCAGACAAACTCATAATCCCCCATGATCAAGATTTTTCCATTCTGAACTGTGTAACAAACAGACAGCAGACAGAGTCTCTGGTTTATGTCAAGAGAAACAAATGTTTTTTGTAATACGAAAAAGAAATAGTTGCCTAGTCTGGGTTAGGGAAGAGCTTTGCTTCATCAGCACTTGGAGAGAAAAGCTGCTGTTCCATGCCGAAAGTGAGAAAAGAGGGACAGTGAGAGGAAACTTTCTTATAAGCTGCAACATGCTAAGCTACCCTCTCTCACTGGCAGTTCAGTGAGTTCCCTCTCACATACAAATTGCTCCATTAAATGTTTTTAAGCCACCTTCATGCCATTCACAATGTGTTAAATTATTATTCAGGCTCAAAACCAGATGCAATTTTCCAATTATTCAAATTTAAAATACATTCTTTTCTATTATACAGACTAAATTTGCCTCATTAAATAAAGCAGCAGGGAAAAATTGTATTTTACTATGTCTAAGAAAAGTGTAAATGCTCAATGGTACTCAATAAGATGTTAATCAGAATCAGTTAGTAATTTGTAATTGATCACTAGAGCTGGAAGATTCACTAATCAAATATTACAAGTTAAATAACCTTTCTCCTTTGCTTCTAGTTTATGCTGGCCTCTTTCCCTAGAGTTAATTAGATTATACATGTGAAAATATATTTTTGTTAATTTTAATAACACTGCAATACTTAGTATGCACTTACAAAGGGATTCTGATGTTCACAATAAATGTTTTATGGCAAAGGCAACATAGTTTATGGCATAAAATCTGCATACTCAATGAGGGTATAAAAATTGGAATAGGAATTAAATTTTTGCCAGGTGTCTCTCAGTTTTTTTCTCAACCTCTGAAGTTGTTAATGAGAAAATTGTAAATTATGACTCTGCAGTTAAGCTGGAGTATGTGAGGCACATAAATGGTAGAAGCTAAGGCACCTTTATTGTTTAGACTTGATACAAGACATCCAATAGCAATTAAGAACATGTGAGGAGGAGTTTAGAGATGCAGGTTTGGCCAGCCTTAAGAGAAAATTATTTTACTATTGACTGAACTATCTAATGAGGGGAGAAAAGTAGAAATGTCTTCTCATGGTGTGTAGTGAAAGGCAGCAAAAAAAGCACTTAGGCAATTAGAGATTAGGAAACACTTCACTCTGAGTTGGATAGATGCTGTCACAGGTTGCCTAGAGCAGCTGTAGGTTCTCCATCCTAGTTGATATTCAAAATGAGGCTGGCTGTAGCCCTGAGCAATCTGGACTTGCCTAATCATGCTTTGAGCGGGTGGTTGGGTACCCACCTCCTTAGGTTCCTTCCAAGCTACCTGTATCTACTGCTCAAGGAAAAGATGACCCCAGGTGTGAAGCAGAATGTACTGTGACTTTACTTTTTGGCAGTTGAATTATGATGCCTATTACTGTACAAACAAAGGGTAAGTTAATGTTCAAGCTTGAGATCTTATCAGGTGTTTTGGTAAAAGGAATGAGTGCCGACACTCTGTGGGAAAGTCCAGGAGTACCGCAGCAACTCTAGCAACTACTGAGTTGCCCTAGGACAGCATTTCTGAACTTCCACTGGGCAAATGCTTTTCTGTGAGCACTGTACGGCAGAGATACCTGCTCAATTAATCATGTAGAGGGGAGATGAGTTTTCTAATTCCTTTAATCTATAGCAGTATCTCTCACCCTAGGCAAGTATGCTGTTTATACTGCTTTCTTTTCCCTTCTAATTTAAGAGTTAAAATAATGACATGGTTGTAGAGTAGGTTTTTTGTTTTTTTTCTTTTAAAGTCTTGACAGACAATAAACTAAAACTAGTATTGGAAAAATAAAAATGCACTCATACAACTGAATGAATTCAGTTTCTTCTCTGAACAGTAGAAAATAAGAATCCTTATAACAAAGAAATGCTAAATTCATTGTCAAATATGCACTCTGATGACAAAGATTAATTTGGAGGGTAAAATGAATAAATAGTGGGACTGAAGCCATAGGAATTCACATATTTATCTTGTTTATTTGTATATATATGTATGTAAATAAGTCTACCACTTACAGAGACAAAAATGTAAAAAATATTCTGAAAAAGTAGGTATAGAAGAAGGTGTATGTGGTTGGTGAGAGGAAAGATGTAGCGGATGAAGAAAAAAAAACACATGTAAGCTAAAAATATTGTAGCAAATAGTGACAAATCTTAATTCCTAATTAAATATAATTTCATTTATCCTTCTCTTTCTACTATATATATATTTGGTAAGGCTAAGTTACTGGCTAAAATTAATGAGATGATATTCAGATTTTAAATTAGAAAATGCCTGTCTCAAGAGGAGAAAATTCTGTTTGCAACAAATTTACATGGTAAGGGGGAAAAATTATCTTTGTGTTTGTGCCTTGTCCTCAGAAGGCACAGAAGCCTCAATTTTAATTTGCTTTAATGGCAGTGAGAGATGTTAAGTGCTTTGCTGGATTGGATTCCTTCAGTATGGTACGTACAAAACAGAGTAGCTTTGATATAAACAAACTAATGCTCAATTATATAATAATGAGAAAGTTCTAATATGCTTTAAGAAACTTGAGAATATTTTCATGTTAACTGATAATACCTAAGGTTGCCCATGGACCTGATCTATTATAATTTATTTCGTCTTTGGATAGGCAATACTTTTTTTTTTTCTTTTTTTTTTTTCCAGAAGAGTAGCTTGTAAAACTCTTTGAGTCATTGACTTTTCAGAATGATGTTTACTTTGACTTAATTATGTACCCTGAGGATTAAGTTTCATCAAGAAACTGTTTCCTACGCAGTAGTAGTTATTTCCCATTTAGTAATTTGTAATGTCATTTGTAATGCTAAGAATTTAAATCAGTATTAATTTCTTTGGAATTTCATTGATATAAATGCTTTAAAACTTGGAGGACTTGGAGGATCAACACATCATTGTATGCTCTTAAATTGTGATATAGTGATGCTTCAGAAAAAACTTAAAGGAAAAAATCTTTGAAAAAAAATGCATTAAGGAATACGATACATGTACAACAGCAACATTAGAACAGAACACAAGAACTGAGTGTTTTTACAAGCATGGGGGATGGTGTTAGCTCTATTATTGCTGTTCACATCACTGGTAATCCATTGTAAAATTGAATCTTATTCCAGACGCAATAAAATAAGAGACAACAACAAATGACCATCATAAGGAGGGAGAAATGCTGATTGTGCAATTCAGTCAGGAGTCAAAAGTGAATGATTAAATGCAGGTACTTCATGACCAGTGTGTAAATATGAAACCTCAGGTATTTTGCATGTGTCACTGTTTTAGGAAAAAATGATTAGAATTAATGTATTAACATGCGTCATTTCATTAGAATTCTATGTTAGTAAAGAAGTAGAACATTTACCAATGAAAGCGGTTTTGTCCTGATGAAAACCAGTAGTCCCTGTAGTAACATAGCAGTAACTGACATCAGCTAAAGCAATAACCATATGAGGGTATTCCAGTGTCATAAAAAAATGTCAATTCAGATAAATCAGGCAAGTTTTGACTCTCCTAAACTGCCTAAGCAACTAGAAGCTTATTCAAATTATTTTGTTTGCATCCTTATTCAATCTAAACAAATATTCATGGAACAGATTAAATTTAAAACTTGAAGATTGATGGCGATAAAGTATTTTATTTAGTTATCCATAATGCAGGGCCACATAGATCTGAACAGTGCACTGATATAAATTTATCCACATGGAATTTATAAGTCTTATGATTAACAAATTTCTTCTAAGGAGGGTCAGTGTTTCTCTGCTTTTCACTGTTTGATATAAATATTACACTCTTTTGTCACAAATCTTTTTTCTCTTATCTTCCCTATATGATATATATGTTTTTTATTACAAATCTTGTTTCTTTACATTTTCCCTATATGGTATATTGAAAATACAACATGAAATGATGTATTAAATATATTGCAGATTAAAATATAGATAAGCATAGGGTTTGTAGCTAAAGAGTACTGTTTGAAGAATCCAGTAGGTGTGGAAGTCAAGCACCACTTTCTGTAAGAAATTTACTTCCCCGTTCTTACATAATAGTAGGATTGAAAGAGTTTCTTAGTTTCTGTGTTGGCAAAAGTTAAAATTTCTCCTGTATGTGAGGCCTCACCTGGAATACTCTGTCCAGATGTGGAGTTTTCAGTACAGGAGAGACATGGACCTGTTGGAGTGTGTCCAGAGGAGAGCCACAGAAATGATCCAAGGGATGGAACACCTCTCCTATGAGGACAGGCTGAGAGAGCTGGGGCTGTGCAGCCTGGAGAAAAGAAGGCTAGAGGAAAGAAGGAGACAGACTCTTTAGCAGGGTCTGTGGTGATTGACAGAAAAAGGGAAAATGATTTCAAGCTCAAAGAGGGTAGATTTACGTTAGATTTCAGGAAAAATTCTTTTATGGTGAGGGTGGTGAGGCACTGGAAAAGGTTGCCCAGAGATGTGGTTGATGTACCATCCCTGGAGACTTTCAAGGCAAGGCTGGATCAGGCCCTGGGCAACCTGATCTAGCTGTGGTGTCCCTGTTCGTTTCAGGGGAGTTGGACTAGACGACCTTCAGAGATCCCTTCCAGTTTTAAGGATAAAATACTCTCTCATTATCAGTAAATGAATCTTTAAGTTATTGCAAAAACTATCAAGAAAAGCTTTGAAGCATGCATATTGTATCAGAGGCATCACTGTCTGCTACAGAAATCAGAATGCAGTGGAGTGCTGTGCAAATTTATCCACATGAAATTAATTACAGCCAAAGTAACTAAGTTTCAAATCACATTAAGCATGATTTTGGTATGCTATATATTATATCTATAAGCATAGTTCCTCCAGAGAAAGAACTCACAATATATTCTCAGACTGAGTTTAATTGTTCTAAACTGGAAACCACTTGTTAGCTGTAGTAGGAATAACAATAAAGAGACATCAGTGAAAAACAAAACAAACAGCAACAACAACAAAAAAATAGAGTCACTCTAAGCCTTTAAGAAAAGATTACCTTCTCCTGAAGATATGCTGCTCATCTGAATCATTGCTTGCAGGAGTGGGCTTTTAGTACTTACATCCCTTTTGGATCATGAGTCATGCCTATAACTGACAGGTTAATTCTCACAGGTGTGAATGTTCCTTCAAGAGGTTGAGATTCTTGATGACAGTTCCTGTTTAGTAATACTGAGGATGGAAATCATTACTGCTTCTGTCCCTTTACTATTGAGCAGCCACTGATGGGAGTTGAAACTGTATGTGCTGTCTTTTATAGATCACCGTTTCTCAAAATAAGACCAACTTAGAAAATCAATGCTTTAAAGGTACCTTATACTAATTTCCAGCAATTGTGTATGGTGGCATGTGCAATTCTTCCGCTACTTGGGTCTAAACCAGAGTTTAGACTTCTCTAGGGCAGCTCATAGGCATTGCTACTTGTCAGGAGACCAGTGAAAAGAAATACTGTATCATGGCAATAAACCCTTAGAAGAGGTTGTAGGGCAGTGAGGAAAGTTTGAAGACTTCTGCAACCATGTATGGGCTATAAGAATGCAGATTTTGCTGAGGTGTTTGAGCAAAAACTTTGATGTGATGCGTAATAGAATCCTATGTTGTGATACAGAGAGATACAGATACTAAGAAGAAGGAAGGAAGCAGGTGCAGGAAAAGAGGAAAATACGGACCAGCATAATTTAAAATGCCATATCCTTCTCTGTCCTTGGAGTGACATTTCCATTTAAAAGAAAATGTCACTCAAAGAATTGGAAGATCTTTTTAGATAGGTTCTACTTAATAGAGTGTCTTTCTTTGTAATGTTACATCTATTAGTTTCTTTTGTAAAAAAAAAAAATTATTTTATTAACTATTTTCCCTTTTTCAATTTTGGAGAAGATTGCAAGGGGAAGAAAAAATGAAGAGGACCTATAGCTTTTGAATAAGTATCAAAGAGCTGTTGAGAACAGAGTAAATCATTAACAGGTAAGTAGCTGTTCTTTTACTTCTTTGCCATGTTCTTTTCTCTTTTTACAAGTTGGGAGAAAAATAAATGTCACAAAAAAGGCCATGTTCTGCTTGCATTTACTTACTGGAACAGGCTTCCCAGGGCAGTGGTCACTGCACCAAACCTACTGGAGTTCAAGCAGTGTTTAGCCAAGAGTCACAGAAACATTGTTTGAATTTTAGGTAATCTGTGATATAAATATCATAAACTCCTGTTTGGAGCCAGAAGTTGGACTCAGCGATCCTTGCGGGTCCTTTTTAATGCTGCATATTCTGTGATTCTATTTCAGCAGCATGCCAGTTTCTTTGGAACTAAGTACTGTTCTTAATACTCTGTTAGTTTGTTCTTTGATTGCCTCAGCACTGTTGAAGTAGGTGCTGTTTTTATTTACTTTTTTTCCAGGTTTGTTCTTATTCTCCCTTTGCTTGGATCATCCTTAATAAGTTTCTTAAATGCTTGGCATCCTCTAGGAGCTCATATAATCTAAGCTCTTTCTTTTTTTTTCCTTATTTAAATATATGTTTAGAAGTTCATTGTTATATTCTTTTGTTTTTCATTCATCCCATTATTGAGGTTATTTAAATTCAAAGTTCTTCAGTACATTTCAGATTTCCTTTGTTATGGGATATAAGCCATATTCCCTGCTTCGTATCCCCTAAGAATTTTTTGACCTTTGAAGCTGCAGTTCAGAATAAGATTATCAGCTTTCTCCTGCCTTGGGATGCAGAAGTTTTATTCTATCCATACTTATTACATCTAAGTAGTCTGCTGTTCCACATCCACTGAGTCAGGTGGTGCTGTCTCTGAATGCTAATAGTCTAATTTAATTATTTCGAGTTATTGGTGCTGGGCCCTTTGTGCTAGATACAGCAGAAAGAATGAACTTTGTGAAGGTAATTAAGGTATGTGCACTGTACAAGTGACTCAAAGTCAGGTCAAAGCATCATAAGAGCTGCCCCAATTTCTTTTAACTGATAATACTTTCCAAGGGACCATATCTGAATCCACTTAAAACTGTTCATCCTCTTATGTATCTCTCCCTACCTCCATAGCTACTTAGCAGAGAGGGCATGCTTGAAAACAGCTTTGCCAGCATTACAGCTACTACAGGACTGCCTTCTGGGGAACAGAGTCAAGGCAAAACAAAAAAGAGTGTAAGGGTATCATTGACAATCACTGTTTGGGTTGTTGGACAGTATTCGACATGTGTGCAAATGATAAGGAGAAAATATGTTGATTTTTTTTAATACTTATTATAAGATGTCTCTATATTCTTTCTCTAAGATGCTGATTTCACATACCGAAATAAAAGTACAAGTAGTCCAGTCCAGATATGTAATTCTGCTCAGATAATGTGACTGTTCAAAGAAACAAAAATTGGAGATTTTACTTTTGCCTCTGCCAATATTTTTCTTTGTAATTAGTAAAAACTGATTTATTTTCTTTTGTCTTTTTGGAAGTAGTACTGTAGAGCAACATTAGCAAATCAAGTGCAGAACACAAATCATTTTATAGTCATCACTTATTTATTACTTGCATATGTAGAAACCCTGCTGTGAATATCAGTCCAGTAGTGACAGTCTTTTAATCCACTTGTTTGTATACTGAGCACTAAGAGTCTTTGGTCAAGCTTTTAAAAGTGATTTTTGTCACTTGAAAAAGCAAATTGCCACCCAAGCGCACCAGGTAGGCAACAGTAACATATTCAGAGCTGACATTAATCTCCCTAGATTCCTAAGCTCCCTAAGGCATCTGTGTTTCTACAGCTGGCATTTTCAAAGAAAACTGACTGTTGCTGCCAACAAATGAGTTGATGAGAGCCCTAACAGAAGTAAAAACTCTGGGGGCCATGGAAACAAGATTTGGAATGTTGGCAGGAGAATTTCTATCTTGCCATTAATGTCTGATTTCCTAAATGTCCTCTGAGGGTGCTGAAGATGTGTTTCTTGTCATGAGTGGGACACGTAAATAAGGTAGACACGTAAATAAGGTAGACTGGCCAGAAACATACCGGCATACTGATGTCTCACACTTCCTCACAAGACATACGGTATACGTACTTGAAAAAGAGAACATTACATGATGGTTCATATGTCAGGGCTAGGAGGCTACTGTGGAAAATTTGAATGATACAATATCCTCTTTCAGTGTCCTGCCAACTCCTCTCTTCCTCTTGGACTCCTTCATCTGAGCCACAGCACGTATGCTTACAGCAGACACTGTGTAATACTTGGATATTCTGAGTGCGAGCCTGAAGCAGTATGAGCTTTGCTGGGTTTCTGGTAGCCAATGAAGTACATGATACCTATAATAAGTAGCATAAATCTTACATTAACTTTTCTATTTCACAAATAATCTATTTGAATGGTGGGAAACAGTCCTGTGCTTAAAGTAGTGTTAGGAAGTATGCCATCATTCCTGATTTCTTTGTTGGTTTCAATTATACCAGCATTTAGATAGTTCCTGATGCAAATCACTATTTCAGATCAATGTGAAAGCATTAAAGCAGTAGCACCACAGGAAACAGTATCCATGTGATAAACCAGGATACTGATGTGGGACAAGACATAACTGACCAGGAGGGGCAAGAATATACTGAGGAGCAAGCTAGCTGGTTTCATTCTGAGGGCTTTAAACTAAAGCTGCTGGGAAAAGGGGATGTACTGCTCAGTGATGGAGAAGACCCGACAATGCTGTCACTCTAGGAAGCAGCAGGGGAAAACCTCTGATTCCCCCTGTAGGTTTTAGGGAGGGCTCTGCTAGGAAGGCCTAACTGAAGCACCTCTATACCAATTCATGCAGCATGGGAAATAAGCAAGGAGAGCTGGAAACTGTGGTGCGCAGGGAAAACTACGATCTTATTGCCATCACATAAATGTGGTGGGATGATTCACATAGCTGGAGTACCACCACTGAGGGCTACAAGCTTTTTAGAGGGGAAAGGCTAGGTGGGGAGGGCAGGGGAGTTGCCCTCTACTAGGGAGTGGATAGACTGGGAAGAGCTTCCCGTGAGATTGAGATTGAGAGCCTGTGGGTTAAAATTCGGAGTGGGACAAATAAAGGAGATCAAAAAGGAACCTGTTGATGAGGATTTCCTGTGTCAGCTACAAGAATGTACACACTCACAGGCTCTCATCTTGATGGGGAATTTCAACCACCTCAATATCTGCTGGCGAAACAGTATGGCCAGCTGTAAGGGATCTAGGAGCCACTTAGAGTGCCTTGATGGTAACTTTCTGGTTCAAGTACTGGACAAACCAATCAGAAGTGAAGCACTGCTGGACACGGTACTCACCAATGTAGAGAAGATCATTAAAGATATTTAGATTGGAAGCAGCCTGGGCTGTAGTAATCATGCCCTGACTGCGTTCACAGTCTTGAGGAATGTGGGCCAGAGAAAGAGTAGAGTCAGGACCTTGAACTTCAAGAGAGTGAACTTGAGGTTTTTTAAGGAATTGTTGGATGAGATCTCCTGGGAAGAAGTCCTTAGAGGCAAAGGAGAAGAACAAAGCTGGCTGCTCTTTGAAGCCTTTCTGAGAGTGCAAGAGCTCTCCATCACTCAGAATGAGGAAGTAGGGAAGACAGGAAACCAGCATGGCTTGACAAGGGCCTGCTGATGAAACTGAGAGAAACTATCAGAGGAGAGATGGCCAGCAGGGTGTGATAGATCATTGTCCTCTCTAGTCTGCCCTTGTGAAACTCCATCTGGAGTACTGCATTCAAGTCTGAGGCTCCCAACACAGGAAAGATGTCAAATTTTTGGAGAGAGTCCGAAGGATGGCCACAAAGATCCAAGGGCTGGAGCACATCTCCTACAAAGATAGGCTGAAGGAACTGGTTTTATTCAGTCTGGAGAAGGCTGTATGGAGATCTCATTTCAGCCTTCCAACATTTAAAAGGAGTTTTTAAACATGAAGGAAATCAACTTTTTCAAGAGTAGACAGTGATAGGACAAGGGAGAATGATTTTAAACTAAAGGAAGGGAGATTTAGATTAGATGTCATGGGGAAGTTTTTTTTACTGAGATAGTGGGGAGGTGCTGGCTGTGGATGTCCTGTCCCTGAAGATGTTTAAGGCCAGGTTGGATGGGGCTCTGGGCAGCCTGATCTAATACTTGATCTAGCAGCAACACTGCGTGTGCCACGGGAGTTGGAACTTGATGGTGCTTGAAGTCTATTCCAACTCAAGCCATTCTATGATTCTATGAATTCCAACAAAAATGTACATTTTAATTCTTAAATTATTGACTTTCAATTTAAAAGATAACATAGACTTTTTTTTTTTAAGTCATTATATTCATGATTACTCATCTGATTTAAAACTGAACAGTATCTTATCATATCTCTTTTTTAAAAAAATAGAAACAATCTCCAGTTAAAATCTAGTAGCTGGATTGCCAAGTTGTTGCCAGGAGCACATGTTATAATTGATTTATGAACCTCTAAATTTTACCTGTAAAAGGAGTTTCTCGTCTGATATATTCTTCCTCTCTCATCCTTTTTACCTCCCATTTCCTCTGAATTGTTCTGTATCCAAATTACAATATTTTTCAGCAGGGGATTTTGGATACAGATTGTGCACTGCTTTAAAACCTTTTCTCCAATGCATATTTTATGATTTTCTCTTCTTATTCTCAAAATCCCAAGTCTTCTTCACAGAAAGTCCTGAGCACAAGCTACAATCCTCAGTGGCATACCTATCAAATGTAAGATAGTGACATTCAAAAAACTGCCAATGTTTTTAATGAGTGATCTGGCAAGGATAAGGAAAATCGAAAAAAGAATTCAGGACATGAAAAAAGCATTTGTCATAATTCTCAGAAAGTTACAAGCTATGGTCTTATGATAACTACAATTGGGGATATACAAGATTTTCCCTTACATAAATAGTGTGAATATTGATCATTTCTAATGGCAGAAGCTCTAATGTTAGGATGCTGACCTTGGATTTGAAAAAGCCAAGTTCAGTGCTGATTCCAAGCCAATATTCCAATTGAACACAGACAATATGATATACAGATAGAAGTATCCTTACCAAGATTTTGGTGCCTAACTTCTATTAAAGTTATGTCTAGAATATCTGCATCAACAGATTATCAGTAAATGCCATTACTACATTTTTGCTCCTCAAAAAGTTTTAGAGGTTTAATGAATTAAAATTCTGATAATAGCAAACAACTCTTAAAACTAAATCATTTTTTTCATTAAGATAAATAAGCAGGGTCAGTGTCTAACCAGAAATTTAATAATTCGAGGCCTGTAATGAATACACATGTGATCTAGATATAAATAAAGATGAGTTCACAGGTCTAAGACTTAGGTCTTTGTAGCTAACAGTTGTCTACTGATTTCAGAGAATTGCATTCGACTTTGAAATACTTTTCTCAGAAAGATCACAGAACTAAAAAACTCTAGTTGAACTTGTCAGCTTAAACTAGGTGAAAGCCAAGCCATGGAAGCTCTGTTCCTCTTCCTCAGATGCTTTTCTACCTTGCAGTTTCATGACCCTTTATATGGCAGAATTTGTAACTAAAGAAGGGAATAAAAATGCTGTTGTGAGCTAAAACTTCAGGCATTTCTGCTTTGAAAAATGACAATGTTTCATATTCATTGTGTCACAACAGCTTACATCTTAAATTTACACATTTGACATGAAAAAGCTGTGTGATCCCAACACCAGGTCCTGCAAAGTCATTGAAGAATATGAAATTCAGTCTGCCCTTTTTCTTGTGTGTTGACAAGAATGTGTAATATAGCAAAATAAGTGACAAATGTTGCCTTCCCATAGTTGTTTTAAGTTTCTTGTCCTGACTGATGGACAGAGATCACCAGGGAAGAATTTGGACACAGTAGGAATAAGTTTTGATGAGCGTTTAGCCCACCTGGAAGAACAAAATCTTGACCTGGTCAGTATTCTGGTTTCTTGCTTTTCAGTACAAATTATGCTACATTTGTATAAAAGCTGTACAGAAGCTGAGGAGTAGTTGAGCAACTGTTTCTATTCACTGGCAGCCAGTTATGTTGGTGTGCAGGTTTGAGCCTTGTGTTTCTATCTCTACGAAGACAGAATTATACAAAGGTTGAGAATGCAATAGGTACTGTCAGAAGAGAAATTAGTCTGTTGAGCTTCAATACGGATGGGAAGAACACTTTGAGTCAGATATAGCCATTACCACCATGAGCTGCTATTTGTTACTTTGTCATTGATGTAAATTCCTGAGGTATCATTCTGTCTTACAGCACAAAATCAAATAGTCTTTTTTAAACTGTGGTGGGTTAATCTGACCAGTCTGACTGCACCACAGCTGACTGGGGGCATTTGAAAAATGAAGCACTCTTTCTGGACTGAGCATAGCTAGTAGACAGTAGGTCCCTAAACTGTCACACATTTGAATTGACTAGGTATTAATTGGATTGACTTAAAAAAAAAATAAATCAGATTAAACAGCTGCTAGAGGTGTTGTACAATATATTTCTTGGTTTGCACTTAAACAGACTGGAAGGGATCATCTTTGATCTTGTTTGTCTTTGATTTTGTTTCTTTTTCTCAGTACAAATTCTGTGCATCTTCTTTTTGAGTATGTGAACTTCTAGAGGGGCGATACAAAGGTTGGGATGCATCCTTTTGGAAATTCCTAATATAATAGTGAAAAAAGGATTATATCCAATTTCTCTCTTGTTATAAAGAAGGCCTGATCCTAAACACAGCAGGTAAGGAGAAAGTCTAGGACTCAGAGTATGAAGAGAACAGAAATCTTAGTCAAATTGCTGAATTCTTGTCTGCCTATAAAGCTCTCGTACTTTCCAGACAGAATTTTCTCCTGTCTTTGTATTTCCACCTGCCCCTCCTGATTTGGGACTTGCACAAAAGCCTTTCTACTTTTTCTATTTCATCAAGCCATTTCTGCTACAACAGGGACAAGTCTTTTACGTAACCTCCAGAGTTCATAACAGAAAATAAGCAACATTCAAATTAATTCAAATTCAATTAAACTATACATCCCATACATTCGTAGCATCAAAGACACAATGTATGAGATGCACATTTGTGTTAATGTTCTGTGAATAAGTAACATTTCTCCTCCTACATCAGCATGAAGTAGGAAGATAGATAGACAGATTCAACTGGTTAAAATCTGTAGTAGTACAAGCTAAAGTTCAGGGAAAGACCTCTCTCCACTTATGTATGTATGTATGTATGTATGTATGTATTAACTTTTTTATTTTTTTACCTTCTGTACAGGTCTTCAGAAGCTTTTTTCATATAAGAAAGAATCTTTCTTCTCTTTTCTTATATTATGGATGAAGACAGTAATTTCCTACTGTTTTGGACTGAAGAGGTTTCAGAAGTTTTGGGATGTCAATAAGACACTCCTAACTGATTAACTAATTTGATTAGCAAGGAATGGAAATTACAGAAAATATGCAGCAATCTTATGGCCTTCTGATATTGGGAAGCATGGTTGTTGCAGCACTGGATGAGTTCCTTTTTGTGGATCATGATGTGCAGCACAGATTTCCTATCCATAGTGAAGTTCTCCAGCTCTACTTTTCCTAGTTCTTTTATAGACTCTTGCTTGAAATGCAAGTTCATCAATCACTGGCAGCCATTAAATATGGACTGTGGACCTGGCCTTGAAGAGTCCCTTGGATAATATGCTTCAATACCCTTGCCTCTGTAAAGATACATTTAAGGTACAGGTACAAATAATATTTCAGGTCTATGACACAATGCACTATACTTATGATAGAATGTATTTTAAATAAATGTACACTGATTAGGTATTCATTATGTGCACATTGATTGTTCTACAGAGCATTCACACAGTACTTAAAGTACAGAGTCATACACTTTTAAAGCCATGGACATGGATTCTCTGCCAAAGCTGGTTGGTAAATTGTCCCAGGCTATTCAAAGTGTACCTGTATACATGAAAAGAAAGCAAATATGCAGATCACTGACTCCTTGTACAACAGTATTCTGGCTATATCTCTATATATACCAAGTTATGACAAAATATAAATGCAAATATATGAAGAATAAGTTTATGTAAATACATAATAATATAAACATACTGATATGTATTATAAATTTTATAAATATGATATTCTAATAAATGCAATGACAATATACTAATGAAAATGAGAAATACCTTTCTGAAAGAACAACTAAATTCTTGGAGGTAGAGTGGAAATGTTTGGCCAAGAATACCAACAGTGAGAGTTGCTCTTAATATATTTACGGTTAGTACAAAACATTAGAATTGTAAGAAAGATTAGTTTGTTCTTTGAGAATAGTGACTGAGGAATGAATAGTCACCTGAGCTGATGAACTTTATAGATACGTAGAAGCATTGGCTTTTTGCATATATTTCCAATGAAGAAAAAGAAAAAGAGTAATGGGTGGTGTTTGAGTGATAAATTCGTCTTTGATAACTTAAGAAGGAATACAAGAGCATGTGATCAAGAAGGGGGAAAGATAGATATTGTCAAAATAAATAATGAAACTTTATGTTGCAGGGATGAGTAGAAGTCATATGAAAACATTAAGAGAGGATGCAGAATGATAGAAAGCATCTTTCTAAGATGAAAAATTAAAAAGTTATAGTTCAGTTCAGAAATAATGTTGGTTGATAACTAAGGTCATTTTGAAGACGACTGGAAAGTGAAAGAATATTTTTCAAAAATATCTACTGTGAATGCATTAAAATACTTTAGAGGATATATTGTGTAGAAGCTTGCTGATAATCGAATATATTTCTATTGATTCCCATATCTGCTGACAGTGAAAAGCAGAAATTTAATCAAAGAATATAGAATTATAAGATCCTGCCTTCTTCTGTGTAGGTTGCTGAATATGACTGGGAAGTTTTCTTTGAGGTCCTGATGTAGGGAACAGGTTTCATTCCTATCTTTGTCAGAAACAATTCAGGAAAAAGTATCATGTACATTTGCCTGAAATGAAAAGGTGTTATAATGGAACCAGACACAGAAGTCCTTGGATAATTTTGCTCTTCTGGCTAGTTGGATGATACAAACCTAGAGGTCATCTCATAAGTCCCACAATGAATATTATAGTAATGATGAGTTCTGTCTTCATATTATTAGACTTACATCTAGTCTGTGCTTTAGCCAGTTGTTTTACATCCAGATGTTACTTTCAACTAGTTGTTGAGATATTGATTTATGCTTCTTATAAAATAAGTATTGAGTTATCATTTTTTTCAAGCACTTCAATTTATGTTGCCTCAAAATACATTTAGAAATGTGTTATACGGGGTAAGAACAGAGCATACAGGATTCCACAGTTGAGGAACTGAATGGAAGAACCATTTCTATGATCATACTTGTAGTTAGCTGAATGGCCTGGGGCAGTCGCCAGGGTCGACAGGGGCCCCTCGGCCCCTGGGAAACCATGGTAACAAATGACCTGAAGATAAGAGAGAAGAACAGGATAGACCAAATAAGGAAGAAACAAGACATGCCACATGTCCATTGGTCAGATAGTAGCCCTAAGGCATGGGGAAAGTTTTAAGAAGGATGTGCTCCTTGCAATTAAGGCCACTTTGCCGCTCACCATATTGATGTCATGAAAAGCGTGCGAAACTGACCGGGGCTGTCGGAACACTTTCACAAGGAGACTTCAGTCAGGGTCGCCGAAACAAAGGCGACACATACTCTGAGCTAACTTGGAGGAAAAGTTTTTTTATGATCCTTTATTTGCTTTTCTGCAGCTTTAGAAATGGGGTCAAAATGTCTGCGGGTCTACCAAGCATAAAGAGAAGTTCCAGCACAATGAGAACCACAGTGTTTCCCCACTAGTTCCTGTAATGCAACGGCTGGTCTGCCCTACATGCTCAATTGTCTTTAGTGATTTATATGTAATGAAATTATCCTCTCATACTGTATGAAATCCTCAACAGAATTCTCAAATGCTGTTATAAAATTTAGAAAGATCATTAGAAGTCAAGAAAGCTATGGAGCTTCCAAAACATTTAAAGTGATTATTCACTCCACGGATCTGTAAAGTACACTTGCATGCCAAAACATGCATTTTTCTTTGTTTTTGTTGACAATATGCATCTGCATTTGAATGAATTGTTAAATGTATATCTCTGTATTTATACAGATAAACAGTTATTTCTTGATCAGATGTAATACATGCATTTATTCTTGAAATAATTGTGTATCACAGGGAACACTTTATAATAAGTATTTGTCTATGAAATAAATCCTGATTAACTTAAAATTAGAGAAAATAATAAAATCGATTAGAATAATTATATTTGTTTTCTTTGTGTCTTAATGCAGGTTTGGATCTTTAACATACGAACATGTAAATTCTTATTATTTCTGCGCCTCTGGAAATTCTACCAGTAGATGGCACTGCGGGAATAACGATGGCTGTTTGGACTGGTGGTAAGTATTTAGTACACCACCAAATAGACTACAAAACAATTTTTGTCTCCCACTGGTTTCACCAGTTTAATCCTGTCATACTATGAGTCAGATTTTACAGGCATACTTACTACTGCCAGTGAAGGATACACTGAAACTGCTGACACCAAGTACTTTGTGTAGTTTATGTTATAAAAATAGTAATCTCCTATATTAAATCACTTGCTTGCGGAAGATGCCTTTTTGTTGGAAGGTTTCTGTCATAATATTTTCCTATATAATCAGCTCATATATTTGCTACTTCGATGAGCTGTCTAACTGACACAGCAATCATTGGAATAGTGAATAGTATTCGTAGTGAAATTTGAATAAACTTTTCAGCTATCAGATGGACATCAGTGAAACTGGACTGGTTTTCAAAGAGTTCTTCTCTTGCCCAGGTATCACATTCATTTCTACAGTTCACCAGTTTATCTTAAGAGTAAAATGAGCTTTTTCTGAGTGTCATTTTTTAAAACTCATTTTGGGCTCCAAGAGCCAGGTAGGGTTTTTTCCACACCACACATCATCGCCAGTAACAAAGTTTCTGGGGGCTAAATTATGCCCTTAGTGGTATCTCTGCAATTGTTTTGCCTGCAAGGCTTTTGAACAGGTGTAACTGTTGAGATGTAGTGAGCAATTCTACTGATGATGCTCAAGATGGAATAGTATCCAGCTGTCTCAAATTGTTATGTGTACTTCTGGAGGGCTAAGAGAAATATAAAAGCAGTAAGTGTTTATTTTTGTCACTGAAGTCAGTAGATATAAGTTTAAAAACACTTGAGATTTAATCTATTCAGGAAAATGGTGCCATCAATGCCATAGTCCTTTTTCATAATACGATTATTCTTCACAGTTCTTTTTTGATAGTTGATCTTCTAGTATACTACATGCAGCCTCTGATGGCCTCTGACACTTTTTCACTATCGTATATCTCCTTACAACTGTCGTATACCTCTTTACAGAAGGTTTTCACATTCAAAGATTGAAAATATGTAACATTTACTATCCACTTAAAGTGTAACCCAGAAAGCTGGGAAGCCTGACAGGGAATTCATTACGAGTGGTAACATATCAGAAGAATGAGATGCTGAGGACCAGAGGTGTTTTGCAGTGAGCACACATACTGGAAAACAAATATTTTCCATGATACTAACATTGGTTACTATGTCCAAGACTATACTGAAAGAAGGGGGCTCACGGCCTGGAATCTGTCAATTTTAAAAGTAAACCCACTGCTGGTACCACATTAGTAGTCTAAATGGCAGAGTGAAGCCTAATTGGGCTCTACAGGACTTCCACTGATGGATGGCAGTACTAACACGCCTTCATAGGCGGAGGTCAAAGATGTGTCTAAGCACAAATGGTTCACTGGTTTAATTGGCTCAGGCATACCAGTTTTCCTAGCCAGCAAAACACAAGTGAGTGATAAGGCCAGTAACAAAATTGACTGCCTTTGGCTCTGCAGAATAAGCAATCAGGCACTCATTTACGGCTAGGTAAAATGATGACAGATTTCAGGAAGAATTGAGAAGGATTTTCAAGACAAGACTATCAGCAGAGGGATACTGTAATGACTATCACAGAACTGATGTATCTCTTGTGATATTACAGTCACAGTTGCTGTCCTGCAGTCACAGATTTTTACCACCCTCTTTAGCCAGATTGAAGTAACATTTGTTGATCCTTTATTTCAGGACCTGACTTACACCAGTCTCCTTCTGGTAATAGATGCCAGAAGTGTAATAACACTGTGAAAGATTAGAAAGGAACCAGCACCAGCCTCTGTCTCAGTGCTGTGACTTGTTCCATTTGCAGCAGAAATGCTAGATCGTTACCTCTGAAACATGGGCTGTGAGCTGGGGAATATATATATCCTGGACAAGGCATATTTTTGGGGTATTTTTACTTGAGTAAAAGCCAGAAATGAATCTCTCATTGACAAAAATAGTTTTACATAAGCAGAGCACTGTTGTAGTAGGCATAAAATGGGGTATTGGGTTGTGATGCGATAGGACCTCACCCGCTGTGGATGTTGTAGTAGGCTTATCAAGGACTCGGGATGTAACGCGGCAGGAACACCCCCGCTCTGTGATAAATTATGACGCATGCTTGAGAGGCTAGATGAAGCACTTAGGATATCTAAGTCACCCTTTAGTTACAATAAATGCCATTTGCTACTCCCCATATTGGTGTCTGTTTCGCTAATGGCCATAACGAGGAGGAACCGTTAGCCCCTGGCAGGACATGCTTCAGTATCGGGGACAACAGAGCACGAGTAGGATTTGAATGTTTGTGTCTCTTTAGTTGTTTTATGAAAAAAAATCTGCTAACCAGCCTAACATTTTATTAAAATATAAGAAAAATTTATTACAAGACTATTATTCATTAAATGTTATTGAAGCATATTGAAATTTACAAATGAAATATACTGAAGTTATAAAATGTGCAGTATTTCAAAAGCAACAGTCACTATTTCTAATCTTTTTACTTAATGTCTATGTAAAGCATTATCATAAAATACTACTATAAAATACTACTTTCTTCTTCATTTCCTTTTTTTTTTTTCTCCAATCATTAAAGGTAGGCTTTTTTTCTTTGCAGCTAAATCTATAATTTCCTCGCATATAATTTCTTTACCACATATAACATTTAAAGACACAGATGGAATACAGTTCCTATAGCCTGACAAAAGTTGTATTTTAGGAATTCTAGTGATTAAGGAGTTCAAAAAGGGGAAAATGCAAAGTCCTGCACCAGTGAAGGTACAGCTCTATGCAGCAGTACAATTATTGGAAGCCACGCAGCTCAAAAAATAGTTTGGAAGAAAAGTAACTGGAGGTCTTGGTGGACATCAAGTTGAACATGAACAAAAGATGTATCCTTGCCACAGAGATGGCTAGTGATGTCTTGGGCTGCATTTGGAGTAGTGTTCCCAGGATGTCAACGTCATTGCTCTGTATTCAGCACTGGTAAGGCTGCATCTTCAATACTGTGCCCAGTTCTGGCTTCTCTGGGAAACATTTTTTTTCACTGTATGAGTGATACAGCATGGGCACAGAGTTTATTTTCTTCATAGCATCTGGTATGATGCTGTTATTTGGTTTTAGGAGAAAAGCAATGTCGAAACACACAATGTTTCAATTGCTGCTGAGCACTGCTGCACAGAGCCAAGGACATTACAGCTTTTTAGAATGGTTGAGGTTGGAAGGGATTTCTGGAGGTCACCTTGTCCAACCTCCCAAGCAGGGTTAACAGAGCAGGAAAGGTATTCACAACTGATCTAAAGAATCATGAAGCTAAAACTAAGTCTTATTTATACTAAAAAAGAAACTCTCAGTATTTTGAATTTCATTACTGGGTAAAGTAGCAGCAGTGTGCACTTGCAGTCTGGAAGGCCAACTATGTTGGCCAGGAGTGGCCAGCAGGGAGAGTCCCCTTCTACTCATCTCTTGTGAGGTCCCCTTTGGAGTACTGTATCCAGCTGGGGCTGGGGCCCCCTGCACAAGAAAGATGCAGAGATCTTGGAGCAGGTCCAGAGGAGTGCCACTAAAATAACCAGAGGACTGGAGCACCTCTCCTATGAGGAAAGGTTGAGGGAACTGGGATTGTTTAGCTTGAAGAAGAGAAGGCTCCAGGGAGACTTCATTGTGGCCTTCTGTGAGGGAAGATGTAACTGTGAGCAAATCAGCTAAGAGCTTATCAGACTCCTTCATAGACCCTATCACTGTGAAACCTTGGGAGTCTGGAGTGTAAGACAGAGAGCAAATGGTATCTGTGTCTAAGGGTAAACAGGAGGTTCTTTCTGTATGCATTGTTAATCTTATCACACTTAAGAAACCTTTCATCCTTTATCACTGTGTTCTGGGAGAAGCTAGACCAATCAACTGATTAGAGGGACAGAAATTCCTGGCTTGTAAGTGAATGGTATATAAGATATACGTTGAACACAATAAAAGAGAACTATTCTGAGAACTATATGGATGCTACAAGAAACTGTGAGAGCTCTCTAACTCGACTGAGCGATGACAGTCTTCCAATATTTGAAGGGAGTGTATAAATGGAAGGAGAAGACAGGGAAGGTTTAGATTAGATATTAGAAGAGAGTTTTTCACACAGAGGGTGGTAATATACCGGAACAAGTTGCCCAAGGAGGTTGTGGATGCCCCATACCTAGTGGGCCAGATGGATGTGACTCTGGGCAGCCTGGTCTGGTGGTTGACCCTGCATATAGCAGGGGATTGAAACTAGGTGATCACTGTGGTCCTTTTCAACCCAGACCATTCTATAAAGTAATTTTTAAACTAACTCATTGAGGATCTTTGTCTAATTGAAGCATGGATTCATATTATTGAATCAGATCTGAGGTATATCTGGCTTAATATCCATAGCAAACACCTATTCCTCATGAATTCCTAATAATTTTGTTTTTCCAGCTGCAAGTATATAACAGGCTCTTCTCACATGAAGTTTTTACAGTACTGGTTAGATAATTTGCTTAATTGTCTTGGTGCTCCATTATTTAATTTTGAATCTTGCTAAGTTTTTACTCAGTATCTTCCTTCAAAGATAGTTTTTATCTATTAATATTCAACAAAAAGCACTCATTATCATCATCATCATCATCATCATCATTTTGCCCATTTACCTGATTTTCTGGCCCCTCTGAAGATGTTAACAGTATAGCATGAACTTGAGCATCCTATACATCTTTATGTCATCTGCAAATGCTGCTGCTCGCCATTCATCCCATTTACAGTGTCATTAAGTGTCAAGACATCTACTCTTGAACCTTGATGCCAGTAATGCTAACCTCTTGCTAGGACTGAAAATTGACAATTTAATCCCACTACTTCCTGTCTCCAAGGTATGTTTTGATCCAAGTTACAAGTTTGGGCTATGACACATCCCAGTGAAGTGAATGGATGTCTTTAAACTTAAGGAAAGGTATGTGCTCAAGCTTTCTGTTCAACTTCAGCAGACAGAAATGTCTTATCTTATAAACAATAAAAATGATTTTCAAATTATGATAAGAAATTCTTCCAAAGCAGAATTTCCAAAGCAGCCTATTAAAATTTTAGGTCAGTCTTTGACTTTTGCTTGATACAATTGCCTGCATGTAACTGTGACAGAAAACTGTTTGATGCTTCTAGGTGCTAGTACTTTGTTAGTGAAAAAATCATTAAAACATTGCCTTCATAATAACAAAAGTCTCAAAGGTTCACTTACATAAACCTGAAACTTGCTATTTTTTTTTTATTACTTGAGGAAAGAGAAAGAAGAAGATATATTCAATTTTAGATAGTTTCCCAAATCTTGAGTGAGCAGAGTTTTCATACTTAGTCTTTTTTTCACTCCACAGGTTCTCAAAAGAGAAATATTTCAATGGCAAATGTTTCATGGATAATTTGAGAATCAACAGCTACCCTACTGTTCTTCTAGACTAGTCTGCCTCCTGTTCTTGTATCTCAAGTTTCCCTTATTCACTCTGGAGACATCTGCTATGTTTCTGCAAAAAAAAAAAAAAAACATTTTTCCTTTTGTGCAGATATTTTCTACACTGACAAAAAGCATAACAATGGAAAAATGCATTGATATAGTAACTAATATTAAACAATAATTGTATCAAAATGAGGAACCAGGAGTTCTGAAAACAATTAAGTGATGTAGGATGTCAAACATTTGTGATGTGTCTATATTATATGGGACCTGAAAATAAGCTTCAGTGGGATTTTATTTTTTTATTGGGGAACATTTTCTTCCTGATAAAGAAAAGTAAGTGAAGTAAAAAGTGAATAACTCTGTGATTGCTTAATGTTTCTAAATTATAGAGTCTCTCTCGTACCAAGGATGGGTCTTCATTCCATTATATTAACAGATTGTATAGTAGACTGAAGGCTACTATAGTGAACAGGAGACTGGAGAATCTCTCATATGAGGAAATGCTGAGGAAGTTGGGACTGTTAAACCTGGAGAAGAGAAGCTTAGGGACATCTGATTAATGTGTGTAAGTGTCTGAAAGGAAGATATAACGACGATGGGGCCAGAGCTCTTGGTGGTGACCTTTGTTATGTCAAGAAGTAACAGGCACAAATCAAAACACAATAAGTGTTTACTGTGAAGGTGACTGAGCTCTGGCAGAGAATGCCCAGACAGCTTGCGGAATGTCCTTCCCTGGAGATATTCAAAAGCTGTCTGGTCACAATCCTAGTATATATGTTCTAGGGACACCTTGCTAGAGCAGGGAGGTTGGACTAGATGATCTCTGGAGCTCCCCTTCAACCTCAACCATTTTGTCATTCTGTAACATAAGTTACATAGCCTTAGCGTGCTGGTTCTGAACTATTCTGTTAGAGTCTGATTAAAATGAATCATTGAATGCAAGATACGGTTATTTCTGACTTCTCTGTGTCATCTCACAGAAGCATTGTGTCTCTCTCCTGTGCAATTTCTTTATGCAGTATTTTTTTCTCTCACTTTCTGATACTATTTTTATTATTTTCTGTAGAACTGTATTTGTGTTCTTTTTCATGTTCTCTTTCCTTTGTTTTTCTCTTCCCCGTATCTCAGAGCCTTCATTTCCTGTGATGAGGAAATTTGTACAACATTTTGTATAATGAAGTTAAATAAGATCTAGTTACACTTGAAATACTATAACTCGTGTGTCGTTTGATGGAATCGAATCTGAAAATTAACCAAGAAGAATAAGCATTCCCATTAAGAGGGGACTCCAAGCTCTCAGAAGCTCAAGATCAACCTTTGAGAAGGTGTTGCTTTCCAAGCCACTGACCAAGTAGCACCACGTACTCCTGGATAAACTGCTGGATGGATTTTTTCATAAGAAAAAAAAATAATACAGAATTCAAGCCCCTGAGACATCAAAATTGGGGTTTGAAACAAATAAATGTTGATCTTCATTGTAACTGTGCCCAGAAACTCCCAGCAAACAGAGAGGAGGGACTCTTAGAGGCAGATATAGAGAAGGAAGGCAGAGACCACTAGGTGAGTCTGTCCTGGATCTCATTTAATTCAGTTGCATTTCCATAACTCAGGAGAGAAGTTTATCTAACGACGCTTGAAAGAAAGCATAAGGTGAGACTCGATATGTCCATGGGCTGACTGTTTTAAAGCCCTTTGCCTGCTGCTTTGCTCCGATTGCTGAACAAACAAGCAAACAAACCCTCAAATAACTTTGTTTCAATGGCTGCTGATAAGCACTGCAGCACTCTGATTTCAGTAAGTGGATATGGGTGACAATCAGATGGGATTCAAATGGACAGAAAAAAAAAAGTCCTCACATTGGCACTGTAGTTGACATGTAGACTCTCATTAAGAGAGACTGTTAAAGCCAGAACTGTAAAAGGGAGATAGCTAAAGCCAGGGAGAGACTATGTCACTCAGTACATGGCCAATTTCTTACATTCTTTCCCTATTCTGGGCACAGGGTAGTAAGTTAAACACCCTGTTATGACTGGATGTGGTGGTACTTTATGCTCAGTTTGAGTGAAGAATGCTTAAATTCCATTTAACAATTAAAGTCACCTAACATTTCAGGAATGTAGACAGAGACACTGAAAAGGCAAAGGTACACCTAGCTCCGTACCAGTGGCAAAAGGGCAAAATAATGCTTTGACATTTTGTTTTGTTGCATGCTGTTACAAATGTTCTTGTTCACAACATGCTGTCTCTGCTATTGTAGTCAGGAAGCTAAAACAGTCAGACATTCCCTTAATAACCTTATCATTTCATATTTCATGCTTCTTTTTTTCTGTGTGCTCTGCATTATATTTGAGTAGTCTCATCTCTGTCCCACTGTTCCTCCAAATAGAAATGGAAGAGGAATAGTATAATCTAACATTAAAAAGCAGTTCAAATGAAACACTCAAGGAGAGTAAAAATGAAAACCTGCCCATTTTCGTCCTCCTCAGTCAGTCAGTTCTGCACTCTGATATCCAGAGTAGAATATCTAGCAGAATCGTAAAACTGACCACAGGCAGATTAAAAAATATAGCCTTATCTCTTTCCCAGCCATGTGCAATCAGAAGCTGATGGTGGTGAAAAAGTGTATTACTGAAATGCCTAAAAATGGAAACATATGAAAACATAGATTCAGCTGAAGATTTTCTCGAAGTCAGTGCCTCCTTTCAGATTACTCAGATAAATACAGAGAAAGATGCTTTCTACTTCCAAAGGAATGGAGTGACACACCCATTTCTACTTAGCTGGACTCAACCATGATATAAAACCACTGCCTTTATGTTCGAAGCTTTTTATTCACTGTAGATCTGTAGCAATTTTAGAAGATGTGTGCTTCTTCAGAACAAGAGAAACTGACCAAAATGACAACTAAAGAACAAAGACAAGACGACTTCATAGAACATGAAAGGAGAGGACATGGTAGCATACAAAAAAAGGACAGTATTTGTAAGTTAAGGAAATATTTTTGCAAGTTTAAACATGGTCATTTCACTGCCATGAAAGAATTTTTGAGAAGTTTCAATCCGAAAAAACATGCAACTTTGAAGTTATTTTTTGTATCATTCATCATCACACTGCAGTACTCAATGTTATTGCTTATTTGTTTTTGCTTTCTGTCTGTAACAAATTACATTGCAAAAACATCACTGTACTAAACAAATAGGCAATTTTTTTTTTTTGTAAACAAAGAAAGAATGTATTTGTATGTGCAAATTAGAGACAAGGAAAAGTTGAAGTCCAAAAGATAATTATGTGTTTGAATCCAAGAATGCAAAAAACTTTATTTAGAGTGACTGCTCTAGAAAAAAATCAGAGGCTAAATTTATACTATAGAGATCACAATCTCTGTTGAGTGGAGTAGCTTCACTCTACCTTTCTCTCTACAGCTAATTGAAACTAATAAAAATAATTTTGTGCCTACATCTTGTGAGCAAATAACTGGGACATTATCAAAGCCTGAGACTAACTATGAGTACTAGCTTTGTATTTTACATGGGGCACAGTTGGATTCTTACCCCTTCAGTGGTGACAGCTACTCTGGTGGCCATCTTTCATATAATCTGGGATCAAAATATTCAGACAGAATCTTAGGGGCCTGGACTGCAGTTGTTGGTGTCCTTGCCTCAGGTAGCAAGTTATAGAGGATGTGCCTGTGCATCCAGGTCTCTCTTTTGTTTTTTTGTAACATTACAGGTCAGTAGTGGGAATGATGAGAAAGGGAGGAGAAGAAAAAACAAATTTTTATAATCAGAATATTTTTTTTCATATACCACTTCCTCTTTCTAATGACTTTTATCCATTTTCAGTAGTAACACTTTTAATACGAACTGTGCATGCAATGCCTGTGGCTGGGATCACCTGCCTACCAGCTCACCCATAATTCCTAACAAAGAATTATTTTTATTTCTTTTAATTTTTTAATTTTTTGCTACAAGCAAAACATGGACATCTACAGTATTCCAGGTCTTCCTTGAACTAGATCTATAACAGGTTGACATCTCCTTTATCTAGTATCTTGGCTTTTTCCTTAATCTCCAGTCATGTAAGGATTGATTTTCTTCCTTGGATTTCACGTTCCTCTCTGTAAGTCCCACTGGGGTCTTATCCAAGAGGTATAATCCAAATACACTCATTTGCAAGAGGTATACTCTGAATAAACAGTATCTACAGATGAAATCTGTAGAGTCAGCTTTCTTCCCAAAATACAAAAAGGGCAACTAATGCTTTCTGAGTGGAGATGGTAATGCTCTGATGCCTGTAATTTTATATTTCAGCTTTATCCTGATTTAATGTTAACTCTTTATTTACTTAGATGTAAGAATTGATTTTCCTCCTTGGACTTCACGTTCCTTTCTGTAAGTCCTGTTGAGGTCTTATGGATCAAAATTTTATCAAAATTTATTTAGGTTCCTAATTTCCCCTCCTGTTCCAGTGAATTTCAGTTTATACTGCAGATCCACTATTTCAGTAGGAGAGGATACTCTCCTTGCCATCTGCAGAGAAGTATCTGCAGTCTAATATTTAGGACACTCACAAAGGTGGTAGAAGTTGTGAGGTTAAGTTTGCTCATACTGGGTCTTTTTGCTGAGCCAGTGCTCTGACTGTGGAGCTATAATACCAAAGGTCAGAAGGATAAATGCAGTTTATTCATTTTGAAGAAAGTGGAAGCTGCACCGTCAATTTTTGTACATCTTGTGGGTGCTATACAAACACTGAGTATGTATAGCAAGATTAGGGACCTTATAGGATAATAACAGAGAAATGCTCTACCTCCCACATCCTGACTCCATTAGCTGAGCCTGGGGATGTTGTACTTGTGTGCTGATGCAGAAGTCATGGTGCTTTCAAGATCTTTCAAGTCAGACAAGGACATGCCTATGGCACAGACATGTTTCCAGGATAAAATCCAGCAGCTGAGCACTTTTATGTTTTAAATTTTTGGTTATTTTTCTGTACTATCCAAAAAGCCATTTTTTTCTGACCTGTTGTGTTCCTGTTCTCACTGTTTATAAATCTCTTCTCAAGCATCTGTAGTGAAGGAAGGAGAGAAATTGGGCCAACTCCTTGCCATGTGTAAAGAAACCAGACTAGAAAGTTCATTTTTCTCTTCTTTTTTCTTTATTCCTTTTTTTTTTTTCTCTTCCCCAGCATTCTGTTTTTCACTTTTGCTGTACAGGTAGGACAGATATGAGTAGACATTTAAGGTCATTTGCAGCACAAACCTGGAAACAGGCCAAAGATAGCAGTTATTTTTTGTTTTTTAGTTTGCAGGATTGGTTTTGCTACTTGGTTTTGTGGAGTGCAAGTTTTCAGTGAAGCATCTCTTGCTATGATTATGATCTTTTCATCTGCAGAATAACCTCTGCAATCAAAAATCAATACTCACGTAATGGGCGAATCAGACTGTTCCTACCCACAAGTATCTGCAGCATTATGTTTTAAGCAGCAATTGATTTGCTTTGATTTGGAAAAATGGCTTGTCTGCAGAACTTTGAATGTATTTATGCACATAGTAGTTTAAGCTGTAGTGAAAAATGTCAGGGCTTTAAAACCATAATCTTAAAAACAGAAATGGGAGAGATTTCTAGTTTCCAAATGACAAATGACATTTCCACTTCTGTCTCGGAATTGAATACTTCTACTTGTGTCATAGTGGAGACATTTTAATAGAGGCTGTTTTAAAAGCTTTTATAGAACTGTCTGTGTCTTAGCTAGGAACTCCTGGTAAATACTGTACCTGGCTTTACAGACAAACAACTATTAAAGATAGTACCATCGCTACCATAAATAAGAAAACAAAATAATTTTTTAACTCGTATTTCTGTAACAATACAGGATGAATAAATACACAGATATTATGTTTCCCATAAAGTTTCTGCTGAATCTCATTTGAGATAGTCGGGCATAGATTTCCCATCAATACATGGATAATCACAAACCCATGTAGCATTCGTCACAAAATCATCATCTGGATATGCCATTGCTTCATATTTTCAGTCAGAAAAAATCCACTAATGTGGATGAATGGATGCATTCACGATTCACAGCTGAAAAGCAATCCTGATGCAGATTTGGATCAAAATCATTTTAGCATTAAGATTACATAAATAGCTGACCAAGGAAACAATCTGCAGTATAGAATAAAAAAACCAGAAGTTTGTTAATCTTTAAAAATCCAGAAGATATTTAGGGATGTTATCTTTTGCAGGTTCCACTGTTAGGCAATATATCCATGTATACAAAGGCTGCTCCAAAAGTAATTACTCCTATTTTATAATGTTGATCCATAACATCTGAGGAGAATGTTGGTGGTATGGCATAGAGGTTAAATCATCCTGCCAATTTTCCATTATGTTTTGTTGCCGTGTGACAGATGGCAGCAGTGAAAGTGCTCGTGAGGCAAAAGTGCAGCCCTGAATTCCTTCATGTGGAAAAAACAGCACTTGTTGACATCCATTGATGCTTACTGAACATTTGTGCAGACCAAACAGTGGATATGAGCACAGTGAGGTGGTGGGTGGTGCATTTCAACAGTGACAATGGTGACAGAGGTTCACCTCCACTGGTGACGATTTTACAATCGAGGCATGCATGCTCTTGTTCACTGCTGTAAAAAATGCAATGATTATGGTGATTATGTTGAGAAATAGTGTTTTCTAGCTGAGAATTTGCTTTATCAAGTAGCGTTATTCTGTCCTTTGTAGTTTCCATGGAAATAAATAGGAAGCATTACTTTTGGAGCAATTTATGTATGGGCAGGACAAGGCAATATGGACAATGTGCACATCAAACAAACATTTTGTCTTTTTCAGACTTGCAGAATGATCTTTGAGTTCCCAAGCACTATTTCTACAAATTATTTTCAATTCTAGGTATGCCTACAAATAAAGGCATATAAGAAACAGTAATTATTTTAAAATCACAAACATTTTCACACAGAAATACCTTAAAACAGACCTAATGTAACTGATGCCAGCATCAAGCAAGCTTCTTATTCTGATTTAACTCAGAGTTATTTAGTTCATATTTTAGATTATTATATCTCAGTACTGCTACTACAGTCTGCAAGTGCCTGTGTCTGCCTGCCTCTAATGTTTGAACCAGTGAGTTGATTTGTTATGAGGGGTACATCTTTTTAATTTTTTGGATTCCTGTGCAAATACTGAGAACTTCTGGGAGACATTCTTCAAGGAATTGTGTCCAGCAACCAGCACAGTGAGCATCTGCAGGATCAGGGGAAGGTAAATACAGATGGTGTTTAAAGGATGAGCCAAGATCACTGCCAGCTGATAGCAGAATGTCATCACTTGTAGCAAAGTATATCTAGTATGTGAGGGAATGAAATGAAAAGACAGATACACCTTAGTGTAAGAAGGTGACTGAAATCCCAGAAAGTAGGCAGAGCAATATACTGCTGTAGAAATCTGCTTCAAATCTCCTGCTATAAATCACAGGAATAACAATACAGCTGGAGGCTGAATTCAGACAGAGGTACTGGCCAAAAGTTCAAAAATAAAAATCAGCATTGCCCACAGGAATAGTTAACACTGTGTAATGTCAGTGCATTTTTAATCAATCAAGTAGGGAATTTGGAGGAGAAAAACCTGGACATTCTCAGAAGACTGTTGTCTATCTACCTTTTGTTCACTTGATCTTACACAGAGCATTTCTGCTGTTGAGCATTGGCCGTATATGAGCAAGTCCCTCTGCTTTCTGTGACAGGTAAGGGCACTCAGAACATTGTGGGAGGGCTCTGCACCTTGCAAAGTCAAACTCATGGGGCCTCATTTTTGTGAAGCAAGATGCAGCTGGAAGTGGCATGAATAAGTTCTATCTGCTTAGTTCAAAATGTTGTTAATATTATCAGAGTCCTAATTCTGCTGTCACTGTACACTAGTCCTTAATTAAAAGTGTACTTGTATTTTTCACATCTCTGCAAGAGTGGATCTTTTACTAGAGCCCTCTTAATGGGGATTATTTGTCTGAAATGATGCATCTTACAGCCTGAAGGCAAATTGCTTCTGTTGCTTCTGTTTTCTTTAGCAGTGGAAGCTGGCAGCGATACACCCTGCTGTGCAAGGGAGGAGGTCTGCCAAGTTCTGCAGCCAGGAAATGTCTGGTAGGAGCAGAAGTTCAGCCTTTCTCCAGGGACAGCAACTTCATAGACTGTCAGAAAGCCATGGGGCTTTGATCCGGCAGCCTGCTTGATACCAGAGTTGATGTTTTGCTTTCAATATACAAGAAGTAAATGTATACTACCCCTCTAAATGGCTTTAATTTTAGATTAAAGGTAGCAGCCAAACAGGGAAGAATAAAAGAACCATCTCCTGGAAAGACAATTCTTTTATGTCTGCAAAGGATCTAGCATGCTTTTGTGTGCTGTGTATAAACAGTACAAAATGAAATATGCTTTTACCATATCCCACAGATGTGGAACAGTAAAGCAAGTTGATAGAAATCAGTGTTAGTCATTTATGTATGCAAATATTTATAGTTTTGCTTTGTTGCTGTTCTATGTAACGCTACTGGTAACTGTTTTGCTAAATTAAGCAATTTCTTGTCAATTTAGTCTATGAAGTAAGACTGCATTGTATTATTTGCCTCTCTGCATTTTTCCTGCTCCTCAATTTAAACACGTTCTTAATATGCAATACTATTCACCTTCCCTCTGAACGGGTCACTTATGCCAAAAATTTCCCACATTCTTCTCATGTTTCCTTTCTTTTTTCTCTTCTTTTTTTTTCCCCCAAAATAAGAAGATAGAGTTTTCTGAATTTGGCCTTTGCAAATAATTAATGATATTCAGATAATGGGATCATCTGAATCTCTTACTATCAGTTATTATAACTTCATTCTGTTTTAATTTGTATTTCTCATTACCATTTTAAAATTGTCTAGAAAAGTAAGAACGCTTAATGGAAAAAAAAAAAAACAAAAAACTGTTCTATAAATTACATTATAATAAACTTGTTTAGTTATTTTCAATTACTCTCTGTCTGGCACATGCAGACAATACAACATTATTACAACTGAGTCCCATTTTCCAGTTTCATTAAAAGTTTATATGGATGATTTATGTTCTTAGATTGCTATGCTGACACTA